>NC_059225.1:28041346-29536165 GCF_020615455.1 Coregonus clupeaformis
CTTATCTATCTTCTTTCACTCAAGCCAATTCATCCTTCACTGCTATTTAGTGAGTTATGTTCCTGTTGAAACCCTCTTTATGTCCCTAACATTCGTATCATTTACAGATGTGTTTTTGTCCTTGGTTTATAAACTTTGGTAGGGGGGAGTGGGGAAATAAAGTCAGCATCACCCGTTAAGGGAAATATAGTATTCTTTCTAACAAAGACATCTACATATATTTCAGGTTGTTGTGTATAATCAGAATTCATGTAAACATTACAGTTTTGAAAACAACTTAAACTTAACATAATAAAAGTGGTCTCTTGGCACAGCTTACCCCGGGTATGGCTTAAATTGAGCCGCGGGACAGGGTAAGTTAAGCCGCCCACAAATTTCTGTACTGAATGAAATATTGCCACTGCCTTTTTAAAACCATGTCTAACTTTATTTCCCAAAAAAAATTCAACACAATCACAATCACTTTTTTTTGTCTTTTCCTTGTTTTAAGCATCTTTTAACACAGGATTAACACCTAACAAACAATTTGTACCTTTTTTAAAACTTTTAACATAGGCCAGGCCCTATTGTTACCTATCCCGAGTTATAATGCCTTGCATTATGCCTGGGAAGAAAACACTTATATTTGCTCAACTTGCCATTGGCTCAACCTTTGGCTCAACTTACCCCATTCAATCATTTTATATTAGCCCACACAGCTACAAGTCTGCACTTTCATCCTAGGTTTAGGACCTCATATTGAAGCTTATAAAGACCCCAACTGACGTATAGAACAATCTTAAAATGATCTACTTTGGTTTATATACAAGCATCATCAAACCTCTAACACTATATATTAATTTGACTTGGTGAAAATCAGTTTTTTGGACCTAACTTTTACGGTGTGGTTTCTTCCTTCAAAGACTCCATGAAATGATGACCTCTTCCTATATTTTTTGGTCAAATGATACATTTTGTGTATGGTTTCCTAGAAACAAGAGTAGCTCAACTTACCCATTTTGTTCAACTTACCCCACTCTCCCCTAAGGTGGAAAAGTGTGGATCTACTTTTGTTTGTTTTCTGTCAAATACTTTGAGTCTGACTGAGCCTGTCTGGAGTGCCAGATGGGCGGGGTTTGCACTTTTGCGACTATTCCATTGGTTCAAATTCAACTTTGTTGCAGCATAAAAACCTTATTTCAACCTTACGTTCGAAATCTAGTAGCCAACTATTTCCACACTTCTAAATGTTAATCAAATCAATCTACTACTATAAGTGGCCCCATGGTGGTAATAGACCCATTTCTATTAGTGGGGATATGTTATTCTCTCTTTCTGTTTTTGACCGAGTTAGCATATCCCTCGTACCAGGGTGTGTGAACCAAACGACTTCCATTATTTCCTTCATACAGTGAGGTGGAGGCCAGCGCTTATTGAGTGCTTCTGTTGAGCAGATGTTCACAGTGTCTGTTTGATTCCTGTTTATTTGAATGACTAGGGGGATAAGGGAAGACTCTGGGAGTTTAGGCGCAGCGGGGAAAGTGTCCTAAAGAGTAGGGCCTCAGTCCTCATCTCTGCAGGAGAGTGAGAGAGGTGAGTCGTCCAGTAGCCGTCAGTGATCCTGGCTAGCGTCTGACTGTGGACCCTGTCCCGAAGCCCCACTTCTCCTAGAACTAGCGACATATGGGTCAGTGGCCGGGCATCCAGGACAGCATGGTCATATTTTCTTAGACGATCTCAAAAGTGGCGGCACGATCCCCTGGCAAGGTCTGAAACTCGAGACAGTAAACAGCGGTTCCGCTCGGATTGTAGCTCTTGTTAGCATGAGCAAACGGGGGATGCAGGAAAGGGGAAGATTTACAGCAAAGCAGGGCCTGACTTGTTTTAATTGCCCTCTGGTTTTGGGGGGAACTAGAAAGATGGGTCCAAATAGCTCCCATATTTTTGTGAAGCGCTAATCTTTTTTTTGTTGGCTCTAGCTCCAGCAGTTCTGGGTCCTGTAAAGCCGATAACTGTGGGCCTGGAGGGCTCGAAAAGTGAACTTCTTTGTATACAGCAACTTTATCTCAGTGTATGCCAAAAGACATTCCACATTTCACTGTCTTAACTAGTACACAATCGACATAATGCAGTGTTCATGCCAATTATGCAGTAATAGGGAATTATCATAATAATGTCGAAAGAAATCTTCCCTCCATAGGCTACTAAAATAGCAACCTCACATGGGAATAGTCAGATTTACCTCCCTCGTTGTAATTAACAGTGCATGTATCTTATTCATACAATCCAATATCCATCACATGTATTGTGATTAACATACATTGCACCCACTTAAATGTTAATATGAAGTTGCAGACGCTTGGCCTGGCAGGCTCAACAGTGGTTTAAAAGTCTGTTGACAGCATGTGCTGGTTTGCTAACCCGCTGAATGCAAAGTTTGCAGGAAAATTCTCAGCAACGAAAGAGTGATCAAATTTAAGATACAACATCTGTATGTGCACTTTTGTGTTTAGAACCATAAAGAGGCAACTAGCAATCAATGTTTATTGTGACTCAATTACAGTACTCCTTTTTATATTCCTGCTGCTGATAAAGGCCCACTCCTTAATTTGATAAACAACCGTGGCAGCCATGACACTTGGTTAGTATTAGTATACTATACTGCTACCATTGCTTGTTCTTCTGATGTTTGATCCTCATAAAATATCTCTCAAAGAAGAAGCATCCTTAGTTCACCGCCCTATTTTGACATAAGCCTGAGAACATAGCTCACTGAATCAAGATTTATTATTTTGTTGTTGAGCTCGAAACAGCCCCACCATCGTGCCTTGTCTTTTTGTCAGCTCATCCCTCTTGAGACTTGGACTTGTAGTAGACCTGACAGAATTACCGTGGTACACGTCGGTAACTCTACTAGTAAGAGCTGTTAGAGCTGGCAAGTGTCTGAGTTCAAATAAAGGGGAGAACCGTTTGAGTCCCAGAGGAAGCTTGGCCTTGGTTCAGGGTGCTTGCAGCACAAATCTCTCATGCTACTTTTTTAATAAACAGAGAACCGGGGAGGAACGGAGCACTCCATTTTGATCTCAATAATGATATTTTACACAGCACCTCGTTATAGAGATTTATGCAATCACCCAAAAACCTCTCATGATAGAATCGTATAAAAATAGATTTTTGTTCCATTTTGATTGGAGTGTTTTATGTTGTCGAATGATATTTAGAAAAATATCATGAAACAAAATTGGATTTGTCCTTATACATATAGAATAGGGGCAGTAAATAAGAGTTTTCTACCTTTTTTCCTCAGCCAAGTACATTTTGTCATTTCAATTGTACATTGACCCGAGGGGCGTATTTGTGTTATTGGCTGGACTAACATTTGTCACCAGGATTCACATAATGCAGGCATGATTCATTAACATCAGTCTAAAGTTCTGGGATTTCATATATTCCTCTTTTATTTTTCTAGAGTTGTTTTGTGTGTTCCATCTGCTTGTTTAGCACACTGTGAGTTGATTTAGTGGTAGTGTCCAGTTAAAATATGTTATTATAATGACTGATACGTTGGAGATGTATATAAATATCATTGCCAGAAATGCCGCCAGTTCAGCTTTGATTTATTGTTCCTTATGGTTTCCTTTTTACAGATGTGATTGCTCTTGGGGATATTAACTGCAGATAGATGGGGGGAGAGTTGGTCCATCCCTTGCCACTAGTCTGGATCATTTTTCTTGATTTAGGGCCTGTAGTGATAGTACATGAATACTGACACTAGAGGTCAGGTCTTGCCTAAATACAGCAGACAATCAGTGCCTCTTTATGAAAAACATCTCCTGTGTTTGACTGTGTCCATGTGTGAGAGAAAGGTGATATGGTTAAGAACTGTAGGAATTAATTACAGTGCATTCGGAAAGTATTCAGACCCCTTGACTTTTTCAACATTTTGTTACGTTATGGCCTTATTCTAAAATTGATTAAATAAAAAAACATCCTCATCAATCTACACACAATACCCCATAATGACGAAACAAAAACAAGGGTTTAAAAATGTTTGCAAATGTATTAAAAATAAAAAACAGAAATACCTTATTTACATAAGTATTATGACCATTTGCTATGAGACTTGAAATTGAGCTCCGGTGCATCCTTTTTCCGTTGATCATCCTTGAGATGTTTCTACAACTTGATTGGATTCCACCTGTGGTACATTCAATTGATTGGACATGATTTGGAAAGGCACACACCTGTCTATATAAGGTCCCACAGTTGACAGTGCATGTCAGAGCAAAACCCAAGGCATGAGGTCAAAGAAACTGTCCGTAGAGCTCCGAGACAGGATTGTGTCGAGGCACAGATTTGGGGCAGGGTACCAAATAATGTCTGCAGCATTGAAGGTCTCCAAGAACACAGTGGCCTCCATCATTCTGAAATGGAAGAAGTTTGGAATCACCAAGATTCTTCCTAGAGCTGGCCGCCCGGCCAAACTGAGCAATCGGGGGAGAATGGCCTTGGTCAGGGAGGTGACCAAGAACCCGATGGTCACTATGACAGAGCTCCAGAGTTCCTCTGTGGAGATGGGAGAACCTTCCAGAAGGACAACCATCTCTGCAGCACTCCACCAATCCGGCCTTTATGGTAGAGTGGCCAGACGGAAGCCACTCCTCAGTAAAAGTCACATGACAGCCCACTTGGAGTTTGCCAAAAGGCACCTAAAGACTCTTAGACCATGAGAAACAAGATTCTCTGGTCTGATGAAACCAAGATTGAACTCTTTGGCCTGAATGCCAAACTGAACGTCTGGAGGAAACCTGGCACCATCCCTATGGTGAAGCATGGTGGTGGCAGCATCATGCTGTGGGGATGTTTTTCAGCGGCAGGAACTGGGAGACTAGTCAGGATCGAGGGAAAGATGAATGGAGCAAAGTACAGAGAGATCCTTGATGAAAACATGCTCCAGAGCACTCAGGACCTCAGACTGGGGTGAAGGTTCACCTTCCAACAGGACAACGACCCTAAGCACACAGCCAAGACAATGCAGGAGTGGCTTCGGGACAAGTCTCTGAATGTCCTTGAATGGCCCAGCCAGAGCCTGGACTTGAACCCAATCAAACCTCTCTGGAGAGACCTGAAAACATCTGTGCAGCAATGCTCCCCATCCAACCTGACAGAACTTGAGAGGATCTGCAGAATTTTTTTTAGAAACTCCCCAAATACAGGTGTGCCAAGCTTGTAGCGTCATACCCAAGAATACTCAAGGCTGTAATCGCTGCCAATGGTAATTTTTTTATAAATGTGCACAAATTTCGAAAAAAACATTTTTGCTTTGACATTTTGGGGTATTATGTCTAGATTGATGATGAAAAAAATAAATATTCATACATTTTAGAATAAGGCTGTAACGTAACCAAATGTGGAAAAGGTCAAGGGGTCTGAATACTTTCCGAATGCCCTGCATATTCTTTCAATGTAGAAAATAATAGTTTTTGCATTTTTAGACAGAAAAGTTACTATTTTTGTGGTGTACATACACCCACACAGGAGTGCAAAATATGTTGCAATGGCATCATTGTGGTGTGTTTTATGAAGTTGTGGTCAGGTTGTATAAGGACGTTTTCTTAACATATTTTTAGACGACCAGAAAAATACATCTTAAACCTCTCTTTACAAACCAAAATATGTCTTTCCCCTGATGTCTTGATCTCGTCATGAAAAACACGTATTGACCTGGTTGTGGTAGAGACCAGTTGATTGAAATCTGGTTATATGATGACTTCTCAACTAGAAAACCCATTTGCAACAAGAAAATGACATCATGTGCCAAATTGTGTCTGCTATGTATTTATTGCGGCACAAGAGGGATAATGTGTACAGATATCCAATAATTATGGTATTGGAGTTCAATTAAATAAGGCCCTGTACCTGTGTCCACAAAATAAGGCATATCTGCACAGAGAAACATTTTAGGTTTATCAGATAATTAATCATGTGGGTTTTCCATCTGGCATTTACATGTAATTTGATATCTGCAACAGTTGAAATTAGAAGTTATGTGTTTTACTCGCTGCAAGTAGGTCTACTATGGGAATGGTCATATCCATATTTGCCATAACCATAAAAAAGATTTTAATCCCATAACCGTTTGGCCTCCGTATTGGGATATAATAATAAAATAAGGAACATGTCTGTCAAGGTGGTGTGTTTGTGTCTGGGAATAGGCATGATTGTTGTGATTATGTATGTTTAAAACGTAAATGCTATGGATCTGTTTCGATGTGTTTGTTTTCAAATGCTTCTGTGCATGCCTTATATGCATACAATGCTGGTTTGAGAATTGAATTGAACTTTATTCTTCTCTCTGAATGTCAGTGCAGATATACATGTTTAGTTTATGTCCCTGCACATCTGTTTTTAGTAGGAGGAAGAATGTAAATTCACTGGGTTGGGTCTCATTGTGTGAACGTGATATTAAGGCCAGAGGATGGCTCTTTGGCCCTTGTAGTAGCAGTCCCTATGTGTACACTCTATATACAATGTAATTCTTCCATGGGTCTGGAATGAAAGAGTGGCTTTGGTTTGGGTTATGGTTGGGCTGTGTTTTATGTGCAGTGCGGCCAGCCCCGGTCCACACATGAGGGGATGAGGCCTGCTTAACACGGTATCAGGTTTTCGGATCAAGGAAACAGGTTCTCCTCTTGTTTTTAACTCTTTGCCCGTAGCTGTGTGTAGCATTGACTAGTGACTTTTGAGGATGAGGAAGCATTAAACTGGTTCAACAGAAGTGGGAGAACTCAGAAGGACCCCCTCATAGGAAACAGTTTCTGTAGCCTTGGTCTGGTGCTCTGCCTCTGGAACAGTTAACAATACGATGTGAAAGTGATTACCCCTTTCTCTATACTTCCACATCCACACCCATACTGTTTTGAATGGGCTTCAAGATTATATCATCACTAGAGTTTTGATTTGCAGCTTATCGCAGATAATTAATGCAGAACATTGCCAAATGTGGTTACATTGTTAGTGGTCCTGGAAAAACCTTGAATCTACAGTAAATTGCAGTTATTTTCAATTCATTTCAATATGTTTCATGACTCTAGAGCCAATCAAAGTAATTTAAGTCTTACATTAACAAGTTTTGCATATTGTTGGGGTCCTGGAAAAACTTTTAAACAATTGTGCCCCATCCTTTGCCAGAGACTGAGATTGCCTCTGTGGTTTCTTCTCAGACTGCTTTTGGGACGACCTGGACCCAAAAAGAGCAGGGTGGTCTTCCCAAGCCATTTGGCCTTCTCGGCCCAGCTCAGCTCCAAACCTCCATACCTTATTCGTTAGTGCTATCCGGTATCCTTCGGACCGCCCTGCCCTAACCTTAACCCCTATCCTTACCCTAACCTTAACCCTTACCGTAACCATTTAAAATGTCAACTTCAGTGGGGTAACGTAAGAGTTGAGACGTCACAAGGATCCCGGATAGCAAGGACCATACCTTATTGTTTAGATACTGTTACCATATCTAGTCACAGCTGCCAAAGTATCTCGGTGCCAAATGACCAGACAACCGGACTCACTTAAAGGGATTGTTAACTTTTTTGAAAAATGCCAATGGGGCTGTTGAAACTGTTTTTAGGTTTGCTAGCTACAGTGGCTTGCGAAAGTATTCACCCCCTTGGTATTTCTCCTATTTTGTTGCCTTACAACCTGGAATTAAATAGATATTTTTTTTGGGGGGGTTGTATCATTTGATTTACACAACATGCCTACCACTTTGAAGATGCATAATATGTTTTATTGTGACACAAACAAGCAACAAGCGTGCATGACTATTTACCCCCCCAAGTCAATACTTTGTAGAGCCACCTTTTGCAGCAATTACAGCTGCAAGTCTCCTGGGGTATGTCTCTATAAGCTTGGCACATCTAGCCACTGGGATTTTTGCCCATTCTTCAAGGCAAAACTGATCCAGCTCCTTCAAGTTGGATGGTTTCCGCTGGTGTACAGCAATCTTTAAGTCATACCACAGATTCTCAATTGGATTGAGGTCTGGGCTTTGACTAGGCCATTCCAAGACATTTAAATGTTTCCCCTTAAACCACTCAAGTGTTACTTTAGCAGTACGCTTAGGGTTATTGTCCTGCTGGAAGGTGAACAGGTTTCCCTCAAGAATTTCCCTGTATTTAGCGCCATCCATCATTCCTTCAATTCTGACCAGTTTCCTAGTCCCTGCCGATGAAAAACATCCCCACAGCATGACGCTGCCACCACCATGCTTCACTGTGGGGATGGTGTTCTCGGGGTGATGAGAGGTGTTGGGTTTGCACCAGACATAGCGTTTTCCTTGATGGCCAAAAAGCTCAATTTTAGTCTCATCTGACCAGAGTACCTTCTTCCATATGTTTGGGGAGTCTCCCACATGCCTTTTGGCGAACAATTATGTGACTTCTGAAGGTAATTGGTTGCACCATATCTTATTTAGAGTCTTTATAGCAAAGGGGGTGAATACATTTGCACGCACCGCTTTTCCGTTATAAATTTTTTTGAATTTTTTGAAACAAGTTATTTTTTTCATTTCACTTCACCAATTTGGACTATTTTGTCCATTACATGAAATCAATTTAATTTACAGGTTATAATGTAACAAAATAGGAAAAACGCCAAGGGGGATGAATACTTTTGCAAGGCACTGTATCCTTTTGTAAATTAATGGAGGTGTGAATGTTTCAGTCTCTCTCCTGTTGCGCTAGAGTCCTGCATCAGGCAAATAAAATCAGGAGTTGAGCGAGAACTTAGGTAAATACAGTGGCGCAATTACACTTGACATGTGGACTAACGATTTTTTTAAAAATAGGATACTTGTGTCTTACAACCCATTACATAAACAAAGAGTGGATGTTATCCACTGTCACACCCTGGCTCTGGGACTCTATATATTGAGCCAGGGTGTGTTCATTCTATGTGTTTATTTCTATGTTGGTAATTCTGGTGTGTTTATTTCTATGTTGGCTAGAGTGACTCCCAATCAGAGGCAACGAGTGTCATCTGTCGTTGGTTGTCTTTGATTGGGAGCCATATTTATACTGTCTATTTTCCCTTTGTGTTTGTGGGTTCTTGTTCCGTGTTCGGTCATTGTTACCGTGGACTTCACGAGTCGTTTCTTGTTTTGTTGATTGTGTTCTATTATCACTAAAGATAATAAAGTTAAACATGTTCGTTCATCACGCTGCGCCTTGGTCTGTTCCTTACGACGATCGTGACAGAAGAACCCACCATGCAACGACCAAGCAGCGTGTCCAGGGGCAGCTCTTGGGCTGGACATGGGAGGAAGCGCCGGGAGAAGAGACGGTGGAGGCGCGCCGTAGAGAGGAGCAGCGGCGCCAAACGGGTCAACGTCGGACAGGCGAGAGGCAGCCCCAGAAATTTTTTAGGGGGGGGCACACGGCATGGACGACGGGGCTGACGGAGGCAGAAAAGGGGCGGATTCAGAAGGCCACCAGGTTACGGATACACCGCCCTGTACGTCCTGTGCGGATGCCTCACACAGAGTGTGTGAGGGTAGGCATTCAGCCAGGACGGGTTGTGGCCGCTCTTCACTCCAGGTCTCCTATCCGTCTCCACAGCCCGGTTCGGCCTGTCCCTGCTCCACGCACCAAGCCTACGGTGTGCGTCGCCAGCCCGGCCCGGCCTGTTCCTGCCACTCGCACCAAGTCTACGGTGTGCGTCGCCAGCCCAGCCCGGCCTGTCCCTGCTCTACGCACCAAGCCTACGGTGTGCGTCGCCAGCCCAGTCCGGCCTGTCCCTCCTCCACGCACTAAGCCAGGGGTGCGAGTCGTCAGCCTGGTAAGGCCCGTTCCTCCTCCACGCACTAAGCCAGGGGTGCGAGTCGTCAGCCTGGTAAGGCCCGTTCCTCCTCCACGCACCAAGCCAGGGGTGCGCGTCGTCAGCCTGGTAAGGCCCGTTCCTCCTCCACGCACCAAGCCAGGGGTGCGCGTCGTCAGTCCAGCACAACCCGTGCCTGGGTCACCGGTGCCTGGTAAGGTACCGGTCAACTGCTCCACTATGGAGCTGAAGCTAACCGCTCCTGCTAAGTCCAGTTCAGCTCCAGCCGACGGGGCCAGACTGGACCAGGGGCGCTATGGGGGGTTTATTGGAGGGTGGTGGTCAAGGCCGGAGCCAGAACCGCCGCCGAGGAGGTATGCCCGCCCAGCCCTCCCCTGTTTTGTTCAGGTTGAGGCGCGGTCGCAGTCCGCGCCTTTAGGGGTACTGTCACACCCCTGGCTCTGGGACTCTATATGTTGAGCCAGGGTGTGTTCATTCTATGTGTTTATTTCTATGTTGGTAATTCTGGTGTGTTTATTTCTATGTTGGCTAGAGTGACTCCCAATCAGAGGCAACGAGTGTCAGCTGTCGTTGGTTGTCTCTGATTGGGAGCCATATTTATACTGTCTATTTTCCCTTTGTGTTTGTGGGTTCTTGTTCCGTGTTCGGTCATTGTTACCGTGGACTTCACGAGTCGTTTCTTGTTTTGTTGATTGTGTTCTATTATCACTAAAGATAATAAAGTTAAACATAGTTCGTTCATCACGCTGCGCCTTGGTCTGTTCCTTACGACGATCGTGACATCCACCACGGAGTGGGACAGTGCAGCTCAAAACTGCAGATAACATAAGGTCAGCAATTGTGAAAGAATACTTGTGGATCTTGTTGATTTCCTTTATCTCTTCAAGAGGCCTACTGTCCACCTGGTCATTGTGTGGTTCCAAAGGATAAAGCGTCACCTTCAGATGGATGTGTGTTTTCAGAGAGATGCCAGCTGCGAGCCTGCAACCAGGCTCGGTGGATGACATCCTTTTCCTGCACAGCAATTTGAAGAAATCCAGTGATGAATGTACTATTTTTGAAGTTATTGTTTTAGTACATTTATTTGTTGTCTAATATTAAAAGGCTCTTTAAAGCGATTTGAGTTCACATTGCATTGTGAAAATAAATATATATCTGTTCTTAATTTAGGGTGTGGTTTCTTTTTAGCCAAATGTTGAATAGACATGCAGAAAAAAATAATGAATGCAGGGTGAAAAAGAGGAATAATAGCCTACTGTCTGTAGTCATAAAAACAATTTGGCTAAATAAATTGATATTATTTTGTTGGGTAACGGATCGGCTCTCAGAACTCATTAAGAGGCAGCTTCTATCTTCAATATAATCACTCATTCAGAAGGTTAAACCCATAGGTTTTAGACCTGCAGTAAATTAAATTAGATTACCAGGTTCATTTTTCGTTAGGTTATAATAATCCATGCCTACTGGGAATGTTATAAAGTCCAAAATGTATGGGTGGAGTTTGAAATTTGGCTGTCAGAAGTATTACAATTTAAATTAACTTTTAATCCATCTGTCTGCATATTTCAAGATATGGCATGTAAGGGTGCAGTGAGATACCCTATGGGTTGGACGGTACTTATCTCGTCAATCATCTTGAAAAAAAACGTATACTTAAAAACTGAAAATTAACCAATGTCAGCCTTTAAATGCTTTATTATCCAAATGCTGAAAGTGCGTGTGGGCGATGGAGAGAAACAAAATGGTGCAGTTTGAGGCCATGTGGCGGAGAGTGATGCGGTCGCTAGAGATGGGGATGTGATCAGGTGGGTCTGGGCAGGTAGGATGTAGTTGTCGTTTGTATGGACTTAGCCCTATTTGGTAAAAGTCCAAGTCCATATTATGGCAAGAACAGCTCAAATAAGCAAAGAGAAATGACAGTCCATCATTACTTTAATCCGGGAAATGTCATGAACTTTGAAAGTTTCTTCAAGTTCAGTTGAAAAACCATCAAGCGCTATGATGAAACCGGCTCTCATGAGGACCGCCACAGGAAAGGAAGACCCAGAGTTACCTCTGCTGTAGAGGATAAGTTCATTAGATTTAACTGCACTTCAGATTGCAGCCCAAATAAATGCATTACAGAGTTCAAGTAACAGACACATCTCAACATCACCTGTTCACATCTCAACATCACCTGTTCAGAGAAGACTGTGTGAATCAGGCCTTCATAGTCGAATTGCTGCAAAGAAACCACTACTAAAGGACACCAATAAGAAGAAGAGACTTGCTTGGGCCACGGTTCCAACCGCCGTGTCTTTGTGAGACGCAGAGTAGGTGAATGGATGATCTCTGCATGTGTGGTTCCCGCCGTGATCCATGGAGGAGGAGGTGTGATGGTGTGGGGGTGCTTTGCTGGTGACACTGTCTGTGATTTATTTAGAATTCAAGGCACACTTAACAAGCATGGCTACCACAGCATTCTGCAGCGAAATCACATCTGGTTTGCACTTAGTGGGTCTATCATTTGTTTTTCAACAGGAATATGACCCAAAACACACCTCAAGGCTGTGTAAGGGATATTTGACCAAGGAGAGTGATGGAGTGCTGCGTCAGATGACCTGGCCTCCAAAATCACTTGACTTCAACCCAATTGAGATGGTTTGGGATGAGTTGGACCGCAGAGTGAAGGGAAAGCAGCCAACAAGTGCTCAGCATATTTGGGAACTCCTTCAAGACTGTTGGAAAAACATTCCTCATGAAGCTGGTAGAGAGAATGCAAAGAGTGCGCAAAGCTGTCATTAAGGCAAAGGGTGGCTCCATTGAAGAATCTCAAATATAAAATATATTTTCATTTGTTTAACACTTTTTTGGTTACTACATGATTCCATATGTGTTACTTCATAGTTTTGATGTCTTCACTATTACTGGATTTCTTTGTTGTTATTCTGTCTCTCACTGTTCAAATAAACCTACCATTAAAATTATAGACTGATGATGTCTTTGTCAGTGGGCAAACGTACAAAATCAGCAGGGGATCAAATATTTTTTTTCCTTCACTGTATATATATATACATACAGTGCATTCAGAAATGTTAAAAGTTAATATGTGGAATTTCTTTCCTTCTTAATGCGTTTGAGCCAATCACTTGTTTTGTGACAAGGTATGGGTGGTATACAGAAGTTAACCCTATTTGGTAAAAGAACAAGTCCATATTAATGCAAGAACAGCTCAAATAAGCAAAGAGAAACGACAGTCCATCATTACTTTAAGACATGAAGGTCAGTCAATCCGAAAAATTTCAACAACTTTGAACGTTTCTTAAAGTGCAGTCGCAAAAACCATCAAGCACTATGATGAAACTCGCTTTCGTGAGGACCGCCACAGGAAAGGAAGACCCAGAGTTACCTCTGCTGCAGAGGATAAGTTCATTAGAGTTAACTGCACCTCAGATTGCAGCCCAAATAAATGCTTCACAGAGTTCAAGTAACAGGCACGTCTCAACATCAACTGTTCAGAGAAGACTGCGTGAAGTGGAGGTGTTGTACTAGTTTAACTGGTCTGTGGTAGAGGTAAATTTTTTGAATAAATGGGTACCATATCCAACAACAGTCTGTCCTACTGTATCTCGGGTACAATATTGGCTGAGTTGGTTTCCCTGGACTGAATATCTTACTAGCACTAACAAGTTTGAAATCTTTCAAGAAGGATATTTTGCATGTACAGTTAGGGATGACACAACGTAGGACCTCGGCTCCTGTCGATAGTGTTGAAAAATTTACAGAAATCATGTGTTAAATGTGCCAACATGGCGATTGTGTTAAAATTAACACAACGTGTCATCCCTAACTAGACACACAGATGTGTTAAAAAATATCACATTTTCTAAGAGTGTAGGAGCATAAGTTATTGGCCATTTAGTTTTCAACCCCACATGGAGGGATTTTCCCATCCCGCATGGATAATTTACAGTGAGGGGAAAAAAGTATTTGATCCCCTGCTGATTTTGTACGTTTGCCCACTGACAAAGAAATGATCAGTCTATAATTTTAATGGTAGGTTTATTTGAACAGTGAGAGACAAATTAACAACAAAAAAATCCAGAAAAACGCATGTCAAAAATGTTATCTATTGATTTGCATTTTAATGAGGGAAATAAGTATTTTGTCGGTTCCCTTTCATTATTAGTCCCCTGGCTACCTTGTGTTTTTAGGCTATTCAAACAACTTTTGCAGATGGATCTCCATTAGATTAATTGTTAGATCTGGAGAAAGCCATGCATAAAATTATGAAAGTGTAGCCTATAGCCCAAAGTCATATTCATAGCCTATCGAATGAAGAGATGGGAATATTGGCTACATTTTTTTAAACAGCTAGACACAAGATACAGTTGAAATTGGAAGTTTACATACAGCTTAGCCAACTACATTTAAACAATTCCTGACATTTAATCCTAGTAAAAATTCCCTTTATTAGGTCAGTTAGGATCACCGCTTTATTTTAGGAATGTGAAATGTCAGAATAAATGTATAGAGAATGATTTATTTCAGCTTTTATTTCTTTCATCACATTCCCAGTGGGTCAGAAGCTGACATACACTCAATTAGTATTTGGTAAAATTGCCTTTAAATTGTTTAACTTGGGTCAAATGTTTCGGGTAGCCTTCCACAAGCTTCCTACAATAAATTGGGTGAATTCTGGCCCATTCCTCCTGACAGAGCTGGTGTAACTGAGACAGGTTTGTAGGCCTCCTTGCTCGCAAACCACATATTTTCTATAGAATTGAGGTCAGGGCTTTGTGATGGCCACTCCAATACCTTGACTTTGTTGTCCTTAAGCCATTTTGCCACAACTTTGGAAGTATGCTTGGGGTCATTGTCCATTTGGAAGACCCATTTGCGACCAAGCTTTAACTTCCTGACTGATGTCTTGAGATGATGCTTCAATATATCCACATAATTTTCCTTCCTCATGATGCCATGATCTATTTTGTGAAGTGCACCAGTCCCTCCTGCAGCAAAGCACCCCCACAGCATGATACTTCCACCCCCGTGCTTCACAGTAGGGATGGTGTTCTTCGTCTTGCAAGCGTTCCCCTTTTTCCTCCAAACATAACGATGGTCATTATGGCCAAACAGTTCTATTTTTGTTTCATCAGACCAGAGGACATTTCTCCAAAAAGTACGATCTTTGTCCCCATGTGCAGTTGCAAACCGTAGTCTTGCTGTTTTATGGCGGTTTTGGAGCAGTGGCTTCTTCCTTGCTGAGCGGCCTTTCAGGTTATGTCGATATAGGACTCGTTTTACTGTGGATATAGATACTTTTGAACCTGTTTCCTCCAGCATCTTCACAAGGTCCTTTGCTGTTGTTCTGGGATTGATTTGCACTTTTCACACCAATGTATGTTCATCTCTAGGAGCAGAATGCGTCTCATTCCTGAGTGGTATGGTGGCTGTGTGGTCCCATGGTGTTTATACTTGCGTACTATTGTTTGTACAGATGAACGTGTTACCTTCAGGCGTTTGGAAATTGCTCCCAAAGATGAACCAGACTTGTGAAGGTCCACAAATGTTTTTCTGAGGTCTTGGCTAATTTCTTTTGATTTTCCCATGATGTCAAGCAAAGAGGCACTGAGTTTGAAGGTAGGCCTTGAAATACATCCACATGTACACTTCCAATTGACTCAAATGATGTCAATTAGCCTATCAGAAGCTTCTAAAGCCATGACATCATTTTCTGGAATTTTCCAAGCTGTTTAAAGGCACTGTCAACTTAGTGTATATAAACTTCTGACCCACTGGAATTGTGAAACAGTGAATTATAAGTGAAATAATCTGTCTGTAAACAATTGTTTGAAAAATGACTTGTGTCATGCACAAAGTAGATGTCCTAACCGACTTCCCAAAACTATAGTTTGTTAACAAGAAATTTGTGGAGTGGTTGCAAAACATGTTTTAATGACTCCAACCTAAGTGTATGTAAACTTCCGACTTCAACTGTAGTTAAGGAGTGTACATTATAAAACAAATGAATAGGTTTAGGCTATAGCCTAAGGCCCATGCATCCAACAGACGGAGAGAACACCTTTTTTTTCTATCAGAGAAGGTTTGAATATTGCTGTCCATCAATGATTCCCAGCCAAAGTTATTGAGCTTGAGCAAATTTGACAGAAACAATGGATATATTTTATGTTGCCCTAAGAGTTTATTATTCACAGCTGTAATGGCAGCCAAAGGTGCTTCCACCAAGTATTAACTCTGGGGTGTGAAAACACATACATATTTTTAAACATACATCTGGAACATTTTCTATAATTTCCTTTCACTGTGAAAATGTGGAGTAGGTTGTGTAGATGTTAATTGAAAATATCCAGTTTAATCCATTGATTTGATTACATTTTAAGGCAATGACATGTGAAGACGGTGCAAGGGCTAGACTTTCACTAGTCATTTACAGACAAGTCAGGATCACAAACACCAGACAATATGTTATCCACTGTATTGCTCATTAAACTTTTATCTTGTTTTCAGAGTTTCAGAACCAAAGATGAATACTTGGTTGTGGCTGTGGGCAACAATAAGCAGTTTGTCAAAGTGTCCAAAGTAAGTAGCATGACCACACACACACACACTTTGTATTCCCAGGTGCTGGGCCTGAATCATTTGTCGGAGGAGCCAAAGTACAAATGAAACACACTCAGTGCAGCACCGGCAAGAGCTGCTTCACATCTTCTCCCGGAGGTGAAGCCTCCTCCGTCACAGTAAACACAGTCAAAAAAATTCTGAGTTATGGCAAACATCCCACAAATGTAGCTGGCTTGCCTCATCCATATGCATGTCTTCTTCAGTAAGTCTGCAAGTCCTCAGTTTGTCCAGAGAGGCTGTAGCGGACGTGCGTAGGGAAAGGCAACAGGACATGGAGACCATGCACACAGAGGTTTTCATCTACCCTCCCTTCCCAGTTGCTTCGTCATGAAAAGCCCTAGTCGGACCCCGGGCCCAGTCGGCTGTTTCCTCTCGAAGGGGTCAAGGAGCGTGATGGGATCAGAGGCATTCAGCAAAGGGGACGTTATCGAACACCACTGGAGGAGGGTGGCTCGTTACGTGACTGTGTCTGAACAGTATGTGAAATACATGCGGCCTATCGTTGTGTCCCACATGGGACATCCTCCTCGCCAGCTGGAATGAAATAATGTCACGCAAAGCAGTTGTCAGCTGCTAGGCCTTATCGGGCAGCAGTGTATTGGTTTTTGGATAATATTTTTCTTTGTCTGCACAAAATGCAGATTGTTCAAGTGCGTTTGGCAGTGGATGAAAGGGATCTGAGAGTGTCTTCATCCCAACGTCCATGTGTGTATGCCAGTGCATCTGTGTTTGTGCACACATGCTATTGTGTGTGTCGGTGTCTGTACGTGTCTGTGTGTGTGTCAGTAATGGAAAGTCTGCAGGGGGTTGTGGGTAAAGACAGAGAGAGAGAGTGCGAGAGAGAGAGAGTGCCTCACTCTCTTTCTATCTTAGGATATTCTGTGATAAGGGGAAAGGTAGGAGGCTGAGCTCAGGGCCTACATATGACCACATATGTCTCACATTTTTGCAGCAGTTGTTGTGTCTCTGGATCAGCTCCAGCTGTGGCCTCCTACTCCTTGAAAGCTTCACTTTGCAGTCCCTTCAAACCACAACACCTCTTTATTCTTCCTTCCCCGCTCCCAGGTTCTTGGAAGAGGCGATGGACGTGTGACTGAGGAGGTTGGAGGGGACAGGCATGCCCTGCGGCCCCATCAACAGCATTGAGCAGGTGTTCTCCGAACCATAGGTCAGTCCCCACAGTGCTTTGGCTCACACTGCCTACGAGTCAGTCTGATCTGAGACTCATGCCCCCTTTAGTATTGAACATGAATCAATACAGGTAAGTCAATTAAGAACATATTTTTTTTGTTGCAATGATGACCTGTCAAGAGGCGAGCACAGCAGGTAGGGCGTCTTTCAGTTCATCCCCGTAATGTCCATGGGTTGTGGGTTCCAAACACTTGGATTGATATACAAAAATAATGATTGATTGGAAAAGCGAGGACATTCCATCTGTTATTATCTAAGATTTAGATTTGGTAGGTGCCAGAAGTAGTGAACATTAACAACCAATATCTTGCTGTTTGATATCTCACCACAACTGCTCAACCAGTTTGAAGTGTCTGATATTATGAGAGATCTTCAAAATGGTTATATTTCAAATAGTCGTTTCGACGTCTCGCATATGGGATATGATTCACTATCACTGGCTCAAAGTATCCAATCACATAGCGTCTGTTGGACACAGACAGGTCGAGTGGCGAATGAGGCGCGCTCCTCTCCTCCATGTAAGGAGCCACTAGCCCGCCAACTGGTCATTCTCAAATCTATTCCTTGCGGAATAGACTACCCTCACTGAAGAGCTCAGCACAAATAGATTCCTGTCTTCCTACTGAACTGTTTTCAGGTGAACCGTAAGGTTAACGCTGCCGAACGTAGGACCTCGGCTCCTGTCGATAGTGTTGAGTACTGACCGAAAGGAACGTTTTGTTTCAAGTATAATTTATTTTCTACTCCTCAGTCTCCGGTCACACGGCTAGCTACCGAGACTTAGTTAGCCCATACAGCAAGGCTTAAGCTAACCTGGCTAGCTAGCTGGAAAGCAAGCTAACCACACCAGCCAGTTAGCTAGGTAGCAACACGGTAATACTGCAACACGGTAATATTGCTAGTTCCCTTTTCTTGTCTAGTTTAAACTATATTTACTTGTTTGTGTTAACTAGACCGACTGGCTAACCTCACGCCTCTGCATTGTGGGAGAACCCCTACCCACAAGCGGTTCCCTTCAGCTATCACTATGCTAGCCACAGCATACCCTCCTTCCAGACTCACATTAAGCATCTCCAATCAAAAGTTAGATCTAGAATTGGCTTCCTATTTTGCAACTAAGCCTCCTTCACTCATGCTGCCAAACATGCTATCGTAAAACTGACTAGCCTACCGATCCTTGACTTCGGCGATGTCATTTACAAAATAGCCTCCAACACTCTACTCAGCCAATTGGATGTAGTCTATCACAGTGCCATCCGTTTTGTCACCAAAGCCCCATATACTACCCACCATTGGGACCTGTACGCTCTTGTTGGCTGGCCCTCACTACATATTAGTCGCCAAACCCACTGGCTCCAGGTCATCTATAAATCACTGCTAGGCAAATATCTGTCTTATCTTAGCTCACTGGTCACCATAGCAACACCCACCCGTAGTCTGCACTCCAGCAGGTATATCTCACAGGTCATCCCCAAAGCCAACACCTCCTTTGGCCGCCATTCCTTCCAGTTCTCTGCTGCCAATGACTGGAACGAACAGCAAACATCTCTGAAGCTGGAGACTCTTATCTCCCTCACTAACTTTAAGCGTCAATTGTCAGAGCAGCTTAACGATCACTGCACCAGTACACAGCCATTCTGAAATTAGCCCACCCAACTACCTCATCCCCATATAGTTATTTATTTTGCTAATTTACACCCCAGTATCTTTATTTGCACATAATCTTTTGCACATCTATCATTCCAGTGTAAATACGAAATTGTAACTATTTTGCACTATGGCCTATTTATTGCCTTACCTCCATAACTTACTACATTTGCACACACTGTATATATATATATATTTTCTGTTGTATTTTTGACTTTATGTTTTGTTTACCCCATATGTAACTCTGTGTTGTTGTTTTTATCGCACTGCTTTGCCTTATCTTGGCCAGGTCGCTGTTGTAAATGAGAACTTATTCTCAACTGGCTTACCTGGTTAAATAAAGGTGAAATAAAAATAAATAAAATAAATACCTTAGACACAAGGCAGCTGCTAGCTAGCTAATGCCTTACTAGCTTCATGATAGTAGCGTTCACACTGTGCTAACCCTAGCTAGCATTAGCTGTGAGGCCTCTAACTAGCTAGGTTACGGTGGCTAGCTCACTGGAAAGCAAGCTAACCATACTAGCATTCCTACCTGCACATACAGTGTCATACGCATGGCTAGATAACTCGGAAACAAGTTCCCTAACTGCCCAGATGGTAATATTGCTAATTCCCTTTTCTCGTTTAGTACAACTTAGGTTCACTCGTTTGTGTTGACTAAACTGACCGGTTTAGCCTCACAGCATAATGGTCGTGGGAGATTTTCAGACCAATTCGAACAACACACCCACACTGTTCCATTTGGCTAGCACTGTGCTAAGCTAAAGCTTACCACCCTCACGAGGTGGTTGCTACCTAGCTAACGCCTACAGTAGCCTCACAGCTATAGCATTCATACACAGTGCACACTTCAGCTAGCCACAGTGCTCACATCAGCTAGTCCCATAGCAGCCCATTGGTCACTGCAACTTGCCCCATCCTCACAGCAGGGAGGGGGCAACAAGCTAGCCTTGGGGGGCCAAAACCCCCAGTGACACAGCAGACTGCCTATACCCAGGTTAAGACCTTGAACCAATGCAAACCTGGAGCTAAACAGTCCTTTGCTGTGGCCGAAGCAAGGTTCCACCCTCCTAAGGGTCGAAAGAAGTTTTGGCCAACCTAGGGAACAGCCCTAAGCGGCAGGTAGCTTAGTGGGTAAGAGCGTTGTGCCAGTAACCGAAAGGTCGCTGGTTCTACTCCCCGAGCTGACTAGGTGAAAAATCTGTCGATGTGCCCTTAAGCAAGACACTTAACCCTAAGTCGCTCTGGATAAGAGCGTCTGCTAAATGACTAAAATGTAAATGTAAAAAAGAATAGTGTGCGAAGCATTCTGCTTCCTTGCCCTACCCTCTCTCTCTCGTTTAGCATGTTTTTTTCTTCCTTTTAGCTACACCGGTTGACACCAAGTATGTTATGCGTAACAATTGCATAAACAACAACAGTATTTGTCTGATTGTGGATGGGTGGCTGTGTTCAAAACAACTACAAGTGTGATTGCTCTAGTTCCACAACGGCACAGCTAGGAGAGCTACAAAAAAGCACCTTATAGTTGACGACTCTTCTTTGAGTCATAAAAGTGCATTGAAAATACTTTGGAGAGGTATGCGGCCACAAAAAAGACACCAGTCCTCTCACTCATTTTTTTGTCTTATGTTGCACCTACACCACATTTTTCAGGAATATTGATATCATGTTACTGAATGTATCCAGAGTATTTTCGGATGTTGTTATCAACAAATACAGTGAAAATTGAAGTAAATGTAAAATGCACATAATCAACAGTGTAATGTTTGGATTCATTCTTGTGTCAGGTGAACTGTTGTGTCCTCAACTTTGGTCTAACAACTTTCCCATAATCTCTAAACTGTTCCATTTCAATTGATACAATGCTTATGCATTCCATATTTCTTCTGTAAGAAACATTTCAATTTAGGCCTTTTAGGCCAATTTCCACGCTTGTGTAAAGGGTTAACATACATTCTGAGTTTCGAGTCAATCAGATGTACGGTTCATGAGAAGAAGATATTTGAACATTTAATTTAAAAAACCAAGATTGCGGAAAATCCAATATCGAGGACGTCATAGGTCCATGAGGCATTTATATGTGATTGTATGTGTAACTGGGGGGCGGGGCTGACGCTTAGACATATTTTTAGAATTAGCATAAATACTGACAGTTTGAGGTTCAGAAATGAATTGCATGCTGTTTCCATGTTGTTTGAGATATCAACACCTGCTCCGGCATACACCTTCCTACTAGTTCCCTCAAGACACTCAATCAGTATTAGGGTTTGATTGAGAACGCAATATTTATTTTTGTTTTTTTCAAACTAAGTAGAGACTGACATGATGAACATACAGTGCATTCGGAAAAGTATTCAGTATTCTTTTTCAACATTTTGCTAAATTACAGCCTTATTCTAAAATTGATTAAATTGTGTGTTTTTTTCATCATCAATCTGTTTAGTTTTTTTATGTGCAAATGTATAAATAAATATAATACTGAAATATCACATTTACGTACTGTAAGTATTCAGACCCTTTACTCAGTACTTTGTTGAAGCACCTTTGGCAGCGATTACAGCCTTGAGTCTTTTTGGCTATGACGCTACAAGCTTGGCACACCTGTATTTGGGAAGTTCCTCCCATTCTTCTCTGCAGATCCTCTCAAGCTCTGTCAGGTTGGATGGGGAGCATCGCTGCATACAGTTGAAGTTGGAAGTTTACATACACCTTAGCCAAATACATTTAAACTCAGTTTTTCACAATTCCTGACATTTAATCCTAGTAAAAATTCCCTGTCTTAGGTCAGTTAGGATCACCACTTTATTTTAAGAATGTGAAATGTCAGAATAATAATAGAGATAATTATTTATCTCAGCTTTTATTTCTTTCATCACATTCCCAGCTGGTCAGAAGTTTACTTACACTCAATTAGTATATGGTAGCATTGCCTTTAAATTATTTAACTTGGGTCAAATGTTTTGGGTAGCCTTCCACAAGCTGAGCATTACTTTACTTAAGTGCATTTTGGCCCATTCCTCCTGACAGAGCTGGTGTAACTAAGTCAGGTTTGTAGGCCTCCTTGCTCGTACACGCTTTTTCAGTTCTGCCCACAAATGTTCTATAGGATTGAGGTCAGGGCTTTGTGATGGCCACTCCAATACCTTGACTTTGTTGTCCTTAAGCCATTTTGCCACAACTTTGGAAGGATGCTTGGGGTCATTGTCCATTAGGAAGACCCATTTGTGACCAAGCTTTAACTTCCTGACTGATGTCTTGAGATGTTGCTTCAATATATCCACATACATTTCCTTCCTCATGATGCCATCTATTTTGTGTAGTGCACCAGTCCCTCCTGCAGCAAAGTACCCCCACTGCATGATGCTGCCACCCCCATGCTTCACGGCTGGGATGGTGTTCTTCGGCTTGCAAGCATCCACCTTTTTCCTCCAAACATAACGATGGTCATTATGGCCAAACAGTTATATTTTTGTTTCATCAGACCAGAGGACAGTTCTCCAAAAAGTATGATCTATGTCCCCATGTGCAGTTGCAAACCGTAGTCTGGCTTTTTTATGGCGGTTTTGGAGCAGTGGCTTCTTCCTTGCTGAGCGGCCTTTCAGGTTATGTCGATATAGGACTCGTTTTACTGTGGATATAGATACTTTTGTACCTGTTTCCTCCAGCATCTTCACAAGGTCCTTTGCTGTTGTTCTGGGATTGATTTGCACTTTTCACACCAATGTATGTTCATCTCTAGGAGACAGAATGCATCTCCTTCCTGAGCGGTATAACGGCTGCGTGGTCCCATGGTGTTTATACTTGTGCACTATTGTTTGTACAGATGAAAGTGGTACCTTCAGGTGTTTGGAAATTGCTCTCAAGGATTTCTTTTGATTTTCCCTTGATGTCAAGCAAAGAGGCACTGAGTTTGAAGGTAGGACTTGAAATACATCCACAGGTACACCTCCAATTGACTCAAATGATGTCAATTAGCCTATCAGAACCTTCTAAAGCCATGACATCATTTTCTGGAATTTTCCAAGCTTTTTAAAGCCACAGTCAACTTAGTGTATGTAAACTTCTGACCCACTGGAATTGTGATAGAGTGAATGATAAGTGAAATAATCTGTCTGTAAACAATTGTTTGAAAAATTACTTGTGTCATGCACAAAGTAGATGTCCTAACCGACTTGCCAAACTATAGTTTGTTAACAAGAAATTTGTGGAGTGGTTGAAAAACGAGTTTTAATGACTCCAACCTAAGTGTATGTAAACTTCCGACTTCAACTGTAGCTATTTTCAGGTCTCTCCAGAGATGTTCGATTCGGTTCAAGTCCGGGCTCTGGCTGGGCCTCTCAAGGACATTCAGAGACTTGTCCCGAAGCCACTCCTGCGTTGTCTTGGCTGTGTGCTTAGGGTCGTTGTCCTGTTGGAAGGTGAACCTACGCCCCAGTCTGAGGTCCTGAGCGCTCTGGATCAGGTTTTCATCAAGGATCTCTCTGTACTTTACTCCGTTCATCTTTCCCTCGATCCTGACTAGTCTCCCAGTCCCTGCCGCTGAACATCCCCACAGCATGATGCTGCCACCCCCATACTTCACCGTAGGGATGGTGCCAGGTTTTTTCCAGATGTTTAATCTTGGTTTCATCAGACCAGATAATCTTGTTTCTCATGGTCTGAGAGTCCTTTAGGTGCCTTTTGGCAAACTCCAAGTGGGCTGTCATGTGCCTTTTACTGAGGAGTGGCTTCTGTCTGGCCACTCTACCGTAAAGGCCTGATTGGTGGAGTGCTGCAGAGGTGGTTGTCCTTCTGGAAGGTTCTCCCATCTC
Organism: Coregonus clupeaformis; assembly: GCF_020615455.1. NCBI lineage: Eukaryota > Metazoa > Chordata > Actinopteri > Salmoniformes > Salmonidae > Coregonus > Coregonus clupeaformis. Next base: position 28,065,436 of record NC_059225.1, read on the forward strand.
ACAGAGGAACTCTGGAGCTCTGTGAGAGTGACCATCGGATTCTTGGTCACCTCCCTGACCAATGCCGTTCTCCCCCGATTGCTCAGTTTGGCCGGGCGGCCAGCTCTAGGAAGAGTCTTGGTGGTTCTAAAGTTCTTCCATTTAAGAATGATGGAGGCCACTGTGTTCTTGGGGACCTTCAATGCTGCATTACTTTTTTGGTACCCTTCCCCAGAGCTGTGCGTTGACACAATCCTGTCTCGGAGCTCTACGGACAATTCCTTCGACCTCATGGCTTAGTTTTTGCTCTGACATGCACTGTCAACTGTGGGTTCTTACATAGACAGGTGTGTCCAATCATTTTAATTTACCACAGGTGGACTCCAATCAAATTGTAGAAACATCTCAAGGATGATCAATGGAAACAGGATGCACTTGAGCTCAATTATGAGTCTCATAGCAAAGGGTCTGAATACTTATGTAAATAAGATATTTCTGTTTTTCATAAATTTGCAAAAAAAAACAAAAAAACTGTTTTTGCTTTGTCATTATGGGGTATTGTTTGTAGATTGATGATACTTTGTTCCCCAATCAATTTTAGAATAAGGCTGTAACATAACAAAATGTCAAAAAAGTCAAGGGGTCTGAATACTTTCCGAATGCACTGTATCCACTAGTTCCAATATATCCATGATATTCATGATTTCCTTAAGTGCATCAGGGTGATAGTTTGTAGTGTGATTTATTTTATGGTCCATTGAGGTATTTAGAACCGTATTATAATCTTCCACCATAATAATAGAGTATTGTATTGCTTGTAGGCTTGATAAATTACACCAATATTTTCACATTATATTTGAAAATACATATTTGAATATTTAGTGTTAGAGAAAATGTGCATATTTTCTAAAGGTCCCTCTCTATCAAAACGTCTGCCCCCATCGCTGTGAATGAGCTCTAGCTTGGCTTCTTGTACTCGTTAGGAACTCGCCCTTCATCTCACATTAATCTTGTCCATCTATGACAAACAGAAAGTGTTTTTTGTTTAAAATCGATACATTATTTTTGATTACTGGCTATAAATGTCTCTTAATGTGCTACAGCGATGAAACCACTCTCTCCTGCTGCTTTACGATATAAGTTGGAAGAGTGAATGAAATGGTAGGAGGGACATCCCAGCTTCAAGTGGTGTCAGATTTCACATCCTGCTTCATACAGGCCGAAGAGACCTTGTGTCTGTGAAAATCAGAGCTACCGCTCAATGCAAGCCATTTCAATCTACGGTGTACACAGATCGATTTATAAGCGAAAATGTTGGTCGGAACCAGTACCAGAACCACACAGGTCCCCTAAACAGGGGACTTTACATCAAAGAGGTTAAAACTTGTACTTAATGTGGGCAAAACCAAATATACAGTATGTTGTTCACTAATTCACTGAGAAATTTCTGATGGGCTACATATTCACTCATTTGATGGTTCTCTCATTGACCGGGTTCCCGCCTATAAATATCTGGGCATTTGGATTGATAAAAATCCAACGTTTAAAAAACATACTGATGAGCTAGTTAAACGGCTAAGATTTAAAGTGGGCTTCGTTTTTAGAAAAATATCTTGCCTCTCCATGAACAGCAAGAAGTAGATTGTACAGTCAACTTTCCTGCCAGTTTTTGACTATAGTGACACCATTTACCAGAATGCAGCAGCCACTACTTTTAACCTTTTACTGCAGTGGGCTAAATCAGGGTCACACAGAGTGTTTCTTGGTAGTCTTAAACAAATATACTTTGAAACAAAAGTATCCAACTCACACACATGGTTATGGGCTTTAAAAAAGAAGACACCTTTACCATGTCAGATATAGAGTTGAAATGTATTACAGTTTGAGTTTGCGTCCCAATATTACACTTTATATACATCAGAGAAGACTGAAATAAAACAAAATCGTTTGACATAGAAACACCAGATTTTTGGCAGTAAAAAACAACAACTATTTATTAATTAAAAATATTAATAACATTCCACCCATGAGACCAATAGATGGCGATTTGGTCATTTGACTGCAGGAAAGGGCTACACCTTTGGATGCCGTCTACCATAGAGCCCTTCGCTGCTAGAACAAAGGACCAAGACGTAGAGGGTTTGTGAGAGCCGGAGCCAGTAAACACACATGAAAACATTCACACTGGAACATGGCAATATCTCTCTGTCCTCATACTTCTTATTTTTCCCAAACAAAAGCAAACACGCCTGATTAACAGGGTAACAAGCCTCCCTGGCAGAGATGGCAAACCTGCTCCTCATCCATTCCAGTCAGCTGATATTATAGATTGATCTCCTCGCCTTTCCAAGCCTATTACAATTTGAAGTGGTAAGTTTTACCCCTCCCCTCCAAGTGTGGCATTCTTGTTGTTCCACCATTCATCGGTTTTCATTAGCTGTCTGTGTCGATTTACAGATAGATCCAGCTTGGATTGGATTCAAGCGTTACTTATGGCTTAGGAGCAACAGCTATGTCATCACCTGGCTAGTAATGAAATTTCATTCAGGAGACATCCATTATGACTCATTGAGATGTTCTCAGAGGGCTGTGCATGCAGTGAACCATCGATCAAGTCATAGTGCCTTGTGCTTTGAGTCACAATTTTACCTAAGCTCCTCGTCGACTGGCCTGGGTATCCATCTAGTTGTTCTTTGAGACATCCTTAGAGAGAAGGGGATGTGGCTTTAACAAGAGGCCTCTTTGTTGCGGCGCAGAGACCACAAACCCCAGACAATGCCCCAAAACATTCAGCACCACAACAAAGACTGCTTTGAAATGCTGCTCCGCCGATTTCACTCTGCCGAACCGAGCATCCGGGGAACTGGCTGTGGCGGTTTCACAGACTGTCGTGTAATACTACACTTTGCCAGAGAGCACACGTATGCCGGAAACGCAGGCTAGAGGCCAAGAGAGAATAATTCAGCATGTGTCTCTATGGCTAATCTATACAAACGGAACCACAGCACCATTACAAAATGACACACCACAGTGCTTACACCTGCTGATTGACTGATGATACCAATTAGTGCATCTGGACCACATAACTGCCAGAGAGAGGTATATCTCTATTACTGACTCCCCCCTCAGAGGAAACGCCAACATCCTGATTCACTTGTGAAATCAGCGGTAGCCGTCTGCTCAGAATACAGAAAGACCCAGTCAGAGGGCGAAGGGTGAGGAAGAGCGATTAGGTGACACTTGAGAGGATTGTTTAGGAGAGAATTGAATTAAAAAAGACTGGGGGGAAAAAAAGAAAACAGATGGAGTGGAAGAGTGGAAATGCAAAGAGAAGACACAGGAGGAGGAGGGAGTGGGTGAGAGTGGATGGAATGAGAGTGGAAGATGTTCAAATGAGGAAAGCAGATGATTTGGGGCAGCGGCTACCTGAGGGGTTGATGAAGGGACAGTCTTGGGCAGACACAAAACAATTGACTGAAGTGATGAGTTCTACAACCCCTGAGGCAGCCCAGGACCATACATAGACACTCCCTTTGTCCTCTTGATCTGTCCACAGAGATATAGGCAAACATAGTGCCCACAAGCATTGCATAATCAAACAATTAATCAGTCATGTATTTATAAAGCCCTTTTTTACATCAGCAATTGTCACAAAGTGCTTTACAGTTACGCACCTAGACCCCAAATAGCAAGCAGAAGCAGAAGTACAGTGACCAGGAAAAACTCCCTAGAAGGAAGAAATCTAGAGAAGAACGATGCTCAGAAGGCAGACCCATCCTCTTCTAACTGACATTGACATTCATGATCGTCTGGGCTCCGAATGACATGACATGAGCTGCTTTCAATGGTCTGTGAAATGCTTTCCATGGCATGTTTACTGCGTTTGTAATCAAAGTAGGAGAAGAACTCAATCTGGAAGTCATTTCAAAAGCTCCGGACACTCTCCCTCCAAAAAGTCTATGTGTAGTTGAGCTGATGTTGTAGATTCTTTCCATCGTATAGTACTGTATGGTTGGAAAACGATTCGCTTTTGATAGGCTCGTCAGAATTTTACATATTCTGTTGCCTCATATGGCCTTTACAAGACAATTAGCTATTTGACTGATACTTGATTAGTGGAGCAAGTGGGGAACAAAAAAAACATTAAGAGGTTATATGCCAAAAGTAATAACTCCACAGTCTCAGTCAATCATAGCATACCATTATTTATAATATATCCAACAATTAAAACATGCTTTGTTTGGGATGTTTTGTATCATGCTGTTCTGTGAAGTGATTGAATTGTACGAGAAGCATAATTATGGAATCATTATGTCACAAGGGGAACAATTTGGCATCCGGACCAATATTACGAGTATCACTGTGCTATGTCACAAACTCTGTAAGCACCTGCTAACAGGCCTAGGCTCAGTCACATACATCTCTCACTAAGATTTCCACCTCCATAGCCATCAAGTTGTCAACGTGAATGATATGATATGAGCAAAATTAATAGAAAAGGATATTGTAACAGGATTCTCTCACTGGGGTATAATAGTTTTCTGTTGAGTAACCCAATAGTTATTTCTAGGAACGCATCAACGAAATGGAAATCTTGATTGTCTTGTTCATTTGGTAAATTTCTTTCATTCAGCACCACCTGTTTGGCTCCGATAACATAAGCCCAGCTAAAGAGATATGAAGCTATGCTATGGTGATGTACAGTATATACAGTGCATTCGGAAAGCATTCAGACCCCTTGACGTTTTCCACATTTTGTTACGGTAAAGCCTTATTCTAAAATGGATTGCATTTATTTTTTTCCCTCATCAATATACACACAATACCCCATAATGACAAAGCGGAAACAGGTTTGTTAAAATATTTTCAAATGTAAAAAAAATAATTAAAAAAATACCTTATTTACATACAGTGAGGGAAAAAAGTATTTGATCCCCTGCTGATTTTGTACGTTTGCCCACTGACAAAGAAATGATCAGTCTATAATTTTAATGGTAGGTTTATTTGAACAGTGAGAGACAGAATAACAAAAAAAAAATCCAGAAAAATGCATCAAAAAAATGTTATAAATTGATTTGCATTTTAATGAGGGAAATAAGTGATTGACCCCCTCTCAATCAGAAAGATTTCTGGCTCCCAGGTGTCTTTTATACAGGTAACGAGCTGAGATTAGGAGCACACTCTTAAAGGGAGTGCTCCTAATCTCAGTTTGTTACCTGTATAAAAGACACCTGTCCACAGAAGCAATCAATCAATCAGATTCCAAACTCTCCACCATGGCCAAGAACAAAGAGCTCTCCAAGGATGACAGGGCCAAGATTGTGGACCTACACAAGGCTGGAATGGGCTACAAGACCATCGCCAAGCAGCTTGGTGAGAAGGTGACAACAGTTGGTGCGATTATTCGCAAATGGAAGAAACACAAAAGACCTGTCAATATCCCTCGGCCTGGGGCTCCATGCAAGACCTCACCTCGTGAAGTTGCAATGATCATGAGAATGGTGAGGAATCAGCCCAGAACTACACGGGAGGATCTTGTCAATGATCTCAAGGCAGCTGAGACCATAGTCACCAAGAAAACAATTGGTAACACACTACGCCGTGAAGGACTGAAATCCTGTAGCGCCCGCAAGGTCCCCCTCCTCAAGAAAGCACATATACAGGGCCGTCTGGAGTTAGCCAATGAACCTCTGAATGATTCAGAGGAGATATGGGTGAAGGTGTTGTGGTCAGATGAGACGAAAATAGAGATTTTTGGCATCAACTCAACTCGCCGTGTTTGGAGGAGGAGGAATGCTGCCTATGACCCCAAAAACAACATCCCCACCGTCAAACATGGAGGTGGAAACATTATGCTTTGGGGGTGTTTTTCTGCTAAGGGGACAGGACAACTTCACCGCATCAAAGGGACGATGGACGGGGCCATGTACTGTCAAATCTTGGGTGAGAACCTCCTATTCCCTCATCCAGGGCATTGAAAATGGGTCGTGGATCGGTATTCCAGCATGACAATGACCCAAAACACATGGCCAAGGCAACAAAGGAGTGGCTCAAGAAGAAGCACATTAAGTTCCTGGAGTGTCCTAGCCAGTCTCCAGACCTTAATCCCATAGAAAATCTGTGAAGGGAGCTGAAGGTTCTAGTTGCCAAACGTCACCCTCGAAACCTTAATGACTTGGAGAAGATCTGCAAAGAGGAGTCGAACAAAATCCCTCCTGAGATGTGTGCAAACCTGGTGGCCAACTACAAGAAACGTCTGACCTCTGTGATTGCCAACAAGGGTTTTGCCACCAAGTACTAAGTCATGTTTTGCAGAGGGGTCAAATACTTATTTCCCTCATTAAAATGCAAATCAATTTATAATTTATAATGTTTTTCTGGATTTTTCTGTTGTTATTCTGTCTCTCACTGTTCAAATAAACCTACCATTAAAATTATAGACTGATCATGTCTTTGTCAGTGGGCAAACGTAAAAAATCAGCAGGGGATCAAATACTTTTTTCCCTCACTGTAAGTATACAGACCCTTTGATATGAGACTCAAAATTGAGGTCAGGTGCATCCTGTTTCCATTGATCATCCTTGAGATGTGTCTACAACTTGATTGGAGTCCACCTGTGGTAAATTTGGAAAGGCACACACCTGTCTATATAAGGTCCCACAGTTGACAGTACATGTCAGAGAAAAAACCAAGCCATGAGGTCGAAGGAATTGTCCATTGAGCTCCGAGATAGGATTGTGTCGAGGCACAGATCTGGGGAAGTGTACCAAAACATTTCTGCAGCATTGAAGGTCCCCCAGAACACAGTGGCCTCCATCATTCTTAAATGGAAGAAGTTTGGAACCACCAAGACTCTTCCTAGAGCTGGCCGCCCGGCCAAACTGAACAATCAGGGGAGAAGGGCCTTGGTCAGGGAGGTGACCAAGAATCCGATGGTCACTCTGACAGAGCTCCAGAGTTCCTCTGTGGAGATGGGAGGACTTTCCAGAAGGACATCCATCGCTGCAGCACTCCACCAATCAGGCCTTTATGGTAGAGTGGCCAGACGGAAGCCACTCCTCAGTAAAAGGCACATGACAGCCCTCTTGGAGTTTGCCAAAAGGCTCCTAAAGACTCTCATTCCATGAGAAACAAGATTCTCTGGTCTGATGAAACCAAGATTGAACTCTTTGCCAAGCGTCACGTCTGAAAGAAACCTGGCACCATCCTACGGTGAAGCATGGTGGTGGCAGCATCATGCTCTAGGGATGTTTTTCAGTGGCAGGGACTGGGAGACTAGTCAGGATTGAGGGAAAGATGAACGGAGCAAAGTACAGAGAGATCCTTGATGAAAACCTGCTCCAGAGCGCTTAGGACCTCCGACCGGGGCGAAGGTTCACCTTCCAACAGGACAATGACCCTAAGCACACAGCCAAGACAATGCAGGAGTGGCTTCGGGACAAGTCTCTGAATGTCCTTGAGTGGCCCAGCCAGAGCCCGGAGTTGAACTGATCGAACATCTCTGGATAGACCTGAGAATAGCTGTGCAGCTCCCCAGCCAACCCGACAGAGCTTGTGAGGATCTGCAGAGAAGAATGGGAGAAACTCCCGACATCTTCTGTTTGGTCATCTTCACCTTTGGACAGTGAATATGATCTAGCTACTCACAAGAACTAGTTGGAGAGATACCCAAAGCATTAAATGTGAGTTGAGAGTTTTTAGTTTGCTCGTTCCAAACATAATGTTTAAAGGTCCCGTGCAGGCATTTTTATCTCAATATATAATCATTTCTGGGTAACAATTAAGTACCTTACTGTGATTGCTTTCAATTAAAATGGTCAAAAATATACAAAAATAGCTTCTTTGCAAAGAGCAATTTCTCAAGCAAGAATTTTGCTAGGACTGTCTGGGAGTGGTCTGAGTGGGAAGGGGAAAACTGAAAACTAGCTGTTATTGGCAGAGAGGTTTTGAACTCTCTTTCCTATTGGTCTATTAACTATTTTCCCGCCATGTGATGTCACCATGCAGGCCAAAACTCCATCCCACCAAAAACAGGCTGATATTTCAGGCGGTCTTTTCAAACAGCTCTCACACTAAAAGGGCAGTATCATCATTTGCACAATTTCAAAGTATTATTCCAACCTCATAGTGTGGAAATATATATTTAACACAGAAAAATCACGTTTTTTGACTGCACTGGGCTTTTCAAAAAACACTCTTACTTTTTCCTCCCGATGTAGCATGTGCGCTATATCACAATGCTCATGTTCCATCTCAATAAATCATACATATGACAGTGTGTTTAGGTATGGTATTATGCCTGGCTATTTGGTGCTCAGTGGAATGTGGGCTCCTCTTCCTTCTTCCACCAAAGACACATTGTTTCAAAGCAAAGCAGGTTATCGACCGACTCCCTGCCAGGCCCCGCACCTGGATCTGATCCTCAGCAATATTAATATTAATATTTAACATTTCCTATGCACTCCATCGTATCAGGTGGCAGGCCCAGATGTTGGACGTTCCCGAAATTGCTACCAGATGTGCGGACATGGGTGTATTCTTACGGATGCAAGTGGACAAAACGGGGAGGCTCACTCTTTTATTATTATGCTTCCAAATGTACAAGGATGAATGGCTTTTGTTTCGCTAGGACTTTTTTAATGAGGCTCAACTCATTTGGGCTGTAAACCTTCTCTGATTTATCCTATCTGAAGCTCTGTCTGGACTGTGTTACCACGAGTCATCCATCTCATATTGACGTGTGTAGCCTAGTTGTAAAGATCCAGACAACGCTGCATTGTACTGTAGTACTACGTCTGATATCCAACTGTCTAGAGAGCAGGTTTTTCATATTGTATTCTACATACGCCAACCATTTGCTAGAACTAATAGCCAACTGATTTGCTGGGCAATTAGTAAAATATGAAAATAAAGCCAGGTGACACACAATATTCAATATATTATATTCAGCATATTTAGGATGTAGATAGTTCCTAAAAAGGATGACTTGTTGAAAACAACACATGATTCTAGGGCAAACGTTTCCTGACATAGAATGTTTGCCAAAGGTTTGCACAAGGTTATATTTCCCCTTACCCTTGTTTTTCTTGAGCAAACGCTAGGCTAGGTTATCCAGACAGCTGTGCAAAATAGCAGATAATTACCGACCTTGGTGTTGTCTCAAGGCAGACTTTTCCACCGACCATTTACAAGCAAGGGGATATTCTGGGCCCGGCGGACCTTCGAATCCACCCCAACAAGCAGACATCCAAGCGGTGGAGCTTAAACAGATGTTGCCAGGAGCAGTGACTTCTGCAGATTGTATCAGACCGAGGCACGGCCTTCTGTGACACATGCCTAGTCATTTTCCGTAGGTCCCATGTGGAGATGGCTCAGGTTCAACCGTTACCATCAAATCAAATCAAATGTTATTGGTCACGTACACGTGTTTAGCAGATGTTAATGCGGGTGTAGCAAAATGCTTGTGTTTCTAGCTCCGACAGTGCAGTAATATCTAACAAGTAATATCTAACAATTTCACAACATATACCCAATACACACAAATCAAAGTAAAGCAATGGAATTAAGAATAAATATATGGACAAGCAATGTCAGAGCGGCATAGACTAAGATACAGTAGAATAGTATAGATTACAGCATATACATATGAGATGAGTAATGCAAGATAAGTAAACATTATTAAAGTGACTAGTGTTCCATTAATTAAAGTGGCCAGTGATTTCTAATCTATGTATACAGGCAGCAGCCTCTAATGTGCTAATGAAGGCTATTTAACAGTCTGATGGCCTTAATAAAAGCTGTTTTTCAGTCTCTCGGTCCCAGCTTTGATGCACCTGTATTGACCTCGCCTTCTGGATGATAGCAGGGTGAACAGGCAGTGGCTCGGGTGGTTGTTGTTCTTGATGATCATTTTGGCCTTCCTGTGACATCGGGTGCTGTAGTTGTCCTGGAGGGCTGGTAGTTTGCCCCCGGTGTTGCGTTGGGCAGACCGCACCACCCTCTGGAGAGCCCTGCGTTTGCGGGCGGTGTAGTTGCCATACCAGGCAGTGATATAGCCGGACAGGATGCTCTCAATTGTTCATCTGTAAAAGTTTGTGAGGGTTTTAGGTGCCAAGCCAAATTTCTTCAGCTTCCTGAGGTTGGAGACATACAGTAGCATCTCTGTATGTTGCATGTAGACAGCAAGGCTAACGTTGAGAGATATCGTCAGGCTGCTAGAACTCTATAACTGATTTGATGGAGGCTGTGTAGTGCCAACACAATGTCACAGGGGCACACCATTAACATTCTTTTCAAAGACTCTTTCCTTCTCTCAGAGCTCCAGAACAAGCTGTGAGTGAGTGCAGGTGTTCTGGGCAATACCTCAGATTCAACTACGGGTTGCCACTAGCTTTTCGGACAATTGTCCTTTTTTCATGGCTAGTTACAGTATGAGTAGCCATTGGGCTGGGAACTTTTGTGTGACCTTTCAACCCTGGATAGCTATCTTTAAGAGGCAATTGTACTGAAAATGTATTTATTCAAGGGACATGGTTTACATTCTTAGTCTTTCTGTTATTTAGTGCTAGAACACTATAATTGTATGCCCCTAGACATCCAAATGTGCAGATTTTCCCCTGTGGTAGGTGACTTCAACGGTATCACTAGTTTATACCATGAGAGTGACGAGGAATTGGCTAAGTCTCAAAACTGTCCTTGGGAAACAGCATAGGTCCTACATTGAATGTGTTGAATGCTCCCATACTTGACCTTTTCTAATGTAACATCAGTATTGTCTTGGCATCCGTAGGGCTGTGTTGGCTATATTTACAGAGGGAGACAAGTACACAGCGATCCGTTTTGAAGAGTTTATACCTCATTTGAGTAGCACACATGAGTAATAACTTTAGAGCTTTTGGGCTTCTGCGCGCCAGATTTTGAAAGGAGCTGTGAAAATAAAAATTTGTTGATTTGATCCGGCGCCCATGAAACTCTGTCTCTTAGCCATAGACAGAGGGCTTTGTGCCATTGTTATGGTTCTCATTCTCTGCTAAGAATGTATGACCCGTGTGCTCGGTAACTCAATATGTACTGCTTATTCACCATTATGATATACACTGAACAAATATATAAACTGAATATTTCTGTCTGTAAGAAAGCCCTTTTGTGGGGAAAAACTCATTCTGACTGGCTGGGCCTGGCTCCCCAGTGGGTGGGCCTGACTGCCAAGTGGGTGGGCATATGCCCTCCAAGGCCCACTCATGGCTGCACCCCTGCCCAGTCATGTGAAATCCATAGATTAGGGCCTAATTAATTTATTTCAATTGACTGATTTCCATATATGAACTGTAACTCAGTAAAACCTTTCAAATTGTTGCATGTTGCATTGATATTTTTTGTTCAGTATAAGTGCTATGGACTGGCTTCACCTCTTGCTCACGTTGCTCTGCTTTCGTAAACTAATAATATGTGAGAAAAAGCCTTTAGAGGAACAAAAACTGGTATAGCACTGCATGAGGCTGTGAAAGATGGGCATTCATATGTTTCGGTTCATAAGTGTAGAGAACAACACAGGGAGTCATTAGGGTATTATCCTAACAGCTGAAATTGACAGGCTTGGTGACACTATTGATGGACATCGATGCATTGAGTAACAAGCTGCAACCAGATATATTTGCTGCCAAGATCAGTGTTAAACCTCACAGGATTTGTCTTCAAGCATTGACAATCAGCCATTCTCTGTTTGTACAAACAGAAAACTAAGCTCAGTTTTTTTTCACCCTTGCAGCAAAAGAAGCCAAAACAATGAAACCCAAACAACTCCAATTTCTTTGAATGTGTTACAGTCAATACATCTCAGTCAATTAACCTGAATGGCATGGCTCCAGAGGGTGTTGGCTTTCCGCATTCTGTGTTGTTGTTGGATATGATTGGCCACTTGAAGGAATGGAGCACAGACTGGGAATGATTGGAGATTTCGGGGGAAGAAGCGAGAGCATCAGGAAAGGGTCTGGTGTGAATTAAACAGGAATTCCCAAAAACTGGATTTTCCCAAGAACCTAATAAAAATCCACCTGACACTGATATTGTTGTATCGGGTTACTTTTGATTAACATCAAAATATAGATAAGGACCCCAATCAATCAGCAAAGGCTCATAGTGATAAGAATAAGGAAATATGTTAAAGTCATTTGCAATAGAAATCCTACCTCGTCATGTTTTGTTAAACTCTGTAAAGGTATCCCAAGGAACTGACACTGAATTGGCTTTTAAAGGTATTGTTTTGCTTATTGTTTTTGACAACATGGAGTGCTAAACTCATATTTCATTGTTTCACACTCTGTTATTCCTTAGGTCTCTGAGAGTATGTGAATGAGTGCGTCGTCGGTTCCAAACGTTTGCAGTGATGGCTTTGAGCTTTAACATTGCTGGCTCCAGTGGCTGGAAGCTGGAGGCAATTAGATTGCAGCCCAGGGACCATCCACTCAGCCGGCCTTCCATTCTCTCCCTCTCTCTGTGAGTCACTGTGCGGAAGACTCTTACTGGCCCTGAGAAGATCATTTGCCTGACATCTCCATGGAATATATATCCTCAGGATTTCCAGAAGAGGAAGAGATGATGTGCAAATGAATGAAAGCATTAAAATCGCAATAGAATCCACACTGCGTCATCCTCAATTAGCCCAAGCAGCTGCCTCCAGTAAAAAGAGTGAAATTGTCTGATGTTGTACTAGATTAAAAAAAAGATAGATGAAACTTTAATCCTCGCTGCCGCCTTCTTGTAGTTTACAGGAACACCCTGTCTGCAATGTGAGAGACCCTTTGCTTTTCATTGAAAGCACAGAGCAGGCCTTTGTTTACAATTTTGGCAGGCCAGACATGGGTGCAACAAACTCGACAGAGACAGGAATAAAAATAAAAAAAGCATCTGCAAACATTAGAAATGCCATATTAAGGACAATGGGAATTCACATAATGACCACATACAGTGCATTGCAGTGATACCAAAATGATTAAGCTTGTCCCCTCTCCTCAGCTCTCCACTTTGTCCGAGTGCATCTGAATGTCAGCTGTCGGCTTTGTTTATGAGGAGCTGACTGTTTCCCCTAACGAAAACATTGAGTCGGGGAGATGAGTTGAAAGCAACTCCTGATATATTGTGATGGCTCTCCGATACGGATATAATTTATAACCGCTTTCTTGCGGGAGGACATTTATACATCTGAGTGGTCCTGAAACATCTCAGAATCCCTCTGGGGGACAGGGGGGAAACGGTGAAACCGTGCCCTGGAAGTAGACTTTGTGTGTCTTAGCGGTATTGTAAATGTCAAACCTAAGGCTTCGGGTGGGAGTCACACATGCAAGCCCTACGAGTGCTTTCACTCCTGCATCGAAAGACCCAGAGATATGCCCCTTCTCTCTCTAATGGCTTTCACACACACACTTGTCTCTCTCCCCCATAGTGGAGGAAGGCTATGCTTTAATGATCCAGGGTCGCTGGCTGGGACAGGGGCCTGTACAGCTGTATGGGATGGCCTTGCCATGAGCTACAGGTGGAGGCCTTCAAATGGGTATTTCCCCTCTCTCTTGGCAGCTTCCCTCCTTTTCTCTCCATACCTAACCATGGGTTCTCCTCCAGATCAGCCACAGAGGCACTTCCTGATCAACACCTCGTCCCCTCGAAGCAACCAGGGTGTGTGTGGGAAGCATCTTTTTGAGAGGTTTCGACAGGGAGAGGCCCAAAGGAGGGAAGGCTCTTGCCTTTAGGAGGACAGGAGCGAGATCGATTTATGGTGTGTATGTGTCCCTTCCCCTTACAGCTGGGTCCCAGGACAGCACAGACTAAATCAGATGGGCCCTGAGGGAAGGGAGTGAAAGGGCAGAGAACAAACACTCATACATGCATAGGAACACAGGATGGTCATGGTCACGGCAGAGGGGGCTTAATGAAGCCCTGTGTGAACACTGAGGGCAGTTGACTGACCTCTCTGGCATGGTCAGTGGTGGGAGGGAAACCAGTCAATGACGAAGTCTTTAAGGTCTCAAGATCATTGTAGTGCTCATCAGGACTGATTTCAGGTTGGAAGTCCAAAATGGGAAATGGGTGGGACTCTCTCTCTCTCTCTCTCTCTCTCTCTCTCTCTCTCTCTCTCTCTCTCTCTCTCTCTCTCTCTCTCTCTCTCTCTCTCTCTCTCTCTCTCTCTCTCTCTCTCTCTCTCTCTCTCTCTCTCTCTCTCTCTCTCTCTCTCTCTCTCTCTCTCTCTCTGTCACACACAAACATGCACACACGCAGGCAACAGGTGTCTGCTGAAATTAAGTTAAATGTGAAAGTTGCTTTAATCATATCGGTTTTTTAAAACTCTGATGTTTAGACAATGCATGTGTAAGCAATGATTTAGTGTCGATGTATTCTGCAGTGTTGTTCATAAATGGCTTCTCAGCTCTAGTGTTCGTGAGAGCTGTCCTTGAACAACCTTCAGATGGCGTTTCTTCGCCATCGCTTGTTATTTTTCATGGCATTTGTTCGGGGCACCTGGGAAACATTTGGCAGCTCCAACAAACATCTGTTGGAGAAAACCTTGGCTTCAGACATCAAAACAGCTAAGGAGTGACATGGAATTGTATTGACTCGTCTCATAGTTTTCGCCTTCCACCATGAGACTCTGATTTGAGGCTTTTTTTTTTTCTGCTTTGGATACGGTTCTCAGGAAAGTGCGGTGGCAACATTTTAGGGAGGCATTCTGAAGAAGCCAAAAGTGGTGCACTCATCAAAATATGCTCACTTTCAATATTGCATTTTGAGACAAGTTTGAAATGCAACAGTCTAGTGGGTTGCGTCAAGTGCATTACGTATCTACAGTACACAGCTGCAAACAGCCCACATGAGTTATTGGCGCGGTAATATTAGGGATTTTCTAATAAATGTCACTTCAATGTTGTAAAACCATCACACTGCTTTTTTGATCGTCATAATTGATTCCGATGATGCGTGTGTGTCCAGTAAGTCTTGGATATCTCATAGCACGTAAATGTCAAGAGCAAACAGTTGTGCTCTGGAATGATAAAGTATTAGATATTTATAATATTGAATTATCTTTTTTAAGGATCTGTTTTTTTATCATGATTCATTTGGTGAATACTCCTGTAGAAGCTGCTCTGGGTCAGTTTGAAGCATTATTCATTGACAAGTGATTGTAGTTATGCCAGAAATGTTTTTTTTTTCCCACAGGAAAATCCTCCCCTAAAAACAATATCGAACGCACAAATTGTCCAAGTGTGAACATACCCTAGGGTACAATATGACTGGATAACGTATTTATCATCCCTCAGGATCAAATGCATTCTACATCAAAGTATCCCTCTCACAGAATTATTCAGCATTTTAGACCACTGCTGGTCCATGTCCCATATCCTAATTCACTCTTCTGGTAAATGGAAAGTGACTGAACTGGTTGTTTTCTTTGAAACAGTCAATATTTAGATGTAATCTATCTTTCTGTCCGTAGAGGTCCTCTGTGCTCTTGCGATAATAGCTTTTTCTCAATGGAGCTGCAATCAGAATTGGGTGCAACTGCTCAGTGAAGAGCTTTTTCTCTTCCATCAGAGCCCCTTTCACCATTTGAATCACAGAAGTAATTGTAAAAGCAAAGGGTTGCAATGCAGACTATTACATTGAATGTAATGATGACGTTCATGCTAATAATAATCATATGACCACGCATAGACGGATGCATCGACAGTTATAGATTTTTTGTGACACTGATACAAACTTTCCCAGGGTCATAATTTGGCATGAACAGCAGGAAAGAATGCAGAATCCAATTAAGACTGATACTTTGGCGGTGCCAGAGACGGTCAAAACTGCCAGCGAGCTCTGAACAACATATCTGTGGCCCGTCTCGGCCCCCTTTGACCGGCCGCTCATCCATGCCCCCGCTTAATCGAATGGTAACAGTGACCTCTACCAATCACTTTCGGTCCATCCGTCCTGGTGAACCTCTCAACTGTCGTTAAAAGGGGTTACACCCTACTACGGCTCGCCAATAGGATCAAATGTTTTGTTTATGATAATGATGAGGACCTCTACAGTCATGCACCGATAAAGGAGCCTGAGGAGTCTGTTTGATTTCTATGACTGATAGAACACTCCAAACAACACAAGTCTACTCAAGAGAAAAACAAAGTGTGTATGAAAGGGAATTTTCCAGGGGACATTGACTTTTCTGCAGAAATGTGAATGTCAACAGTTGGATGAGGGTCATTAACTCTATCAGTCCCGAGACCCCAGCAAAAACCGGCACTTCATTATTTTTATCTGACTTTAATTTATCTACATGTCCAGCTCTTATATTTAGCCTCACAATGAAGTGTTTTACCGTTTTCTTTTCAGGACAACAACATTTACATTTACCAGATGCTCTTATCCAGAGCGACTTACAGGAGCAATTAGGGTGAAGTGCCTTGCTCAAGGGCACAGATTTTTCACCTAGTCGGCTCAGGGATTAGAACCAGCGACCTTTCGGTTACTGGCACAATGCTCTTAACCACTAAGCTACCTGCCGCCCCCTACAACTAGAACACAATTTTTTTGGACATAAACAGTTGCATTCATGACTGTTATTGACAAATAAAAAAAGAAGGTCCGCCAAAGCAAAAACCTGAATGCTGTAGGTATAGAAATGGTTTGCTCAGGGGGAAATTAATATCCAACTAGTCAGTGACAACTGTGTGGACTTTGTGACAGCAACTATGTGAGCTTATTACAGTAGTAAAGACACTATGTCCTTGGATTTCCTATGATCTATGTAGAAGAACCCCTTACCTTCTAACAACTCTTGTGTAACTTGTGAGCATCATAGAGCAAAATATGTTGCATGTGCTCGTTTGTGAGAGTCTCAGCTTTTCATAGATAGCTTTTAGTAGTGTGTAACTCAAGCCATTCAGATTCTACAGATGATGTAAAAAGACTGGCCCAGGCCCCTTCGGGATCCGCCCTTGTCTCACAAACACCGCTCTAGCTCAGCCCCCGTTAATCACACAGACTAATGGTTGTTACCAACGGATGCAGAATAAATAGACACAGTATGTAGCTCAAACACACAATGTTTGAAAGGGGTTAGAAGTCCAAATCACGCTGGCGTTGCAGTGGGACTCATTGGGTTAAAGAATAATTGTGTTTCTTTCTGTTGTTTGTGCATAACAATGCACCAGAGAAGACTGAGAGAAGACTTGAAATGAGGATTGCATAAGGATTTAGCAACAGGTAAAGGTTCAGTCAGACTTATTGTGTTGTTACAAACCTACATTTTAGGTTTTAAAAAGGTTCCCGTGACCCTCCAAAACAACAAATAACCTTTCTGTAGCCAAGACCAAGTATTAACCCAATAGGAATTGCAGACCCACCAGTTGGTCCCGAGCCACCATTTGGGAAACAACAGGGATGAATATGAGAAATCAGAGCCATACTATTGTCACTTGAAGCATGTCCATCCAGTGGCAGTGAGAAGACTGGGAGGTGTGATGGCACGTTCCCACTCCAAATGACCTGGCTGACATCACTCCCTTCATCTAATTTGTGGTTCATCTGATTGGTTGGAGATGTTGATGGGGAAGAGCTGGATGTACGCCACTCTGAGGGAATCCGTCTTCAGGCTGCCTTTGGTGTCCGGTGGACCAACCATGACACTGTGATTCTTTTTTTTGTAATTTTTGATATATTCATATTTCAAAATGATATTACATCATACAGACTACAATCAAAATCCACAAATGGCCAAAATAAAAATGTAAACAAATTAAGAGCAGAAAATAGTAAAAACATTGTTAATACTCAAGTTAAGGACAAGTTACGGTGGCCACTGGAAATTGTATTGTTTGATCAAATTATCTTGATCGTGTGCAGCCGTTAGTTTGGCTGTTACAACATTGCATCCAGGTTTTTGCAGTGCTGTGTTCTACAAGTGTAACTCACAAGAGGTATAATCTGAAAAGATAATCTGGAATGAGGGCGCTTTCGACTGAAAGCAAACAGCTTGAGATGTCATTTAGACAGTGTGTTTGTGTCTCCTCTAAATATTGATGTGTAAAGGCATGTTGTGGCTTTATAGGATTGATTATGCGGCTAAAGATCAAACCACGTAGAGACAGTGTTGAAATCTGGCACCCAGTTATCAATATAGCTTGGAGACTTATGAAGTGCTGTTGCGTTAGAATAGCAATGTACCTATATTTGGTATTTATTAAATAAAAAATAACAATAAGGCAGTGTTTATTTTGCCTCTTGACAGTTTCATACTATTAATATTTTTTTTTTTTGCCTCCAATCCACTGTGCTATATTTTAACAACAAGAAAAATAATGCAGCAGTGCACCACAGTACATTGTCTTGATAAAATGTTAACAATGTATAATAGAAAAAAGACCACAGTTCTGTTCAGATGAATATATACTGTTCAATAAATGATTGTACAACGACAGTGAAGTAATCATAACTTAGTTACAGATCCTACAGATGAAGTGTTGTCAGAATGTGTCTGGGTTTTTCGGTACATTCCAAATAATTCCCCATTTCTCCTTGTCCTCATCTTCAGACTTCACCACACTCTCTCTCTGTCCTTCATGTTTGAGGTCTGGGGGATGAATCTTACACAAGCTCCGAGCACTTAGAAGCCCGTCATGTGTGCCTGCTGCCTCCCATGGGTCTTAATCATTCTGCTCTAAGAGACTGAGGCCAACTCGCCTACTCACAGGTCCCGTCAAGTTGATGTCCTTTTACTCAGTGGCACCACACAGGCAACATTCTGTGACCAGACAATGCACAATCTTCCCCTCCTGTACCTCTGAGTTCAAGTGGACACAGCTGCATATTTTTGACTGAATGTCAATGTGGTGCCTGGTGCCATTGGAGGAGGTGAATGGAGGGAATTACTTCTACCACATTGGACCAAAACTTTGTAAGAGGTCACATTTGATCAACACTATGTACGAGACCATTTAAGTGTACACTTGAAAAGAGGGCAATGCTTTAGAATAAGTTACCTGTATGGTGTAACTTACTTGGTAGTAGTGAAGGAGTAGCTAGCTATCGAGTCCAGTGGCAACGGAGCTCAAACCTCTTCTCTTGACTCCTACTACAGAGAAGCCACAGATGGCGGGGACGGGGACAGAAATTAAATTAAACATTACAGATTTGTATTTTATTTTGCATCCTGCAAAGATGTTGCATTGTAATTGCGTATTATTTGATCATAAGCATCTCTCTCTGCGCAGGTTGGTGGAGAGCTTTGCTGTGGCACAGGCACTGAGGCGGACAGCCATTGAGAGGGGAACAATTAGAGGCCCCCAGAATGACGGGACAGGGCAAGGAAAGATGTGGAAGGTCTGGGTCTATTTTCAGAGCGAGAACAGAGGCTCTCCTGTCACAGGCTCCTCCATGCGGACAAGAAAAGTGAAACGGGGCCCCGAGCAAACAGTGACAGAAGTGTGGTCAGCCTCCCTGCCAGAGCCAAGTCTCTCTCTTCCTTTTATCAGCCATGTTGCTGTTCATAGGACGTAACTTGGGGAAGGCATTGAGGGCTTTCATACATAACGGACAGAGAAATTGGGAAAATGAGCCCTGTCTCGACCTTAGAGGGTCAAGGCACACTGTTTACTTCCAATGGAGTCTGAGGGCTTGGGCACGTTCATGCTCTAATTATCAAATTGAGTTATCTGGCTTCATGGTTTGCTGGCCACATGGTATTTGTTTCCTGGGCCCTGGGTAGCTTGATTGTGCCTCCTTCCACTGTACCAGTTTGCTCTCTTGTTGGTGTCCCCCATGGACTTATCAGAAGGGCATTGGGGTGCCAGTCCATTGATCGATATCAAAGAATGATGTCACCTTATACTTCTGACCCTAACCCTATCCTGTGGGTCTGGGTAGAGAAACACAGAGATGAAAAGCCACAATTCCACACACCACACAGTGAGTCACCAGATATCCTGCCACTGAGGCATGATTTTCACTGGACAACCAGTTCGACATCAGTGGGTGTTCTAGTGTTCCCATTCTGTTATTCAAAGGTATTTCCTCACTCCAAATGGAAGCGACAGCAGAGCAGTCTTGGCGATATACCAGTAAGGTCGTGAAATTCTGAATGGATTCATGACGTTGGATTCTTGTCACATAGTAACTTTTTAGTTAAACTCTAACATAATCTGTTGAGACAGTCTTATCCTTTAATCCTTCACCACAAGCACACACTCCAATTCAAAGAGAGGGGTTGGGGAAGCATGTTGGGCAACACTACAGTTCGCCACTCTGGAGGGCTGTGCGATAAAAGTTAGGTTTGGGAATTGATCCATGGCCTTAAACTGTAGGCGCTCCTGGTATAGCATTTAGCCTTAGCGCTATAGCTGCGGTTATTTTCCATCAAACTCTGTGCTGTGCAACAGATGTGGGTCTCGACTCGACTGCCAACTACTGATCTCCCCCCTCAGGCCCTCTGGTTGCTCTCCTACTGATCCTGGAGATTTCCGAAAACCTCAGTCGTTATTCAATCATCGTTAATGGAACTTCAAAAGATACAACATAAAGTTATCGGCACTAGATCTGATTCAAAATTCGATTTTACATCTGGTACAATTTCCAACAATTAGTTATTTCCGATTGAGGATCTGTGCACCGGACTCGTAGTTTGTTTTTGTACGCTGGCAGGATCAGCTAATGCTGAGGCGAAACGAAGCATGAAGGTGTCACTCAGAGCCAACACTCAGAGCGAAACAGGTCTCAGGAAGTGTAAGCAACATATGACTGTCATAGCGACATCTGCTCTCAGGGTGTGAGCAGTGCCAAGAAGCTGTGCCAGCGAGGGACTGCTGTGGCTGCTCTCTATGTGAGGGACATCAAGGGGACAGCTTCTGCCCAAGGTGCCCGTGAGTCACAGGGAGTCGGTGACAGTGCGGTCACATCGTGAGTCACATGGAATCAGTGACAGTGTGGCCACGTGACGCAGCACTCCCACGATAGAGCATCATACCACGCCCAGGCTGTCTGCAAACACCTTTTGTCCAAAAAAGTATGATTATATGAGGATAAACCTCTCAGCACACATTAATTCACAAGGTAATCCTTTCAGGGTACGTTAAATCTCTCTCCTGGTGATAGACTTTACTCGACTTTCAGGGAATGGCAGCGATGTCCCCTTTTTTTTACAGGCATGTGAAAACTTTAAGAATTTCAAAATGTGGTTATCCTCCAGTGAGGTCAGAAGAGAAGGAGGCAACTCCAGTTGAGCTACATTGAGCTATAGCTTCAAACAGAGTCCTGAACCGTATCTGGGTCATTCTCCTATCCTGTCCTCATCTCACCTCCACAAACCGCCTCACCCCCCGTGCTCAGTCAATCTTTTAAATGGGCTACTGACTTGAGCCAGGATCTGGCAAAAAGAATAATGTCTGTTCGTGTTTTTCTGTGTGTGTTTACGGGGCTGGTCGGTACTGGATGTGTGTGTGTGTGTGTGTGTGTGTGGTGTGTGTGTGTGTGTGTGTGTGTGTGTGTGTGTGTGTGTGTGTGTGTGTGTGTGTGTGTGTGTGTGTGTGTGTGTGTGTGAGAGAGAGAATGATTGAGTGTGAAACCCGTTCTCTCTGAAAGATTGATGGTTTGCTGTGAGTTTGCCAGATATGAGGAGTAGGCTTTGGGGAGATATTCTAGGGTTTATGTGTAGAGACAAAAGGAGACATACCACTTGGACAGCATTCTGTGCTCAATTAGACTTAATCTGAGTTGACCACAGAGTTTTGCCCTGTCCACAGTCACGCTGCAGGTATTTTTGAAAATTATTACGGATTACAAGCATAACATGATCCATGGGAATTCATTCGGTAAAGAATTGAAAAAGTTTCACATGGATATAAGTGATTTTGGGGATTTGGAAGTGCCGTACATTGGTTTTGATTGCTTTGAATCTGTTGTGTGCTCATATACTGTTCAGAAAAAGATCTGAGAGTGACATGGACATTTTTTAGACAGCTCTCACGATATCCTATTTGTGTTAAATTCAGCAATATTCAGCATCATCGTACACAGCAAGGTGAACTGGTTTTCTGGTTGAGAATACGTTCTATAACCAGATTACAATAAACTGGTCTTTGTTCCAGCTAGATAACAACATATTTTTTATGATGAGATCAAGACATTGTCGTGAATTGACTTTCATTAATATGATTACTGTTATTTATCAAATCAACTAACTATGTTTAATTGTTGCTCAATTAAATTAATCATGTAACAATTAACTCATTAGGAATTTGGGAAAACACGGAATAAGTTGTTTATAGAGTTACCATCTCCCGAATTTAACTGCAAAAGATGTATATGCTATATATCGATAACAGTCACTTATTAATCATTACCTCATATCAGTCTCATTCTGAATATCGCATACTACTTGGATCCACAAGAACCCCAGCTTTACTTATGAATCAGCACTACACAAATTGGCTTAATTATTTATTGACTACCTAACTAAATAATAACACAGAATATATACATACTTAATACATGAGAAAAGATCCCTAGCGGACTAACAACAGCATGACTGATTGGTTATCAAACGAAAGGGAGGGGTAGATAAAGAAGGAGGGAGAGAGGGACAAAGAGAGTCAAACTTATCGTACATACATTTGGAAAATACTTAGCACCCTAACCACCGTCCATTCGGAGTAAGAAACCAACACATGCATTTACGTGTTTGCCACTTGTCTATCACTGTTGACCCAAGCCCTCTTGGAAAGGAGGTTTTGGCTGGGTCTTCGCTCAGCTCACTTGTAAGGCTCTGATTGTCCACCAGAGGTCACAATGTCCTTCTTAGTTGTCCGAGATGGGATTTTCTACTGCCCACCTCGTGTGGTTAGTCAAATTTCTAGATCACTTTAAATGCACAGCTGCTGGCATTGTTCTGGTCTAGTCTGGTAGTTGATCTTCTTCACCTCCTGTTGAGGTTCAACGTTCTAACCATTTTAAGCGTGTAGCCACAGCGCCACACTTTCTGGTCTCAGAGTTTCAACCATTTGTAACGTTTAGTTCACGCTTCACGTCTGCTGGTCTCACCATTTCGTTACCAAGGCTTTTATCCTCTGGTAAAAATGGGGCATTCCATCATGCCAACACAATATCTGTGCTCACTTGGGGCGTGATTACTGACTGGGCAAACTTTTATATGAAAAACTATTAAAGACTAAAATCACATTCCTATCTTCTCCAAAATACTCTCATACTTAATCATATATTTTATACAACATTTAGATGTAAACTTGACAAATAGAATGTGTACACTTTCCGAGTTTACAGTTATTTATTGATACCATCCTTAATGATATCACAAAATAATAAACAATATGACATGATTATTCTTTAGGTCCCCACTGATCATTCTTAACATTCGGATGATAGAAATAATGTTCCAATGTTCACTTTTTGGACAAAAAGGTTTTGGCGGCAAAACTCTCTCTCTAGACAAAGACATATCGATCTCAATGCTAGAGAGCCAGAGAGAGAGTCTTCTCTCCTGCTTAAATTTACGAACCAGTGTTAAAGTGTTAAAAACCGGCCCAGACCCCCCTCCCCTCTTCTGTGGGTGAGAGGGTCTGTTTGTTGTCAGCAATTTGCCTAGCTTATCTGAGTCCTTTGATCCACTGTCAGGAGAGTCATGACAACGTCATGGGAAAAAACATAATTTGTTTTTTATCTGATCAGATAACCAGATTACAACCATTGCTTAAAACTTTTATACACAACCAGTATAAAACCTGACCATGACGTCATAATAATGTCATTGCAACCAGTTTTGTCCACTGGTTAAATTGGCTCTTTCCAATGTGGGCATGTCTCATGTGTATACTGTGAACAGCCAAAAGTGGCAGTCTTGGCAGATTAGAATTATGTTGTTGTTAATGACTGTAAGCAGGATGTTGCCCAACTGTTGTGATGATATCATATTGCTGAGTCTACCTTTAAGGTAGGCATAGTCTTCACATACAATCTATTGTTATCTTTTTTTAATCGCATTGCATGCAGCAACAATTTATTCTTGTTTGTTTGCAGACATTTAGATCCGTTTTGGTTGAATAATGGCTATTAGGTGACTTTTTAAATGTGATGTTGCTATGGACTATACCCCATGACATAAACAAATACCATTCCAGACACGATCACAAGCCCAGAGGATCATATGCTCGAACTACCACAAAACCAGCACTAATATCAAAGCACATTAGCCATGTTAGTGTTATGTGTATGTTTCAATGATGAGCTTATGATCAGACAGGATATCAATATCACAGACTCCTCCAAGCAACATAGCTAACCATCTGCTAATTAGAAACAGTTTTAACCCAAATGCCCTTTCTCTTTGGTGTGGATTCATATACTCTCTGCCCCCAGGTATAAGTACTTCCTCATACAAGAAGACGCTGACATTACAAATAAAATAAATGGCTTTGATGTGGTGTTTGGAGGTCCGTTAAAATACTTTTCTGATTATGAGTCCTCTATCTTCAAATGATGTCCATGTGTTCACCTGCATTGGGTGTCTCGGAAAATTATTTTGGACTACAGTAAGGATTGATTGTATTATGCTATGTAAATCAAGATCATTTTGGGCTACCCTTTTGGCAGAGTTAACCATACAACAGCGACATGACTCTTTACATGGGAAAGTAGAGTACATGGAAAGCCCGTACGTAATTTCAATGTCTACACTACCGGTCAAAGGTTTTAGAACACCTACTCATTCAAGGGTTTTACTTTATTTTTACTATTTTCTACATTGTAGAATAATAGTGAAGACATCAAAACTATGAAATAACACATATGGAATCATGTAGTAACCAAAAAAGTGTTCAACAAATCAAAATAGATTTTGTATTTGAGATTCTTCAAATAGCCACCGTTTGCCTTCGTGACAGCTTTGCACACTCTTGGCATTCTCTCAACCAGCTAAACCTGGAATTATTTTCCAACAGTCTTGAAGGAGTTCCCACATATGCTGAGAACCTGTTGGCTGCTTTTCCTTCACTCTCTCACTCTAATGAACGTATCCTCTGCAGCAGAGGTAACTCTGGGTCTTCCATTCCTGTGGTGGTCCTCATGAGAGCCAGTTTCATCATAACGCTTGATGGTTTTTGCGACTGCACTTGAAGAAACGTTCAAAGTTCTTGACATGTTCTATATTAACTGACCTTCATGTCTTAAAGTAATGATGGACTGTCATTTCTCTTTGCTAATTTGAGCTATTCTTGCAATAATATGGACTTGGTCTTTTACCAAATAGGTCTATCTTCTGTATACCCCCCACCTTGTCACAACACAACTGATTGGCTCATATGCATTAAGAAGGAAATAAATTCCATAAGCTTTTAAGAAGGCACACCTGTTAATTGAAATGCATTCCAGGTGACTTCCCCATGAAGCTGGTTGAGAGAATGCCAAGAATGTGCAAAGCTGTCATCAAGGCAAAGGGTGGCTACTTTGAAGAATCTCAAATATAACATCTATTTTGATTTGTTTAACACTTTTTTGGTTACTACATGATTCCATGTGTTATTTCATAGTTTTGAAGTCTTCACTATTATTCTACAATGTAGAAAATAGTAAAAATAAAGAAAAACCCTAGAATGAGTAGGTGTTCTAAAACTTTTGACCAGTAGTGTAGTTTTGGTTTACATTTGGTTGAATTGTCAACTAACATTTATTCAACGTGAAATCAACAGGACATTTCACCATGTCATTGGATTTAGGTTAAAAGTTGGATAAAAAAAGATTAAATTCTCTTACGTTGATGACTTTTTTCAAATCCAATCAGTTTTCCACGTTGATTCAACGTTATCACATTTAATTTTTTTGTTGTTGAAATGACGTGGAATCGACGTTGATTCAACCAGTTTTTGCTCAAAGGGCAGTGTTTAGCATGTCAGAATTTGCTCTCCACCACTGAATTTAAAATGAGAATTCCACACAAGCTTAGGATCAGGCAGTCTAAAAAACACGTCTTACATCAGTCATATGTGATTGCCGAGTTGTGTCAGAAAATTGTTGATGAGGACAGGGAAGGACTGAAAATTAATAATTGCTAGAGACTGACAGACAAGCTTTTGTGAATGATATAAGTGAGGAAGATATCTGGTCTGGCTTGAAGAAGTTCTGCACTTTCAAGCACCTGTTTGAGCTCTACTGTTAAGTGAATCATCTCTCGTTGACCCGAATGCCTGTCCCTCTTGGGGATGGGCAAAAACCATTACCAAATGGGAGAGACATTCTGATTCTATCATGGACAGTCCAGGAAGGAAATTTGACCTTATCAACCTCAACCCTGATTTGTCAGTGTTTTCACAATTTACCATGAACCCCCGATAGCTGGCAGCTTCTCCTTTCGTTTTTTAGCCTATGTCTGTCCCAAAAGAGCAGGGAGGACTGAGGATATTTTATCACCTCTCCTCCATCCCTTTCTCTCATTCCCTCCTCTTTTTACTCGTGTATCTTTCTCTTACCAGACTGGGCTTCCCTCTGCCAGATGTATGGCTATTGAGTGTAAGCCCACCTGTGTAAACATAAGGTAGATTCTGTCTGTGCTCGGCCTCTTGGCCATACGCAGTCGTTTTGTTTTCTTGGGCAAGTGGACCAGAGGTGCGGCCTGATTGAGGGGTTTCCCTCTCCTTCCCCTGATCCACATTTGTTTTGTTCCTCTTTCTCTGGCTCTGTTGGCCGTTGGCTGTCACCCATATTCTCAACACTGCCTGCTACACAAAATACAGTCAATTTGGTGTCTTTGAACCCAACGGAAACATTGAATGACCCGCATAAGCTCTTTATTTTACAAGTGGTCCTCATCTGTTTTTGCGCCATAGGAAATCAATTTTCTATTACTGCCAGATAGGCCTAGGCTGGTTTGAGTATGTGGCACCCTTTTAGAGAACCCCAGCAATGAATGATCTGCCCCTGTCCATCGGACAGCAGGCTTTTGTACTCTAATCGGTGTGTGTTCAAATATTTACACAAAATACATTCTACATCCACGTGGGGTTCTTGGGATAGAGGTTGGGATCCACAATTATGTATTTGTAACCTTAAAATATACTGGTATAGAGTTTCCATATGTGTATGGTGTCAAAGCAGTCCTGTTTTGCATCATACTGTCATGTTTTCATAAGCTGTGATCCACAACCTAAACGTGTTTTATAACCAGGGAGGTAAATAAACTTCAGAGGTTTTGTAGCTTGTTTTTTTTGGGGGGGGGGCAAAAATGTCACTACAGAAAGTTTCGATTGTCCCTTTTTTCCAAAGGACTTAAACCAATTCATCACTACTCCCTCTCTCCCAGCTAGATCTGCAACAGCGGTTAGTTCATTAACCCACTTTGTCTCCCAGCTGTCCATATGGTCCGAGAATCGCTCCAAAACACACATTCAGGAGCCAGCTCCGGTGGAGGTGTCCAAACCGGAGCAGGCTGTTCTGTTTTACTTCACCTCCAGTCCTCGAGGGAGGAAAGCTGTGAGGCACTCGATCCCGTCCTCCGGGGACCAGGAAAGCCTCGAGTCGACAGAAAGGGTCACGGCTGAGGTCTCGGAGCAGTTAGTGCTGTTGTCGTTCTGAAATGGAAAACTCTGGAATGTGTCTAGTCTTTGGGATATTGAACCACAGGGGTGATATTTGAGTGTGGTTTTGGGAGCCCTATTTAGATCTGCACAGTGTTGTACCTGTGTCGACAGGCTGCCCGAGACCCTAATGGGAAGTCATCCAGGCTCTGTTGTAGCCGGCCGCGACCGGGAGACCCATGCGACGGCGCACAATTGGCCCAGCGTCGTCCAGGGTAGGGGAGGGAATGGCCGGCAGGGATGTAGCTCAGTTGGTAGAGCATGGCGTTTGCAACGTTTGCTCAGTCGATTCCCACGGGGGGCCAGTATGAAAAAAATATATTTAAAAAATAATGAATGCACTTTACTTACTTAAATACATCTTTACTTGGATGTAATTAACTTAATTGACATATCAGAGACAGAAAAATCCTACCAGTCCCCCCACCCAACCCTGCTCTCCCTAGTGTTATCACTTAAGTCATGTGCAGGGCCTCTTGATGTGCAGTGATGCTGCATTATGGGTGGGAAGGGATTCGGCAGTGCCTCGACTGTGAGTTGGTTGATTAGGCTAATACCAGTCCTCTGACTTCCTCGTCAAAGAGATAGGAAGGAAAGGAAAGGGAGAGAGGGTATCAAAGGGCCCCGCAGCAGGATGCTGGTGCGGCCCCAGTGAAGTCTGTGAGGCTGCTGCAAAACGCTAATCTCCTATTCGGTTTCATCTCATGGCACGGAGGACTTCTCTATGACCCATGAGGTGCCGCGGGTGTCACCAGCTCCTTCCGGAAAGGCAGAGTGTGAGATCGCCTGCAACAGGCATCAAAGTCAATGAGCTGAGGGTTTAGGAGACTGGCTTGAATTAAAGCACTGCATTTACGCCAGTCAGATTGAAATAATGAGGGGATAAAGGAGATTGTCATAAGCCTTTGTTTCGCTGTTTACGCATATCAAATCCAAATGTTAGCACACACTCTCCCTCCCCAACCTGTTTCGGTGGCGCGTTTGATGTTCTCCTACCGCTTCGTCTTTAATGCTCTCAGGACCACAAAAAGGTATAATTTTATATAAGATGACTCCATATCAAAAGAAAAGAAAATACCATTTTGGCACTTATGTGGAGAAGAAAAATGAAAGCAAGGAAGGGGAAAGAGTCAAAGAGATTCTGAGGTAGAGTTCCATGTTTCGTGGCAGAGTAAGCCACAGGAACATATTGTTCTCATCATTGCATTATCTTTCGATCAAACCCTGTGTCGGAAAGAATACTGAGGTGGCTAAGTGGCTTCAGACATTAAAGCACACGGGATTCGGGCCGGGTTCAAGCAAACTTGTTATTGTTTTATCTTTACTTTCTCCAATGTTCAAATGGTCAATGTCAATGTACAGTAATGCTTAAAGCTTTTCCCCATACACAATACTACTTATGTCAGACAGGGCCTTTTGTAGCTCAGTTGGTAGAGCATGGCGCTTGCAACGCCAGGGTTGTGGGTTCGATTCCCACGGGGGGCCAGTATGAAAAATGTATGCACTCACTAACTGTAAGTCGCTCTGGATAAGAGCGTCTGCTACATGACTAAAATGTAAAATGTAGGTGAGGATATTGAGTCTTTTGGCCACATATTCATAACATTTTGATTGGCCAGGATAAGAGAAAATTACAGTGCCTTCAGAAAGAATTCACACCGCTTGACTTTTACCACATTTTGCTGTTAGAGCCTGAATTTAAAATGGATTAAATGTAGATTATATTTTTTTTCACTGGCCTACACACAATACCTCAAAATGTCAAAGTGGAATTATGTTTTTCGAAATGTTTACAAATTAATTAAAAATAAACATCTGATGTCTGCATCATATTATGGGTATGTTTGTAATCGTTAAGGACTGGGGAGGTTTTCAGATTAAAACATTTATGGGATGGAGCTAAACACAGGCAAAATCCTAAAGGAAAACCTTTCCATCAGACACTGGGAGATTAATTCACCTTTCAGCAGTACAATAACCTAAAACACAAGGTCAAATCTACACTGGAGTTGCTTTTCAAGAAGACAGTGAATGTTCCTGAGTGACCGAGTTACATAACTGAAAATGGTTGTCTACCAATGATCAACAACCAATTTGACAGAGCTTGAAGAATTTTGAAATATATTATGGGCAAATGTTGCACAATCCAGGTGTGGAAATCTCTTAGAAACTTACCCAGAAAGACTCGATGCCAAAGGTGCTTCTACAAAGTATTAACTCAGGGGTATGAATACTTATGCAAATGAGATATTTCTGTATTTCATATTCAATACATTTGCAACAATTTCTAAAAACATGTTTTCACTTTGTCTTGTGGAGCATTGTGCGTAAAACAATCTATTAAATTCATTTTGAATTCAGGCTGTCAAGGGGTATGAATACTTTCTGAAGGCACTGTATATGGCCATGTGCAATCACTTGTAAATATAATGACCAAAAATAATGGCATATGAGGGTGGTTATGATACATATCTGGAGGCAATCACAATTGTAAACATTATTGCTTATATTCATTAGAGTAATTCATATTCTGAAGATATACAAAAATGTATTCAAATGAGGTCATATGAATAATGAAATCCATGCATGGTGGTGAGCATTTTCTACGAAACATTATCCTAGAAGCAGTTTGTACAATATCTCATGTCAATCTTCAGGTGAGTGGTGCTGTTACAAGGTTAGTTGGCAACTCCGAACCATGATTTGTAAAGCAAATGCTACACAATCGGTTTGTTCCATCCCACCCCTATAGTTGTATTGGTTCACTGACAGGGATAATTTGTCGACATTGCCCTCGTTACCAGCGCATTTACAACTCCTGCTGTTCCGTGATTGCCTTGGGCGAAATGCGAAACCAGCAATGTGGCTGTTTAGTTTAAGGCTGACTAAATGCTTTCATGTTGGCTTTTATTGTGTTTCAAGACTTCCAGGCATCAGTAAAACTGGATTATGGGTATTCTGAACAATTACGTTTTTTTTGTGTGTTTTTTGAACAATCAGCTTTTTTTTGCTTTTGCTAAATTGTGACTTTCAGAATGGGGCATAGAAGGATGTTTGGTCGAATCAATTTGAAAGGGTAAACAGAATGAGATGAAGTGATGGCAAAGTAGGCTCTCTGGATGCAACGTGGGCACATCTGGGTTATATCAGGTTTTTATTTATATGATCTCTAGAAACTGCTGTTAGGTCAGCTTCACTTGACTTGACATTCCAGCTGTTGGAGAGGCTCTGTGACATCTGAGATGTAACCTGTTATTTTGCATTGGCAGTGTCATCTCAGTTCACCCTTACGGTAACAGTTTATTTAAAGGGTATCTAAACAATGACTTAATAACACAAAATCTACTAAATTGCAAACTCTACTTAAAGCCTATTTAATTACCACTATAGTATGTAGTACATTTGTTGTCAATATGTGATAACTCAACAACCAGGTCACACAAACGTACCACAATTTGTCTGGAAACAATAATGCCTGTTGTCCAAGTGGATAATATTACAGTACAATTATTTAATTATTTAAAAAACATTTAATGGATAAAACTCTAGTAACACAAAGGACTACAGAATAATTTCCCCCTCAATGACAGGCTTTTACAGGCTAACATTAAGATAATAGGGCAAACTGCTTGCTAGCCTATACAACTTAGGGAAGCAGGCCATGGTAAATTCATATATTTAATCTCCCATTGTAAGGCCAAAGACATGGGCAGAGGCTTCCATGGTGATTGTTGTTGCAATGTGCTTGGAATGTGCTTAGTGGTGTGGTTTTGTGCCACTCCATATTCAGTCCCTTCTTTGCCTTTGAGCTTAAGATAGTGCCATGTTTGCTTTGACATAAATCCTCTCTTATTTCGCCCAAGAATTCCAGTCCCACTCCAACTAAATTATACTCCACACATCTCAATGGGATCCCCACGCTAGCCGGATTTTATCCCTTTAGCACAGGGTTTCCCAAACTCGGTCCTCGGGACCCCAAGGGGTGCACGTTTTGGTTTTTGCACTACACAGCTGATTCAAATAATCAACGAATCATCAAGCTTTGATGAAAAAAAAGGAGAAGGAGAGTGATGAAGGGCTGCATGAGATGACCTGGCCTCCACAATCCCCCGACCTCAACCCAATTGAGATGGTTTGGGATGAGTCGGATGGCAGAGTGAAGGAAAAGCAGCCAACAAGTGCTCAGCATATGTGGGAACTCCTTCAAGACTGTTGGAAAAGCATTCCACGTGAAGCTGGTTGAGAGAATGGCAAGAGTGTGCAAAGCTTTCATCAAGGCAAAGGGTGGCTATTTGAAGAATCTGAAATATAAAATATATTTTGATTTGTCTAACACTTTTTTGGTTACTACATGATTCCATATGTGTTATTTCATAGTTTTGATGTCTTAAACTATTATTCGACGATGTAGAAAATAGTAAAAATAAAGAAAAACCCTTGAATGAGTAGGTGTGTCCAAACTTTTGATTGGTACTGTATATTAGCATTTTTTTAAAGAATGTTGCAGAATTTGTATTACTCTGTAATACCAGAATGGCTTCAAACAGTCATTTCTGTTTTTACACTTCCACACATATATACGAGTGTTTCTACACAGAGACACAAAGTGTCACTGATTCATTGGCGCACAGAGAGCACAATCAATTTTAATCTGGAAGTCCCGTTGACAGCTAGGGACCTAATGAGTCCATGTAATGGCTCCTGCCCCTGAAATAGGTATTTTATAATGAATTTACCATTCATATCCTGTCGCATTTGTACAATTGTTTTCCAACGTGTTTGTCAAAAAAAGAAGAAGATTTGAACGCACAAAACATACGTACATATATGATATTTTAAACTAAAGCCATCGATCAAAGTTGATCCTTATTCATTTCTTCCCCTCGCCTCCCACGCAACCACAGAGGTTGCCAGGCAGACCCTTGTGAAGAGCACAGCAGTTGAGGAGGCAAAGAGGTCTGGTTGGATGAAAGAAGGCATTGGAGGCAGGCCCCGCAGCTGTTAAAAAAAGGGAAACACAAATAAACAGGGCTTTTACTGCGTGCAGACACAGAGGCGTAAAGTGAACTCTGTTTCAAGTGTGCGTCGGGGGCAATGGAAGACACATGTGGCGCTCGTGTGCCAGTCGATCCGGCCAGTGGGGCTTTGTTGTTCCCGACATGAAAAGTCCTCATGGGAAGTTTATACTCACTCATAGGCTCCGCGCTCCTGGACTCGGATTTTGCTACCCACATGTCTCGCAAACCTTTTAATTTCCACTGACTTTGTGGTTTCAATGATTTTGTTTGATTATCTGTCACATACTTGTAAGGAGGGGGCAGCTGTCGAGTTCAATACCAGCATATGGATAAGCTGTGAATTATAATGTTTATTTTCCTATCGATACCTCACTTAGTCATGTATTCTGGGGATTGACTGTCTTGGATTACTGTTTGGAGGTTGGATAAGGTTTTTTAAGCTACCGTTTTATCTTATGTTCTCTGATCTGTTTTCCCTTCCATTATTACAACATGCCTAGATGGCGCTTTGTCAAGTGTTTATCCTTTACAATGTTATAGCAATTTTGTCAAGAGGTTCAGGGCCCGGTTTCCCAATAGCGATGGAATTTAGGCTTACGGGTGTTTTACCGATGGATCTTTCCTACAGCGGCCGAAGATGTAATGTGTTTCCTAATAATAATGTAAAATTAGCAACTGTATAGAAAGACTCATGTCAAGGCCAAATTACAGAGGAGGAAATTATTGACAGCAGACGGTGCACCCCCCTATCCACATCAACTGGACCGCAGTGGAGAAGGTGGAAAGCTTCAAGTTCCTTGGCGTACACATCACTGACAAACTGAAATGGTCCACCCACGCGGACAGTGTGGTGAAGAAGGAGCAACAGAGCCTCATCAACCTCAGGAGGCTGAAGAAATTTGGCTTGGCACCTAAAACCCTCACAAACTTTTACAGATGCACAATGGAGAGCATCCTGTCGGGCTGTATCACCGCCTGGTACAGCAACTGCACCGCCCGCAACCGCAGGGATCTCCAGAGGGTGGTGCGGTCTGCCGAACGCATTACCGGGGGCAAACTACCTGCCCTCCAAGACACATACAGCACCCGATGTCACAGGAAGGCCAAAAAAGATCATCAAGGACATCAACCACCCGAGCCACTGCCTGTTCACCCCGCTATCATCCAGAAGGCGAGGTCAGTACAGGTGCATCAAAGCTGGGACCGAGAGAATGAAAAACAGCTTCTATCTCAAGGCCATCAGACTGTTAAATAGCCATCACTAGCATATTAGAGGCTGAAGCTGCCTATTGAAATCACTGGCCACTTTAAGAAATGGAACACTAGTCACTTTAATAATATTTACATATCTTGCACTACTCATCTCATATGTATATACTGTATTCTATTCTATAATATTCTACTGTATCTTAGTCCATGCCACTCTGTCATTGCTTGTCCATATATGTATAAATTCTTAAATTCCATTCCTTACTAGATTTGTGTGTATTGGGTATATGTTGTGAAATTGTTAGATATTACTTGTTAGATATTACTGCACTGTCTGAGCTAGAAGCACAAGCATTTTGCTACACGCGCAATAACATATTTTAAACACGTGTACGTGACAAATAATGTTTTATTTTATTTGAATTTCTTTCAGTCTGGAAAAACATCAGGGCTTGATGGCATACAAGTTGAGTTATATCAAACCTGTTTGATTTACTCAAAGATCCACTATTAGCATGTTTTAATTACTCATATATTGGTAGACTATCAGATACACAGCAAGAAGATCTGATTTCACTATTACTGAAACAGGACCTGTTACAGGAGGGGGTCGCAGTTCCGGAGCGATCCACTAGGTGTCATCCTCCGACAACCTTAGGCACCTCCTCACTCACACAGTCGGGACTAATCATCATCCTATTGGTGTCACCTTTGTCTATCGGTTCACCTGCGTATTTATGCCCTCACTTCCCTCTGTTCCGTTGCTCAGTTTTCTCTGCTAGTTTCTCTATGTCCATCAGTACTACTCAGTGTCTGATCGGAGATCTATGTACAGGCACTTGAGAAGTGTTCTCCCTGTTTCGTTATTTGTTTCAGTCTTAGGTAGAATTTAGTATTTTGGCTGTCAGCTGGTTTTTTGAGACTTATTTGCTTCGTTTTCTTTTATCGTGATAAGTCCGTTATTTTGTATTTTGGCTTCAGGACCACCAGTAAAGATTCTTGTTTCACCATCTCTGCCTACTGCCTACTGTATATCCTGCACCGCACCTAGGTCACACCTCACCCCAACCCTTACAAGGACCCATGTGGTAAGTATAAAGATCCAGTCCATTAAAAAAATTGGAGGCCCCTAACACTTCAACGTTATGATGCAAAAGTCCTGGCAAAATGTATAGTACATAGAACAAAGAAGGTTTTATAAGATAATTTTCATCCTGTTTAGACAGTATTTTTTACATGTACGATACATTGGAGATAATATAAGACAATTACTTTAAACAATAGAACACTATGAAACATAGAAGAAACCAGGTCTTCATACCAGATTTTGAAAAGGCTGTTGATAAAGAACGACTACAATTTATATATAAATGCCTGGACTATTTTAATTTAGGAAAATCTCTTATACAATGGGTAAAAGTTATGCATAGTAACCCCAGGTGTAGAATAGTAAATAATGGTTACTACTCAGAAGGTATTGAACTGTCAAGAGGAGTTAAACATGGTTGTCCATTGTCTCCATATCTATTTGCTATGGCCGTCGAAATGTTAGCTATTAAAATCAGATTCAACAATAATATCAAGAGGTTAAAAATCCAGGGCTAAAAACCGAAAGTGTCAAAGTTTGCCGATTACTCAAGTTTTCTCTTAAGTCCGCAATATGGATCACTTCACATTCTCATTGAGGATCTAGATCATTTCTCGTCTCCCTGGACTAAAACCTAATGATGATAAGTGTGCCATATTATGTATTGGATCATTAAAAGACACAACTTTTACATTACCCTGTAGTTCATCAATAAAATGTGCTGATAGTGAAGTAGACATAATCTCCCCCAAAAAATAAATGAACTCACTACAACAAATTTCAATAGAACGTTAGCAAAAATAGAGAAGATCTTGCAACCATGGAGAGGTAAATACCTGTCTATTTATGGAAAAATCACACTGAGTAACTCTTTAGTCATATCACGGTTTACTTATGTATGTATGGCGCTGCCTACTCCAGACAAATCGTCTTTCAAATTATATGAGAAAAATAAAAATCACATATTTTGGAACGGTAAACCAGACAAAATTAAACGTGCATATTTATATAATGAATACAAGTTTGGGTGATTAAATGATTAAATATGAAAGCATTAAACCTCTCACTAAAAGCTTCTGTCATGCAAAAGTTATACTTAAACGTGAACTGGTTTTACAGTAACTTAGTAAGAATGTCTCACTCCTTTTTCAAAAATGGCCTTTTTGCCTTTATCCAGATTACAACCTCTCACTTTCTGTTAATGGAAAATTAAACCTTGTTCAAAGTATCACCTTTTATAAAACAAGACATACAAAGCTGGTAGCAATTCCAGTTTCATCCCCCAGAAAAGACAGAACAAATATTGCAACAAATATAAGGGAAAAACTCAAATACACTTTTGGCTAAAGAAATTGCCATAAATAGACAAATATACCAGTTTAATTTGAGGACCAAAATGTTGAAAGCGGCGGCATATAGGTTACAAAAAAGCTGGGAAGAAATTTAGGATGTTCCGATTCCGTTGGGACAGACGCAAACTGGCTGAATCGATTCAGTGGCTAGCTTTGCACTTAACTGGCTAACAGTAGCTACTAAGGGTAAGTTATAACCTACATTTATTTTTGTTTTGTTTTTACATACTGGTAACAAGAGTCGTTCAAGGGAATTCGGAACATGGGTGACTAGTTAACGTTAGCTTGGCTCTCTCTGTGTGTTTCGTGCCATCGGAGGAGGGGTGGTTCGTTGGCAGAGAGCAATGTCTAGCTAGTATGCTAACTATTCTAGCTAACTAACTGGCTGAATAAGTTGACGACGTACTCACTCAAACGGTCAAAACTAACCCAAAACCATACACAATGTTAGACACGGACACGAATGATCTGTTTGGCGTGTTAACACACTGGTTTGTTGTAATCGAGTATTGACGCTAAACCGTGTTATTGGAGGCTGGCATGCTAGTTGGATATGGCGTCATAGGATTCGGTCCCCTGGACAGTTTTCACGGAAGAATACTGTACCAAGTTAGCTAGCTGAATAAGCTACGTTAGAGTCTGTTCCTAGAAAACATTGAACCGCTGTAATTTACAACAATTATAATTTCTAAAGTGGAAGTTGGGAGAGTTATATATGAGTGTTTCAGTGAAACGTAAGTGAGGGAGTCCCGCTCTCTTGCTTTCCCAAATGTTTAGTTCATTTCATTCCGATCTCCTTTGCATTATTGTAGCCTTTTTCTGTAGCCTGTCAACTATGTGTCTGTCTATCCCTGTTCTCTCCTCTCTGCACAGGCCATACAAACGCTACACACCGTGTGGCTGCTGCCACTCTAACCTGGTGGTCCCTGAGCGCACGACCCACGTGGAGTTCCAGGTCTCCGGCAGCCTCTGGAACTGCCGATCTGTGGCCAACAAGGCAGAGTTAATCTCAGCCTATGCTACCCTCCAATCCCTCGAATTCCTGGCGCTGTCGGAAACATGGATTACCACAGAAAACACTGCTACTCCTACTGCTCTTTCCTTGTCTGACCATGTGTTCTCGTATACCCCGAAAGCATCTGGTCACCGCGGCGGTGGCACAGGAATCCTCATCTCTCCCAAGTGGACATTCTCTCTTTTCCCCCTGACCCATCTGTATATCTCCTCATTTGAATACCATACTGTCACAGTCACTAGCCCATTCAAGCTTAACATTCTTATCATTTATCGCCCTCCAGGTTCCCTTGGATAGTTCATCAATGAGCTTGACGCCTTGATAAGTTCCTTTCCTGAGGATTGCTCACCCCTCACAGTTCTGGTTGACTTTATCCTCCTTACGTCTGCCTTTGACTCATTTCTCTCTGCCTCCTTCTTTCCACTCCTTTCCTCTTTTGACCTCACCCTCTCACCGTCCCCCCCTACTCATAAGGCAGGCAATACGCTTGACCTCATCTTTACTAGATGCTGTTCTTCTACTAATCTCACTGCAACTCCCCTCCAAGTCTCTGACCACTACTTTGTATCCTTTTCTCTCTCGCTCTCCTCCAACACTACTCACTCTGCCCCTACTCAGATGGTAATGTACCATCGCAACCTTCACTCTATCTCTCCAGCTACTCTAACCCTCTTCCATCCTATCATCTCTTCCCTCTGCTAAATCCTTCTCCCTCCGATCTCCTGATTCTGCCTCCTCAACCCTCCTCTCCTCCCTTTCTGCATCGTTTGACTCTCAATGTCCCCTATCCTCCCGGCCGGCTCGGTCCTCCCCTCATTTATTAAGTCAAATGACATCGTTGGTCCTGCTCACACTGCCCTACCCTATGCTTTGACTTCTTTCTCCCCTCTCTCTCCAGATTAAATCTTGCGACTTGTGACGGCCGGCCGCCCAACAACCTGCCCGCTTGACCCTATCACCTCCTCTCTTCTACAGACCATTTCCGGAGACATTCTCCTTTACCTCACCTCATTCATCAACTGATCCTTGACCAATGGCCATGTCCCTTTAGTCTTCAAGAGAGCGAGAGTTGCACCCCTCCTCAAAAAACCTACACTCGATCCCTCCGATATCAACAACTACAGTATCCCTTCTTTCTTTTCTCTCCAAAACTCTTGAGCGTGCCGTCTCTAGCCAACTCTCCTGCTATCTCTCTCAGAATGACCTTCTTGATCCAAACCAGTCAGGTTTCAAGACTGGTCATTCAACTGAGACTGCTCTTCTCTGTGTTACAGAGGCTCTCCTCACTGCTAGAGCTAATTCTCTCTCCTCTGCTCTTATCCTTCTAGATCTATCCGCTGCCTTTCATACTGTAAACCATCAGATCCTCCTCTCCACCCTCTCCGAGTTGGGCATATCCGGCGGTGCTCACTCTTGGATTGCGTCCTACCTGACAGGTCTCTCCTACCAGGTGGCGTGGCGAGAATCTGTCTCCGCACCACGTGCTCTCACCACTGGTGTCCCCCAGGGCTCAGTTCTAGGCCCTCTCCTATTCTCTCTATACACCAAGTCACTTGGCTCTGTCATATCCTCACATGGTCTCTCTTATCATTGCTACGCAGACGACACACAATTCATTTTCTCCTTTCCCCCTTCTGATAACCAGGTGGCGAATCGCATCTCTGCATGTCTGGCAGGCATATCAGTGTGGATGTAGGATCACCACCTCAAGCTGAACCTCAGCAAGACAGAGCAGCTCTGAGTGCAAAGTACCTTGGCGTGACCCTGGACAATACCCTGTCATTCTCCGCTAACATCAAAGCGGTGACCCGATCATGCAGGTTCATGCTCTACAACATTCGCAGAGTACGACCCTACCTTACACAGAAAGTGGCACATGTCCTAATCCAGGCACTTGTCATCTCCCATCTGGATTACTGCAACTCACTGTTGGCTGGGCTCCCTGCCTGTGCCATTAAACCCCTTCAACTTATCCAGAACGCTGCAGCCCTTCTGGTGTTCAACCTTCCCAAGTTCTCTCATGTCACCCCGCTCCTCCGCACACTCCACTGGCTTCCAGTTGAGGCTCGCATCTACTACAAGACCATTGTGCTTGCCTACGGAGCTGTGAGGGGAAAAGCACCTCCTTACCTTCAGGCTCTGATCAGACCCTACACCCAAACGAGGGCACTACGTTCATCCACCTCTGGCCTGCTAGCTCCCCTACCTCTACAGAAGCACAGTTCCCGCTCAGCCCAATCAGCTCTGCAGATTTTGCTGCGAAGAGACAGAATCATTAGATCACTTATTCTGGTATTACCAGAAAGTATTCACCCCCCTTGGCATTTTACCTATTGTGTTGCCTTTCAAACCCATAAAAAAAACATTTTAATTCCAGGTTGTATCATTTTATTTACACAACATTCCTACCACTCTGAAGATGCAAAATATTATTTGGGGTGAAACAAACAAGAAATAAGACGAAAAAACTGAAAACTTGAGCGTGCATAACTATTGCCATTCTTCAAGGCAAAACTGCTCCAGCTCCTTCAAGTTGGATGGGTTCCACTGGTGTACAGCAGTCTTTAAGTCATACCACATTTTCTCAATTAGATTGAGATTTGGGCTTTGACTAGGCCATTCCAAGACATTTAAATGTTTTCCCTTAAACCACTCGAGTGTTGCTTTAGCAGTATGCTTAGGGTCATTGTCCTGCTGGAAGGTGAACCTCTGTCCCAGTCTCAAATCTCTGGAAGACTGAAACAGGTTTCCCTCAAGAATTTCCCTGTATTTAGCGTCATCCATCAATCCTTCAATTCTGACCAGTTTCCCAGTCCCTGCCGATGAAAAACATCCCCACAGCATTATGCTGCCACCACCATGCTTCACTGTGTGGATGGTGTTCTCGGGGTGATGAGAAGTGTTGGGTTTGTGCCAGACATAGCGTTTTCCTTGATGGCCAAAAAGCTCAATTTTAGTCTCATCTGACCAGAGTACCTTCTTCCATATGTTTGGGGAGTCTCCCACATGCCTTTTGGCGAACACCAAACGTGTTTTTTTTTTTTTTTTCTGGCCACTCTTCCATAAAGCCCAGCTCTGTGGAGTGTACGGCTTAAAGTGGTCCTATGGACATATACTCCAATCTCCACTGTGGAGCTTTGCAGCTCCTTCAGGATTATCTTTGGTCTCTTTGTTGCCTCTCTGATTAATGCCCTCCTTGCCTAGGCCGTGAGTTTTGTTTGGCGGACCTCTCTTGGCAGGTTTGTTGTGGTGCCATATTCTTTCAATTTTTTAATAATGGATTTAATGGTGCCCCGTGGGATGTTCAAAGTTTCTGATATTTTTTTATAACCCAACCCTGATCTGTACTTCTTCACAACTGTCCCTGACCTGTTTGGAGATTTCCTTGGTCTTCATTGTGCCTTGCTTGGTGGTGCCCCTTGCTTAGTGGCGTTGCAGACTCTGGGGCCTTTCAGAACAGGTGTATATATACTGAGATCATGTGACAGATCATGTGACACTTAGATTGCGCTCAGGTGGACTTTTTTAAACTAATTATGTGACTTCTGAAGGTAATTGGTTGCACCAGATCTTATTTAGGGGCTTCATAGCAAAGGGGTGATAACATAAGCACGCACCACTTTTCCGTTATTTATTTTGTAGAATGTTTTGAAACAAGTTATTTTTTTCATTTCACTTCACCAGTTTGGACTATTTTGTGTATGTCGATTACATGAAATCCAAATAAAAATCCATTGAAGTTACAGGATGTAATAAAAAATGTTTATGAATTTGCTGGATGAGTTTATATGGTCGACCTCAAACTCAATTCAATCAAACAAGCAATGTTTAGCATGCCTTATATCCTGGGATCGAATGGAAATGTCCTGGACACTGTCGAAATACCAGATGGACTCCTATCACAGGTGGATGCTTTGAGACAGAGTTTGTAAACAAAGATAGCAGGTTTGATTGAATCAGTCAACTCCATTCTTCTTCAGGAAGCTGTCTTCTCCAGGTAGCTGTCAGGAAAAGCCATAGTCTCTCATAGCTGTTTCACAGACCTGCCATCTGCAGGGATAAAGTGAGATGAACAGAGCTACTGTCATGGCTCCCCCTGTTAAAGGAAGTAGACACCATTCCACCATTCCACCATTTGTCTTGAGGGAGTGACTAATCCTTCTGTGTTTTCAGTTAGGAATTCCCATCTTTAATCATTGTCCAATTTATTGGGGTTAACGGGTTTATGGGCCTAGATCGGAAATTCAGAGCCAGAAGAGCTTTTTGGTATTACAGCAGTTGGAAGAGGAAGCTGTCTTAGAATTTGATATCAATTGCTAGATATAAACAGAATCAGCTGTCTAAAGAGGCAGGAGTACTTTTAATCTCTCTGTGCAATCTGTTTCATATTCATAAGACAAACACACAAGCAGGAGAAATTGGAACCAAATGTGGGAAAGTGCACTAAAAAAGTTGGTTGTTTGGTTGTCCCAACTGCTGGGTTGCAGGCGTTGGGTCACTTAGTTGGGTTGTTTTCTTTAAAAACTGCTGGGTTACTGGTGCTGGGTTATTGAGATATTACCCAGCGGGTAATGTCCTTCCGGTGAAAAATTATATGTTAAGGTTGTACACTGACACTTTCAAAGCGTTAATGAGGTATTTGAGTTCCTCAAGAAACGATGCATATCTCACTGTAGGGATATGTAAATAATAATGTTTTATATTAGAATATGTAATGTGCAAAAATTTTCAAGGACAATTAAAATGTCCAGTGTACAAACTTAAGATAATGAACAGGAATGACATTTACTCTTACGGGTGGCCCAAAATAATTATCTGAAAGGCACTGCCCTAATAGGCCATGCCTCCTGAATATAACCTATGGATGACATCAAAAAGACCCAGTTGGTGGGTCAACCCAACTGATGGTTAAAAAAATTAATTGTGGTTAAATTAACCCATGTTTGGGTAATCCAAACAACCCAACATCTCGGGTTATTCACGCAACCCAAATGGCTCGGTCAAAATAACCAAGCGTGTGTTCTGTCCAATATTTACCCAGTGCTGGGTTACCAAATAACCCAAATTGGGTTGTTTTTAACCCAGCATTTTGTTTGTGTGATCTCCTTTTTGGCGCATCCAAAAGTGCAATAACAACACATGAACAGTATGGTGTGGTGACTTTGCTGTACATTATCCTAAAGTTAGCCTGTCATGACCCCTGTGAGTGGGGACCAAGCTGCTGTTTTTAAGCCTGCTTCACACATCAGCCTCACTCGTTTGCAAGGTACTCAGTCGCCGCTGTTATTTTCAACTGAAAAGATGGCCAGAGAGATTAATTGTTATACCTTAAAATAGCATATGGCCAGAGATTTCAGACAGTAAATGCTCCATAAAAACTTCCCCCCCTCTCTCTCTCTGTCTCAATAACTGCTCCATAAAAACCTCCTTCCCTCTCTCACTCACTCATTGAATGTGTAATAGACTGACGGTCTGGAAGCATTAGCATTTTAAGAACCAACGAGTAAGTGTATCTTATTTATCAATGCAAAAGATGAATGGAGGTTCATACCAGAGTCATCAACGATGAATAAACTGTGCCTGAATACAAACACATAACATCCTTGTGTCAGAGAACAGTGGGATGGTTGGAATCCTGTTCAATCAAACTTGGCAACCAGGTCTTTTATGTGTGCATATGTAAAAATGTATGCACACATGACTGTAAGTCGCTTTGGATAAAAGCGTCTGCTAAATGGCATATTATTATCTATTATTATTATAAACCATTGTTTCCCTTGCGCTTCAATAAAGCATATTTGGACCCGTACTAATCGAACCCATGATTTCAGTGTGCAACAAGAAGAGACTGCATATTTAAGGCATTTTGTGTGCCCTAAGCTGACATTCTGTTAAATATAAGATCTAAGGGCC
Source organism: Coregonus clupeaformis (assembly GCF_020615455.1). Lineage (NCBI taxonomy): Eukaryota > Metazoa > Chordata > Actinopteri > Salmoniformes > Salmonidae > Coregonus > Coregonus clupeaformis. The sequence goes on from NC_059225.1 coordinate 28,108,617, forward strand.
CGGGGCTGGGTACTAAGCTAACACATGGAATTGTTTTAAGATGGTCATACCAAGGATCGTTTAGCTATATGATTTAGAATTTTAGAACCCCTCAAAGTATATAAAAAAACATTTAAAAAATATTTGATTAAACATTGAATTTGTCCTTACTGCTATTAGCCCATAGGAACGCATTGAATAACACATTTATACATGGCAAAACAGATAGTAAAATATGAATCTAAAGGAAGTATTTTTTGAAGTGTCTGTCCTATATCAGAGAGATATAAGAAAGATCAGGATTTTTTGGGGGGACCAATATTTAACCAATTTGTTTCGTACTGAGGTACTTCCATATACAAACTGGTACCGGGCTACCTTCAGACAAGGATTGTGAGGCTTGTGGGCGTCCTAGAGCAAAACAACCAATATTTATGTGTTTGTGAGAGTCTCGTCATCTTTCCATAGAGAGGTACATATTAGTTTCTAGCCCAAACTGTTTGAACGCTACAGACAGAAGTTGGCAGATCGCCAGTATCGACTTCAGACGAGTCCTGTGATGTTTATGGGGGTTGTAGAGCAAAACCGAGAACACCATCCTGTTCGTGAGAGTCTCGTCATCTTCACATAGAGGGGTACATATAAGTTTGTAGCCCAAACCATTCAGCCGCTAAAGACGTTTTCGTGAGAAGACCGATTTTCGGGATATCTCCTGGTCAGACAAAAACCGCTGTAGCTCTGCCACTTTCCACCTGTGATTCTGAAGGCTGACATCGGTGGATGCGGTCGATTGAGACGCAGCCCTTGAAAACACATATCTAGCTTAAACAGACAGATGTTTTTATGCTAATTAGATTTATGTTGGGGCGCGGACATCGACTCCCTGGCATTCAAAGCATCTGCAAACTTGCACTGAACTATGGCTGGTGGTGAACACACAGAACGGCTGCAGTGCCAGTTGTGTGTGTGACTCTAAGTGAGCTCTCTGGTTAATGCAGACGGCTTCCCCTGACATGGAGGCGCAGATACCAGTGTGAAAGGAGGAGATGAAGCCAGAGACTCACGTCCTGGCAGACTGACGCAAACTCACCTCTAGCTCATCACCCATGATCTCACCACCACATATCGGCTGCCCCGTAGCGAGAGAGGAGAGAGAGGTGCAACGTGGATCAGCGCTGTGCAGCCTCTAAATATAACATGAAGATGAGACGCACTCTCTCAACGTTATCGCCTTGGTGATCTGCTCCGAGGGTCAGCGAGTACATGACGATGAGAGAGTGTCACAAATGTCTGGTGGTCTGGCTTCCTCCTTACGTAACTGTCTGGCTTCAGCTTGCCCACAATCTGATATATAGCTCTAATGATCCTCAGCTCATTTGACAGACCGGATAGGGAGCCCTGCGGGCAACGAGAAAGTGTCTAGATACGTATATGATACATTATATGCACGGTGCATAGAACGGACTATACAGTGCATTCGGAAAGTATTCAGACCCCTTCCCTTTTTCGACATTTTGTTATGTTACAGCCTTATTCTAAAATGTATTAAATCGTTTTTTTCCCTCATCAATCTACACACAATACCCCATAATGACAAAGCGAAAACAGGTATTTAGAAATGTTAGCAAATCTATTACAAATAAAAAACAGAAATACTAATTTACAGAAGTATTGAGACCCTTTGCTATGAGACTTGAAATTGAGCTCAGGTGCATCCTGTTTCCATTGATCTTCCTTGAGATGTTTCTACAACTTGAATAGAGTCCACCTGTGGTAAATTCAATTGATTGGACATTATTTGGAAAGGCACAGACCTGTCTATATAAGGTCACACAGTTGATATTGGAAACGGCAAGCGGTACCGGAGTGCCAAGTCTAGGTCCAAAAGACTTCTCAACAGCTTCTACCCCCAAGCCATAAGACTCCTGAACAGCTAATCATGGCTACCCTGACTATTTGCACTGCCCCCCCACCCCATCCTTTTTACGCTGCTGCTACTCTGTTAAGTATTTATGCATAGTCACTTTAACTCTACCCACATGTACATATTACCTCAACTACCTCAACTAGCCGGTGCCCCCGCACATTGACTCTGCAACGGTACCCCCCTGTATATATAGCCTCCCTACTGTCACTTTATTTTACTTCTGCTCTTTTTTTCTCAACACTTTTTTTGTTGTTGTTTTATTCTTACTTTTTTTGTTTAAAATAAATGCACTGTTGGTTAAGGGCTGTAAGTAAGCATTTCACTGTAATGTCTGCACCTGTTGTATTCGGCGCATGTGACCAATAAAATTTGATTTGATTTGATTTGATTTGATATTGCATGTCATATCAAAAACCAAGCCATGAGGTCAAAGGAATTGTCCGTAGAGCTCCGAGACAGGATTGTGTCGAGGCAGAGATCTGGGGAAGGGTACCAAAAATGTCTGCAGCATTGAAGGTCCCCAAGAACACATTGGCCTCCATCATTCTTAAATGGAAGAAGTTTGAAACCACCAAGACTCTTCCTAGAGCTGGCCGTCCGGCCAAACTGAGCAATCGGGGGAGAAGGGACTTGGTCAGGGAGGTGACCAAGAACCCGATGGTCACTCTGACAGAGCTCTAGAGCTTTGGAGACGGACCCATTGCTAGGCAACAGTGTGAGGTGTGAGAGAGTGAGGAGAAGGTTAAAGTATGAAAGGTTGGAATTTCGATCTTCTGATAAAAATAGGAAACCCATGGGATGATAGACATGTGGAATAGAGTAAAACTGGTTTGAACCAATGCCAATTGATGGTGTCATTGTGAACCGTGACTCTCATGCCCTATGGACACTCATAAATGAAGATATGCATCTCGTCCAGACCTATGAGCACAATAACCATTCTCATTATGGGGTATTGTGTGTAGATTGATGAGAAGAAAATCAAATTTGAATCAATTTTAGAATAAGGCTGTAACGTAACAAAATGTGGAAAAAAGTCAAGGGGTCAAATACTTGATCTGCACACCTCAAATATGTTCAACTAGTAGCTATATAGTGACCCAGGTCTGATCTCGTCCTTGCTCTTCTTTTAATAGATGGAAAGGTGAATTAGCCACAGCATGCCAGGAAGTGTTCTGATGAGAAAGCTACCTTGCCCTAGTAAGACAGACCCTGATGTCAACATATTTTTCAAAATCTGGCCAAATAAATTACAGTAAAATTGCACAGTGTGGTAACAGTTGGGACATCCTATGTTCCACCAACTGACACAATGCTGCATGTAACATGACAGTGCCATATAATTTTTCATAAATTACAGTTGACATCACATTCCTAATGGCATCTCATATGTCTGTTTTCTTTAGACCTTATGACTAAGTGTTACCAAATTAAGTCAATAAAGAAGAGTGATTGGTTCTTAATCTTAATCTTTTTTATATTATTTTCAGGTTGAACAGAATGACCTTATACTGGAGATGAACCACCCGACGGCTGGAAGGATTGCAGTACCAGGTGAGGGCCTGAGCCCCACAGGGATATTATTAACAAGAAGAGTTCCTTAATAGATTGTGTGTCTAATTTTTACCAAAGTATACATTCTGAAGGATTTATATAGCATGCATACATTCTTCATAACCACTGCATACGTTTCACAAATCATCTATAACCTTATATCATACTCTATAAAGGGTGACTTAACAGCTCCCTCTTTAGGGTGCATTGTCAAATGTGGCCTAATCCACTATGTAAATCCCCCAAAAAGCTGTTCTATATAAAGGGTGATATAATGCATGCTAACTGACATGTAATGCTGATGGTAACATTACAGGTGACATTGATTGTTTTGTGGACAGCCCCTGATAAGGCAATAAAAGGTGAAGGATTTGTGAAGCATCTATGTAGTGCTTATGGCAACATTGTATGCCATATAAATGTATATAGTCTATCATACAAGGGAGTTGGAGTTGGAGTGAGTAGTCATGCTGTACTTCGCTCCGCAGGTAATATGACAGTGTATGATTAGTGTAATGTTAGCTAGCTACATAGTTGTCTTTGTATCAAAGGTAAAGGTGTAGTATAGAGAAACTATCGAGGTTAGCTAGCCAGCTACATTCGTTTGCAGCGACGCCGTTCTTTCAAATGAAGTCAACACCACAGCCATTGCTAGCTAGCCAACACTACCAGCTAGCAGTACTGTAGCAACTAAATACAATTTTGCAACGTAAAGCTTCACTTTTTGAACATTCGAGATGTGTAGTCCACTTGTGTAGCTAGCATGACTGACTTTGTGCTAGCTAGCCAACGTTTAATTATTTCTGCGTTATGAAAGGAACTAGACACGGACACGAATGATCTGTTTAGTGTGTTAACACACTATTGGTAGTTTGTTGTAACCAAGCATTGGTGCTAAACCGTGTGTTATTGGATGCTAGCATGCTAGTTAGCTATGACGTCATAGGATACGGTGCCCTGGGCGGTTTTCACAGAAGAATACTGTACCAAGTTAGCTAGCTGAATTAACTACGTTAGAGTCCATTCCTAGAAAACATTGAACTGCTGTAGTTTACAACAATTATAATTTCTAAAGTGGAAGTTGGGAGAGTTATATTTGAGTGTTTCAGTGAAACGTAAGTGAGGGAGGCCCCGCTCTCTCGCTTCCCCAGATGTTTAGTTAATTTTATTCCGATCTCTTTTGCATTATTGTAGCTTTTTCTGTAGCCTGTCAACTATGTGTCTGTCTATCCCTGTTCTCTCCTCTCTGCACAGGCCATACAAACGCTTCACACCGCGTGGCTGCTGCCAATCTAATCAGTGGTCCCTGAGCGCACGACCCACGTGGAGTTCCAGGTCTCCGGCAGCCTCTGGAACTGCCGTTCTGCGGCCAACAAGGTAGAGTTAATCTCAGCCTATGCTACCCTCCAGTCCCTCGACTTCTTGGTGCTGACGGAAACATGGATTACCACAGAAAACACTGCTACTCCTACTGCTCTTTCCTCATCTGATCATGTGTTCTCGCATACCCCGAGAGCATCTGGTCAGCGCGGCGGTGGCACAGGAATCCTCATCTCTCCAAAGTGGACATTCTCTCTTTTCCACCTGACCCATCTGTCTATCTCCTCATTTGAATTCCATACTGTCACAGTCACTAGCCCATTCAAGCTTAACATCCTTATCATTTATCGCCATCCAGGTTCCCTTGGAGAGTTCATCAATGAGCTTGACAAGTTCCTTTCCTGAGGATGGCTCACCCCTCACAGTTCTGGGTGACTTTAACCTCCCTACGTCTGCCTTTAACTCATTTCTCTCTGCCTCCTTCTTTCCACTCCTTTCCTTTTTTGACCTCACCCTCTCACCGTCCCCTGCTACTCACAAGGCAGGCAATACGCTTGACCTCATCTTTACTAGATGCTGTTCTTCTACTAATCTCACTGCAACTCCCCTCCAAGTGTCCGACCACTACTTTGTATCCTTTTCTCTCTCGCTCTCCTCCAACACTACACACTCTGCCCCTACTCAGATGGTAATGTACCATCGCAACCTTCGCTCTCTCTCTCCCGCTACTCTCTCCTCTTCCATCCTATCATCTCTTCCCTCTGCTAAATCCTTCTCCCTCCGATCTCCTGATTCTGCCTCCTCAACCCTCCTCTCCTCCCTTTCTGCATCTTTTGACTCTCTATGTCCCCTATCCTCCCAGCCGGCTCGGTCCTCCCCTCCTGCTCCGTGGCTTGACGACTCATTGCGAGCTCACAGAAGAGGGCTCCGGGCAGCCGAGCGGAAATGGAGGAAAACTAGACTCCCTGCGGACCTGTCATCTTTTCACTCCCTCCTCTCTACATTCTCTTCCTCTGTTTCCGCTGCTAAAGCCACTTTCTACCACTCTAAATTTCTAGCCTCTGCCTCTAACCCTAGGAAGCTCTTTGCCACCTTCTCCTCCCTGCTGAATCCCCCTCCTCCTCCCCCTCCCTCATCCCTCTCTGTGGACGACTTTGTCAACCATTTTGAAAAGAAGGTTGACGACATCCGATCCTCATTTATTAAGTCAAATGACACCGCTGGTCCTGCTCACACTGCCCTACCCTATGCTTTGACTTCTTTCTCCCCTCTCTCTCCAGATGAAATCTTGCGACTTGTGACGGCCGGCCGCCCAACAACCTTGCCCGTTTGACCCTATCCCCTCCTCTCTTCTCCAGACCATATCCGGAGACCTTCTCCCTTACCTCACCTCGCTCATCAACTCATCAACTCATCAACTCATCCTTGACCGCTGGCCATGTCCCTTCCGTCTTCAAGAGAGCGAGAGTTGCACCCCTTTTTAAAAAACCTACACTCGATCCCTCCGATGTCAACAACTACAGACCAGTATCCCTTCTTTATTTTCTCTCCAAAACTATTGAGTGTGCCGTCTCTAGCCAACTCTCCTGCTATCTCTCTCAGAATGACCTTCTTGATCCAAACCAGTCAGGTTTCAAGACTGGTCATTCAACTGAGACTGCTCTTCTCTGTGTCACGGAGGCTCTCCGCACTGCTAAAGCTAACTCTCTCTCCTCTGCTCTTATCCTTCTAGACCTATCTGCTGCCTTTCATACTGTGAACCATCAGATCCTCCCTCTCCACCCTCTCCAAGTTGGGCATCTCCGGCGCTGCTCACTCTTGGATTGCGTCCTACCTGACAGGTCTCTCCTACCAGGTAGCGTGGCGAGAATCTGTCTCCGCTTCACGTGCTCTCACCACTTGTGAGTTCTAGGCCCTCTCCTATTCTCTCTATACACCAAGTCACTTGGCACTGTCATATCCTCACATGGTCTCTCCTATCATTGCTACGCAGATGACACACAATTCATTTTCTCCTTTCCCCCTTCTGATAACCAGGTGGCGAATCGCATCTCTGCATATCTGGCAGACATATCAGTGTGGTTGTCGGATCACCACCTCAAGCTGAACCTCGGCAAGATGGAGCTGCTCTTCCTCCCAGGGAAGGACTGCCCGCTCCGTGATCTCGCCATCACGGTTGACAACTCCATTGTGTCCTCCTCCCAGAGTGCAAAGAACCTTGGCGTGACCCTGGACAACATCCTGTCGTTCTCTGCTAACATCAAAGCGGTGACCCGATCCTGCAGGTTCATGCTCTACAACATTCGCAGAGTACAACCCTACCTTACACAGAAAGCGGCACAGGTCCTAATCCAGGCACTTGTCATCTCCCGTCTGGATTACTGCAACTCGCTGTTGGCTGGGCTCCCTGCCTGTGCCATTAAACCCCTACAATTTATCCAGAAAGCTGCAGCCCGTCTGGCGTTCAACCTCCCCAAGTTTTCTCATGTCACCCCGCTCCTTTGCACACTCCACTGGCTTCCAGTTGAAGCTCGCATCTACTACAAAACCATGGTGCTTGCCTACGGAGCTGTGAGGGGAACGGCACCTCCTTACCTCCAGGCTCTGATCAGACCCTACACCCAAACGAGGGCACTACGTTCATCCACCTCTGGCCTGCTAGCCCCCCTACCTCTACGGAATCACAGTTCCCGCTCAGCCCAGTCAAAGCTATTCGCTGCTCTGGCACCCCAATGGTGGAACAAGCTCCCCCACGACGACAGGACAGCGGAGTCATTGACCACCTTCTGGAGACACTTGAAACCCTACCTCTTTAAGGAATACTTGGAATAGTATAACAGTAATCCTTCTACAACCCCCCTCCCCCAGTGGTGGTTGTCCCACTTGCTATCCTAAGTTGAATGCCCCAATTTGTAAATCGCTCTGGATAAGAGCGTCTGCTAAATGACTTAAATGTAAATGTAAAATAAAGTAAAATCTAGAAAGCTATATACATGCAAACCTATATAAAACCTTTATTAGTTATTATTTGTTTAAAGTGATTGTTTTATTACCTTGGCATGCTGCAATGTTGTTTGAATGTCTTTGGCTCATAAGCATAGGCAACTGCTATTTAACCTTCTCCCCGCCGGCCCTGTTGTAGAGTCTGATACCCGGTAGACCCGTATGTGGAGTTGTTTTCTCGTATCTTTAGTACGGGAGTGTAATGGTCTCCCCGACACAGATGCAAACACATCATTGTTGGTCCCCAGGAGGTTATTGGTGGTTTTCAGCAATTTTTAAGTATCAGAGACCCACAATATATATATATATATATATATATATATATATATATAATATTAAGGTCAGAGAGACCTACATGAAAAGGATATTGCAGCTTTTGAGACTTAAAAAGTGGTAAAACCACCAATGACAAAGTCATCTCCCTTTGGTCTTTTTTGCTAACTCTCCCAGAAGGAGATATTCTAATGAATGTTTGATGCCATGTAAAAGCAAACATTCTTTCACTGACCATAATGATGTCTGGTCAGCAGCCAACGCACAAACCCAGACTACTCACCTATCCCCCATGGGCCCATGCATAGTGTTACTTGTCAAGGAGAAAACATTGAAACGGAATGACTAACAGCTTGGCTAAGCTTAATACCTTAATGAATTACACCTATGTACAAGGAGTTCTGATCTGTAGAGCACATTTTTAGCACAATTCTAGTAATTTTTTTCCAGTCAAGGAAAACATTCATCCTTAATGTAGTTGTATTATAGTTGGCTGTTATCAACTTAAAACTTGTTGTTCTACTCTGATCTCTCTGCTGGAATGGTTTTGTTTAGAAGTCGATTTCTCAATGAATTCTAAATGCCCCCTATTCCACAAATTGAATGTATTTCACATCAACCAGTCGACTGGGTGATTCGTCCTCCCCCGACAATCAGTTGTGGTCTTTGGTGGTTTCAATGTGGTGTTTACCATTGTGTATCCTGAACATTGTTGTACCCATCCAAGCCAAATCAACGATAATTGTGAAGAATGATCCACAAAGACAGGAAAACCACAACAGACACCTAGTCCCATGTCACGGCCCCCTGACCAAGCATCTTTCCAACATATACATTACATCTCTGAATACTACCATTCTCTCTAATCTTCCCCCTGTGATTTTCATAAAACCAAATAGCCTGAAGGAGGATTTTTTGGGGGGGAGTTGAGTCGGCCAGGGTCCTAGTGCATCAGAAGTTCAGGCCAATTCAACATGTGGACGGCGGCCTCCTTTTTGGTCCGGCTCAGTTGTTTATTAGACACAGAAGAAAATACACATTGGGAAGCAAATTTGCGACATTATTTTGTGTGTTTTTTTCCTCCCCTCATCTTATGAGTGAGACAGCGTGCCCCTGAATGGGCACAATAATTGTGCCTATTTGGAAACGTGCAGGGCTGAAAAACATTATGGTCTTTTATAGGGGGGAAGCAAGTAATGGCTTTCCAGAAAACAAAAGCAAAAAATTGGCCATTAGCTGCTGCAGAGATTAGTAAACATTATGTAATCTGAGTTGGAATGTGGGCCAAATGAAATTGTATTTGTCACATGCGCCGAATACAACAGGTGTAGACCTTATAGTGAAATGCTTACTTACAAGCCTTTAACCAACAATGCAGTTTTAATAAAGAATATCAAAAGAAATCACACAAAAAATACAATATAAAATAATACGAAATAAAAGTAACAAATAATTAAATAGCAGCAGTAAAAATAACAATAGCAAGGCTATATACAGGGGGTACCGGTACCGAGTCAATGTGCGGGGGCACCGGTTAGTCGAGGTAATTGAGGTAATATGTACATGTACGTAGAGTTATTAAAGGGACTATGCATAGATAATAAACAGAGTAGTAGCAGCGTAAAAGAGGGGTGGGGTGGGGGGGGGACAATGCAAATAGTCTGGGTAGCCATTTGATTAGATGTTCAGGAGTCTTATGGCTTGGGGGTAGAAGCTGTTTAGAAGCCTCTTGGACCTAGACTTGGCGCTCCGATATCACTTGCCGTGCGGTAGCAGAGCGAACAATCTATGACTAGGGTGGCTGGAGTCTTTGACAATTTTTAGGGCCTTCCTCTGACACCACCTGGTATAGAGGTTCTGGATGGCAGGAAGGTTGGCCCCAGTGATATACTGGGCCGTACGCACTACACTCTGTGGTGCCTTGCAGTCGGAGGCCGAGCAGTTGCCATACCAGGCAGTGATGCAACCAGTCAGGATGCTCTCGATGGTGCAGCTGTAGAACCTTTTGAGTATCTGAGGACCCATGCCAAATCTTTTCAGTCTCCTTAGGGGGAATAGGTTTTGTCGTGCCCTCTTCACGACTGTCCTGGTGTGTTTGGACCATGATAGTTTGTTGGTGATGTGGAGCCTAACACTTCCCATCGAAACGAGAAAGTCAAGCCTAGCAATGGCTGCAACCGAGTCCCGCAGTACTGCAACTAAAAAGCCTACGGGCGTCACAATATACCGCGTCATCGGTTAAAAGACCCGCCCCACCTAGTCCAATGGCAATGCCAATGACTAGTGGGCAGATCACCAGAATAGAAGCCATACTAATCTGTACTAGCAGATAGATGTGCCTCAATATCCTGTGAAAACACTACCGACCACTAATGGAATGACACCAAGTGTCACTCTACATTGTAACGCGGTAGACCGCCTCACTCACTCAATGGAATCCCAGAGATTAGTGGGCAGGAACAAAAACATGAGTCATACTAACTGAACAAGCAGATAGATGACCTCACATTCTGTTAATCAACGCATGCCTCTACTGTACTGACCCTGTCAGTCAGGATTCATGCCACAAAATATGTTTTCTTATCCAAAGCGGACCTGATGGAAACCCTGTCCATAGTCCTGCTTTTCCCTCTCTTCCTAACTCCAGATCTCCCTTCAGCTATGCTGAGTACAGACCGAGCCAAAGAGTTAGAAAACACATCTGTCAAAAACACGTCTTTCTAACCAAAGCGGACCTGATGGAAACCTGTGTCCACAGTCCTGCTTCTCCTCTCTTTCTTGCTCAAGATCTCCCTTCAGCCACGCTGAGTACAGATCGAGCCAGAGAATTAGAAGACATATCTAAGAGATAGAAATGGATAAATGGAGACGGCGTCGACCAGGATGCTGCTCTACAGATATCCTCTACTCCTGTTCCTCTAAAAAGGGCAGTAGAAGCCGCTACTCCACGAGTGGAGTGAGCTCTGATACCCTGAGGCAATTGCCGCCCTGCTACCTCATAAGCTGTCTCAATGCCTTCACAAAGCCAGTGAGACAGCCTCTGTTTTGAAAGTGGTCTACCTAGTGCAGCCGCACCGTGACACACAAACAACTGAGGCGATGACCTAATCGCTGCTGTGCGCTCGACGTAACACGCCAAAGCGCGTACCGGGCACAGGCGATGGAGCTTCTCCTCACTCCTCTCTCTATGAGGAGGAGGAGAAAAAGCCCACAGCTCCACGGTCTGTGACCTATATGAACTCTTAATAACCTTAGGCACAAATGCCGGGTTAGGACGTAACACTGCTCTGCTCAGGTCACCATTGATGGCCAGGCAGTCAGGTCTCGTCGAAAGAGCACACAAATCACTGACCCGCTTAGCTGTAGTCAAAGCGAGCAACAGTGCTGTCTTGATAGACAGCATCTTGAGGGGTATTTGATTCAATGGCTCGAACGGCGACTTACATAGCGCTCGAGTACCAAAGCCAAATCCCACTGAGGAAGCGTGACTCTAGGTGTTGGCCTAAGTCGCCGCGTTCCTAATAGGAAGCGTTTCACTAGAGGGTGACTAAAGACATTGTCTCTGCCAAAACCCTCATGACAAGCTGAAATCGCTGCTGCAAACACTCTAATCGTGGCAGGCGATTTTTGCTTATCAAACATGAGCTGTAGAAAAGAGAGAATACTCTCCACCTGACAGCTCATGGGGTCCACACCTTGTGTGACACACCATCGTGAAAACATGTTCCATCTACTGGCATACATCTTAGAAGTGGAACTGGCACGTGAACCCTGTATGGTCCTGATCACCGCATCAGATAACCCACGGCGCTCTAGCCTGTCCCTCTCAGCAGCCAGGCCTTCAGTGGTTGGCCGATTATGGGCAATTTCCCTATCGTGCCAGCCGCCTGAGACAACGCGTCCCGTCGATGTGGAATTGGCCAAGGTGGCGCAATCAACATCTGACTCATCTCCGCAAACCACGGAGCCCCCGGGCGATCGGGCGCTATCAGTATCACTGACAGCCCCCCTGACCTCACCCTGGCTAGCAGTGGGAGAATGCAGGACAGCGGAGGGAATGCATACAGGAGAACTCTCGGCCACGGTTGGTGTGCAAAGGCGTCCCTTCCCAGTGGCGGTTCGTCCTGTTCCCTCAGAGAGAACCACAGAGGACATTGCGCGTTCACGCGTGACGCGAATAGGTCCACCTCGGCTCTCCCGAATTGTTCCCAAATCTGGAGAACAATGTCTGGATGTAGACACCACTCGTCGTCTCGAGGACCCCCTCTTGACATGAGGTCTGCTCCTACGTTCAAGTAGCCCGGAATGTGTGCTGCTCTCAATGAGCGAAGGTGCTCGTGAGCCCACAGCCACAATTCCTCTGCCGCCCGATGGAGAGCAGGAGACCTGACTCCACCCTGGCGATTTATGTGGGCTACTGTGGTCCGGTTGTCTGACCAGACCAGCACATCGCGACCCCGAAGGGTAGACCAGTCGAACCGTTTCCAACTCCAGGAGGTTGATGTGACGACCTGATTGAGGCCCCACACCTCCTATCGCTTGTGTCTGACATGTCCCTCCCCATCCCGTCAGGGACGCATCCGTGAATACTGGGATGTGAGAGGACACCTTTCCTATCGGGACTCCGTGCGTGAGAACGCGCAAGTTTCTCCAATAGTTTAGGTCTGCACTGAGCGAGAGGGGAACCACCACCAACCGATGACGTTGACGCAATGGGTCTAGTCTTAGTTGGCGAACCATCGCTGCGTCCTGCGCATGTGCAGGAGTCCCAGCGGAACCACAGAGTGGGCTGACGACATGAGACCCAAAAGTGACATGATCGACAGCGCCGTCACCGTGTGATTCGGACAACACTTCCTTAGGGCTAGCAACAAGGCTACCCTTCGAGGGTCCGAAATTCGAGCCCTCATCCTCACAGTGTCTAGCTGTATCCCCAGGTAGACAATCTGATGAGTGGGCCAGGGCGCGCTCTTTTTCCAATTCACAGCGAACCCCAGACTTGTGAGATGCATCACTGTCTGTGTTGTGTGAGTGATCGCCAGCTCTGCTGACGGGGCGAGAACCAGTAGGTCGTCCAGGTAGGCTAGTAGCCGTATTCCGTGACGACGCAACGGTTCCATTGCCGCCTCCACAAACTTGGAAAATGTGCGAGGTGCCAGGGCGTACCCAAATGGCATCCTCGTGTATTCGTACGCCACCCCTTGAAAGGCGAACCGCAGAAATTTCCTGTGACGCGGCTGAACCGGCACATGAAAGTACGCGTCCTTTAGGTCTATGCTCGTACAAAAGTCCCCTCTCTGGACACATTCCAGCAGACGTTTTGTCGTTAGCATTCGGAAGGGCCGTTTGGTTATGCTCTCGTTGAGAATGCGTAAATCCAAAATCGGCCTCACTCCCCCCGTCTTTTTGGGTACTAGGAAATAAGGCGAATATAGCCCTTTGTTCCTTTGCTCCCGGGGAACTACTGTCACCACCTCCTTCGCCAAAAGTTCCGTAATCTCTGTCATCAGAGCGGCCACTTTGTCTGGCGTTTTCATCACCGTCTCCACCACTCCCTGAACGGGGGTGGGGTCGGTGGAATTGGAGAGCATAACCCTTCTGCAACGTCTGTTCTAGCCAGCGTGAGAGGGTGCAGCTTCTTCGCCACTGCCAGCAATGCAGAGAAAGTGGCTGGGCGCGAAGCTGTGGTGCATCCAGTAGGAAGGAGCTGTATTCCTCTATGGCCCTTACCGCCACTGTTCCCCAACATTGAAGTGGTGGAACAGCCCAAGGTGGGCCTCCCGTGAAAGGGAGAGGAAATGCGTTCTGAGAAAGAAAGAGGAGTAGGGACGTCGGTTAAACCCGTAACCGTCGTATTCCTGCCCTCCTTGAACGCATCGCGGGTCTGAATTGCACTGACCGAGGCCACAGCCTGCGGCAGGGCACCATCCCCAGCAAGCGATTGCGTCATCTTAGGTGACTGCAATTCGCTATCAGAGCCCTTCACTACAGTACTCCTAGAAGTCTGTAGTATGAGGTCTCTATGAGGTAAAACAAGGCGGCGCCTTGATACCTTCTTAACTTTCACCTTCTGTGTGTGTTCAACTCTGCACCCCTGGTGGGTTGATTCACGCTCAGTGTGGTGAGTACTGGCTCGTTCTGTCAGGGGAGCTGATACTTTGGTTATACCCATAACGCTAGTAATCCTGCCCTCCGTGAACATAGCAATGGTCTGAATCGCATTAACCGAGACCTTGGTCTGCGATAATGCGCCGTCCCCAGATAGCTGCTGTGTTACAATGCCTGGGGGCGCCGATACTCTGGTCACCTTGGTGACCGCGGTAATCGGGCCCTCCGTGAACGCAGCATGGGTCTGGCTCGTACTAGTGGAGACCTTAGTCTGTACTAGTGCGCCATCCCCAAATAGCGGCTGCGTCCTCATGTCAGAATCTGACCGGGACTGCTGCCTTCTATGTAAAGCACTTCTTATACGTGAAGTGTGATGTGACGACCTGATTGAGGTCTTCTGGATACCTACTCTTAGTGCCTGTTCAGCAACGCACCCTCGGTGGGCTGAACGGCTCTTAGAGTGGTAAGGAAGAGAGGGTGAGATTTGAACGCTCTCGGACGTATTATGGAAAATAGGCTCTTTTTTGACAAAGTCAGGTGGAGCCAACTCTTTATTAAACACATCAACAAAAGCATTTACATCAGCACCCGTCCCTTCAACCGAAGGGTGGGGGGGAACAGTGGGCGCGTTCGACACCATTGATGCGTCCTCCATCCTCTCCCCCGCGTCCCGTCACGTACGCCTCCTCTTGCCTCCCTTGGAGGGCCAGGTCGGCGTCCTCGTCACCTCCCTCGCCGGCTGTAGTGGGGCTACCGTAGCTGCTGGGAGGGCCGAGCCCGCTCCCTTGCTGCTCGTGGCCGCCAGATGACGCCGATTACGCCGCCTCGTCGTAGACCCCGGTCTACTTAGAGGGGCGGAGGTAGATGGCCTTTGGGGAGGAGGGGGGCCGAGTCGTCCTGCCAACGGCAGGTGCTTGGCCAACTGCTTCTTCTCCTCCTCCAACTTCGAAAAACGCTCCGTCGCCTCTTTGACTGCGACCCCAAAGAGGCCGTCGTCAGAGAGGGGGCGTTCAAGAGAGACGTCCTGTCTGCCTCTTTCATGGAAGTCAAAGACAACCAGAGGTGTCGTTCCCCGACCACCGAAGTGGCCATGGATCTCCCCGCGCAGACTGCGGACGCCTGTGTAAGGTGGAGTATGGCGCCAGAAATTCTGGACGCCTCCTCTACCTCCTCCGGTGCCATCTCTGTCTTACCCGTGGTTAAACGGGACAGAGAGGCCGCCAAGAGGGCAATGTTGTTAGCTGCTGCTACAGCTTGGGCTCCCAACCCAAAAGACTTCTCTAACAGCGACGCTGTGAGTCGGTCCTTCTGGGATGGCAACGTGGCCTTCTTGGAAGAGGGCCAAGGGCTCGAACCCGGTACGAGATACGCCGCCATGGCGCTCTCTAACCTGGGGATTCCCTGACCCTGAAGCCTTCCTTCACTCTCGTGAATGGGAGATACGCTTTTACAGGCGAACGCGCCGCTAAAGGTGCCTCCCACGAGCCTCCAACGTACCTAGCCAAAGAAGGCATGGCAGGAGCCACTGGCTCTGCCGCCTTCCTTGGCCTGGAATAAGGACCGCCCTCCATCATATCAACCTCCGGTGCGGAGGGAAGAGGGGGCAGCTCTATTGCCGTTGAGCAGCTCTCTCAATGAGACCCGGAAAATCCGCTCTCAGAGAGGCTGCAGCGAAAGAGAGAGCTTCTGATCTCTCAGAGCTCGTATCCCCTTCGCTATAGGGACTACAAGCCCTCTCGCTCTCCAAAGGAAAGGGTGGCTTGAAAGTATGAGGGACGGGTTCCGACTGTTCCATTGGAATGCCAGACCCTTCCTCAAAATCCCCATCTTCCCCCGAGTCTGCGCCGTCGGACGACGCCTCTGAAGCAGAGGCTAGTATCGACAACACATCCTCAAGGGGGATGTCCTCTCTGAAAAACGCCCAACGCTGCTTCCTCTCCTTTAAAGAAAGGAGGGCGCAGGAGGCGCAATTCGGGGGACTGCAGACGCCTTCCTTGGCATGCTGGGATCCCAAACACACGAAACATAAGTCGTGGTGGTCACCGGCCGCCATGGAAGTGCATCTGCACTGAGCTCTGAAAAGAGCTTTTGGGGGTGGAAATTCTCCCGGTGTGCTCATTTAGACGACGTTGATGACTGGAATATCAACGGCGTTTTCGTCCTGAGTCTTCGTGCTTCGTCTCTTCTTGGCTCTTCAGTCTAGTCATCCAGTCGCTGAAGAAAAAGGGAGGCTGATTGAGGGGAGGCACCCCCTCTTATAGGGACACCTGTACTCCTATTGGCTGTAGGTGTGTGCATAATTTTGTCTCAGGCTGCTGCTGCCTTAGGGCAGAGGGTAAACCACTAGGAGCAGAGCTCCCCTATGGGGCGGAGCTCCACGATATAGAACAGGCCTACCACTGTTGTGTCGTCAGCAAACTTAATGACGTTGTTGGAGTTGTGCTTGGCCACGCAGTCGTGGGTGAACAGGGAGTACAAGAGGCGACTAAGCACGCAGCCATTAGGGGCCCCAGTGTTGAGGATCAGCGTGACAGATGTTTTGTTGCCTACCCTTACCACCTGGGGGAGGCCCGTCAGGAAGTCCAGGATCCAGTTGCAGAGGGAGGTGTTTAGTCCCAGGGTCCTTAGCTTAGTGATGAGATTAGTGGGCACTATGGTGTTAAATGCTGAGCTGTCGTCAATGAACAGCATTCTCACATAGGTGTTCCTTTTGTCCAGGTGGGAAAGTGCAGTGAGGAGTGCGATTGAGATTGCGTCATCTGTAGTTCTGTTGGGGCGGTATGCGAATTCGAGTGGGTCTAGGGTTGATGGTGTGGATGTGAGTCATGGCCATCCTTTCAAATCAATTCATGGCTACCGACGTGAATGCTACAGGGTGGTAGTCATTTAGGCAGGTTAACTTCACTTTCTTGGGCACAGGGACTATGGTGGTCTGCTTGAAACATGTAGGTATTTCAACCGGTCAGGGAGAGGTGCTCTGAGTTCACGTCCTGGTAATCCGTCTGGCCCCGCAGCCCTGTGAATGTTGACCTGTTTCAAGGTCTTGCTCACATCGGCTATGGAGAGCGTGATCACAGAATCGTCCGGAACAGCTGATGCTCTCATGCATGCTTCAGTGGTCCTCTGTAGCTCAGCTGGTAGAGCACAGCGCTTGTAACGCCAAGGTAGTGGGTTCAATCCCCGGGACCACCCATACACAAAACATTTATGCACGCATGACTGTAAGTCGCTTTGGATAAAAGTGTCTGCTAAATGGCATATTATTATTGCTTGCCTCGAAGCGAGCATAAAAGGCATTTAGCTTGTCTGGTAGGCTCTCGTCACTTGGCAGCTCGCGGCTGGGTTTCCCTTTATAGTCCGTAATAGTTTGCCAGCCCTGCCACATCCGACGAGCGTCAGAGCCGGTGTAGTAGGATTCAATCTTAGTCCTGTATTGACACTTTGCCTGTTTGATGGTTCTTCTGAGGGCATAGCAGGATTTCTTGTAAGTGTCCGGATTAGTGTCCCGCTCCTTGAAAGCGGCAGCTCTAGCCTTTAGCTCAGTGCGGATGTTACCTGTAATTCATGGCTTCTGGTTGGGATATGTACGCATGGTCACTGTGGGGACGACGTCGTCGATGCACTTATTGATGAAGCCAGTGACTGAGGTGGTATACTCCTCAATGCCATTGGATGAATCCCGGAACATATTCCAGTCTGTGCTAGCAAAACAGTCCTGTAGCGTAGCATCTGCGTCATCTGACCACTTCCATATTGAGCGAGTCTCTGGTACCTCCTGCTTTAGCTTTTGCTGGTAAGCAGGAATCAGGAGGATATAATTATGGTCAGATTTGCCAAATGGAGGGTGAGGGAGAGCTTTGTATGTGTCTCCTTGCGTGGTAAAGGTGGTCTAGAGCTTTTTTTCCTCTGGTTGCACATGTGACATGCTGGTAGAAATTAGGTAAAACGTCCAGGACAGCCAAACAAAATTGGAAGAGCAAGCTATGGCATTACGTAACATCCCAGATGATTCACCTCCTTCCCACTGTTGCATTTCATTGATCTAGAAAACTATTTTTAATTGTGCTTAAATAAAATAGAAGTATTGTTATGTTAGAGGGGGAAGTAAGTCAGTTAAAAGAACCACTCTGATGAGTCTTGACAATTTCTACATTCCAACATGCATTTCAGTGATGGAGAATAGGCTTCGGAAGATGTTTTTGATAGAAGCTGCCTCTGTATTCCAACTAATGGGCCTTATGCATGGAGATCATTGTTGGCTGGACTGACTGCATACCTGAAGTTCAGAGCTAGAATGGACACATAGCTCATCCTTGACTGATGGGATATCCCATCTTATATTATTCAACTACATTTCTATTCTCCATGGTGAACTGCAATACACTTTTGTAAAAAGCTTTGCTTTGTTATGGTTTGAAGGGAAACCCTCTTATTGTTTTGACGACATTGAGTGGTCATGATGATGTGTGCAGACAACGATCACAGGTTCCACACTGCACGTTCAGAGTTAATGTAAAGAAATAGCTCAATAATTGAGTTATTGTGAATACATTTAATTTTAAAGGAAGTATTCACCCAAATTACAAAATGACACATTGGTTTCCTTACCCTGTAAGCAGTCTATGGAAAAGGAATGACAGCAATCCATGTTTTGATTTAGTTTCCCTGGCACTTTTTCCAAATGCTAACATTTTAGCATTTGTTGCACAAATCCCATTCAAGTCATGGTACCGATATTAGCATTTTTCACAAATCATGTCCAAATCATCCGAAAGTATCTCAAATTGATCGTGAAGCTCAACAAAGTTCCTTATAGATAATTTGAACATCATGCGCAAAAAATAACTAATATCGGTACCATGACTCCAAGAGGTCCCCAGAACGTCATGAAATAACCACAGTCTTTTCAACGTACATATTTTACACACTTTGACATACAGTGCCATCAGAAAGTATTCACACCCATTGACTTTTTCCACATTTTGTTGTGTTACAGCCTGGATTTAAAATGGATTAAATGTAGATTATTTGTCACTGGCCTAGACACAATATTGTCAAAGTGAAGTTATGTTTTTAGAAATTTTTACTAATTAATAAAAAATTATAAAGCTGAAATGTCTTGAGTCAATAAGTATTCAACCCCTTTGTTATTGCAAGTTTAAATAAGTTCAGGAGTAAAAATGTGCTTAACAGTTTTTGATTTCTGAACCACAAAGTGTTGACTCAGGGGTGTGAATACTTACGTAAATTAGATATTTCTGTATTTAATTTTCAATACATTAGCAAACATTTCTAAAAACATGTTTTCACTTCGTCACTTTGTGTGTAGATTTTGAATTCTGGCTGTAACACAACAAAATGTGGAATAAGTCGAGGGGCATGAATACTTTCTGAGGCATTGCATATACCTTTTTCACTCATCCTAGAAGCACCCTCACCCTCTGATGGCTATGTGAATAAAGCCTTCCAAAGCATGACTACATTGTTTGATAACATTATTTGATAACTCGCACATGAAATAAACCACGCTTAAACTTAATCAAAGCAAAAAGAGAAAAATACTCAAAATGAGATTGTTATTAGAAAACGATCATTAATCAGGCCATCCCTGCAACTGAAGAGATTGAAGGAGATTATGTCACAATGGAAAACAGTTACTCTGTAATGACACCAGCTCTGTACCAAAATACCTGTATTTTCTGTCATTTTCTGCCATGTTTTTACTCCTAAAGGAGAAATGGCTTCTCTTATTCATTCCAGGATCAGGAATTCAGCACAGACAGGAAGAGCAGGGTTGTGGTATGGGTTCAACCGATTCAACAATATAGTTAAAAAACTCAAACTAATCAAGCATGTTTGCAGATGAAAAGGCACCTCACAGGCCCCAGAGGTATGCAGTAGGAACGACAGTACAAGGTTCTTGTTATCTACAAACAGCCTGCCAGTCGGTACACTAGGGCAAAGCGGCAGTGCCATTGACGTTAACGGGAGGGTCCCAGCGTGGGATGCCCGGGCTGAAACATCTCTATCTCCTCCCCACTGTAAACCCACCAGAGCACTCACTATCAAAGAGCTGCTTGGGGGCTGAGGGAACCACCGGGCCTCTTAACTCTGACATCAAAGTTATTTAAGCTGTGTTTCCTCCTCAGGCTATTTTCCCATACAAAGCATTTAGGTCACTGTCTGGTGGATGTAGATCCATAACTTAATATTTGTTGTGATGTCTTTACGTTTACACATTTTGGTTTTATTAAAGGTACATTGCATGCACGAAGTAAACGCAGTGGGTCAAATTCCGCAACAACTAAGAGTGTTGAAGCGCGATGCTAAACTTCTCCGCTGTTTTGGTCCCATAGCTACCACATTGTAGCAGTGTGAAGCGCACCCGTGCACATGTGCATGTTACTCTGTGTGACTGTGTGAGAGCGAAGTCTTGCATCACACTCATCTAAATTACATTTTAGTTATTTAGCAGACGCTATTATCCAGAGCGGCTTGCAGTTAAATATCTGCGGTGCTGTTCGTTGCAATATCATCTCGCTGAGTCTACCTTTAAACTCTATTATGGTGGATAGTGGAATTGAAACCTCAATATAGTTTGATTTGATCTCTACTCTTGTTGGTTCAACCTCCCATGAGGAATGAGTCGCAAAGTAGAGTGTGCGATTCTCGCATCAATCAACCAAACCCAAGTTGTGTTATAGTACTATTAAAAATTAACTAAGTGTACTTCTAATGGTGTGTGTGTGTGTGTGTGTGTGTGTGTGTGTGTGTGTGTGTGTGTGTTTGTGTGTGTGTGCGTGCACTATTGGCTTCAAACACATGCATGTACACAGTGGGCAATACGTTTTCTGAGATCACCGTGACTTTTTCACCCAGACCGCTCTGTGTCCATTTCTCAGAAGAGAAATGCACATGAAACATGCATTATGCCGTTAAAGGGAAGCCATGGAGGCTGATTAAAGAGATTGCAAAGGGGCAACTTGTTGCGTGGGTTCAAAGCGCCGATGATGAAGATGTACTTCAACCGACAGCTCTGCTGTGGTGCTTCACGCTGTGAATGACTCCCAACCCCCCCCATCTCCACCCCTCCCCTCCTCCTGTCTCCATTTCCTTTGAAACTGGAATAAGAGCCAAAGATAGTAGCAATCTCTTGAACTCACACTTGGACTCTCACATCACATGTCCACGCTGCTTTAGAGTTTGATTTTTTAAAGAATATGAAAATTCTGATCCTCTCTCCCACATATTTTTATTTTCAGGTAGCTTAGTGGTTAAGAGCGTTGTGCCATTAACCAAAGGTCGCTGGTTCTAATCCCCGAGCCAACTAGGGGAAAAATCTGTCGATGTGCCCTTGAGCAAGGCACTTAACCCTAATTGCTCCTGTAAGTCGCTCTGGATAAGAGTGTCTGCTAAATGACTAAAATGTAAAATGTAAATTGAACAGACGCAAAAGGAGAGTGGGAGATACATGGTAGCAAGGGGCACAGATAGGAGAGTGGCAGAGACGTGGCTCAAAACCATGTCGCCAGGGGTTGTAGTCCAGATTAGGGATGGGCATTTGACATTTCTTGACTGTTGTTTTCTTTTCAAGAACTCGAGTACTCAAATGAAAAAAAATATATTTTTTGAACACAATGCCCGCAATGGAAAAAAAAAAAAAGATGTGCACATTTATCTATAGGCCTATGCTAACGGTAAGAGTGCGCAACAATGCTAATTTATCATAACCATTACAGATAACAAATACTAATTGCTAAATTGACCCATTTACACTGATTGTACAAAACATTAGGAACACTTCCTAATATTGAGTTGCACCCCTTTTGCCCTCAGAACAGCCTCAATACGTTGGGGGCATGGACTACAAGGTGTCGAAAACATTCCACAGGGATGCTGGCCCATGTTGACTCCAATGCTTCCCACAGTTGTCAAGTTGGCTGAATGTCCTTTGGGTGGTTGAATATTCTTGATACACACGGGAAACTGTTGAGCGTGAAAAACCCAGCAGCGTTGCAGTTCTTGACACACTCAAACCGTTGCGCCTGGTACCTACACTAAATGGCCAAAAAATTAGTGGATTTGGCTATTTCAGCCACACTCATTGATGACAGGTGTATGAGATTGAGCACACAGCCATGCAATCTCCATAGACAAACATTGGCAGTGGAATGGCCCGTACTGAAGAGCTCAGTGACTTTCAACTTGGCTTTCCAATAAGTCAGTTCGTCAAATTTCTGCCCTGTTAGAGCTGCCCTGGTCAACTGTATGTGCTGTTATTGTGACGTGAAAACATCTATGAGCTACAACGGCTCAGCCTCGAAATGGTAGGCCACACAAGCTCACAGAACGTGACCGCCGAGTGCTGAAGCGCGTGGCACGTAAATATCGTCTGTCCTAGGTTGCAACACTCTCTACCGAGTTCCAAACTGCCTCTGGAAGCAACATCCAACAGAAATGGTTTGTCAAGATCGGTGTGGAAGAACAAGACTGGCTTACACAGAGCCCTGACCTCAACCCCATCGAACACCTTTGGGATGAATTGGAACGCCGACTGTGAGCCAGGCCTAATCGCTCCCAACATCAGTGCCCGACCTGACTTATGCTTTTGTGACTGAATGGAAGCAAGTCCCCGCCGCAATGTTCCAACATCTAGTGTAAAGCCTTGCCAGAAGAGTGAAGACTGTTACAGTAGAAAGGGAGGGACCAACTCCATATTAATGCCCATGATTTTGGAATGAGATGTTCGACGAGCAGGTGTTCATATACTTTTGGCCACGTAGTGTACTACCATACAGCCGTTCAAAGGCACTTAAATATTTTGTCTTGCCCATTCACCCTCTGAATGGCACACATACACAATCCATGTCTCAACTGTCTCAAGGCATAACAATCATTATTTAACCTCTCTCCTCCCCTTCATCTATACTGATTGAAGTGAATTTAACAGGTGACATCAATAAGGGATCATAGCTTTCACCTGGATTCACCTGGTCAGTCTTGTCATGGAAAGAGCAGGTGTTCAAGTGCCATTTAAGTTTAATTTATTGAAACCATAATATCAACTGGTTTTACTATATCGTGGAACATAATTTTTTTAAAGTCAGTAACTTGCTTGTAGAAGTCTATGGCTGTGCAATGGCATAGGCTTGCTTTGTTAATTTGCCAGTCAAGATGCTCTTATTCCCTGATCCCTTATCACAGTCAAGACACCTATTTTATAGTAAAACAAACATTTTGTAATATAACACAATATTATTCCAAATGAAGATAATTGTCAGTGCGAAGTGATGCGCATCTCGCTTCTGGAACAGTTACTCTCTTTTGAAACGGGGCCCAATTTGGCGAGTTGAAAGACATTTTTGTTAGGGTTACAAACCAAAATCTGTCTTCTTTTCGATATACAGATGTTTGATTTAGTTTGTTATATCTGTTCTTTGGAATGTTCAAAATGGATGAACAAATCCACATAGAACACTTCATGGTGATGAATTACGGCCACAACATCTGTTTGGTGAGTAGGCCTATGCTGAATGATTCTGATGAAAATATGCTCTTTGTCTTTATCAAACTAATGTTTTTGCGTATTTTCATTGTGGAACCTGTCTATGTTTAGGGGGGTTATAGCCTAGGCTAACCAATTCTAAATGGCTCTAGCAGTTCGCAAAGTAGCTTAAGCGGAAAATGGACAGGATGCAATTATTCCAAAACTGCAGCTCGTTGTTGGATCTCATATTTTTCTACTAATATCAACCAGTCCATTTTGAATTTGTGATAAAACTGTCATCATTTGGCAAGGAATGTAGCTTGTGTATTCCATCAGTTAGATACGTTTTTATAGGCATTTATTTCTGTAGGGCTAACGGGAACTTGTTTGCGCGCTCCAGGACGTGTGTGTGTGTAGGGAGATGTCGGAAGGCAATTGAGTGAATGAGACACAGAGGGAAAAGGGAATTCAGGGAGAAGAAGTGTGTGGTTGTTGGCTTGGTTTCTTTTTTGCTGTGCCTTGCAAATGCACATGTACAAATGGAACACTAGAGTCAAAGCAAATTAACGTTGTCTTCAAGCACATTCCACCAAATAGTTTTACAGAATTTGAAAAAAGTATCTTTGGTTTTAATTATCACGCATTGACATCCGTTCGACTACTTGAATATTCAATTACTCATGCCCATCCCTAGTCCATAGTTGGCAGTGCTACCACTAGACCAGACTCTGGCACCCCTCTCACTTCATCTCTGTCCCGGACGTGCCCCCACCACGCCCAACCACCAGGGACGAAGGACCTTGAGGGCATGGGTTTGCACATGAGCACCACTATTTTTGTCCCATTCTTGGCCCTTTTGTGCCAACCCACAGGGCAGACAGACTTTTTTATTCCTTTATCTCAATCTCATGTCATTTCACAGGATACCAACAGGGATGGGCCATACGGATAGCAATGTGTTGACACCAAACAATGTTTCGTCCTCTTATTTTAGTATCTTCCTCGAATTCTCTGAACTTTAAGGTCCATGGGCCACCTGATGGGCCACTGAACACTGAAACACCAGGCTCAAAGGCATGCTCTTTTCTCAGGAGGGCTGGAAGCCCCGTTGCCCTCCGTCTCACTGGTTTTGTCTCCCTGTCTCACTCCATCTCTCTCCATCCCTGTCCCCCAAAAGGGGGCTTCCTGAATAGGACTGTCTGCACCGGACCGATCCCTCCCATTTACGACACTCTGGAGCTGAGCCAAGGGCAGTAATGAGTTGGCACTGAAGATGTTAGGCATACTGTGTGTGTATGTGTATGTGTGTGTGTGCATACATATTTCAATAGAGGGAGAAATACCTTTGCTTAGCGATGAGTGCTTGAAAACGTACCACCGTAAATACGAACTCATGTTTCAACTGATTAATTGATCTCCAATTGAAATAAAAACAGAGGTTGGAATAGACTCTAGGCAGAGGGAGAGAGAGTCAGTCTGTTATAAGATGCAACAGAGGACCAGAGAAGGAAGGAAGGAGAGACCCGAACAGAACAGAGAGGGCTTTTTGTGGTGAGACTCTATGAGGAGCATCTTTCTCCGATAACGGGGCATTGAGGGGAAGCAGATGTGGCCCTGCGGCCTCCCATTGGATCGAAGGAGTGGGGGAGGAGATAGAGGATGTGGTGAGGGCATCGTTCCTAACTGCTGAGGCATCAAAAGGCTGAGGGAAACCGCTCACGTCCACACACACACAACCATGTTTAGGGCCCTGTTCTCCCCTCCTTTCTTTACCCCCATCTTTGCTTTTCATTTTGGCTTGCACTGATCTCGTTTCTCGGACTGGCCTCGTCTTTCATTGAAACCATACTCAGTCCTTCCGGCGCTTTCTCTCTCAGTTTTGTATTTTCTAACTATCCGTCAGAAATGTTGGTACAGAGATTGGGGTGTTATATGGGGCATTGGTTTCAAACCTGCCCTTGTTTTTTATTTTTTTATTTCAACTTTATTTAACCAGGTAAGCCAGTTGAGAACAAGTTCTCATTTACAACTGCGACCTGGCCAAGATAAAGCAAAGCAGTGCGGAAAAAACAACAACAACACAGAGTTACATATGGGATAAACAAAACATACAGTCAATAACACAATAGAAAATCTATATACAGTGTGTGCAAATGTAGTAAGTTATGGAGGTAAGGCAATAAATAGGCCATAGTGCAAAATAATTATAATTATAATTTAGTATTAACACTGGAGTGATAGATGTGCAGAAGATTATGTGCAAATAGAGATACTGGGGTGCAAATGAGCAAAATAAATAACAATGTAAATAACAATATGGGGATTAGGTAGTTGGGTGGGCTAATTACAGATGGGCTGTGTACAGGTGCAGTGATCAGTAAGCTACAACTGATGCTTAAAGTTAGTGAGGGAGATAAGTGTCTCCAGCTTCAGAGATTTTTGCATTTCGTTCCAGTCATTTGCAGCAGAGAACTGGAAGGAATGGCGACCAAAGGAGGTGTTGGCTTTGGGGATGACCAGTGAGATATACCTGCTGGAACGCATACTACAGGTGGGTGTTGCTATGGTGACCAATGAGCTAAGATAAGGCAGGGATTTGCCTAGAAGGGATTTATAGATGACCTGGAGCCAGTGGGTTTGGCGACGAATATGTAGTGAGGGCCAGCCAACGAGAGATTACAGGTCACAATGGTGGGTAGTAAATGGGGCTTTGGTGACAAAACGGATGGCACTGTGATAGACTACATCCAATTTGCTGAGTAGAGTGTTGGAAGCTATTTTGTAAATGACATCGCCGAAGTCAAGGATCGGTAGGAAAGTCAGTTTTAAGAGGGCATGTTTAGCAGCATGAGTGAAGGAGGCTTTGATGCGAAATAGGAAGCAGATTCTAGATTTTACTTTGGATTGGAGATGGTTAATGTGAGTCTGGAAGGAGACTTTACAGTCTAACCAGACACCTAGGTATTTGTAGTTGTCCACATATTCTAAGTCAGAGCCGCCGAGAGTAGTGATTCTAGTCGGGCAGGCGGGTGCAAGCAGCGTTCGATTGAAGAGCATTTATTTAGTTTTACTAGCGTTTAAGAGCAGTTGTAGGCCACAGAAGGAGTGTTGTATGGCATTGAAGCTCATTTGGAGGTTTGTTAACACAGTGTGCAATGAAGGGCCAGATGTATACAAAATGGTGTCGTCTGCGTAGAGGTGGATCTGAGAGTCACCAGCAGCAAGAGCGACATCAATGATATACACAGAGAATTGAGTCGGCCCGAGAATTGAACCCTGTGGCACCCCCATAGAGACTGCCAGAGATCCAGACAACAGGCCCTCCGATTTGACACATTGAACTCTATCTGAGAAGTAGTTGGTGAACCAGGCGAGGCAGTCATTTGTGAAACCAAGGCTATTTAGTCTGCCAATAAGAATGCAGTGATTGACAGAGTCAAAAGCCTTGGCCAGGTCAATGAAAACGGCTGCACAGTACTGTCTTTTATCGATCGCGGTTATTATATTGTTTAGGACATTGAGTGTGGCTGAGGTACACCCATTACCAGCTCGGAAACCAGATTGCATAGCGGAGAAGGTACGGTGGGATCCTAAATGGTCGGTGATCTGTTTGATAACTTGGCTTTCAAATACTTTTGAAAGGCAGGGCAGGATGGATATAGGTCTGTAACAGTTTGGATCTAGAATGTCACCCCCTTTGAATAGGGGGATGACCACGGCAGCTTTCCAATCTCTGGGAATCTCAGACGATACGAAAGAGAGGTTGAACAGGCTGGTGACAGAGTTTGCGACAATTTCGGCGGCTAATTTTAGAAAGAAAGGGTCCAGATTGTCTAGCCCAGCTGATTTGTAGGGGTCCAGATTTTGCAGCTCTTTCAGCTATCTGAATTTGGGTGAAGGAGAAGTGGGGGGGCTTGGGCAAGTTGCAGCGGAGGGTGCAGAGCTGGTGGCCGGGGTAGGTGTAGCCAGGTGGAAAGCATGGCCAGCCATAGGAAAATGCTTGTTGAAATGTCTGATTATCGTAGATATATCGGTAGTGACAGTGTTTCCTAGCCTCAGTGCAGTGGGCAGCTGGGAGGAGGTGCTCTTATTCTCCATGGACTTTACAGTGTCCCAAAACTTTTTGGAGTTAGTGCTACAGGATGCACATTTCTGTTTAAAAAAGTTAGCCTTTGCTTCCTAACTGATTGTGTATTTTGGTTCCTGACTTCCCTGAAAAGTTGCATATCAAATCAAATCAAATCAAATCAAATCAAATCAAATTTTATTGGTCACATGCGCCGAATACAACAGGTGCAGACATTACAGTGAAATGCTTACTTACAGCCCTTAACCAACAGTGCATTTATTTTAAACAAAAAAAGTAAGAATAAAACAACAACAAAAAAAGTGTTGAGAGAAAAAGAGCAGAAGTAAAATAAAGTGACAGTAGGGAGGCTATATATACAGTAAAATAAAGTGACAGTAGGGAGGCTATATATACAGGGGGGTACCGTTGCAGAGTCAATGTGCGGGGGCACCGGCTAGTTGAGGTAGTTGAGGTAATATGTACATGTGGGTAGAGTTAAAGTGACTATGCATAAATACTTAACAGAGTAGCAGCAGCGTAAAAAGGATGGGGTGGGGGGCAGTGCAAATAGTCCGGGTAGCCATGATTAGCTGTTCAGGAGTCTTATGGCTTGGGGGTAGAAGCTGTTGAGAAGTCTTTTGGACCTAGACTTGGCACTCCGGTACCGCTTGCCGTGCGGTAGCAGAGAGAACAGTCTATGACTAGGGTGGCTGGAGTCTTTGACAATTTTGAGGGCCTTCCTCTGACACCGCCTGGTATAGAGGTCCTGAATGGCAGGGAGCTTTGCCCCAGTGATGTACTGGGCCGTACGCACTACCCTCTGTAGTGCCTTGCGGTCAGAGGCCAAGCAGTTGCCATACCAGGCGGTGATGCAACCAGTCAGGATGCTCTCGATGGTGCAGCTGTAGAATTTTTTGAGGATCTGAGGACCCATGCCAAATCTTTTTAGTCTCCTGAGGGGGAATAGGCTTTGTCGTGCCCTCTTCACGACTGTCTTGGTGTGTTTGGACCATGATAGTTCGTTGGTGATGTGGACACCAAGGAACTTGAAGCTCTCAACCTGTTCCACTACAGCCCCGTCGATGAGAATGGGGGCGTGCTCAGTCCTCTTTTTTTCCTGTAGTCCACAATCATCTCCTTTGTCTTGGTCACGTTGAGGGAGAGGTTGTTGTCCTGGCACCACACGGCCAGATCTCTGACCTCCTCCCTATAGGCTGTCTCATCGTTGTCGGTGATCAGGCCTACCACTGTTGTGTCGTCGGCAAACTTAATGATGGTGTTGGAGTCGTGCCTGGCCATGCAGTCATGGGTGAACAGAGAGTACAGGAGGGGACTGAGCACGCACCCCTGAGGGGCCCCCGTGTTGAGGATCAGTGTGGCAGATGTGTTGTTACCTACCCTTACCACCTGGGGGCGGCCCGTCAGGAAGTCCAGGATCCAGTTGCAGAGGGAGGTGTTTAGTCCCATGATCCTTAGCTTAGTGATGAGCTTAGAGGGCACTATGGTGTTGAATGCTGAGCTGTAGTCAATGAATAGCATTCTCACGTAGGTGTTCCTCTTGTCCAGGTGGGAAAGGGCAGTGTGGAGTGCGATAGAGATTGCATCATCTGTGGATCTGTTGGGGCGGTATGCAAATTGGAGTGGGTCTAGGGTTTCTGGGATTATGCTGTTGATGTGAGCCATGACCAGTCTTTCAAAGCACTTCATGGCTACAGACGTCAGTGCTACGGGTCGGTAGTCATTTAGGCAGGTTATCTTAGAGTTCTTGGGCACGGGGACTATGGTGGTCTGCTTGAAACATGTTGGTATTACAGACTCAGTCAGGGACATGTTGAAAATGTCAGTGAAGACACTTGCAAGTTGGTCAGCACATGCTCGGAGTACACGTCCTGGTAATCCGTCTGGCCCTGCGGCCTTGTGAATGTTGACCTGCTTAAAAGTCTTACTCACATCGGCTACGTAGAGCGTGATCACATAGTCATCCGGAACAGCTGGTGCTCTCATGCATGCTTCAGTGTTGCTTGCCTCGAAGCGAGCATAGAAGTGGTTTAGCTCGTCTGGTAGGCTTGTGTCACCGGGCAGCTCGCGGCTGTGCTTCCCTTTGTAGTCTGTAATAGTTTTCAAGCCCTGCCACATCCGACGAGCGTCAGAGCCAGTGTAGTATGATTCAATCTTAGACCTGTATTGACTCTTTGCCTGTTTGATGGTTCGTCGGAGGTCATAGCGGGATTTCTTATAAGCGTCCGGGTTAGAGTCCCGTTCCTTGAAAGCGGCAGCTCTACCCTTTAGCTCAGTGCGGATGTTTCCTGTAATCCATGGCTTCTGGTTGGGGTATGTACGTACGGTCACTGTGGGGGACGACATCATCGATGCACTTATTGATGAAGCCAGTGACTGATGTGGTGTACTCCTCAATGCTGTCTGAAGAATCCCCGGAACATGTTCCAGTCTGTGCTAGCAAAACAGTCCTGTAGCTTAGCATCTGCGTCATCTGACCACTTTTTTATTAACCGAATCACTGGTGCTTCCTGCTTCAGTTTTTGCTTATAAGCAGGAATCAGGAGGATAGAGTTATGGTCAGATTTGCCAAATGGAGGGCGAGGGAGAGCTTTGTATGCGTCTCTGTGTGTGGAGTAAAGGTGGTCTAGAGTTTTTTTCCCTCTGGTTGCACATTTAACATGCTGGTAGAAATTAGGTAGAACGGATTTAAGTTTCCCTGCATTAAAGTCCCCGGCCACTAGGAGCGCTGCATCTGGATGAGCGTTTTCCTGTTGATTAATGGCCTTGTACAACTCATTCAGAGCAATCTTAATGCCAGCATTGGTTTGTGGTGGTAAATAGACAGCTATGAAAAATATAGATGAAAACTCTCTTGGTAAATAGTGTGGTCTACAGCTTATCATAAGATACTCTACCTCAGGCGAGCAAAACCTCGAGACTTCCTTAGTATTTGATTTTGTGCACCAGCTGTTGTTTACAAATATACACAGACCGCGCCCCTTGTCTTACCAGAGTCAGACGTTCTGTCCTGCCGATGTAGCGTATAGCCTGCTAGCTGAATGTTATCATTGTTGTCGTTCAGCCACGACTCCGTGAAACATAAGATATTACAGTTTTTAATGTCCCGTTGGTAGGATAACCGTAATCTTAACTCGTCCATTTTATTCTCAAAAGATTGAACGTTGGCTAGTAGGATTGATGGGAGAGGCAGTTTACTCGCTCGCCGTCGGATCCTTACAAGGCACCCGGATCTGCGTCCGCGATATCGCCGTCTCTTCCTCACGCGAATGACGGGGATCTGGGCCTTGTCGGGTGTCTGTAGGATATCCTTCGCGACCGCCTCGTTGAAGAAAAAATCTTCGTCCAATGCAAGGTGAGTAATCGCTGTCCTGATATCCAGAAGCTCTTTTTGGTTATAAGAGACGATGGCAGAAACATTATGTACAAAATAAATTACAAATAACGCGGAAAAACACACATAATAGTACAATTGGTTAGAGGGCTGTAAAACGGCAGCCATCTTCCCGGCGCATATCGCGGCTGTTCGATGCTAATGCCGTACGCCACAGGATGTTTTTGTGCTGGTCAAGGGCAGTCAAGTCTGGGATGAACCAGGGGCTATATCTGTTCTTAGTTCTGCATTTTTTGAATGGGGCATGCTTATTTAAGATGGAGAGGAAAGCACATTTAAAGAACAACCAGGCATCCTCTACTGACGGAATTAGGTAAATATCCATTCAGGATACCCAGGCCTGGTCAATTAGAAAGGCCTGATCGCTGAAGTGTTTTAGGGAGCATTTGACAGTGATGGGTGGGTGGTCGTTTGACCGCGGACCCATTACGGACGCAGGCAATGAGGCAGTGATCGCTGAGATCCTGGTTGAAGACAGCGGAGGTGTATTTAGAGGGTAAATTAGTCAGGATGATATCTATGAGGGTGCCCATGTTAACGGATTTAGGGTTGTACCTGGTAGGTTCCTTGATAATTTTTGTGAGATTGAGGGCATCTAGTTTAGAATGTAGGACGGCCGGGGTGTTAAGCATATCCCAGTTTAGGTCACCAAGCAATACGAACTCTGAGGATAGATGGGGGGCAATCAATTCACATATGGTGTTCAGGGCACAGCTGGGGGCTGAGGGGGGGCTGTAGCAAGCGGCAATAGTGAGAGACTTATTTCTGGAAAGGTGGATTTTTAGAAGTAGAAGCTCAAACTGTTTGGGCAACGACCTGGATAGTAGGATAGAGCTCTGCAGGCTATCTCTACAGTAGATTGCAACTCCGCCCCCTTTGGCAGTTCTATCTAGACGGAAAATGTTGTAGTTGGGAATGGAAATTTCAGAATCGTTGGTGGCCTTCCTAAGCCAGGATACAGACACTGCTAGAACATCAGGGTTGGCTAAGTGTGCTAACGCAGTGAATAACTCAAACTTAGGGAGGAGTCTTCTGATGTTAACATGCAAGAAACCAAGGCTTTTGCGATTACAGAAGTCAACAAATGATAGCGCCTGGTGAGCAGGAGTGATACTGGGGGATACAGGGCCTGGGTTAACCTCTACATCACCAGAGGAACAGAGGAGGAGTAGAATAAAGATATGGCTAAAGGCTTTAAGAACTGGTCTTCTAGTGCATTGGGTACAGAGAAAAAAAGGGGCCGATTTCCGGGGGTTGTATAACAGATTCAGGGCATTATGTACAGACAAGGATATGGAAGGATATGAGTACAGTGGAGGTAAACCTAAGCGTTGGGTAAAGATGAAAGAGATAGCATCACTGGAGGCACCGATTGAGCCGGTCTCCGCGTGTGTGGGGGGTGGGACAAAGGATCTATCTGAGACAGGTTGAGCAGGACTGGGGGCTCTACATTGAAAAAGTACAGTTAGAACTAACCGAAACAGCAATAGGCAAGGCATATTGACATGGAAGATAGGCATAAAGCAGTCACAGGTGTTATTCGAGAGAGCTAATACAACAGCTGGTAATGGCGATGAAAGTTTGAGCTGAGGCTAAACAGATCAAGAAAGGTCCAGCGAATAGTAATAAGTAAGTCCGGGAGCAGTTCAGTGGCTGCTATGCTACAGGCGAGCTGGAGGCACAGCTGTTGATTGCGTGTGCTAGCGGGCCGGGGCTAGCAGATGGATCTTCATGGTCGTCGCAACGGGAAGCCTGTTGAAACCACATCAGACGATTACGTCGGCAGACCAGTCGTGAAGGATCGGCGGGGCTCCGTGTCAACACTAGGAGGTCCCGTCCGGTTGACAGAGAGGTACAGTGAGGGAAAAAAGTATTTGATCCCCTGCTGATTTTGTACGTTTGCCCACTGACAAAGAAATGATCAGTCTATCATTTTAATGGTAGGTTTATTTGAACAGTGAGAGACAGAATAACAACAACAAAATCCATTTTAATGAGGGAAATAAGTATTTGACCCCCTCTCAATTAGAAAGATTTCTGGCTCCCAGGTGTCTTTAATACAGGTAACGAGCTGAGATTAGGAGCACACTCTTAAAGGGAGTGGTCCTAATTTCAGCTTGTTACCTGTATAAAAGACACCTGTCCACAGAAGCAATCAATCAATCAGATTCCAAACTCTCCACCATGGCCAAGACCAAAGAGCTCTCCAAGAATGTCAGGGACAAGATTGTAGACCTATACAAGGCTGGAATGGGCTACAAGACCATCGCCAAGCAGCTTGGTGAGAAGGTGACAACAGTTGGTGCGATTATTCGCAAATGGAAGAAACACAAAATAACTGTCAATCTCCCTCGGCCTGGGGCTCCATGCAAGATCTCATCTCGTGGAGTTGCAATGATCATGACAACGGTGAGGAATCAGCCCAGAACTACACGGGAGGATCGTGTCAATGATCTCAAGGCAGCTGGGACCATAGTCACCAAGAAAACAATTGGTAACACACTACGCCGTGAAGGACTGAAATCCTGCAGTGCCCGCAAGGTCACACTGTTTAAGAAAGCACATATACAGGCCCGTCTGAAGTTTGCCAATGCACATCTGAATGATTCAGAGGAGAACTGGGTGAAAGTGTTGTGGTCAGATGAGACCAAAATGGAGCTCTTTGGCATCAACTCAACTCGCCGTGTTTGGAGGAGGAGGATTGCTGCCTATGACCCCAAGAACACCATTCCCACCGTCAAACATGGAGGTGGAAACATTATGCTTTGGGGGTGTTTTTCTGCTAAGGGGACCTGACAACTTCACCGCATCAAAGGCACGATGAACGGGGCCATGTACCGTCAAATCTTGGGTGAGAACCTCCTTCCCTCAGCCAAGGCATTGAAAATTGGTCGTATATGGGTATTCCAGCATGACAATGACCCAAAACACATGGCCAAGGCAACAAAGGAGTGGCTCAAGAAGAGCACATTAAGGTCCTGGAGTGGCCTAGCCAGTCTCCAGACCTTAATCCCATAGAAAATCTGTGGAGGGAGCTGAAGGTTCGAGTTGCCAAATGTCAGCCTCGAAACCTTAATGACTTGGAGAAGATCTGCAAAGAGGAGTGGGACAAAATCCCTCCTGAGATGTGTGCAAACCTGGTGGCCAACTACAAGAAACGTCTGACCTCTGTGATTGCCAACAAGGGTTTTGCCACCAAGTACTAAGTCATGTTTTGCAGAGGGGTCAAATACTTATTTCCCTCATTAAAATGCAAATCAATTGATAACATTTTTACATGCGTTTTTCTGGATTTTGTTGTTGTTATTCTGTCTCTCACTGTTCAAATAAACCTACCATTAAAATGATAGACTGATCATTTCTTTGTCAGTGGGCAAATGTACAAAATCAGCAGGGGATCAAATACTTTTTTCCCTCACTGTAGATAGCCGGGAGATGGGCCTGGCTCGAGGCTAGCTCAAGGCTAACTGGGGTTAGCTTCAGAACAGTGGTGATTAGTGGTGATTATCCAACAACGACAACAGCCATTCGGTTGCAGCTAGCTAGTTGCGATGATCCGGTGTTAAGGTCCAGTGATTCAGTGATTCCGGCAGAAAATCCGATATGCTATGTTTCGATAGCGCGATGTGCAGACTGGCCGATAATTTTCCAGGCTAGAGCTGGCTGGTAGGTAGTGCAGGCCACGGCCACGGACAATGGTGAAGACCGCTAACGGTGGCTAATAGCAAGTAGCTAGTTAGCTGGCTAGCTGGCTAGTTTCAGCCAGAGGTTCTCGATAAAAATGTATGAAGAAATAATAGAATCTGTTCCACATTGGGTGAGGCGGGTTGCAGGAAATTATATTTAGTTAAAGAATGGAAAGTGAGATTGAGAAATATATATGAAAAAGACAAAAAATACAAAAAACAGGCTATTTACATGAGGACACTACAGAAAATACGACCACACTGCTATGCCATCTTGGATCATGTGGTTTATTTGGAAAAGTATTGGGAAAAGTATTGTCTGTCTGGCTCTTATTTTTCAGTAATGTCTACATTCAAATAGGGGGGCAGTATGTCACGGTTCCAGCAGACAGTCATGATTAGATCAACTGATTTATTTACTCGCTGGGCTAGAAGGAGAAAAGCACAAAATGGAATCAAAGCAGTGATGGAATGACAACTTTCTGGCAGGGCCCACCGATTGAAAAATCACTATTTCAAGTCTGTCCAAAACGTATGTTCTTTTTTTGTCACATCAGAACATCAGAAATGCGATCAACCATAGAAAGCATAAGGAAATGGTAATAAATAGAGCGTCCTCGAACGGATCCCTCTGAGGGTATGAAGATGTTGCTCTTTCTCCTCCAATGGCTTCTTTTCCCTGATGTCCCCTGCGGTTCTTGGCCCGCAAGTCCCTAATGCCCATTGAACAGTGCAGCCATTGATTTGTGGTGTAAATACCAGATGACAGACGTTACTTTGATCTGCATACAAAAACTCTCCATTCGGGCTGCTTTAACCGCAATGTTGCTGTCCTTGTGTTGCATTACCCACAATTGTTTAACTTCTGGGGTTGCATATTGTTAGGTTGAAAAAGGCCATATCTAAACGGAGAGCCCCTTGGATAAGTGAAGAAACAAACCAATTAAAGAGATATTGCAGAAAGGCAAAGCGGGAGTGGAGTAAGTCAAAGTTGCAGTCCATTATGATATTCTGAGAGAGCAACTTAGAAATGCCAGACGGGCTCATTTTTCTAACTTGATCACTAACAATCAGAATAATTCACGATTGCTCTTCTCGACCATCGATGACCTAATAAATACTATCCCCGCAAACCTATGTGAACTTTCCTCCACATCTAAATGTGATGAGTTTGCAGCTTATTTCAGAGATAAGATAGCAAACATTAGGCTGGTTATCAGTAAAGCAAGTCCTGATTAGAAGTTTGATATGTGCCCTAGCCTACCACACA
Source organism: Coregonus clupeaformis (assembly GCF_020615455.1). Classification (NCBI taxonomy): domain Eukaryota; kingdom Metazoa; phylum Chordata; class Actinopteri; order Salmoniformes; family Salmonidae; genus Coregonus; species Coregonus clupeaformis. Next base: position 28,144,705 of record NC_059225.1, read on the forward strand.
AAGGCACTATGGAGTTATTTTCCCTGGTTGACACTTACATGCTCAGGAAAGTGATATCACAATTTAAGCCTTCTACCTGCCTTCTCGATCCTATACCCACCACCTTCTTCAAAACAGTTTTTAATTGCAAGCTGTTGTTAATCACTCCCTGTTCACAGGCACTTTCCCCTCCACACTAAAAACTGCTATGGTGAATGTAGCATAGTTCTGTTTGATAAAATCAATTTTTATATTAAAGTGTAGGAACTGTGTTCTACAGTTTGAACCCCTGCTGTCTCTGGCTCCACACCCACCCCGTCCGGCCATCTAGATATGTGAAAGTTAGTGTATAAGCTAATGATCCATCATGTATGACATTCCTGGGAGTGTGTAAACTTACATTTTGTATTACTATATCATTTTTGTATGTTCTCTATAGTTAAGTACTTGAAAATATAGCATGTGCCATAGATAGTATAAAACACTCTGTGGTGTACATGTTGGGTGTGCACAGGGGCTGATTGGCCATCTGGCAATTATGGCAAATGCCAGATGGGCTGGACATTCTTTTAATAAAAAAGGTGACATGGCCAGCAGTCCATCGGTCTGTTAACCTTTTCACACGTACCAACAAACGGGTGTGATCATTCTACAGTGGTCCCTCCAGCGTATAATCAAACCGGTTTGATTAGAACGCTTATTTAGAATGTCCAGTTTCGATTGACACAACAGTCAACAGAGAATGCCACGAGTGTGCAAAGCTGTCATCAAGACAAAGGGTGGCTATTTGAAGAATCTAAAATGTATTTTGATTTGTTTAACTCTTCTTTGGTTACTACATGATTCCATATGTGTTATGTCATAGTTTTGATGTCTTCACTATTATTCTACAATGTAGAGAATAGTAAAAATAAAGAAAAACCCTGGAATGAGTAGGTGTGTCCAAAATTTTGACTGGTACTGTATGTTTGCATCAAATGTCCTAATCCTTGAAAGTAATTTATTGAATTTATATAGCATTTGCCTACGTGATGAATGATGATCGCTGGGAATCAACTGTGTCGTTGGATTATTATCCCATATCATAGAATGCATGTGTGAACGTTTATAAGGAAAAAAGGTGGACATGTGGAATTGATTTAATTTGGATCGGTGGTTGACACAACATAAAGGTAGGCCGTCTAACAAGTGTGTGAATGTTTGCTTCAGTATGTAGATCTCATGCACTAAATGATGGCAGGTTAGAATGTAAGGATTCGGTGCCTTTTTCCACTGGGAGAGAACTGTTGATTGTTTATTAAACACGTATGAGCCATAGCCTACATTGACATGTCGAGTCCAAAACGGGAGGTTTAAAAAATAACAAGGTTGTTTTCAATCCTCCTTAATATTTATTTTTAATTGCGATTCTAGTTTTCCAGGAAGTAACACATCGTATTTCCAAAGGTGATATTTTCTGAAGAGAGTCTGGAAAATCATTATATTTCAATAAAAATGGACACTTTGGAAATCTTGAGAGAATTTTCTCTGGTAGACTCCTAGAGGAAATACAGTATAATTATGATAGACTGAAACATGCAATGATGATAAATCAATAGGTGTACAGATGTAGGATCTTATTTTGACCACTGCAGGAAAAGAATCCTGCAGCAACAGGAAATGTGAATTATTGTGTGGATTATAATTAATATACATATTTGTAGGGGTTGATAACATTTTTTGTTAGGGCAAATCCAGTCTGAAATGTTTTAAGTGGAAATTACAAACCCCCATACACGTTTGCAGGAAATGCCCTGCAACAACAGGGTGCTCAAATTAAGATCCTACATCTGTAACTGTTTCACAGAAAATATTGCTTTAATGCACTGCAACATCCATCCCCACAGGGATTGAGAATCACTTGAGTGACTGCCGTCACCACTGTTGTCTCCTCCTGCACCAGACAGCAGACAACTCTGGTCTGAAGTCACAGGTGAAAGATTGGCCTGTGTATCGATTGACCCGTGTTTTGGCTATTTTGCAGCTCAGACAGCGATGGCCGAGTCCAATATGTACTAAGCCAATTCAGTTTCCTCACAAGAAAAGGGTACAACTTGATGTCAAAGCCAGACTGAGTCACAGAGAGTTAGAGTAATGAGGAGAGAGTGCAAGAGGGAACAGAAATTGTTTTGATTGCCTGTACTTCTAAAACGTTCTGAATTTCTCAAAAAATATGTTGAAATGTTATGTGAAGTTTTCCAAAAACACGTTTTCACATGTGAAATGTCATATGAAGTGTTCCAAAAACACGTTTTCACATGTGAAATGTCACATGTGATGTGTTCCAAAAACACGTTTTCAAGTGTGAATTGTTCCAGAAACACGTTTTTCACAACTTTTAATGTATTTCTACAGCTGAGCTGTATTTTGTCAGTAGATATACAACAATTAACTGTACTCAGGAAGTACACAGAAATTCCAATTATAATTAAATTATTAATTATAAATGATTTTCAATACCGGAAAATTAGGAATTGGAATTTGGTTTACTTTCTGAATTGACTGGAACTTAAATGGAATTGACCTCAATATTAGCACACTTGGGACACAACCACACCTGGGATTTGAACTCACAACCTGAATTTCCTGTTCGCAACCAGGTCTGTGGCCATGACTGAGATCGGCCACCGATTTATTGGCAAGAATACATTTCTGCAGTTTCCCGGAATCAAGTCAATAATTGTGTGATTATCTGACAACACCAACTAAAAAGTAGCAGTGCTTAGGGACACTTGACATTAAGGCCTAGATTCAATCAGATCAAGCATAAAGACACGATAGCCGACAACCGCATAGCTAGTGTTTTGGTGATGTCAGAGGTGTGTCTGCCTTAGAGTGAGCGGCTGCTCATGTGGTCATTGTAAAAAGCCACACCCGTCCTACTCGCGTTAGAAGTTCAGAATGTAGACATTCTCAATAAAATGCTGCATACTGCTGTTTTAAACATGATCCCTCTGAACATAACCCCAAATGTGGCGGTCTTGAGCAAGTTCAGTCACTCTTGTGCTATTACAGGCTCAAATTCTCATGAGTTATAGTTATGCTTCTGGAATCTGGACTAATGGCATCAGTGGTGTATTCATAAGTGGCAAAACGGTTTGCAATGGAAACAAGCGTTTCCCGTTTGACATGCTCAGGTTAGTGCCTCCCAGTTTCATCCTGTTTGTTTCTGTTTGGTTCCTAGTGAATAGACCCCAGGAATACACAGCCATTGGTTGTTTTGATCACAATGGGGCGATTCATCTTGAAATGCATCCTTTGTTGTCGCTTCCTTAAAGTCCCTGATATGACAAGTAATTTGTGAAAGCAATGCAATGGAAAACTTTCTTATACCAATCTACTCATGTCAGAACAGTGATTACTTTAAGGAAGGGAGGAAGTAAAGATGGAGTATTAGAACAGGGTACTTGTGTCATGCAAATGGACCTGTCATATAGACATATGGATAGGATTGTTTCTTCAGTCTCTCTCCCCAGCAGTGATTATAGGGATGCTGGAGATTTGAGAATTTGATCTGATAAACATTCAACATTCAGGGTTCAGAATTCAGTAGCAAATAGGTGAATGAAAGAGAAACACAAGAAATTGTCCAAAGTTCATGCAACGTTGTGTTTATGTAATATTTTACATAAGACCTCATCATCTCATTTTCAAGCACACTGAAATGAAGTCTGAGAAGAGCTTTGAAAAATACTTCCGGTTTTCGGTATGTGGTCTGCTGACACTTTAAGGGGACAGACCAGTTATCTAGCTGGGGCAGCTGTTCATGACATTACTTTTCCCCCCACGGCCCACGCTGCACTGCTCCGGCCTCAGCCAATGGGAACTGAACCGCACCACCATCACTTCCAGTTTTGCATGTGTACCCTATTTCCATAGCAGCAGTTGATTCAACCCCCCTATTTTCTAAAGAAATAACATGCAATGAGATGAAATAAAGGGGGATCTATGGTTTTAACGGAGGTGCTGGGGAAGAGTGAAAGGGACAGGAGAGGTTGAATGCATAACACATCTGAGTGACTGCTTGAGGAATATGGAAGTATTTTAGCTTTCTCTATTTCATATGGCAAGGGGTTCAATTCACTGGGAGTAACTAGAGAAATAAAATACTTATTATCAAGTACTGTAATATCAATAATCGTCCTTCATTAGCATTGACTGAGTAAGCTAAATGTACTGTAAATGAAAACAAGTGTTTCTTAATGGACAGATGGTACCTCCCTGTTTAACTAATTTTCACAGTGTTTTCTTCCATTTCCATTTACCGAACATGACCCTGGTGTCAACCTTTTTTAGGTAACAATTGGATTTGCCATCCATGCCGTTTGGGACATTATCTTGACAGGCAGTAAAAAGTCTATTGACATCTCTGAGAATCAGCAAGAATGTGAAGCAAGTAGTCTAATTTAAGTATTAAAACACTCCACATACCACAGTCTTGAGCAGTCATTTGTTCATTTCTTCCATTATCCATTAATCTTGTATTTTTATTGCAATAACATGCATTGTGTCCTGGTTGTGGCTTCCCCTTCAAATAATACAGCAGGTGTAGACCTTACAGTGAAATGTTTACTTACAAGCCCTTAACCAACGATGCAGTTTTAAGAAAGAATACCAAAACAAAATCACACAAAAAAATACAATATAAAATAAAAACGAAATAAAAGTAACAAATAATTAAAGAGCAGCAGTAAAAATAACAATAGCCAGGTTATATACAGCGGGTACCGGTAAGTATTGGCATGTATTTGAAAATACTCATATACTGACTCAAATACACACCCATGCATTTAACCCAGGTATTTGGCAATTGTATTTGAAATAAGAATTTAAAAATACTTTCAAACAGTAGGCTATTTATAGGAAATTATTTGAAATTACTTTCAAATACTTCCAATAGAAGTAGTTTAATTCTGGCCACATTATTTGACAAAACTCAAATACACAGAAAATAAATATTTAATAACAAATAATGTCACATCAAATGTATTTGAACCCAGATCTGACATACTTGACTCACGCATTGACAAAAACATAACAAACAAAGAGATGTGGAAAAAGGGCACCTGATATGGTTTTAGGCTAATGGGTTCATTTGTGCCTATGGTTAGGGTGTCGAGAAGCATTTTAGTTTCCGTAGATTGATTTAACTGTATCTAGTTTGCATATTCACTTTTTTAAACATTTAGATACAAAATTGGCGAGTAGATAATAGATACCTGCACACTGTTGAATGCTCCTGCAGTTTTATTGTGCAACGTTTCAACTGAAAGGAACCTGTGGAATCATTCACCAGTGTGCATCTAGTATACAGTCGTGGTCAAAAGTTTTGAGAATGACACATGTATTGGTCTTCACAAAGTTTGCTGCTTCAGTGTTTTTATATATTTTTGTCGGATGTTACTATGGTATACTGAAGTATAAATACAAGCATTCCATAAGTGTCAAAGGCTTTTATTGACAATTACATTACGTTTATGCAAAGAGTCAATTTTTCAGTGTTGACCCTTCTTTTTCAAGACCTCTGCAATCTGCCCTGGCATACTGTCAATTAACTTCTGGGCCAGATCCTGACTGATGGCAGCCCATTCTTGCATAATCAATGCTTGGAGTGTGTCAGAATTTGTGGGGTTTTGTTTGTCCACCCGCCTCTTGAGGTTTGACCACAAGTTCTCAATGGGATTAAGGTCTGGGGAGTTTCCTGGCCATGGACCCAAAATGTCAATGTTTTGTTACCCAAGACACTTAGTTATCACTTTTGCCTTATGGCAAGGTGCTCCATCATGCTGGAAAAGGCATTGTTCGTCACCAAACTGTTCTTGGATGGTTGGGAGAAGTTGCTCTCGGAGGATGTGTTCGTACCATTCTTTATTCATGGCTGTGTTCTTAGGCAGAATTGTGAGTGAGCCCACTCCCTTGGCTGAGAAGCAACCCCACACATGAATAGTGTCAGGATGCTTTACTGTTGGCATGACACAGGACTGATGGTAGCGCTCACCTTGTCCTCTTCGGACAAGCTTTTTCCGGATGCCCCAAAAAATCGGAATGGGGATTCATCAGAGAAAACTACTTTATGCCAGTCTTCAGCGGTCCAATCCCTGTACAAAAGTATTCGCCTCACTGTGCATGCAGATGCACTCACACCTGCCTGCTGCCATTCCTGAGCAAGCTCTGCACTGGTGGTGCCCCAATCCCGCAGCTGAATCAACTTTAGGAGACGGTCCTGGCGCTTGCTGGATTTGAACCTCTCTCCTTGAAGTTCTTGATGATCCGATAAATGGTTGATTTAGGTGCAATCTTACTAGCAGCCATATCCTTGCCTGTGAAGCCCTTTTTTGTGCAAAGCAATGATGACGGCACATGTTTCCTTGCAGGTAACCATGGTTAACAGAGGAAGAACAATGATTGCAAGCACCACCCTCCTTTTAAAGCTTCCAGTCTGTTATTCTAACTCAATCAGCATGACAGAGTGATCTCCAGCCTTGTCCTCGTCAACACTCTCACCTGTGTTAACGAGAGAATCACTGACATGATGTCAGCTGGTCCTTTTGTGGCAGGGCTGAAATGCAGTGGAAATGTTTTTGGGGGATTAAGTTAATTTTCATGGCAAAAAGGGACTTTGCAATTAATTGCAATTCATCTGATCACTCTTCATAACATTCTGGAGTATATGCAAATTGCCATCATAAAAACTGAGGCAGCAGACTTTGTGAAAATTAATATTTGTGTCATTCTCAAAACTTTTGACTATGACTGTACACAGAATCATTCTGGAAATTTAGTTTGAGGGCCCAATTGCTCTGTCCTTCAAACCCAAAGCCAGTGTTCCTCAAATAGCATGGCTATTTAAAAAACATTGAAACCATGAACCTAAAGCAAGATGTTCTTCCTTGAAGCGAATGGCCTGCGATCTGGTGTTTATTCTCTGTTCTTTAGAACTAAAACACACTGTGCATCTGAGGATGTAATTTTGTGGTCACTGCTTGCATCAAACATCTGAAGAGTTTGAATAGCTCTGATACCACACAACACTATTGGATTCATCAGTAACTGTCATATTTTTGTCCAGGGGAGCTCAATCATTGTCATGTTATCTGGTCAATGAAGAACTGTTTAGAACTGGGCCCATCATCACTTCAATGAAAACGTATGTGTATGTTTGTGGCATATTATAGAATAGATCATGATGTTTTGATGATCAATGCATACGGTTCAAATGAAGATCCATCCTAAAACTAAAGTGGCAGTAATGCTGTTGAATGAACCGAGTTGTGTTTATTAAAGGGACAATCCTTAGTTGAAACAATAACGAAGCGGCTTCTGTTTCGGTAAAAAGCTGAGGGATTTGACTTGAGAAATGTAACCACTCTCAAATTCATAGATAGAGCTATGGATGCAAGGACTGACCATCCAATACATACTGAAACAATTATACTGCCCTACAAAGAGAAAGTGCAGTAATTACATCATTTTGTTAACTTCAAAATCCAGACAAACAATTTCTGGTACTTCATGATATAGTCTGTTGACTGGCTTGATCTTGTGTCAGGAAATGAAATACCACATTAATCAGTTAATATACCTGGCCATTACAACGGAACAAAGAACTTTGACCAAATTCGTAGTTACTGCAGTGTAGTTTTAAGCATGTTGTAAGGCTATACAGTGTTTGTTTACAATTACAATGTTTATAAACATTGGAGTAAAACAAGCTTGGGTTCTGATGGGGTTTGACAGTTAAACTAAGTTTGTGAGGCTTGAATGTATGTTCTTCAACAATCAATGTGTCTGTCATTGATGAATAAGTCAAAAAAGGGATGTAGCAACTGCAGATTGCCCCTTTAAGGTGTGTTTATATTGCTCTGAATCAGGACGATTAAGTACAGTCGCTAAATATGTATGTGTGAATTTCAGTACGGCACAGTCTGGCCTCAAGTCGGAAGCCTTTTTGCCCAATTCCCCCACTGAATCTGTATTTTTTAAGGGTCGACCTGCTATCACACTAACACGTTTGCATATGCCACGGGCGACCAATAATCGTACTGGTATAAGTTGCCTATGTCGGGAAAAGTTGGGATATGGGGCTCTCTGCATAACTCAGATGTATATCAATTCAGCTATAGGGCAGGCAACGGAAAATATTTTTTCATGAAAATGTGGCAGGTAATCCCTCCATGTATCTGTCCGTTTTCTTCCATTTGCAATACAAATGACCCTGTTGTTTATGTGGGGAAAAGACTAAGACCAGGATTCAAACAGAGCCGCGCTAGACAGACGACAATTAGCCTTTTAAAGTCATTTCCACGTTGTTTGTGGACTTTGCATTCATGGTAAACACTGTGGATGACGGCTCAGGAGTACATTTTCTTTAATACCGGCATTATCGAATGTATTGTATCTAGCACAGCTGCACCATAGCACGTATTGGATAGAATACCAGTCTAAACATGTACATCTATCACATTTCTCTTCCAGTTATGTAAGTATTGTCGTGTTTAACATCGTACTCGCAGGGTGGTATGCTTTGAACTACTCCTAAACTTCTTGTGAATGGGCATTTCATCACAATCAGGATGGAAATGTTTATTTAGAATTGAGATGTTTATTTGGACACGCACACATGAATCTTGTTTAATCACAAAAGCTATTACCACCTTAAGCACTTTAAAATCACCTAAATATTTATCATCAGGGTTGGGTAGTAACGGATTACATGTAACGGGGATTACGTCATCTGATTACAAATATGAAGTAAATGTAATCCGCCTGATTTATTTTTTATTTTTTACATCCGATTACAGTTACTTTCTTAAAAGCAGCTGATTACATTTAGGATTACTTCATCTAATATCAAGAGGAAAATTCATAAAACTTTGTCAGAATTGCTGTCATTTAGCATGTGCACCCTCAATACTTCACACATGCTCTTAAAGATCCTATTGTTCTGCTGATCGTCCAACAAGGGTGGATGGCTTCTTTTGTATTCAAACTAGTTGAATTAATAGGTAAGGCTTCAAAAGCATTTACACCTAGCCTTCTGGTCAATCAGACAATCAGTTGTCTGGACTCCATCGAGTTCCTGCTTACTGCTTTGTAGCAGTGCACTTTCTCTCTCTCTCTCCATAGTGGGAGAGAAAAGTGCTTTCTGATTGCGCAATAACAAATAAAATACAATCACGGGAAAAAACCTGTCTTGAAAGCGAACACTGTTGTAACTGTAGAAGAGAAGAGGTTCCCAGCTTTCTGTAGGTCTGAATTGTATGTATCAACTCATAGTATTGAACAAAGGCCACTCACATCGGCTATTCAATTTTAAGGTGAGTGCAGGCCTATTCATTATATTTTATACATAAAATGTACTGGTATCAATTAGCCTACACGGTTAACTATCGGTAGCCTAAATAATAGGCTAGAATATTTAGATTTAGCGATCTAGCTAACCACTTACTCAGATGGTGAATGAGCCCCAAATGAATTTAGCCTATGTGATACTGTATTAGTGCCCAAAAATATGTAGACAAATTAGTCTCTATTGAACAAAAAATATATAGCTTAAAAAATGACAGTAAAATAATAGTATTTGCCTAATTGTCAAACACAAAATTCATGACAATCACTGGCACTAATCATGCATTCCTGCTTGGACATGTTAAATTAGACAACATATTTATTGAATCATACCATCTAGTACACTTCTTAATGAAGCATGTTGAATAATTTCATAAAATGATTAGGCTACACAATTTTTCTATAGTTTGACCCTGCTGAAAACGTTAGTATGGAGTGCTGTGACTATGCTCTCACACACAGAATATAGAACATGTGAATTATAGGATCTTTATGCTCTCACATTAGTCCCCAATTTGGAAATAGTAATGTTACTAAATTAAATAATGCTTTATTAGTTGCATGTTTTTCAAACGTAAAAAAAAAGATGTCTGGGTGTTAGAAATGAACGCAATCCAAAAGTAATCAGATTACATTACCCTATGGTCATACCAAGGATCAATTAGGTATTTGATTTTGAGATTGAAGACCCCTTAAGGTATCAAAACAAAAATATATATATATATATATATATATATATATATATATATATATATATATATATATATATATATTGTTTTTGATTAAACATTGAATTTGGCCTTACTGCTATTAGTACATAGAAACTTAGCGAGTAACAGTTCACTACATGGAACAACGGATAGTCCCCCAACAAATTGAAAGGAAATTTGTTCTGAAGTGTCTGTCCTATATCTGGGAGATATAAGAACGATCAGGAAACTATTTTATTTTACATGTATTTAACCCCTTATTTTAGGCACTAAACTATCTCCATATATACTGTACTTCAATTCATTTTTTAAACTGGTACCGGGGACCTTCAGACGGGTCTTTTGAGGCTTGTGGGCATCCTAGAGCAAATCACCCAACATGTACAGTACCAGTCAAAAGTTTGGACACACCTACTCATTACAGGCTTTGTCTTTATTTTTTATTATTTTCTACATTGTAGATTAATAGTGAAGACATCAAAACTATGAAATAACACATATGGAATTATGTTGTAACCAAAAAAGTGTTAAACAAATGAAAATATATTTTATATTTGAGATTCTTCAAAGTAGCCACCCTTTAACTTGATGACAGCTTTGTACACTCTTGGCATTCTCTCAACCAGCTTCATGAGGTCGTCACCTGGAATGTATTTAAATTAACAGGTGTGCCTTGTTAAACGTTAATTTGTGTTATTTCTTTCCTTCTTAATGCGTTTGAGCCAATCAGTTGTGTTGTGACAAGGTAGGGGTGGTATACAGAAGATAGCCCTATTTGGTAAAAGACCAAGTCCATATTATGGCAAGAACAGCTCAAATAAGCAAAGAGAAACGACAGTCCATCATTACTTTAAGACATGAAGGTCAGTCAATCCTAAAAATTTCATGAACTTTGAAAGTTTCTTCAAGTGCAGTCGCAAAAACCATCAAGCGCTATGATGAAACTGGCTCTCATGAGGACTGCCACAGGAACGGAAGACCCAGAGTTACATCTACTGCAGAGGATAAGTTCATTAGAGTTAACTGCACCTCAGATTGCCGCCCAAATAAATGCTTCACAGAGTTCAAGTAACAGACACATGTCAACATCTACTGTTTAGAGGAGACTGCGTGAATCAGGCCTTCATGGTCGAATTGCTGCAAAGAAACCACTACTAAAGACAACAATAATAAGAAGAGACTTGCTTGGGCCAAAAAACACGTGGAAATCTGTCCTTTGGTCTGTTGAGTCTAAATGTGAGATTTTTGGTTCCAACCGCTGTGTCTTTGTGAGACGCAGAGTAGGTGAATGGATCATCTCTGAATGTTTGGTCCCACTGTGAAGTATGGAGGAGGAGGTGTGATGGTGTGGGGGTACTTTGCTGGTGACACTGTCAGTGATTTGTTTAGAATTCAAGGCACACTTAACCAGCATGGCTACCACAGCATTCTGCAGCGATACGCCATCCCATCTGGTTTGTGCTTAGTGGGACTATAATTTGTTTTTCAACAGGACAATGACCCAAAATACCTCCAGGCTGTGTAAGGGCTATTTGATCAAGAAGGAGAGTGATGGAGTGCTGCATCATATGACCTGGCCTCCACAATCACCTGACCTCAACCCAATTGAGATGGTTTGGGATGAGTGATCAGCATATTTGGGAACTCCTTCAAGACTGTTGGAAAAGCAATCCTCATGAAGCTGGTTGAGAGAATTTCAAGAGTGTGCAAAGCTGTCATCAAGGCAAAGGGTGGCTACTTTGAATAATCTAAAATATATTTGGATTTGTTTAACACTTTTCTGGTTACTACATGATTCCATGAGTTATTTCATAGTTTTGACCCTTGAATGAGTAGGTGTGTCCAAACCTTTGACTGGTACTGTATGTGTTCATGAGATGCTCACCTTTCCACAGAGGGGTCATATTAGTGTGAAGCCCAAACTAGTCTGACGCTACAGAAAGAAGTTGGCAGAAGAGGCTGTACCGAGTTCAGACGAGTCCCGTGACACTTGTGGGGGTTGTAGTGCAAGACGTAGAAAACCATTGTGTTCATGAAAGTCTCATCTTTCCACAGTGGGGTCATAACATTTTGTAGGATGCTACAGACGTTTTTGTGAGAAGACCAATTTTCTGTATGTCTCGTGGTCTGACAAACACCGCTCTAGCTCTGCCACCTTTCACTGCAGATGCGGAAGGGCGATATCGGCAGATGTGGTGGATTGAGAGGCAGCCCATGAAAAAAATATATCTCTATCTTAAACAGACTGATTTTTATAGGGATTTTTGTATTATGTTCATTAGGTTTCTGTGGGGCCGCGGAAATTGTAGGAGAAGGGTTAAAGAAAAACTTAATGTTCCTATATAGGGACCTTCTAGCAGTCGTAAGGAAAAAGCCATATATCAGACTGCCCATCTTAATCTTTTCTTTTTACAGGCCAGTCTGAGATATGGCTTTTTCTTTGCAACTCTGCCTTGAAGGTCAGCATCCCGGAGTCGCCTCTTCACTGTTGATGTTGAGACTGGTGTTTTGCGGGTACTATTTAATGAAGCTGCCAGTTGAGGACCTGTGAGGCGTCGGTTTCTCAAACTAGACACTAATGTATTTATCCTCTTGCTCAGTTGTGCACCGGGGCCTCCCACTCCTCTTTCTATTCTGGTTAGAGCCAGTTTGCGCTGTTCTGTGAAGGGAATAGTACACAGCATTGTACGAGATCTTCAGTTTCTTGGCAATTTCTCGAATGGAATAGCCTTCATTTCTCAGAACAAGAATAGACTGACGAGTTTCAGAAGAAAGTTATTTGTTTCTGGCCATTTTGAGCCTGTAATCGAACCCACAATTGCTGATTCTCCAGATACTCAACTAGTCTCAATAAGGCCAGTTTTATTGCTTCTTTAATCAGCACAACAGTTTTCAGCTGTGCTAACATAATTGCAAAAAGGTTTTCTAATGATCAATTAGCCTTTTAAAATGATAAACTTGGATTAGCAAACACAACGTGCCAATGGAACACAGGACTGATGGTTGCTGATAATGGGCCTCTGTACGCCTATGTAGATATTCCATAAAAAATCAGCAATTTCCAGCTACAATAGCCATTTACAACATTAACAATGTCTACACTGTATTTCTGATCAATTTGATGTTATTTTAATGGACAAAAAAAATGCTTTTCTTTCGATAAACAAGGACATTTCTAAGTGACTCCACATTTTTGAATGGTAGTGTATATTTTTTGGGGGGGGTCTTTTGAAAAATAAAATAAAAAATATTTTAAAAAAATAGCCTGGTGCCCAATCTCCACTAGATGTCATAGCCATGCATTTCTGGAATATTGTCAGGCATTACATATATTTGAGCAAAGATGCATATGTATCTACATGTATTTGAAATACATTTTACATTACGTTAAATAAATTGAAAATAAAAAAAAATCTGTATGGGTCCACTGTCTGCAGCTGGAGGGGCTGCGTGGTAAGTAGGCCCAGATGTGGTGGAGTGGGACTGTAGAGATCAAGAGGTCATCCCACAGCTCCACGCATCTCTCAGGTGTCAGACAGGGCTTCGGGGGAAATGCTCTGCTTCATTTTTCTCTCGTGCAATAATATCTCCATTCTATTTCTTTGAATTTCTTGTCCTCCCCAGTCCCAATCTCTCTTTGCTCCCCTGCCCCTCCTCTTGCCTCCTCTCTCGCTCTAAGTCGCTCTCTGTTTCCATGTCATTCTTCCTCTCTCCCTCACCCTCTATCTCTCCCCCCTCCCCCTGTTTCTCTCGCTCAGTCTGAGTCATGAGTGCTTGGCCGATAGCTGAGGCTTCTGCTGAGAGAGTGATCACTCATGGATCCACAGACACGGTCCAATATATTTCTCCCAGCCATGGGCCCTTTGCACGGGGGTGGGACACCACCGAGGTGGAGGGCTAAGGAGGAAACGGAGATGACAGATCGCAGTGAAGAAGAAATATCCCAAAAACACATTCCCAGTCGCGCACCCCGGCTCACCCCCAACGCGGTAGCATTTATCAAACAGATAGCCTTGTGTGGGCTTCTGAGAGTCACACGATATTCAGTTATGTTAACCTCTCTTTCATTCATGCTGTATTTTCTTTCTTAAGCAAACACTGGTAACAGTTCAACATTGGCGGCAAAGTATTAAATTAAAAGCAATGGGTGACATAGAATTTTATTGAAAGGTATTGATGAAAAAACTGACCTCTGCTTACACCCCAAGCTACCCCTCTGCCCCTCTTTTAAAGTAAACCCCATTGGCATGTACTGTAAACTTCTTTTAGCACGGCGGCTGCAAATGTACCATGACCAAGATGTCAGTCTTGCATGTTATCATAACAGACTGTAGCTTTTCCAAAGGCTGTGTAGCTTTCAGAACATATTTGTGGTATAAAAACTCCCTATTGCATCAATCTGGTGTCTGAGCAGAGATAGAGGACCTCACACGGCATCATGGCCCATAAAAGCCTCAATTTCCCACGTGCCTATGCAGCGCAGTGCTAGAAGTGCAACTGTCTGCTGTCTCTTCTGAAGTCCTGCCATGGGCGTGCTCTGTTTACTGGGAGCTCTGGGAAATGAGGGGTGGGGAGGCAGTTCCAGTCTAAACAGCCAGTCCAGCTGGTGCGTGGGCCAATAAAAATGCCTGATGCTCCTCCATGACATCACATTTAACGGGCCTGGTTCATGCTTTGATACCTCAAAGCTCACTCCGTTGGACGCTCTGACATGTTCGCAACCTCATCCGTAGGCGCCTGTTGTTCACTCTCCTCTCTCCCTACTGTAGAGCGTGTCGTCACTTTGAGTGGAAAATGGCAAACGTTTTCCCCCAAACACAAGATGTGGCCCAACTGTTGATCCCCTCTTGAACTCTGAGAGAGAAATAGAGAAAGAGACTGTAGAGTCTACAGTCTCCTCCAGGGATTTTTTGGGGAGGGCGCACTTTGGGAGAAAGTACAGTCCAATGAAACATTGAGAGAGGAGAAGTTAATGGGCTTCCTCTCTTGAACTGTTCAACACAAAGGAAGTGTGTTTTTTCAATCACACGAACAGGCTCGGTCCTGGCCCGACCGGACACCCCCTGAATGCTGTAGCAGAAGGAAGGGCTGTGAAAGGGCGAGTTCCTAACTGTTTCTTTCAGCCGAAGATACTTCCTATGATCGCTTTTATTAATTCTGGTACCACGAAAGGAACTTACTTCTTGGACCCTGATCATTTTTCCTTTTGATTCCTGTTATCTTTTGTTATGACACAAAGCATCTCGAGACAGCTGCAGCACGGCCTTAGTTTTCAAGCTCTCACATACAACTGTCAGACCTTGGATATTGTGTGATTTTACAGGGGTCGTTCCATATCATTGAAATTTACTTTCTGACTGCACCCCTTTGGATTTGAACAAAACCTTCCATACATGTTTGCCCATGGTAGAAGTGGTCAGATAGTAACTTTTTGGACATTAATGCCAAAACATTCAAGAGACAGAGGTGCTCAAAATTGACCGATTTTGCTTTCCCCACCCTACCATGAGACATCCATGTCTTCATCACTGAAAAATATAAAACATTTGTTTTTCCTTTAACATCAATTATCTAAACACGTGTCAACTCAGATTTTTTTCATGTTTATATATTTTGTAGCTTAGACCTTATTTTGAATCATCAGATCAGTGGCGTAGCACAGTTTTGCAAGGTCCATCAGGCTGAGAGAAAATGTTGCTGTTTTAGAGCTTAGGGATTCTTGAAAGACAGGACAATAAATAAATAAATTTCTTACAAACATTTGTTTTAATATTAACAACATTTGAAATATATATTTTGATAGACTGAAGTATCAGCTATCACACCATGTAATCAAATCAAATCATATGTTATTGGCCACATGCGCCGAATACAACAGGTGCAGACATTACAGTGAAATGCTTACTTACAGCCCTTAACCAACACATTTTTTTTTTAAAGGAACTACCTCCTAAAATGTTATATATATTAAATAAACTGCAACTAACTGGATTTATGTCAACTCCGTCAGACACCATGAAATACATTTCATTTGTACAATTATTGTCCAACAATTGTTTAAAGGCTTTGATTGTTTAATTCTAATATGTAGTACAAATCTCCAAACATATTTTTGTTTTGTTTTATAGCACTATTAAATGCTCAGAGGCTAATTTTGTTAGCATATTGTCATGTTTTTCTAATTATCAAGCAAACATTATCCCTTAGGTCTAGAACAGCAAATACTTCAATTGTTTAAGCATATGTTACAGAACACTGACGAAGTCGACAATAGACAAAAATCTGACGGAGTTGACAAAATTGAATTTTTCTTCTTCATTCTAGTGTGGAAGGGGAGCTGCTTTCCTGGGGTGTGTGTCCATTGAAGTTGGCATTCATTGGTGGGTGGGCTGGTGGCCATCTTTCTGGCAGTAATTGAAACTTAAAAATTCAATTCAGTTTCAATGGTGTACTAGCTAAATTGCACTAGTTTGAAGGGATAGGTCCATTCTAGGAATGATGTTTCTATGATTGAAATGACACCCATCCTGTATTCAACAGAATGCTCTGTCTCAACCGTCTCAACCGATGAACTTCACAACACAAACACCGCAGACAATATAAAATAGGGTCTAAGCTAAAGTGAAAATGACCAAAAAGTTTACGCGTTTTTAGATAATTGACGTTAAAGGTTTTTCTTCAAGAAATTACAAAATAGTAAAGATGTTAAATGTATATTTATAAGTGAAATAAAGTGAATCATCAATGTTATAAAAACCACTTTCTGACCACTTCCAAAGTCACTTTCTAGCCACTTCCACCATGTGCAGGTTTAGTTCAAATCTAAAGGGGTGCAATCAGAAAGTGATTGAATTCATATGGAACAACCCACAGGTCAATTGGGTATCGCAGATCTGTATTTCATTTGTTTCCACCCCAGAGTCAATCAATTTCATGAGGCACTTACTGTATACAGTGGTCAAGTAATACATAACATAGAGGGGATGATGCAAGTGCATCTGTCACCTTGGCGTCTTTGCAGAGGAAGTTTCTATCAAAGTTCAAAAAGGAGTTCTCTCTAACAACTTGTCCTGGTTGTTCAAAGGTTTGTTCACAGCAATCCTGATCGGTGAGGGAGTAGCAGATTTTCTCCCAGGTTTTCCACAAACGTAAAATATCTTTAAAGCATTGTACTAGGCCAGGTGTTCTTCTGTTTTACAGACTGTCCTCCTGTTGCCCACTGTTTATCCTGCTCTTAGTACCCTTGGCGTAGTCTCTCTTTCTGTGTCCCACTGTGACTGTCGCCCCATGAGGTCGCCGCAGGCACGCCCTGCACAAGCCACACAGCAGCGCTTTGAATAACATCGTCTCTACCAGAGCCGCCGGAAAACGTGTGGTGAGACAGCATTTTCCCCAGTACTTTTCAATCTGGTGTCACGCCGCCACAACACTTTCCAAGCAGCAGCTCCAAACTCGTTTACCAGACAAGTTCATTAGTTCACATCGTAGAATAACGTTTTGCAATGTAAAAAAAAATCTGGCATTTCTTATTGGATAAGTTGGCATAGCACCTCCCCCAATTTCAGCCCGTTTGACACTGTTTTGTCTAGTAAATGCAACCTGTCCCTAGAATTTAACGTGGTAACCCCCACGCTCCCTGCGCCAGGTGGATTCACTTGTCAGTCACAGTGGTCTCCTAGCTACAGCCTACAGAAAGCATCATCAACCACGCCTCTCCACAACTATGTTTAGTTGCACCAGCACCTTGCTGTTCGACTCTGCACTTGGTTTCTCTCTTCGCTCGTGCTCCTCTCCTGCCTGCCTGGTTGCCTGCCTCAGCCTCATGAGAGAGCGAACACAAATGTTCATGGAAAACAAGGTATGTGTTAACAAAACCAGTTAATAAAAGCAGTTTGGTAGTCCTAAAACTAGCTAGAATGACCCAATCTATAGCTAGATCGTAGGTAGGTAGTTGTAGTTAGGTATTGTAGGTAGTTTATTTAGGTAGTTATTTAGGTAGTTATTGTAGGTTTCCGGAGGTAATTATTGTAGGTAAGTATTGTCTACGGCGGAGCCCGGCGAAGCACGAGGCTAGCTAGCTAGCGGGTAGCTACTGGTAACGTTTAGCAATGGTGGAGAGTTGTTTCTAATGATATTTCACGCTTAAGAGTACCTGTAATTAAGCCAGCTAGTTACCTACCATTCAGCCGTTTTTCTAACCTCATTATCTGAGCCATCAACGTTAGGTAGTTAGTAGCTACTGTACTTAATTACACCTACTGATTGCAGAAGACAAATGTTAGCTGGCGTCGGGTAAGTTTGGCGTTATACATAGCTTGGGCTTTGTCGAGTAAGGCTTAATTATGTATTTAGATTGTAGTTAGGTATTGTAGATAGGCCCGCAGCACGAAGCTAGCTATCTAGCCGTTTTTTCAAACAAAGTCAACACAGTAGCCATTGCTAGCTAGCCAACACGACCAGCTAACTGTACTGCAGTAGCTAAATACAATATATTTGTGCTAACTAGCCAACGTTTAATTTTTGCTGCGTTATGAAAGGAACTAGACACGGACACGAATTATCTGTTTAGTGTGTTAACACACTATTGGTAGTTTGTTGTAACCAAGTATTGGTGCTAAACTGTGTGTTATTGGATGCTAGCATGCTAGTTAGCTATGGCGTCATAGTTAGGCATCGTGGGCTGTTGTGGGTAGTTATTGTAGGTTAGCATTGTTTTTCGGCGGTGCCGGGTGTAGCACGAAGCTAGCTAGCTAGCCGTTTTTCAAACAAAGTCAACACAGTAGCCATTGCTAGCTAGCCAACACGACCAGCTAACTGTACTGTAGTAGCTAAATACAATATACTTGTGCTAGCTAGCCAATGTTTAATTATTGCTGCGTTATGAAAGGAACTAGACACGGACACGAATTATCTGTTTAGTGTGTTAACACACTATTGGTAGTTTGTTGTAACCAAGTATTGGTGCTAAACTGTATGTTATTGGATGCTAGCATGCTAGTTAGCTATGGTGTCATAGTTAGGCATCGTGGGCTGTTGTGGGTAGTTATTGTAGGTTAGCATTGTTTTTCGGCGGTGCCGGTGTAGCTAAGCTAGCTAGCTAGCCGTTTTTCGAACAGAGTCAACACAGTAGCCATTGTGTGCTGTACTGTGGCAGCTAAATACAATTTATTTGTGCTAGCTAGCCAACGTTTAATTATTGCTGCGTTATGAAAGGAACTAGACACGGACACGAATTATCTGTTTAGTGTGTTAACACACTATTGGTGGTTTGTTGTGACCAAGTGTTGGTGCTAAACTGTGTGTTATTGGATGCTAGCATGCTAGTTAGCTATGGTGTCATAGTTAGCTAGCTGAATAAAGTGGGTTGAGTCTATTCCTTGAAACATTTAACCGCTGTGGTTCACAACAATTCTGATTTCTAAAGGTGGAAGTTGGGAGAGTTTTTGTTCGGGTGGTTCAGTGAAACAATTATAGTTTCTGAGGTGGAAGTTTTGGTGAGGGAGGCCCTGCTCTCTCCTCTCCCAGATGTTTAGTTCATTTCATTCCGATCTCCTCTGCATTATTGTAGCCATTTGCTACAGCCTGTCAACTATGCCTCTGCCTATCCCTGTTCTCTCCTCTCTGCACAGGCTACACAAACGCCTCACACCGCGTGGCTGCTGCCTCTCTAACCTGGTGGTCCCTGCACGCACCCCACACCTGGAGTTCCAGGTCTCAGGCAGCCTCTGGAACTGCCGTTCTGCTGCCAACAAAGCTGACTTCATCCCAGCCTATGCTAACCTCCAGTCCCTCGACTTCCTGGCGCTGACGGAAACATGGATTACCACTGAAAACACTGCTACTCCTACTGCTCTCTCCTCGTCTGACCATGTGTTCTCGCATACCCCGAGAGCATCTGGTCAGAGGGGTGGTGGCACAGGAATCCTCATCTCTCCCAAGTGGACATTCTCAATTTTTTCCCTAACCCATCTGTCTATCTCCTCATTTGAATTCCATGCTGTCACAGTCACTAGCCCATTTAAGCTTAATATCCTTGTCATCTATCGCCCTCCAGGTTCCCTTGGAGAGTTCATCAATGAGCTTGATGCCTTGATAAGTTCCTTTCCTGAGGATGGCTCACCCCTCACAGTTTTGGGGGATTTCAACCTCCCTACGTCCACATCTGACTCATTTCTCTCTGCCTCCTTCTTTCCACTCCTCTCCTCTTTTGACCTCACCCTCTCACCGTCCCCCCCTACTCACAAGGCAGGCAATACGCTTGACCTCATCTTTACTAGATGCTGCTCTTCTACTAATCTCACTGCAACTCCCCTCCATGTCTCCGACCACTACTTTGTTTCCTTTTCTCTCTCGCTCTCCTCCAACACTACTCACTCTGCCCCTAAACAGATGGTAATGCGCCGCCGCAACCTTCGCTCTCTCTCTCCCACTACTCTCTCCTCTTCCATCCTATCATCTCTTCCCTCTGCTCAATCCTTCTCCCTCCAATCTCCTGATTCTATCTCCTCAACCCTCCTCTCCTCCCTTTCTGCATCCTTTGACTCTCTGTGTCCCCTATCCTCCCGGCCGGCTCGGTCCTCCCCTCCAGCTCCGTGGCTTGATGACTCATTGCGAGCTCACAGAACAGAGCTCCGGGCAGCGGAGCGGAAATGGAAGAAAACTAAACTCCCTGCCGACCTGGCATCTTTTCACTCCCTCCTCTCTACATTTTCTTCATCTGTTTCTGCTGCTAAGGCCACTTTCTACCACTCTAAATTCCAAGCATCTGCCTCTAACCCTAGGAAGCTCTTTGCCCCCCCCCCCCCCTCCTCTCTCTCTGTGGATGACTTCGTCAACCACTTTGAAAAGAAGGTTGACGACATCCGATCCTCGTTTGTTAAGTCTAATGACACTGCTGGTCCTACTCACACTGCCCTACCCTATGCTTTGACTTCTTTCTCCCCTCTCTCTCCAGATAAAATCCTGCGACTTGTGACTGCAGGCCGCCCAACAACCTGCCCGCTTGACCCCATCCCCTCCTCTCTTCTCCAGACCATCCCTGGTGACCTTCTCCCCTACCTCACCTCGCTGATCAACTCATCCTTGACCGCTGGCCATGTCCCTTCCGTCTTCAAGAGAGCGAGAGTTGCACCCCTTCTCAAAAAACCAACACTCGATCCCACTGATGTCAACAACTACAGACCAGTATCCCTTCTTTCTTTCTTTCCAAAACTATTGAGCGTGCCGTCTTTAGCCAACTCTCTTGCTATCTCTCTCAGACTGACCTTCTTGATCCAAACCAGTCAGGTTTCAGGACTGGTCATTCAACTGAGACTGCTCTTCTCTGTGTCACGGAGGCTCTCCGCACTGCTAAAGCTAACTCTCTCTCCTCTGCTCTTGTCCTTCTAGACCTGTCTGCTGCCTTTGATACTGTGAACCATCAGATCCTCCTCTCCACCCTCTCCGAGCTGGGCATCTCCGGCGCGGCTCACTCCTGGATTGCGTCCTACCTGACCGGTCGCTCCTACCAAGTCGCGTGGCGAGAAGCTGTCTCCGCACCACGTGCTCTCACCACTGGTGTCCCCCAGGGCTCAGTTCTAGGCCCTCTCCTATTCTCCCTATACACCAAGTCACTTGGCTCTGTCATATCCTCACATGGCCTCTCCTATCATTGCTACGCTGACGATACACAACTAATCTTCTCCTTTCCCCCTTCTGATAACCAGGTGGCGAATCGCATCTCTGCATGTCTGGCAGACATATCAGTATGGATGACGGATCACCACCTCAAGCTGAATCCTGGCAAGACGGAGCTGCTCTTCCTCCCGGGGAAGGACTGCCCGTTCCATGATCTCGCCATCACGGTTGACAACTCCGTTGTGTCCTCCACCCAGAGTGCAAAGAGCCTTGGCGTGACCCTGGACAACACCCTGTCGTTCTCCGCTAACATCAAGGCGGTGACCCGATCCTGCAGGTTCATGCTCTACAACATTCGGAGAGTACGACCCTGCCTTACACAGGAAGCGGCACAGGTCCTAATCCAGGCACTTGTCATCTCCCGTCTGGATTACTGCAACTCGCTGTTGGCTGGCCTCCCTGCCTGTGCCATTAAATCCCTACAACTCATCCAGAATGCCGCAGCCCGTCTGGTGTTCCACCTTCCCAAGTTCTCTCACGTCACCCCCCTCCTCCGCACACTCCACTGGCTTCCAGTTGAAACTCGCATCCGTTACAAGACCATGGTGCTTGCCTATGGAGCAGTGAGGGGAACGGCACCTCCGTACCTTCGGGCTCTGATCAGTCCCTACACCCAAACGAGGGCATTGCGTTCATCCACCTCTGGCCTGCTGGCTCCCTTCCTCTGCGGAAGCATAGTTCCCGCTCAGCCCAGTCAAAACTGTTCGCTGCTCTGGCACCCCAATGGTGGAACAAGCTCCCTCACGACGCCAGGACAGCGGAGTCACTCACCACCTTCCGGAGACATTTGAAACCCCACCTCTTTAAGGAATACCTGGGATAGGATAAAGTAATCCTTCTACCCCCCCCAAAAAAAAATAAAATAAAATAAAATAAAAAATGTAAAGTGGTTTTCCCACTGGCTATAGGGTGAATGCACCAATTTGTAAGTCGCTCTGGATAAGAGCGTCTGCTAAATGACGTAAATGTGCCCTTGAGCAAGGCACTTAACCCTAATTGCTCCTGTAAGTCGCTCTGGATAAGAGCGTCTGCTAAATGACTAAAATGTAAATGTAAAATGTCTAACAAAACTACTAATGTTATCTATATTAGCCTAGCTAGATAGCTAGCTAGCTAACATTAGCTAGTTAGGTTGATGTAACCATGCAGCCAGTAGCTTACATTAATCATTTAGACTGACTGGATAAATATATTCTCCCTCTGCTACCCAAGGCCAACGGATACTAAAGTTCCTGAAAAGGCTAGTCAGCCAGTTTGTTAGTCCAGTAATGTTGGCATGTTATTTCATTTCCACTGCTGGTGATTATTCACCAATGTTTGGGAAAAACCCACATATTCAACAATAGAGGAGCAATAGAGAACAAAAGAGGAAAGGTCCACCCCCCACTTGTGCCATGTCATGAGGATACCTGGACCTATTGAGATGTGAAATTTGTTAAAGGCCAATACAGTCAAAAACGGGATTTTCCTTTGTTTTATATATATCCACACTATGAGGTTGGAATAATACTGTGAAATTGTGAAAATTATGATAATGCCCTTTTAGTGTAAAAGCTGTTTGAAAAGACTGCCTGAAATTTCAGCCTGTTTTGGTGGGATGGTAAATTAGACCAATAAGAAAGAGAGTTCCAAACCTCTCTGCCAATAACAGCCAGTTTTCAGTTTTCTCCTCCCCACTCCCAGACGTCCTAGTAAAATTATTGCTTGAGAAACTGCTCTTACTAAGAAGCTATTTTTGTTTATTTTTGACCATTTTAATTAAAAACAATCACAGTAAGGTACTTAATTGCTACCCAGAAATTATTTTATATTGACATAAAAACGGCTCTATTGGACCTTTAAGAAAATTAGGTGTTAAATGAGGTGAAAAGGAGAATAAAATAATGAATTACAGAAGAACACTAATCAGATGATGAAATGATTGGTTTTATTATATATATAAAAGATTGTTGCAAAGTCTACTGTGTATAGTGTTAAATGTAAGCATGCCTTACATAAAGCTTACAGAATGAAAAATTGCAGAAGAGCACTGTAATCAGATAAACAAATAATAGGTTTTATGACAAAAAAAAACATTTTAATCCTGTCTGTCTTTTTTATTTTTCAAAGTCCACTGCTTAACATTGTGTGTCTATAGAGTGAAATTCATATTTAAAGACACTGTAACCAATCTTTGCATAATGCTCAGCCCTGCTATAGTAGTTTACTAATCTACAGAGTATGTTGTCCAATTAAGTTGTTGTCTCTAGCTCTTTTGATACCAGATTCAGAATTAACAATAAAAAGGTTAGTAGTGTGAATGGTTTGATCCACCTTAGGCCAGGATTGTTTCCAATTCATATGACCCGACAAGAAAACCCCCAGCCCCATAGTAATAGCACAGAGTAAAAGGGAAGCTATCTATAATAATAATAATTTGTCAAAGCCTACGAATAGGACCCAGAGTTTTACCTGGCCAGGTCATGAGATCATGAAAAACCCCACGCCCCAGAAATGACATTTACAGATTTTGCCTCACCACTTTTGAACCTGTGGTGCCACCTCTGGTATCTACACCCCCACTGCTTCACACAGTACACATTTCTAGATCACGGTTTCCCAAACTCGGTCCTGGGGCCCCCACTGGGTGCACGTTTTGGGTTTTGCCCTTGCACTACACAGATGTTTCAAATATTCAACTCATCATCAAGCTTTAATTATTGTAAACAGCTTGGTAGTGCTAGGGCAAAAACTAAAACGTGCACCCAGGGGGGGCCCCAGAACCGAGTTTGGGAAACCCTTCTCTAAACCTGAGTCAGTCAGGGCTCATGCTTGGAGCCCAGAGAGCTCTCCATCTCACCCTGTCCACCAGAGTTTGCAGAACGTCTTCTTGGCTTTGCTACACCTGATGAATTGGGATCACAATTAAATGGGAGTATGAGATGCATGAGGAATTGGGGAGCATTTTCACTTCCCTTGGGCCACACACACATTCTTGGGAGATTACTTAAAAAAGTTTTGTGTTAGTTTTGGACTGTCACTGACTGTTTTGTAATCTATAGCAACCCCCTTATATTTCAGACAAAGTCTCTCCATCCCTTCTCACAAAACATACTCAGGGGGTAAAGAAAGTGATAAAACAGCCATGCAAACAACCTTAAGCAACCAGTTTTCCTCCTACCATTGTGCCTGTCCACGTACATCATTTTTGTGGGCAGTTCAAGGGTAGCTCATGCTGGAACAGTCAGATGGACACAGCTTCCAAGAATCAAAACACAAAAGCTGCACAGCAAATTTGCAATCGGAATTTTAGCACGTTCTTATAAATTATTTGTGACCATCTCAAATAGTGTTAAACCAACACTTTTCAAAGTGTTGATGAACTAACACTCTAAGAGTGTTGGGTCCCTAACACCATGGGTGTTGCAAAGTCTGACTGAAATTAACACTTTATTAGAACTGATGCTGTTACACTTTATCACTGTTAGGGAATTAACACCTGTGTTAGTGGGTGAAATAAATCCAACCAATTACAGATTGGAATAGTTTAGAAATGTATGTTATTTATCTTTGTGTATTGTAAGATCAATTAATCAATGAATGTGCATGCAGAAACATTGATATTAAACTATTCTAAAAAGCAACCTGCAACAAAGCATGCTGGGAAATATGATAATGATGCCCCTGCTATGTATTTTTCTCTCTGAGAGTTTTAACGGAAATTAACTCAACACAGTCGAGTAACAACAACTCCCCACGGTGGCGATTCCACTGTGATTCAAATAACACTTCATTTATTCACTGCAGGTGGTGTCATTTTCAATCCCACTGGTGTTAACCCCACGTGAATCAACACTCAGATATAACACTCACAAAATGTTTTACTTCAACGCCGAGGAACCATACTTGCGAACATACGCAAGCATTTCAAGTTAAATGGGTTCTCATGCACAAAATGCGTATCAGCCAATAAAAACAATTGATTTACTTGCATGTGACCGATCACTAAATTGTAGCTGGTCCCATCAGATAACATCATACCAAGTTATTGGCCACCCGTGAGAGTAAATGCCATTCATATTCATCATTTTAAATTTACATAGTGCATTATCAAGTTTCAATCATATTTTTTTAAATCCCAAAAATATTTGTTTTTGCTCACCTTTCAGAGTAAATGTCATTCAATTTCATGTTCTGTTGTGTTGTCATCACACGTTAAAGGTCATGAACTGTCAAAATCATGTTTTTAATTTATATTGGGTAATGTTTGAAGGAAACCAGATCAAAGTATGAAAAATGACTTGCTTCTACGGTGATGAAGTGACTGGTCCCCTCCCACATGTCAAACACTTGGATTTATTATTAATGGCACAAGGTGAAATCACCTTAACTATCATTTAAATACACCAATGGTAACATGATATTCTCTTACCTAATTTAAATTCGTACCGCCTTGTAACCAACATCGGAGAAGGCGTGTTTGCAGAGGGGCGGTGTTTATATAGCTTGATAGCTACTCTACTGGTGCCTAAATTTGATTTGTAGAGTGTCAGCAAATATAATTTAAAGTTTACACTATTCATCTATGAGAAAGATACTTATATGTCTGCCCTTTCGTCTGTGTCTGGTATTAGCTAGTTACTGGCTAGCTAGGTCTTCATCCAGCATGGAACAAAAGGGGGGGAAGGGTCGTTCAAACTCTGACACAGTTGTCATGTCAACACACCAGCAGCACAAGAGACATGCTAAACGGGAGATGTACAGAATAAAAAACAAATTGACATCATTGATGCAATTTCAATGTTGTTTGAGTTCCTTTGTGTATCACCAAGTTAGCTTGAGATGATTTTACTGCAGCGCTGCTCACTGGTTCCAAGATTCTTGACATAGGCGTTTCAAAGAGCTGTCAGTCAAGGCGAGCCCACTCAGCCTGTCTTTTCTAACTTCCTGGTAGTTGGAAAAAAGAGAACATAAAAAAGAAAGAGAAGTTACTTTTTCTCAAATTTTTAGCATTTCTATCCCCCAACATTTTTATTGGTGATATTTTAGTCACTCAAAAGTCTATTTCACATGGGAATCAGAATGACTGTACAGGACCTTTTAACACTGTTCCGGTGTCTATATGGGTCCACAGACTCCACACTTTCAGTGTTGATTAAACATTCTGTGTTATTTAATTATTTTTAACACTGAAGAATTTGCTGTGTAAGCATACAACTTGCTGTTTGCAATGGGCTTTGAATTGCTCTGTAGTATTTTCACGTATCATAACATTAATTGCTGCTCTTAACCTTTTCCATGGCATGTTGAAAGAGTCATACAGTAGTTGAGCATCACAACCTATTTATACTTATTTTATTATGTACACTATCATTGGTTAATTGGTTTGACTTGATTATGTACACCTGGGGCAATGGACATTCAGGATAATGGACATTTACAGAATGTTCAGAGAGAATGCATTGTGTAGATCAAATATGACTGCGCTATTCATTCTATTTCTATCTTCAACATGCAGTTCCAGAAACAGCCCTGCCATTAGTTGAAGGAGGCCAATCAAATAGTTTCTGAAAAGGAGTCACTTCCTGAGATCTGTATTGAAATAGTTTTAAAAAGTTATACTTTTTTGTGATCTGTATCCAAATAGTTGAAGTCACCTCCAAAGTAACTATTTGTTCCCCTGGAAAAATAGTTACTTTCCACAAAGCATAGTTAAAACTAAAAGTCTGGGCTCTGGCTGGGCCACTCAAGGACATTCAGAGACTTTTCCCGAAGCCATTCCTGCGTTGTCTTTTCCCGAAGCCATTCCCGAAGCCATTCCTGCGTTGTGCTTAGGGTCATGTCCTGTTGGAAGGTGAACCGTCGCCTCAGTCTGAGGTCCTGAGCGGTCTGGAGCAGGTTTTCATCAAGGATCTCTCTGTACTTTGCTCCGTTCATCTTTCCCTCGATCCTGACTAGTCTCCCAGTCCCTGCCGTTGAAAAGTATCCCCATAGCATGATGCTGCCACCACCATGCTTCACCGTAGTGATAGTATTGGCCAGGTGATGAGCGGTGCCTGGTTTCCTCCATACGTGACCCTTGGTATTCAGGCCAAAGAGTTCAATCTTGGTTTCATTAGACTATATAATCTTGTTTCACATGGTCTAAGAGTCTTTAGGTGCCTTTTGGCAAACTCCAAGTGGGCTGTCATGTGACTTTTACTGAGGAGTGGCTTCCGTGTGGCCACTCTACATAAAGGCCTGATTGGTGGAGTGCTGTAGAGATGGTTGTCCTTCTGGAAGGTTCTCCCATCTCCACAGAGGAACACTGGAGCGCCATCAGGTTCTTGGTCACCTCCCTGACCAAGGCTCTTCTCCCTCGATTGTTCAGTTTTGGCCGGGCGGCCAGCACTAGAAAGAGTCTTGGTTGTTCCAAACTTCTTCCATTTAAGAATGATGGAGGCCGCTGTGTTCTTGGGGGCCTTCAATGCTGAAGACATTTTTTGGTACACTTCCCAAGATCTGTGCCTCGACACAGTCCTGTCTCGGCGCTCTACGGACAATTTATTTGACCTCGTGGCTTGGTTTTTGCTCTGACATGCACTGTCAACTGTGGGACCTTATATAAACAGGTGTTTGTGCCCTTCCAAATCATGTCAGATCAATTGAATTTACTCCAAATATTATTATTATTATTATTATTATTATTATTATTTTTCACCTTTATTTAACCAGGTAAACCAGTTGAGAACAAGTTCTCATTTACAACTGCGACCTGGCCAAGATAAAGCAAAGCAGTGCGATAAAAACAACAACACAGAGTTACATATGGGGTAAAAGAAAACAAAGTCAAAAATACAACAGAAATACATATAATATACAGTGTGTGCAAATTTAGCAAGTTATGGAGGTAAGGCAATAAAATAGGCTATAGTGCAAAATAATTACAATTATTATTAACACTGGAATGATAGATGTGCAAGAGATGATGTGCAAATAGAGATACTGGGGTACAAATGAGCAAAATAAATAACAATATAGGGATGAGGTAGTTTGGCAGGCTAATTTCAGATGGGCTGTGTACAGGTGCAGTGATCGGTAAGGTGCTCTGACAACTGATGCTTAAAGTTAGTGAGGGAGATAAGTGTCTCCAGCTTCAGAGATTTTTGCAATTTGTTCCAGTCATTGGCAGCAGAGAACTGGAAGGAATTGCGGCCAAAGGAGGTGTTGGCTTTGGGGATGACCAGTGAGATATACCCGCTGGAGCGCAGACTACGGGTGGGTGTTGCTATGGTGACCAATGAGCTAAGATAAGGCGGGGATTTGCCTAGCAGTGATTTATAGATGGCCTGGAGCCAGTGGGTTTGGCGACGAATATGTAGTGAGGACCAGCCAACAAGAGCGTACAGGTCACAGTGGTTGGTATTATATGGGGCTTTGGAGACAAAACGAATGGCACTGTGATAGACTACATCCAATTTGCTGAGTAGAGTGTTGGAGGCTATTTTGTAAATGACATCGCCGAAGTCAAGGATCGGTAGGATAGTCAGTTTTACGAGGGCATGTTTGGCAGCATGAGTGAAGGAGGCTTTGTTGCGAAATAGGAAACCGATTCTAGATTTAAATTTGGACTGGAGATTCTTAATGTGAGTCTGGAAGGAGAGTTTACAGTCGAACCAGACACCTAGATATTTGTAGTTGTCCACATACTCTAGGTCAGACCCGTCGAGAGTAGTGATTCTAGTCGGGTGGGCGGGTGCAAGCAGCGTTCGGTTGAAGAGCATGCATTTAGTTTTACTAGTGTTTAAGAGCAGTTGGAGGCTACTGAAGGAGTGTTGTATGGAATTGAAGCTCGTTTAGAGGTTTGTTAACACAGTGTCCAATGAAGGGCCAGATGTATACAATGGTGTCGTCTGCGTAGAGGTGGATCTGAGAGTCACCAGCAGCAAGAGCGACGTCATTGATATACACAGAGAAAAGAGTCGGCCCAAGAATTGAACCCTGTGGCACCCCCATAGAGACTGCCATAGGTCCAGACAACAGGCCCTCCGATTGAACACATTGAACTCTATCTGAGAAGTAGTTGGTGAACCAGGCGAGGCAGTCATTTGAGAAACCAAGGCTATTTAGTCTGCCAATAAGAATGCGGTGGTTGACAGAGTCGAAAGCCTTGGCCAGGTCAATGAAAATGGCTGCACAGTACTGTCTATTATCGATCGCGGTTATAATATCGTTTAGGACCTTGAGCGTGGCTGAAGTGCACCCATGACCAGCTCGGAAACCGGATTGCATAGCGGAGAAGGTACGGTGGGATTCGAAATGGTCGGTGATCTGTTTGTTGACTTGGCTTTCAAAAACTTTTGAAAGGCAGGGCAGGATGGATATGGGTCTGTAACAGTTTGGATCTAGAGTGTCACCCCCTTTGAAGAGGGGGATGACCGCGGCAGCTTTCAATCTCTGGGGATCTCAGACGTTACGAAAGAGAGGTTGAACAGGCTAGTAATAGGGGGTTGCGACAATTTCGGCGGCTAGTTTTAGAAAGAAAGGGTCCAGATTGTCTAGCCCAGATGATTTGTAGGGGTCCAGATTTTGCAGCTCTTTTAGAACATCAGCTGTCTGGATTTGTGTGAAGGAGAAGTGGGGGGGGCATGGGCAAGTTGCAGCGGAGGGTGCAGAGCTGGTGGCCGGGGTAGTGGTAGCCAGGTGGAAAGCATGGCCAGCCGTAGCAAAATGCTTGTTGAAATTCTCGATTATTGTAGATTTATCGGTGGTGATAGTGTTTCCTAGCCTCAGTGCAGTGGGCAGCTGGGAGGAAGTGCTCTTATTTTCCTTGGACTTTACAGTGTCCCAAAACTTTTTGGAGTTAGTGCTACAGGATGCAAATTTCTGTTTGAAAAAGTTAGCCTTTGCTTTCCTAACTGCTTGTGTATATTGGTTCCTAACTTCCCTGAAAAGTTGCATATCGCGGGGGCTATTTGATGCTAATGCAGTACGCCACAGGATGTTTTGTGCTGGTCAAGGGCAGTCAAGTCTGAGGAGAACCTGGGTCTATATCTGTTCTTAGTTCTGTATTTTTTTAATGGGGCATGTCTATTTAAGATTGAGAGGAAATTACTTTTAAAGAACAACCAGGCATCCTCTACTGACGGAATGAGATCTATATCCATCCAGGATACCTGGGCCAGGTCAATTAGGAAGGCCTGCTCGCTGAAGTGTTTTTGGGAGCGTTTGACAGTGATGAGGGGTGGTCGTTTGACCGCGGACCCGTTACGGACGCAGGCAATAAGGCAGTGATCGCTGAGATCCTGGTTGAAGACAGCGGAGGTGTATTTAGAGGGTAAGTTAGTCAGGATGATATCTATGAGGATACCCATGTTTACGGATTTAGGGTTGTACCTGGTAGGTTCGTTGATAATTTGTGTGAGATTGAGGGCATCTAGTTTAGATTGTAGGATGGCCGGGATGTTAAGCATATCCCAATTTAGGTCACCAAGCAGTACGAACTCTGAGGATAGAAGGGGGGCAATCAATTCACATATGGTGTCCAGGGCACAGCTGGGGGCTGAGGGGGGTCTGTAGCAAGCGGCAACAGTGAGAGATTTATTTCTGGAAAGGTGGATTTTTAGAAGTAGAAGCTCAAACTGTTTGGGCACAGACCTGGATAGTATGATGGAGCTCTGCAGGCTATCTCTACAGTAGATTGCAACTCCACCCCCTTTGGCAGGTCTATCTAGACGGAAAATGTTATAGTTGGGGATGGAAATTTCAGAATTTTTGGTGGCCTTCCTAAGCCAGGATTCAGACACTGCTAGAACATCAGGGTTGGCGGAGTGTGCTAACGCAGTGAATAACTCAAACTTAGGAAGGAGGCTTCTGATATTTATGTGCAGAAAACCAATACTTTTATGGTTACAGAAGTCAACAAATGATAGCTCCTGGGGAGTAGGAGTGATACTGGGGGCTGCAGGGCCTGGGTTAGCCTCTACATCACCAGAGGAACAGAGGAGGACTTGAATAAGGATACGACTAAAGGCTTTAAGAACTGGTCTTCTAGTGCGTTGGGTACATAGAATAAAGGGGCAGTTCTCCGGTTGTTGTAGAAAAGATTCAGGGCATTATGTACAGAAAAGGATATGGAAGGATATGAGTACAGTTCAGGTAACCCTAAGCGTTGGGTAACAATGAAAGAGATAGCGCATTTGTCGAAGGCACTGCATCGCAGTGCTAACTGTGCCACTAGAGATCCTGGTTCGAATCCAGGCTCTGTCGCAGCCGGCCGCGACCGGGAGACTCATGGGCGGCGCACAATTGGCCCAGCGTCGTCCAGGGTAGGGGAGGGAATGGCCGGCAGGGATGTAGCTCAGTTGATAGAGCATGGCGTTTGCAACGCCAGGGTTGTGGGTTCGATTCCCACGGGGGGCCAGTATAAAAACATAAAAATATGTATTCACTAACTGTAAGTCGCTCTGGATAAGAGCGTCTGCTAAATGACAAAAAAAAAAAAAAAGATAGCGTCATTGGAGGCACCGATTGAGCCGGTCTCGGCGTGTATGGGGGGTGGAACAAAGGAACTATATGAGGCAGTTTGAGAGGGACTAGGGGTTCTACAGTGAAATTGTATAATAAGAACTAACCCAAACAGCAATAGGCAAGGCATAATTGACATGGGAGAGAGGCATAAAGCAGTCACAGGTGTTATTAGAGAGAGCTAAGACACAACTGGAAATAGCGATAACGTTTGGGCTAAGACTAAACAGAATAAACAGGACATGGTACCGTGTAAAGGAACAGTTCAGCAGACATCAGCTGTGCAGCTGAGTGATCATAAGGTCCAGTGAACAGCAATATGTGAGTCCGAGAGCAGTTCAAA
The DNA here is from genome assembly GCF_020615455.1 of Coregonus clupeaformis. NCBI lineage: Eukaryota > Metazoa > Chordata > Actinopteri > Salmoniformes > Salmonidae > Coregonus > Coregonus clupeaformis. The sequence goes on from NC_059225.1 coordinate 28,177,285, forward strand.
TTGGTGCTTCAGCACAGCTAGCAGGGAGCACAGTTGTAGTTTGCGTGTGCTAGCGGGCCGGGGCTGGCAGATGGATCTTCGTGGTCGTCGCAACGGGAAGCCTGTTGAAACCACATCAGACTATTTCGTCGGCAAACCAGTCGTGTTGGATCGGCGGGGCTCAGTGTCAACACTAGGAGGTCCCGTCCGGTTGACAGAGAGGTAGATAGCCGGGAGATGGGCCTGAGGCTAGCTCAAGGCTAACTGGTGCTTGCTATAGGGCAATGGTAATCAGCCAACAACAGGTTGCAGCTAGCTAGCTGGTTGTGATGATCCGGCGCTAGGGTCCAGTGATTCCGGCAGAAAGTCCAATAAGCTCTGGGTCGATAGCACGCTGGGTCGATAGCACGCTGTGCAGACTGGCCGACGAATTGTCCAGGCTAGAGCTAGAGCTGGCTGGTGGATAGTGTAGGCCACGGACAGTGGTGAAGTACGCTAACGGTGACTAATAGCAGGTAGCCATTCAGATTGCGGCTACACTAGTTTCAGCTTACGGTTCTTGATGAAAGTTATAAAGAAATAATAGAATCCTTTCCACGTTGGGTGAGCCGGGTTGCAGGTTGCAGGAAAGTATATTTAGTTAAAGAATGAAAGTAAAAATTGAGAAATATATACAAAATAGACAAAAAAAACAAGAAACGGGATATTTACACAGGACGATGAAATAAAAGCGACCGCACTGCTACGCCATCTTGGATCTTTGTGTAGTAAGTTGTAGAAACAGTTGTAGAAGTTGTAGAAACACCTCAAAGATGATAAATGGAAAAAATATGCACCTGAGCTCAATTTCGAGTCTCATAGAAAAGGGTCTGAATATTTATGTAAATAAGGTATTTCTGTTTTCGCTTTGTCATTATGTGGTATTGTGTGTAGACTGATGAGGAAATGTTTTATTTAATGAATTTTAGAATAAGGCTGTAACATAACAAAATGTGGAAAAAGTGAAGGGGTCTGAATACTTTCCGAATGCACTGTATGTGTGAGTTTGTGGTTAAAGTTCAGTGGGTGTACATCGAGCCTTCACGATAGAGTCAGTGCAAAAAATACGAATAAATAAAATATAAATTGTGAGTCAACTGCTTTAGCAGTGTGTGCCACTAAGAAGCAATGGTGTCAATGATAGCCTACATGACTGCTATTTGACAAATCTGTAAGGCTCTTCATTTTTTTTTGTAAGGACCTCATTTATATTTTTCGTATATAAAAGCACATGCATGTGTGTGAAACTGATAAACAAAAACATGGGATTTTGTCATACATACGAAAACTTGAAACTGTTGTCTAACGCTAGTAGCCTAGTGAAGGTGGCATCAGTGCAATATTGGCACGTTACATTTTGTGACAGACCAACGGAACAAGTAAATCTTGAATTTGAAGGTTTAAAATATCCCTCTAGTGGCCAGGGTTGACCTATTTTAAGAAATGCCATTGGTTGGTGGATATAAAGTCTAAGATCTTTCATAGGCTGATGAAGAAGTTGTGCAAAGTTATAATCAGTACCACCTGTTGAGGTTAGCACAGGGCTAACATGTCCCATGTTATCTGATGGGATCAGCTACAATTTAGCCTTCTGTCACATACAAATACATCAACGCTTTCATTGGCTGATCCGCATTTTGTGCAGGCGAACCCATTTAACTTTAAATGCTTGCTTATGTTCACAAATATGGCCCCCAGGACCAGCAAATTTGCTGTTTGATTGGCTACCTCTCTGAAAAGTTAATGAGCAAAGCAAGTGAACCACTACCCACTATCAGATTTGATGACAAAGGTATCACAAATTGATGAGGTGGCTATTTATACTGAACAAAAATATAAAGGCAACACGCAACAATTTCAAAAATTGTACTGAGTTACAGTTCATATAACGAAATCGGTCAATATGAATAAATTCATTAGGCCCTAATCTATGGATTTCACATGACTGGGAATACAGATATGCATCTGTTGGTCACAGATACCTTAAAATAAAGGTAGGGGCATGGATCAGAAAACCAGTCAGTATCTCATGCAGCGTGACATATCTCCTTCGCATAGAGTTGATCAGGCTGTTGATTATTGCCTGTGGAATGTTGTCCCACTCCTCTTCAATGGCTGTGCCAAGTTGTTGGATATTGGCGGGAACTGGAACATGCTGTCATACACGTCGATCCAGAGCATCCCAAACATGCTCAATGGGTGACATGTCTGGTGAGTATGCAGGCCAAGAAAGAACTGGGACATTTTCAGCTTCCAGGAATTGTGTACAGATCCTTGCGTCATGGGGCCATGCATTATCATGCTGAAACATGAGGTGATGGCGGCAGATGAATGGCACGACAATGGGCCTCAGGATCTCATCATAGTAACTCTGTGCATTCAAATTGCCATCGCTAAAATGCGTTGGGTTTGTTGTCCGTAGCTTATGCCTGCCCATACCATAACCCATCCACCACCATGGGGCACTCTGTTAACAACGTTGACATCAGCAAACCGCTCGCCCACACAACGCCATACACGTGGTCTACGGTAGTGAGGCCGGTTGGAAGTACTGACAAATTCTCTAAAACAGTGTTGGAGGCGGCTTATGGTAGAGAAATTAACATTCAATTCTCTGGCAACAGAACTTGAGACATCTGTGGCGTTGTGTGACAAAACTGCACATTTTAGAGAGGCCTTTTATTGTCCCCAGCACAAGGTGCACCTGTGTAATGATCATGCTGTTTAATCAGCATCTTGATATGCCGCACCTGTCAGGTGGATGAATTATCTTGACAAAGGAAAAATGCTCACTGTCAGGGATGTAAACAAATTTGTGCACAACATTTTAGAGAAATAAGCTTTTTGTCTGTATGGAAAATGTCTGTGTTCTGTTATTTCAGCTCACGTATCATGGGACCAACACTTTACATGTCGTGTTTATATTTTTGTTCAGAATATATCTACGCAGGAAATTCTATGAATTGCCACAGCTGCGTTTGCTTGCGTGGATGGATATGTGTGGCGTCACCCCCTCCCATGTTGTCATTCTCTCATTCATTGTTTTTCTGAATCCACCAACAATCACACGCATACACGCATACATTTACATTCTGTTTGATAATGACTTTGTTCTCTCTATTTCATCTATTGTTTGGACGAGCAATGATCCCGTGGTTTGTGACTCAAAGCTAGCATGCGGGCCACAAATAGCCTAATTAGGTGGAGTGTGACAGTGGCATTGGAGTGGCTACTGTAGTGCCATTGTCACAGAGCCACAGAGGGGTTGATGTTCATTGTGCGTCTATCTTTGGGTAGCTCTGCATCAGTGTACAGATGCAGCCCCCACCCCAACACCGATCAGGTTCATTATTAGATAAGATTTTAGATTCACAGCTGGTGTTTGAGTGGAATGGATGTGTCATACACAAAAAAGAAAAATGCTGGGTTAAAAACAATCCAATTTGGGTAGATAGTGGAGAGAACACACATTGGGTTATTTTATCCCAGCCAGATGGGTCAGTTGTGTTGTTGGGTTATTGATGCAAGGTTATTGAGCTATGACCCACCGGGTCAGAACAGAACACTGGAGACGTGGCGTAGTAGGGGCTTTTAAATAGTCCTTTTTGTCTCCCTGTGAGATTAAATGTCATTCCGGTTCATGTTCTGTTGTATTGTCATCACATATTAATCGCTGACACTTTTGTAGCTTTTTTGAGTATGAGTTTCTGAAGTGCCTGTGCATATCCCAATGTTGGGAGAGTTACTATTTTGTTGTAGAATTATAATAACGTTATTAAATGTATTTTTTAAAATTCATTTTACCTTTATTTATACAGGTTTTTCTCATTGAGATAAAATGAAATTTTCAAGAGAGACCTGCACATATACAGTGGGGAAAAAAAGTATTTAGTCAGCCACCAATTGTGCAAGTTCTCCCACTTAAAAAGATGAGAAAGTCCTGTACTTTTCATCATAGGTACACGTCAACTATGACAGACAAAATGAGATTTTTTTTCTCCAGAAAATCAAATTGTAGGATTTTCTATGAATTTATTTGCAAATTATCGTGGAAAATAAGTATTTGGTCAATGACAAAAGTTTTTCAATATTTGGTTATATACCCTTTGTTGGCAATGACAAAGGTCAAACGTTTTCTGTAAGTCTTCACAAGGTTTTCACACACTGTTGCTGGTATTTTGGACCATTCCTCCATGCAGATCTCCTCTAGAGCAGTGATGTTTTGGGGCTGTCGCTGGGCAACACGGACTTTCAACTCCCTCCAAAGATTTTCTATGGGGTTGAGATCTGGAGACTGGCAAGGCCACTCCAGGACCTTGAAATGCTTCTTACGAAGCCCCTCCTTCGTTGCCCGGGCGGTGTGTTTGGGATCATTGTCATGCTGAAAGACCCAGCCACGTTTCATCTTCAATGCCCATGCTGATGGAAGGAGGTTTTCACTCAAAATCTCACGATACATGGCCCCATTCATTCTTTCCTTTACACAGATCAGTCATCCTGGTCCCTTTGCAGAAAAACAGCCCCAAAGAATGATGTTTCCACCCCCATGCTTCACAGTAGGTATGGTGTTCTTTGGATGCAACTCAGCATTCTTTGTCCTCCAAACACGACTGAGTTGAGTTTTTACCAAAAAGTTCTATTTTGGTTTCATCTGACCATATGACATTCTCCCAATCCTCTTCTGGATCATCCAAATGCACTCTAGCAAACTTCAGACGGGCCTGAACATGTACTGGCTTAAGCAGGGGGACACGTCTGGCACTGCAGGATTTAAATCCCTGGCGGCGTAGTGTGTTACTGATGGTAGGCTTTGTGACTTTGGTCCCAGCTCTCTGCAGGTCATTCACTAGGTCCCCCGTGTGGTTCTGGGATTTTTGCTCACCGTTCTTGTGATCATTTTGACCCCACGGGGTGAGATCTTGCGTGGAGCCCCAGATCGAGGGAGATGATCAGTGGTCTTGTATGTCTTCCATTTCCTAATAATTGCTCCCACAGTTGATTTCTTCAAACCAAGCTGCTTACCTATTGCAGATTCAGTCTTCCCAGCCTGGTGCAGGTCTACAATTTTGTTTCTGGTGTCCTTTGACAGCTCTTTGGTCTTGGCCATAGTGGAGTTTGGAGTGTGACTGTTTGAGGTTGTGGACAGGTGTCTTTTATACTGATAACAAGTTCAAACAGGTGCCATTAATACAGGTATCGAGTGGAGGACAGAGGAGCCTCTTAAAGAAGAAGTTACAGGTCTGTGAGAGCCAGAAATCTTGCTTGTTTGTAGGTGACCAAATACTTATTTTCCACCATAATTTGCAAATAAATTCATTAAAAATCCTACAATGTGATTTTCTGGATTTTTTTTTCTCAATTTGTCTGTCATAGTTGACGTGTACCTATGATGAAAATTACAGGCCTCTCTCATCTTTTTAAGTGGGAGAACTTGCACAATTGGTGGCTGACTAAATACTTTTTTTCCCCACTGTATGAAAATGTGCAAAAATATTGACAGAAATGTATAATTTGCAGTGTATAAACATAACATGATGAACAGGAATGACATGTACTCTCACGGGTGGTCAAAAATAACTATCTGAAAGCCACGCCCATGTTGTTAGAGAACCAACACTGGTTTAGTTTAACACTATTTCGGTGGATCACACATACACACTAAGAAAGTGTTATATTTAAAACTAGCTAGGTTTCCATCCAATTGGCGACAGATTTTCATGCAAATATTCCAAAATCCACATAAACACAATATGCACATTTTCCCACCAGAGATGTGTTTCCATCAAATTGGGGATAAAAGGCTGCGTATGATGACACAGGTGTTTTGCTCTACAGGTGGGAAAATGGATGCCCACAAGCCTCACAAGACTCGTCTGAAGGTAGCCCGGTACCCGTTTAAAACATTTATGGAAGTACAGTATATATTGAAGTATTTTAGTGCCAAAAAAATGGGTTAAATATCGGTAAAAAATATATATAAATAATTTCCTGATCTTTCTTATATCTCTCAGATATAGGACAAACGCTTTTCAGATATAGGACACACACTTTCTTTGTGTGTATATGTGACTCACCAAAAGTGTTAAACTAAACCAATGTGTTGACAAACTAACACCCCTAGAGTGTTGGGTACCTAACACCATGGGTGATGCAAATTCTGACTTAAGGTAACACTTTATTAGAGATGATGCTGTTACATTTGTTTATTGTAGTGTTACAGTATTGTTTTTTTTGGGGGGGGGGGGGGGGGGGTTAACACTGTAGTGTGTAAAGCCTTATTTTCATATTTCCCAGCATGGCTTACGAGTGAATGTGAGAGATACCCACCCATGAATGTGTTCGTTAGTTACAGATACATGGTTATTGCATTCATTACAGTCCAGAAGTCACCAAAGGACAGCTTAAGTGAATGTGTTTGAATTAATAGTATATTCTTTCTGACCACATATTATACATTTCTCAAGGCCTTTAGTTTAGGCTTTGCTATCCTCAACATCATGGTCTGAAAAATCTGGTTCATGGGGCACGTCAGACCTGCAAGTCACAATACACTGGTTTGTGACAAAATCATTGCCAAAATCCTGAAGTATCCCTTTAACGGAATTTAACTTAACACCGTCGAGTAACAACAACACCACATGGTGTTGATTCTACTGTAATTCAAATAACTCTTAACTTATTCACCGCAGGTGGTGTCAATTTCAGTCCCACTGGTGTTAACCCCACTAGAATCAACACTAAAATATGACACTCACAACACTTTTTATCTCAACACCGAGATTTTTACACTTGCAAATTTGCTGTGCACTGTATATATTAAGTTCAACTTGATCTCACAACCAAGCACCCCATTTTCCAAATTCACAACAGCATGAGAAACGCTAATATTCTCCGAATTGCAAAACGGCTGACATTTAAATGCAAGCACGACAGGTTAGATTTAGACATGCTAGTGAGTGGTTAGGGTAAGTGATAGTGTAAGGTTAAGTTTAGGCATGCAAGTGAGTGGTTACCAATGAATTGTCTGTTACACCTCATTGTGATAACGATTTAGTTAGATGGATGCATAGATTGCCAGACCATGACAGCCAGACAGACAGACAGACAGACAGACAGACAAATGCCTTGATCTAGTGATCAGAGACACTCAAGGCTGCCTATATTGAGTGTAACAAAGGAAGTGAGATGAAAAGGTTCTACATTGATTGGCGAGTTGTGCTTCCCACGCCTCTGGGGGATTGTGTGTTTGGGACTCGGACGAGTGAGGCTGAGTGGAGATAAAGGCCAGTGCAGGTGGTTCATCCGGAAGCAGCACACTTCACAAGCCAAAGCTCTCTCTGCCCATGCCACCCTCATCTATCCACCACATCATTAGGAAACAATTTAGGATAGGTACGTTAAAGCAAATAGATCTTACGGGGCATCTTACAAGGCTCTTGTAAATTCCAACTGTCAACAAGGTAGCGCCATCTTGAACCCTACCGCCCTATTAAATTGCCATATGCTCACACATACAAACACAAAAACACAACTACAAAAACACACAGTGCCTCAGACTAAGCTTGTGTCTCAGAGATACCTCTGAGAATCATTGTGCAAACTGGTCAAGAGCTCTGTTTTAGACCGTGTTGAATGGGGAGGCCTCGGTGCACTCTGACCCCATAATAAACCCGAAATGGCGGATACTGGGAGCAGGCTTCACCACCTGCACTTCACTGCTCTATTGCATGAGGCCGGAGGAACACTGTCTTTCCTGTGGGTTGCCATGGTGCATATTAATCATCACATGCATGGAACATTGCAAGGAGCCTTTCTCTATCCTGTCGGTCACATAAGACGGAGGGGATATTGCGTCTGTCACTTGAATCAAAACCCAGAAAATATTGTTAAAAAAATATGTTTTATTTATCTAGATTGGAAGTGTGTGCTTACTAGGAACTCAACAGTAAATCATTCATTGTTTGGCCTCCCTATATAAACCAAGTGGGTAGCATACTTTCATTTCTCAACTAACTCTCATGTAATATACATCCCTTTACTTTGATTGGCTCATCCAGTGAAACCGTATTCATGTTTTGTGTAACTTTGATTTTAATACTGTATTTACTCCAACCTTTTTCTGTCCAATTGACATTTCTCTTCCCAGTTCTGTTTCTCTATATGCCCGGTACAAAGGAGGAATTGTGTAACAAATTATTGAAGGTTAAATGATGACGGCAGTCTTTCTATAGCCTGACCCTATAGAGGGGAACCTATATTTGAAATTAAGCTGCCAAAGTGGATGTTGGTTATGAATAAAGCTATTTTAAGTGAATAAATGTGTCTTGCTGCTGAACTGTCCTTAATTTCTCTACTGCAGAGGGAGACTAAAAGGGGGGCCTCACTGTTTTGAGGTCAGTGGCGCCAATCTGGAGAGGCATGACAAGCTTGCCTGGGGGGCGGTGTGTAACCTGTGAGGTCAGGGGTCATAATGATGTGGAACGCTCAAGTAGCGATGCAAAACGTAACATAAACAATTCATCTAAGTACATGGAGTGTTTGAGAGAGTGTTACGTAAAAGGCACTTGCAGTTTTTGTGCTTTTATAAGAAGCAGTTTACATGAATATCAATCAGTCCATCCTCACAAGGATAATATGGTATTTGTTCCCCTTTGTAATAATTATCATATATTGTCATGCATGTTCAAATCAGCCATTCCAATACCAGTACTGTCATCCAGTTTATCTTGTATGGAGAAAGTGATACATCAATATTAGTTTTTCACTGTATTACATAAAACAATGACATTCTGTCCCATGATAGCATTTGCATTACCTTGTGCGTCACTGGAAAGCAAGAATAACTCACAAGGTGTTAGTTGGTAAGTACAGCCACGTGAAACACCTGTCATCTTGCTGGTGTAGGCTTTATTAATCTTTTGTGTCTTTTATCTGTTACATCGTCATACCAGATCTGTCTTAGATGGATGCATATTTTTCTCGGAGACTCCCTTTTTGAACGTTGCAATCTGGGATGAATCTGTGGAATCCGGAGGCGACGCTCACCTGTCACTTCCAATGCTTTCCCCAGGCCCATCGCTTCAGGCACCTGGAGTCGTGACACAGGCAGAGTTCTCTGGCTTTGCTCCTACTGTATATTCCTATATGACATTTACACAAGCTTCTACTCGAGGACGAGGACATTGAAACTGTAAATATTGAATGGATCGAATCTTTCCCAGTGGGCCAAACTGGTTGCTGTGACGTCACGCTTGACGTCTTTTGTGACGTCATGATTAAGTTGTATACTGGTTGTAAAAGGACGTTTACCTCCAGAAAGTGGCGTCATTGTGACGTCCCATGTCAAATTTTGCCCACTGGGTTGTTGCTCACGTGGAGGACTTCAGAGCAGAGAGGGTTCTAATTTATATATATTGGGTGTCTTTCGGTGTCAACCAAGCCACTGATCAGTAAGTTGCATCTACTATGCAAATCAGAGCCATCATGCTTATTGAGAGTAAGAAGTCACGCCCCCTCAAATCCATCCAGTACATGTTATTGATATTAATAGTGTTTTACAGAAATAAACGCTTAGACAGCAATGTTTGTAATCAGTGCTCTGTTTTCTTTACATGATGCTTCCAATGTGAGTCATCCAAGTTCCTGATCTGCATCCTTCCACTAGTACCCTCTGTACTTTGCCTGTTCTCACAGTTGAGTAAGCAGACTGACTGAATCCACTGATGACATGAGGAGACATTCAAAGCTGTGATCCGGTATGTGTTTGTGTTTGCTGTGGCTATTTGTGGATATGCAACAGCTGTTTTTCTGTTTTTGTTTTCTTTTTTTGTGTGTTCTTTTCAAATATGAAAACATACAATCTACTTGCAGTGAAGCTGCTCAACGTTTACATTAGATTTAGTCATCTAACAGACTCCCATCCATGTATGGCACTATTTACATACAGTTGAAGTCGGAAGTTTACATACACCTTTGCCAAATACATTTAAACTCCGTTATTTTTCACAATTCCTGACATTTAATCCTAGTAAAAATTCCCTGTCTTAGGTCAGTTAGGATCACCACTTTATTTAAAAAATGTGAAATTTCAGAATAATAGTAGAGAGAAGGATTTATTTCAGCTTTTATTTCATTCATCACATTCCCAGTGGGTCAGAAGTTTACATACACTCAATTAGTATTTGGTAGCATTGCCTTTAAATTGTTTAACTTGGGTCAAACGTTTCGGGTAGCCTTCCACAAGCTTCCCACAATAAGTTGGGTGAATTTTGGCCCATTCTTCCTGACAGAGCTGGTGTAACTGAGTCAGGTTTGTAGGCCTCCTTGCTCACATACGCCTTTTCAGTTCTGCCCACACATTTTCTACAGGATTGAGGTCAGGGCTTTGTGATGTCCACGCCAATACCTTGACTTTGTTGTCCTTAAGCCATTTTGCCACAACTTTGGAAAATACGCTTGGGGTCATTGTCCATTTGGAAGACCCATTTGCGACCAAGCTTTAACTTCCTGACTGATGTCTTGAGATGTTGCTTCAATATATCCACATAATTTTCCCTCCTCATGATGCCATCTATTTTGTGAAGTGTAACAGTCCCTCCTGCAGCAAAGCACCCCCACAGCATGATGTTGCCACCCCCGTGCTTCACGGTTGTTCCTCCAAACATAACGATGGTCATTATGGCCAAACAGTTCTATTTTTGTTTAATCAGACCAGAGGACATTTCTCCAAAAAGTATGATCTTTGTCCCCATGTGCAGTTGCAAACCATAGTCTGGCTTTTTTATGGCGGTTTTGGAGCAGTGGCTTCTTCCTTGTTGAGCGGCCTTTCAGGTTATGTCGATATAGGACTCGTTTTACTGTGGATATAGCTATTTTTGTACCTGTTTCCTCCAGCATCTTCACAAGGTCCTTTGCTGTTGTTCTGGGATTGATTTGAACGTTTCGCACCAAAGTACATTAATCTCTAGGAGACAGAACGCGTCTCCTTCCTGAGCGGTATGACGGCTGTGTGGACCCATGGTGTTTATACTTGCGTACAATTCTTTTTCTGAGGTCTTGGCTGATTTCTTTTGATTTTCCCATGATGTCAAGCAAAGAGGCACTGAGTTTGAGGGTAGGCCTTGAAATACATCCACAGGTCCACCTCTTATTGACTCAAATGATGTCAATTATCCTATCAGAAGCTTCTAAAGCCATGACATCATTTTCTGAAATATTCCAAGCTGTTTAAAGGCACAGTCAACTTAGTGTATGTTAACTTCTGACCTACTGGAATTGTGATACAGTGAATTATAAGTGAAATAATCTGTCTGTAAATAGTTGTTGGAAGATTACTTGTGTCATGTACAAAGTAGATGTCCTAACCGACTTGCCAAAAACTATATTTTGTTAACAAGAAATGTGTGGAGTGGTTGAAAAATGAGTTTTAATGACTCCAACCTAAGTGTACAGTCGTGGTCAAAAGTTTTGAGAATGACACAAGAATTGGTCTTCACAAAGTTTGCTGCTTCAGTGTTATGATATATTTTTGTCAGATGTTACTATGGTATCCTGAAGTATAATTACAAGCTTTCCATAAATGTCAAAGGCTTTTATTGACAATTACATTACATTTATGCAAAGAGTAAATATTTGCAGTGTTGACCCTTCTTTTTCAAGATATATAAAACCTTTGAAAAAGGTTTTATTTTCAATTAATCGAAAATGAGACATGGCAATCTGCACAAAGGCAAAAAGGCCATTTTTAATCAATGAGTGAGCTTTTCTTAGTAATCTACTTGAGAACCATTTAGGGTTCAAGTAAAACTTTTGTGTAAGTGATGATTTTAGAGAGAGGTTTAATGCATTTATATTTAATAATCTCAACCCACCCAGTTCATATTCATTATATAGATAGGCACACTTTATCTTGTCTGATTTAGCATCCCAGATAAAGCAACATATTTTTTGCTCATATGATTTGAAAAACAAATAATCAGGAGTAGGCAGCGCCATAAGTAAATGAGTAAACTGAGATATGACTAAGGAGTTAATCAGTGCAATTTTTCCATAAATATACTGGTATTTACCTCTCCATGGTTACAGGATCTTGTCTATTTTTTCTATTTTTCTTTTGAAATTCATTGCGGAGAGCTCATTTATATATTTTGTGATATGAATACCAAGTATGTCTACTTCACCATCAGGCCATTTTATAGGTAAACTGCAGGGTAATGTAACACTTATCATAATTAGGTTTTAGTCCAGAGAGTCCAGAAAAGTTATCTAGATCTTCAATGAGACATTGCAGGGATCTAGCTTGCGGACTTAATATAAAACTTGAGTCATTGGCATACATGGACACCTTTGTTTTTAAGCCTTGGATTTCTAATCCTCTAATGTTGTTATTTGATCTGATTCTATTAGCTAGCATTTCGATGGCCATAACAAATAGATTTGGTGATAGTGGACACCCATGTTTAACTCCTCTTGACAATTCAAAACTCCCTGAGAAGTAGCCGCTATTTACTATTTTACACCTGGGGTTGCTATACATTACTTTTACCCATTTTATAAGAGATTCACCGAAATTGAAAAAGTCTTACTTTATCAAATGCCTTTTCAAAATCTGCTATAAATACCAGGCTTGGCTTCTTAGACGTTTCATTTGGTCGATTATTTCTAGTAGTTGTCATATATTATCTCCAATGTATCATCCATGTAAAAAACCTGTCTGAACAGGATGAACAATACCTGGTAAAACCTTTTTAATTCTGAGTGCTATACATTTAGTTAGTATTTTTGCATCACAACATAGAATTTTAAGAGGCCTCCAGTTTTTTAGATAGACTGGATCTTCATGTTTGCCATCCGGGTCTTGTTTTAATAACAGTGAAGTCAGACCTTCCTACTGAGTACCTGACAGACTACCATTTCTATAGGAGTAGTTAAAACAAGTTAATAATGGAGCTTTGAGTATATCAAAAAAGGCTTTGTATTATTTGGAAATAATTCCTTACAGTAATCGTCATTGAGAGGGTGAGGATGAGACAGAAAAGAAAACATCTGCTTAAAATATTTAGCATCCTCCTTTAAAATATAATTCGGTGAATCATAGATGACTCCGTCTTTAGTAACGTATTTCTGCAAATTATTTTTGGTAGCGTTCCTGTGTTGGAGATTAAGGAAGAATTTTGTGCATTTTTCTCAATTTTCCAGCCAGTTTGCTTTATTTTTGCAATGGATCATATTAGATTTTTCTTGAATAACTTCCTCCACTTATTTTGTATCTCTGTAGTATCTACCTGCACTATTAGTTCATGCATTTCCCTTGTTAGTATTGTCTCTTTAGACAGAAACTGCCTTTTTATTATTGATGAATATTGAATTGAATGCATCCCAAACAATAAGGGGATATGCTGAACCTATATTGTACTGGAAAAATGAAGTTATACATTATTTTGTCTTAGTTAAAAATGTACTGTCCTCCAGTAGACTTTGATTACATTTCCAATATCCCTCTCCACGTGGAAATTCTGTAAGAGTTATGTGAAGCCCAATTAGATGATGATCAGATCACATTCTGTCTCCTATCAATACTTTTTTAACCTTTGATGCAAGAGAGAAAGAGACAAGAAAGTAGTCAAGATGACTAGCTTGATTAAGTCTCCTCCATGTATATCTCACTAGGTCAGGGTTTTTTAGTCTCCAAATATTCACTATTTCTAATGTGTCCATAATATTTGTGATTTCCTTAGGGGCACGGTGATGATAGTTTGTAGAGTGATTTCCTTTACGGTCCATTGAGGTACTTAACACTGTGTTATAGTCTCCCACCATAATGATTTGATCGTTTGTTGCCTGTAAGTTCAAAAAATTTGTATAAATATTTTAGAAGAAGTATGGATCATCATGATTTGGACCATATAGATTAATGAGCCAAATCTGTTTTCATCCACTTTCATGTTCAAAAAGATCCACCTTCCTCTGTAGCTCAGCTGGTAGAGCACGACACTTGTAACGCCAGGGTAGTGGGTTCGATCCCCGGGACCACCCATACACAAAGATGTATGCACGCATGACTGTAAGTCGCTTTGGATAAAAGCTTCTGCTAAGTGGCTTATTATTATTCCTGACTATTTGCACATTCAGATCAAAATTGTTGTTAATTAATATCATCACACCTTTTGAGTTCCTTTGTCCATGACAGAAAATTATTTCACCACCCCATTCCTTTTTCCACACAACTTCATCTAAGGATGTAACGTGAGTTTCCTGTAAACAGTATATGTTATATTCCTTTTCTTTTAGCCACGTAAAGACTGATCGTCTTTTTTTATAATCTGCTAAACCGTTACAATTATAACTGGCTATACTTATTTCACCCCTTACCATAACTAGATACTATTTTCAGTCTAAATGGACCATAATTAGTGCTTGTACAGTTATTGCCATAAGAGGTATTATGATGGTCAAAATTTGAGATTTCAAATGTCTGATGTTTAGAATTCAAGGAAGGTTCTAGCAATATATGTTTTATTCCCTTGCCCGTTTGCCTGTGAGCCAATGCTACAGATGTTAGAAAATTGAGTCAAGATATTATGTGTGTAGTAGATCTGAGTAGGTTGATGTGTGTGATATTGGATGTGATTTACTGAGAGTGTGTATGATGTCTGGATAAGAGTAATACTATAATGTGTGACGTCTAAATAAATAATAACCCAGCCAATTTGCATGGTTGAGTGTCTATGTGTGTAACATGAAGTGAGTATAGCGTTAATATTCAGGATGATAATTGTAATCCATATTGTATCACCATAATAGTTGCATCATAGTTGCATCATAATTACAGTAAACATAATTTTCATAGAAAACACATCCCAGCATTTCCATAGCAATTGACGTTTCACATGATTATGAAAGAGACCTTGCATTACTATTGAGACGGCTTCACTACAGTACACATGTATCCTGTACAATATGTTATTATTCCCCAACGTCCCTGTTCTGATATCTTCCCATTGCTTGTTGTAAACATAGATACACATGTAGACAAAGACATAAAAAACATAGACAAACAAAAAACATATTACATTCTAGAAAAGTTCTCGACAATAGAGAGAGAGAGAGGGAGAGAAGAGCGAGAGATCAAGTGTGTGTGTGTGTGTGTGTGATTATGTATGTGTAAGCGAGCGTGTAATTGAGTGTGTGTGTGTGCGCATATCAACTTCATAGTGTTCAGATATTTTTCCAGTCACCATTATTTTTTTCCGTAACCTGATGTGCCCGTAGAATTTAGTACAGCCATGGTGTTATGGAGCTGTCTTGGAAGAGCTGTCCATCTATAAAGAGTTTGTCCACAATGAGAAAGGCACGCTTAGTTACCCCTCTCCCTCTATTGCCTCTGTACAGGATACAGCCTCTTGTGACGTTCGTTTATCTCCTGGGGAAATTGGTCATTGACACCGAATTTGGTTGTTTTGAATTCATTGAACCTGGTCATCCTGACACAAAATATGACCTAGGCAAGCTACGTTTGTTATCATTAGCTGACCTAAACTACAGTTTGTCTCATGAGAGGTGTAAAGTTAGTTGTCATTAGCAAACACCAGCTCTCATGACTGATTGGTTATGGAGTATGGAGCCGTTATGACAGTATTATGGAGCCCTTGCGCTGTAAAAAGTGGGACATCACTGTTGTTCATTTGAAGTGCTTTTTCTGATTGGTATGATCCAAAATTACACTTAATTCATTCAACCTATTCTATTAAATTTGTCTGTAATCAAATAAGGAATTTGACAGATCGATGTGATTTTTGAATTGATTGAAAGCTTCTAAATTGATTTCAACACCTCATGCGCATTCACATTGCATAGTGGTGGGTGCAATGTAGAGTCAGCAGCCTATCAGAATAGTTGGAGGCGTGGCCTATTAGGGCGTGGCTTTCAGTTTGTTCTGGGGGACTATATGTTCACTGATTTGCGTAAGTACTGTGATAACCCCTAAAAACAAAAATAAAATAAAAAATAAGTACTGTGATACTAAAGAGCCTGAAAAGCTTCCATTGATGAGATGGTCACCATTTGGTTATGATATCGTAACCAGTTAATGTGAAAGTTTTATGTAAAGAAAATTTTTGGAGTCATTATTTCATGTTATGGAACCAACTTAATAACTTGATTGACAGGAAATTGATTTAATTGCTTGTAACCCAATTGAAGAAATTTGGATAGGTATTTCCAAAGTGAAAAATCTACTTGGTACAACATTTTAAAAATGTATACACAGCAAATTGGCCAGTGTTACCAAGAGTTGATTTTTCAGTCCAACTTTTCTAGTGTTGATTCAGGGGTTAAATTAACTCTGTAAGTGTTAAATTAACACTCATTGGTGTAGAATAACCCCAGTGTTGGTGTTAATACCCAGTGTTTAGTGATGGGGAAACTAAGCTTCCTGAAGCATGGAGGCTTTCCAGCCAATTGTGTAGAAAGTAGGTTCATTACTCAAGGCTTTGATCAACACAGTGTACACTAGTGGCACCTGCTGGTCAAAATAATTTAGACCAGCCAAATTATTATAGATGACGTCCCACACACTGTAACGCGTGCGAAGGGTAGCCTTTATGTCTTCTACTGAAACCAATACCAAACCAATCAGGTGGTTGTTGGATGAAACTAAGCTTTGAACGTCAGTGATCACGTGCTTCTGATAAAGTGATACAGGCATCGGCACACTGCTTCGAAGTAAACTGCTTAGCGATCTCGATGCATGCCTCGGAGCTCCGGTATCAAACGTAACATCACTACCAGCGTTAAACCAAAACCACCCCGATCATTATAATATTTCCCAACATGTTTAAATATCTATGTTTTGCTTGCTTGATTGATTGATTAATTAATCTCATGCTACTCAAATAATTTTGAATCATTCCATGTGTCTGAAGGTAGAACTCATACAGTTGGACAATTAGATACCTCAGATCACTGTGTCTTCACAGTTTCCTTGAGCCATAAACTGTAAAAAGAAGCCTTGAGTGCACAGCAAAGTTGATACTGTGAGATTATGACTAGAGAGAGACTCAATGAATACATCAAAGAGCTGCTGTTTTTATTAGTAAGTTCATGTTTAAGTTGTCATTCAGCACTGTCAACACTTTTATAATCTATAAAATGTGCTTTCTCCCTAATTCTGAGCACGCTACAACCAGCACTGCAGCTGCAATGAATGAGTATAGCAAAATGTTCCAATAAGCTTGCGTTGTTATTATTAGCGGGTTGTGTCTTTTTTTATATTGAGGAATATTTCACTCTCTCTGGTCATAGGAGTAACAACATTAATTGGTTCATAAGGCAGAAATAATGCAGTGCGACTTGAGTTTTTCGCCATCAGCTGGAAGATTGTGTCCCCTTTTCTCAGCAGAGGAATGGAGAGCGGAGGGACGGTGAGTCGGGTGAGATGCAGCCTCACTGCTGCTCCCTCCCTCCCCTCAGACTGACCATCAGATGCAGGCCATCAGTCCAGTAAAAAAATGGCAAATTATTAAGCTCACTCAGCTGTGCCTCACAAGTAATACAACAAATGATCTATAACCAGTGTGATCATATACCTACAATTTTAAAATATAATAAAAAAAAGGATCTAAGAAGAACAACATTGGCAGGGCAATTCAAGCATAGCCAATATGCAGTGATCATGTATTGGGCCTATAGCCTACTGCACAAACCTTATTGCTACAGAGATGTTTTTCATTGGATAATGTTGCCTAGGCTAACATTTTTTAAGTAATGTTTTTCAGAAATCTGAGCAGTATGTATCGGCATGCATTTTGACTCATTAAGTGACCTTGACTCAGAAAAGGTTGGTGACCACTAGTTTAGGTAGTCTCATATCTTATTATTCTCTTACCGGGAGTTATTCTAAATGCAGGTCGTGGGCGTTCAATATCCCCACTCCAATAGGAATAATTTTGCAAGCCATCATAATGTGACTTGTAGTCCTGAAAACCATGAGTTTCAGACCACTGTATTTGGGTAAAACTAGACCATCAAAAAAGGCCTTATTATATACTTGTTTTACTGCGTTATAGAATGTAATTTAAATTATGGTTTTGGTTCAAAGTGATGTGTTTGAGTTTCCTTTTTTTCAATGATAACATATTCACTCTGTATCTCATTTGGTGAAGGCCATGGGACTGAAAATGAATGAATGTAACAACCATATCTCTGTCACTAACAAATACAGTCATGGGTGGTAACACCATTAGATGTTGAAACATTGCTGCGAGACTTGCTTCCATTCAGCCACTGGAGCATTAGTGAGGTCGGGCAATGATATTGGGCGATTAAGCCTGGCTTGCAGTCGGCATTCCAATTCATCCCAAAGAGGTCAGGGCTCTGTGCAGGCCAGTCAAGTTCTTCCACACTGATCTCGACAAACCATTTCTGTATGGACCTTTGTGCACAAGGGCATTGTCATGTTGAAACAGGAAAGGGCCTTCCCCGAACTGTTCCCACAAAGTTAGAAGCACAGAATCGTCTAGAATGTCATTGTATGCTGTTGGGTGAAGATTTTCCTTCACTGGAACTAAGGGGCCTAGCCCGAACCATGAAAACTAGCCCTAGACCATTATTCCTCCTCCACCAAACTTTACAGTTGGCACTATGCATTCGGGCAGGTAGCATTCTCCTGGCATCCACCAATCCCAGATTAGTCCGTCAAACTGCCAGATGGTGAAGCGTGATTCATCACTCCTGAGAACGCGTTTCCACTGCTCCAGAGTTCAATAGCGGCGAGCTTTACACTAATCCAGCCGAGCCTTGGCATTGTGCATGGTGATTTTAGGCTTGTGTGCGGCTGCTCGACCATGGAAACCCATTTCATGAAGCTCCCGACAAACAGTTATTGTGCTGATGTTGCTTCCAGAGGCAGTTTGGAACTCACGATTTTTACGCGTTTTAGCTCTCAGCGGTCACGTTCTGTGAGCATGTGTGGGCTACCACTTTGCGACTGAACCTTTGTTGCTCCTAGACATTTCCATTTCACAATAACAGCACATACAGTTGACCGGGGCAGCTCTAGCAGGGCAGAAATTTGACTTGTTGGAAAGGTGGCATCCTATGACGGTGTCACGTTGAAAGTCACTGAGCTCTTCAGTAAGGCCATTCTACTGCCAATGTTTGTCTATTTATTTATTTATTTGTCTTTTTTTTTTCACCTTTATTTAACCAGGTAAGCCAGTTGAGAACAAGTTCTCATTTACAACTGCGACCTGGCCAAGATAAAGCAAAGCAGTGCGATAAAAACAACAACACAGGGGTAAACAAAACATAAAGTCAAAAATACAATAGAAAATATTAATACAGTGTGTGCGAATGTAGTAAGTTATGGAGGTAAGGCAATAAATAGGCCATAGTGCAAAATAATTACAATTTAGTATTAACACTGGAGTAAAAGATGTGTAGTTGTCCACATACTCTAGGTCAGACCCGCCAAGAGTAGTGATTCTAGTCGAGTGGTCGGGTGCAAGCAGCGTTCGGTTGAAGAGCATGCATTTAGTTTTACTAGTGTTTAAGAGCAGTTGGAGGCTACGGAAGGAGTGTTGTATGGCGTTGAAGCTCGTTTGGAGGTTTGTTAACACAGTGTCCAATGAAGGGCCAGATGTATACAAAATGGTGTCGTCCGCATAGAGGTGGATCCGAGCGTCACCAGCAGCAAGAGCGACATCATTGATATACACAGAGAATAGAGTCGGCCCGAGAATTGAACCCTGTGGCACCCCCATAGAGACGGCCAGAGGTCCAGACAACAGGCCCTCCAATTTGACAACAAGCCCTCTATGGAGATTGCATGGCTGTGTGCTCGATTTTATACACCTGTCAGCAACGGGTGTGGTTGAAATAGCCGAATCCACTAATGTGAAGGGGTTAGGAACACCTGCTCTTTCCGTGACAGACTGACCAGGTGAAAGCTATGCTCTCTTATTGACTCTACAAGGTGTCGAAAGCGTTCAACAGGGATGTTGGCAGGGACGGCTTGTTCAATAGGGCGATATGGGCGACGCACTGCCAAACGGGAAAAGGAAGGGATTTTTTTTCTAATCAATTATAAAAAAATAAAAAATAAAAAAAATTATATATTTTTTTTATAAATTTATAAAAAATTATATCACGGCAACAGCAGTTATCAGTGTTCACGTCTGATCTGCCAGCCACTAAATGTCAAATCAGGCTAAAGTCGTGCTTCAAATGGCCCCTCGTTTTTGGGCGATTTCAGTCAGGTTGAAAATCGCCCAGAAGTCTCTCATAGCCTGTCATGTAAAATCTATTTTTTTCACATTTCAAAGCTTTCAATACATTCTCTATGGGTGTCTGTGTGCATGCACTTGCGCGCTTCGTCATACGTGACGTAGCGTTGAACGTAACTAAGACAATGGCGGCTATCAGCGTCTATGTTGCGACCTGCAGTGTGGCGTTATTTTATGTTTTTAATTTGTAGACTTAGTTTACAAACATTCTGCAAACATTCTGCTTTGGACTGATCTTCGGTTTTGGACTGATCTTGTTGATCGTGTACATACCCGCTACGAACGGACTAAATAATGAAAACGCTGCTGGCAGAGAGGTGGAGCCGGCCACCTTCACCCTGGTCAGAGCGGACCGCGATCCTGGTAAGAGAGCGACTGTACCCGACATTGAACTGCTTTCTGTGTCATTGAACCTTACTATTGTTGATAAAACAAGTTTACTGGAGAACGGAGAAAAAGTAGAGACTTTTGGACAAGGTGGATAATTGTATAATATAAGGCAGTTTATTCAGAGGTAAAGATATCTGCAATCGCGTTCACGGACCCGTTCGTCAAACTCTTAGGGAGCTATAAATCAAGCCCCATTACTTACCATATCAGATAAGAGAAATTGCTGCAGCTACATATATTTTACATCCTGGCCCTACATAGTTCACTATTTGCATCACTTACCAAAATATTACATGTGGTCATATATGCTTGGAAAGTGGAGATGCCATAGAACGTCAAAAAAGTAAACATTGCTGGAGACACATTGCGTTTGCTAGCGAAGAGATTTGTTGTGGCAAATGAACTTGGGCTGGGAGTTGCCAGGAACCTCACGATAAGATATATGCATCAGCATTGCGGAGTCTCATGATTCTATACGTATTGCGATTCGATACTGTGATTTTATTGCGCACCATATGTCTGTTGAGAGGGATCAGAAAGCCATGAGAACGAGTTTTGATCAGTCATGGAAATAAAAGTGCTGTAAAACAAATTGGCTCCCAATGTGAAAAGATTGAGAACAAGCTATGAAGGAACAATAATGGTGTTTTGGTGCAGGTACAGCCAACTAGCGCTAAAATATTGCGATATTGTCAATACAGTATATCGTAAAGTATCACTATGTAACTCGATTTCTTTCACCCCAATCCCTCAAATTAACGGTAAATAACTGAATTGTTTGCCCCACGTTTAGCTAAGATGATTAGCTAGCCAGCTAAAAATGTTTTATTTAGTTAGCAGTGACGCATCTACAATAGTTTACTGTCAATAACATGTCTCCAAAAATGACGTGGTGTCTCCAATTGTGTTGACATTTTACAATTGCAATGCGCATCCATGAGTATCCACTTTCTGTAGCTCAGCTGGTAGAGCATGGTGCTTGTAACGCCAAGGTAGTGGGTTCGATCCCCGGGACCACCCATACACAAAAATGTATGCACGCATGACTGTAAGTCGCTTTGGATAAAAGCGTCTGCTAAATGGCATTATTATTATTATTATTATTATTATCTGAAGAGAGCCCCGAAACATTGTGTGCAGACATTTTATGCAATAAATGAAGTAGGTTCAATCTAGTAGTTCTGATCTTCTGATTGGTCCTGATGAGTTGGGCGAGGTCCCCTCCAGGCTACTGTCACTGTTGCATTGGCTCTGAGTCGGGTTCTCTGTCTTCAAATGTTCAGCCTAAGAGAGGGGGATTTTTTGTGTGTGTGTGTGTGTGTGTGTGTGTTTAACAGTGATGATGTGTGTGTGTGTGTGTGTTTAACAGTGATGATGTGTGTGTGTGTGTGTGTGTGTGTGTGTGTCCTCAGAGCAAGAACTCGTGAGTTGGAAGAACTGAGAGGCCTATGGCGTGGGTGTTGTCCTTGGCCACCTGCTGACAAGGCTGACAAGATAAGGCCCTTTTGTCCATTGTTATTGGATAGGAACATAACTTATAACCAGCTCCTGACCTAAATAGATCTTAGCACAACATTTTACTCAACATATCATATTCCATATTCACTATAACAAATATATTTACTACCGACATTAGCAAGAACCGCCACATCCTCAGCCGGCTAATCCAGTGTGTGAAGTTTTGCGGAGTGTTTGAGTTAGCTGCGAGGCAAAGATGAAACTGGGGCTCCACCAACCCTGGTAAGCCAACACTTTTGAGATCAGTCAATAAATGCTTCTGGTATTGACTTATATGCTGCCCCTGTCTTCATGTTGTTGCTGGACATATCTTTTTTTAAATGTGTGTAGGTCACCTAAATCATCAGAAAAATTGCCCCTCCTGAGAATTTTTTCAGGAGCCGCCACTGGATGTTGGCCCATGTTTACCCCAATGCTTCCTACAGTTGTGTCAACCTTTGGGTTGTGGACGATCCTTGATACATACAAGAAACTGTTCAGCGTGAAAAACCCAGCAGCGATGCAGTTCTTGACACAAACCGGTGCGCCTGGCACCTACTACCATACCCCGTTCAAAGGCACTTAAATTTTGTCTTGCCCATTCACCTTCTGAATGGCACACATACACAATTCATGTCTCAATTGTCTAAATGCTTAAAAAATCCTTCTTTAACCTGTCTCCTCCCCTTCATCTACACTGATTGAAGTTGGATTTAACAAGTGACATCAATAAGGGATCATAGATTTCACCTGTATTCACCCTGGTCAGTCTATATCATGGAAAGAGCAGGTATTCTTAATGTTTGTATACTCACTGTAGGTTGGAGAGCCTTGGCTTCCTGTGGATTGTAGTAGGTCTTAGATTTGTCCCGTATGTCCAGAATGGCAATTATGTCTGTCCCAATAACCAGTTGGAATTCAGTTCATTCTAACAAAATGCTGTTCAGAGAATAAAAAAACATAGGATCATATGAATTTGGAGTATACACATCAATAAAGGCAACTTGCTTTCCATTATGGATACATTTAAGGAAATTGATTCTGCCTTCTTGGTTTTTGCCTTTACCAAGGATGGTGATTTTGAGTTTCTTATGTATCATTATGATTACACCCTTAGTTTTGTTTGTGGCTGATGAAAAAGCAGCTAGTTTGTTCAAATTGTTCTCTATTCTACACTCTTAGAAAAAAAGTTTGTCCCTGTAGGGGAACCCTTTTTGCTGCTGGATAGAACCCTTTGCTGAGGGTTCTATCTAGGACCCTCTATGTAGGGTTCTTCAAAGAACCCCCTGTATATGGTTCTACCTAGAACCCTCTATGAAGGGTTCTACTAAGAACCATTTTATCATATAAAGGTTCTTCGTAGAATCGTCTATAAAGGGTTCTACCAAGAACCATTTTATTATTTAAAGGTTTTTCCTAGAACCCTCTATGAACGGTTCCACCAGCCTTATTAGCCTTTAACCTTTTTATTATTTATGACAATACATTACATATATTATAAGGCCTTTCTTTGAGGGCCTAGTTATATAATAACACAGTGGTGTAGGGAATATCCTGGTTTACAGGCCACATCAAGCCTGCAAGTCACATTATGCTGGCTTGCAAAGTAATGTGTAATTCCTATGTGAATCCAGCCAGAGTTAGGATATCCAACAAGTGGAATTGTTAATCACACGCAACCTGCATTCAGAATTACTGCCAGAGTAGGGAAGAGTGAATACTGAGACTACCTCAATCATCTAAACTGGAACAATCATCTCAGTAACGGGTGCAATAAATCAAATTACTAACAGAATGGATTACTTTATAAAACGGAATATTATTTATCATTTTTTTGTATAAAATGAATCAATCAATCAATGCAAAAGCACAGATATTACAGTAAAACAAACTATTCCGAAAATCTCCCTGCTTCTACATCTTCTTAGCTTGCTGTGTGGGGTTTTAGGCTGGGTTTCTGTATTGCACTTTGTGACATCTGCTGATGTAAAAAGGGCTTTATAAATACATTTGATTGATTGAGTGTAAGGCCATTGATGTAAACTAAAAAGCAGGACCCACAGGGAAACCCACCCATTGGTCGCTACCCACCCAGAAGACTCTCTATAAATTGTTCCCCCTTCCCGCAACAGAATCAGCATAATGATACACCCTAGGCATCAAATCACTTGCCGATAATGTTGCATACATTGTTGCATACAATGTTTGAAAGGTCTATCATTTTTATTGAATACAATCAAAGTTAACATAAGCCCTAGATGCCTTCAATTGCCCAACTTATGGGCATGCCCAATTTAAACATTTTGTTTAACAAAGTGATGTAGCGCTCTACATGGATAACTTGAATAACATGATGTAGGTAATTAAATAATAAAAAGAAAAAGGTGTTTATTTATTAGCCCAGTGGCTAATAGTATTCAGGCATATACTGTATCATTGTGAAATAGGCCTTTTGTGAAATCATTGCAAGATATACTGTGTCACGCCCTGGCTCTGGGGACTCTCGTATGTTGAGCCAGGGTGTTAGGTTCTAGTTTTGTGTTTCTATGTTGGCCAGGGTGGCTCCCAATCAGAGACGGCTGTTGCTCGTTGTCTCTGATTGGGAGCCATACTTAGGTAGCTGTAAGGCATTCGTTTGGTGTGGTTTCTTGTTCCTTTTGATTTGTGTTTGTATCGAAGGACTTCACGTTTCGTTTGTTGTTTTGTTTCGCTGTGGTGTACAAGAAAATAAATATGTACGCATCTCACGCTGCGCCTTGGCCCGCTTCTTTTCAAGACGATCGTGACAGAAGAAACCACCACGACTGGGTCAAGCAGCGTGATGAGGAGAAAGGTTGGAATTACGAGAAGTGGAGAGAGAATTGGACGAGAACCATGGAGGCCTGGTCCACGGGGGAGAGACAAGCCCAGAAAATTTTTAGGGGGGGGCTCACGCCGTGGACGACGGGGCAGCAGGAGTACGGGATAGAGTGGTTCAGAGGGTTGGCAGAGGAGGCCGCCAGGTTACGGGAGTTACTGGACACCAGGGGGAAGGAGTATGTAGAGGCACGGCGAGAGGTACTGGGGTGTGTTGCCAGTCCGGTCCGGCCCGTTCCTGATCCCCGCTTAGGGCCAGTGGCGTGTGTTCCCAGTACGGTTCGGCCTGTTCCTGCCTCTCGCACCGAGCCTGTGGTGCGCGTCGCCAGCCCGGTCCGGCCTGTTCCTGTCCCTCGCGCCAAGCCTGTGGTGCGCGTCGCCAGCCCGGTTCGGCCTGTTCCTGCTCCCCGCACCAAGCCTATGGTGCGCTTCGTCAGCCCGGTCCTGCCTGTTCCTGCTCCCCGCACCAAGCAAGTGGTGCGCTTCATCGGCCCGGTTCGGCCCGTCCCTGCTCCCCGCACCAAGCCAATGGTGCGCGTTGTCAGCCCGGTCCGGCCTGTTCCTGCGCCCCGCACCAAGCAAGTGGTGCGCTTCATCAGCCCGGTTCGGCCCGTCCCTGCTCCCCGCACCAAGCCTGTGGTGCGCGTCGTCAGTCCGGCACAGCCCGTGCCTGTTCCACTGGTGCCTGGTCCGGCACCGGTCAGCTGCTCCACTCCGGAGCTAGAGCATTCCGCTCCACCAGTGTTCAGTCCAGCTCCGGCCAGCAGGGCCAGACCGGATCAGGGGCGCTTTGGGGGGTTAGAGAGGGAGTGGGAGTCATGCCCGGAGCCGGATCCACCGCCAAGGCGGAGTGCCCACCCGGTCCCTCCCCTGTTGTGTTTGGTTTGCGCGGCCGGAGTCCACGCCTTTGGGGGGGGGTACTGTCACGCCCTGGCTCTGGGGACTCTCGTATGTTGAGCCAGGGTGTTAGGTTCTAGTTTTGTGTTTCTATGTTGACCAGGGTGGCTCCCAATCAGAGACGGCTGTTGCTCGTTGTCTCTGATTGGGAGCCATACTTAGGTAGCTGTAAGGCATTCGTTTGGTGTGGTTTCTTGTTCCTTTTGATTTGTGTTTGTATCGAAGGACTTCACGTTTCGTTTGTTGTTTTGTTTCGCTGTGGTGTACAAGAAAATAAATATGTACGCATCTCACGCTGCGCCTTGGCCCGCTTCTTTTCAAGACGATCGTGACATACTGTTACATGTAGGTCTAGATTGATCGTATAAAATATTGAAACATTATTTTAACAACTCCAAAGCAATTTCATGTGGCGCAGGAACCACTGATTTTTCTATGATCAAGGCCAAGGGCGCAACTTTCACTGGGGATGGGGGGGACATGACCCCCCCACATTCTGAAATTGCATTTAGTCCCCCCGCCAGTTTCATCATTGCACTGTGATACAAAACATGCCTCCGGTGTGCTTTATGACCATTCGGATGCCTCAGAGCGGTTAGGTAGGCTGTTTTCTGGTTTCAGCCGGTTGGATTTAGAACTGCATAGACACAACAGAGCATGCGGACAGGCTGTGTGAATGCAAAGCGTCTGAAAGGCTGGCGTATAGGACCAGTTTGGAGAGATTAACAGAGGCAGCTGCTGTCTGTGTTGTGCTTTTTCTCTGAGTTGTAAAAACAAGCAGAGCAGAAACTGGCTACTGTTTAGTTGACTGATCTAGCTGGCAAGGTAAATGCTGTTTGACAGAAGAAAAATATATATTCCCAGTGCTGAGCTAGTAGTGTAACGGACATGTTACGTTAGCTAATGTTTCATCCCCTCTCGACTGAAGTCAATGAACTACTAGCAAGTAGCTACCATGGCCAGTTCAGCTCTAGCTAGTCTCTAGCTACAGTATCTGTCAGGTAGCAGTATTTAACAGCTGTTGTGTCTATGGAAATGTTTTGTAGCCTTTGTTTTGTCCCATTTCAACAGAAGTGAATTTGATTATGTACCATTGTACCGTTAGCTAGCAGAGCTAGCCAAAAGTTGGCTAAAGTTAGCTAGCTAGCTCACTAACTTAAGCTATTATTTTTGCCTCAATCACACTAGACCTGAATCAAACGTTGAAACCAGTGGCCAAACGACTGAAGACCGGTATTAAAATAAATAATTGTACTGTTATTGATCTGTCAGTTTCCCTAGCTAATTCCCGACTTTTCACACTGACATGGTATAAACAGCTCTACAGGCTTCACTGTCATGGTGCACAGTCAGTACACAACACTATGCTCATCATGTCTTAGCAGGATCAGATGGTGACAGGTGTCCATGCAGGGTCAGACAGCCAGGGAAGACCAGTATACAGAGCTCAGGTGAATTTTGAAGTATATTATAACAATCAGTGAATGGATACAAAGTTCCATCTTGAGTTGATGGCTAGGCTAAAGTCTGGGATCTGGGAATAATGGTAATTTCAATTGTTGAACCATTGATTCTATTCATGGATAATATAATGGATACATGTGCACCAATGTAATTCTTTTTCATGCCTCATCAGAGCAGGATCAGATGGTGACGGGGTTTCATCAGGGTCAGGCAGCCAAGGAAGACCAGTCTGTGACGGAGCTGTGGTGAATTTTTGCAGATACAACACTTTATTTTATCTGTGCAGCAAACACTGGACAAGCAAGAAGCTTCAAACATTTTAAGTATTTTAAGGCAGTCTGACAAACCTGTAAAGTTGATTTCCAAACTGTATGAAGGGTTGATAGAGGCTTTTCCCGATGACACAAAACATGTAAAAAAATAAGTGAGGAAGACCTGTTAGATGCTATTGCTGATGGTGAATGGATACAGATACTGTATGTTAGAATGCCGTCATGTTCATATAATCTCAGACATAGATTACTGCAGTTTAAGATCATCCATAGAACATACTATATGCCAGTGAATCTGAATATCATGCACACAGACATTTAATTATCTTGCTGGAAATGTAAAACACAAAAGGGGACATAGTTGCATATGTTATGGCCTTGTGAAGCCTGACTGAATTCTGGCAAAGAGTATGTTCTTTTATCTCAGCATGTCTGCAGATTCTCCCTTATCCCTGTTTTTGTTTGCTTGGAAATGATGATACTGGAGCCCGTTATCAGAAGAAACTGTGTAACCTAGCATTTAATTGGAAGGTTGGTTATCCTCCCACAATGGATGGAATAAATGTCAAGTTATGTATCACTAGATTTGATTTATTACAAGATTAAGGGTATACCGTGCAACTTTCATAAGGTCTGGATTCCTTATATGGAATACAGTATGACAAAAGGAGTCTGCATTGAAAACATGCCCACGTCAGGGGGAATACCTATTTAAGCAATCCCTAGCTGCTGGGCTGCTCAAACCTGACCTTGGGGGTCTGCCATACTGTTGGTTGACACTCTGGCCTTGGCCTAACACACCTGAAACAAATAATAAATGTTTCATTAAGATCCTAAAGCTGAGTGGGGTGTGTTGGGGCACTGCAGGGCCTTGGACCCCTAGGTGCAGGACAGGGTGACCCAGCTATATTGTGTGCAAGTAAAAAGAGCTCTATAGTACTATTAGGCCTATGATATTAATTATATGGAGGGTGTACTGTTTCTGTTTGTTAATGTGTAGGTGTATGTGTGTTTTTATAAAACTTTTGTTTCCCAAACCTTTCCTTGAGACATCCCCCCCCCAAAAAAAACATGGGGAGGAAGTTGCGTCAGAGAGAGAGTTGAGTTATTGACTAGACTGGGGCGTGCAGGCGGCTCGGGCTGGCTGGGCTGTCTGGCTGAAATTTGATATAGAGGATGTATTAATAAAGACAATCAAAAGTCTTTGTACTTTATTTGTAACAGTTGTTAATTTGTTAGGCTATTGGTTAAAGGTGCATCACAATATTTATTATTGAATTATCATTGATTTAGTTCAGTCTTATCAATCACTTAAACATATTTAATAATGATCTCTTCCCTAGCTTGATGACTGGCCATTTCTGCTTACTTTATGTTCTAAATAGAGATGGCTAGAAGGACTATGGGTCATATTACATTGTGTAGAAATGCAGGAAATTAGCTTTAGATGCCACCATAAATGGGAGGACCCCCAGACCCCCCACCAAGGTATACCCCCCCACACACACACACACACTTCTAAAAGGTTCTACAGCTGCACCATCGAGAGCATCCTGACTGGTTGCATCACTGCCTGGTATGGCAACTGCTCGGCCTCCGACCGCAAGGCACTACAGAGGGTAGTGCGTACGGCCCAGTACATCACTGGGGCCAATCTTCCTGCCATCCAGGACCTCTATACGAGGCGGTGTCAGAGGAAGGCCCTACAAATTGTCAAAGACTCCAGCCACCCTAGTCATAGACTGTTCTCTCTGCTACCGCACGGCTGCTACTCTCTGTTTATTATCTATGCATAGTCACTTTAATAACTCTACCTACATGTACATATTACCTCAATTACCTCGACTAACCGGTGCCCCTGCACATTGACTCAGAACTGGTACCCCCTGTATATAGCCTCGCTATTGTTATTTTTACAGCTGCTATTTAATTATTTGTTACTTTTATTTCGTATTTTATATTGTATTTTTTTGTGATTTTTTTAGTATTCTTTCTTGGAACTGCATTGTTGGTTAAGGGCTTGTAAGTAAGCATTTCACTGTAAGGTCTACACCTGTTGTATTCGGCTCATGTGACAAATAACATTTGATTTGATTTGAAGACACCTGCTGGTAACTCTTAACTGGTTACGACAGCTCATGAGGTCTCCTAAATATCTGTCAACTAGGTGTGACACTTATGACTAAAGAGGCTTCATGGATAGCTTTTATTTTTACCCTTAAGAGAAGGAGTAAAATATCTCTACTTTGTGGATATGGGCCCTGGTTTTTTGTATAG
The DNA here is from genome assembly GCF_020615455.1 of Coregonus clupeaformis. Classification (NCBI taxonomy): domain Eukaryota; kingdom Metazoa; phylum Chordata; class Actinopteri; order Salmoniformes; family Salmonidae; genus Coregonus; species Coregonus clupeaformis. The sequence goes on from NC_059225.1 coordinate 28,207,238, forward strand.
CTGTGTCTCAATCCACCACATCCGCCTGTCAGCCTTCCGCATCTGCGGTGGAAAGCGGCAGAGCTACAGCGCTGTTTGTCAGACTAGGAGAAAAATCTGTCTTCTCAGGAGAACGTCTGTAGCGTCCGAACAGTCAGAAAGATTCTCAAGAAAATGATGGTGTTCTCCATTTTGCTCTACGACCCCCACAAGCCCCACAGTACCACCAATGTGACAACTTCTGTCTGTAGCGTCCGAACCGTTTGGGCTACAAACTAATATGACCCCACTATGGAAAGGGGAGACTCCCACGAACACGATGTGATTTGTATTATTCTTGCATGTTCCCTTATAGAGGTATTGACAAGTAAATCCGAATCTTTAATATAAAGCTAACTACAAAGCAGTTAATCGAGTGAAATGATAGACCATTTATTTGTTGGTCTGAAAATCCCCAAACAGAGTTCCCAGAAAATGTTTGAGGGAAAAACAGCACTAAGTTAAAAAATGGTAGTTGGAGGCCAGGAATGTGTTGTGTATCTATTACTGATTTGTGAACATGCACTGGGCTCTCTTGTGTAATTTTTTTGTCCATTTATCATTTCATCATGACATCCATTAGATCAACATATGGATCAGTAAAAGGTCAAGCTCCCAGTTTTTCATGTTCTGTAAAATGAAGTGGAACTAAGCACAACTATGTTTGGATTGTATGGATGTTATTTTTGTGCATCATGGTAACGCCAGCTCAGCAACAGGTGATGTGGTATTGTTTTGACAGGACTTCTGATTGCTGATGTATTGCCTTCTTTCTCTCTCTCTTCCATTCCTTATTTTTTTTTTTTATGTTTGTTGTGGCTGTGTTTCCAGGCTGCTCCCTACTTGTGGTGGAAACAGTCGGAGGATGCTTCCTGACATTTTGACATGGGTGTGATGTATAGAAAAATAGTAACATGGTGTACCCAGGGTGTTCATTAGGGCAGGCTACATAGTCCCTCCCAGTTTCAGTCAGTTTTCTGCTGTTTGGTGCCAAATGACACATGCCCAGGTTCAGCTGTCACACAGGTACTCTCAACACAAACCCTAGTGGCTGTATGGAGGCACTACATTAAGACTAACTGTGGTTGCTATAAGTTACCTAGATAGTGCAGCTCTGGGCAGAAAATATTATAATTTTGTAGTTTATTTTAAAATACAAACTTTTAAAATACTGAAGGTAGTTGAAAGGTAGTCGAATATAGAGAATCAACTAAAGGCTATTATTTCCTTTGATATTCAAATACTGGTCTCAGACAAACAAATAATATTTTTAAGTATTTTGAATACCTCTCAGAAAAAGGTTTTTGAATATATGCAAGTAACATTTTTATTAACAAGTCACGTAATAAGTTGCATGGACTCACTCTGTGTTCAATAATAGTGTTTAACATGATTTTTGTGTGACTACCTCATCTATGTACCCCACACATACAATTATATGTCAGGTCTCTCAGTTGAGCTGTGAATTTCAAACACAGATTCAACGACATAGACCAGGAAGGTTTTCCAATGCCTCACAAAGAAGGACACCTGTTGGTAGATGGGTAGTTACTCCACAATAAAAACCTAAATGACAGAATGAAAAGAAGGAAGCCTGTACAGAATGCAAATATTCCAAAACATGTATCCTGTTTGCAACAAGGCACTAAAGGAATACAGCAAAAAAGCAATTCACTTTTTGTCCTGAATGCAAAGTGTTATGTTTGGGGCAAATCCAATACAACACATTACTGAGTACACCTCTCCATATTCTCAAACATAGTGGTGGCTGCATCATGTAATGGGTATACTTGTAATCGTTACGGACTGGGGAGTTTTTCATTATAAAAAAAACGGAATGGTGTTAAGCACAGGCAAAATACTAGAGGAAAACCTGGTTCAGTCTGCTTTCCACCAGACACTGGGAGATGAATTCACCTTTCAGCAGAATAACAGCCTAAAACACAAGGCCCAATCTACACTGGAGTTGCTTACCAAGAAGACAGTGAATGTCCCTGAGTGGCCGAGTTACAGTTTTGACTTAAATCTACTTGAAAATCTATGGCAAGACCTGGAAATGGTTGTCTAGCAGTGATCAACAACCAATTTGACAGAGCTTGAAGAGTTTTTAAAATTATAATGGGCAAATGTTGTACTATCCAGGTGTATTTGAATTTGTATTTATTATGGATCCCCATTAGCTGCTGCCAATGCAGCAGCTACTCTTCCTGGGGTCCAATAAAATTGAGGCAGTTTATACAATTTTTTAAACATTACACAATACACATTCACAGATTTCACAACACACTGTGTGCCCTCAGGCCCCTACTCCACCACTACAGTACAAAATCCATGTGTACGTGTGTGTATATTGTGTGTGTGTGTGTGTGTGTGTGTGTACAGTATGCATGTGTCTATGCCTATGTTTGTGTTGCTTCACAGTCCCCGCTGTTCCACAAGGTGTTTTTTTATCCATTTTTAAAAATCTAATTTTACTGCTTGCATCAGTTACTTGATGTGGAATAGAGTTCCATGTAGTCATGGCTCTATGTAGTACTGTGTGCCTCCCATAGTCTGTTCTGGACTTGGGACTGTGAAGAGACCTCTGGTGGCATGTATTGTGGGGTATGCATGGGTGTCCGAGCTGTGCGCCAGTAGTTCAAACAGACAGCTAGGTGCATTCAACATGTCAATACCTCTCATAAATACAATTAGTGATGAAGTCAATCTCTCCTCCACTTTGAGCCAGGAGAGATTGGCATGCAAATTATTAATATTAGCTCTCTGTGTACATCCAAGGGCCAGCCGTGCTGCCCTGTTCTGAGCCAATTGTAAATTTCCTAAGTCCTTTTTTGTGGCACCTGACCACACGACAGAACAGTGGTCCAGGTGCGACAAAACTAGGGACTGTAGGACCTGCTTTGTTGATAGTGCTGTTAAGAAGGTAGAGCAGCGCTTTATTATAGACATACTTCACCCCATCTTAGTTACTGTTGTATCAATGTGTTTTGACCATGACAGTTTACAATCCAGGGTTACTCCAAGCAGTTTAGTCACCTCAACATGCTCAATTGTCACATTATTTATTACACAATTTAGTTAAGGTTTAGGGTTTAGTGAATGATTTGTCCCAAATCCATTGCTTTTAGTTTTAGAAATATTTAGGGCGAACTTATTCCTTGCCACCAACTCTGAAACTAACTGCAACTCTTTGTTAAGTGTTGCAGTCATTTCAGTTGCTGTAGTAGCTGAAATGTATAGTGTTGAGTCATCCGTACACATAGACACTCTGGCTTTACTCAAAGCCAGTGGCATGTCATTAGTAAAGATTGAAAAAAGTAATGGGCCTTGACAGATGCCCTGGGGAATTCCTGATTCTACCTGGATTATGTTGGAGAGGCTTCCATTAAAGAACACCCTCAGTGTTCTGTTATTATTTTTTTTTATTTAACCTTTATTTAACCAGGTAAGCCAGTTGAGAACAAGTTCTCATTTACAACTGCGACCTGGCCAAGATAAAGCATAGCAGTGCGATAAAAACAACAACACAGAGTTACATATGGGGTAAAAAAACATAAAGTCAAAAAAATACAACAGAAAATATATATACAGTGTGTGCAAATGTAGCAAGTTATGGAGGTAAGGCAATAAATAGGCTATAGTGCAAAATAATTACAATTAGTATTAACACTGGAATGCTAGATGTGCAAGAGATTATGTGCAAATAGAGATACTGGGGTGCAAAAGAGCAAAATAAATAACAATATAGGGATGAGGTAGTTGGGTGGGCTAATTTCAGATGGGCTGTGTACAGGTGCAGTGACCGGTAAGGTGCTCTGACAACTGATGCTTAAAGTTAGTGAGGGAGATAAGAGTCTCCAGCTTCAGAGATTTTTGCAATTCGTTCCAGTCATTGGCAGCAGAGAACTGGAAGGAATGGCGGCCAAAGGAGGTGTTGGCTTTGGGAATGACCAGTGAGATATACCTGCTGGAGCGCAGACTACGGGTGGGTGCTGCTATGGTGACCAATGAGCTAAGATAAGGCAGGGATTTGCCTAGCAGTGATTTATAGATGGCCTGGAGCCAGTGGGTTTGACGACGAACATGTAGTGAGGACCAGCCATCAAGAGCGTACAGGTCACAGTGGTGGGTAGTGTATGGGGCTTTGGAGACAAAACGGATGGCACTGTGATAGACTACATCCAATTTGCTGAGTAGAGTGTTGGAGGCTATTTTGTAAATGACATCGCCGAAGTCAAGGATCGGTAGGATAGTCAGTTTTACGAGGGCATGTTTGGCAGCATGAGTGAAGGAGTCTTTGTTGCGAAATAGGAAGCCGATTCAAGATTTAACTTTGGATTGGAGATTCTTAATGTGAGTCTGGAAGGAGAGTTTACAGTCTAACCAGACACCTAGGTATTTGTAGTTGTCCACACACTCTAGGTCAGACCCGTCGAGAGTGGTGATTCTAGTCAGGTGGGCGGGTGCCAGCAGCGCCCGCCCTCCGATTTGACACACTGAACTCTATCTGAGAAGTAGTTGGTGAACCAGGCAAGGCAGTCATTTGAGAAACCAAGGCTATTTAGTCTGTTAGACAGGTAACTCTTTATCCACAGTATAGCAGGGGGTGTAAAGCCATAACATACCTTTTTCCAGCAGCAGACTATGATCGATAATGTCAAAAGCTGCACTTAAGTCTAACAAAACAGCCCCCACAATATTTGTATCATACATTTCTCTCAGCCAATCATCAGTCATTTGTGTAAGTGCTGTGCTTGTTGAATGTCCTTCCCTATAAGCATACTGAAAGTTTACTGTAAAATAGCATTGTAGCTGGTCAAACACCATGTTTTCCAATAGTTTACTAAGGGTTGGTAACAGGCTGATTGGTCAGCTATTTGAGGCAGTAAAGGGGGCTTTACCATTCTTAGGTAGCGGAATGACTTTTGCTTCCCTCCAAGCCTGGGAGCACACACATTCTAGTAGGCTTAAATTGACAATATGACAAATAGGAGTGGCAATATCATCTGCTATTATCCTCAGTAATTTTCTATCCAAGTTGTCAGACCCTGGTGGCTTGTCATTGTTGATAGACAACAATAATTTGTTCACCTCTTCCACACTCACTTTACGGAATTCAAAATTACAATGCTTGTTTTTCAAAATTTGGTCAGATATACTTGGATGTGTAGTGTAAGTGTTTGTTTCTGGCATGTCATGACTAAATTTGTTAATCTTGCCAATTAAAAAATCCTTAAAGTAGTTGGCAATATCAGTTGGTTTTGTGATGAATGAGCCATCTGATTCAATTAATGATGGAGCTGAGTTTGCCTTTTTCCCTAAATGTAATTTAAGGTGCTCCAAAGCTTTTTACTATCATCCTTTATGTCATTTATGTTTGTTTCATAGTGTAGTTTCTTCTTCGTTTTATTCAGTTTAGTCACATGATTTCTCAATTTGCAATACGTTTGCCAATCGGTTGAGCAGCCAGACTAATTTTCCATTCATTTTGCCTCATCCCTCTCAAACATACCATTTTTTAATTCCTCATCAATCAACAGGGATTTAACAGTTTTTACAGTCATTTTCTTAGTTGGTGCATGCTTATTAGTAACTGGAATAAGCAATTTCATAAATGTGTCAAGTGCAGTGTCTGTTTGCTTCTCATTACACTCCAACAAATATTACTTACATCAACAACTTAGGAATCACTACAAAACGTATTGTATGACCTCTTTTACACTATATTAGGCCCAGCCTTTGGAACTTTGTTTTTCCTAGATATGGCTACTATATTGTGATCACTACATCCGATGGATCAGGATATTGCTTTCAAGCAAATTTCTGCAGCATTAGTAATGATGTGATCAGTACATGTTGATGATTTCATTCCTGTGCTGTTTGTAACTACCCTGGTAGGTTGACTGATAACCTGAACCAAGTTGCAGGCATTGGTTACAGTTTGAAGCTTTTTCTTGAGTGGGCAGCTTGATGAAAGCCAGCCAATATTTAAATCACCCAGAAAAAATACCTCTCTGTTGATATCTCATACATTATCAAGCATTTCACATATGTTATCCAGATACTGACTGTTAGCACTTGGTGATCTATAGCAGCTTCCCACCAGAATGGGCTTTAGGTGAGGCAGATGAACCTGTAGCCATATTACTTCAACAGTATTTAACATGAGATCTTCTCTAATCTTTACAGGAATGTGGTTCTGAATTTAAACAGCAACACCTCCACCATTGGCATTTCTATATTTTCTGTAAATGTTATAACCTTGTATTGCTACCACTGTATCATCAAATGTATTATCTAAGTGAGTTTCAGAGATTATATGAATATGAATGAACCTTGTTTCTGTTAACCTTGTTTCTGTGTTAATGTGGGCTATTTTGAGCACTTTTCTTCTGGGATGCTTACTTGTTTTCATGGCTTTACTGGGAAACTTAGCAGCAGTAGATGTGCTCATGTTATTTATGTTAGTGCAGGGTGATCTGCACACAGTGGACTTCCTCCTAGGGCACACCGGCTCAGTGCTAACAGTATAAATCTGGTTCATAGGCACATGATTACTGCATACAATAGCTGTAGGATCAGCTGAGACATGCAGGGCAGTTAGAGGGACATACATTAGGTTACTTATATTGTGTCTACCAATGCCCCTGGTGCAATGTGCATTTGCTGAAGCATTATGACAACTCATCGTCACAATGGTAGGGATTTGCTAAGCTGGGCTTGGGTCATTGATAAGTCATTGTCTCAACGCAGCCTTATAATGCTGTGAAAGGATCCAGGAACTCAAATGATTTGGGTGGATCCCATCCTCCTTATAAAACGTGTTTTTTTTTCCAAAAGGTATCGAAATTGTCAACAAAAGTTATACCCATTGAGCTGCAATAATCACGTAGCCAGTTGTAAAGAGAAAGAATCCTACTAAAGCGTTCAGTGCCACGATTCAGAGAGGGCACAGGGCCAGAAATGATGGGTATTTTGTTAGTGTCTATCAGAGTCAATCAGCTCTTTTAAAATCCAGTTTCAACTGTTCAGAACTACCGTTCATAATGTCATTAAAACCCACATGGACTGCGATAGAATCGATTTCCATGTCCTGACGTAGTACATTCGAGAGCAGCTTAGTAATGTAATTTACTCGAGCTCCGGGATAGGACATTGTTTTTGCACCAGGAATGGTCACATTTCTTACCATAGAGCTGCCCAAAATCACGGCTGGCGAGAAGGACGAGGAAATCCGCCCACTCCCACGCTTCACAGGATTCGGAGAACCCTTTATAGACGGACGAGAGGCAGGATAACTTGAGCCCGTTGCTTCCGGCGTCTGGTGCAGGCCTCCGACAGATGGAGAAGCCCAGCTCGATCCAGAGCAGGGACAGAAAGCTCTTAGAGACTTACCCAGAAAGACTCACAGCTGTAATCGATGCTTCTACAAAGTATTGACTCAGGGGTGGGAATACGTATGTAAATTCAATATTTAAAACATGTTTTAACTTTGTCATTATGGGGTTTTGTGTGTAGAAAAAATATATTTAATAAATTTTGAATTCAGGCTGTAACACAATAAAATGTGAAATAAGTCAAGGTGTATGGATACTTTCTGAAGGCACTGTATATGATCATTAGCACTGAAGCATATAACTGGATCTGCACAACAAATGGCCTGGGACATGAACTTATGATAAGACACATTTTCAAGCCTGAAAACAGCTAATAAATGTTACATTCGGGCATTTATCTAGAACAAGGAAACAATTTGTGAGGGACATGGACATTAGAGTAGAACACTTTTACAGTTAAAAAAATGACTAAGAAATACATTTTCAGAATGAGTGAGACATAATGCAATACACTAACACTTGACATCAAGGACATATACATAGTAGTAACTTTGTGATTACTACAATAGCAACGTTGTTGTTACATAGGACTTTTATGAATTGCTTTATAATTGCATAATAATGGAGTTATTACACAAGTTGAATAAGGAGCATTCACTATTCCTCGTGTGCAATAGTTACAAAAACTCTCAGCTGATTGCTTTGCAAATAAATCAAATCACCAAAGTATTATGTAACAACATAATAATACAATTTAGCTCTGAAAGTAATTTCAGTTTTATTACACAGGCAAACAGTTTAATGTTAAGTGTTACTGAGATTTCTAACAGTAAAGATATATGGCTACTAAGTGTCTAAGGGAACAAAATATCCATGCCTTCTTGAATCAACTACATCCAAGGTACAGTGAGGGAAAAAAGTATTTGATCCCCTGCTGATTTTGTACGTTTGCCCACTGACAAAGACATGATCAGTCTATAATTTTAATGGTAGGTTTATTTGAACAGTGAGAGACAGAATAACAACAACAAAAATCCAGAAAAACGCATGTCAAAAATGTTATAAATTGATTTGCATTTTAAATTAGGGAAATATGTATTTGACCCCTCTGCAAAACATGACTTAGTACTTGGTGGCAAAACCCTTGTTGGCAATCACAGAGGTCAGACGTTTCTTGTAGTTGGCCACCAGGTTTGCACACATCTCAGGAGGGATTTTGTCCCACTCCTCTTTGCAGATCTTCTCCAAGTCATTAAGGTTTCGAGGCTGACGTTTGGCAACTCGAACCTTCAGCTCCCTCCACAGATGTTCTATGGGATTAAGGTCTGGAGACTGGCTAGGCCACTCCAGGACCTTAATGTGCTTCTTCTTGAGCCACTCCTTTGTTGCCTTGGCCGTGTGTTTTGGGTCATTGTCATGCTGGAATACCCACGTACGACCCATTTTCAATGCCCTGGCTGAGGGAAGGAGGTTCTCACCCAAGATTTGATGGTACATGGCACTGTCCATTGTCCCTTTGATGCGGTGAAGTTGTCCTGTCCCCTTAGCAGAAAAACACCCCCAAAGCATAATGTTTCCACCTCCATGTTTGATGGTGGGGATGGTGTTCTTGGGGTCATAGGCAGCATTCCTCCTCATCCAAAACGGCGAGTTGAGTTGATGCCAAAGAGCTCCATTTTGGTCTCATCTGACCACAACACTTTCACCCAGTTCTTCTCTGAATCATTCAGATGTTCATTGGCAAACTTCAGACAGGCCTGTATATGTGCTTTCTTGAGCAGGGGGACCTTGCGGGCACTGCAGGATTTCAGTCCTTCACGGCGTAGTGTTTTACCAATTGTTTTCTTGGTGACTATGGTCCCAGCTGCCTTGAGATCATTGACAAGATGCTCCCGTGTAGTTCTGGGCTGATTCCTCACCGTTCTCATGATTATTGCAACTCCACGAGGTGAGATCTTGCATGGAGCCCCAGGCCGAGGGAGATTTTGTTTTGTGTTTCTTCCATTTGCGAATAATCGCACCAACTGTTGTCACCTTCTCACCAAGCTGCTTGTCGATGGTTTTGTAGCCCATTCCAGCCTTGTGCAGGTCTACAATCTTGTCCCTGATATCCTTGGAGAGCTCTTTGGTCTTGGCAATGGTGGAGAGTTTGGAATCTAATTGATTGATTGCTTCTGTGGACAGGTGTCTTTTATACAGGTCACAAACTGAGATTAGGAGCACTCCCTTTAAGAGTGTGCTCCTAATCTCAGCTCGTTACCTGTATAAAAGACACCTGGGAGCCAGAAATATTTCTGATTGAGAGGGGGTCAAATACTTATTTCCCTCATTAAAATGTGTCACGATCGTCTATAACAGGAGACCAAGGCGCAGCGTTGCGAGTGAACATGATGACTTTTAATTAGACAAGCACGTCAATACAAAACAAAAGACGAAAGTGAAGTCCAACAGTAACAAAGACTAAACTTGGAACAAAAACCCACAACCCACATGAGAACACAGACAGAATAAATATGGCTCCCAATCAGAGATAACGAGCCGACAGCTGACACTCGTTACCTCCGATTGGGAGTCACACGACACCACAATTAACACACCCAAAACACAACCAACCGAATACACCCTTACAACCAACCCCACAACAAATACCCAACAAAACAAACACACCCTGGTTCATTCACAACGTCCCGGAACCAGAGCGTGACAGTACCCCCCCCTAAAGGTGCGAACCCCGGACGCACCAACATAAAGACTAGGGGAGGGTCTGGGTGGGCGTCTGTCCACGGTGGCGGCTCTGGCCCCGGTCGTGATCCCCACCCCACCACAGTCACAAACTGCTTAATAGGCAGCACCGGACTAAGGGACAGCACCTGACTAAGGGGCAGCACCGGACTAAGGGGCAGCACCGGACTAAGGGCAGCACCGGGCTAAGGGGCAGCACCTGACTAAAGGGGCAGCACCGGACTAAGGGGCAGCACCGGGCTAAGGGACAGTACCTGACTAAGGGGCAGCACCGGACTGAGGGGCAGATCCTGGCTGGCTGGCTCAGGCGGATCCTGGCTGGACGGCTCTGGCGGATCCTGGCTGGCGGAAGGCTCTGGCTGATCCTGTCTGGCAGAAGGCTCTGGCTGATCCTGTCTGGCGGAAGGCTCTGGCTGATCCTGTCTGGCGGAAGGCTCTGGCTGATCCTGTCTGGCGGAAGGCTCTGGCTGATCCTGTCTGGCGGAAGGCTCTGGCTGATCCTGTCTGGCGGAAGGCTCTGGCTGCTCCTGTCTGGCGGAAGGCTCTGGCTGATCCTGTCTGGCGGAAGGCTCTGGCTGCTCCTGTCTGGCGGAGAGCTCTAGCGGCTCCCGGTCTGGCGGACGGCTCTGAAGGCTCATGGCAGACGGGGCGGCTTTGCAGGCTCAGTACAGACGGGCAGTTCCTGCGGCGCTTGGCAGACGGACAGTTCAGACGGGCGTTGGGCAGACGGGCAGTTCAGGCGCCGTTGGGCAGACGGGCAGTTCAGACGGCGTTGGGCAGACGGACAGTTCAGGCCCCGTTGGGCAGACGGCAGACTCTGGCCGTCTGAGGCGCATCGTAGGCCTGGTGCGTGGTGCCGGAACAGGAGGTACCGGGCTGAGGACACGCATCTCAGGGCTAGTGCGGGGAGAAGCAACAGGGCATGCTGGACCCTGGGGGACGCACCGTAGGCCTGATGCGTGGTGCCGGAACTGGAGGTACCGGCCTGAGGACACGCATCTCAGGGCTAGTGCGGAAAACAGCAACAGGGCATGCTTGGCCCTGGGGGACGCACCGTAGGCCTGATGCGTGGTGCCGGAACTGGAGGTACCGGGCTGAGGACACGCATCTCAGGGCTAGTGCGGGAAGCAGCAACAGGGCATGCTTGGCCCTGGGGGACGCACCGTAGGCCTGATGCGTGGTGCCGGAACTGGAGGTACCGGGCTGAGGACACGCATCGCAGGGCTAGTGCGGGGAAGCAGCAACAGGACGCACAGGACTCTGGGGACACACAGGAGGCTTGGTGCGTGGTGTAGGCACTGGTGGTACTGGGCTGGAGCGGGGAGGTGGCGCCGGAAATACCGGACCGTGCAGGCGTACTGGCTCCCCTTGAGCACTGAGCCTGCCCAACCTTACCTGGTTCTATACTCCCCGTCGCCCGACCAGTACGGGAAGGAGGAATAACCCGCACCGGGCTATGTGGGCGAACCGGGGACACCATGCGTAAGGCAGGTGCCATGTAAGCCGGCCCGAGGAGACGCACTGGTGGGTTGATGCGTAGGACCGGCTTCATGACCTCCGGCTCAATGCTCAATCTAGCCCGGCCGATACGTGGAGCTTGAATGTACTTTACCGGGCTATGCCTGCGTACAGGAGACACCATGCGCTCTACTGCGTAACACGGTGTCTGCCCGTACTCTCGCTCTCCACGGTCAGTCCAGGGAGTAGGCGCAGGTCTCCTACCTGACTTCGCCACACTCCCCTTTTAGCCCCCCCAAGAAATTTTTGGGTAGTACTCTCGGGCTTCCAGCCTCGCCTCCGTGCTGCCTCCTCATACCACCTCCTCTCTGCTTTAGCTGCCTCCAGCTCTTCACGAGGGCGGTGATATTCCTCCGGTTGTGCCCAAGGACCCTTTCCAGCCCGTATCTCCTCCCATGTCCATGAATCCTTTGGAGGCGTCCATAAATCCTGTGTAGGTAGGTCCTGTTGTCGCTTGTTACGCTGCTTGGTCCTCTTGTGGTGGGTTTTTCTGTCACGATCGTCTATAACAGGAGACCAAGGCGCAGCGTTGCGAGTGAACATGATGACTTTTAATTAGACAAGCACGTCAATACAAAACAAAAGACGAAAGTGAAGTCCAACAGTAACAAAGACTAAACTTGGAACAAAAACCCACAACCCACATGAGAACACAGACAGAATAAATATGGCTCCCAATCAGAGATAACGAGCCGACAGCTGACACTCGTTACCTCCGATTGGGAGTCACACGACACCACAATTAACACACCCAAAACACAACCAACCGAATACACCCTTACAACCAACCCCACAACAAATACCCAACAAAACAAACACACCCTGGTTCATTCACAACGTCCCGGAACCAGAGCGTGACAAAATGCAAATCAATTTATAACATTCTTGTTGTTATTCTGTCTCTCACTGTTCAAATAAACCTACCATTACAATTATAGACGGATCATTTCTTTATCAGTGGGCAAACTTACAAAATCAGCAGGGGATCAAATATTTTTTCCCTCATTGTAGGTGGAAAATCATGTTAATTTGTATTCTGAGTAAAGTATCCATTTAAAGATGGTACAGTGTGTGTTGAAACAATAACACTTTGATTTGATTACCTACACCAGGAGCCTGTTCAGGAGAATGGAGAATGGATATGTACTGAATGTTCGGATAGAAATGTATTGTGTAGATCAAATAGGATTGTGAGGTGGAGGTTTCAGTGAGGAGGCTGACAATAAAGATAGTTGTTTCTTGACAAAGTGAGGCTTTTTATTAGCAGTTGAATAATTAATATAGCCGGTGACTGTACAAGTATTTACAAAAACATATAAACAGGATGATGAACAAAAAGGTAGGCCTAATAAACTAACCTGAATAACATAGAGCAAAGGACAACCCTGGCTTGAATTATGCCTGTACCCAGCAGCAGGCCAACCTATTACCTGTTACCTGTTACCTGTTACGTTACCTGCCCCTGGGATAAACATGTACGTCCCCCTGGGATTAGCTACTACCGCTTTACCCATACCATTCATTTGAACGCACCCACCGTTTGCAGGTGAAATGGCCAGATAACCCTCTTCAATCAATGAGGAAATACAAGCTAATAAGTTACATTTATTTTGAGCCACCTACGCGTTTTACTCGCTAAACATGCTCACATTATACAAGTAACTTGTGATCACTGAATGCATGCATAGAACGATATATATTTACTGGAGACACATAACGAAAGGTTTCTGCGCCAAACCAATTGCCGACTCTTCAAACTCCAAGCTCATAATAGGCATGTTTCTTTCTTTGGCAGGTGATCAACATTCAACATATCGGGACTACACATCAATAAAATTATGAAATGTGCTTCTCATCATTAACCATGAACTGTTTGTCATGTCCGGTCATTTACAATAGGCAAGGATTTAGCTTAGGACGATCATCACAATGATCACTGTCAGATTAATTTGAATATTATAGAAAGTGTGTGTGCCTTATTCATTCTATTTCTGTCTGAAACATGCAGTTCCAGATACAGCCCTGCCATTAGTTGAAGGCAGCCAATCCAATAGTTTCTGAAAATTGGTAACCTGAGATCTGTATTCAAATAGTTTTAAAAAGTAGTTACTTTCTGAGATCTGTATTCAAGGAGTTTTACAAAGTTGTAATTTTTTGGGATCTGTTTCCAAATAGGTGTAGTCCCCTCCAAAGTAACTATTACTTTCCACAAAGCATATTTAAAGCTACACGTATAGTTATCCCAGGTCTGAGACAGTCCATATGCTTTTCCACTAAAATGGCTCTGAAATGAAGGTCCCTTAAATGTAAAGTGTGACAAGCTGCACTGTGAAACGCAATGAAGAATCATGTTGATTCAGGAGAGCACATGTACGGTATGTTGGGGAGGATATGAAAAACTGCAACAAGTCTGCGAGTTTCGAAAACCGATTTCCTTGAACAAAAACCCCATTGAAACGTTATTCTCTAGGAAATAGCGATAGCGGAAATAATATCTCCCTTTTTCCCAGGATAATTGGAAAACCATCCTTGTTTACTTTGGTAAATTGATGGGGGACTGCATAGTTTCAGGAAGCTTTTGAGTGCGACCAGACCAGCAGTGGTCTCATGTTCGTAATCCTCTGTGAGGCAGAGCGCTCATCATGACTGCAGTGTGGGCCCAAGAGTGGGCCAGAGTAGGAGAGCTCTCCAGACAGTCTAGACGTAATAAAGACCAGGGATTTAGGGCTGGATTCAATCCGTATCGCCGAAGTATCATGGAAGATCCGTAATAAAATGTAAAGGTAAAATCCTATTGAGCCGACATATGCAGCATTTACTGTGAATGCAGTAAACATTGCCTTTGTCCATCGCGCTATACAGCGGATCTTCAGCGCAACGGATTGAATAGAGCCCTATGAGCAAAAAGGAGATACAAACAGCCACCCCTTCACATGTGAGTTACACCACAAATGGGCCCTTTTCGATGTTTCCTTACCCTAAGGATAAGCCTTTCTTTTGGATGGGCCTCCTCTCTGAGGCCCTTTGCATTCATTCTGATGGTCAGAGTGGTCTCTCTTGTAAAATACGTTTCATCTCAATGGCACAAACGTGATTATAGTTAAGATTGTTTTATTATTAAAAACTGTTTCTAGCCAAGGTGATTACTATGAATTGTTAAATAAATAATTTTAAATTGATGCACTAGTTCTATGGGTCTATGGGTCTGTTCTATTTTTGCACTCTTGATTTGATTTGATTTCTTACAGACGATGAGACTGATTTAAGTTAAATAATTACTGCCCATATCTCGACAGTTGCAGACTGTAGAAATAGCTGTTCCATTTTGGCATGTATTCAGTGTTTCAATCTGTCCTTCATTAAATGAATCACTGTAAACAAGCTGAGTATTGTTCTGAGTGGGTGTGGCCCTGTGATATAAATAACAGACTTGCACAGACACTCCAGCCAAGCTAATTGTGTTCTGTTTGGGATGTCAAAGGCAAATGTCAAACATGTCTCGAAATGGTGCTAGGAGCTACAGAGACTTCATAAAGTATTCACACCCCTTTACTTTTTCGATATTTGTTTGTGTTAAAGCCTGAATTTAAAATGGATTAAAATTAGATTTTGTGTCACTGATCTACACACAATACCCCATAATGTCAAAGTGGAATTTGGTTTGTAGAAAATGTTAGAAATGCAGTCACTACAAAGACACAGACCAATGGTGATTTTAAAACAGTTACAGAGTTAATGGTTGTGATATGAGAAAAATTATGATGGATCAACAACATTGTAGTTACTCCACATTACTAACCTAAGTTAGTGAAAAGAAGGAAGCCTGTACATAATAACAACAAGGCAGTAAAGTAATACTTGTAAAAAATGTGACAAAAAAATTAACTTTCTGTCCTGAGTACAAAGTGTTATGTTTGGGGCAAATCCATCACAACACATCACTGAATACCACTCTTGATATTTTCAAGGATGGTGGTGACTGCATCATGTTATGGGTATGCTTGTCATTGGCAAGGTTGTTTTTTAGGATAAAAAGAAACGGAATAGAGCTAAGCACAGGCAAAATCCTAGAGGACAAGAGGATTCAGTCTTCTTTCCAACAGACACTGGGCGATTAATTCACAGGACAATAACCTAAAACACAAGGCCAAATCTACACTGGAGTTGCTTACCAAGATGACAGTTTTGACTTAAATCGTCATGAAAACCTATGGCAAGACTTGAAAAAGGCTATCTAGCAATGATTAACTACAACCTTGACAGAGCTTGAAGAATTTAAAATATAATAATATTGTACAATCGAGGTGTGCAAAGCTCTTAGAGACTTACCCAAAAAGACTCACAACTGTAATCGCCGCCAAAGATATTTCTAACATGCATTGTCTCAGGGTGGTGAATACTTATCTAATGAAGATATATCTGTTCTACAAACTTTGTAAAATCATGTAATGAGCTGCACTGTAAAGAGGTTATTGAGCATTTTCCAGTAACTTAATGGCAACTTGTTTCCAGAAGTTGCTGTGAATTTGTAATTTCCTAACTGAAACCATTTGTCAGTAAGGTATTTCACAATAACTTACTGGCAATACACTGCCAGTAATCTACAGGCAACTTACTGCCACTAGTAATATCTGCCAGTTACCTGCTGTGCCTTCAATGACTTACCTGTTGACAACATGGAACATTACTTGATGATTGACAGCATACTCACTTCCCTGTCACACCATCAGGTCAGTTTGACAGATTAGCCACAGTAAATTAATGTACATTTTACAATAACCCACTTGCAACTACTTGACAGTAAGTTAATGAACATTTTTTATTAACTTCCTATCAACCAGCTGCAATTAAGTTACTGGAAAATGCACATAAACTCCTTCTTAACAGTGCAGCTATTGTTGTTGTTGTTACAAGCTCTTACAAAGATTGTAGAACTGACAGTGTAAAAAGAGTTGCTCAACCTTAATCAACATAACGATAAAACCACTTAAACTGGTACATCATTTCCACTGACAGTTGGCACTAATAGAGCATATTTTAGACCATTCTATCAAATATGCTAATAAGCCCCGCTAGCACATTGCCCAAACCTACATTTCAAAGTGCAGCAATGATTGCACCTTATGTTGAATATATTGAGTAGAAAAATTTACCACTATACTAGATTATCCATACCTCTGAAGGTACTTTATGTACACCAGGGAACAACCCTGTATCGTAACCATACTCTTATTTTTGAGAGTGTGTGGATATATGTTCTTGGGAACAAATAAGTACCTGGTGGCACTGCTGAAAAATGTATGCACTCCCGACCAATATGTTGCAAGTTCAAATCCCAAGAGCATTAATGCACACTTAATGCCAAGTGTCCCTGAGCACTGCTACTTTTTCGTAGGTGTTGTCAGATAGCAGCACAATTATTCACTTGATTCTGGGCAACAAAGCTTTTAGCAAAGTGCAGAAATATTTTCTTGCCAATAAGTCTGTGGACAATCACTGTCATGGCCAGACCAGGTGGCGTAGCAGGAAATTCAGGTTGAGGCATACAAAAGGTTGTGAATTCAAATCCCAGCTGAGGTTGCATCCCAAGTGTGCTAACCAGGGTTGAGGTCAATTCCATTTAAATTAAAGTCCATTTTAAAATAATTGGAATTAGAATCCACATTTTGCATGGGGAAAAGCCAGTGCCAGCAAGGTACGCGTTTGGGGTAGAGATCAAAAAATGGAGGTGTGGTGGAGATGTGTCTACAAATATGCTGTATTCTGACCTTGACTTAATTCCCTAATTATTCCACCACCTTTAGGCATGAGAAAACCATGAATAAGGTTGAGCACCTGTCGGTTCCAAGTGGAAAAACAGATAGTACTGTACTTTCGATAGAAATAACACCATTCTCCATGCATCAACATACAATGTATTGTGGCCCCTTTTCCACAGTGAAGTAGGCTATAAATAGCTGAGCCGTTATTCAACATTTTAATTGCATGTCCTCATAATTTGCAGGGATGCAATTTGGAGACTCAAGGTTTCTGTAGCACCGAACCTACCGAGTTGATTTTGCCCTCTAGAATGTTTTAATTACATGCTTGGGCTTTTCAATTTTAATTTAATTTTACAATTTGTATCATGTTAAATATTAGCCACTATCGGGAGCCACCATCAGTACATTTACATTTATGTCATTTAGCAGACGCTCTTTGTCAGGGCGTGCTGTAGGTGCAATGGTGGAATCAAACGCAGGACTCAGAACGATATTCCAAAGGCTTGTATTACTGCCCAAACTAAGGCAAAAGGACAACTTTGCCCGAAGGCGAAAAATACGCACGAAGGCGAAAAGTAACAGCGCACAAACAGGTGCGACAATGGTAACTGCGCACAAACAGGTGCGAAAATACTCCAGCGCAGTGGAGAGAAGCTCAACCGAGCAATACACACAACTGACGGAAAATAATTACACACAACACTAGACAAACACAACGAGAAACTTATAAGACACTAATTACGCCAAAACAGAAACAGGTGTGGAAACAAACAGACAAAAGCAAACGAACATGAAACATACAGCGGTGGCAGCTAGAATTCCGGAGACGACGAACGCCGAAACCTGCCCGAACAAGGGAGAGAGGCAGCCTCGGCCGAAACCGTGACACTCTTATCCAGAGTGACTTACAAATTGGTGCATTCACCTTATGATAGCCAGTGGGACAACCACTTTACAATTTATTTATTTATTATTTTTTAGTTTTTATTATTATTATTATTTTATATATTTTGTGGGGGTGGTGTGGGGGAGGGGGGGTATAAGGATTACCTTTATACTATCCCAGGTATTCCTTAAAGAGGTAGGGTTTCAAGTGTCTCTGGAAGGTGGTCAGTGACTCCGCTGTCGAGGCGTCGTGAAGGAGCTTGTTCCACCATTGGGGTGCCAGAGCAGCGAACAGTTTCGACTGGGCTGAGCGGGAACTGTGCTTCCGCAGAGGTAGACCAGCAGACCAGAGGTGGAAGAACGCAATGTCCTCGTTTGGGTGTAGGGACTGATCAGAGCCTGAAGGTAAGGAGGTGCCGTTCCCCTCACAGCTCCATAGGCAAGCACCATGGTCTTGTAGCAGATGCGAGCTTCAACTGGAAGCCAGTGGAGTGTGCGGAGGAGCGAGGTGATGTGAGAGAACTTGGGAAGGTTGCAGCGTTCTGGATGAGTTGTAGGGGTTTAATGGCACAGGCAGGGAGCCCAGCCAACAGCGAGTTGCAGTAATCCAGACGGGAGATGACAAGTGCCTGGATTAGGACCTGTGTAAGGTAGGGTTGTACTCTGCGAATGTTGTAGAGCATGAACCTACAGGATCGGGTCACCGCTTTGATGTTAGCAGAGAACGACAGGGTGTTGTCCAGGGTCACGCCAAGGTTCTTTAAACTCTGGGAGGAAGACACAATGGAGTTGTCAACCGTGATGGCGAGATCATGGAGCGGGCAGTCCTTCCCTGGGAGGAAGAGCAGCTCCGTCTTGCCGAGGTTCAGCTTGAGGTGGTGATCCGACATCCACACTGATATGTCTGCCAGACATGCAGAGATGCGATTCGCCACCTGGTTATCAGAAGGGGGAAAGGAGAAGATTAATTGTATGTCATCTGCGTACCAATGATAGGAGAGACCATGTGAGGATATGACAGAGCCAAGTGACTTGGTGTATAGAGAGAATAGGAGAGGGCCTAGAACTGAGCCCTGGGGGACACCAGTGGTGAGAGAACGTGGTGCGGAGACAGATTCTCGCCACACCACCTGGTAGGAGCGACCTGTCAGGTAGGACGCAATCCCAGAGTGAGCCGCGCCGGAGATGCCCAACTCGGAGAGGGTGGAGAGGAGGATCTGATGGTTCACAGTATCAAAGGCAGCAGATAGGTCTAGAAGGATGAGAGCAGAGGAGAGAGAGTTAGCTTTAGCAGTGCGGACATTTATAACTGTCACTTTAGTGTGAGTGTTACTTACCTAAACCTAAGTATTTTTAAATCTACAAATTGGCACTGAAACAGAGACTAATATGCATATATTTATATGGCTTTCGTTCATTGATCCCTAATATTCTTAACCCATTCTCTCAATATATTCTAGTGAGTCTGTCGACAAAATTAAAATAAATGGTACACCATATTTAAAGGGATGGCTTGAGACAAATGTACTGATAAACCATATTGAATGAAAACTTCACGAGAAAATCTGTTGGCCAGCAAGTGGGAGGGTTTTCAGCCATTGAATTACATGTATTCAGTGTGCAAGGTAGCCACACCTGTAGAGTGTGTTATGTGCCTGGATAAGTTATGTCTGAATTCCAACTACTAAGAAGTGTGTAGGAAATGCATGCGTAGGAAAGTCAAAAATGTTCTATGTCTGAATTGGCCCCTTCCTGAATACAGTTTTTTGTTGTATATTTACACACAAAAAAAGACAGTTCAGCTCTAAGTTGTTCCTGTATTTTCACCACAACTCAGTGGCTGGTAACTTACTATAAAATTACATGATGTTTTTTACAGTTTGTGCCATACCCGCATCTTAAGTATCCTAAAATGTTTTATGTAATTGCAAGTGAGGCATGCCAAGTTAATTTGCAGGACGGCCAAAAAGTACCCAAGTGCATTGTGACTGACTGTAAAAAATGTTTTTTTGAAAATGTGCATCCCCATGTTGTCACATTAACTTTACATAAGATAACATGTAATCCCATTATATCATATATTAAACATGTGTTCACATGTGAAATGTATGTTTTTTCCGTAGGAGATCCCTGGAACAAACCGGGAACTTGACAAACTCTCCAGGGGACCATGATACAACGTTCTGAGAACGTCTTAAAAACGTCCTTGGTGACATCCCTGGAACAAACTGGGAACTAGACAAACCTCCAGGTGACCATTCATGTCATCACACAGCATAGGAGTCATTCATGCTTTAAATACAATCAAGCATTTTATTTCGAAGATGAAATAACAAAGGGAGCCTTGAATAATTAAAAAATAAATAAATAACTTGATTGTCTGCGAAACATTCATTATTTGAATAATCACTCAAAAGCCCCATGTTTTGAACGCATGTTTCATCCTGCAACAAGCCTAGGCCTGATTAGGAAACCATTTGGATCAGCTATGAGTCTACTTTCAATATACAAGGTCCAGCAAGGCAGGGAAGTCATTGGGTGTATTTTGTTGGGATGTATTGGCGTTAACAGATGCCATTCGATTATGGACTTCTCCTGATTCTGAGATGCGCTGCCTGTCATGGTCTCGTGGATCATCATTCTCCCGAGTGCACTCCAGACTATTCGTATCACAATTTGAAACATTTAAATCATGCGAATAATAAACGTAATCATGGCCACAAATGTCTCTGGCCCAGCCAATATTGGAATCCTGCCGCTAAGGCTGCTGCTGCTGAGAGAGACACGTACAGTCTTTTATTTTTCATAGCACAGAGCAGCAACCCCGATACCCGCCCGGCCCGAATCAATTCTCACAATTTGAGGCCCGGCCCGGTATTAGACCGGGGCCCCGTCGGGTTCGGGCTGAAAATGAGAACTCTAACACATACACACCATGTTTCCATCCAACCATTTTTATACCTTTAAATGTCAAGCGCGCTATAACATGTATCTAGTGCTGATCAGATTGAATCCCGGCTTAGATTCAGTCCAGACAGAGAAAGTTTGGAAAACGTTACGATTCATAGGTATCTGAATCACAACTTAACACAACACCAGTTAGTATGATAAGAGACTGAGTGATTAATTGAGGG
Organism: Coregonus clupeaformis; assembly: GCF_020615455.1. NCBI lineage: Eukaryota > Metazoa > Chordata > Actinopteri > Salmoniformes > Salmonidae > Coregonus > Coregonus clupeaformis. The sequence continues at coordinate 28,228,634 of NC_059225.1, forward strand.
GGAAGCCTAATAAGGTAACACACCCTTGTGAGATAAGCACCGTATGAATAATCCCAGGGGGAAGACCAATGATGTTACACCGGCTGGAAAGATTTGGGACTGTCTGGGCACAGGCTACTCATATTTGGAGTCATCATGAGCTAATACCAGTAGGTGGTATCTAAAAAGGGAGTTGTGGTAAACAAAATCCTGGCATGTTTTTACCTGCCCCATGGCAGTGTGTAGCAAGCTATTAGCCCTCACATCCAACGCATGTTGGAGTGACTTTGTATATAAGTTGTATTCTCTCCGGGGATGTCCTTCAGCTATGACTATGTCCGTTGATTGAGTATCAGACATTAGTGACAGAACGCTGGGTCTGAAACACTGAGAGAGTGTGTGATCAGTCACACATGCAAGTGTGTGGCATACTGCCGTTGACGGCGGGGCTGGTATACGCTCACGCTCTCCTTGTCTTTAATGATGGCCTCGGGGCACTCCTGCGTAAGGGGGGGGGGAGGGTGGAGTACAGCGGGCCGCCCACGTAACATGATGACACACACACACCGCTCGATCATACAGACTCACTCTCCCAGACCAAATATAGCTCAGCCCCGCTGCTCGACCAGACCTGACTGACAGACAGACAGAGTGACAACCATACAGACGGCCAGACTGTGTAGCTTAATGTGTCTTAATCACACCAACATTCCATTTCACACACGCAGTTCACCCGCAAGGTGATCCACAATGTGTCTGTTTTGGAACATGTTCACTCAGGATGGTTAGGGTTTCACAAGAGGAGTTTGGTGTTAGTGTAGTGAAACTGTCCTCATGGGGTTGGATAGGGTTTCCTGTTTGTTTGTCAGCTCTGATTATTACCACCCAATAGACAGCCATTGTTTTGAGGGTGATTATTCTGCAGCAGTGTACGTGTGCGTGTCCGCGTGTTGGGAATAACATCAGACAGCCAAAAGACACATTTCCGATTCACATTGGACAGTAAAGTTGGATTCTATTCTAATATAACCAGTCAGACACGGGATGGCCCTTCACAACATTGACCTCTGTAGTTGAAGCCAGAGGTCAACATCGTCTGGGATCTCTGACTTGAAACTCCGTTTCTGCCAATGAACTCTGATCGTGTCTGGGGCAATTTGTCTAGCATCTCTTATGAATGATTACTTTTTATAATGATCATCTATGGCTCAAACTGTATTTCAAATATACAGTACAGGTCAAAAGTTAGGACACACCTACTCATTCCAGGGTTTTTCTTTATTTTTACTATTTTCTACATTGTAGAATAATACTGAAGACATTAACACTATGAAATAACACATATGGAATCATGTAGTAACAAAAAAAGTGTTCAACAAATCAAAATATATGTTATATTTCAGATTCTTCAAAGGAGCCACCCTTTGCTTTGATGACAGCTTTGCACACTCTTGGTATTCTCTCAACCAGCTTCATGATGTAGTCACCTGGAATGCATTTCAATTAACAGGTGTGCCTTGTTAAAAGTTAATTTGTGGAATTTCTTTCCTTCTTAATGTGTTTGAGCATATCAGTTGTGTTGTGACAAGGTAGGGGTGGTATACAGAAGATAGCCCTATTTGGTAAAAGACCAAGTCCATATTATTGCAAGAATAGCTCAAATAAGCAAAGCGAAACGACAGTCCATCATTACTTTAAGACATGAAGGTCAGTCAATCTGGAAAATGTCAAGAACTTTGAAAATTTGAAAGTGCAGTCACAAAAACCATCAAGCACCATAATGAAACTAGCTCTCATGAGGACCGCCACAGGAAAGGAAGACCCAGAGTTACCTCTGCTACAGAGGATAAGTTCATTAGAGTTAACAACCTCAGAAATTGCAGCACAATTAAATACTTCACAGAGTTTAAGTAACAGACTCATCTCAACATCAACTGTTCAGAGGAGACTGTGTGAATCAGGCCTTCATGGTCGAATTGCTGCAAAGAAACCACTACTAAAGGACACCAATAAGAAGAAGAGACTTGCTTGGGCCAAGACACACGAGCAATGGACATTAGACCGGTCGAAATCTGTCCTTTGGTCTGATGAGTCCAAATGTGCGATTGTTGGTTCCAACCGCCATGTCTTTGTGAGACGCCGAGTAGGTGAACGGATGATCTCCACGTGTGGTTCCCACAGTAAAGAATGGAGGAGGAGGTGTGATGTTGTCGGGGTGTTTTGCTGGTGACACTGTCTATGATTTATTTAGAATCAAGGCACACTTAACCAGCATGGCTACCACAGCATTCTGCAGCGATACACCATCCCATCTGGTTGTGTAAGGGCTATTTGACCAAGAAGGAGAGTGATGGAGTGTTGCATCAGATGAGCAGGCCTCCACAATCAGCCGACCTGAACCCAATTGAGATGGTTTGGGAAGAGTTGGACCGCAGAGTGAATTAAAAGCAGCCAACAAGTGCTCAGCATATGTGGGAACTCCTTCAAGACTTTTGGAAAAGCATTCCTCATGAAGCTGGTTGATAGAATGCCAAGAGTGTGCAAAACTGTCATCAAGGCAAAAGGTGGCTACTTTGAATAATATTTTTTGGTTACTACTACTACATGATTCCATATGTGTATTTTCATAGTGTTGATGTCTTCACTATTATTCTACAATGTAGAAAATAGTAAAAATAAAGAAAAACCCTTGAATGAGTAGGTGTGACCAAACTTTTAACTGGTACTGTACATGGTTACAGAGTCATAATATTGTCATAACTATAAGATGTATAGTTTAAATAAAGTGTTACCCTGTACTGTGTGCAGAGGTGGCACAACAGGTTCAACAGTGGTGTGGCAAAATTCGTATGTGTCTTTTCTTGGACGTGGAGTTTTCTTCTAATCTCATGACCCGGTCAGGTAAATCTCTGGATCCTATTTGTAGGCTATGACAAAATATTATTATTATAGATAGCTCCCTATTCATCTGTGCTAGGACTATGGGGCTGGGGTTTTTCTTGTAGGTTCATGTGAATTGGAAACACTCCTGGCCTAAGTGGATCAAACCCTTTCAAATTCCCACAAACCTTGTTATTATTCATTCTGAATCTGATATCAAAAGAGCCAGATACAACAACATACTCTGTAGTTTAATGAACTACTATAGTAATAATATGCCATTTAGCAGACGCTTTTGTCCAAAGTGACTTACAGTCATGTGTGCATACATTTTTACGTATGGGTGGTCCCGGGGATCAAACCCACTACCCTGGCATTACAAGCGCCATGCTCTACCAATTGAGCTACAGAGGACCGCTATAGCAGGGCTGAGCTTTATGCAACGAATGGTTACAATGTCTATAAACATACATTTCACTCTATAGACACACAATGTTAAGCATGGTAAACAATGTTAAGACAGACCGGTTTTAATGTAGAAAACTATTTTAATTGTATGTCATAAAACCTATTATTTGTTAATCTGATTACAGCGCTCTTCTGCAATTCTTCATTCTGTAAGCAGGGTTACATTTACCACTATACACAATAGCCTTTGTAGCAAGGCAGGGTTATATTTAACACTATACACAGTAGACATTTCAGACATTTTTGCTAATTTATTAAAAATAAAAAACGGAAATATCTCATTTATATAAGTATTCAGACCCTTTACTCAGTACTTTGTTGAAGCACCTTTGGCAGCGATTAGAGCCTCGAGTCTTCTTGGGTATGACGCTACAAGCTTGGCACACCTGTATTTGGGGAGTTTCTCCCATTCATCTCTGCAGATCCTCTCAAGCTCTGTCAGGTTGGATGGGGAGCGTTGCTGCACAGCTGTTTTCAGGTCTCTCCAGAGATGTTCGATCGGGTTCAAGTCCGGGCTTTGGCCACTCAAGGACAGCCTGAGTTGTCTTGACTGTGTGCTTAGGGTCGTTGTCCTTTTGGAAGGTGAACCTTCGCCCCAGTCTGAGTTTCTGATTGCTCTGGAGCATCAAGGATCTCTCTGTGCTTTGCTCCGTTCATCTTTGCCTCGATCCTGACTAGTCTCCCAGTCCCTGCCGCTGAAAAACATCCCCACAGCATGATGCTGACACCACCATGCTTCACCGTAGGGATGGTGCCAGGTTTCCTCCAGACGTGACGCTTGGCATTCAGGCCAAAGAGTTCAATCTTGGTTTCATCAGACCAGATAATCTTGTTTCTCATTGTCTGAGAGTCTTTAGGTGCCTTTTGGCAAACTCAAAGCAGGCTGTCATGTGCCTTTTACTGAGGAGTGGCTTCTGTCTGGCCACTCTACCATAAAGGCCTAATTGGTGGAGTGCTGCAGAGATGGTTGTCCTTCTGGAAGGTTCTCCCATCTCCACAGAGGAACTCTAGAGCACTGTCAGAGTGACAATCGGGTTCTTGGTCACCTCCCTGACCAAGGCCCTTCTCCCCTGATTGCTCAGTTTGGCCCGGCGGCCAGCTCTAGTAAGAGTCCTTCAATGGGACCTTCAATGCTGCAGAAATGTTTTGGTGCCTCGACACAATTCTGTCTCAGAGCTCTACTGACAATTCCATGCACCTCATGACTTGGTTTTTGCTCTGACATGAACTGTCAACTGTAGGACCTTATATAGACAGGTGTGTGCCTTTCCAAATCATGTTCAATCAATTGAATTTACCACAGGTGGACTCCAATCAAGTTGTCGGAACATCAAGGATCATCAATGGAAACAGGATGCACCTGAGCTCAAGAGTCTCATAGCAAAGGGTCTGAATACTTATGTAAAAAAGGTATTTCTGTTTTTTGTTTTTAATACATTTGCAAAAACCTGTTTTTGCTTTGTCATTATGGGGTATTGTGTGTAGATTTATGAGTATAATTTTTAGAATAAGGCTGTGACGTAACAAAATGTGGAAAAAGTCAAGGGGTCTGAATACTTTCTGAAGGCATTGTATGTTCTTATTGTCTGTGTAGACAGCACTGAGGTGGATATTTTTCTTTTTTTTAAACTGAGAAATCTGTCCCACAAACATTTGGGAATAATCACCAGCAGTGAAAAAAAACTTTAAAAAAACACCACAATAGTACTGGACTACTGGACTAACAAACTGGCTGACTAACCTTTTCAGGAACTTCAGTATCCCTTGGCCTTGGATAGCAGCAGCAGATCATTTCATCATCTTTATCCTGTGCCAAACACATTTATTCAATGAGTCTAAATTATTAACGTTAGCTGCTGGCTGTATGATTGTATCTTCCTATCTAGCTAATGTTAGTTAGCTAGCTAGCTATCTATCTAGCTAGGCTACTAAAGCTAACATTAGTAGTTTTGTTAGCTAGCTATACTGCCCTACAAAGGCAAAAAGCAGTATCTATGTATTTTATTTGTACAGCAAAAAAAATGTTTCTGTCTAGACACAGCAATGTCTGACACTCAATAATATATTCTGATCAACTGGATTGTTCTTGTGTCAGGAAACTAAATACCACATTAATCAGATAATATACCTGGCCATTACAACAGATCAAAGATTTTGAACCAAATTCATAGTTACTGTATAGATTGGATCATTCTAGACAGTTTTTGAGAACGACTAAACTGATTTTATTAACACATACCTTGTTTTCCACATTAGTCACGGGCTTCATCATTAAGTGCATTGACAACGTTTTCCCCACAGTGACTATACAAATGTATCCAAACCAAAAATCATGGTGTAATGTATACGCTTGGAGTCAGGAAGCAGTTGCAGAAGGTGAGTTTAATGATGAGAGAATGCAGATAAACAAAACAGGAGAAGTGTACCGAACGTGACCAAAGCCAATCCTGCCTGATGACTGAGGCTACTGAGGGGTAAATAAAGGGAGAGTAATCAAGGTGATGATGAGGTCCAGGTGTGCATAACGATGTGGAGTAGGTGAGACTGACTGCATCACTTCTTCTTTTTATAAGAAACATTAATGTGTTGAAAATGGTTTGCATAGCCAACTTACACACAGCTGTGACACACACACTTATTCCACCAGACATGCCACCAGGGACTTTTCACAGTCCCCAAATCCAGAACAAATTCAAGAAAGCATACAGTATTATACATAGCCATTATTGCATGGAACTCCCTTCCATCTCATATTGCTCGAATTAACAGCAAACCTGGTTTTAAAATAACGGATAAAGCAACACCTATGGCACAATGCCTCTCCCCTATTTGACCTAGATATGTTTTGTGTATGTATCTATATGTAGGATATGTGTGCCGTTTTTAAATGTACGTAGTTCTGTCCTTGAGCTGTTCTTGTCTATTAATGTTCTGTATTATGTAATTTCATGTTTTGTGTGGACCCCAGAAAGAGTAGCTGCTGCCTTCGCAACAGCTAATGGGGATCCTAATAAAATACGGGGGCTCCTCAGGGTTACATGCTTAGTCCCTTCCTGTACTCCCTGTTTACCCACAACTACGCGGCCCCACATGACTCCAACACCATTATCAAGTTTGCTGATGACCGACGATGATGAGATGAGTAATGAGGAACTATTCAAACCGCACGAGAGAAGAATCTTCCAGAAAGAACGCTGGCACGTTAGCGGAGAAGACAGTACCTAGAATCTTGGTCAAGGTAAGCATGGTGATTGATTTTATTCAACGTTTGTCTGTGTGGTTGTAGTCAGAATTGTAAGCATTAATGTTATTAGTGATTACTCCATATACTCATTTTGTGCTCTTGAGTCTGAAACATATTGGCATGGCAGCTAAAGGTAAAAGACGATGTTGCTAGCTAGCTTCTATGGACAGTAAAACAGGAGATGATTAACATTTTGCAAGGAGGTAAAGTTAGTTGGCGAAACACCATGATATTTAGCTATTGGTCAAGAACTTCGAATTTACTAAGCCAACTAATTAAGGTTTGCTGAGGACTGCACACCGCTTGAGCTAGCTAACATGCTAGCTAACTTGCTAGCTAACTAATGCTTTGGTGCTTGTGCATGACATCGTCTGCAATCACTTTGCAGCAGCATTTAGTGCGGCATTTTTTTTTGTGTGAGGTAAGAGTTAAAAATGGTACAAGTTCATGTATTTGCATCAAAACAGACATAAAAATAAAATGTTATTCATTACATATTTAAGATCTTATGATTAACACCTAATCCTATGAGATTGGTGCTTTCATGCAGTTTAACAGTTTGCCCATGGCTGCCTCCATGTTGTAAAATGTGGTGCAAAGGTGACATACAGACTTATTGAAATGGGATGTGGAGTTCATTTTAGCATTTGAACAGTGTTACTTTATATTATGGGTGTCCATTTATCAATACATTCAAAATTATTTGACCAAAATAAAAATCATTCAACGTATGTGCATATGAGTGGATGCATGCATAAATCAATAGATAATTGACAAAAACATTTCATAATGAAAAAATATTACTTTAATGAACAACACTTATATTTACAGGTCCATAATGTTTTCCTACTACATTTGTGCTGCTTTGTCTACCAAAGTCTGTATAGTGTTGGTGAGTACTGTTATCAGAGGTTGTTTTAATACCCAAAAATATTTTGCACCGAATGTCAGTCTTTAGATCTGATGGTATTTCTGTTCTCTTTTTTTCAGTGTTATGTGAATGTGGAAATGTAAGGGGTGTCAAGTAGGTCCCAACTTTTGCATCATTACAAGTTAAAGCACCGACATTACGGCCATACTGTCCGATACCCATGTACAGACATTGACTGTCCATGCGCATTTAAGACCTGGAATGCCTTAATTGTGCACCAAAGTAAAGTCCACTCAACAGAGGTTACTAAAGATCTCATAAACGTGGCAATATTCAGTTGTCATCTACAGTTGAAGTCGGAAGTTTACATACACTTAGGTTGGAGTCACTAAAACTCGTTTTTCAACTACTCCATAAATGTATTGTTTACAAACTATAGTTTTGGCAAGTCGGTTAGGACATCTACTTTGTGCATGACACAAATAATCTTTCCAACAATTGTTTACAGACAGATTATTTCACTTATAATTCACTGTATCAATCACAATTCCAGTGGGTCAGACGTTTACATACACTAAATTGAATGTGCCTTTAACAGCTTGGAAAATTCCAGAAAATTATGTCATGGCTTTAGAAGCTTCTGATAGGCTAATTGACATCATTTGAGTCAATTGGAGGTATACCTGTGGAATATATTTCAAGGCTTACCTTCAAACTCAGTGCCTCTTTGCTTGACATCATGGGAAAATGAAAATAAATCAGCCAAGACCTCAGAAAAAAAATTCTAGACCTCCACAAGTCTGGTTCATCCTTGGGAGCAATTTCCAAACGCCTGAAGGTCCAACGTTCATCTGTACAAACAATAGTACGCAAGTATAAACACCATGGGACCAGGCAGCCATCATACCGCTCAGGAAGGAGACACGTTCTGTCTCCTAGAGATGAACGTACTTTGGTGCGAAAAGTGCAAATCAATCCCAGAACAACAGCAAAGGACCTTGTGAAGATGCTGGAGGAAACAGGTACAAAAGTATCTATATCCACAGTAAAACGAGTCCTATATCGACATAACCTGAAAGGCCGCTCAGCAAGGAAGAAGCCACTGCTCCAAAACCGCCATAAAAAAAGCCAGACTACGGTTTGCAACTGCACATAGGGACAAAGATCATACTTTCTGGAGAAATGTCCTCTGGTCTGATGAAACAAAAATACAACTGTTTGGCCATAATGACCATTGTTATGTTTGGAGGAAAAAGGGGAAGGCTTGCAAGCCGAAGAACACCATCCTAACCGTGAAGCACGGGGGTGGCAGCAGCATGCTATGGGGGTGCTTTGCTGCAGGAGGGACTGATGCACTTCACAAAATAGATGGCATCATGAGGAAGGAAAAATATGTGGTAATATTGAAGCAACATCTCAAGACATCAGTCAGGAAGTTAAAGCTTGGTCGCAAATGGGTCTTCCAAATGGAGAATGACCACAAACATACTTCCAAAGTTGCTGCAAAATGGCTTAAGGACAACAAAGTCAAGGTATTGGAGTGGCCATCACAAAGCCCTGACCTCAATCCTATAGAAAATGTGTGTGCAGAACTGAAAAAGCGTGTGCGAGGAAGGAGGCCTACAAACCTGACTCAGTTACACCACTTCTGTCAGGAAGAATGGGCCAAAATTCACCCAATTTATTGTGGGAAGCTTGTGGAAGGCTACCCAAAACGTTTGACCCAAGTTAAACAATTTAAAGGCAATGCTACCAAATACTAATTGAGTGTATGTAAACTTCTGACCCACTGGGAATGTGAAATAAATCATTCTCTCTACTATTATTCTGACATTTCACATTCTTAAAATAAATTGGTGACCTATGTCAGCTGACCTAATTCAGGGAGTTTCTACTAGGATTAAATGTCAGGAATTGTGAAAAAAAAAGTTTAAATGTATTTGGTGTATGTGAACTTCTGACTTCAACAGTATGTGCTTGTAATGATTTAGCATCAGAAAATGATTATTTTGTACACATCAACAGCCATCTCAAGAGTAATGAAACTATCACTTGTACGTTTGTAGGCTGTATTTTTCAGACAAACATTAAAGGTACCTTTAAATCTCACAAAAATGGCAAACATTGCTCTCACACCTGGTTGGATTTTAAACCTGGAGTAGACAGGTTTAATCCATCAGTGGATTAATCACTTCAAAATAGTCAGGAAGAAGAGTTTGTTGATGATGCCAATGCTTCTTCTGATTTGTATTGTACAGCTAAAAGCTTAGCAACTATTATTGAGGAAAGATTTGCAGCTTCTCTACTGAAATAAAGCATTTGGTCCATGTGCCAAGCTCAGCTATTGATGAGTTTTTAAAGGAGCTCCATCATTTGATTTGTTCTGCACCAGTCCCTTTATCTTGTGACTTTGTAAGTGGCATCTTTCATCAACATAACCTCCAAGTGGATGAATCGACCATTAAAGAAATTGCTGTTGCAGTTTGTTCTGGTAATCCTGTGCAAAAGTCTATTGAGAAAGGTGGCCGTCTTAGCACTGCTTGTCAGCGTAAGCAGTATTACAAGGAGAACTTCAGTGTTGTGGAGCCAATTGAATACATACTCAGCACTAAAAAGAGACACACTTTCCAGTATGTCCCAATACTGAAGTCATTACAGAAGCTTTTAAGTAGAAGAGACATGTTGATAAAGTAGTTGAGAGTCATTGGGGACAGCAGGACATTTATATTGGACCATCATATCAAAACAAGTCATACAAAGATGGTTCACATTTTAAAGATAACTATTTTCTCTCTGGAGAAGAGCTAAGGATACTTGGAAACATGTAATCCCCTTGGCACTTCATGGAAGAAACACAAGCTATGTGCTGTTAATTGGGTGTTGGCTAACTTGCCCCATGGGTCTCATTCCTCTTTATCATCCATTTATTTAGAATTCTTTGCAAGAGCAAAGATGTTAAAACCTATGGTTATGGTAAGGTTTTAGAACCTCTTCTACGAGATCTACTAACTCTGGTGGAACTTGGTGTTTATGCCCCTCTACTAGGTGTATCTGTCAAAGGTACAGTACAGAGTGTAGTGGCTGACAATCTGGGAGCTCACGGCATAGCTGGTTTCATTGAGAGTTTCTCAGGGGAGTGCTATTGCAGGTTTTGCACAGGAAAGAGTTGTGATATTCAGTTACATTAAGTTGCATCTGGTGCTTTCAGCTTGAGAACAAAATAACTTCATGACACTCATGTAAAACAAGCTCAAGACACTTGTACAGACATTTTTTGGGTGAAGAAATACTGTTTTCACAAGCAACTTATCTCATTTTCACGTCATCTCTGGCGATCCTCCAGATCATGCTCAACATTTTTTCAGGGTATTGTCCCAAACGAGCTGTCTCACTGCTTAGCATTACTTGTATCAAGACAACTTTTTACATTGGATGACCTGAATAAAGCTATTCTGAATTTCCTCTACAAGTGGTCAGAGAAGACAAACAGACATCATGTGTTACCACACAGTTTGTCCAGTAGAAATACAGTGTGTGGAAACGCTCATGAAAACTGGTGCTTGCTAAGGTTGTTACCATTTTTGATCGGCCCCCTTGTACCTGAAGATAAGCCAGCATGGCTTGTACTTATGGACCTGAAAGACATCATTGAGTTTGTTGTTGCCCCTGTGCATAGTGATGACTCTATTTCTTATCTAGAAAGCAAAATAATTGAGCACAGGCATAGATACAAAGAGTCGTTCCCTGGCGTTATGCTTCTACCAAAGCATAATTATCTGGAACACTACCCCCAGATGATTAGGTTATTTGATCCTCTTGTAAGGCTATGGACAATGCGGTTTGAGGCCAAACATAGCTTTTTTAAAGCAAGTTATCAGACAAACAAGGTGCTTCAAAAATGTTACTATTTCATTAGCCAGCAAACGTCAGATGATGATTGCTTACCAGTTGAGCTCTCATATCCTAGCAAGTCTGAACTTGAGGTCTCAACTGTCTCCACTCTCCTAGTGGATTTACTCAAAAATGAAATAGCTGAAGCCATTAGACAGAAGTACCCTGACACACCTGAGGTTCATCTTTCCCAGTGTGTGACAAGTAAGGGCATAACCTACACGAAGGGAATGATAGTTTCACATAGATTAGTAGGTGGATTACCAGATTTTGGTGAAATTGTGTGTTTTTGATTGTCAAGGAACTGTGTGGTTGGTACAGAGAACATTATAGAGCCTTTGAACTTATAGTGGGGAAAAAAAGTATTTAGTCAGCCACCAATTGTGCAAGTTCTCCCACTTAAAAAGATGAGAGAGGCCTGTAATTTTCATCATAAGTACACGTCAACTATGACAGACAAATTGAGGGAAAAAAATCCAGAAAATCACATTGTAGGATTTTTTATGAATTTATTTGCAAATTATGGTGGAAAATAAGTATTTGGTCACCTACAAACAAGCAAGATTTCTGGCTCTCACAGACCTGTAACTTCTTCTTTAAAAGGCTCCTCTGTCCTCCACTCGTTACCTGTATTAATGGCACCTGTTTGAACTTGTTATCAGTATGAAAGACACCTGTCCACAACCTCAAACAGTCACACTCCAAACTCCACTATGGCCAAGACCAAAGAGCTGTCAAAGGACACCAGAAACAAAATTGTAGACCTGCACCAGGCTGGGAAGACTGAATCTGCAATAGGTAAGCAGCTTGGTTTGAAGAAATCAACTGTGGGAGCAATTATTAGGAAATGGAAGACATACAAGACCACTGATAATCTCCCTCGATCTGGGGCTCCACGCAAGATCTCACCCCGTGGGGTCAAAATGATCACAAGAACGGTGAGCAAAAATCCCAGAACCACACGGGGGGACCTAGTGAATGACCTGCAGAGAGCTGGGACCAAAGTAACAAAGCCTACCATCAGTAACACACTATGCCGCCAGGGACTCAAATCCTGCAGTGCCAGACGTGTCCCCCTGCTTAAGCCAGTACATGTCCAGGCCTGTCTGAAGTTTGCTAGAGTGCATTTGGATGATCCAGAAGAGGATTGGGAGAATGTCATATGGTCAGATGAAAAAAAATATATATAACTTTTTGGTAAAAACTCAACTCGTCGTGTTTGGAGGACAAATAATGCTGAGTTGCATCCAAAGAACACCATACCTACTGTGAAGCATGGGGGTGGAAACATCATGCTTTGGGGCTGTTTTTCTGCATAGGGACCAGGACGACTGATCCGTGTAAAGGAAAGAATGAATGGGGCCATGTATCGTGAGATTTTGAGTGAAAACCTCCTTCCATCAGCAAGGGCATTGAAGATGAAACGTGGCTGGGTCTTTCAGCATGACAATGATCCCAAACACACCGCCCGGGCAATGAAGGAGTGGCTTCGTAAGAAGCATTTCAAGGTCCTGGAGTGGCCTAGCCAGTCTCCAGATCTCAACCCCATAGAAAATCTTTGGAGGGAGTTGAAAGTCTGTGTTGCCCAGCGACAGCCCCAAAACATCAATGCTCTAGAGGAGATCTGCATGGAGGAATGGGCCAAAATACCAGCAACAGTGGTACAGAAAACGTTTGACCTGTGTCATTGCCAACAAAGGGTATATAACAAAGTATTGAGAAACTTTTGTTATTGACCAAATACTTATTTTCCACCATAATTTGCAAAGAAATTCATAAAAAAATCCTACAATGTGATTTTCTGGAGAAAAAAAATCTCATTTTGTCTGTCATAGTTGACGTGTACCTATGATGAAAATTACAGGCCTCTCTCATCTTTTTAAGTGGGAGAACTTGCACAATTGGTGGCTGACTAAATAATTTTTTTCCCCACTGTAGTCCTGCTCCCACAAAAGATGTCACTCTAGTGGCACTAAGTGAACTGGCAGACAGTTATCCACTGGTTGACTACATCATTGGATCAGTCCGCATAGTGACTTTGAAATTGCATATCCAATAGGAGGTTAAGTATGTTTAGCACGTACTGGTTGAATATCAATTAATATGCATGCCTGCCTAATCAGTAGAAAATAGATATGAAAATTATATTTCTTACAACTTTCAAATATAATTAACATTTTATGGACCATGAAGAATAATCCTTGACTGTCGTTCTTGTCTGTCTTCTTTGCAGACTAAGAAGCAAGATGATGCCAACTCCTGCAATCATGAAGATCATCCTAATTGATGGCAGCTGCCAGAGACTGACCTTCCCTTGTGGACTACCTGAATCTGTGACTGACCTTTTGAACGATGTAAAGAAGCAGTGTGGACTTCACGGCAACTTCAGGCTTCAGTTCATGGACCCTATTTTTGGAAATGAGTTCTTTAACCTGACCTCAATGGCAGAAGTAGAGGACAAAGGTACTCTTAAAGTTATTGACATGTCAGAGACCCCCACAATTCACTGTGCTGAAAACTCCAGCAGTATCAACACCCCACTCCTGTCAACTTACACCTTCAATCGTCGCAACATCATTGATGTGGCGTACTGTCTTCTGCAGAGTCTACTAGCTCACGGTCCTCTTGGCCTACTTTGTTCTCTGTGCCTCGATTCTCCTATGATACTGAGCTAAAACTTCAGCAGGCCAATTCAGCTTACCTTGAAAGTAGCTCTCTTCTTATTCCAGAGCCAAAGTTGAAGTCAGACATACTCAACGGCTTGTTGCAAGAAATTGTCCTGTATAAAGTTTATGCCACTGATGGAGAGATGGAACAGGTTGCACAGAGTCTAATCAAGAAGCATCCATGTTTGACTGAGAAGTGTTCCTTCACTGGATGTGGCGGATGGAAAACAAGTTTGAAATACAAACTGGCAAACTACCGCACTCGCCTGAGAAGACTGGGATGTCCAGGGGTGACGATAAACTCCTTGAAGCACAAACCTGCAGGGAAGTCAAGTGCAGCCTATGGTGTTAAGGCAAAGAGAGCAGAAGGGAACTTTTGCCCCACATATCCCTCAGGAGAAACAGAAGAGCGCCTCGAGGACATGCGGAAAGCTCTACTGTCCGATGTGAGGAAAAGGAACAACAGAGAGAAAGGGAAGTTCAAAATGGAGAAGACGTTTGCATACAGGAGACATGAAGTTGTCCGTGACGCACCCATGGTAGAGGACTTCATGACAAGATGGCCTGCGCTCTTTGAAGTCATTGAGGTAAGTTAGTCATGCTTTACTTATTGTTGATCTATTGGGTATGTTATCTGGGATTTGTTGGTGAAGGTAGAAGATTATTTTCCCTCAGCTTGCCACGTAAGTGAGCCTTATTCAGAGTTATCACCATTTGTGCTGACTGCCTAGTTATTTCTCTCCCTATAGAGAACCCTCTAGTTTGCTGCTTGGGTGATCAACTCCAGTCTATTTTCCTTTCTGCAGTTATTAATCTAATTTGTTTAATTCATATTTTCAGGTCAATGCTGAGTTTAATAGAATCACCACAACCCCACTCCACATTTCTTTCTCAACTTGATATACACTCAGATAACCTGCTGAAGTTGTTCCAAAGAAGAGAAGGACAGCTGGGCAGAAGACTCATATCAATCATGGCACCTATGGCTGATGTAAGAAGACACATACATATGTGGTTCTACACCAATAGTTAACTTCAAAATGAGACATCAATTAAAAAATACTTATTTTCTTAGAATAGCAACATAGATGTCGGATGAGAGTGCATCATAAAGGGAGTGTGTGTATATGAGTGAAGACCCAGAAAACCTTGTTCAGGAATATGTGGTATGTTAATAGATTAAAGTGTTTCCTTCTTCCTTCCTTATTCTTGCTCTTCCTCTCCTGTTCCGTGCCACCATCATATTCTATCACTAGCTATTCTATTACTGTGTCATCTCCTCTGTCTTCCATCTTATTTCATTAGCTGCGGTTAGATGCACTATTTTTTAAATTCCGAAATGTATCATTCAGATTAAAGACTCCATGTATTTTTTGTTTGCATGAATGCTGAATACAGTGATCAACTTGGCTACATTTCAAATGTAATCTGAATACAATGGACATTTTGGTTAGAACCACTTTTAATTTTAGCCTTGTAATAGGCGGTGTTCAAATATTACCAGCAGTTCTTGATTTAGTCGACACTTAAAATGACTCCAGTCTTGATTTATTTCTGTCTATATCATGCTCTTGTGCTTCATGAGCTATACTTTTTGCAATCTAGAGTCCCATACTGTAAACACTTAATTGATGAATGATTCATTTTGAATGATTGACAAGTTTTGCCTTTGTGTCTTGTTCAGGGCATGGATGAAGAGTCCACCAAGGCAGCCATTGAGGACACTACTGTGGGGATCTACATTATCAAATACCATGCCGCGAGTGAGGAACCAGAGGACACTGGGATTGTTCTTGAAGGCGTCAAAGTGCTGCAGGATCTGGGCAACGTAGCATTTGCTGTTGCAATGCTGTTTGGCCTCATGTATGCCATGAACCTCAGGTACCCCACTGAGCTCTTCTACACCTTTGAAGTCTTTCAGAAGGTTTTTATGGAACTGAATGGGGACAAACTTTCTATCAAAGCTGTTGCATTTAAAAACCGGCTGTTCCAGTGAGCTGTTTTGTCGTGTTTCAGACTGTATGTTGTGTTTCACTCTGTACGTTTGACTTATGTTGAACTTGTTAGATTGTTCACAAAAACTAGAAACAGAATGAGCATGTCCAAAGATGGAGCTATCATGATTTTGTTAGTGTGGTGTTTTGAGTAGATGCCCTTAATTTTCTTTGCTGCTGATGGAAAAAGTTCAGTTTCACCTTGTAGTGACTTTTAGTCAACATAATTATCATGCACAAATATGTGCACATACCTACCTCACTCTTTGTCTATGTTACTCCTTATGAAATATAACTACCTGATTTTGTAACAAAATGCATTAGAGAGAGTGCCCAATCATTGTTAGGACAACTTTTTATACAGATATATAGCCTACAGCACTGTGATTTAGACCTGTGCAGTTCATTGAACACTGAATGTCAGTGAATGGACATTTGCGGTTACAAAGAGCTGAACCATTACAAAAAATACTGTATAATTTTTGAAACACATGCCTTTTGCCTTCTTTGTCACTGATGCAAATGGTCTCTTGCTCCTTGGTTACACATCTTAGGCATATACCTTTTATTTCCCTATTAATTTGTGTAAATACAAAACACTAAGGTAGAAAATGGCAGCATTTCATCTTGTGCATAATTATGTAGAACCTTGTCTACCTGAATCTGTGACTGAACTTTTGAACGATGTAAAGAAGCAGTGTGGACTTCACAGCAACTTCAGGCTTCAGTTCATGGACCCTATTTTTGGAAATGAGTTATTTAACCTGACCTCAATGGCAGAAGTAGAGGACAAAGGTACTAACATGTTTCATTCATGTGGAACCAATATACACATTTGAATTAAGTAATTTCAAAGCACAATTTTTTCAGGGTACCAATGCACCAAGTCTGGAACCAACAGGATGCTGAATAGCTTCTACCCCTAAGCCATAATACTGCTAAATAGTTAACCATATACAGTGCATTCAGAAAGTATTCAGAACCCTTGACTTTTCCACATTTTGTTACGTTACAGCCTTATTCTAAAATGGATGAAAACCTGCTCCCTGCGCTCAGGACCTCAGACTGGGGCGAAGGTTCACCTTCCAACAGGACAACGACTGTAAGCACACAGCCAAGACAATGCAGGAGTGGCTTCGGGACAAGTCTCTGAATGTCTTTGAGTGGCCCAGCCAGAGCCTGGACTTGAATCTTGAACTTGAACCTGATCGAACATCTCTGGAGAGACCTGAAAATAGCTGTGCAGCGACGGTCCCCATCCAACCTGACAGAGCTTGAGAGGATCTGCAGAGAAGAATGGAAGAAACTCCCCAAATACAGGTGTGCCAAGCTTGTAGTGTCATACCAAAGAAGACGCAAGGCTGTAATCGCTGCCAAAAGTGCTTCAACAAAGTACTGAGTAAAGGGTCTGAATACTTATGTAAATGTATTATTATTATTAATTTTTTTTTCCAATAAATTAGCAAACATTTCTAAAAACCTGTTTTTGATTTGTCATTATGGGGTATTGTGTGTAGATTGATGAGGGGGGGGAAAAAACAATTTAATCAATTTTAGAATAAGGCTGTGGAAAAAGTCTACTTTCCGAATGTATGAAAAAGTCTACTTTTCCTACAGTATGTATTACCTCGTGCCCCTGCACATCGACTTGGTACTGGTACCCCATGTTCTTTTCTCTCTCTGTATTGTTGGGAAGGCCCCGTAAGTAGGCATTTCACTGTTAGTCTACACCTTTTGTTTACGGAGCATGTGACAAATACAAACTCTTTCTCTAGTGCTCCGGATATTAAAATGAATATGGAACAGAGATGAAGAGGAGAGGACAAGCAAAGTGATGCAAGGAGGAGAGAAGTGAAGAAGTGAGGACAGGAGGAGAGGAAAATAAGAGAGGACAGGATAGCAGAGAAATTAGCAAAGGAAATGATAACCAAGGTTAATAGAAAGGGATAGGAAAGCTGAAATTAGGAGATAATGAATAGAGAAGAGAGGAGAATAAGAAAATTGTGGAGAACATGCATGAAAAGGGAGAGGAGTATTAGACAAGGAACAGCAGTTGGAGACAAAATGTGTTCATGTCTTGTTTTCGCGTAATAAATAGCACTCTCAAAACAGACAGGCAAATTTCCCACAGTTGCAAGCAAATTTTTCACATTTATCTTACACAACGCACTTGAATAAGACAGTTGAAAATGTGCACACTGATTAGCCAAATACATTTAAACTCAGTTTTTCACAAATCCTGACATTTAATCCTAGTAAAAGTTCCCTGTCTTAGGTCAGTTAGGATCACCACTTTATTTTAAGAATTTGACATGTCAGAATAATAGTACAGAGAATGATTTATTTCAGCTTTTATTTCTTTAATCACATTCCCAGTGGGTCAGAAATTTACATACACTCAATTAGTATTTGGTAGCATTGCCTTTAAATTGTTTAACTTGGGTCAAACGTTTCGGGTAGCCTCCCACAAGTTTCCCACAATAAGGTGGGTGAATTTTGGCCCATTCCTCCTGACAGAGCTGGTGTAACTGAGTCAGGTTTGTAGGACTCCTTGCTCACACACGCTTTTTCAGTTCTGCCCACAAATTTTCTATAGGATTGAGGTCAGGGCTTTGTGATGGCCAATCTAATACCTTGACTTTGTTGTCCTTAAGCCAATTTGCCACAACTTTGGAAGTATACTTGGGGTCATTGTCCATTTGGAAGACCCATTTCAAATCAAATCAAATCAAATCAAATTGTATTGGTCACATGCGCCGAATACAACAGGTGCAGACATTACAGTGAAATGCTTACTTACAGCCCTTAACCAACAGTGCATTTATTTTAAACAAAAAAGTAAAAATAAAACAACAACAAAAAAAAGTGTTGAGAAAAAAAAGAGCAGAAGTAAAATAAAGTGACAGTAGGGAGGCTATATATACAGGGGGGTACCGTTGCAGAGTCAATGTGCGGGGGCACCAGCTAGTTGAGGTAGTTGAGGTAATATGTACATGTGGGTAGAGTAAAAGTGACTATGCATAAATACTTAACAGAGTAGCAGCAGCGTAAAAAGGAAGGGGTGGGGGGGCAGTGCAAATAGTCCGGGTAGCCATGATTAGCTGTTCAGGAGTCTTATGGCTTGGGGGTAGAAGCTGTTGAGAAGTCTTTTGGACCTAGACTTGGCACTCCGGTACCGCGGAGAAAAAAGCTTTAACTTTTGCGACCAAGCTTTAACTTCCTGACTGATGTCTTGAGATGTTGCTTCAATATATCCACTTAATTTTCCTTCCTCATGATGCCATCTATTTTGTGAAGTACACCAGTCCCTCCTGCAGCAAAGCACCCCCACAACATGATGCTGCCACCCCCATGCTTCACGGCTGGAATGGTGTTCTTCGGCTTGCAAGCCTTCCCCTTTTTCCTCCAAACATAACGAAGGTCATTATGGCCAAACAGTTCTGTTTTTGTTCCATCAGACCAGAGGACATTTCTCCAAAAAGTACGATCTTTGTTCCCATGTGCAGTTGCAAACCGTAGTCTGGCTTTTTTATGGCGGTTTTGGAGCAGTGGCTTCTTCCTTGCTGAGCGGCCTTTCAGGTTATGTCGATATAGGACTCGTTTTACTGTGGATATAGATACTTTTGTACCTGTTTCCTCCAGCATCTTCACAAGGTCCTTTGCTGTTGTTCTGGGATTGATTTGCACTTTTCGCACCAAAGTATGTTCATCTCTAGGAGACAGAATGCGTCTCCTTCCTGAGCGGTATGACGGCTACATGGTTCCATTGTGTTAATACTTGCGTACTATTTTTTGTACAGATGAACGTGGTACCTTCAGACGTTTGGAAATTGCTCCCAAGGATGAACCAGACTTGTGGAGGTCTACACATTTTTTCTGAGTTCTTGGCAGATTTCTTTTGATTTTCCCATGATATCAAGCAAAGAGGCACTGAGTTTGAAGGTAGGCCTTGAAATACATCCACGGGTACACCTCAATTGACTCAAATGATGTCAATTAGCCTATCAGAAGCTTCTAAAGCCATGACATAATTTTCTGGAATTTTCCAAGCTGTTTAAAGGCACAGTCAATTTAGCGTATGTAAACTTCTGACCCACAAGTGAAATAATCTGTCTGTAAACAATTGTTGGAAAAATTACTTGTGTCATTCACAAAGTAGGTGTCTTAAACCAACTTGCCAAAACTATAGTTTGTTATCAAGAAATGTGTCGAGTGGTTGAAAAACTAACCAACCTAAGTGTATGTAAACGTCCAACTTCAACTGTATGTAAGTAGTGTGTGTATATCTGTTAGGCATAAACAAGGAGTCCGAGATAAAATCCTCAGTTTAAACTGACAGTAACAGTATTTCCAGTTGCTCCCATTATGAGCAATTAGCCTGAATCTCTTCCGCTAACTCAATGTTTCCATCCACAATAATGGACGTCAAAATCAGTTTCTTCCTCCCTATTTTCCCTTAGACACTTTTTGTTCACCCTCTGGCGTTGGCAAAAGGATATATTATAGCAATGTGGTTCTGCCCGAGGTGCATAAAACCCAGCGTTTTTTGCATTCCAAAGATTTGTATGTTTTATTTTTACGAGCATGCTTTACCAACCACAAGTCTACACTTGAGTGAGAACAGGAGCCACTGTTTTGTTTTACAAATACACAATAAAATGTACCAGTGGACCAGTGTAAATACCTTATGATTACATGCTGAAATTAGTGTTGCAAAGCAGTGTGCAGGCTGTATATGAGACTGTGTTACGTCCATTCAGGAGCAGTAGTCACCTTGAATTCCTCAGTTTGTGTTTTCACTTTACCATTTGGTTTCATCTGTGAGATTTGTGAGATCTATGGGATTTACCCTCAAGATACATTAGATAAATTCAGTTGAGACAGTATTCCAGTTTGGTATGTAGACTATCAAATACGAAGTAAACAAAGTGAATCTTAAATTTTTTATTAACTCACACTTTGCACGCTTTGCTCAATTTCCATTGACTTAGTGCTCTTCAATCTGGCTCAGCCCCTTCATCATTCTGTCAGCTACCATGGGACCCCTGCCATAGCCCTCCTCACACACGTCATTACCGGGACGGCGAGAGCGTGTAGCCTCATCACAGGTCAATGAGGGGCCAAGTGGTTGCAAGGCATTATGGGCCAACCACGCTGCTGAGTCAAGCCAAAACAAAATTCTTGCATCATACAGTTGAAGTCGGAACATCACATACACTTAGGTTGGAGTAATAAAACTCATTTTTCAACCACTCCACAAATTTCTTGCTAACAAACTATAGTTTTGGCAAGTGGGTTAGGACATCTACTTTCTGCATGACACAAGTAATTTTTCCAACAATTGTTTACAGACAGATTATTTAACTTATAATTCACTGTTTCACAATTCCAGTGGGTCAGAAGTTTACATACACTAAGTTTACTGTGCCTTTAAACAGCTTGGAAAATTCCAGAAAATTATGGCTTTAGAAGATTCTGATAGGCTAATTGACATCATTTGAGTCAATTGGAGGTGTACCTGTGGATGTATTTCAAGGCCTACCATCAAACTCAGTGTGTCTTTGCTTGACATCACGGGAAAATGAAAAGAAATAAGCCAAGACCTCAGAAAAAAAATGTAGACCTCCACAAGTCTGGTTCATCCTTGGGAGCAATTTCCAAACACCTGAACGTACCACGTTAATTTGTACAAACAATAGTACGCAAGTATAAACACCATGGGACCACGCAGCCGTCATACCGCTCAGGAAGGAGACGCGTTCTGTTTCCTAGAGATTAACTTACTTTGATGCAAAAAGTGCAAATCAATCCCAGAACAACAGCAAAGGACCTTGTGA
This sequence comes from Coregonus clupeaformis, assembly GCF_020615455.1. Classification (NCBI taxonomy): domain Eukaryota; kingdom Metazoa; phylum Chordata; class Actinopteri; order Salmoniformes; family Salmonidae; genus Coregonus; species Coregonus clupeaformis. Next base: position 28,250,464 of record NC_059225.1, read on the forward strand.
AGATGCTGGAGGAAACAGGTACAAGAGTATCTATATCCACAGTAAAACAAGTCCTATATCGACATAACCTGAAAGGCCGCTCAGCAAGGAAGAAGCCACTGTTCCAAAACCGCCATAAAAAAGCCAGACTACGGTTTGCAACTGCACATAGGGACAAAGATTGTACTTTTTGGAGAAATGTACTCTGGTCTGATGAAACAAAAATACAACTGTTTGGCCATAATGACCATCGTTATGTTTGGAGGAAAAAGGGGAAGGCTTGCAAGCCGAAGAACACCATCCCAACCGTGAAGCACGGGGGTGGCAGCATCATGCTGTGGGGGTGCTTTGCTGCAGGAGGGTCTGTTGCACTTCACAAAATAGATGGCATCATGAGGAAGGAAAATTATGTGGATATATTGAAGCAACATCTCAAGACATCAGTCAGGAAGTTAAAGCTTGGTCGCAAATGGGTCTTCCGAATGGATAATGACACCAAGCATACTTCCAAAGTTGTGGCAAAATCTCCCTGCCTCTCCTCTGCGTCAATGTGGCGAGACAGGGCGTCCGCCTTCACGTTCCTCGAGCCTGGCCTGTAGGAAAGCGTGAATTGGAACCTGGCGAAGTATAGAGACCACTTGGCCTGTCTTGGGTTTAGCCTCTTCGCTGCCCTGATGTACTCCAGGTTGCGGTGGTCCATCCACACCAGGAAAGGGTGTTTTGACCCCTCCAGGCAGTGCCTCCATGCCTTCAGAGCCTTCTTGACCGCCAAGAGTTCCCGGTCCCCTACATCATAGTTCCTCTGGGCGGGGCTCAGCTGCTTGGAGTAGAAGGCGCAGGGCCGCAGTTTTAGAGGGGTTCCGGTGCCCTGGGACAGCACTGTCACTGCTCAAGGTATTGGAGTGGCCATCACAAAGCCCTGACCTCAATTCTATAAAAAATGTGTGGGCAGAACTGAAAAAGCGTGTGCGAGCAAGGAGGCCTACACACCTGACTCAGTTACTCCAGCTCTGTCAGGAAGAATGGGCCAAAATTCACCCAACTTATTGTGGGAAGCTTGTGGAAGGCTACCCGAAAAATGTAAAGGCAATGCTACCAAATACTAATTGAGTGTATGTAGACTTCTGACCCACTGGGAATATGATGAAAGAAATAAAAGCTGAAATAAATCATTCTTTCTACTATTATTCTGACATTTCACATTCTTAAAATAAAGTGGTGATCCTAACTGACCTAAGACAGGGAATATTTACTAGGATTATATGACAGGAATTGTGAAAACTGAGTTTAAATGTATGTGGCTAAGGTATATCTAAACTTCCGACTTCAACTGTACGTGTCATCACAGTGGAGTATTACATCTTCTCTCTCTCTCTCTCTCTCTCTCTCTCTCTCTCTCTCTCTCTCTCTCTCTCTCTCTCTCTCTCTCTCTCTCTCTCTCTCTCTCTCTCTCTCTCTCTCTCTCTCTCTCTCTCTCTCTCTCTGTTTCTTTCTCACTCTGACCACATCCTCCTTGGGCCTGGGAACGCCGCTGGGCAAACTGCCTCATGGGAATAAAACGGGCCCACTCCTGGCCAATCAGCCTGATAGTATCTGACATCTCTGGGCTGCCTCATTGGGAACGTTGAGTCCTGTTCCTGTTGTCATACACTCTGTGTGTGTCTCTCTCTCTGTGTGTGTATATTTGTGAGTGAGCATGTGTGTTCCTGGTGTCTCATCTCAGTGGTGTTTGGAGGCTGCTGCTTGTTTGAAGCCATGTGAGAGCTGACCCACATGAAAAAATAATATGGTCTAAATACTGTAGTATTACTATATTTATATACTATATCATTCACTGTAGTGTTTTTGCGGACATGACTGGAGTATAGTATACTATTCACTGTAGTGTTTTTGTGGACATGACTGACTGTAGTACAGTGGCAAACCGTGACTATAGGACCTAGGCCTTCAGAGGGACCAAAAATCTTCCACTAAGTATCAAACAAAAATAACAGAAATCATAGCATCACTTAATGGGCCTGACATTATATTTTCTGTAGTCGGACCATTCTAGTTCTAGTGAAGGAGAAGCAATACTTTTTGATGACCTTATGAATTTATCAAACAGCCCTGGCCGAGCTTTGGGCTCCCACACATACAAAGACAGAACCGGCATGGACACATGACACACAGCATAAAATAATGCACTGTTTATACAACTTATGGTAGCCAACACCACTATCACACTATCAGTAATAGTGACAACAACAGTGTTACATTAAAGGTGACAGGCTCATGGTGCTGAAAGGACACCAACCGTAATACCTGTGCACTCCATGGCGCTGAAGGAGAGCCAATTTTGGTCAAACACATATAAATGTCTGACAGACAGGCGAAAGCAGTCACACACAGCATAAAATAATGTTAAAGAATAAGCAGCCCATTCACTCCAGTAGGCCCCATGAAATCATACCAATACAAAAGCACAACCATTTCATGTCCAAAATTAAATTAACAACCCAGCTTTTACTTCCCATTGCAAATATATTTTATCACGTTCATCACACTAACCGGTGATCTAAAGTTTAATTTCAACAATGTTTCACAGTCATTATTTTCAAAGAGATAGCTAACAGCAAGCGAGCTGCAACAAAAAAGAGTGCCACTCACCAGATTATGATAATTTGTAAAACAAAGTTTGAAAGTTAATCTTGAAAACAACCACCTTGAAGTTGATGCAGGCCGCTGCAGCTGCCTTCGCCATTGTCACACTACTACAACACAAGCTAGCTAACATTGTCACTATTAGTATAGGTTGTAGTCTGCTATTAAACCTTAAAGAGAGAGCGCAAGAGAAAATAATCTTTGTCGCAAGCAATAGTTTTCCCATGCTAACACTAGTAACGTTAGCTAACTTGTGTTGTAGTAGTGTGACGGTTCCCCACTGCTTTAGTACACTATAGTATTCACTGTAGTGTTTTTGCGGACATGACTGTAGTATTTTCACGGACATGACTGTGGTATATTGTAATAACACCAGCCGACTAGGGTTAGCTAAAATGGCATAACTACCAGGCTACGCCAGTTACTGTTTAATGAGGAGAACACCTCAACCAGAACATAAGACTCACAGGTTCTTGACAGGCCACCTATTGAGTTGGGTCAACAGTTCTGAGCAATGCAAAGACCAGACAACACCTTTAAAAAATATAAAATTGTTATTATAATTGTCACTTCTAAACATTAGACAGGTTCTTGACCCATTAAAGGCAAACAGTACAGAGGCAGATATAAAGAACAAGCAAAGTTTATTAAAGGGATACGTTGGGATTTTGGCAATGAGGCCCTTTATCTACTTCCCAAGATCTTGAATATTGTCATACATGAATAAAGATGGTCAAACTCAACACATAACATTCAGGATAATTCACCAAACCCGAAACATTTCAAGACAGCATGGTCACAAACATTTTGCTCAAAGAAATAAACCAACAGCAACAGCCCATACACACAAAGGGCATTCTAGGTACAAATCTCTGAGCTGAATATGACCAAGGGGTGCTTTTATACATCTCTTAAATATCCTCCTCTAATAAGGGTGCCCAGGGAAACACAGACCCAAATCTTGGTTCCTAGCCTGTCACACAATATTCTTCAGTTACAAGATTGTAACTGATTGAGGTTATGTTGATGCCTGTCTACTTGCTCTACTCAGACAATCATAAATACTTACGACTTCAAGTCATATATCATATCATCAAGGAGGATAATTTCAAATACATATTTATGATTGTCTGAGTAGAGCAAGCCACTATCTGGGTATATATTATTAGTTGTCTGATAATTGTTGATGTTCTTTCTTTTCTACCATCAGAAGTACAGTATTGTTTGTCACTGTTTTTGGTCATCTTGTGAACTGGTCAGCTGAATCTCTGTGAAAGTACTGTTGTATTTCAGAAAGCTATCTAGTGGAAGTAACAGATCTAAGAAGTCATTTTTGTGTACTCTTGTTAATGTGTTATTTATCTGTGTCAAACAAGCAAATCTAATCCTCAAAACGTTGCTTGTTCTTTATATCTGCCTCTGTACTGTTTCCCTTTAATGGGCCTAGAACCTGTGTCTAAAGTTTAGATGTTACAATTTTAATACAAATTGTATATTTTAGTTTTTGCTAAGGTGTTGTCTGGTCCGTTGCATAACTCAGAATGGTTGACCCAACTCAATAAGTGGCCTGTCACAAACGTGTGTGTCTTATGTTCTGGTTGAGGTTAATGCTACAGTCGTGGTCAAAAGTTTTGAGAAAAGTATTGGTCTTCACAAAGTTTGCTGCTTCAGTGTTTTTAGATATTTTTGTCAGATGTTACTATGGTATACTGAAGTATAATTACAAGCATTCCATAAGTATCAAAGGCTTTTATTGACAATTACATTAAGTTTATGCAAAGAGTCAATATTTGCAGTGTTGACCCTTGTTTTTCAAGACCTCTGCAATCTGCCCTGGCATGCTGTTAATTAACTTCTGGGCCACATCCTGACTGATAGCAGCCCATTCTTGCATAATCAATGCTTGGAGTTTGTCAGAATTTGTGGGGTTTTGTTTGTCCACCTGCCTCTTGAGGATTGACCGCAAGTTCTCAATGGGATTAAGGTCTGGGGAGTTTCCTGGCCATGGACCCAAAATGTCGATGTTTTGTTCCCCGAGCCACTTAGTTATCACTTTTGCCTTATGGCAAGGTGCTCCATCATGCAGGAAAAGGCATTGTTCGTCACCAAACTGTTGGATGGTTGGGAGACGTTGCTGTCGGAGGATGTGTTAGTACCATTCTTTATTCATGGCTGTGTTCTTATGAAAAATTGTGTGAGCCCACTCCCTTGGCTGAGAAGCAACCCCACACATGAATGGTCTCATGATGCTTTAGTGTTGGCATGACACAGGATTGATGGTAGCGCTCACCTTGTCTTTCCGGACAAGCCTTTTTCCGGATGCCCCAAACAATCGGAAAGGGGATTCATCAGAGAAAATGACTTTACCCCAGTCCTAAGCAGTCCAATTCCTGTACCTTTTGCAGAATATCAGTCTGTCCCTGATGTTTTTCCTGGAGAGAAGTGGCTTCCTCGCTGCCCTTCTTGACACCAGGCCATCCTCCAAAAGTCTTCACCTCACTGTTCATGCAGATACACTCACACCTGACTGCTGCCATTCCTGAGAAAGCTCTGCACTGGTGGTGCCCCGATCCCGCAGCTGAATCAACTTTAGGAGACGGTCCTGGCGCTTGCTGGACTTTCTTGGGCGCCTTGAAGCCTTCTTCACAACAATTGAACCTCTCTCCTTGAAGTTCTTCATGATCCGATAAATGGTTGATTTAGGTGCAATCTTACTAGCAGCAATATCCTTGCCTGTGAAGCCCTTTTTGTGCAAAGCAATGATGATGGCACGTGTTTCCTTGCAGGTAACCATGGTTAACAGAGGAAGAACAATGATTTCAAGCACCACCCTCGTTTTAAAGCTTCCAGTCTGTTATTCCAACTCAATCAGCATGACAGAGTGATCTGAAATGTTTTTTTGGGATGAAGTTCATTTTCATGGCAAAGAAAGACTTTGCAATTAGTTGCAATTCATCTGATCACTCTTCATGACATTCTGGAGTATTTGCAAATTGCCATCATCAAAACTGAGTTACCAGACTTTGTGAAAATTAGTATTTGTGTCATTCAGCCAATGTTCAATCATTTGAAAACAAATTGGATGACCTAAGATTAAGGTTATCCTACCAATGGGATATTAAAAACTGTAATATCTTATGTTTCACCGAGCCGTGGCTGAACAACAACATGGATAACATACAGCTGGTGGGACAAACGCTACATCGGCATGATAGAATGGCTGACTCCGATAAGATAAGGGTTGGCGGTTTGTGTATATTTGTAAACAACAGCTGGTGCATAAAATCTAATACTAAGGAAGTCTCGAGGTTTTGCTCGCCGGAGGTAGAGTATCTCATGAAAAGCTGTAGACCACACTATTTACCAAGAGAGTTTTCAACTATATTTTTCGTAGCTGTTTATTTACCACCACAAACCGATGCTGGCACTAAGATTGCACTCAATGAGCTGTATAAGGCCATAAGTAAACAGGAAAACGCTCATCCAGAGGCAGCGCTCCTAGTGGCCAGGGACATTAATGCAGGGAAACTTAAATATGTTCTACCTAATTTCTACCAGCATGTTAAATGTGCTACCAGAGGAAAGAAAACTCTAGACCACCTTTACTCCACACACAGGGACGCGTACAAAGCTCCCCCTCGTCGTCCATTTGGCAAATCTGACCATAACTCTATCCTCCTGATTCCTGCTTATAAGCAAAAACTAAAGCAGGAAGCACCAGTGACTCGGTTAATAAAAAAGTGGTCAGATGACGCAGATGCTAACCTTCAGGACGGTTTTGCTAGCACAGACTGGAATATGTTTCAGGATTCTTCCGATAGCATTGAGGAGTACACAACATCAGTCACTGGCTTCATCAATAAGTGCATCGATGACGTCGTCCCCACAGTGACCGTATGTACATACCCCAACCAGAAGCCATAGATTACAGGCAACATCCACTGAGCTAAAGGGTAGAGCTGCCGCTTTCAAAGAGCGGGACTCTAACCCGGACGCTTATAAGAAATCCCGCCATACCCTCAGACGAACCATCAAACAGGCAAAGAGTCAATACAGGACTAAGATTGAATTGTACTACACCGGCTCTGATGCTTGTCAGATGTGGCAGGGCTTGAAAACTATTACAGACTACAAAAGGAAGCACAGCCGCGAGCTGCCCAGTGACACAAGCCTACCAGATGAGCTAAATCACCTCTATGCTCACTTCGAGGCAAGCAACACTGAAGCATGCATGAGAGCATCAGCTGTTCCGGATGACTATGTGATCACGCTCTCCGTAGCCGATGTGAGTAAGACTTTTAAGCAGGTCAACATTCACAAGGCCGCAGGGCCAGACGGATTACCAGGATGTGTACTCCGAGCATTCGCTGACCAACTGGCAAGTGTCTTCACTGACATTTTCAACATGTCCCTGACTGAGTCTGTAATACCAACATGTTTCAAGCAGACCACCATAGTCCCTGTGGCCAAGGACACTAAGATAACCTGCCTAAATGACTACCGACCCGTAGCACTCACGTCTGTAGCCATGACATGCTTTGAAAGGCTGGTCATGGCTCATGTCAACACCATTATCCCAGAAACCCTAGACCCACTCAATTTGCATACCACCCAAACAGATCCACAGACGATGCAATCTCTATTGCGCTCCACACTGCCCTTTCACACCTGGACAAAAGGAACACCTATGTGAGAATGCTATTCATTGACTACAGCTCAGCGTTCCACATCATAGTGCCCTCAAAGCTCATCACTAAGTTAAGGACCCTGGGACTAACACCTCCCTCTGCAACTGGATCCTGGACTTCCTGAAGGGCCGCCCCCAGGTGGTAATGGTATGTAACAACACATCTGACACGCTGATCCTCAACACGGAGGCCTGCTCAGTTCCCTCCTGTACTCCCTGTTCACCCATGACTGCATGGCCAGGCACGACTCCAACACCATCATTAAGATTGCAGATGACGTAACAGTGGTAGGCCTGATAACCAACAACGATGAGCCAGCCTATAGGGAGGTGGTCAGAGACCTGGCCATGTGGTGCCAGGATAACAACCTCTCCCTCAACGTGATCAAGACAATGGAGATGATTGTGGACTACAGGAAGAAAAAGAGGACTGAGCACGCCCCATTCTCATCGACGGGGCTGTAGTGGAACAGGTTGAGAGCTTCAAGTTCCTTGTTGTCCACATCACCAACAAACTATCATGGTCCAAACACACCAAGACAGTCATGAAGAGGGCATGACAAAGCTTATTCCCCCTCAGGAGACTGAAAAGATTTGGCATGTGTCCTCAGATTCTCAAAAAGTCGAGAGCATCCTGACTGGTTGCATCAATGCCTGGTATGGCAACTGCTTGGCCTCCGATCGCAAGGCACTACAGAGGGTAGTGCGTACGGCCCAGTACATCACTGGGCCAAGCTTCCTGCCATCCAGGACCTCTATACCAGGCGATGTTAGAGGAAGGCCCTATAAATTGTCAAAGACTCCAGCCACCCTAGTCATAGACTGTTCTCTCTGATACCGCACGGCAAGCGGTACCAGAGCGCCAAGTCCAGGTCCAAAAGGCTTCCTAACAGCTTCTACCCCCAAGCCATAAGACTCCTGAACAGCTAATCATGGCTACCCAGACTATTTGCACTGCCCCCTCCCCCCACCCCATCCCCCTCTTTTATGCTGTTGCTACTCTGTTTATTATTTATGCATAGTCACTTTAACTCTACCCATATGTACATATTACCTAAATTACCTCGACTAGCCGGTGCCCCCGCACATTGACTCTGTACCGGTACCCCACTGTATATAGCCTCCCTACTGTTATTTTATTTTACTGCTGCTCTTTAGTTATTTGCTTTAATTTTTTACTTAACACTTTTTGAAATGTATTTTTAATTTTAAAAACTGCATTGTTGGTTACAGGCTTGTAAGTAAGCATTTCACTGTAATGTCTACATCTGTTGTATTCGGCGCATGTGGCAAATAAAATGTGATTTGATTTGATTGTTGAAGCACCTTTGACAACGATTACAGCTTCAAGTCTTCTTAGGTATGATGCTACAATCTTGGCCCACCTGTATTTTGGGAGTTTTTCCCATTCTTCTCTGCAGATCCACTCAAGCTCTGTCAGATTGGATGAAGAGCGTCGCTGCACAGCTGTTTTCAGGTCTCTCCAGAGATGTTCTATCGGGTTCAAGTCCAGGCTCTGGCTGGGCCGAAGCCACTCCTGCATTGTCTTGGCTGTGTGCTTAGGGTCATTGTCATGTTGGAAGGTGAACCTTCGCCCCAGTCTGAGGTCCTGAGCGTGCTGGAGCAGGTTTTCATCAAGCATCTCTCGACACAATCCTGTATCTTAGCTCTACGGACAATTCCTTCGACCTCATGGCTTGGTTTTTTTCTCTGACGTGCACTGTCAACTGTGGGACCTTATATAGACAGGTGTGTGCCTTTCCAAACCATGTCCAATCGATTTAATTTACCACTAGTGGACTCCAATCAAATTGTGGAATCGTCTCAATAATGTTAAATGGCAACAGGATGCACCTGAGCTCAATTTAGAGTCTCATAGCAAAGGCTCTGAATACTTATGTAAATAAGAGTTATTTATGTTTTTTAATTGTAATATATTTGCAAACATTTCTACAAACTTGTTTTTGCTTTGTCATTATGACTGTTCTCTCTGATACCGCACGGCAAGCGGTACCGGAGCGACAAGTCTAGGTCCAAAGGCTCCTTAACAGGTTCTACACCCAACCATAAGACTGCTGAACTATTAATCAAATGGCTACCTGGACTATTTACACTGCTGCTACTCGCTGTTAGCATATAGCCTCGTTATTGTTATTTTATTGTGTTACTTTTTTTACTTTCGTTTATTGAGTAAATATTTTCTTAACTCTTATTTTCTTAAAACGGCATTGTTGGTTAAGGGCTTGTAAGTAAGCATTTCACGGTAAGGTATATACACCTGTTGTATTCGGCACATGTGACAAATACATTTTGATTTGATTTGATTGGGCAGTAAGGAACAAAGAGAATTACAGACATCGTTGATTTATTGGCTGGATCTACAAAACTAGGGCCTGTAGGACCTGCCTTGTTGATAGTGTTGTTAAGAAGGCAGAGCAGCGCCAAGGCAGCAGCTACTCTTCCTGGGGTCCAAACATATTAAAGCACATACATTACATATAAAACAAAATATAAAACATATGACATTATTACACCACTACCTATCTACATTACAAAATGTTTAATACCACCATACGACAATATCACATGTGTCTATACCCTTGTGTGTGTCTCTTCACAGTCCCTGTTGTTCCATTAGGTGTATTTTGTACCTGTTTTTAAAATTTGATTCTACTGCTTGCATCAGTTACCTGATGTGGAATATAGTTCCATGTAGTCATGGCTCTATGTAGTACTGTGCACCTCCCATAGTCTGTTCTGGACTTGGGGACTGTGAAGAGACCTCTGGTGGCATGTCTTGTGGAGCATGCATGGGATTCCGAGCTGTGTGATAGCAGTTTAAACAGACAGCTCGGTACATTCAGCTTGTCAAAACCTCTTACAAAAACAAGCAGTGAAGTCAATCTCTCTTCCACTCGGAGCCAGGAGAGACTGACATGCATGTCATTAATGTTAGCTCTCCGTGTACTTTTAAGGGCCAGCCATGCTGCCCTGTTCTGAGCCAACTGCAATTTTCCCAGGTCCCTCTTTGTGGCACCTGACCACACTACTGAACAGGTCTAGGTGTGACAAAACTAGGGCCTGTAGGACCTGCCTTGTTGATAGTGTTGTTAAGAAGGCAGAGCAGTGCTTAATTATATACATACTTCTCCCCATCAAAAGCTACTATTGTATCAATATGCTTTGACCATGACAGTCTACAAATCAGGGTTACTCCAAGCAGTTTAGTCTCCTCAACTTGCTCAATTTCCACATGATTCATTACGAGATGTAGTTGAGGTTTAGGGATTAGTGAATGATTTGACCCAAATACAATGCTTTTAGTTTAGGAAATATTCAGGACTAACTTATTCCTTGCCACCCATTCTGAAACTAACTGCAACTCTTTATTAAGTGTTGCAGTTATTTCAGTTGCTGTAGCAGCTGACATGTAGAGTGTTGAGTCATCCACATACATAGACACACTGGCTTTACTCAAAGATGGAAAAAAGCAAGGGGCCTAGACAGCTGCCCTGGGGAATTCCTGATTCTACCTGAATTATGTTTGAGAGGCTTTCATTAAAGAACAACCTCTGTGTTCTGTTAGACAAGTAACTCTTTATCCACATTATAGCAGGGGGTGTAAATCTGTACACATTCACTCCCCGTTCTCGCCTCCTTTTGTCTATGCAACACGCTCTTTTGCATTTTTGATGGAGCCTGGAAGACCCATGCATCTGAAGTAGTGCTCCTGGTCTGGGAGAAGATGTACGTCTTTATTGGAAGGAAGCTGCCACAGACTTGCAAAAGGCTGCCCCCGGCGAATAAGAGATTTCTTGGGGCCCTCGGCAGCCAGATGGCAAAGCGCTAGACTTCGGGACAGGTGGTAGATTTCCAAAAACCTTTTGGTTATAGTTACACATTCAACCATAACCTTGACCTTTGAGCGCTCCAGAGCCTTATATTACAATCACAGGCCAAATGTGGAGACTCACATCCATATATAGGCCTATAACAGATGTTTCATCTTATTTAGATTTGCAGTTTCAAAAGATGCCATTTTCAAAACGTTGAACCTGTTTGGGGAGACTAGAGGAAGGAGGAAGTACTGTATGTTCCCACTGTTTGATCACAGACCAGTACATTATTCAGAATTCATTATATTCATTGCAAGGCTGCGATTGCAACTGTTACTGTTACTGAGGGGATCCGACCACATCGGAACGGCCGACCCCAAGAAGAGAGAAGAACACTGTCATAAATTGACAAAACGTTCATTCATAATGACCAACAATAACAGATGGATCTGTTATGAAAAATAATTGACATGCTCCTTTGGTGGGCACATAAGATGAGTTCCGCCCTAACAGACCCAGTTAAGGTAAATAGCCCAGACACCACTGACCTATGGGGATGCTGGTACAATCGTACCTAGTGAAACGGGCCCGCATGGAGACGGTAAGATGAACATTTCCTGTATCCATGGTGACAATGAAGAGTATAAGACAGTTGCAGTGATTGATATAATAACCATCATGTCAAAGTAAACACGCAATGATATGTTGGGTTGTCCTCTGCGCATGACAAGGAAAAGCATGAAGAGTTTTTTAAGCAGATGAAATAAGTTATGATGATATTCACATGGTGGTTAAGTGCACGGTGATGAGCTTGATGCAAATGTCCAATACATATCAAGGGTATTATTTGTATGCTGGTGACGTCATAATCAGTGCTTGGCTGCCAATTATCCATATCTCATCATGTAACCATTGTGTCATGCCTCTTCAAATCCCTCTGGGGCTGAAGATGATTAATCAAATCCTATATCATCACGTGTCACAGGTGACGTTGAAGTATTCAGTGAAACATGCACTCATTTGCTTTGTTTGATGCACAGTCCCAATTATCAGTGCTTGAAGTGGAATGAAAAGGTGTCAGTACAAATGTTTATTGTACAGTACCTGTGTTAATATTTTATATTCTATTGCATAACATTTGAGGTGCCTGTACAATGTACTAGTGTGCACCAGCCCATTAAAGGGGAAATCTGCAATTAATTCAACAGCAAAGCCGCCACACCGCCACTTTTTTTGGTAAACAACTGAGGGATGGGGCTGGAGAAATTCATAGACAAAGCTATGGATGCAAGGACTGACCATTCATGATATTAAATTATTATTGTTGGAGTAAACAAGCCTATATTTTGAGTTCTGATGGGGTACGACAGTTGAACTAAGCTCATGAAGCAATTATAAGTTATATTATTCAAGAATCTGGGTATACACTACAGGTCAAACGTATTAGAACACATACTCATTCAAGGGTTTGTCTTTATTTTTACTATTTTCTACATTGTAGAATAATAGTGAAGACATCAAACTATGAAATAACAAATATGGAATCATGTAGTAACCAAAAAAGTGTTAAACAAATCAAAATATATTTTATATTTGAGATTCTTCAAAGTAGCAACCCTTTGCCTTGATGACAGCTATGCACACTCTTAGCATTCTCTGTCAGCAACGGGTGTGGCTGAAATAGCCGAATCCACTAATTTGAAGGGGTGTTCACATACTTTTGTATATATATATATATATATATATATATATATATATATATATATGTCCTGAGCGTTCTTATATATCCTAGATATATAGACACTTCAAAACCTTATTCCTTATGATTCTTTTTTTGACTCATTTTTGCCATTTATGAATGTGTTATTCAATGTGTTTCAATGCGCCGAATACAACAGGTGTAGACCTTACAGTGAAATGCTTACTTACAAGTCCTTAACCAACAATGCAGTAAAAAAATAATAATTGATACGTAAAAAAAAGAGCAAACAACAACAACAAAAAAGTATTGAGAAAGAGAGCAGCAGTAAAATAAAATAACAGTAGGGAGGCTATATACAGGGTGTACCGGTACAGAGTCAATGTGTGGGGCCACCAGTTAGTCGAGGTAATTGAGGTAATATGTACATGTGGGTAGAGTTAAAGTGACTATGCATAAATAATAAGTCATCACTCCCTGTGGTCTGCCGTATTAATTACAGTCCGTGACAGTACATGCCTCTCCCAAATGTTTCCATCTCATAATTAAGTGTAATATCCCTGGGAATGGCTATATAACCGCAGGGTGAGTTCCTGGTGGAAGTTCGAAGGGAAAGACCTCTTCCCATGGGGAGGGGGAGAGAGGACATAAGGATTAACCTGCACTGATGGGGGGGGAGTGGGGGGGGGGGCGCTGAGTTCATCCCTGGGAGGCACATCTCACCAGACCTCCACTGGTGTGTGAGAGAGAATGTGTGTGTGTGTGTGGTGTCCAAGACATCACTGCGTCACCGAGGTAAAGAACAGCCTGACCCTCTAAACCTTCAGATATTTTATACAGTCTAAATAATAAATGTAGTCCTACTTTGCCAAGCAAAACTGGAAAAAATGAAACAAGTTCTTTCTGGTCACTAATCTGGATATGCACGCACCCACCTTTGCGCGCCAAAGCTGATGACTGGTCATTGGTCAACAATCAAGACGCACAACGTTTTGGTTCTGAAGCATAGATGAGAATTTTACGACGGCTTGCAGGCAGTGTGTTCAGAACAACAATGACAAAAAAAAAAGTTTTGGGGGGAAATTATACTGCCACCGAAAAGGGCACTTTGGAGACTGGAACGGCATAGGGGCATGTTCTCTGCACAGGTAGAGGCCTTTCTGTGCACGTGCCTGCTGCACAGTTAAATCAAGAGGATCCAGTTTTTGGACTGGCATTCGACCACAATCATAAAGACAAGAGAAAGAAGTGCCTTTCCTCTCTAGGAAAATAAATTCCCAAACATATTAATATTCAATATTTCCTACCGGTTTCTTCACTGCCCTCATTTCCTCAGTAGTACTGTCAGATTGGTAGAGTGGTCTCAAAATCGAAGTAAACTATTTGACCAGAAATAACAGGCATTGTCCAGCCATGCAAGCCCAGACTCACGTGAGAATCCTCTGCAAAGGGATTCTGACCTTCATCGCAATGCCTCTGTTTACTAGTTGCTTTGGAAACATGGGGGGTTGCCCTTCCAACATATCCTCTGCGAAGGAAGTACTGCTGAAGACATTATGTGGTTCAGGTAATTAAATTAACATACAGGAAAGTTAAGCATGGGTTTCTAGGGGGACCGTTTACCCTGTCAGAGGAAAATATGTGTACATTTGTTTCAGGAGATGACTTAGCCTGGCCGACCGTTGATGAAGAGCTATCCTTACACAAACGTTTGGGGTGGGAGGGTTCTCTCTGGAAGTAACACAGAGGAAGATCTTTGGAAACCTTCCAATAGGCTACAGTACACCGTTGTCAAACGAGGTATAAGAATAAAAAAGAATAGCCTGTACATGGTAAATGCTGACACGATTCCCTTCGGTTAAGGTGGTTGACAACCTTTACATCTCATTCACTTGCCATTTTTTCTATTTTGTTGCCTTACAACCAGGAATTGAAATACATTTTTGGGGGGTTTGTATCATTTGATTTACACAACATGCCTACCACTTTAAAGATGCAAAATATGTTTTATTGTGAAACAAACAAGAAATAAGACAAAAAAACTTGAGCGTGCATAACTATTCCCCCCAGCTCCTTCAAGTTGGATGGGTTCCACTGGTGTACAGCAATCTTTAAGTCGTACCACAGATCCTCAATTGGATTGAGGTCTGGGCTTTGACTAGGCCATTCCAAGACATTTAAATGTTTCCCCTTAAACCACTTGAGTGTTGCTTTAGCAGTATGCTTAGGGTCATTGTCCTGCTGGAAGGTGAACCTCCATCCCAGTCTCAAATTTCTGGAAGACTGAAACAGGTTTCCCTCAAGAATGTCCCTGTATTTAGCACCATCCATCATTCCTTCAATTCTGACCAGTTTCCCAGTCCCTGCCGATGAAAAACATACCCACAGCATGATGCTGCCACCACCATGCTTCACTGTGGGGATGGTGTTCTCGGGGTGATGAGAGGTGTTGGGTTTGCGCCAGACATAGCATTTTCCTTGATGGCCAAAAAGCTCAATTTTAGTCTCATCTGACCAGAGTACCTTCTTCCATATGTTTGGGGAGTCTCCCACATGGCTTTTGGCGAACACCAAACGTGTTTGCTTATTTTTTTCTTTAAGCAATGGCTTTTTTCTGGCCACTCTTCCATAAAGCCCAGCTCTGTGGAGTATACGGCTTAAAGTGGTCCTATGGATAGATACTCCAATCTCCGCTGTGGAGCTTTTCAGCTCCTACAGGGTTATCTTTGGGCTCTTTGTTGCCTCTCTGATTAATGCCATCCTTGCCTCGTCCGTGAGTTTTGGTGGGCGGCCCTCTCTTGGCAGGTTTGTTGTGATGCCATATTCTTTCCATTTTTTAATAATGGATTTAATGGTGCTCTGTGGGATGTTCAAAGTTTCTGATATTTTTTTATAACCCAACCCTGATCTCTACTTCTCCACAACTTTGTCCCTGACCTGTTTGGAGAGCTCCTTGGTCTTCATGGTGCCACTTGCTTTGTGGTGCCCTTGCTTAGTGGTGTTGCAGACTCTGGGGCCTTTCAGAACAGGTGTATATATACTGAGATCATGTGACAGATCATGTGACACTTAAATAAAGTCCACCTGTGTGAAATCTAACTAATTATGTGACTTCTGAAGGTTGCACCATAACTTATTTAGGGGCTTCATAGCAAAGGGGGTGAATACATATGCACACACCACTTTTCCATCATTTCTTTTTTAGAATTTTTTGAATCAAGTTATTTTTTTCATTTCACTTCACCAATTTGGACAATTTGGTGTATGTCCTTTACATGAAATCCAAATAAAAATCCATTTAAATTACAGGTTGTAATGCAACAAAATAGGAAATAGGGGGCTGAATACTTTTGCAAGGCACTGTAGGTGCACGGATAAAACACGGTAGCAGGATACTGTGTGCAGGCTTTTCTTTCTTTATTATCAGTCTTTCTACAGACCCTAACCCAACCCAGCGCTGGTGGAGAAATGTAGGATATGCATATCACCTACCTAACCTTCAAATTCGGAATGAGAACCATAAGAGATGGTTATCAAACACATGAAGTGGAGTCTCAGGGAGATACTTAAGACTGTACCCAGCAGACAGGGGAACATTCCCAGAACATTAGCTAAGATTCCCATTAAGTTCTAGTTATGTTTTTATCTAACATTAAACATTAAACATCCCAGAAACATTCAAAGAATGTAGATTTTTCTTCAGAAAATGTCTTAGATTAAATATTCTCAGTAGGTTTCCAGGTAATGTAATAATACAATGTACCAGTAATATTTTTAAAACAACATGTGGTAGCAATAGAAATGGTTCTGAGAAAACATTATGGGAACTTTCTGCTAATGTTGATGGAGATGTTATTAAACATACCCATAATATCAAGCAGGGAATATTCCCACAATGCCACAATTCCCACAATGTTCTCATAAAGTAATAGTGTGGCATTATGACATGATTCTTCTAATAACGTTCCCTTAACATTCTTCAGCAATCATGTCTGAATTCAATTAATTGGTTCTGAGAACATTACTGGAACATTCCGCTAACATTAATGGATATGTCATCCGAGACAACTATAACAAAAAAAAGGGAACATTCCCTCATTACTCTTATAAAGTTACAATGTGATGTTATGAAATGATTGTTCCTATAACATTCCCCAAACATTCTTCAGCAATCATGTCTGGATTAAATTAAATTGTTTCTGAGAAAACATTACTTGAACGTTGTGCTAACATTAATGGAGATGTCATCCGAGATACCTACCCAGGTATAGAATCTTAATTTGACCAGTTTCTCACAGCAGGAAAATTATCCTGCAGCAACAGGAAATGTGAAATACTATGTGGATTATAATTAATGGACATGTTGTATGTGTTGATACATGTTTCGTTGAAAGTGGAAATTACAAACTTTAGAAGCATTTACAAACCTTGAATACACTACTATTCTTACCTCTTGACTTATGCCACATTTTGTTATGTTACAGCCTAAAATCTACAGTGGGGAAAAAAAGTATTTAGTCAGCCACCAATTGTGCAAGTTCTCCCACTTAAAAAGATGAGAGAGGCCTGTAATTTTCATCATAGGTACACGTCAACTATGACAGACAAAATGAGAATTTTTTTCTCCAGAAAATCACATTGTAGGATTTTTAATGAATTTATTTGCAAATTATGGTGGAAAATAAGTATTTGGTCGATAACAAAAGTTTCTCAATAATTTGTCATATACCCTTTGTTGGCAATGACACAGGTCAAACGTTTTCTGTCAGTCTTCACAAGGTTTTCACACACTGTTGCTGGTATTTTGGCCCATTCCTCCATGCAGATCTCCTCTAAAGCAGTGATGTTTTGGGGCTGTCGCTGGGCAACACAGACTTTCAACTCCCTCCAAAGATTTTCTATGGGGTTGAGATCTGGAGACTGGCTAGGCCACTCCAGGACCTTGAAATGCTTCTTACAAAGCCACTCCTTCGTTGCCCGGGCGGTGTGTTTGGGATCATTGTCATGCTGAAAGACCCAGCCACGTTTCATCTTCAATGCCCTTGCTGATGGAAGGAGGTTTTCACTAAAAATCTCACGATACATGGCCCCATTCATTCTTTCCTTTACACGGATCAGTCGTCCTGGTCCCTTTGCAGAAAAACAGCCCCAAAGCATGATGTTTCCACCCCCCATGCTTCACAGTAGGTATGGTGTTCTTTGGATGCAACTCAGCATTCTTTGTCCTCCAAACACGACGAGTTGAGTTTTTACCAAAAAAGTTCAATTTTGGTTTCATCTGACCATATGACATTCTCCCAATCCTCTTCTGGATCATCCAAATGCACTCTAGCAAACTTCAGACGGGCCTGGACATGTACTGGCTTAAGCAGGGGGACACGTCTGGCACTGCAGGATTTGAGTCCCTGGCGGCGTAGTGTGTTACTGATGGTAGGCTTTGTTACTTTGGTCCCAGCTCTCTGCAGGTCATTCACTAGGTCCCCCCGTGTGGTTCTGGGAATTTTGCTCACCGTTCTTGTGATCATTTTGACCCCACGGGGTGAGATCTTGTGTGGAGCCCCAGATCTTTGGTCTTGGCCATAGTGGAGTTTGGAGTGTGACTGTTTGAGGTTGTGGACAGGTGTCTTTTATACTGATAACAAGTTCAAACAGGTGCCATTAATACAGGTAACGAGTGGAGGACAGAGGAGCCTCTTAAAGAAGAAGTTACAGGTCTGTGAGAGCCAGAAATCTTGCTTGTTTGTAGGTGACCAAATACTTATTTTCCACCATAATTTGCAAATAAATTCATTAAAAATCCTACAATGTGATTTTCAGGATTTTTTTTTCTCAATTTGTCTGTCATAGTTGACGTGTACCTATGATGAAAATTACAGGCCTCTCTCATCTTTTTAAGTGGGAGAACTTGCACAATTGGTGGCTGACTAAATACTTTTTTTCCCACTGTAAATGGATAAAAAATAATTGCTATAGATTTTCAACTAGATTTAAATCAAAACTGTAACTCGGCAACTCAGGAACATTCACTGCCTTCTTGGTAAGCAACTCCAGTGTAGATTTGGCCTTGTGTTTTATGTTATTGTTCTGCTTAAAGGTGAATTCATCTCCCAGTGTCTGGTGGAAAGCAGATTGAACCAGGTTTTCCTCTAGGATTTTGCCTGTGCTTAGCTCTATTCTGTTTCTTTTTAATCCTGAAAAACTCCCCAGTCCTTAACGATTACAGTAATGTGTTGTGTTGGATTTGCCCCAAACATAACACTTTGTATTCAGGACAGAAAGTTAATTGCTTTGCCACATTCCTTGCAGTATTACTTTAGTGCCTTGTTGCAAACAGTATACATGTTTTGGAATATTTTATTCTGTACAAGCTTCCTTTTTTTCACTCTGTCAATTAGGTTAGTATTGTCGAGTAACTACAATGTTGTTGATCCATATTCAGTTGATCCATATCCATACACAGCCATTAAACTCTGTAACTGTTTTAAAGTCACCATTGGCCTCATGGTGAAATCCCTGAGCAGCTTCCTTCCTCTCCGGCGACTGAGTTAGGAAGCCTGTGTCTTTGTAGTGACTGGGTGTACTGCTACACCTTCCAAAGTGTAATTAATAACTTCACCATGCTCAAAGGGATATTCAATGTCTGTTTTTATACACATCTACCAATAGGTGCCTTTCTTTGTGAGGCATTGGAAAACCTCCCTGCTCTTTGTGGTTTAATCTGTGTTTGGAATTCACTGCTTGACTGAGGGACCTTACAGATAAATGTATATGTGGGGTACAGAGAGTAGGTAGGCATTCAAAAATCATGTTAAACACTGTTATTGCACACAGAGAGTCCATGCAACTTATTATGTGACTTGTTAAGCATATTTTTACTCCTTGAACTTATTTAGGCTTGCCCTAACAAAGGGGCTGAATACTTATTGACTTCAGCTTTTCATTTATAATTAAGCTGTAAACATTTCAAAAAAAGAAAATTCCACTTTGACATTATGGGGTATTGTGTGTAGGCCAGTGACAAAAAATCCCAATTTAATCAATTTTAAATTCAGGCTGTAACTCAACTAAATATGGAAAAAGTTAAGGGGTGTGAATACTTTCTGAAGGAACTGTAAATGTTTTCATTTTCACCGGCACAAGAACATTTCTCCTGCAACAGGGAGGTCAAATTAAGATCCTGTATAGGTGAAACAACCAATGATGTGTATTGATAACAACAAACAGCCCAGGTAACCGGGAACATTCCCAGAACATTAGCTAACATTCCCATTAAGTTTGGGTTTGAGCCACCAAGTACCTAATGTTTCTAAAAGATGTATCTTTGTACTGAAATCCTTAAATTATGATCCAAACTATGGCAATATATCTTATCAAAAACTCGGAGATTTCCGACTTGTTAACCGGTTGCAGTTATACAGTTGAAGTCGGAAGTTTACATACACTTAGATTGGAGTCATTAAAACTTGTTTTTCAACCACTCCACACATTTCTTGTTAACAAACTATAGTTTTGGCAAGTCAGTTAGGACATTTACTTTGTGCATGACACAAGTAATTTTTCCAACAATTGTTTACAGACAGATTATTTCACTTATAATTCACTGTATCACAATTCCAGTGGGTCAGAAGTTTACATACACTAAGCTGACTGTGCCTTTAAACAGCTTGGAAAATTCCAGAAAATGATGTCATGGCTTTAGAAGCTTCTGATAGGCTAATTGACATCATTTGAGTCAATTGGAGGTGTACCTGTGGATGTATTTCAATGCCTACCTTCAAACTCAGTGCCTCTTTGCTTGACATCATGGGAAAATCAAAAGAAGTCAGCCAAGACCTCAGAAAAAAAAAATGTGTAGACCTCTACAAGTCTGGTTCATCATTGGGAGCAATTTCCAAACACCTGAAGGTACCACGTTCATCTGTACAAACAATAGTACGCAAGTATAAACACCATGGGACCACGCAGCCATCATACTGCTCAGGAAGGAGACGTGTTCTGTCTCCTAGAGAAAATTATGTGGATATATTGAAGCAACATCTCAAGACTTCAGTCAGGAAGTTAAAGCTTGGTCGCAAATGGGTCTTCCAAATGGACAATGACCCCAAGCATACTTCCAAAGTTGTAGAAAAATGGCTTAAGGTAACAAAGTCAATGTATTGGAGTGGCCATCAAAAAGCCCTGACCTCAATCCTATAGAAAATGTGTGGGCAGAAATGAAAAAGCGTGTGCGAGCAAGGAGGCCTACGAACCTGACTCAGTTACACCAGCTCTGCCAGGAGGAATGGGCCAGAATTCACCCAACTTATTGTGGGAAGCTTGTGGAAGGCTACCCAAAACGTTTGACCCAAGTTAATCAATTTAAAGGCAATGCTACCAAATACTAATTGAGTGTATGTAAACGTCTGACCCACTGGGAATGTGATGAAAGAAATAAAAGCTGAAAGAAATCATTCTCTCTACTATTATTCTGACATTTCACATTCTTAAAATAAAGTGGTGATCCTAACTGACCTAAGACAGGGAATTTTTATGTCAGGATTAAATGTCAGGAATTGTGAAAAACTGAGTTTAAATGTATTTGGCTAAGGTGTATGTAAACTTCCGACTTCAACTGTACATGTGCCGCGTTCAACCAGTTAGCAAGGAAAACAATTATGTTTCCTAGTTCTGACTCGCACGTGAACACGGCATTAGTACATATGCACATCTATGTACACCTCACCACAATCTGCCAGGCAATAATTTCACATGATTTCTGAAATCAAGTTTGTAGGGAAAATATAACATTCCAACTGGACAGTATATAAAGAAGATTGGTAGAGTAAGAAATATTAGAGGATACTTATTGTTCAAGTTTAGTTATCCTCTCTTTTGCAAAGACAAATACCACAACTGGGAAGTCAGAGTAAAGGTGTAAATAGCTTTATATTTGTGTTACGCCTCAATCACACCTACAGCGTCATTGCGTTTCGGTACACCAGAAGTACAATGATTTCCAATGGAATGCTGCATTTGCCTTGCAGCATTGCATTGTAGAGGCAGTTGCAGTGTGTTCTGTGTGGCACATACGTTGGATTTATTTAACGTATGCATAAAATCTTATGCGTAGATGGCTTGACAGAAATGGTAGCAGAAGGTGAATGCTGAACTTTTGCTGCACACATATCCAGATGATGCTGCATACCATTAGATTTGTGTGTATTGTTGTGTATTGTTAGATATTACTGCACTGTTGGTGCTAGGAACACAAGCATTTCGCTACACCCGCAATAACATCTGCTAAATATGTGTATACGACCAACAAAATTTGATTTGATTTACCATTTTGCGCAATGACACTGTAGGTGTGTTAAAGGCGTTAGTCCCATTCCAGTGGCACAGTGAATTAACTCCAGGGATAATGCTCCAAAGCTCCCAGGTTTGAGCCCTCCTTGTGACTATATACAAAATACGGTCAAACTATGTTGGTACAATACATCTCTAATAAATTGTAATGTGATTCCAAATACTTGCCATATATGTTTCTACATGGATTGCTGTATAACTAACTTATTTAACAGTAAGATAACACATGAAAGAAACCACCATGCACTGTTCAAAAAACGAAATGTTATAATTCTGGGGAAATAGGAATAACGCTCTAAGAATACCACCCTGATACAAACGTTGTAAGAATGTCATCACAACTGGACAGATTTTGTGTACCCACACTGTTCCCACAACCTAATGAAATGTTCTGGGAACCTTTAAAAATCTCAGAAAGGCTGTCAACCATCTTGCAACATTAAAGGAATGTTTTGTGTACTCTGATACAAACATTATCTGAATGTCAGCTCAACTGGACAGTTTTAGTGTTTTTGGGAATCTCTTGTCATATCCCCTCAATGTTCCCACAAACTAAATAAATGTTTTAGGAACTTTTAAAGAACATCAAAAATGTGTTCTGGGAACATTCATGTAACACCAGTGAATGTTTTATGCACACTAATATAAAACATTGTATAATCATCTGCACAACTGGACTGTTTTTGTGTTTGGGGAACATATATTTTGTGATATCCCCACAATGTTCCCACCAGACGGTTCCCACAACCTAATTAAACACTGAGAAACTTGAAAGAAACAATTTTGGTTTGCTGGGTAGACTGCTCTTCAAATTCTTCAACTGCAAATAGATGCTCACATAGTGAAGATAAGGTTGCCTTGCCCATGGCCCTTTAGACACACTCATTGATAAAGTCTCTGTAAGTCAGGGCATTCGTCTATGTCAACCAATGATAACGCATGGCAGACGTTGCCATATTTGCATTGTATGACAAATGCAAATGAGATGTCCTCATTGCTAAGGCCATTACATCCTTTGCCTATTAAACAAATTGGCTTTCTATGAATGTCACGCCCTGGCTCTGGGGACTCTTATATGTTGAGCCAGGGTGTGGATGTTCTATGTGTTATTTTCTATGTTTTGGTTCTAGTTCGTGTATTTCTATGTTGGCCAGGGTGGTTCCCAATCAGAGGCAGCTGTAGCTTGTTGTCTCTGATTGGGGCCCATACTTAGGCAGCCTGTTGGCACATGTTTATTGTGGGATCTTGTTCCGTAAGGTTTGTGTTGGTGTATTAACCTAGGACTTCACGTATCGTTTTGTTGTTTTGTTATTGTATAAAGTACTCATTAAAAGATGTACGCTTACCACGCTGCGCCTTGGTCCGGTTCCTATAACGATCGTGACAATGAAACTCACTCCAGAGGATGACGCAACAAACATGGTGGGTGACATCACCTTTTCCCAAGGGGTCTGTTGCCCTCTATGACAGTAATTTCCCCAGATATGGTGATGTATTCAGCTGAGCTTCTGTAAAACATTTGGATATTTGTAATACCTCTTCATTTAGAAAAAACGTCACATTGACAGATATTGCCCAACCTCACGACTGAGTCAGTTAGAGTAACTACCTTTAGGTCAAGGGTTAGGCACATGGCTATCTTCAGACATTCCCACATTTATAAATACTGGTTTGCTATAGAATACTATAGTACCTACTAAACTGTAATAAACTGAAGTATACTGTAGAATACTATACTATACTACACACTGTAGTATCCCTCAGTCATGTAGTGCTTACTATAGAATGTTGTATTATACTGGAGAATTCTATACTTCACACTGTAGTATCCCCCTCAATTGTGTAGCGCCTATTATAGAATGTTGTTGTATACTGGAGAATTCTATACAACACTGTAGTATCCCTCAATCACATACTGTAGTGCTTACATTATAATGTTTTTATCGATTGGACTGCTAGCTAGCTTTACTGGTAGCTGCTAGCTTTCTCGATGTTGTTTTCATTTGAACGTGCTGTGTCCTTGGGGAGCTCATGCCAGGGATTTCCTCTGAGGTTCCCCCTCGATCGTGTATTATTATTAACTTTTATTTAATCAGGGAGTCCAACGGAGACCAGGGTTTCATTTTCAATGGCGCCCTGAGGACATAAAATAAAAGATACAATTCAGTTGGTAGAGCATGGCGCTTGCAAGCCAGGGTTGTGGGTTCGATTCCCACGGGGGGTCAGTATAAAAATTAAAAAAAGATAACAACAACATGTGTGCACTCACTGACTGTAAGTCGCTCTGGATAAGAGCGTCTGCTAAATGACTAAAATCTAATTACATTAGAACATCACAAACATCACAGGTGTACTACAACTTCAACTTTCTCGGTGTCCACATCACTAAGGAATGATCAAGGTCCAAACACACCAACACAGTCGTGAAGAGGGCACGACAACACCTCTTCCCCCTCAGGAGGCTGAAAAGATTTGGGCCCTGTGATCCTCAAAAAGTTATACAGCTGTACCATTGAGAGCATCCTGACTGGTTGCATCACTGCCTGGTATGGAAACTGCTCAGCCTCCGACCGCAAGGCACTACAGAGGGTAGTGCGTACGGCCCAGTACATCACTGGGGCCAAGCTTCCTGCCATCCAGGACCTCTAAACCAGGCGGTGTCAGAGGAAGGACCTACAAATTGTCAAAGACTCCAGCCACCCAAGTCAGAGACTGTCCTCTCTGCTACCGCACAGCAAGTGGTACCGATGCACCAAGTCTGGAACCAACAGGACACTGAACAGCTTCTACCCCCAAGAACACAGATTCTACCCTGTTAAATAGTTAGTTAAATAGTTGATACCCAGACAATCTGCATTGACCCTTTTTGCACTAACTCTTTTGACTTATCACATACGCTGCTGTTACTGTTTGTCATCTGTCCTGTTGCTTATCTATTTTGTTCACTTTATGCCTACCTATACTGTCTCTACATACAGTATCTACCTCAATTACCTCGTACCCCTGCACATCCACTCGTACTGGTACTGGTACTGGTGCCCTGTGAAAATAGCCCACTCTTTGACTGGAAGGAGAGTGAGTACACAAACTTGTTTGAGAGTGAATTGTTTGTTATAGAAAGTTAACAATTTACAGGCAGAGTAAAAAACGAAGAGACAATCACTGATGTATTTTTCAGGCCATCGGGAAATACACCCAAAACAAAACTAATTATTAAACGAAATAGACTCTAGCCTGTTAAACGTATCTCTGCGACATGGATTGAGTTGCTATGTCTCTTCTCATGGAGGCTTCCCCAATCAGAGGAAAAATATAGCATTTTGTGCACTGCAGGAGCTGTATTTACTATGCTCTCTTCCGGGAGTATGTGGACCAACCGGAGTTCCAATGCAACAATTGTTTACTTGCGGAGAACTATAGAGAAGAAGTGTCTACTCTTAGCAAACAGATTAAGATCTTGCACAATCTACTGGGGAAAGCACCCCCACCTACCTTCTCCTTCTCTACACCACAGGCTGGATGCCATTCTGATGTGTTGAGAGTATCACCGCCATGTCAACACTCATTGACTGAATGGTTAATGCCTTCCAGGGACCCCTCCCCGAAGAAGTCTCCCACTCCCCTGGAAAATGGAGCAGGCCGTCGCTTCTGGTGAATTTAGCAGATGAAACTGTTACCAGTCCTGTTGCCCAACCATGGAAGCACATCACCCGCCATAGGCCAAATGGAGGGAAGCGGCCTGTGGCGAGTGGGGCTTCTTTGGCATTTGGAAACCCGACCTAAATCCAGTTGTCGAACAGCTTCGCCCTCCTGGCTTCGGAGGTTCCAGCGCCATCGTTCCCTATCCGGACTCCTCCCCAGGGCGATTTGGATTCTGCCTCGGATCACCAGACCTCGAGGGTGTCTGACGCACCGGCTCCTTCGTCAGCCACAATGGGTTTTGCGGCCGGCTCGAGGCACAGAAACTGCCGGACCTCCTCTGCCATCTCATCAGCCATTATAATTGGCAGCTCTATGGTGAGAAACATCTCGGTTACTGGGGCAAAAACCTATTTCTTACCATTTTACACCAGAACATGGGGGCTATCGCTGTCGTAGTGACATTAGGATGGCTAGCTCAGAATGTCTGAAACAGGCTTTTAAAGAACTGATTGGAATGCCAACAAACTTCCAATTATTTCAGGCCCAGTGCCATCACTGAATCGTGGCATGGAAAGATTTAGCAGGTTGCTGGCACTACACGACTGGCTATTAGTCTACATGAACCGTGTTGGTTACCTTTGTGGTTAACTTTGACACCTTTTGGAAACATAAGATGCTCTACAGAGAGGATGGGGTCCATTCAAATCATCTTTGTGCCTGGACCCTGTCCTCACTTTTCAAGGCTGCGCTGACATTGACTTATTAACACTCCAAGTCCCTCTCAGGTAATCCCAACCATAAATTATCAGCATTGTCATCATACTGCAGGCCCGCAACAGGTAACCCTCATTGACTCTTGTTAAAACCCAAGTCCTCGCTCGAGGCATAGGCCCAAAGGTTAAATTCTAGACAATCTTGTATCTATACCAATTCAAACCAATCCCATGGTATTTTCAAATAAGGGGTTACTTAATGATCATAGCATGCTTGCATTAGAGATTCCACCGGACCTGAAATCCCGCAGCTGAGGTATTGGATTTGTTCATGTAAATGCCAGAAGTTTGAGTTCAAAGATGGATTTATTGAAATTATGGCTTCTCAATCCCACGTGGACATTCTGGTAATTTCTGAAACTTGCTTGAATAATTCTGTGTTGGACTCTGATGCTTCTCTGTCTGGTTATAATGTTTACAGATCGGACAGAATTGGCAGAGAAGGGGGTGTTGCCATATTTACAAAGGACAATCTAAATGTTTCTGTATCTCTTGCTAACTCGGTCCATAAGCAGTTTGATTGTCTCGTTCTTAAAGTGGCCCTTGGTCATAACAACCAGCTGACACTAGTAGGAGTGTATCGCCCTCCCTCAGCTCCCTCATGTTCTCTTAATAGTTTATCTGAATTACTATCTAGCTCAGTTGGTAGAGTATGGCACTTGCAACGCCAGGGTTGTGGGTTCGATTTTCCCACGGGGGCCAGTATGAAAAATGTATGCACTCACTAACTGTAAGTCGCTCTGGATAAGAGCGTCTGCTAAATGACTAAAATGTAAATGTAAAAATATCAAAGTATGGTATGGTTTTGAGTGATTTTAATATTGATTGGAGGACACCAGTGTCAGATACGCAGAAGGATATTTGCTCTGAGCTAAACCTGTCTCAGCTGATAACTGAGTCTACACGGCCGAATCCTAAAGATCCATCGAAATCTACCATGATTTATCTTATTTTAACAAATACTCCAGATAAATATGTTGCTAGTGGGGTTTTCCCACTGAGTTTTAGTGACCATTGCCCAGTTGTCTGTGTCAGAGATGTGAGAATGCATAAATCTAAGCCTTGTGTCATCACTTTGAGGAACTTTTTGTTTTTGAGCGCATGACTGTAGTATACTATAGTATTCACTGTAGTATTTTTTTGCTGGCTTTACTGTAGTATTTACTGTAGTGTTTTCATGCACATTACTGTTGTATACTGTGCAGTTGTGGTCAAAAGTTTTGAGAATGACACAAGTATTAATTTTCACAAAGTCTGCTGCCTCAGTTTTTATGATGGCAATTTGCATATACTCCAGAGTGTTACGAAGAGTGATCAGATGAATTGCAATTAATCCCAAAAAAACATTTCCACTGCATTTCAGCCCTGCCACAAAAGGACCAGCTGACATCATGTCAGTGATTCTCTCGTTAACACAGGTGAGACTGTTGATGAGGACAAGGCTGGAGATCACTCTGTCATGCTGATTGAGTTAGAATAACAGACTGGAAGCTTTAAAAGGAGGGTGGTGCTTGAAATCATTGTTCTTCCTCTGTTAACCATGGTTACCTGCAAGGAAACACGTGCCATCATCATTGCTTTGCACAAAAAGGGCTTCACAGGCAAGGATATTGCTGCTAGTAAGATTGCACCTAAATCAACAATTTTTACGATCATCAACAACTTCCAGGAGAGAGGTTCAATTGTTGTGAAGAAGGTGTCAGGGCGCCCAAGAAAGTCCAGCAAGTGCCAGGACCGTCTCCTAAAGTGGATTCAGATGTGGGATCGGGGCACCACCAGTGCAGAGCTTGCTCAGGAATGGCAGCAGGCAGGTGTGAGTGCATCTGCACGCACAGTGAGGCGAAGACTTTTGGGGGATGGCCTGGTGTCAAGAAGGGCAGCAAAGAAGCCACTTCTCTCCAGGAGAAACATCAGGGACAGACTGATATTCTGCAAAGGTACAGGGATTGGACTGCTGAGGACTGGGGTAAAGTCATTTTCTCTGATGAAACCCCTTTCCGATTGTTTGGGGCATCCGGAAAACACCTTGTCCGGAGAAGACAAGGTGAGCGCTGCCATCAGTCCTGTGTCATGCCAACAATAAAGATTCCTGAGACCATTCATGTGTGGGGTTGCTTCTCAGCCAAGGGAGTGGGCTCACTCACAATTTTGCCTAAGAACACAGCCATGAATAAAGAATGGTACCAACACATCCTCCGAGAGCAACTTCTCCCAACCATCCAAGAACAGTTTGGTGACGAACAATGCCTTTTCCAGCATGATGGAGCACCTTGCCATAAGGCAAAAGCGATAACTAAGTGTCTTGGGTAACAAAACATTGACATTTTGGGTCCATGGCCAGGAAACTCCCCAGACCTTAATCCCATTGAGAACTTGTGGTCGATCCTCAAGAGGCGGGTGGACAAACAAAAACCCACAAATTCTGACAAACTCCAAGCATTGATTATGCAAGAATGGGCTGCCATCAGTCAGGATATGGCCCAGAAGGTAATTGACAGCATGCCAGGGCGGATTGCAGAGGACTTGAAAAAGAAGGGTCAACACTGCAAATATTGACTCTTTGCATAAACTTAATGTAATTGTCATTAAAAGCCTTTGACACTTATGGGATGCTTGTAATTATACTTCAGTATACCATAGTAACATCTGACAAAAATATCTCATAACACTGAAGCAGCGAACTTTGTGAATACCAATACTTGTGTCATTCTCAACTTTTGACCACGACTGTACTCGCTCGCCGTCGGATCCTTACAAGGCACCCCAACCTACGTCCACGATATCTCTGTCTCTTTGTCATGCGAATGAAGGGGATTTGGGTTCTAAATTAAGGTGTTAATGTACAATATGCTGCTGTATGCTTGGGTCTCAACCTCACTTAAGATTTGAACTCACAACCTCTTGGTTGTTAGCTATCTGATGTTTCTTCTGCAACACCAGGTCTGTGAACATCTTTGAGATTGGCTATACATTTATTGCCAAGAATACATTTCTGCGCTTTGCCTAAAGTTGCAGTACAATTAAAGTAAATACAGTATATACAACAACTTGTTGGTGTTATTTCTATAACATGACAGTATGCTGCTCTATTCTGATTTCATTTACTATGGTGGCATAGCAGGAAGATCGGCATGTTGTGAACGAAGAGGTTGTGAGTTCAAATCCCAGTTGAGGAAATGTTGGAAAATAATTACTGTATAAATCAACATACACAATGTAGTCATGTATGTCAGTGTTCAAAATATATAATTAGAAAACACTTTAGGTAGTAGGGCATCTCATGTGAAGATTTTCTTATCCACATGTGAAAGGTTATGTGATCATTATGTGAAAATCCACATGTGAAACTTCATGTGAAATATGATCAAGTGAAGTCTTCAAAAAACACATGGGCTCTATTTTTGGCTGGTGTTAAGGTGGCAAACGCATGAGCGCATGAGGTTGCGCACAATTGGTCCAGCGCCGTCCAGGTTAGGGGAGGGTTTGGCCGGCTGGCCGGGATGTCTTTGTCCCGTCGCACTCTAGCGACTCCTTGTGGCGGGCAGGGCGCATGCACGCTGACTTCGGTCGCCAGCTGTACAGTGTTTCCTCCGACACATTGGTGCGGCTGGCTCCGGGTTAAGCGGGCAGTGCGGCTTGACAGGGCCGTGTTTCGGAGGATGCATGGCTCTCGACCTTCACCTCTGC
Source organism: Coregonus clupeaformis (assembly GCF_020615455.1). Lineage (NCBI taxonomy): Eukaryota > Metazoa > Chordata > Actinopteri > Salmoniformes > Salmonidae > Coregonus > Coregonus clupeaformis. The sequence goes on from NC_059225.1 coordinate 28,280,755, forward strand.
CAAGTCCGTACGGGAGTTGCAGCAATGAGACAAGACTGTAACTACCAATTGGGGTAGAAAGTCCAATAAAATAAATTATAATTTCAGGCAGCACTGACAGGGATAGTTTTAGCGGTAATGCAGTTAGTTATGGCATTAATTTTGACTGTGGAAACGCAGCCTATCCAACCTGACGCACACTGCCCAAATGTGCAGAAGAGTAGCTTAATGTGCTTTTGGTGCCTGTATGCTTCGTATTTAGAAACATAAAAAACTAATGTTTTTTACAATTTTATTCGATTTTATAAAAACCAAGCGCAGCCTCCCCTCCTCTAAATGAAGGCTTTTTTTGTCTGTCCAATGCAATCGCTAAGTAGTCAAGACTGTCGATAAAGGGTTTGGCTCCTGAGACCACTTGGAAACAATCTTAATCACCAAAGCTTTATTAAAATACAAGTTTGAGAGGAGTAAAACAGTGAGTTGACATTCCCTTTGTATCTATGCATTGTAGGCAGGCCCACATTATTTTAGCCATGCAGGTCCCGTTTTGGACAGGCGTAAAACCCCCTCCGTGATGTAGGCTACGTGTCCATGCCCATCATGAAATGACAGATGATAATTTAGAAGTTTTCTGTAACCTGTAAAACAGGTAACCTGTAAAACCATATTTCCACTTTGAAGCCATGCAATTACTTAGAACAATGTGGACTGCAAACAGGTTAAAGTTAACATATTTACTGTAACAAAGATGGGATAGGTCTACATTTTGTTATTTGGTTTCTGTAAGCTGTTTAACAAACTATAATGGACTAACATTGGAATTGGAGTAGATTCCAAGGCAATATATGAAAGTCTGTAAATACACAACTTGAAGCAACCACATATTTAGCCATGGAGCACGTTCTGATTGGCCAGTTAGGGGCCAAGCCTCAACACACCCACAACTTGTTTATTCATCAAAACCCAGCCCTTTTGCGCCAATGCCAGCATCTGCGCTGATAATTGTGCAAGCACTTAGATTGACCATTGCGTTAGGTTTGTTAAAATAAAGCCCATGGTTTCACATGATTTCACATGTGAAAATCCACATCACATGTGAAGTGTTCCAAAAACGTATGGTTTCACATGATTTTGCATGTGCAAAACATTGTGCTTTTGCACATCGTGAAATTGTGTTTTTTCCGTAAGGGTAATGCTTTTGCTGTTGGGAGACTCCAAAGAGGCTAGCAAGCTTCCCAAAATTGTTTTCACTGTTATTACTTGTCAAGATTGTTCTAAAAAACAATGTGTCTTTCTTTAAATTCAAGGACTTTCTTTAACAGTGCAAACTCTTTCAAGTTATATCAGAGACGATGATCGGAACTCCTTGTTGAAGAGAGAAGTCCTTCTGCTATAGTGTTTTGTTAACAGTCCACTGGAGTTTTCATAACACAGCATCATTGACACTAGCAGACCATCCCTGGCTCCCTATCATAGGTTCTTTGTGTACTCCCATGCATATGTGTATGTGCGATAGTTCAAACTCATTTATCATTTTAATGTGACTTAAACTTAAGCACATCAAAACAGATCCTCATATCCATGTAAGGGCTGCCAAATAATGTAATGGACTATTGATAATAATTAATCTAGAAATGAATATGTCTGGAATTGTGTAATGGAACATTAGATGCTGTGACTTGAAAGTATGATGACAAAGAAGGAAAATATAAACGTTACATGCTATGGATACAGTTGATTTCATTTTCTATCTGCCCGAAGTGCTAAGTTCATTTGTGTTTGTTTTCAGCAGTCTATTGACTACATGGACAGATTTGAACTTTGGGACAAATGCTACGTACATTTTTAAGATTAGTCTTAAAGGGATACTTTGGGATTTTGGCAATGAGGCCCTTAATCTACTTCCCCAGAGTCAGATAAACTTGTGAATAAATGTTTTATGTCTCTGTGTCCAGTATGAAGTAGTATCCCACTGTAAATCCAAGATGACGTAGTAGTGCAGTCCTGTTTTTGTCGTGTGTCTGTAAATAGCCTGTAAATACCCTTTTTTTTCTTTCTTTTTTTCGTACATATTTCCCTATCAGGCTTTTCATCCTTCTACAAAATATAATTTCCTGCAACCCACCTCACTCAATGTAGAACGGATTCTATTATTGACTTACATTTTATCTAGAATCTCCAGTTGAAACTAGCTAGCCAGCTAACTAGCTACTTGCTATTAGCCACAGTTAGCGGTATTTCACCCAGAACATTGGATTTTTCTGCCGGAATAATTTAATCACTGGACATTCATCACCGGATCGCAACTAGCTAGCCGCAACCGAATGGATGTTGCTGTTTGGCTAATCACCACTGCCCCCGATGCAAGCACCAGTTAGCCTCGAGCTAGCCTAGAGCCAGGCCCATATCCCGGCTATCTACCTCTCGGTCTACCGGACGGGAGTAGCCAGCTAACTAGCTACTTGCTATTAGCTACCGTTAGCGGTTTTTCACCAATGTCCGTGGCCTGCCCCACCTACCAGCCAGCTCTAGCCTGGACTATTATTCGGCCAGTCTGCACTGTCTGCACAGAGCGTTATCGACCCAGAACATATCAGTTTTTCTGCCGGAATCACTGAATCACTGGACCTTTAACTCTGGATTCATCGCTACCAGCTAGCTGCAACAAAATGGACGTTGTGGTTTGGCTAATCATCCTGAGCTAGGCCCATCTCCCGGCTATCTACCTCTCTGTCAACCGGACGGGACCACCTAGTGTTGACACGGAGCCCCGCCGATCCTACACTACTGGTCTGCCGACGAAATTGTCTGATATGGTTACAACAGGCTTCCCGTTACGACGTTGACCACGAAGATTCCATCTGCTAGCCCCGGCCCGCTAGCACACGCTAGCCGTGGCCTCTTGCTCGCTAGTGCTTTAGCAGCCCCCGAACTACCTCCAAACTATCCTACTGCTGTTCACCGGACCTTATGATAACTCAGCTATACAGCTCATGCCTGCTGGACTGTTCCTTTTTACGGTACCGCATCCTGTTTATGTTTAGCCTCAGCCCAAACTGTGTCGTCATTACCAGCTGTTGTCTTAGCTCTCTCATATTACACCTGTGGTTGCTTTATGCCTCTCTCCCATGTCAATATGGTTTGCTTATTGCTGTTTCGGTTATTTCTAATTGTACTATTTCACTGTAGATCCCCCAGCCCAGCTAAACCTGCCTTAGATAGCTCCTTTGTCCCACCCCCCATACACGTGGAGACCGACTCAATCGGTGCCTCCGGTGATGCTATCTCTTTCATTGTTACCCAACGCTTAGGTTTACCTCCACTTTACTCATATCCTTCCATATCCTTGTCTGTACATAATGCCCTGAATCTTTTCTACAACGCCCGGAAATCTGCCCCCTTTATTCTATGTACCCAACGCACTAGAAAACCAGTTCTTAAAGCCTTTAGCCGTATCCTTATTCTAGTCCTCCTCTGTTCCTCTGGTGATGTAGAGGCTAACCCAGGCCCTGCAGCCCTCAGTATCACTCCTCCTCCCCAGGCGCTATCATTTGTTGACTTCTGTAATCGCAAAAGCCTTGGTTTCTTGCATGTTATTATCCGAAGTCTACTTCCTAAGTTTGAGTTATTCACTGCGTTAGCACACTCCGCCAACCCTGATGTTCTAGCAGTGTCTGAATCCTGGCTTAGGAAGGCCACCAAAAATTCTGAAATTTCCATCTCCAACTATAACATTTTCAGTCTAGATAGAACTGCCAAAGTGGGTGGAGTTGCAATCTACTGTAGAGATAGCCTGCAGAGCTCTATCATACTATCCAGGTCTGTGCCCAAACAGTTTGAGCTTCTACTTCTAAAAATCCACCTTTCCAGAAATAAGTCTCTCACTGTTGCTGCTTGCTACAGACCCCCCTCAGCCCACAGCTGTGCCCTGGACACCATATGTGAATTGATTTCCCCCCATTTATCCTCAGAGTTCGTACTGCTTGGTGACCTAAATTGGGATATGTTTAACACCCCGGCCATTCTACAATCCAAACTAGATGCCCTCAATCTCACACAAATTATCAACGAACCTACCAGGTACAACCCTAAATCCGTAAACATGGGTACCCTCATAGATATCATCCTGACTAACTTACCCTCTAAATACACCTCCGCTGTCTTCAACCAGGATCTCAGCGATCACTGCCTTATTGCCTGCGTCCGTAACGGGTCCGCGGTCAAACGACCACCCCTCATCACTGTCAAACGTTCCCAAAAACACTTTAGCGAGCAGGCCTTCCTAATTGACCTGGCCCAGGTATCCTGGAATGATATAGATCTGATTCCGTCAGTAGAGGATGCCTGGTTGTTCTGTAAAAGTAATTTCATCTCAATCTTAAATAAACTTGCCCCATTCAAAAAATGCAGAACTAAGAACAGATATAGCCCCTGGTTCTCCTCAGACTTGACTGCCCTTGACCAACACAAAAACATCCTGTGGCGTACTGCATTGGCATCAAATAGCCCCCGCGATATGCAACTTTTCAGGGAAGTTAGGAACCAATATACACAAGCAGTCAGGAAAGCAAAGGCTAACTTTTTCAAACAGAAATTTGCATCCTGTAGCACTAACTCCAAAAAGTTTTTGGACACGGTAAAGTCCATGGAGAATAAGAGCACTTCCTCCCAGCTGCCCACAGAACTGAGGCTAGGAAACACTATCGCCACCGATAAATCTACAATAATCGAGAATTTCAACAAGCATTTTGCTACGGCTGGCCATGCTTTCCACCTGGCTACCACTACCCCGGCCACCAACTCTGCACCCTCCGCTGCAACTTGCCCATGCCCCCCCCGCTTCTCCTTCACACAAATTCAGACAGCTGATGTTCAGAAAGAGCTGCAAAATCTGGACCCCTACAAATCCGCTGGGCTAGACAATCTGGACCCTTTCTTTCTAAAACTAGCCACCGAAATTGTCGCAACCCCTATTACTAGCCTGTTCAACCTCTCTTTCATAACGTCTGAGATCCCCAGAGATTGGAAAGCTGCCGCGGTCATCCCCCTCTTCAAAGGGGGTGACACTCTAGATCCAAACTGTTACAGACCTATATCCATCCTGCCCGTACCTTCTCCGCTGTGCAATCCGGTTTCCGAGCTGGTCATGGTGCACTTCAGCCACGCTCAAGGTCCTAAACGATATTATAACCGCGATCGATAATATACAGTACTGTGCAGCCGTCTTCATCGACCTGGCCAAGGCTTTCGACTCTGTCAACCAACGCATTCTTATTGGCAGACTAAATAGCCTTGGTTTCTCAAATGACTGCCTCGCCTGGTTCACCAACTACTTCTTAGATAGAGTTCAATGTGTCAAATCGGAGGGCCTGTTGTCTGGACCTATGGCAGTCTCTATGGGGGTGCCACAGGGTTCAATTCTTGGGCCGACTCTTTTCTCCGTGTATATCAATAATGTCGCTCTTGCTGCTGGTGACTCTCAGATCCACCTCTATGCAGACGACACCATTTTGTATACATCTGGCCCTTCATTGGACACTGTGTTAACAAACCTCCAAACGAGCTTCAATGCCATACAACACTCCTTCAGTAGCCTCCAACTGCTCTTAAACACTAGTAAAACTAAATGCATGCTCTTCAATCGAACGCTGCTGGCACCCGCCCACCCGACTAGAATCACTACTCTCGACAGGTCTGACCTAGAGTATGTGGACAACTACAAATACCTAGGTGTCTGGTTAGACTGTAAAGTCTCCTTCCAGACTCACATTAAGAATCTCCAATCCAAAGTTAAATCTAGAATCGGCTTCCTATTTCGCAACAAAGTCTCCTTCACTCATGCTGCCAAACATGCCCTCGTAAAACTGACTATCCTACCGATCCTTGACTTCGGCGATGTCATTTACAAAATAGCCTCCAACACTCTACTCAGCAAATTGGATGTAGTCTATCACAGTGCCATCCGTTTTGTCTCCAAAGCCCCATACACTACCCACCACTGTGACCTGTACTCTCTTGTTGGCTGGTCCTTACTACATGTTCGTCGTCAAACCCACTGGCTCCAGGCCATCTGTAAATCACTGCTAGGCAAATCCCCGCCTTATCTTAGCTCATTGGTCACCATAGCAGCACCCACCCGTAGTCTGCGCTCCAGCAGGTATATCTCACTGGTCATCCCCAAAGCCAACACCTCCTTTGGCCGCCATTCCTTCCAGTTCTCTGCTGCCAATGACTGGAACAAATTGCAAAAATCTCTGAAGCTGGAGACTCTTATCTCCCTCACTAACTTTAAGCATCAGTTGTCAGAGCACCTTACCGATCACTGCACCTGTACACAGCCCATCTGAAATTATCCCACCCAATTTTGCTCTTTTGCACCCCAGTATCTCTATTTGCACATAATCTCTTGCACATCTAGCATTCCAGTATTAATACTAATTGTAATTATTTTGCACTATAGCCTATTTATTGCCTTACCTCCATAACTTGCTACATTTGCACACACTGTATATATTTTTTCTGTTGTATTTTTTGACTTTATGTTTTTTTACCCCATATGTAACTCTGTGTTGTTGTTTTTATCGCACTGCTTTGCTTTATCTTGGCCAGGTCGCAGTTGTAAATGAGAACTTGTTCTCAACTGGCTTACCTGGTTAAATAAAGGTGAAATAAAATAAATAAAAATGAAGTTAGATGTAGTTTCGCGAGCCAATGCTAACTAGCTTTACCACAATGACTGGAAGTCTATGGGTATCTGCTAGCATGCTAACACCTCTAACTTCCTTCATACTGGACACGAAGACATACAAATTGTATCCTCGAGTTCATCGGACCCTGGGGAAGTAGATAACGGGCCTCAATGCCAAAATCCCGAAGTATCCCTTTAAATGAAAAACAAGACATTAAACTCAACTCCTAATCAGAGATAGGTGTAGCTACGCAAACAAAGAGGAATCCTAACGGTGAACGAGATATAATTTATTTTGGCCCCATGTGGTTTTCTCACTCTGCCTATCAGAGGAATAGTGATGTAGGTCTCAGACACTGAAGTAATGTGCTAGCTGTAACCCTCTCATGGGAATGAACTCCTCAACTTTGAAGTCATGCTTTATTAAGAGCATAATCCTATTTTGACGGCTCTCTTGGACAAAAGTGTAAAATGATAGCGAATCAGGAAATTAAAAAGTCTGCACACAGGTCCTGGTCTCGGGAAGGGGGCTAGAGTTGGGAGAAGCAACACCTGCTTTTAAGAAGCAAGAAATGGATACTTGAATATAGTCCTTTTTTATTTGCAATGCTCCTTTAAATTGTCTCAAACTAATCCATAAGAAAACCTGCAACATGTTTATTTTAAAGCCCACATTATATTAAATAAGAAACTATGTAGCAACAATGGATAAATGTTGTTATGTACAGCAAAGAATTCGATACAATTAATAACTAACTAGCTGGTACAAATTCCACCTAGTAACACTTGTATTAATGAACCTCAAAGAACCTGAAGTGTAATTGCCATGTCATCAATAGGTCCTTATATTACAGTTTTTCTCGATTGCTAAGACACATTTCTTGAAAGCTGCTCTCATTTTCTCTTAACTGTGAACACAAAACCCAATTTTCAAGCTACATTCACAAAACCTCAGACTCTTCTTGCAAAACCAAACTTTCACCTCAAAACAGTTCAATCTGTGCTCAAAACTGAACTATGTTTTCAAATCGTGCCCCGAGTCAATCAAAATAAAAAACACTACTGAACAGTCACTAAACACTACGTAGAAAAATATAAAACACAATGCTCAGGACATGAAGCTGGAGAAATAAATGTTTATTGTTCACTGTAGGCTAAATGCATGTTGCAAAACAAAAAAAAACTGTGCATTTAGCACTTGTACAAAAAGACAAAACTGAAATCTTGTGCATTTACATGTAGCACTTGTAAAAACAAACAGAAATCTTATGCGTTTGCCACTTGTGTACAGTAAGCCCATGTAAAAATAAAGTACAAAAATATACAAATAAGTGCATTACTCAGCCACAGCATCATGTCTCCGTACTGGGTCAGGCCACAGGACTTCATCCACATCACAGGCCACATTTTGTCTGGCCAGGCAACGGGGGAAAAAAACCCCTGGCATGCCGTATCCAGGCTTGGCATGCCTCCACACCTATGTCACCACAGGCAAGTCCCATGGCTTGCAGGAGATTTACCCTGGTGTAAGGTTGGCGTTCATATACCTTCCACCGCCATGAGGAGAAGAATTCCTCAATGGGGTTTAGGAAAGGGGAGTACGGTGGAAGGCAAAGATTGATAAAACCTTGGTTCATATTGTACCACTCTCTAACCTGGAGGGCTCTGTGAAAACTCACATTGTCCCAAACAACAACATAGATGGGATGCTCATCCTGCTGCCCTAACAAAGCATCTCGCATGTGATTGAGGAAAATGAGGAGCTGGTGAGTGTTGTAGGGCCCCAGGTTGGCATGATGGTGGACAACCCCATGATTGCTGATGGCAGCACATAATGTGACATTGCCACCACGCTGCCCAGGAACACCAACAATGGCCCGATGGCCAATCACATTACGGCCTCTCCTTCTCCTTTTGGTGAGATTAAACCCAGCTTCATCCATGTAGATGTATTGATGGGGTCTTTCCATTGCATCCAGTTGAAAAACCCTCTGTAGAAATAGATATAGTTTTGTAAGTGATACGGAAAAAGTGATTTAGGCCACTACAGTAAATCACTACTTAGAGTAATCAACATTGAATGTGTCTGGATATATGCCAACCTGTACATACTGGAATCTTTGCTCTTTGACTCTGTCTGAGTTGCGATCAAAGGGCACTCTGTATAGCTGTTTCATGCGCAGTCTGTTGCGCTTGAGGACACGATCAACAGTAGAGAGGCTGACACTGTTGATACCCTCAAAATGTAAATGGTCCTCAATGATCTTCTGCTGAATTTCGCTCAGTTTAATGGCATTGTTCTCACGGACCATATCAACAATTAGGGTCTCTTGGTGTGGTGAGAACATACCTGTCCTCCCACCCCCATGTGGCAGTCTTTCAATTCTACAAAAAGAGAACATGGAGTTACAAAAAATATACATGGAATACAGTTAGACCAACCCTCCATTACAATACTACAGTACATTGGTACAGTGATGTACTGAAACATATATTCACTTACAGTATACTGTGGTACAGTATATAGTATGTCATACAGTAATTGCTGTCAACATTTACATACTGTACTATAATGTCAAAAAAAGGTAATTACCTGTTCTCTTCTCTAAATCTTCGGATTATGGTGGACACAGTGAATCTACTGATGTTTGGTTGTACCCTTTGTCCAGCCTCCCTCATGTTCATACCATGGACAAGAACATGGTCAATCACAGTAGCTCTGATTTCATCAGATATTACTGTTCTTTGTCTTCGCTGACCACCTCGACCACCTCGACCTCCTCTCACACGAACTCTTCCTCTCATATTTCTATCCATTGTAGGGCCTCACAAACCAGTGCTCTCTGAACTGGCTTACTGTATATGTTCCCTCACATCATTAGCCACAAGTGTGATCAATTTTGAGTTGTTGTGTTCAAGTGGTGATACCTGTGCTCTAATTGTGTTTGACTTTTGTCACCTGTGCTCACCATTATGCAGCACGGGTGCATCACAATGAAAATGTGTTGGCAAGTTGTGTCTAAACAGGTGAAAAGTGCTTATGGTTTTGCCAAAAGAGTGATTGATTCAATCAGTGGGTTCAGGCAACTGAGCATTTGGTTCAGACACTAGGGTTTAGTGTTTTAGCAATTGAGGAAAACGTAAGTAATTTCCTTCATTTAAAATGGTTGATCCAGGTTGATAGAACTTTCAGATGAGAGAACTAGAGGTCTTCACGGATCCACCTGTACCCGAGACCCGATCCGGGAACTGAGCGGGTCCGGATCCAGAGTTCTAAATAATGTAATGGGGTCTGGGTCGGATCTGACATGATTGTCATGGGTCTCAGGTATGTGTAAATTTAACTGACTTGCAGTCGACTGCGAGAGAGAGAGAGAGAGAGAGAGAGAGAGAGAGAGAGAGAGAGAGAGAGAGAGAGAGAGAGAGAGAGAGAGAGAGAGAGAGAGAGAGAGTTTTTTGATTTTTCATGAGAGTGGCGTGTGTAACTTGTTGTTGGCCAATCATAAGTCATCAAAGCGGCAACAGGCTACATTTATAGAGCCTTCGTGTGTGGCAAAAGTTAGGAGATATCTAATCAATGGAGGAAGATGGAATTAAAATGATGTAATTAAAAGTTCAAGGAGAAGGATAGGCTACAATGACCAAGAGCCAACAGGTAGGCTGCTACTTTATATTCTGAATAGAGTTGTTGTTGTTTGTAACTGTGTTGGACAAGAAAGCGCATGCAGCCTCAATTAGCCTAGTTAGCTTAACTAGCTTCTGCGTGTTTGATGCAGTCAAGACCAGTGGTGTAAAGTACTTAAGTAAAAATACTTTAAATAATACTTAATTAGTTTTTTTGGGGTATCTGTACTTTACTTTACTATTTATATTTTTTACAACTTTTACTTTTACTTCACTACATTCCTACAGAAAATAATGTGCTTTTTACGCCATACATTTTCCCTGACACCCAAAAGTACTCATTAAATGTTGAATGCTTAGCGGGACAGGAAAATGGTCCAATTCACACACTTATCAAGAGAACATCCCTGGTCATGCCTACTGATAATCTGGTGGACTCACTAAACAAACATGCTTCGTTTCTAAATTATGTCTGAGTGTTGGAGTGTGCCCCTAGCTATTTAAAAAACAAGAAAATGGTGCCGTCTGGTGTGATTAATGTAAGGAATTTGAAATGATTTATACTTTTACTTTTGATAATTAAGTATATTTGAGCAATTACATTTACTTTTGATACTTACGTATATTTAAAAGCAAATACTTTTAGACTTTTACTCAAGTCGTATTTTACTGGGTGACTTTCAATTTTACTTGAGTACATTTTCCATTAAAGGTATCTATACTTTTACTCAAGTATGACATTTGGGGACTTTTTCCACCACTGGTCAAGACAGGTACTAAGTAATCATATTGGATGATAAATACCCTAGCTATTAGTCAACTATACCTCAAGTCGGCCTGGTTGGTTGCTGTCTCTCGTCTCTCCCTCCCTCCTCCCTGTTCCGTGTCACTCTCTCACACTCACAGTAGCCTACACACACAGCACGGCCCCTGCTAGAGCGTCACTCTCTATCTCCTCTCCCTCGTGCTTTATCAGCTCTAGTTAATAAAGTAGCTTAAAAATGGACTTTTCTGCTGTTTACCTCACTCGGATCGGATCGGACCAGGTCTGTACGGAATGGGTCTAGTTGTCCTCTGGTTCGTTCAGAACGGATCTCTATATTTACAAAATATATTTATGCACATCGGGTCTGGATGAGAACCCCAGGTCCATTTCGGAACGGGTCCAAACCTCTATTGTTTCCAAAGAACGCCTTGAATAGTACAGAGTTTAAAAGCATTCTTGCTTTGCTGTGCAATAGAACATCAGAGTACAAGACCAACACATAGACAGTGCGTGGTGGTGAATTACATTTTTACTCATACAATGTTGCTCTTCCAGGATTTTCCAAGATGGTGTAGTAATGCGGTCGTGTATTGTGTTGTGTCCTCGTGTAAATAGCCTGTTTTTTTGTTTGTTTTTTGTTTGTTTTTTATTCGTATATATTTCTCTCTCACTTTCCATCCTCTAACTAAATATACTTTCCTGCAACCCGCCTCACCCAATGTGGAACGGATTCAATTATTTATTCATTTTGATCAAGAACCTATGGCTGAAACTAACCAGCTAGCCAGCTAACTAGCTACTTGCTATTAGCCACCGTTAGCGGTCTTCACCACTGTCCGTGGCCTGCACTACCTACCAGCCAGCTCTAGCCTGGACAATTATTGGCCAGTCTGCACAGCGTGCTATCGACCCAGAGCATATCGGATTTTCTGCCAGAATCACTGGACCTTAACACCGGACCATCGCAACTAATAAGCTGCAACCGAATGGCTGTTGTTGGCAAATATCCACTTCCCGACGTACCAGTTAGCCTTGAGCTAGCCTCGAGCCAGACCCATCTCCCGGCTATCTACCTCTCTGTCAACCGGACGGGACCTCCTAGTGTCGACACGGAGCCCCGCCGATCCATCACGTCTGGTCTGCCGAAGTAATCGTCTGATGTGGTTTCAACAGGCTTCCCGTTGCAACGACCATGAAGATCCATCTGCTAACCCCGGCCCGCTAGCATGCGCAATCAACAGCCGTGCCTCCTGCTCTCCTGTGCTTTAGCAGCCTACGATCTGCTCCCGGACTTACTTAGTGCTGTTCACTGGACCTTATGATCACTCAGCTACACAGCTAATGCCTGCTGGACTGTTCCTTTACACAGTACCCCATGCTGTTGATCTGTTTAGCCTCAGCCCAAACTTTCATCGCCATTATCAGTTGTTGTCTTAGCCCTCTCGAATAACACCTGTGATTGTGTTATGCCTCGCTCCTATGTCAATATGCCTAGCCTATTGCTGTTTAGGTTAGTTCTTATTATTATTAGTTCAATTTCACTGTAGAGCCCCAAGTTCAGCTCAACCAGCCTCAGAGAGCTCCTTTGTCCCACCCCCCATACACGCGGAGACCGGCTCAATCGGTACCTTCAGTGATGCTATCTCTTTCACAGTTATCCAATGCTTAGGTGTACCTCCACTGTACTCATATCCTTCCATATCCTTGTCTGTACATAATGCCCTGAATCTATTCTACAACGCCTGGAAATCTGCCCCCTTTCTCTGTACCCAACGCACTAGAAGACCAGTTCTTAAAGCCTTTAGCCGTATCCTTATTCTATTCCTCCTCTGTTCCTCTGGTGATGTTGAGGTTAACCCAGGCCCTGTAGCCCCCAGTATCACTCCTACCCCACAGGCGCTCTCATTTGTTGACTTCTGTATCCGTAAAAGCCTTGGTTTCTTGCATATTAAAATCAGAAGTCTCCTCCCCAAGTTTGAGTTATTCACTGCGTTTGCACACTCTGCCAACCCTGATGTTCTAGCAGTGTCTGAATCTTGGCTTAGGAAGGCCATCAAAAATTCAGAAATGTCCATTCCGAACTACAACATTTTCCATCTAGATAGAACTGCCAAAGGGGGTGGAGTTGCAAGGTCTGTGCCCAAACAGTTTGAACTTCTACTTCTAAAAATCCACTTTTCCAGAAATAAGTCTCTCACTGTTGCCGCTTGCTACAGACCCCCCTCAGCCCTCAGCTGTGCCCTGGACACCATATGTGAATTGCTTGCCCCCCATCTATCCTCAGAGTTCGTACTGCTTGGTGACCTAAACTGGGATATGCTTAACACCCCGGCCGTCCTACAATCTAAACTAGATGCCCTCAATCTCACACAAATTATCAAGGAACCTACCAGGTACAACCCTAAATCCGTAACCATGGGCACCCTCATAGATATCATCCTGACTAATTTACCCTATAAATACACCTCTGCTGTCTTCAACCAGGATCTCAGCGATCACTGCCTCATTGCCTGCGTCCGTAATGGGGCCGCGGTCAAACGTCCACCCCTCATCACTGTCAAACTCTCCCTAAAACACTTCAGCGAGCAGGCCTTTCTAATTGACCTGGCCCGTGTATCCTGGATGGATATTGACCTCATTCCGTCGGTAGAGGATACCTGGATGTTCTTCAAAAGTGCTTTCCTCTCCATCTTAAATAAGCATGCCCCATTCAAAAAATGCAGAACTAAGAACAGATATAGCCCCTGGTTCACCCCAGACTTGACAGCCCTTGACCAGCACAAAAACATCCTGTGGCATACTGCATTAGCATCGAACAGCCCCTGCGATATGCAATTTTTCAGGGAAGTCAGGAACCAATATACACAATCAGTTAGGAAAGCAAAGGCTAGCTTTTTCAAACAGAAATTTGCATCCTGTAGCACTAACTCCAAAAAGTTTTGGGACACTGTAAAGTCCATGGAGAATAAGAGCACCTCCTCCCAGCTACCCACTGCACTGAGGCTAGGAAACACTGTCACCACCGATAAATCTACGATAATCGAGAATTTCAATAAGCATTTTGCTACGGCTGGCCATGCTTTTCACCTGGCTACCCCTACCCTGGCCACCAGCTCTGCACCTTCTGCTGCAACCTGCCCATGCCCCCCCGCTTCTCCTTCACCCAAATTCAGATAGCTGATGTCCTGAAAGAGCTGCTAAATCTGGACCCTTACAAATCAGCTGGGCTAGACAATCTGGTCCCTTTCTTTCTAAAATTAGCCGGCGAAATTGTCGCAACCCCTATTACTAGCCTGTTCAACCTCTCTTTTGTATCATCTGAGATCCCCAGAGATTGGAAAGCTGCCGCGGTCATCCCCCTCTTCAAAGGGGGTGACACTCTAGATCCAAACTTGTACAGACCTATATCCATCCTGCCCTTCGAAAGTATTTGAAAGCCTAGTTAACAAACAGATCACGGACCATTTCGAATCCCACCGTACCTTCTCCGCTATGCAATCTGGTTTTCGAGCTGGTCATGTGTGCACCTCAGCCACGCCCAAGGTCCTACATGATATAATAACTGCCATCAATAAAAGACAGTACTGTGCAGCCGTCTTCATCGACCTGGCCAAGGCTTTTGACTCTGTCAATCACCGCATTGTTATTGGCAGACTAAATAGCCTTGGTTTCTCAAATGACTGCTTCGCCTGGTTCACCAACTACTTCTCAGATATAGTTCAATGTGTCAAATCGGAGGGCCTGTTGTCTGGACCTCTGGTAGTCCCTATGGGGGTGCCACAGGATTCAATTCTCGGGCCGACTCTATTCTCTGTTTATATGACTCTCAGATCCACCTCTATGCAGACGACACCATTTTGTATACATCTGTCCCTTCATTGGACACTGTGTTAACAAACCTCCAAACGAGCTTCAATGCCATACAACACTCCTTCCGTGGCCTACAACTGCTCTTAAACGCTAGTAAAACTAAATGCATGCTCTTCAATCCAATGCTGCTTGCACCCGCCCGCCCGACTAAAAGCACTACTCTCGACGGGTCTGACTTAGAATATGTGGACAACTACAAATACCTAGGTTTCTGGTTAGACCGTAAACTCTCCTTCCAGACTCACATTAAGCATCTCCAATCCAAAGTTAAATCTAGAATCGGCTTACTATTTCTCAACAAAGCCTCCTTCACTCATGCTGCTAAACATGGCCTCGTAAAACTGACTATCCTACCGATCCTTGACTTCGGCGATGTCATTTACAAAATAGCTTCCAACACTCTACTCAGCAAATTGGATGTAGTCTATCACAGTGCCATCCAAGTGGCACTGTGATAGACCATCCGAGTGGCGCAGTGGTCTAAGGCACTGCATCGCAGTGCTAGCTGTGCCACTAGAGATCCTGGTTCGAATCCAGGCTCTGTCGTAGCCGGCCGCGACCGGGAGACCCATGGGGCGGCGCACAATTGGCCCAGCGTCGTCCAGGGTAGGGGAGGGAATGGCCGGCAGGGGATGTAGCTCAGTTGGTAGAGCATGGCGTTTGCAACGCCAGGGTTGTGGGTTCGATAAAATAATGTATGCGCTAACTGTAAGTCGCTCTGGATAAGAGTGTCTGCTAAATGACGTAAATGTTTACCAGAGCCCCATATACTACCCACCATTGTGACCTGTACGCTCTCGTTGGCTGGCCCTCACTACATATTCGTCTCTAAACCCACTGGCTCCAGGTCATCTATAAATAAATTCTAGGCAAATCCCTGCCTTATCTTAGATCATTGGTCACCATAGCAACACCCACCGGTAGTATGCGTTCCAGCAGGTATATCTCACTGGTCATCCCCAAAGCCAACACCTCCTTTGGCCGCCATTCCTTCCAGTTCTCTGCTGCAAATGACTGGAACGAACTGCAAAAATCTCTGAAGCTCCCTCACTAACTTTAAGCATCAGTTGTCAGAGCAGCTTACCGATCACTGCACCTGTACACAGCCCATCTGTAATTACCCCACCCAACTACCTCATCCCCATATTGTTATTTACATTGTTATTTATTTTGCTCATTTGCACCGCAGTATCTCTATTTGCACATCATCTTCTGCACATCTATCACTCCAGTGTTAATACTAAATTGTAATTATTTTGCACTATGGCCTATTTATTGCCTTACCTCCATAACTTACTACATTTGCACACACTGTATATATAGATTTTCTATTGTGTTATTGACTGTACGTTTTGTTTATTCCATATGTAAGTCTGTGTTGTTGTTGTTTTTAATCGCATTGCTTTGCTTTATCTTGTTCAGGTCGCAGTTGTAAATGAGAACTTGTTATCAACTGGCTTACCTGGTTAAATAAAGGTGAAATAAATGAAAAATGGCTCTGGAGCCAATTGGGAAAAAATGTGTTGGAGCGGTCGAGCTTTCATCGCACTGGGACTGCGTGATTGATGGTCCTTGGCTGGTTCACCTGCCGCTCTCATCTCTCACACAACTTCTTATGTCAGCTATCAGTGCCACAATCGCAAGTAACAAACAGGGCACTCTGAACCTGCAGCCTGAAACTATGTGTGAAAGTGTGTGTACGTGTGTGGAGAGAAAGGAAGAGAGAAAGTATATGTGGGGAGGTTATTGTAAAGATAACGAAGGAGCCGTAAGGTCTGAGTGGTGTCATTCTAATTTTACTCAATAGACAGAGGTAAGTGTTGGATTTCTAAGCCACTCTCACTGCTACATTGTTAGATTTGCACACAAATAATAATCAGCCCACAGTGACAGTTTTGGCGATATTCCCTTCTCAGCCTTGAAACCAACAGTCCGCCTATGATTATGTTGGATCATGCATTTGCTGCCTCAAAACCATCTTTTTTTCCAAGGAACAAAGATCATAGCAGTATCACTTTTGTTTTTTTCCCCCTTCAAATCAGCACTTCTAAATGAGGCTCTCTCGCCCTGGGTGCTTGGCAGGAGATTAAGCTCGCGCCAGCCTTGACATAGCTCTCTCTCCTGCCTCGCCATTCCCTGGAGACACTCCGCACAAAGTTACTGTTGGGCCAGGGTCAGCTGCTGACGTCGCCCCGTTGTTGAGTCTCTCGGCACAGGGTGAGGACAGGGCCACAGGCAACTATATCAGCTTCACCTGATAGCACGGGGACCAACTCAGATGCCAGTCTGTGTATGTGATGGGGTATCTGCTCACATGTCCAGCTCTGCAGAGCAGAATCAGGGTAGCACACTCTGGGAAGTCATTACCTCTATTTCCCCTTGAAGCTCATTAAGAGCCCACTGAAAATGTTCAGAAACTCTTTGAGTGAACAGGTTTCTTCCCAGCAACTTCAGAGTTGAAGTTGGAAAGATACATGTGATTTGTTACCAGGATGTTGATCATCCAACAAACCCTGATTCATAATACTTATCCTATATGTTAGGCATGATTGTGTATAATTGTCCAATTTGTAATTGGATGAGATGCTGGAGCCTGAAACGTATCCAAGTGGGGTCCAGTAAGTCTATATAACACAATGCAACCTCTAAGGCAAATGAAGAGAGTTGTCCTAACTGCAGGAAAGAGGGCTGCAGGAAAGAGTGCAGGCAACAGAGGGCCGTTTGTTTTTTGTTGCAGAAATGCCTTATTGAACATGTGAACTTTTATGTGCCTTAATTACAAACTTGTATAGGATCTGCAAATATGAAGAAAAAAAAAAGTATTATGAGTCTAGTTTAGCCAAGGAGAAAGCACTGCTATATAGGGAGAAAGATAGGATTCTTTCTGGCTAGCCATGATTGGCTGAGATAATGGTATGGTTGGACATGCCAAAAGATGAGTCCTGATTGGTCTGTCATGTCACAGGCTTCTGTCTATAACATAATGGGGGCTTTCCTAGACAGTATAATCTTTGATACCACAGATTTTTCGAAGGATATAGCTATGGACGACTGCAAAAGAGTTGCTACAGCTCTCAAAAACATTGCTGCCCTGAATTGCTGCACTCAGTGCTGCACTGGTGCTATTGACAAAGCACACTGGGAGAAAGTTTAAGTAGAAAACGACTTTCTGGAGGACAATGCCATGCTGATTCACGTGTTTACATGTGTGGGTGGGGTGGGGCTAATGCTTAAGAGGTTGTGAACAATGCTGTATGGGAGTAAACAAAGAATAACTATTTGCAAGTGTGAAAAACATTCAAGTTGATTTTCTCCTACTTGTCTCCATAGTGGGATAACCTTTCCATGTTTCCTCCAACTACAGTGTATGATATACCATTTTGAAGCTCTGAGTCTGTACTTTTATAAAGTGTAAAAAAAAAGCTCACATAAAGAAACCCAGTCACATATGATGGGGGTCCCCGGGACTCCGGTTTGTTTGAGCAGGGGTCCCTGGGCAACAATAATTTGAAGACCCATGTACTAGATGGTAACAGGCACCTGCGTTGGCCTAGTGCAGTGGTTCCCAACCAGGGTTACAAGGATCCCTGGGGGTACTTGGCCTATCCACAGGGGGTAGTTGAGAAGACCCATAAGACAATAAGCTTACTGGTATAATGCACATGGGGGGGGTACTTCAGGGGTACTCTGGGCAGAGCAAAATTCAGTTGGTGGTACAGTAAGCAAAAAAGGTTCGGAACCACTGGCCTAGTGGACTGTTGGAAGTTGCCATGGAAATAAAACGACAAGCCATCCCATATCTTCACCATTCTAATAATACCTGGACAGTGGTAATTCACTAGAGTGTAAATGCAATTGTGAGCTCACAGAAAAATATGGTGGTGTACAGAGTGAGGAAGGCGTCATGTGACGTAGAAATGTCAGTATACCTGTCCCGTTCATCATGGAATGATGCCTGATTGGCAGAGAAAATCTCTGTTTATTTGTTGAGTGCTCCAACATTGTTTATAACGAATACATATATATCAACAAGTCCATTTGTGGAGGTTGTTAGCATGCCTAAACTTAATTTTGTCCTAATATGTGCAAATACGCACGTACAGTATTTATATAAAAATACACACACATGTAATTTCTGCAAAAGTATACGTAGTGAGCTGCTGATGGAATCACCAAATAAATCATGTGAGACAGCGTTGGTCTACAAGCAGTTTACTAGCAGACCTTCAAATAAATCAAGAGTCCCCTAAAAATCTTGGCAGGGGAAATTCACAAGTAACCAATGAAGTGTAATAAATGTTATGTCGCAAAAGGTACAGAAAAGAACCACGTGCCTCTGAGACCAACGGGAGCGTCCTACTGGGCAAAAACTGGTTGAATCAACGTTGTTTCCACGTCATTTCAACCCCAAAATTAAATGTGATGACGTTGAATCAACGTGGAAAACTGATTGGATTTGAAAAAAGTCATCAACGTAAGAGAATTTCGTATTTTTGTCACCCAACTTTGAACCTAAATCCAATAGCATGGTGAAATGTCCTGTTGATTTCACGTTGAATAAACGTTAGTTGACAACTCAACCAAATGTAAATCAAAACTAGACATTGAACTGACGTCTTTGCCCAGAGGGGTGTGTCCAGTGGAGCGCAGCCTGGTGAAGGACATGGCCTGGCGATTAAATATTCTAAGAGAACTGTCCTGAGATAAGAGTTGTCTCCATTGGATACTGAGATTACATGGATACAGTGTACATCCAAACTCATACGAACACACACCTCAGGGGCTTCCTGCAGCTCGTATCATTGTAACCAATGAAGAGGAAGTGTTCTGTTGTTGAAGGCTAAATGGAGAATATACACTGATAAGGTCCATATTGCGAGAGAGAGAGGACCGAACACATGTTGCAACTTTTTTGATGATGATGTCAAACTGCGAATTGGCTCACTTCTCAGTGGATGAACAGTGGTAAGTAAGGAGATCATGACATTTAGTCATATTTTGTATTCCTCAATTGCATGACATGCTAAGTTATTCAGTCAAGTGTGATCAAACGCACATCCTTTAGTGGGGCCGAAAAAAGTCTGTATAAAAGAAATAGAGCCTGCACACTCATAAGCTCCACCACGCACATTTATGAATAAACAAACAACGTTTCAACCCCGCAAGGATCTTCGTCAGGTCTTTGGCCAATCCCACGGATGAAGATGTGCAAGTTGAGGTACGTTGGGAACCTTCTGACATAATAATTAGTTTTTCGCTTGCTCCTCAATGCTTCCATCCAATCCAGGCCACCAGAAGTAGTTTCTCCGCACTTGTATGACTCTTGCTTGACCACAGGTAGTGCTAGCCTGGAAAGTCCATCTGCGTTGCAGTGCAGTTCTGACTTGCGGTATTTGATGTTGCAGGTGTGTGCTGACAACAAAAAAGCCCACCTTTTAATTCTGCTTCTGCAAGTGACGGAATCCCAGTATGCGGTCCAAAGGTGCTCGCCTGCGGACGATGAGTTGTGAGAAGGGTGAACTTCCTCCCATACAGATACTGGTGAAACGTATGCACTCCAAAGCGATGCCTAGGGCTTCACGTTATATCTGTGTGTAGTTACTTTCTGCATTTGTCAATGTCCTCGATGTGAAAGCGATCGGCTTCTCTTCACTGGAAGGCATGATATGGGACATGATTGCTCCCACACCATATGGAGGAACATCACAAGTCAGTTGGATGGGCAATGACGGGTCTAAGTGTGTTAGTGCCTCAGATTTCAGGAGTGTTTTATTAACTTTCACGAATGCCTCCTCGCTTTTGTTCTGTCCATTTACCTGTTTTGTCCTGAAGAAGCAATTGATGCAGTGACTACAGCTTCGTTGCTAAGCTCAGGATAAAGCGTCCATAGTAATTGGGCTCACGTTCTGAGGAGCTGGGGCATCCAAGACGGGCTTGACCTTGGATGGAGCCTCGTGAAGACCCGTCGAGTCGAGGATGTGTCCGAGGTATTCAACCGATGATTGGAAGAATGCACATTTGTCCTTACGAACTCGCAGTCCGTAGTCCTTCAGTCTCTGTAAGGTTGCATCCAAGTTCTGGAGATGGTCCTTTTCATCGTTTCCAGTAATGAGGATGTCATCCAGGTACCATAGTACTCCTGGCAATCCACTCAAGATCTGGTCCATCTCCCTCTGGAACAGTGCTGGCGCACTTGTGATTCCAAACAGTCGATGACAGTACCTGAAGAGCCCCTTGTCTGTCACAACGGTCAGCAGCTCCTTTGACTTTCACCACGTGCATCTGCAATTAGGCTTGATTTTGCTTAATTTTTGACCCCCTAGCTAAACCAGCAAAAAGGTTGTTGATGTGTGGTAGTGGATACTGCTCATCAGACAACACAGGGTTAATTGTGACTTTAAAGTCTCCACACATCCTGGTTCCACTATCCTTCTTAAGGACTGGTACGATTGGTAACGCCCATTCACTCACGCTGACCGGCTCCAGTACTTTGTTCTTGAATAAAGCATCCAAGTCAGCCTCAATGTTTGGTCTGATAGCATAAGGTACGGGTTGTGCTTTCAGAAACTTTGGTTTGCTGTCTGGCTTAATACTAAGCTTCACTGTAATGTATTTCATGCTACCCAGCTCTCCATTAAAGACTTCTCCATGTTTCTTTAAGATGGCGGGTTGGCCTGTGTCTCCATGTGTCATTGTACGTACTGATGGCAAGTCCAGTGTGATTTTCTCCAACCATGAACATCCCAATAGTGATGGATAGTCTCCTTTCATGAGGTAGAGTGGCAGCTTTTCAGTTTGTCCGTTTAACTGAACTGTGACTTCTGTGATGCCTCTCACAGCAACAGATTCACCTGTGTAACACGATGTGCTCTGGCTGAAGTGGAAGGTGTTTCAGTGTCTTTTTGTAGACTGTGTCTGACACAAGAGATACAGCTGCCCCTGTGTCAATCTCCATAAGCGCTGGTTGCCCCTCTAGCAAGGAAGAGACATAGTAGCTGTGTGTCCCCCTAGCAACAGTCAGTATATTGAGTGTGACTTTTCAGTCTTTCACGTTTTCTCTGAGCTTTTTTTGTTTCTGCAGGCTCGTTCAATGTGGCCCTTTTTACCACAGGCTCAGCAATCCATGTCCTTACATCAGCATGATGTCCCACTTTGCCACAGCGGAAGCATGTGCCTTGATTTCCATATCTCTGATTTTCAGTTGCAGTTATTTGCACATTTCCTGATGAGCCCAACTGCTGAGCCTCTTTAACAGCTAGTTCCATGGACACACTGACTTCACTCCTTAGCCAAATACAAGTCTGTTTCTAATGGTGTCATTTAGAACATAATTAAACTCAGTGCTCTTATAGTTTCTTTAACACAGCAGCAAAGATTGTCACTGATTCTCCCTCTCCCTGATTTCTTCTGTGGAACCTTTCAACAATAATTAATGGTTTTGGTGAAAAGTGTCCTTTCAGATTTTTTTTTCTCAGCAATATCATTTGCAAGACAAAATATTCAAACCGTTCTGTATAAGCTCCACTGCTCAATACTTTCATCAAACTCTCCAATGTTTCCAACAATTCCAGCCATTTTTCATTTCTCAATAGGCTCCTGATTGTCACTCACTTCAAATATTGTCCTCAACCATGGTAACATTTTCCTCAGTCACGTGATCTTCATTCACTTCACGCACTGATGTTTCATCCTCAAATTCGATCATCTAATGATTTTTTTAATTTCAAAGTAATCTTCACATTTGAATAAATGTCCTTTCCTTTACTCACTGAAGCGCGCACTAGATTAAATCAAAAACATAGGTTATTGCAACGGTCTTTGTCTGGCAACTTTCTACTTCCACAGCTTGATAGTTAACTTTTTAATAACATTGTTTTCCTGCTCCGACATCCGTCTTGACTCCTTTTCTGCCGTCCATGACGAGGCTAACTCTCTCTCTTAGGTAGTTCGACGCTGCACTTGCTTCTGCTAGCAATACACTGTGCTAACATTAGCCTAGACTGTACTACGGAAAATAAGTTTTAAACCAAAAAATATATACTTATTCCAGACAGAATAATAACAGTGGGTTCAGACTTGATTGCCGCCAATTTTTTGTTATGTCTCGTTGTTTTCATATCCAGGTCTTTATGAAAAATGTATGCACTCACTAACTGTAAGTCGCTCTGGATAAGAGCATCTAGTAAATGACTAAAATGTAAAAAATTCAAATTTATAACAATTCAATAATGATGAGACTGGAGGCAGAAATTAGTTCAATCATTTCTTTGGAATGTGATCGTCACAACATAACACCACTCTGATGATGCTCTGCGGCACAACCCCAACACACAACACATGGTTCTGTTATTTTTTTTATTTTTTCAGGGAACCATATGAAAAGTTACCTATGTGTCTAACCATTCTAATTTCACTCTACTGGCTCCATTTGTCTGTGCAGCATATGCAACATCCTGATGTTAACAGTTGACATTTTAAGGTTCACATATTTTATTGTCTCCATACAAAGGGCAATAGGTCGCAACCCCTTTTGCCCTCAGAACAGCCTCAATTCATTGTGGCATGGACTCTACAAGGTGTCGAAAGCGTTCCACAGGGATGCTGGCCCATTATTGACTCCAATGCTTCCCACAGTTGTGTCAAGTTGGCTGGATGTCCTTTGGATGGTGGACCATTCTTGACACACGGGAAACTGTTGAGCATGAAAAACCCAGCATTGTTGTAATTCTTGACACACTCAAACCGGTGAGCCTGGCACCTACTACCATACCCCGTTCAAAGGCACTTCAATATTTTGTCTTGCCCATTCACCCTCTGAATGGCACACATACACAATCCATTTATCAATTGTCTCAAGGCTTAAAAATTATTCTTTAACCTGTCTCCTCCCCTTTACACTGATGGAAGTGGATTTAACAGGTGACATCAATAATGGATCATAGATTTCACCTGGATTCACCTGGTCAGTCTATTTCATGGAAAGAGCAGGTGTTCGTAATGTTTTGTACACTTAGTGTATGTTAAAGCAGACCAAAGACGATATTCCATATTCGGTAAAATGAGACTGCAGGCTGATTGTGTAGAATGGTCGCACATTTTTCTCACCCAAAACTCTCCACAGTCTATGCAATCAAATAACGATGTGCTTTGATTGATACGAAATATAACCTGAGAGCACCCATCTCCTCTACATTTTTTCTCAAAAACAGCACAGGTTACATGTAGACCTATTAACGCAGCGATTAAAATGGTTGACAGCCATTTAGCAGCTGCCGTAAAAGAGTGACATTTGTCGATGATTGAAAGTACTAAGTCTTATCTTGAAAGTATCGACGCTCTATGTCTTGTCTTGTCTTCAGCTTCAGAAGAGCTGAGGTTTACAGCTCTAAAGCGCCTTTTTGTGTACTCCTGTGTCAATTAGCAATAAAAAAAACTTTGTTTACAGAACAAGACAATGTCTAATCTCACTTCAAAGTTCACACCTTATGTCCACCCACTGCCTGACACACATGCACTCATGCACACACACACACATTCACTTACACACACACACACACACACACACACACACACACACACTTGAAATGCTTTATTTGAATCCAGAAATTATATTTTTATCAAGCTGTGGAAGTAGAAAGTTGCCAGACAAAGACCGTTGCAATAACCAATGTTTTTGATTTAATCTAGTGCGCGCTTCAGCCGCTCCTCTAAACAAACACTTTCGGCATTGCTCCATTATTGCAGGAAGCCATTTTGCCTGGATTGATCTTTGCACAATTAGCCAAAGATTTCAATGCCAGTAAGAAAACAAATTGATGCTGTAAAATATTTTTTTAATTTGAAGTATTCAAACAAGAAAGATTCAAACATTTCAAAAGTCATACACAATTTTATTACACACACACGCTTCACAAAATACATTTCCTAAAACTTTGACCCTTTGAATGTTCTTACACCCACTGTTATGTAAGTTACATTGTATTGTCTTGCCAGTGTTTGGGAAGTAGCGAGCGTGAGTGTGTGATCCTGTGTATGTGTGGGTATTAAGGAAAAAGATAATACAATGCTTTGAACAAGAAGTGGAAGATGGTGGATCTGCACTGTTTGAGGTTGACCTTCACCAATAGCTGTGTCGCAACAGCAAAGGCTTGCACAACACACCGGTTTAAGCTTCTTAAATGAATGACCATCAAAAGGCTGTGGCCCACAACTTCTGCTCACCCAAAGGGAACACCCTTCTGAGGTTTTGCTGGCCCTCTGATCCTCAGCTATTGAAGTATGATCATCTGCAAGCCATTTTGGTGTCCCCCTTGTCATTAAGTGGGGGCGGCTCTATTTTTAAACAGTCTGCCTGACACACAGCTTTATGTCATCTTGACAAAGACCAATTTGGCTGTCTTAGAGTTCCTTTCCACTTTTGAGAAGAGGAATCTGTGAGTCTGTCTAATGTTATGCGTTGGGTGAGTAGATGTTTGTGGCAAGCCCCACCCCCCACATTACATCACATTCCGTGGGCAGTGGATAGGATATACAAGGCTGTCCTTATGGCTAGGCCGTTTCCTTCCTAGCCATACCCCTGCTGTCTCGCTCGTTTCGGCTCTTGTCTT
Organism: Coregonus clupeaformis; assembly: GCF_020615455.1. Classification (NCBI taxonomy): domain Eukaryota; kingdom Metazoa; phylum Chordata; class Actinopteri; order Salmoniformes; family Salmonidae; genus Coregonus; species Coregonus clupeaformis. The sequence continues at coordinate 28,306,289 of NC_059225.1, forward strand.
ACCTCATCAATGTAAACTGAGCTGGCTGAGGTCTACGCACGAAAGACACCATATGCTGTGTGAGTAAGTAGTCATGCAAGCTTTTGCACGTAAAATATCCTCTCCATAACATCTGCCTGTCCTTGGTTTTCATGTTGCTCTCATTGGTGTTTTGTGTGAATGGGCTCACCAATGTCTCAACTCAACACCAATAATAATAAATCTAATAAAACAATTATGTGGAAAGCAAAGCTGTTCTGTTGAGTTGAATTAGTCTCTGATAGACGGTTTTCTCTGAGACTCATTTCCTAATTGTGTGTGTGTGTGTGTGTGTGTGTGTGTGTGTGTGTGTGTGTGTGTGTGTGTGTGCTCACGCACAAGGCCAAATATACTGAAATATACTGGACTGAACATGCGTAGAACACCTTTTCAGAAACTGCACAAAACCAGAAACAACACATTTCTGTTTTAGTGTACATCCTTTTAACTTTAATGGTGAAGCGAAACAAAAAAGAATACTGCAAAATAAATTAGATAAAAAACTTTGCCACAAGCACATTTTTGATTTGTACAACAAAGCAATGCAACATATTGGTATCTGCATTTCAATATATACAGAATAAAAAATATATGTTTTATTCTAAGTCCACTTGTTTCAGTGTCAATTCTTTTGTATTGATAAAAGAAAATGAAAACAAATACAACAACTTTTTATTTATTTTTCTCTATTGATGTTGCATGCACATTAATGCACACTGTAAGGTACATTAATGTGTTTCTTAAATGAGTCTATACTGCAAGACAAAACTTTGTGTGGAATGTTTCGGTAACACTTATTTTACAGCCCATTTTAAACTGGTACACTTGACATGGTATTAACTAAGAAACTATGCGCAATGGATACTTGCTTGTACTTCCACACTATCAACATTGAAATAGATATCCATAATACTGGTAACTACCTGCTTTAACTAGTACCAAATGTTACATAGTGAAGCTTGTGTAAATGAATCTCAAAGAAGCCAAAGTATAATTACTATGTAATTATTAAGTAATTTCTAAATAATTAGCTGGTAAACAGCGGGCAGTAAAATAAAGTGTTACCAAAGTTTCTAATTGCTTCATTTTAGACATTGGAACATGTACAATGTTGTATGAAGGCAAGCGAAAGAAACCAACTCTCCAAACAAAAACGTTTACTTGGTGTAAGATGGGACCTTCCAATATTTGGCGAGATATTTTGAAATATGAAACTCTTTTAACTAGAATTTCAGGAAACATATTTCAGACTTCCAAATTCAATGGAGACATTCATTTTCTGACAAAACGCGACAACATTGGCCTACAGTAAGTGCTTTTACAATAATAATCAAATTATAATTAAATTATAATAATACAATTATAAGCCGCTCTCCAACAAGATAGTATTTTGAAAAATATAGGTTAGAGTGGAGCATTATGGGAAATGAAGTCATTGTGCAGGAGCAGAAGGAATGTTTGGGCACTGATGCTAGGCTATGCTAATGCTGACATTTGATCTGTAACAGCCTCACAATGATGGTTGGCAATACTTACACAAACTCTTTGGTGTGGTCAAAAAATGCTGTAGTAATACATCTATGTGTTCTCTAAATTATATCTCGTCTTTTTTTCTCGTTACCTCTGTTTTAAACTCACGTTCTCTATAGATTTTTCGATTCATAAGTGCTTTTTAACCTCTCTTAGAATACCATTGATATTTGTGACTAGGCTGATCAGAATGTTAGTATAGTGCAAACTGAAAACGTTCGTAACGTTTTTAAACAAAAATGTAACAAAAACATCAAACAATAATATTATCATCAATAACAAATTATAATAATTGTACATAGAGAAATGTTTGGTTCCAGCATCTGGTCCAACGTGTTTCTTTCAAGTATCTCTCAACAACACACACTCACACACACAAACACGCATGTACACATAATGAACACATGCACACACACTCAAAAAAAAAGTCTTCCTCTTTTTTAGTTTAGAAAAAGTAAACAGTTGAGAAAATGAAAGAGGCAAAAAACTGAAATTAATCGTAATACTTGACAAGTTGCATAGTTTGTATATTTTTCAGGCACCTCATTCGCATGGTCTCTCGTCTTGCAGTGCATGAAAGGAGCAACTACACCGCATCTGGGTCACATAAATATCCTCTCACCTCCCTCCCTTTGTTTAGTAACAAAAATATATTAGATATTCTTTTAATTTTATTTTTTGAAAGTGCCACAGAGTTTTCTCTGAGTTATAGATACCCCCCTGGACTTGCCAACAATGGAGAACAAGCAAGTCATTGAGTCCAAATAGAAGTCGGTCTTGACAAGTGTCTTGCACGCAAGAGAGAGAGAGAGATAAAGGGCCTCTTTCGTTTAGTTCTGTCTCTCTGGGCATGAGACCAACCTCCCAGCCCCACCAGTTCCGCCAGGAACTTTTTACGAGCAGCCGCACTCCTCTACGACCATGTTCTGGATGTCCTTTTTGACGATCTTTTGCTCTTCGTTGTAGTAGAGCATAGACATGGCGCGTAGCCGCGTGGGCACGCAGCACGACTTAATGTTCTGGAAGGGCGCGTAGCCCCGTATGCGGTAGTGGTTGATGACGGTGGAGTGGAAGGAGAGCGAGGAGCCTGTGATGCTGGCCACGTGGCTGGGGCAGTCGCCCTCGCAGTAGTTGGCGTGGTAGCCCCCCGGCGCTATGATCCAGTCACTCCAGCCAATGTCCTTGAAATTGACGTAGAACTGGCGCTTACAGCAAGCACGCACCTTGCCGTCACACTCCAGGCCCCGTTTGCGGCGTTGCCGTGGCTCGCCGCCCTCGCCCTGCTGCACCACCGCCATGAGGAAGGGCCGGTGGGACTGCTCACGCTCCTGGTTGCCACTGGTCGACACCAAGATGGGCGTGGCGCCAGCATTGGCGCACAGCGGGCAGGAGACCCTCACACTGAGCATGCTGCCGCCGCCCTTCAGCAGGGCCTGGACGCTGGCCGACACGGGGAAAGTGTGCCAGCCACTGCGCCGTGTGTCCACCGCCTTCTCGGCCAGTGGCACTGGCACCGACTCTTCATGGCCGTCTCCGCCAAGGCGCTGCTGCAACAGGCGTATAGTGACCTTGGCACGGCTGCGATTGGTCTTGGCCAGCCGGAGGAAGATCCATACATTAGCCTGGTCCACCAGAGACAGCTCGCCGCCCTCCTTGGAAATGAGGAAGTTGACCATACCCTGGGAGTCGCCTAGAGAGGAGGAGAAAAGAGAGAGGATCGAAGGATTAGATTAGTAAAGCATTGTAATCAAGTCTGAGCTCAGCGTAAGTAAATGCTTTGCTGTCTGGTTCTTGGACTCTACCGGCCACATCTGAATCTGATGGGGTGTGATAGGGCCACATCAATTAGACTGAGTCATTTTAGGCATGGCACACCTATCATTAGAATTTCCTTGCTTGACATGACTTCACGCATAGTAAAGTTCTGGTCAGTTTTTCTCCTAACAGATCATTTTGAATGTCTAAGCTAATCTCTTCCATTTACAAAGGAACATCTTTACAAAGTGATGTCTCAACAACGCATAAAGCTCACTTTCTGGATATTCTATTTGGCTCTGGGTTGAATGGCGGGAACCCGGTTACCGAGATTTATCGGGATTTATTGCCCAAAACCCGGGATAAATAACTGCGAGAAATCGGCAAATTATGATAAATTATTTATATGAACAGCATGGCGTGAAATGGAACTGTTAAATTATATGTGATGTCTAAATTTGGCTTCTCTATGGCATGATGAATCTGCATGATGAATAAACGTTCATGGTGGGGACAGACAGCCCATCTCAGTATAGAGCGCAGTTCACAATGCATGTAGACCTACAGTCTCATTTCATCATGGTAACTATTTTTCTTGTGACAGGTAGGCCTACATTTGCTGCAGCATAGCCTATGCTACTGTAATATAAGGACTGAATGCATGTCTAATTTACCCATCTCCATCTGGCTTTCGGGGGTCACGTTGTTTTTTAATTGTAAAGATATTTACAAAAATTATTGCAGCTGCAGAGTTTTAAACAGGCTATCACTCGAATATCATTGCTTTAAATAAGTGCATGCACGAACACTCTCGCAGTCTTTCTCTCTCTCCATCAACTCCATTCAAATTGTATCCAAAATAGATCATCCTGTTCTTGATATACTGTATAGCCCTATATATAGATGTCCTAGCCTACCACTTTCAAGTAATACATTCAATGCAGTATTACCCTTATTTTTAGCTAATTGATGATGGGTTACGCATAATCAGCTTTTAACATATACAGTGGGGGAAAAAAGTATTTAGTCAGCCACCAATTGTGCAAGTTCTCCCACTTAAAAAGATGAGAGAGGCCTGTAATTTTCATCATAGGTACACGTCAACTATGACAGACAAAATTAGGAAAAAAAATCCAGAAAATCACATTGTAGGATTTTTTATGAATTTATTTGCAAATTATGGTGGAAAATAAGTATTTGGTCAATAACAAAAGTTTCTTAATACTTTGTTATATACTCTTTGTTGGCAAGGACACAGGTCAAACATTTTCTATAAGTCTTCACAAGGTCTTCACACACTGTTGCTGGTATTTTTGCCCATTCCTCCATGCAGATCTCCTCTAGAGCAGTGACGTTTTGGGGCTGTCGCTGGGCAACACGGACTTTCAACTCCTTCCAAAGATTTTCTATGGGGTTGAGATCTGGAGACTGGCTAGGCCACTCCAGGACATTGAAATGCTTCTTAAGAAGCCACTCCTTCGTTGCCCGGGCGGTGTGTTTGGGATCATTGTCATGCTGAAAGACCCAGCCACGTTTCATCTTCAATGCCCTTGCTGATGGAAGGAGGTTTTCACTCAAAATCTCACGATACATGGCCCCATTCATTCTTTCCTTTACACGGATCAGTCGTCCTGGTCCCTTTGCAGAAAAACAGCCCCAAAGCATGATGTTTCCACCCCCATGCTTCACAGTAGGTATGGTGTTCTTTGGATGCAACTCAGCATTCTTTGTCCTCCAAACACGACGAGTTGAGTTTTTACTAAAAAGTTATATTTTGGTTTCATCTGACCATATGACATTCTCCCAATCCTCTTCTGGATCATCCAAATGCACTCTAGCAAACTTCAGAGGGCCTGGACATGTACTGGCTTAAGCAGGGGGACACGCCTGGCACTGCAGGATTTGAGTCCCTGGCGGCGTAGTGTGTTACTGATGATAGGCTTTGTTACTTTGATCCCAGCTCTCTACAGGTCATTCACTAGGTCCCCCCGTGTGGTTCTGGGATTTTTGCTCACCGTTCTTGTGATCATTAAACCCCACGGGGTGAGATCTTGCGTGGAGCCCCAGATCGAGGGAGATTATCAGTGGTCTTGTATGTCTTCCATTTCCTAATAATTGCTCCCACAGTTGATTTCTTCAAACGAAGCTGCTTACCTATTGCAGATTCAGTCTTCCCAGCCTGGTCTTGGCCATAGTGGAGTTTGGAGTGTGACTGTTTGAGGTTGTGGACAGGTGTCTTTTATACTGATAACAAGTTTCTAACAGGTGCCATTAATACAGGTAACGAGTGGAGGACAGAGGGGCCTCTTAAAGAAGAAGTTACAGGTCTGTGAGAGCCAAAAATCTTGCTTGTTTGTAGGTGACCAAATACTTATTTTCCACCATAATTTGCAAATAAATTCATTAAAAATCCTACAATGTGATTTTCTGGAGAAAAAAATTCTCAATTTGTCTGTCATAGTTGACGTGTACCTATGATGAAAATTACAGGCCTCTCTCATCTTTTTAAGTGGGAGAACTTGCACAATTGGTGGCTGACTAAATATTTTTTTTCCCCCACTGTAGCCTCTGTCTCTTGCACAATACACAAGCACCTGTGCTCCGCTGGCCTCTCCTTAAAAAACGCTCTTTAGCTCTTGGAGTCCCATGCAGGAAAAGCCAGACTAGAATAGCTTGCTGGACATTATTTTTCTTTAGCATTTCTTACACCAATAGACTATTCGAAGAGGGACGCAAGCTCTTTTTTGCTGAATGTTAAATACAGCAGTGAACGTGTGATGGCGGTAGGCTATAGCAGTTACATATTCAGACCGATAACCATTCAATCTCCGTGAAGAGAAGTGAAAGCCTTCTGCATCTAATTCTAGTCCTATATTATTCAAGGATGTCATTAGAATGATGAAGATAAGGACAATGAAACGTATTTCATTTAACTGTTGAAAGCGAGGAAGGAATGAAGCAACAATAGAAAGAGAAAGAGGGGGTAGGCTAATAACATTAGGGGAAATATAATGAATTAACCATGCAAGTGTTAAATTAACACTAATTGGTGTAAAAGAACCCAAGTGTTGGTGTTTATAACCAGTGCTAAACCAAAACTACTCCCATCATTATCATATTTCCCAGCATGGTTTATTGCAGGCTGATTTTTAGAAGTGTTTGTTTCAATATCTATGTTTTTGCATGTACATCGATTGATTAATTAATCTTATTTTACTCAAATATAAATAACATAATTTATTCTAAACTATTCCAATCTGTTACTTGGATTTATTGTACACGTTACTGAAATAGCTGTTCCAGTTTAGATGGTTTAGGTAGTCTCAAATCTTCATCTTCCCAACCAGGCAGTCATTCTGAATGCAGGTTGAAGGGTGAATAAAAATGCAAAATGTTGGATACCCCCACTGTGGCTGGATTCCAGTAGGAATTACACATCAGTTTTCAAGACATCATAAAGTGACTTGCACAACTGATGTGGCCTGTAAACCATGAGTTTCAGGCCGCTGTATTAGGGTAAAACTAGGCCCTCAAAAAAGGCCTCATGAAATATGTCTTGTATTGTGTTAAATAATTGCATTTTAATGATAACATATTCGGTTAAGATCTCACTTGGTGAAGGCTGCAGGACTGAAAATGGATGAATGCAACAACAATGTCTTTGTCACTAACAAATACAGTTATGGGTGGTAACTCTACAATTCACTCGAAAGGTAAGACACTCTGGGAAATATGCAAATAAGGCTTTACATTAGGCAGTGTGTTAATTTAACATTGAAAAGTGTGGACCCATATAGACACTGGACCAGTGTTAAATGAAACACTCAGTGTTAATTTAACAATGGAGAATTTGCTGTTGCTCTTTTGTGCCCAAACCCATCTGTCCAAACACAGCCGCTGCATCACAAACTTGGCTTTGCCAGCGTTGGCTCTGCCATTGTTCTTCCTTAATCCTGCACTGGGGCTAAAGAATGGGACTGTACAAACCCAAGGGGGCCCTAACCCAAAGAAAACCTGCCCTGAGAAGAGCGTTTGAGTGCACCGCTGCTCAACACAGTTCCTGAAATAATTTGTGAGAAAAGAAGGGGAAACGACTAAAGAGCGGTACAATAATTCCTGAACAATAAACAACAATGTAGCCAGTTTGCACAGCTGTCCCGCACACAAAATTTAAAAATGACATTTAAAAATGTTTACCTCCACCTTTGCTTGTCTTCAAAAAAAGGAGTGAGCCCGAATTACCTGACAGCTTAGAGGAGCATTAGTGGTGGGTTCCTCTTCTATCCAAATACTGTCCTAATTAATGTGCTCAATATTCTCACTCTTAATCCAGTTGACCTTATTTGATACAGGTTTACTGCCTAATTTAATAGGAGTTGAACAAAAATGCCTAGAGATTCACTTGAACTCAGTCCGATACAAACTTTATCAGATTGTTTTGCAACCTGTGACCTGCCAGTTGTATTGGAGGTAGTTGTAGCAGCTTCAATACCTGCCAACTCTCAGTCCACTAGTTAGAAGACCTACTTTCAGAGCAGACTAAACAGAGTACTCTTTGAAATATTTGCCTCTTTGCCTGCTGCAACTTTGAAAGAGTTCTGGTTTGATAAATCAATCACTAAAAGGTAATGGCTTACTGTCTCCTGGACAGCATCATATATAACCACATTTTATTTGTAAATATCAAAGTTCTGAATTATAATATCGATAAGTAATAGGTTTATTGCATTTCTTGACAAATATAATTAACAGAATTTTTAGCAGCATTTTTCTCTGAAAGTGCCAATCACCTCATTCTTCCCAAGTGGATTTCTCTTGAATGGTGCACTTGCCTGCTCTAACACAACCATATGTGGGTCTCAAGACATTCCAGGAATGTTCCCTGACAATGACAGCGATGTTGGAGAGCCATTGTGCAAAGAACCCAGTGTTCTATGAATGTCATTAGGATGTACGTTAGATGCTATCACCACCAAATTGAAGCAGTTACATTTTAAGAATGCTTGTAAAACATTGCAGGGCTCATGGCAATTGTCTTTTAATAGACCGATAAAAAAAGTTACAAGCTATCTCATGTGTACCTGAAATCATTCCAATAGCATTCCCTAAGCACTATTGCAAGGTTAACAGAGTGCATCTGCATACAAATTGAACCCTTTGGAAAAGGTCCAACTAACATTTACGATACGTTCCATCTTAGCCGAGTCGATCAACTGACCACAGAAATTGCAAAGGTCAGTGGTGCCATCGGTCATGTAGCCCCTTTGACTTGCTTCCTTGGACTCTCAGCCTCACCATCTCACTCTCCACTATCTCACTTGCAAAAACACTGTGCTGGCCTCTTTGGAAGGAGATGAACCAGCGGTGGGCTTGATTTATGACCCTGTACACACAATTAGACACCCAAGCCCAGGAAGATGTGCAGCAGTCGCTCTGAGGCACCGCAGGCCAAGGCATCACAGGCCAAGGCACTCCCAAGAACAATGAGCTATGTCGGGAGAAATACAGCCTCCTCTGACTCCTAACCTTTGGAGACTGGGAGAGTGAGAGACATCCTGTCTATCTAGCTGCTCTTTAATGCCAGGTTGTAATTCATTAAATTTGGGTTGTAATCCCCCCCAAAATATATTATTTGGTCTATGTCAAGAATATTCCATTCAAATCCTCTATTCAAATTTCTGTTGACAACAGCAATTAGAGAAGGAGATGGAGAAGCACCCAGTGATGTGCAATCATGCCACACATTTGACCAGGAGACTCTTCAGTCACAACACATGACTTAATGTGAAGATACAATAGGTCTGACTAAGCTCTGACTAACCTGTAAACCTGATCCTATCCCAATCTCCTGCTTACTCTGTAGCTGTTCAATATCTGTTCACAGATGTTAGTGGCTGAATTCAAGCCAAGAAATACTGTGGTGTAGGTATTGTGCAAGAAGAGACCTTACCACACATGGGCTGTCACAGTGGAGAGGTGAGGTGAGGAGTGATTGGGCCAATTTGAATTCCACGCCAGTCAATAAGACCTGCCCAAGGCTTCTAGTTGTCTCCCTCTCACTGAGGCAGCATGACCTTCATGGGAACGTGGGTGCCCTCCTATCCTGCTTGAAAAGCTACACAACTCAACAGAACACCGGACTCCCAACCGGACTCCCAAGGCATCATCCGCCAGTCGGTTTATTTTATTTGGCCATCCCAGAGATATGGGAAAGTATTTACAAAGTTCCCCTTTTTATCAAATCTTTCCCCTTGTTTTTTACCATTGCTCGAAACCACTGGCTGCCGTTTGTTTTGTGTTTGTCTGGGCTTCGTTAAAGGAGCTAGAATAGTCTCTATGAACCATAAAGGTTTTGTCTGACTCGATGTCGGGACACTTTCTCGATGCCCTTTTGGAGTAGGCCTTGGCAGCATAATCTTCATTTGGAGATATCAGAAAAGAGACTCTGTTGGTCATGTCATGCCGGGGCTCTTATAAAGAGCTCTGGCATCACATTCCAAAACATATTTAATTGCTCTGGCCATGGCACAAGAATGAATGGTAGTGGCAGCATTGAGGAAAAAACAGCAAATGTCTTTTTTAGTGTTTTGCTTTTAGCAGCACTAATGGTTCATTGCATATATATACCAAAGGCAGCGATCAGACAACATCAAACAGTAGTTAAACCTCTCAACCATGCAGGTTAACAAGCCAAAAAAGAGACATAAAAAAAGAGGTTATGAATGCCAATTTAGGCTACAGTACAATAATTTGCCATTGCATTATATTTTCTACCACAATCTAAAAGTAATTAACTATTATTGGAGAGGTATGGTTAGGAGGATACACTCTTTTGTAACTGATGTGGAATGTGACCTCAGCCTCCCAAGTCCTTGTGAGAGGAGTCCTTGAGTTTGATAACTGATTTCAGTGCTGAATACACAAAATACATGGCTGATGAGGGCATTTTAATGGAACTATTAGTTAACTTACACCTAATAGGCAGATAATAACTGTTTCTCATACAAATGTACATGTTGATCATCTTCAGTCTCATGAGAAAATGTGCTTCTCTTCTTAAATCACCAACAAATCTTAGCAGCCACTGTAGTTAGTCTATGTAGCCCAATCAATGTGTCCGGAGACGAGACTGCAGTGACCAGAAGATAAATGTGGACATTGGAATTTCACTGATGATGTGATTGCTACTCCATGGGTAGGGGGGTTGAAGGGGAGAGCGGACACAGACTGCGGAGGAAATTGGCACTACCAGCAGTCAACACTTTCCACCCAGTGAGCAAGGCTCTTTCATGAGATACTGTCCCAACAGCCCAAAATAATTATTGGGGCCCATATTCCATTGAATGAAGCAATTATATGCAGCAGAACGTCCATGCTGCTTGGTTAACCCTAGTTATTTACAGTTTTTTTGTATTTATTATGAAAGACCCCCAAGCAGAAGTGTGAGGCCACTCTTCCCATTTAATATAAAGTTCATTCAAATGCCTATTTATAGTAAAGGAGACTATTATGGTTTTTTATATAAGCCAACAAGTACAGAGAATGTGAATGTGGAACCCAACAGTGACCCGCACAGGAGTCCCGCAAAGGAGATTTATTTAGTAGCCCTCTGATGCACTCACTAACTGTAAGTTGCTCTGGATAAGAGCGTCTGCTAAATGACTAAAATGTAAATGTAAAACAACTCTGAATAATGATAATGTGACTAAATGTCATGCCACATAAACTTCTCATCACAATTTGAATTCAGAGAATAATTTACTACACACAAAAAACAAATGGCTCTATATAGTGCCAAATAAGGGTTATTTGGCTTGTAACCCTTTTTGCTGCTATATATAGCCTTTTTTTGAAGGTTCTATAAAGAACCATGCTCATAAGGTTCTAAATGGAACCTTTATGGTGCTATAAAGAACCCTTTCCTAAAGTTATCGAAATAACCATTTGAAGAATCATACAAGGTTGTCACAAGCCGGGCTAGAACTCCGGTCTCAAATGTGTAGAGCTGGGGGTACTACCCCTTAGCCACAGAGGAGATGTTGTAGGACCCAAATGAAACACCCCAGGCAATACTCCAGGTAAGTAGATTTAATGTTCCAAAACAGGAGGCAAAACAAAACAACTCCCCGAGGGGAGAAAAACAAACTAAAGATAACTTTGAATAACTTACTAGGACTGATACGGTGGGACAAAGCAGGAGACACATAGACAGGACGCAATAACCAAGTGAGAAACAAGGGGAAAACACACAGCTAAAATACTCAAGGGGAAACAAGGCACAGGTGACATAGATAAGCTAATTAGGACACATGAGGAAAAACTAAGGCAAAGGGGAACACAGCTGACCTCTAGAGGCCAGGAGACAAACAGGGAAGCAGGAAGCTGACAGGACCCCCTCCTCTAGGAACGACTCCTGACGTTCCTTCCAGAACACCCTGGCCCCAGGGTGCGAAAATCTCGGATCAACCCTGGGTCCAGGATGTCCCTGGCCGGAACCCAGGAGCGCTCCTCTGGCCCGTAGCCCTCCCAGTCCACCAGATACTGCAGAGAGTTCTGGACCCTCCGGGAGTCCAGTATCCGGCGGACTGTGTAGGCTGGCTGGCCGTCTATGATCCTGGGAGGTGGCGGGGGTCTGTGGGGGGGGCAAAAGGAGAAGACAAGACAGGTTTAAGGAGTGAAACATGGAAAGTGGGGTTAACTCTAAGGGAGCGAGGCAGAACTAAACGATACGACACAGGGTTAACCTTTCTAGAAATGCGGAAAGGGCCGATGTATCTCTGGGAAAGCTTCTTGGATTCGACCCGGAGGGGCAAGTTCTTAGTGGCCAACCAAACTCTCTGACCAGCTCGGAAACTAGGGGCCGTCCGGCGGTGGCGATTAGCCTGACTTTGGTATCTCTGGGAGGTCCGAAGGAGGGTACACCTGGCCTTCTTCCAGGTCCGCCTACAGCGTTGGACAAAGCGCTGGGCCGAGGGAACACCAACTTGCGCCTCTTCCTCTGGAAACAAAGGAGGGTTGTAACCGAACTGGCATTCGAAGGGGGACAATCCGGTGGCTGAGGACTGGAGGGTGTTGTGGGCATATTCAGCCCAAATAATATAGGTGGCCCAAGACGTGGGATTACTGGCCGCCATACACCGCAGGGTGGTCTCCAGATCCTGATTAATCCGTTCCGTTTGGCCATTAGACTCTGGATGGAATCCTGACGATAGGCTGGCTGTGGCCCCAATAAGCCTGCAGAAGGCCCCCCAAAACCGGGACGAGAATTGGGGACCTCGGTCAGAGACCACGTCCAGGGGAATGCCAAATATCCGGAAGACATGGTTCATGAGGAGCTCCGCAGTCTCCTTAGCCGAGGGCAGCTTGGGCAGGGGAATAAACCGGGCAGCCTTAGAGAAACGGTCTACCACCACCAGGATGACGGTGTTGCCCTGGGATAGAGGAAGTCCCGTAACAAAGTCCAGAGAAAGGTGTGACCATGGCCTTCGAGGAACAGGTAAGGGATGGAGCAGTCCCTGGGGGTCGCTGGCGTGTCGACTTTCCCTGGTTGCACACAGGGCAGGCCTCAACAAAGACCTGCACGTCCTTCTTGATGGACGGCCACCAAAACCGCCGTCGGAGGAACTCCAGTGTGCGAGCACTGCCAGGATGGCATGTCAAGGGGCGACTCATGACCCCACTGCAAGACGCGGGCCCGAACCGAGAGAGGAACGAACAGGCGACCGGCAGGACCACCGCCTGGATCGGGCTCATGGGCAAGAGCTTCTCGTACCCCTCTTTCTAGTTCCCACTGAAGAGGTGCGACGATCCTAGACCTCGGAATAATCGATGCCAAGGGCTTCTCTTGTACCTCGGGAGAATAGACTCGAGACAGAGCATCCGGCTTGACGTTCTTGGTGCCAGGTCGGTAAGTCAGGATGAACTGGAATCGATTAAAGAAAAGGGACCATCGTGCTTGCCGAGGGTTCATCCGCTTAGCCTGTTGGAGATATTCCAGGTTCTTGTGGTCTGTGAGAACCTGGAAAGGGTGCTGAGCCCCCTCAAGCCAATGGCGCCACTCTTCCAAGGCCAGTTTAACCGCAAGCAACTCTAGATCCCCCACGTGGTAGTTGCGCTCGGCCTCAGACAGGCGGCGAGACATGAAGGCACAAGGGTGTAATCTCCCATCCGCACCCCTCTGTGACAGGACGGCTCCCACCCCCCACCTCTGAGGCGTCCACCTCCACCACGAAAGGTCTCTCTGGGTCAGGGGTCACCAGAATCGGAGCAGAAGTGAAGCGGCGCTTGAGATCCTCGAAGGCCCCTGCTGCTTCCGGACCCCAGTGAATCTTGGTCCCTCCTCCCTTGGTAAGCGTCGTCAAGGGGGCTACCACCGAGCTGAAATTCTTGATGAACTTCCGATAGAAGTTAGAAAAGCCAATGAACCGTTGAACCTCCTTGACCGTGGCAGGTGTGGGCCAATCGTGGACCGCCTTGACCTTCTTGGGATCCATCTCTAGGTGCCCGGGAGTGACAATAAACCCGAGAAACTGAGTCTGAGAAACATGAAATTCACACTTCTCAGGCTTAACGTAGAGGTGATTGTCAAGGAGCCTCTGGAGAACCCGGCTAACATGCCCCTCATGCTCCTTCAGTGACCTCGAGAAGATGAGGATATCGTCCAGGTACACGAAGACGAACAGATTAAGCATATCCCGGAGAACATCATTAATCAGGGCTTGGAATACTGCGGGGGCATTGGTGAGCCCGAACGGCATCACCCGATATTCATAGTGTCCCGTGGGCGTGTTGAACGCCGTCTTCCATTCGTCTCCTGGCCGGATCCGCACGAGATGGTAAGCATTGCGGAGATCCAGCTTAGTAAAAATGGAAGCCCCTTGAAGCAGCTCAAAAGCAGTGGCCATGAGAGGAAGAGGGTATCGATTCCGAACCGTGATCTTGTTGAGTCCCCGGTAATCAATACAAGGCCTCAGACCCCCGTCTTTCTTTTCAACAAAAAAGAAGCCCGCCCCAGCCGGGAAGTAGAGGCATAGATGAGGCCGGCTGCCAAGGACTCCTTAATGTAGGTGTCCATAGCTGCGTGCTCGGGGAGGACAAGGGAAAAGATCCGACCTCTAGGAGGGCAGCACCCAGGGAGTAGATCAATGGCACAGTCATAAGTGCGATGAGGCGGTAAGGCAGTAGCCCGGGCCTTGCTGAACACTGCTTTGAACCGATGGTAAACACTGGGGACTCGGGAGACGTCAACAGACTCTTGAAACTGGGTACTAGGGGCTGAGGAACTCTGAAGCCTGCAGGTGAGTTGGCAAGTGGGACCCCAGCTAAGAATGGTGCCAGTAGGCCAGTCGATCTGGGGATTATGTCTGCATAGCCAAGGGTGACCCAGGATAATAGGATACTCGGGAGAGTCAATGAGATAGAAGGTCTCCTCCTGCTGGTGTTGAGAGATGTTAAGTCGCAGGGACTGAGTCGCCTCAGTAACTTTTCCTGGTTCCAGAGGTCTGCCATCTAAGGCTGTAACTGCCTGGGGTTGAGGAAGTAGTTGGGTAGGGATCTTAAGTTCCTTAGCCAAGGTTACATCCATAAAATCACCTGCGGCACCGGAATCGATCATAGCCTGGACCCGATGCTGGTGGCCCTCCCAGGACAGAGTGGCTGGAATAGCTAGGACCGCGTTAGTAGGAGGAGCTCTAATTTTCCCCATCACAACCCTCCTGTAGCTGGGCGGGGACAGGCGTTTCCAAAGCTCGGGGCAAGTGGAGCCGAAGTGGCCGGCAACCCCGCAGTAGAGGCACCGACGCTCCCTCATGCGACGTTCCCTTTCGTTGGAAGAAAGCCTGGAACGGCCTAACTGCATGCTCTCCGGGAATCCTGGAGCAGTTCAGGAGCCGGGCAGCTCTGAATGACGGAGTCCAAACAGGAGAAACAGAGCTGCTCAGAGGAACTTGGGACTGAGACACCTGACGGCGAGCCGTTCTCCGCTCTCTTAGACGATTGTCCAGGCGGATGGCCAAGGCTATGAGGGACTCGAGATCTTCAGCTGGTTCACGGGTGGCTAACTCATCTTGAAGGGGCTCAGATAACCCTCCCTGAAAGCAGACCCTCAGCGCTTCATCATTCCATCCGCTCCTTGCTGCTATGGTTCGGAACTCAATGGCAAAATCTGCCGTGCTTGGGGGCCCTGACGGAGAGACAGTAGGCGCTTGGAAGCCTCCCGCCCACTGACAGGATGATCGAACACCCGCTTGAACTCTTCTACAAATGCAGCGTGGGAGTCACAACAGGCCTCCTGGGACTGCCACACCGCAGAGGCCCAGGCGAGCGCCTTGTCTGAAAGAAGGGTAATGAGGTAGGCAATCTTGGAACGGTCTGTGGGAAAACTTGAGGGTTGGAGCTCGAAGGTGAGGGAGCATTGGGTGAGGAAACCCTGACAAGAGCTTGGATCCCCAGAAAAGGGCTTGGGAGGTGGTAGTCGGGGGCTCCGCCAACCGAGAAGGCCTGTCGTCACTGGGAGGTGACCGGGGGAAGGGGGGAGAACCAAGGAGGCGTTCAAAGAGCTGGTGAAGGGAACTCATCATTTCGGCCAGGAGTTGAGAATGTCTAGCCATCAGCTCCTCTTGTCGGCTGAGAACGGCCTCATGGCGCTGGAAAGAAGCCTCATGTCGAATGATCACCGCCAACAGGTCCTGGGAACTGAGTGTTTCTGGGTCCATGATTGACTTGGTTATTCTGTCACAAGCCGGGCTAGAACTCCGGTCTCAAATGTGTAGAGCTGGGGGTACTACCCCTTAGCCACAGAGGAGATGTTGTAGGACCCAAATGAAACACCCCAGGCAATACTCCAGGTAAGTAGATTTAATGTTCCAAAACAGGAGGCAAAACAAAACAACTCCCCGAGGGGAGAAAAACAAACTAAAGATAACTTTGAATAACTTACTAGGACTGATACGGTGGGACAAAGCAGGAGACACATAGACAGGACGCAATAACCAAGTGAGAAACAAGGGGAAAACACACAGCTAAAATACTCAAGGGGAAACAAGGCACAGGTGACATAGATAAGCTAATTAGGACACATGAGGAAAAACTAAGGCAAAGGGGAACACAGCTGACCTCTAGAGGCCAGGAGACAAACAGGGGAAGCAGGAAGCTGACAAAGGTTCTTTTCTTTCTGGCTAGCCATATTATATTGTTAAAATTCCATAGGTTTTATTATTGTGTTAATTGACAAGTTCAAATCAGGTGTGCTAGCTTTGGAATGGCTGGGGGTCCCTGAGGAGAGGTTTGAGAACCATTAAACATCATTAGACATTTGTTCTCAATTGACGCAAAGCCATACGTGAGTCTTTCAACAAATAGAGCCGTGAGAAAACCATGCCACAAAATATTCAAAAGAGCCACCGCCCCTACATTTTAATTATCACTAAAAGAGCAAAGAACCCATTTGTGAACTGCAAATAACCATTGAAGGGCTCAAAGGGTTCATTGAGTCATTATGGTTAAACATAGAACCATCACTGTTCCCAAAAAAACCTTGAGGAACCCTCTTGACTTACAGTCTATGATCATTATGACTGCATCCAGCTTAATTGAAATGATTGATTCTACTATGTCAATATGTCTTTGTTGTAAATCTTTTGGCGCCAAAATGGTGGCAGTTGTGAAAAAAGTCAATAGTTTGGAAGACTTGCAGAGTTAATTGAAAATAATGCTACTGTTGATTAGATGCTTTTATCATTAATTTATCTTGAACCATGTGGTCGATCCATTAGAAACTCATGAACAATATGGACACATACAGTGAGGGAAAAAAGTATTTGATCCCCTGCTGATTTTGTACGTTTGCCCACTGAAAAAGACATGATCAGTCTATAATTTTAATGGTAGGTTTATTTGAACAGTGAGAGACTGAATAACAACAAAAAAATCCTGAAAAACGCATGTCAAAAATGTTATAATAATAATAATAATAATAATATGCCATTTAGCAGACGCTTTTATCCAAAGCGACTTACAGTCATGCGTGCATACATTTTTGTGTATGGGTGGTCCCGGGGATCGAACCCACTACCTTGGCGTTACAAGCGCCGTGCTCTACCAGCTGAGCTACAGAGGACCACTTAGAGAAGATCTGCAAAGAGGAGTGGGACAAAATCCCTCCTGAGATGTGTGAAAACCTGGTGGCCAACTACAAGAAACGTCTGACCTCTGTGATTGCCAACAAGGGTTTTGCCACCAAGTACTAAGTTATGAATTGATTTGCATTTTAATGAGGGAAATAAGTATTTGACCCAACTGCAAAACATAACTTAGTACTTGGTGGCAAAACCCTTGTTGGCAATCACAGAGGTCAGACGTTTCTTGTAGTTGGCCACCAGGTTTTCACACATCTCAGGAGGGATTTTGTCCCACTCCTCTTTGCAGATCTTCTCCAAGTCATTAAGGTTTCGAGGCTGACGTTTGGCAACTCGAACCTTCAGTTCCCTCCATAGATTTTCTATGGGATTAAGGTCTGGAGACTGGCTAGGCCACTCCAGGAACTTAATGTGCTTCTTCTTGAGCCACTCCTTTGTTGCCTTGGCTGTGTGTTTTGGGTCATTGTCATGCTGGAATACCCATCCACGACCCATTTTCAATGCCCTGGCTGAGGGAAGGAGGTTCTCACCCAAGATTTGACGGTACATGGCCCCGTCCATCGTCCCTTTGATTCTGTGAAGTTGTCCTGTCCCCTTAGCAGAAACAACCCCCAAAGCATAATGTTTCCACCTCCATGTTTGACGGTGGGGATGGCGTTCTTGGGGTCATAGGCAGCATTCCTCCACCTCCAAACACGGCGAAGTGAGTTGATGCCAAAGAGCTTGATTTTGGTCTCATCTGACCACAAAACTTTCACCTAATTCTCCTCTGAATCATTCAGATGTTCATTGGCAAACTTCAGACGGCCCTGTGTATGTGCTTTCTTGAGCAGGGGGACCTTGCGGGCGCTGCAGGATTTCAGTCCTTCACGGCGTAGTGTGTTACCAATTGTTTTCTTGGTGACTATGGTCCCAGCTGCCTTGAGATCATTGACAAGATCCTCCTGTGTAGTTCTGGGCTGATTCCTCACCGTTCTCATGATCATTGCAACGCCACGAGGTGAGATCTTGCATGGAGCCCCAGGCCGAGGGAGATTGACAGTACTTTTGTGTTTCTTCCAACTGTTGTCACCTTCTCACCAAGCTGCTTGGCGATGGTCTTGTAGCCCATTCCAGCCTTGTGTAGGTCTACAATCTTGTCCCTGACATCCTTGGAGAGCTCTTTGGTCTTGGCCATGGTGGAGAGTTTGGAATCTGATTGATTGATTGCTTCTGTGGACAGGTGTGTTTTATACAGGTAACAAGATGAGATTAGGAACACTCCCTTTAAGAGTGTGCTCCTAATCTCAGCTCGTTACCTGTATAAAAGACACCTGGGAGCCAGAAATCTTTCTGATTGAGAGGGGGTCATATACTTATTTCCCTCATTAAAATGCAAATCAATTTATTACATTTTTCAAAATTTTCACATTTTTTGTTGTTGTTATTCTGTCTCTCACTGTTCAAATAAACCTACCATTAAAATTATAGACTGATCATTTCTGTGTCAGTGGGCAAACGTACAAAATCAGCAGGGGATCAAATACTTATTTCCCTCACTGTAAATTAAAAAGTAATACTATAAATGAATACATTTTGTAAAATTTATTTAATTATAAATTACCAAAGTTACCATAGATTCTGGTAACTTTGGTAAGTTACCGGTAGCTTTGCAACCCTAGGGAAAGCGTTGCCAAGAGATGTATCAATGACAAATGTAGGCATAAGCATAACCAAAGAATGTGAGAGATGTTTTCAATTAGAAATGTCACATATCTTTTTGTCGGCTTCCTGATCTATATGGTAAGGCTTTGGTATAATAATATTTGGGCTGTCTTTGTCATATTGATGTAAACTCGAGGCGTGGTGTTTATGGTGACACACTGTTAAAAAAATATGTTGATGCTCACAACAAAAAGTTAGTGTGTGAACATTTTGTTGAGCAAACTCACAATCCTATTGCAGCTGGATGCCTTACAATTGCATGTTTAATCAACATTTTAAAAAATGATAGTGCATACTCTCACTCAGGTTTTCCTAAATGGTTCAACTGTTCATTTATTTCAAGTGTATGCTGTTGAGAACGTCAGGGAGGGAACCTGGCTCCAGTAATGAGCACCATAGTATATTCTAATGAAGTGAGCTAAACTGTTTTATTTTTTAACTTGACTGTATCCTCAACCTCAATACATGCATCAATCAATCAATAGATTCCCCCAATTCTGACATGAAAAGTGTTGTTTTCAATGCCATGTTACAGCTACTTGAATTGTAGCTCGCTCTGTATAAGAGTGTCTGCTAAATGACTAAAATGTAAAATGTAGCTATCAAATTGTACTGTAAAATACATATTCTAAAATGAATATTTCTAGAATTCCTAATTGACAGGTTGGAAAGTTGGGTCTAACTACCCCAATACAGGAAGAGCCTACGTTGAAAATATACATTGTTTTTCTAGAATTCTTTGCTTTTACCTTCTTTCTTTTTTTTCTTTTTTTTATCACATAACAGGAACAACAACTTGACATCACACAATGAAGGACATTCTCATTAAAGTCTAACCATTGTTTTTTAACATAAGTTGTGTGAGTGTAACTAGGCCTAATGCAGTAGTTCGCTAAATGTAATCTGTCAAGCCCTTGTGAAGAGGGGCTTTTGAACTCACTGCAAAATGCCAGTCATGACTTGGAGTGCACTTCCTTTACACTCTCATTCAAGCACATCTCTCTACCCCCCTTGCTGCAACAAAGATTCAGGACCACTCAAGACCACCTCACCAATTATACAGTACTGTATTTATGAACCGAATAGCCCTTTCCAAAATACTGTACTGTAAAACGTTCTACACCTTCAATGGCAGTCATAGTTTGCCATGGGAGGAAAAAGGAACATTGGTCAGTTCAGCTTTTTCTATATCCCATGTTCCCCTCCTGGGCTATCTAAGTCAGAGCAAAGTCAGATCTCCCTACACATCATAGGCTTGACAGCACCTTTGAACACACCACTCTACACTCGACAGCAAGCTTTCAACCCACCTTTGGAAGAAGAAAACGGAGTAGAGTCAGTAACTGGATAAGAGTGTCATTTCTTTACCCTGAGGAGCATTTTTTTTCAATAACTCTCTCTCTCTATATCTCTCTCTCGCTCTCGTTCTCGCTCTCTCACTCTCGCTCTCACTCTCGCTCTCGCTCTCTCACTCTATTTGTTGTCGCTGCAGTTTCTGAGAAAAACACTCATTCTGTCTCCCGGCGACTGCTACTGCACTACTCTGAATAACTTCACACGGGAGCTAAGGGACAAGCCTGGGAGCTTTCTAAGCAGATAATTGTGTATTCTTTAAAGCAGCAGGGGGTCATTAGGGACCTTAAGGGCGGGGTGGCAGGGGAAGGTGTGGGGGTGGGGGGCAGCTCTCTGGGTAGAGTCAACAGGTTAAACTGTTCTATCACACAGGTGGAATTAAGCAGGTCGAAAGCCTGTCGTTTCAAAGAATTAGGTCTGAAAACCTGCCAAACTGGGTTAGAGTCCTATAGCCTTTGTAGCGTTTAGCAAGGCTGCCTGTTTGTTTTCTGCCTCCTTAGATAAGGACCTTTTTGTTGCTCTCTCTATTGCTCTCTCTCTTTTTCTCTTTCTCTCAAATATACATGCTCGACCCCCCCCCACACACACACACACACACACACACACACACCTGTGGCACTCACCGGCCTCTGCGAAGGTAAGGATCTCAGTCGTCTCGGCCATGTCGGCGGCATTGGGGCGCCCGTGGCCCTCATCCTCGATCTGGACGCTGCCGTCCTCGGCCACTCTTCCCACGTGCAGCTTGCGGATGGCATTGAGCAGAGCAGCGCGGGGCACCGGGTGCGTGACGTTGGGCCGCGCCCGCAGGTGCAGCATGTTGAGGATGTGCCTCTTCACCGCCTCCACCACCTCGGGTTTGCTGCCGTCCTCCTCCTCGTTCAGCCGCGCCAGGGCGCAGGACGGGCAGTCGGTGACCTCCGGCACCAGCTGGGACTGAGTCTGTGGTGGCGTCTGGCCACCACCCATCGCCACGGACAAAGAGCCGGCCCCGGCACAGCTATGGGCAAAGAGCAGCAGCATCCCACTCAGCAGGGGTAAAGGAGACATCCTGGACTAGACGAGGTCTGCTGCCGGGACAACGGAGAGCAGTGCAGTGCGCACCAACTGGCAGGCAAAATGATGAGAGTGGGGGAAAAACGATCAGTCCTTCTGCCAAAAGAGAGAAAAAAACTCCTCCAGACAAGGTAAGCTCTGGACAAATAAATGTTGTCAGCAGTGCTGTAAGACTTGTACTAAAAGTTAAAAAGTGACACCTAAACTGGAGGAAAAGTGAGAACAAAAAATAATAATCCTTGTGTTTAAAAAGGAGAGATGGCTGGAGAAGGACAGGTGTGGACAGAAGATGGTCTTGCCAGTGCTGGAGTGGAGATGATGTCTGATCCTTGGGAGGTTTTGTGTGGGAAGGGCAGTCGTCTTCAGAAGGTTGCCCCAGGGAAGCGTAGTTCTCTGTAGAAGTCTGGGAGTGCTCACTGTGCACAAGTTGAATGGTTTTGTGAGAGTGGGCAGGGCTCTCTCTTTGCTGTCTCTCTCTCTCTTTCTCTCTCTCCCTCTGTACCTCTCCCTGTGTCTTACCGTAATTATACCTCCCTCCTCCCTCCTGATCCCACCCTTTACTAACTCACTACTTCTGACTCATGTGTTTCACTAACTTTGTGGAACACAGTGGAAGGCTTGCAAACTTTTTCTATCACATTTGATGAACTACTGAAAAAATTGTTTATCCATTACTGCTGCCAACCTCAAATTGCTCATTCCCCTCTCACTTCTGTTAAATTCACCCACATGGTTGTTGAATTATTTGTCTTATAGAATTGTACACATCAGTTTGCAGTGATGTAAAGTAAGAAGTTCTGATATGGCTTGTATGCATGTATTTAGAGTGTGTGACAAGTTGAAACTCTTTAACCCATTACAGTCTAAGCCCTGTCAAAGCCGGGGGTGGAGGGCTCTACTAAGCTATATGGAATTGTTTTAAGAAGGTCATACCAAGGATCATTTAGTTATTTGATTTTGAATTGTAATACCCTTTGAAGTATATATATATTTTTAAATTATGAAAATGTTTATTTGGCCTTGCTTCTATTAGCCCATACAAATGCATTGAATAACATATTCACTACATGGAACAACAGATAGTCCCCAAAAAACAACAAAAGGAAGTGTGTTCTGAAGTTGTCTGTCCTATATCTGAGAGATATAAGAAAGATCAGGAAATATTAGTTATTTGTTTTTACATTGTGATGTCACGAGAGGCTGTGTCCTGGAGGGACGTTACATCCCCCTGAGGTGGCTGCAAACCCAGACAGCTATGGCTCCATCTGCTGGTATGGTCGGGAACTCCACCCCTCTATGGCCAATCTTCCCACGCAGCTGAAACAAATGAGGAGCTGATGAGCTGAAGGTTTGGGAAGGGAAGAGACACAGTCTCCAACCTGGGCTCTCTGGAGGACAAGAGTGCTGCACGTCCACTTCCATGAGGAATATACGGATTTGGAGATACTTACCTTTGGGAAATACTCACCTTTGGATATATGCACCTGTGGAAATACGTGAGAGACATTTGGAAGGACTTTTTGCTGGGTTGGCCACTAGCTGCAACGTGGACTACAGTAAGGCTGGGGAAAAGTTATCTGAGCGAGTGAGAATTATGATTTTGGATGTGGAAGAGACATCCCTGAACTGTTAACCCTTAAAGAGCCACAAGAGAACAGAATTTTGTTATATTTTCGTTAATTTCCCAAGACCTATAATAAAATCCTTGTTTTGTTTGAACCTTGTCTCCTTGCACTACTTGAGCAATCCCGCTGAAAGCTGTGTAGCCTCTCGTGACGTCACAACATGTATAAAAAAAATAAAAAATAGAGTCGATTGACCCTTAAAGGGGTCATAAAATTCTAAATCAAATAGCTAAATGATCCATAGTATGATCTTTAAAAAGTATGATCTCCCACCCCCTCCCTCCCCCAACGTCTTAGACTAAAGAATTAAGTTGAAACATTCAACTCATTTTGAAGATGGACAATATTGCCTTTTCTGGTTGCAATGGTTAGATAGCATACCATATTAGGGCTTTGTTTAAAGGACTGTACGTTTGTGGTCACTGGTAAGCCCCTGGCAAAACACTCAAACCCCACAATGCATCAACCCACGGTTGTTTAGATGGCTATGTATGTTGTGTTATTGTTTTTCATGTATTTCTCGTCAGTTTGACGTGAATGGGATGATTGGGTTCTGTTTTTTCCTTACTACTGTATGACATTCACCTCATCTGCCGATTCACCAGGAAGTGACCGCAGGGTCAACATCCTGTTTTAATAAGTTGAGGTCAGATGTCTGGGATTCTCCGTGACACAGACAGACTCCGACTCTTCGGCATGATATCATCAAAAACAGAAGGCTAGTGTGAGTCGTCCATGTATCCAAAAAATCCCCAGCAAGTATGCTCCATAGTGTTTGTTTTGTTTCTAATGGTCAAAGACTTTGATTACATATACTACATTCAATTTAATTGTAGTTCTAGACCTCTAAGCAGCTCTAAACTATGTGGGAAATTGTGTGCAGGTAAACATTTGTATTATTTTAGTGCTACATTACAGTTTAACACTTTAATATCATACTCTACAGTGTGTATTGGAATATCTATCTTCTAAACTAACTGAAGGATCCACTGTACATGTCTAATGGCACTTAGAGGGAGAGAAGAAGCACTCCACTACTCCCTCTTGTGGACATATAATGTACCTTCAACCAAATGACCCCCCCTTCTCTCTCTCTCTTGCAGTTTGGCTGCTGTCCGCCACTATCTCTCATAAAGGTTAGGGGTCATTTCCTTCCACTCTGAGCTGTCGCTGCAGGACCTCTGCAACTTTATGAAACACGTAATAGGTGAAGCCAGCACGTCGTTCCGCTCCTGACAAATTTACTGCCTCAGAGTCTCGAGAAGAGACTTCTCCCTCCGCGGGACAGTGATGGGCCTGTAGATTAGCTCAATGTAGCGCCGGGCGTATCATGTCACACGGCAAAAGACAGGAGGTCCTCAAGCCAGCCAGCGGCTGCAGCTGCCTGTGTGTGACACCCTGTTGATGAGAGGAGGATGGGGGTGAGAAGGATGGTGGCCTCCAGGGTTAGATATGGTGTGTGTGTGTGTGTGCGAGAGCACGGGGAAACAGCAGGTTATGTGGAGGGGAGGTATCAGTTATAGTACCCATAACACCTGTTAGTGTACTTTGTACAAGATGGAGTAGACGGTGCAGAGTTGGATGATGACGATTTGTAATATTATTATCATGTGGGTGTGATCGCACGGAGGGGCCACGGCCATGTGTGATGGATTGGTTCACTCCGTCTCCACACCGGGGGAGAAATAACCGGGAGAAGGATGCAGAGAGTTCAGCGACTCTCAAGTTACGCCATTCCTCACCGTCGCGGCGGGGGAGACCCCGTTAAAATCAAATCCCCAACGAACGGGGATGAGGTGGTGGTGACAGTGGCATAGGGGTGGGGGGGTTTGGAGGGGTTTTATTCACCGTGAGAAAGTGATGCGTAAGTCTTTCACCAGATGTGTGCTCCTCCAGTGCGGTGTAATTCTCCATTACCCCATCCAGAAGCACCGGAGAGCCCATGGCTAAGGTTTGACCGTTACCGGGCCTGGCCAGACACTGTCCAAGTCTGCCCTATCTCTCCGCTAGCCTGGTCCCAGACCTGTTTGTGCTGTATAGCCAACTCCTATGGTGGTTGTCATGACCACAACCTTAGGAGTTGACTATACAGCACAAACAGATCTGGGACCAGGCAATCTCTCTATCCTGAGAGAGACATACATGGGAAAAGGGAGCTGGACAGAGAAAGAGAGAGCATGTTGAGTGTGAGTGCGGAGCAGAGGTTTGTAGCTCAATTGGTAGAGCATGGCGCTTGTAACGCCAGGGTAGTGGGTTCGATCCCCGGGACCACCCATACGTAAAAATGTATGCACACATGACTGTAAGTCGCTTTGGATAAAAGCGTCTGCTAAATGGCATATTATATTATATGAGTAGTGAGAGTAGGTTCAGCTACAGTATCCCTTGACTGTCCAATTCATGAATATACTGTATGCACTATTTAGAAAGGCCTGTGCCATTAGATAGGCCTGGGCCATTAGATAGGCCTGGGCCATTAGATAGGCCTGGGCCATTAGATAGGCCTGGGACATTCGTATGCTCATGGATTTCAGTTTGTATTAACTGATATGTGGATGTAATTGGACTTGAACTTGAAGTTCTGGATCTCCAGGGTCCTTTATGAGCCTCACTGTGGAAATGTACACTGACTATATTAAAACTTTAAGCCCACCTAGTGTACGTTTGTGGAATAATAACATTGATTCCCTTTGCCAACTGTATTAGTTGGTCTTCTGAGGCATCAGTATGTTTATATGTACAGGGTGTCCTGGCCCATTGGCCATCTGTGTAAACTAGCCTCGATTATATTTCGCAGTCCGTGCACGGCTAATGCCGGTTAGGATACACCTGACCTAAATAGACATTGTATTCTCAGACTCCCATTCTGTTGGAAAAGTGAGAGGCATGTCTAGTGTGTCTGACTGGCCGTTTTCGCAGAAGAGACCCCACCCAAATGGAGAAACATCATTATGAATGTTTTTCAGCTAAATGTTTATTTATAAGCAGTGTTAAGTGCATAACTTGGACAGGGGTGTGGTGTAGTGGTCTGTGGACTGAAATTGCTTCTCTGTATTTATGCAACTGTCTTCAGAAATGTGAGATATATGAGTCACCCTGGATTGTTCGGTAAATCTCCTCGATGAACAAACACATTAGTTGTAACATTTTTATCATCTAAATCTCTTCTGTCCTAAGATGAGCTATTAATGCCTAATAAGGAAAGAGGTGGATGGGGTATATGGTCTGTCTGGGAGTAGTGCGGAATGTTAGTTACTAGTATAAACGGTCCCACAAAGTCAGGCTGAACTAACGCAAATGCATACAGAGTGGACAATGAGAGCGACAGGGCCTTATGAACCATTTATCCAACCTGTTAAATCCCTGACCTTTTAGTGATGGTGACCACACGGAGATGACTTCACTTTACAGTAGACGCAGTGGAAGGATAAGACCTGCTGGAAAGGCCAGCGCTGCCCCAACACGAGCGTAGCCTCATCGTTTCCGAGTGGAGGATTGAGAGAGTGGAGCAGAGGAGAGGCAGCGGGTGGGGAGTGAGAGGGGATGGGTGGGGGAGGGGGAGGCAACGTTCTGTTGCACAGCTGTGTGTGACGGCGCAGCGAACCCAGACAGCTTTAAAAAGCTTTAAAAACTGTTTCCGAAAGCCGGTGGCTCCATGACAAGCTTCTTCCACACACACACACACACAATCAGGGGATTTCCACGCCCCATATGCAGTCTTATGTTAATAAACTGTTCTTTGTTTTGATATGCCTGTGTGGGTGTACGTGTGAGGGTGGACCGGGAGTGTGTTTGTGTTCTTACATGAGTGTCCCTTAAGGTTAAGGCTACCCTTTGACTAAAATACATATTTGAAAAGAGCAAACATTATAACTGTATTTTCCATGCGTAACTCAACCCATGGAAGCCCTACCCCCTCCCCCATAACCCTCTCACACACACACACACACACACACACACACACATACACACACACACAGTGTTTACCCCCTAAACTCGACTCACACTCTATAAAACCATAGGGAGGCTCAGCCCCCCCCCACACACACACACTCACACTTCCTTAGCGTGTGCAGCTCTTGCCCCCCTCAGCCAGACCAGACGCATCACAAGCCCCAGACTCATGATACCTCAAAGGGCCGGCTGATTCAAGGGGCCTATGGCTACTTGGAGGGGCCAGATTATGTGTGAATCAGGGGCCCACTCATCACTCTCACTGCCTCTGTAGTCGCTGAGTCAGGATCCGGTCAGAACTGGGAAGAATATGGTAGCACCCTTCTCTCACTAAGAGTTGTAGACAGACGGTCAGGCCAGATGCTGACCATGCTGCGTGAATATATACAATATTAGTAACTTTGTTTCTTACTTGGATCGGCCTGTGACTTTAACTGCTGCTATGTTAAGTGCCTTGGAAAAGTCCCCCTGCCTCTTACTGGCAGACTTATTTGGCTAGTCATGTTGGCAGAGCACATGGAGTGTTTTGCCTTCTCTTTTTTCCCCTATTGTTTAATGTGGAGAATGTTCTCTTTTTAATTGCTTGTATATGCGAAAGGAGTCTAATAGTTGATTGCGAGGTTCAGTCACATCAAACCATGTTTATCCAAAAGGGCGGCAGGTAGCTTAGTGGTTAAGAGCGGTGTGCCAGTAACCGAAAGGTCGCTGATTCTAATCCCTGAGCCGACTAGGTGAAAAATCTGTTGATGTGCCCTTGAGCAAGGCACTTAACCCTAATTGCTCCTGTAAGTTGCTCTGGATAAGAGCGTCTGCTAAACAATTAGATATAAGTATTATTTCAACAAGGTACCATTGAGATTCCATTTTTATTTAATGACCATCGTTATGTTTGGAGGAAAAAGGGGGTACCTTGCAAGTCAAAAAACACCATCGCAAACGTGAAGCACGGGGGTGGCAGCATCATGCTGTGGGGGTGCTTTGTTACAGGAGAGACTGGTGCACTTCACAAAATAGATGGCATCATGAGGAAGGAAAATTATGTGGATATATTGAAGCAACATCTCAAGACATCAGTCAGGAAGTTAAAGCTTCCTAAGCATACTTCAAATGTTGTGCCAAAATGGCTTAAGAACAACAAAGTCAAGGTATTGGAGTGGCCAATACAAACCTGACTCAGTTACACCCGCTCTGTCAGGAGGAATGGGCCACAATTCACCCAACTTATGGTGGGAAGCTTGTGGAAGGCTACCCGAAACGTTTGACCCAAATTAAACAATTTAAAGGCAATGCTACCAAATACTAATTGAGTGTATGTAAACTTCTGACCCACTGGGAATGTGATGAAAATAAATCATTCTCTCTACTATTATTGTGACATTTCACATTATTAAAATAAAGTGGTGATCCTAACTGACCTAAGACAGGGAATTTTTACTAAGATTAAATGTTAGGAATTGTGAAAAACAGAGTTTAAATGTATTTGCCTAAGGTGTATGTAAACATCCGACTTCAACTGTATATATATAAATTAGAGAGGGCTAATAGTTCGCAGGGCAATTTTCCTTTTCCTTTTTCCCAATTTTGTATTACCCTATCAATAATTTAATGTAGGTAGGCCTTGAATGGTCTCGCACACCAGTACAGTAGGTGGCGGTGTATGCACCTAAAAGTTGGATGCGATCTAAAGTGATACCAAAGCACCATACAATATTTATTGTATAGCTAGTCACCAGGTAATTAAAATTAGTGATGTTATGTTTGATACCGGAGCTCCGAGGCATGCTTCGAAATCGGTAAGCAGTATACTTTGAAGCAGTGTGCCGATGCTTGTATCACTTTATCAGAAGCATGTGATCAATGACGTCCGAAGCTTCGTTTTGTCAAACAACCACCTGATTGCTTTGGTATTGGTTTCTGTAGAAGACAAAAAGGCTACCCTGCGAACGCGCTATGGCGTGTGCGACATCATCTATAACAATTTGGCTGTTCTAAATTATTTTGACCAGCAGGTACAACGTGCTGATCAAAGCCTCAAGTAATGATCCTATTTTTGAAACAAATTGGCTGGAAATGCTCAATGCTTCAGGAAGCGTTGTTTCCCCATCACTAATTATAATACTCACTTTCCTAACGGACAATCAAGTCAGTGAGTGTGATAGATTAGCTACAGTCAATTACTGAGAATTTTATAGTAGCCCACTTGTAACTAGCTGTCAGTAAGTTGTTAACAATTAAAATGTAACTTCCTTTGAACCAGCTCTCATTAAGCTACTGGAAAATGCATAGCAACCTCTTAAATTGGCACACAGTCTTACAACATTTTCAAAACTGACCCTGTCAAATGGTGCTCTACCTTCATCAAGAAAAGGATAAAACCACTTAAAATGGTACAACATTTCCACTGACAGTTGGCACAAATACAACATATTTTAGATCATGCCCCCAATTATGCTAATGAGTCCCCAGCAGCAAAATGCCCCCACTTACATTTCAAAGTGCAGTAATTTTTGTACCTAATGCTGCTTTTGTAAGCAATTTACCACATACAGTTGAAGTCGGAAGTTTACATATACCTTAACCAAATACATTTAAACTCAGTTTTCACAATTCCTGAAATTTAATCCTAGTAAAAAATCCCTGTCTTAGGTCAGTTAGGATCACAACTTTATTTTAAGAATGTGAAATGTCAGAATAATATTAGAGAGAATTATTTCTTTCAGCTTTTATTTATTTCATCACATTCCCAGTGGGTCAGAAGTTCACAAACACTCAATTAGAATTTGTTAGCATTGCCTTTAAATTGTTTAACTTGGGTCAAACGTTTCGGGTAGCCTTCCACAAGCTTCCCGCAATAAGTAGGGTGAATTTTGGCCCATTCCAACCTGACAGAGTTGGTGTAACTGAGTCAGGTTTGTAGGCCTCCTTGCTTGCACACGCTTTTTCAGTTCTGCCCACACATTTTCTATAGGACTGAGGTCAGGGCTTTGTGATGGTCACTCCAATACCTTGACTTTGTTGTCCTTAAGCCATTTTGCCACAACCTTGGAAGTATGCTTGGGGTCATTGTCCATTTCGAAGACCTTGAGATGTTGCTTCAATATATCCACATAATTTTCCTTCCTCATGATGCCATCTATTTTGTGAAGTGCACCAGTCCCTACTACAGCAAAGCACCCCCACAGCATGATGCTGCCACAGCCGTGCTTAACAGTTGGGATGGTGTTCTTCGACCTGCAAGGACCCCCTTTTTCCTCCAAACATAACGATGGTCACTATTTTTGTTACATCAGACCAGAGGACATTTCTCCAAAAAGTTCGATCTTTGTGCAGTTGCAAACCGTAGTCTGGATTTTTTATTGCGGTTTTGGAACAGTGGCTTCTTCCTTGCTGAATGGCCTTTCAGGTTAGGTCGATATAGGACTCGTTTTACTGTGGGTATAGATACAGTGAGGGAAAAAAGTATTTGATCCCCTGCTGATTTTGTACGTTTGCCCACTGACAAAGAAATGATCAATCTATAATTTGAATGGTAGGTTTATTTGAACAGTGAGAGACAGAAAAACAACAACAAAATCCAGAAAAAAAATGTTATACATTGATTTGCATTTTAATGAGGGAAATAAGTATTTTACCCCCTCTCAATCAGAAAGATTTCTGGCTCCCAGGTGTCTTTTATACAGGTAACGAGCTGAGATTAGGAGCACACTCTTAAAGGGAGTGCTCCTAATCTCAGCTTGTTACCTGTATAAAAGACACCTGTCTACAGAAGCAATCAATCAATCAGATTCCAAACTCTCCACCATGGCCAAGACCAAAGAGCTCTCCAAGGATGTCAGGGACAAGATTGTAGACCTACACAAGGCTGGAATGGGCTACAAGACCATCGCCAAGCAGCTTGATGAGAAGGTGACAACAGTTGGTGCGATTATTCGCAAATGGAAGAAACACAAAATAACTGTCAATCTCCCTCGACCTGGGGCTCCATGCAAGATCTCATCTCGTGGAGTTGCAATGATCATGAGAACGGTGATGAATCAGCCAAGCACTACACGGGAGGATCTTGTCAATGATCTCAAGGCAGCTGGGACCATAGTCACCAAAAAACAATTGGTAACACACTACGCCGTGAAGGACACAAATTCTGCAGCGCCCGCAAGGTCCCCCTGCTCAAGAAAGCACATATACAGGCCCGTCTGAAGTTTGCCAATGAACATCTGAATGATTCAGAGGAGAACTGGGTGAAAGTGTTGTGGTCAGATGAGACCAAAATCGAGCTCTTTGGCATCTACTCAACTCGCCTTGTTTGGAGGAGGAGGAATGCTGCCTATGACCCCAAGAACACCATCCCTACCGTCAAACATGGAGGTGGAAACATTATGCTTTGGGGGTTGGTTCTGCTAAGGGGACAGGACAACTTAACAGCATCAAAGGGACGATGGACGGGGCCATGTACAGTCATATCTTGTGTGAGAACCTCCTTCCCTCA
Source organism: Coregonus clupeaformis (assembly GCF_020615455.1). NCBI lineage: Eukaryota > Metazoa > Chordata > Actinopteri > Salmoniformes > Salmonidae > Coregonus > Coregonus clupeaformis. The sequence continues at coordinate 28,337,902 of NC_059225.1, forward strand.
GCCAGGGTATTGAAAATGGGTCGTGGATGGGTATTCCAGCATGACAATGACCCAAAACACACGGCCAAGGCAACAAAGGAGTGGCTCAAGAAGAAGCACATTAAGGTCCTGGAGTGGCCTAGCCAGTCTCCAGACCTTAATCCCACAGAAAATATGTGGAGGGAGTAGAAGGTTCGAGTTGCCAAACGTCAGGCTCGAAACCTTAATGACTTGGAGAAGATCTGCAAAGAGGAGTGGGACAAAATCCCTCCTGAGATGTGTGCAAACCTGGTGGCCAACTACAAGAAACGTCTGACCTCTGTGATTGCCAACAAGGGTTTTGCCACCAAGTACTAAGTCATGTTTTGCAGAGGGGTCAAATACTTATTTCCCTTATTAAAATGCAAATCAATTTATAACATTTTTGACATGCGTTTTTCTGGATGTTTTTGTTGTTATTCTGTCTCTCACTGTTCAAATAAACCTACCATTAAAATTATAGACAGATCATTTCTTTGTCAGTGGTCAAACGTACAAAATCAGCAGGGGATCAAATACTTTTTCTCCAGCATCTTCACAAGATCCTTTGCTGTTGTTCTGGGATTCATTTGCACTTTTCACACCAAAGTACGTACATCTCTAGGAGACAGAACGCGTCTCCTTCCTGAGCGGTAAGACGGCTGCGTGGTCCCATGGTGTTTATACTTGCGTACTATTGTTTGTACAGATGAACGTGGTACCTTCAGACATTTGGGAGTTGCTCCCAAGGATGAACCAGACTTGTGGAGGTCTACAATTATTTTTCTGAGGTTTTGGCTGATTTCTTTTGATTTTCCCATGATGTCAAGCAAAGAAGCACTGAGTTTGAAGGTAGGCCTTGAAATATATCCACAGGTACACCTCCAATTGACACAAATGATGTCAATTAGCCTATCAGAAGCTTCTAAAGCCATTACATAATTTTCTGGAATTTCCCAAGCTGTTTAAAGGCACAGTCAACTGAGTGTATGTAAACTTCTGACCCACTGGAATTGTGATACAGTGAATGTAAGTGAAATAATCTGTCTGTAAACAATTGTTGGAAAAATTACTTGTGTCATGCACAAAGTAGATGTCCTAACAAACTATAGTTTGTTAATAAGACATTTGTGGAGTGGTTGAAAAACAAGTTTTAATGACGCCAACCTAAGTGTATGTAAACTTCCGACTTCAACTGTTCGACTGGGGAAAATCCAGTTGAATGGCCCTCCAACTTGTAATTGTTAGTGGGAAACGCATCTATCATCCCTGAGCTCTGACTTCTCCCACATGCTGACCTCTGATGTCACATACAGTACTAAGGAAATGACCTCAATAACAGCATTTTTGGCAGTTAAATGTAACAACAAAATATTATTTATAAAAAGCAATCTATTAATATGGATGTTTAATTTGTTTACAAGCATGATGTACGAGCTGTACATTTACTTTATGAAAGACGCAGCTTGTTGGCCATTAGCCAATTGCCGTTTCCCAACGATTTCAAATGAAATGAATGCATCTAACTGGTATTTATGACTTCACAACTGGTAGATTGCCACCTCCCACTTGGTTACAAACAAGCTTTATATTTAATATATTGGGTAATATACTAGATTATATGCACATGTATCCTTAAAGGTACCAACCAGTTCTATGTGAGTTCCTATGTGTACCTCCTGAAGGTACCTTATGTGTGTACCTTTTACCTTTTTGTACTCCAGGGATCAACATTGTACTGTAACCATACTCTTATTTTTGAGTGTGTGGATATATGTTATTGGTAACAAATAACCACCTGGTGGCACTGCTGAGACATTAACGCACTCCAAACCAAAACATACAGCCCCTAGTACCCACAGTACCTGAGGTTGAGAACCACTGGACCGACACCATCCTGACTTGTCTTGTTAGTAACACGTCACTTTCCGTCACACTTCCGCATTGTCTCCGTGCTGCAGTGTTGTATGTTGCTACTTGGCTACCTGTAAGCTATGAAAATAAAGAGAGTCGCACACTCTATATATATATAAACACCCAGTAATTTATTGGGTAAAACACCAACTTTTCGGCATCACTGTCAAGAAGGCACAGTGATGCCGAAACTTTGGTGTTTTACCTAATAAATTACTGGGAGTTTATAAATATATATATATATAGAGAGAGTGTGCGACTCTCTTTATTTTTATAGCATACAGTTTATTCCCTGTTAGTCAGCACCTCTACACAAAATCATTTTCTCTGGGTGTGCGCCAGCTCATGCATTTTTTGATCTTGTCTCATTGCTGCAACTCCCTAATGGGCTCAGGAGCGGCGAAGGTGGAGTCATGCGTCCTCCGAAACATGACCTGCCTAACCGCGCTCCTTAACCCAGAAGCCAGCCACACCAATGTGTCAGAGGAAACACCGTTCAACTGGTGACCGGGATCAGCCCGCAGGTACCTGGCCCGCCACAAGGAGTCGCTAGAGTGCGATGAGCCAAGCTCATACTTTTTATTAGGCTACTTGGCTACCTGCCAAACATTTAGCTTTTTACTTTTAATTACCGTTTAGTAAAACTCTGTATTTAACACATTTACCAACATTTTAGTTTTGTCCTCACTCAACTTTTTTCATTCAACTTTTTCACCCCGGACACTTTATCTGGACATGGATCTGCAGGACCTCCACCAGTCGAAAAAGCAAAGTAACATTATGCCTTCTAATTGCAGTCGTTGTACTCAATATGCAGGAGAACTATCGCCTTATGGTGAGGATAGCCGAGTTGCAAGCCCAGCTTCAGACGCAATCGTTAGGCAAGGGCAATTTAAGTGTAGGAAAATATAAAACAGCGTCTGTGCCACCAATAAGGACAGGTAGTAGTGTTAATCCCCCCTCACAGTCCCCGTAGCCTGACAATTTTGTCATGGCTTCTGGAAAATGGTGTCGCTCATTCAGCCAATATAAACTTTTATCCGGTTTTCCCCACTAAGCAAGCTTCGTAGTCAGATCCCGAGCATTCTCGGGTCTCTCCTCCACCCGTTACGGGGTCTGAGCTGCCGAAGCCTCCCAACATTAGCTTGGACAAATTGAAAACCGTAGTCATTGGTGTCTCCATTACCCGTAATATTATACATAAAAAAAATAATCCAGTGATCATAGATTTTTTACCAGGGGGCAGGGCTACCAACGTAAAGGCTAATCTAAAGATGGTGCTGACTGAGGCTAAAACTGGTGAGTGTAGAGAGTATAGGGACATTGTTATACATGTCGGCACCAAAGATGTTAGGTTTGAAATAGTCAGAGGTCACCAAGCGCAACATACTGTAGCTTCAGAATGTAATTTAGCCAGAAAGATGTGACGGCTTCGAGTAATTGTCTGTGGCCTTTCTGAAACATGGCTTTAGCATGATGAATTTACTGCATTAAATTAGGCCTCTCCTCCTGGTTACACTAGTGACCATATCCCCTGCGCATCCTGCAAAGGCGGAGGTGTTGCTAACAGTTATGACAGCAAACTTCAATGTATGAAAACAAATGAGTGTTTTTGTCTTTTGAGGTTCTAGTCATGAAATCTATACAGCTTACTCAATCACCTTTTATAGCTACTGTTTACAGGCCTCCTCACTTCAATATTCACAAAAGGCTTTCGGAGCCATCATCGACTCAGTGGGTTTTGTCCAACATGTCTCGGGACCTACGCATCATACCCTGGATATAGTTTAGTCCTTTGGAATAGATATTGTGTATCTAAATATTTTTCCTCATAATCCTGGACTATCGGACCACTGTCTTATTACGTTTGCAATCACAACAAATAATTAGCTTAGACCTCAAACAAGGATTATCTAAAGCTGCGCTATAAATTCTCGGACAACCCAAAGATTCCTAGATGCCCTTCCAGACTCCATCCACCTACCCAAGGACGTCAGAGTACAGAAATAAGTTAAGCACCTAACCAAGGATCTAAACTTACCCTTAAGTAATGCCCTAGATGCAGTCGCACCGCTAAAAACTATTTTAAAAATTGTCACAAGAAACTAGCTCAATGGTATACAGAAAATATCCGAGCCTTGAAGCAAGCTTCCAGAAGATTGGAATGGAAATGGCGCTTCACCAAATTGGAAGTCTTCTCACTAGTTTGGAAAGACCGTACCATGCAATATCGAAAAACCCTCACTGCTGCTCGATCAGCCTACTTTTACAACCTGATTGAGGAGAATAAAAACCTGACAACTGATGCTTAAATTTAGTGAGGGAGATGAGAGTCTCCAGCTTCAGAGATTTTTGCAGTTCGTTCCAGTCATTGGCAGCAGAGAACTGGAAGGAATGGCGGCCAAAGGAGGTGTTGGCTTTGGGGATGACCAGTGAGTTATACCTGCTGGAGCGCAGACTACGGGTGGGTGTTGCTATGGTGACCAGTGAGCGAAGGTAAGACGGGGATTTGCCTAGCAGTGATTTATAGATGACCTGGAGCCAGTGGGTTTGGCGACGAATATGTAGTGAGGGCCAGCCAACAAGAGCGTACAGGTCACAATGGTGGGTAGTATATGGGGCTTTGGTGACAAAACGGATGTCACTGTGATAGACTACATCCAATTTGCTGAGTAGAGTGTTGGAGGCTATTTTGTAAATTACATCGCCGAAGTCAAGGATCGGTAGGATAGTCAGTTTTACGAGGGCATGTTTGGCAGCATGAGTGAAGGAGGCTTTGTTGCGAAATAGGAAGCCGATTCTAGATCTAACTTTTGATTGGAGATGCTTAATGTGAGTCTGGAAGGAGAGTTTGCATTCTAACCAGACACCTAGGTATTTGTAGTTGTCCACATACTCTAGGTCAGACCCGCCGAGAGTAGTGATTCTAGTCGGGTGGACGGGTGCAAGCAGCGTTCGGTTGAAGAGCATGCATTTAGTTTTACTAGTGTTTAAGAGCAGTTGGAGGCTACGGAAGGAATGTTGTATGGCGTTGAAGCTCGTTTGGAGGTTTGTTAACACAGTGTCCAATGAAGGGCCAGATGTATACAAAATGGTGTCGTCCGCATAGAGGTGGATCCGAGCTTCACCAGCAGCAAGAGCAACATCATTGATATACACAGAGAATAGAGTCGGCACGAGAATTGAACCCTGTGGCACCCCCATAGAGACGGCCAGAGGTCCAGACAACAGGCCCTCCGATTTGACACATTGAACTCTATCTGAGAAGTAGTTGGTGATCCAGGCGAGGCAGTCATTAGAGAAACCAATGCTATTTAGTCTGCCAATAAGAATGCGGTGGTTGACAGAGTCGAAAGCCTTGGCCAGGTCGATGAAGACGGCTGTGCAGTACTGTCTTTTATCGATCGCAGTTATAATATCGTTTAGGACCTTGAGCGTGGCTGAGGTGCTCCCATGACCAGCTCGGAAACCGGATTGCATAGCGGAGAAGGTACAGTGGGATTCGAAATGGTCGGTGATCTGTTTGTTAACTTGGCTTTCAAATACTTTCGAAGGGCAGGATGGATGTAGGTCTGTAACAGTTTGGATCTATAGTGTCACCCCCTTTGAAGAGGGGGATGACCGCGACAGCTTTCCAATCTCTGGGGATCTCAGACGTTACGAAAGAGAGGTTGAACAGGCTAGAAATAGGGGTTACGACAATTTCGGCGGCTCATTTTAGAAAGAAAGGGTCCAGATTGTCTAGCCCAGCTGATTTGTAGCGGTCCAGATTTTTCAGCTCTTTCAGAATATCAGCTGTCTGAATTTGTGTGAAGGAGAAGCGGGGGCATGGGCAAGTTGCAGCGGAGGGTGCAGAGCTGGTGGCCGGGGTAGTGGTAGCCAGGTGGAAAGCATGGCCAGCCATAGCAAAATGCTTGTTGAAATTCTCGATTATTGTAGATTTATCTGTGGTGACATTGTTTCCTAGCCTCAGTGCATTGGGCAGTTGGGAGGAGGTTCTCTTATTTTCCATGGACTTTACAGTGTCCCAAATCTTTTGGGAGTTAGTGCTAAAGGATGCACATTTCTGTTTGAAAAAGCTAGCCTTTGCTTTCCTAACTGATTGTGTATATTGGTTCCTGACTTCCTTGAAAAGTTGTATATCGCTGGGGCTGTTCGATGCTAAGGCAGTACGCCACAGGATATTTTTGTGCTGGTCAATGGCAGTCAAGTCTGAGGAGAACCAGGGGCTATATCTGTTCTTAGTTCTGATTTTTTTGAATGGGGCATGCTTATTTAAGATTGAGAGGAAAGCACTTTTAAAGAACAACCAGGCATTCTCTACTGACGGAATGAGGTCAATATCCATCCAGGATACCCGGGCCAGGTCAATTAGAAAGGCCTGCTCGCTAAAGTGTTTTAGGGAGCGTTTGACAGTGATGAGGGGTGGTCGTTTTACCGCGGACCCATTACGAATGCAGGCAATAAGGCAGTGATCGCTGAGATCCTGGTTGAAGACAGCAGAGGTGTATTTAGAGGGTAAATTTGTCAGGATGATGTCTATGAGGGTACCCATGTTTACAGATTTAGGGTTGTATCTGGTAGGTTCGTTGATCATTTGTGTGAGATTGTGGGCATCTAGTTTAGATTGTAGGTTGGCCGGGGTGTTAAGCATATCCCAGTTTAGGTCACCAAGCATTACGAACTAGATGGGGGGCAATAAGTTCACATATGGTGTCCAGGGCCCAGCTCGGGGCTGAGGTTCAAGTGCGGGCTCTGACAGGGCCACTCAAGGACATTCAATAACTTGTCCCGAAGCCACTCCTGCGTTGTCTCCTGCTGTGTGCTTAGGGTCGTTGTCCTATTGGAAGGTGAACCTCCACCCCAGTCTGAGGTCCTGTGTGCTCTGGAGCAGGTTTTCATCAAGGATCTCTCTGTAGTTTGCTCTGTCCATCTTTGCATCGATCCTGACTAGTCTCTCAGTACCTCCCACTGAAAAACATCCCCACAGCATGATGCTGGCACCACCATGCTTCACCGTAGGGATGGTGCCAGGTTTCCTCCAGACGTGACGCTTGGCATTCAGGCCAAAGAGTTCAATCTAGGTTTCATCAGACCAGAGAATCTTGTTTCTCATGGTCTGAGAGTCTTTAGGTGCCTTTTGGAAAACTCAAAACGGGCTGTCATGTGCTTTTACTGAGGAGTGGCTTCCATCTGGCCACTCTACCATAAAGGCCTGATTGTTAAAGTGCTGCAGAGATGGTTGTCCTTCTGGAAGGGTCTCCCATCTCCACAGAGGAACTCTAGAGCTCTGTCAGAGTGACCATTGGGTTCTTGGTCACCTCCCTGACCAAAGCCCTTCTCCCCTGATTGCTCAGTTTGGCCGGGCGGCCAGCTCTAGGAAGTCTTGGTGGTTCCAAACTTCTTCCATTTAAGAATGATGGAGGCCGTTGTGTTCTTGAGAAGTTCAATGCTGCAGAAATGTTTTGGTACCCTTCCCCAGATCTGTGCCTCGACACAATCCTGTCTCGGAGCTCTACGGACAATTCCTTCAACCTCATGGCTTGGTTTTTGTTCTGACATGCACTGTCAACTGTGGGACCTTATATATACAGGTGTGTTCCTTTCCAAATCATGTCCAATCAATTGAATTTACTACAGGTCAACTCCAATTAAGTTTTTATTTTTAATAAATTAGCAAACATTTGTCATTATGGGGTATTGTGTGTAGATTGCTGTAGATAAAAAAATATATATTTTAGAAATGTAATGTAACGTAACAAAAAATGGAAAAAGTCAAGTGGTCTGAAAACTTTCCGAAGGCACTGTACATCATCTATGGTTGGTTTGTTGGTTCTCAGCTGGTTAGCAATTTTGCTGCCAATTTAGTGATGCTAGCTAGTGAACAGCAAGCTGACAATATTGAAATGTCCATGTTAGGTGTGCTAAGCTAGCCAGTCTAATAGAGATCAATACAATTAGGGGGGTGGTTAAATTGTGTTTTGTTGTGTGTTTTGTTGTAGGTGGTACAGAATCTGATTCCACCAGCATGTGCTTCCAACCCCTAGCTTCGCACAAGTTGAAGGTAAGTTGGCAAAAATATTTAGAATTTGACGTCTAAGATAGCTCAATTTACAAGAATTGGGTAGTGTTTGTATGGGTTTGTGTTATGGGGTTACAGGTGGTTAGATGTAGCCTGAGAATCACAGAGTGCCTTCCAGACAAGGTAATCAATTTAGTCTACCCCTTTTCTTTTTACCTTTTCTCTCTGTAAAACTCAGGTTGTCTGGAGTACTTAAAGAGTGCCCTGCTGAAAATTACCTCAAAGCGGAGGCATTTTCGGTACACACCTTGCGGTTGTGAAGCACAACAAGATTGTGGGACAAAAATGAGCAAGGGACACTGAAAGGTATGAATTCAAGACTACAACAGTAATGACACAACCACCTCATTCTTCTCTCTGTAGATTCTCAAAACACAAGACAAAGACATGTCTACAAAAATACATATTGACAAGAATAATCTGTCAATGGGCTGGGGGAGGTTTACAGATAGGTCTTTGAGATGAGGAAGGATGTTAGAGACAGTAAATGTATTGTTGTGTATGAGAACAATTGAAAGGCCATTTATCCTCAATCTCCCATACACAACAATACATACTGTGTATTGCCCTCCTAAGACTTTTCATAAGACTTTTCACACATTCTGCAGCCCCCCCAGCCCATTCACTTTGTTGACTGAGCTTTCCTCTCAAAAGCAGCTCCCATGGCGCCGGAGGAGATGGCTGCCGTTTTACGTGCACCTAACCAATTGTTCTATTGTGTGTGTTTTTTCGCGTAATTTGTAGCATGTTACAAATTTGCAACCAGAGGAAAAAAATCTGACCATATCTCTATCCTCCTGATTCATGCTTACAAGCAAAAAGTTTAAACCTGGAAGTACCAGTGACTCGGTCAATACGGAAGGGGTCAGATGACGCAGATGCTAAACTACAGGACTGTTTTGCTAGCACAGACTGGAATATGTTCCGGGATTCTTCCGATGGCATTCAGGAGTACACCACATCAGTGTCTGGATTCATCAATAAGTGCATCGATGACGTCGTCCCCACAGTGACCGTATGTACCTACCCCAACCAGAAGCCATTGATTACAGGCAACATCCGCACTGAGCTAAAGGGTAGGGCTTCTGCTTTCAAGGAGTGGGATTCTAACCCGGACACTTATAAGAAATCCCGCATTGCCCTCCAATGAACCATCAAACAGCTTCAATACAGGACTAAGATTGAATCCTACTACACCGGCTCCGACGCTCGTCGGATATGGCAGGGGTTGCAAACTATTACGGACAACAAAGGGAAGCACAGCCGTGAGCTGCCCAGTGACACGAGCCTACCAAACGAGCTAAATGACTTATATGCATGCCTCAAGGCAAGCAACACTGAAGCATGCATGAGAGCACCTGCTGTTCTGGACGACTGTGTGATCACGCTCTCCGTAGCCGATGTGAGTAAGACCTTTAAACAGGTCAACATTCACAAGGCCGCAGGGTAAGTGGTACTCCGAGCATGCTCTGACCAACTGGCAAGTGTCTTAATTTACATTTTCAACCTGTCCCTGACCGAGTCTGTAATACCAACATGTTTCAAGCTGCCCAAGAACACCAAGGTAACCTGCCTAAATGACTACCGACCCGTAGCACTCACGTCTGTAGCCATGAAGTGCTTTGAAAGGCTGGTCATGGCTCACATCAACACCATTATCCCAGAAACACTAGACCCACTACAATTTGCATACCGCCCCAACAGATCCAACAATGATGCAATCTCTATTGCACTCCACAATGCCCTTTCCCACCTGGACAAAAGGAACACCTACGTGAGAATGCTATTCATTGACTACAGCTCAGCGTTCAACACCATAGTGCCCTCAAAGCTCATCACTAAGCCAAGGACGCTGGGACTAAACACCTCCCTCATCAACTGGATCCTGGACTTCCTGACAGGCCACCCCCAGGTGGTAAGGGTAGGTAACAACACATCTGCCACGCTGATCCTCAACACGGGGGCCCCTCAGGGGTGCGCGCTCAGTCCCCTCCTACTGCCAAAGACTCCAGCCACCCTAGTCATAGACTGTTCTCTCTATTACCGCACGGCAAGTGGTACCGGAGCGCTAAGTCTAGGTCCAAAAGGCTTCTTAACAGCTTCTACCTCCAGCGCCACACCAAAGAGTACCTATCCTGTAACTCCCAGTAATGGATACCAAAAATCATTGGTTAAATCAAATTATCTGGTGTAACAATCTGTAGCTAAGAGAACTGGTTATCAGCAGATGATGGGAGAGGTAGGCATGATGAAATTGCCATTCACAAAGATACATTCAGTAAGACAATACAGTATGATCAGTGTAGTAAAGTTCAGGGAATACTTGTACAGCTGTATAAGGAGTTTTGTCATGATCAAACTGCAATTCAGCTCCTCTTGAGTCTTCTTCTGCTTGGAATCCAGCATAATGTCCAATCCATCGAGAGGAATACAGTTCACGGGATCAAGTTCTGCCACAGTGACACAGGCAGGCAAAGGAATTCTGTTTCTCGCCATCTAGAATCCACTCCTGGAAGAAATCCAGGCATCACACGGTATTGTCCGTAAGACAAATAAATTATACTCTATTGTACAGTTTGAACAGTAAATTGTTGTATTGTTGTATCTCCTCACTGTTACCTAGTAAACTTAGCTAGATAGCTTGCTGGATAATCAATCATTGTAATTTACATCTGTTTGGAATCCTATCTTGTGGCATTTTTGTGAGATTGAAATGCATCCACGGTTATAATCATAACCAATATCGAAGAGCCCTCACTGCTGCTTGATCACCCTCGTCAATTAGGTTATATAGCTAGTTGATTAGATTTTCCCCCACTGTAACACAGTAGTATGTTAGCCAGCAATACACAATATGGGTTTCAGTAGATTAGCTAGCTGGCTAGGTGGCTTGCAGTAAATATTATTTACTTAGCTAGCCACCGTATTTGTTATCTGTCCTCTTGGTGCTGGCATCGGCTGTAGCTGAGCTTCTAGCTAAATCCAACTCTTTGTTTCGAATCCATCCAGTTGAATCATATATGGTTGAATTTCACCATGTAACTAATAGAACATAAAAAAATGCTCCATTGTCGAATTCGTGTTGATGAGAGGAATAACTTCAAGCCATTGCAGTCTGGTCAGTTCTTTCAGTTTTGACCAAAGGATTGTGTTGTTAGTGTCCACCTCCCTTTTAAAAAAGCCCGCCTTGGGGAGGGACATGGCCAGGGCACGAAGCTCTGCCCCACACGAATTGTAGTCTTTCGGAGACTGGAAAAGCTTTATTTTTTAGCAATGAATGTGTCGATGGGAACATCGCTGAAAGACATCCAATGGCTCTATCGAACAAGGACAACCAGCTGGTAGAGCACGGCGCTTGTAACGCCAAGGTAGTGGGTTCGATCCCCGGGACCACCCATACACAAAAAAATTAAAAATAAATAAAATAAAATGTATGCACGCATGACTGTAAGTCGCTTTGGATAAAAGCGTCTGCTAAATGGCATATTATATTATTATTATTATTATTATTATTATTATATCAACACGCACAAAACCATATAGTGCAATCAGTATCACATAGAGCCTTCACAAAATGCCACAAAGCAGGACTACATTTAATTTCAGATATCATCGTCCTCCCCCCATCAATACACCAGAAGCCGCCATAGGGTGTATCATTCAGCACACGTAGCCCAGACCTAATGTACCTTCCTTCTGGGTAATTATGTGTGAAACATATCTCACTGATGTAGAAATATCTCGGACATGATGAAAACAAGCCCAGATTCCCCCAGGGTGAAATTCCCCTTTAACTTGCAAACTATTTCCCAATAATGTACAATAGAGGTAATATAGATAATATAGAAATAAAACATGTGAAATGCAAGAGAAGAAAAAAAGATAGAGAATGCAGTTATATACGAGTCAGAGTCCGCAATTATTGAAACCCTTGATAAAGATGAGCAATAATGACTGCATAAAATAAATAATTCAAACACTGATCTAGATTGTATGCTCAAAAAATGGGGAAATTATATTATTTTATACTAATACAATTGTTCAGACAAAGAGATTTTATTTAACAAGTATTTTTATTCTCTCGAAAACGTAGGGGTCAAAATTATTGACACCCCTAAAGATTCTCATAAATAAAGTAGTCAAAAGTTTAGTATTTGGTCCCATATTCCACAATGACTAAATCAAGCTTGGAACGGAATTGGAACGGAAATGGCACTCCACCAAACTGGAACTCTTCCGACTAGCATGGAAAGACAGTACCGTGCAATATCAAAGAGCCCTCACTGCTGCTCGATCATCCTATTTTTCCAACCTAATTGAGGAGAATAAGAACAATCCAAAATGTATTTTGATACTGTAGCAAAGCTAACTAAAAAGCAGCTTCCCGAAGAGAGGATGGCTTTCACTTCAGCAGTGATGAATTCATGAAGGTCTTCAATGAAAAGATCATGATGATTAGAAAGCAAATCCTCTTTGAATCTGCGTATTTCTCCAAAACTCATTTTTCCTAGGTCTGCACAGAACTGCCAGGACTTAAGATCAATGGAGACACTCAAGTTTTTTACTCCTGTATCTCTTCACATATTCATGAAAATAGTCATGGCCTCTAGACCTACAAGCTGCATACTGGACCCTATTCCAACTAAACTACTGAAAGAGCTACTTCCTTCCGGCTCCCTATCCACCGGATGTGTACCAAACTCACTAAAAGTGGCAGTAATAAAGCCTCCCTTGAAAAAGCCAAACTTTCACCCGGAAATGTAAAAAACTATCGATCTCACATTCCTCTCAAATGTTTTTGAAAAAGCTGTTGCGCTGCATTCCTGAAGACAAATAATGTATACAAAATACTTCAGTCTGGTTTTAGACCCCATCATAGCACTGTGACTGCACTCGTGAAGGTGGTAAATGACCTTTTAATGGCGTCTGACCACGGCTCTGCATCTGTCCTCGTGTTCCTAGACTTTAGTACTGCTTTTGACACCATCAATCACCACATTCTTTTGGAGAGACTGGAAACCCTAATTGGTCTACACGGACAAGTTCTTGCCTGGTTCAGATCTTATCTGTCGGAAAGATATCAGTTCAACTCTGTGGATGGTTTGTCCTCTGACAAATCAATTGTATGTTTCGGCATTCCTCAAGGTTCCGTTTTAGAACCGCTATTGTTTTCACTATACAGTGCCTTCGGAAAGTACTCAGACCCCCCTCATTTTTCTACGTTACGGCCTTATTCTAAAATGGATTAAATAAATAATCCTCAGCAATCTACACACAATACCCCATAATGACAAACCGAAGACAGGTTTATAGAAATGTTTGCATATATATATAAAAAAAGAAACAGAAATACCCTTTGCTATGATAATCGAAATTGAGCTCAGGTGCATCCTGTTTCCATTGATCATCCTTGAGATGTTTCTATAACTTGATTGGAGTCCACTTGTGGTAAATTTAATTGAATGGACATGATTTGGAAAGGCACACACCTGTCTATATAAGGTCCCACAGTTGACAGTGCAAAAACCAAGCCATGAGGTCGAAGGAATTGTCCGTAGAGCTCTGAGACAGGATTGTATCGAGGTACAGATCTGGGGAAGGGTACCAAAACATTTCCTCAGCATTGAAGGTCCCCAAGAACACAGTTGCCTCCATCATTCTTAAATTGAAGAAGTTTGGAACCACCAAAACTCTTCCTAGAGCTAGCCGCCCGGCCAAACTGAGCAATCGGGTGAGAAGGGCCTTGGTCAGGGAGGTGACCAAGATCCCGATGGTCACTCTGACAGAGCTCCAGACTTCCTCTGTGGAGATGGGAGAACCTTCCAGAAGGACGGACAGAGAGATCCTTGATGAAAACCTTCTCCAGAGTGCTCAGCTCCTCAGACTGGGGCGAAGGTTCACCTTCCAACAGGACAACCACCCTAAGGCTTCGGGACAGGTCTCTGAATGTCCTTGAGTGGCCCAGCCAGAGCCCAAACTTGAACCCGATCGAACATCTCTGGAGAGACCTGAAAATAGCTGTGTAGTGACGCTACCCATCCAACCTGACAGAGCTTGAGAGGATATGCAGAGAAGAATGGGAAACACTCCCCAGATACAGGTGTGCCAAGCTTGTAGCATCATACCCAAGAAGACTTGAGGCTGTAATCGCTGCCAAAGGTGCTTCAACAAAGTACTGAGTAAAGGGTCTGAATACTTATGTAAATGTGATATTTCCGTTTTTTATTTTTAATACATTTGCAAACATTTCTAAAAAACTGTTTTTGCTTTGTCATTATGGGGTATTGTGTGTAGTTTGATGAGGGAAAATAACAATTTAATTCATTTTAGAATAAGGCTGTATTGCAACAAAATACCTTCCGAATGCACTGTATATTCTACCTCTTGTTGATGTCATTCAGAAATACAATGTCAACTTTCACTGCTATGTGGACGACACACTGCTGTACATTTTGATGAAATACGGTGAAGCCCCAAAATTGCCTGTCTTAGGCATAAGGAAGTGGATGGCGAGATGCTAGTTCTAGGTCCCAAGAAACAAACTGATCTGCTGTTGGATCTGACAATTAATCTTGATGGTTGTACAGTCGTCTCAAATAAAACTGAAGGACCTCGGCATTACTCTGGACCCTGATCTCTCTTTTGATGAACATATCAAGAATATTTCAAAGACAGCTTTTTCCCAGCTTCGTAACATTGCGAAAATCAGAAACTTTTTGTAAAAAGATTATTCAGAAAAGCTAATCCATGCTTTTTTCACTTCTAGATTCGACTACTGCAATGCTCTACTCTTTGGCTACCCGGATAAAGCACTAAATAAACTTCAGTTAGTGCTAAACACAGCTGCTAGAATCTTGACTAGAACCCCAAAATATTATCATATTACTCCAGTGCTAGCCGCTTCCTGTTAAGGCTAGTGATGATTTCAAGGTTTTACTGCTAACCTACAAAGCATTAAATGGGCTTGCTCCTACCTATCTCTTCGATTTGGTCCTGCCTTACATACCTACACGTACGCTACACTCACAAGACACAGGCCTCCTTATTGTCCCTAGAATTTCTAAGCAAAGAGCTGGAGGCAGGGTTTTCTCCTATCGAACAAACATTTTATGGAATGGTCTGTCTATCCATGTGAGAGACGCAGACTCAGTCTCGACCTTTAAGACTCATCTCTTCAGTAGGTCCTACGATTGAGTCTAGTCTGGCCCAGTCTATGTGCCGAGAGGCTAGGTTCAGTCTGTTATATATGGTGTAATTCTCCTGTCTTATCTAGTGTCCTGTGTCAATTTAATGAAGCTCCCTCTAATTCTCTCTCTCTCCCTCCCCTCCCGGAGGATCTGAGCCCTAGGATCATGCCTCAGGACTACCTGGCCTGATGACTCCTTGCTGTCCCCAATCCACCTGGTCGTGCTGCTGCTCCAGTGTGCCTGCGGCTATGGAACACTGACCTGTTCACCAGACGTGCTACCTTGTCCCGGACCTGCTGTTTTCTCTCTCTCTCTCTCTCTCTCTCTCTCTCTCTCTCTCTCTCTCTCTCTCTCTCTCTCTCTCTCTCTCTCTCTCTCTCTCTCTCTCTCTCTCTCTCTCTCTCTCTCTCTCTCTCTCTCTCTCTCTCTCTCTCTCTCTCTCTCTCTCTCTCTCTCTCTCTCTCTCTCTCTCTCTCTCTCTCTCTCTCTCTCTCTCTCTCTCTCTCTCTCTCTCTCTCTCTCTCTCTCTCTCTCTCTCTCTCTCTCTCTCTCTCTCTCTCTCTCTCTCTCTCTCTCTCTCTCTCTCTCTCTCTCTCTCTCCTCTCTCTCTCTCTCTCTCTCTCTCTCTCTCTCTCTCTCTCTCTCTCTCCTCTCTTTTTTTTTCTCTCTCTCTCTCTCTCTCTCTCTCTCTCTCTCTCTCTCTCTCTCTCTCTCTCTCTCTCTCTCTCTCTCTCTCTCTCACACCTCCGAATGACCTTGCTGGTCATCTATGAACGTTTGAACATCTTGAAGAACAATCTGGCCTTAATGGCCATGTACTATCTCCACCCTGCACAGCCAGAAGAGGACTGGCCGCCCCTCAGAGCCTGGTTCCTCTCTAGGTTTCTTCCTAGGTTCCTGCCTTTCTAGAGAGTTTTTCCTATCCACCGTGCTTCTACATCTGCATTGCTTGCTGTTTGGGGTGTTAGGCTGGGTTTCTGTATAGCACTCTTTGACATCTGCTGATGTAAAAAAGGCTTTATAAATACATTTGATTGATTGGTTGATTGTGACTCTACAAACTTGTTGGATGCATTTGCAGTTCGTTTTGGTTGTGTTTCAGATTATTTTGTGGCTAATAGAAATGAATGGTAAATAATGTATTGTGTCATTTTGGAGTCACTTTTATTATAGACGTGACGATCGGCTACAAACTCAGATCAGCTACAAACGTTAATTTTGTTGCATCAAATCGACCTCTCCACCGTAGCTAGCTAGTTAGCTACGCAAGCTTATAAAACCAATGCTCAAATTACATACAATAGCATAATGCCGTGACAGTTTCATCAAACAGAAGTAGAACGTTATAGCTACAGTGGGGAAAAAAAGTATTTAGTCAGCCACCAATTGTGCAAGTTCTCCCACTTAAAAAGATGAGAGAGGCCTGTAATGTTCATCATAGGTACACGTCAACTATGACAGACAAAATGAGAAAAAAAAATGCAGAAAATCACATTGTAGGATTTTTTATGAATTTATTTGCAAATTATGGTGGAAAATAAGTATTTGGTCAATAACAAAAGTTTCTCAATACTTTGTTATATACCCTTTGTTGGCAATGACACAGGTCAAACGTTTTCTCTAAGTCTTCACAAGGTTTTCACACACTGTTGCTGGTATTTTGGCCCATTCCTCCATGCAGATCTCCTCTAGATCAGTGATGTTTTGGGGCTGTCGCTGGGCAACACAGACTTTCAACTCCCTCCAAAGATTTTCTATGGGGTTGAGATCTGGAGACTGGCTAGGCCACTCCAGGACCTTGAAATGCTTCTTACGAAGCCACTCCTTCGTTGCCCGGGCGGTGTGTTTGGGATCATTGTCATGCTGAAAGACCCAGCCACGTTTCATCTTCAATGCCCTTGCTGATGGAAGGAGGTTTTCACTCAAAATCTCACGATACATGGCCCCATTCATTCTTTCCTTTACACGGATCAGTCGTCCTTGTCCCTTTGCAGAAAAACAGCCCCAAAGAATGATGTTTCCACCCCCATGCTTCACAGTAGGTATGGTGTTCTTTGGATGCAACTCAGCATTATTTGTACTCCAAACACGATGAGTTGAGTTTTTACCAAAAAGTTCTATTTTGGTTTCATCTGACCATATGACATTCTCCCAATCATCTTCTGGATCATCCAAATGCACTCTAGCAAACTTCAGACGGGCCTGGATATGTACTGGCTTAAGCAGGGGGACACGTCTGGCACTGCAGGATTTGAGTCCCTGGCGGCGTAGTGTGTTACTGATGGTAGGCTTTGTTACTTTGGTCCCAGCTCTCTGCAGGTCATTCACTAGGTCCCCCCGTGTAGTTCTGGGATTTTTGCTCACCGTTCTTGTGATCATTTTGACCCCACAGGGTGAGATCTTGCGTGGAGCCCCAGATCGAGGGACATTATCAGTGGTCTTGTATGTCTTCCATTTCCTAATAATTGCTCCCACAGTTGATTTCTTCAAACCAAGCTGCTTACCTATTGCAGATTCAGTCTTTCCAGCCTGGTGCAGGTCTACAATTTTGTTTCTGGTGTCCTTTGACAGCTCTTTGGTCTTGGCCATAGTGGAGTTTGGAGTGTGACTGTTTGAGGATGTGGACAGATGTCTTTTATACTGATAACACGTTCAAACAGGTGCCATTAATACAGGTAACGAGTGGAGGACAAGAGAAGCCTCTTAAAGAAGAAGTTACAGGTCTGTGAGAGCCAGACATCTTGCTTGTTTGTAGGTGACCAAATACTTATTTTCCACCATAATTTGCAAATAAATTCATAAAAAATCCTACAATGTGATTTTCTGGATTTTTTTTCCTCATTTTGTCTGTCATAGTTGACTTGTACCTATGATGAAAATTACAGGCCTCTCTCATCTTTTTAAGTGGGAGAACTTGTACAATTGGTGGCTGACTAAATACTTTTTTCCCCCACTGTATGTCTATTCTTACCTTGATCGTCGGTAATAGCTACTCTTTGCCCATATCGCTTATATTATTTTGAGTCTCAACCCATATAATACTTGTCCAGGCAATGTTGTTCTGCACTAAGATGGATGTTGACTGATGTTTCAGCATCTTTGCCTGATTCATCCTGAGTTTCTGACAATTGTGTAATTCATAAACAACTTAGCTATTGAAATGCAAGCAGCAGGTGATTACAATACCAAAACATTAACAGCACACTCAAGTCAACCTTACCAACATGATTGTTAAACAGTCATCAGTACAATTCATATTAACCTACTGGACCTCCTTAGCACAAACAAGAATATGAAACAAAGATTATTCACTTTATTTTAAATGATGATGTAATGGTGAATGAATCACACATTGTTAAATGTGGTAGCTGCAAGCTATTTGTGTTTACATCCCTCTCAGTCTAATCACCAAAGACGGCTATAGTAGAGGGAGAGAGGTTACAAGAGAAAAGGGTGGGGGGACTAGGTGGAGGTTCAGATCTCCTGAAGATTTACCCTCCTGTAGCTTATCAACCAGCTAGTTATTAGAATCAGGTGCACTAGATTAGGGTTGGAGAAAACCTACAAGACGGTAACTCTCCAGGAGAGCCCTGTATCAGATCACGCTGGATCTTGCGTCAAGTCTGTTGATTCAATCTCGATGTGGTCATCCTCATCGTAGTACTCCAGCCCTCTGAGGCCTGATTGCTGTCACACTTTTCCCCCAGCCCCAGCTAACACACCTGATTAAACTAATTGCATTCCGAGAGTTGCCCAGCTATATGATAAGACTGTAACCATGATCACCTGTAAAACATAAATAGTGTCACAATTACTTTGTTTGCAAACTGTAGCAACACTGAACCTTTGCAATGCTCTCATATCTAACCTACATGCTTGTAGTCGGCAAATAAAGCAAACAGGTACACATAACAAACATTCATTGAAGTACAGTCAATGTGTTCACAGAGTTGAATCATATCTACCTACATACGGTAGCCACAGAGAGGTGAGGTGGGGAATGTGATTAGTCTGGTCCTGGGGACCCAAAGGGGTGCACATTTTTAGTTTTTGCCCTAGCGCTACACAGCCGATTCAAATGATCAACTTATCATCAAGTGTTGATGATTTGAATCAGATGTGTAGTGCTAATGTAAAACAGTATATCTTCCTCCACTGTCGGGAGCTTCATGAAATGGGTTTCCATAGCCGAGCAGCAGCACACAAGCCTAACGTTTTGAACACACTGACTGCGTCATTGCGCAAAATAGTATGCAGCATCATCTAGATATGTGTGCAACAAAAGTTCAACATTCACCTTCTGCTACCATTTCTGTCAACCCGTTTATGCATACAGTTTGACGCATACGTTCGATAAATCCAACGTAAGCACCACACAGAACGCACTGCAACTGCCTCTGCAACGCAATGCTGCAAGGCAAACGCAGCGTCCCATGTTAATGAATGTACTTCTGGTGTACCAAAACGCAATGACGCAGTCGGTGTGTTCGAAAAGTTCGACCACCATGCGCAATGCCAAGCGTCAGCTGGAGTGGTGTAAAGCTTGCCGACATTGGACTCTGGAGCAGTGGAAACATGTTCTCTGGAGTGATAAATCACGCTTCACCATCTGGCAATCTGAAGGACAAATCTGGGTTTGGCGGATGCCAGGAGAACGCTACCTGCCCGAATGCTGTAAACTGTAAAGTTTGGCTGGAGGAAGAATAATGGTCTAGGGCAGTTTTTCATGGTTCGGGCTAGGCCCATTAGTTCCAGTGAAGGGAAATCTTAAAGCTACAGCATACAATGACATTCTAGATCAGGACTGCCCAACCATGTTCCTGGAGAGCTACCGTCCTGTAGGTTTTTGCTCCAACTCTGATCTAGAACACCTGATTCTAATAATTAGCAGGTTGATAAGATGAATCAGGTTACCTCACTAATGCTCTTGTGGCTGAATGGAAGCATGTCCCCGCAGCAATGTTCCAACATCTAGTGGAAAGCCTTCCCAGAAGAGTGGAGGCTGTTATAGCAGCAAAGGGGGGACCAACTCCATATTAATCCCCATGATTTGTGAATGAGATGTTCGACGAGCAGGTGTCCACATACTTTCGGTCATGTAGTGTAGCCCAAGTTAAACTCAGAGTTGACCAAAGTTACCTTGCTAATTCCTCAAACCTGATTCGTAGGATAGGTCTCAGGACGAAGCCCTGTCTGTTGCCGTCTCCTCTGTCCCACCGCTACAGTACTATGCTCCCAGTTCAGCCCCAACAAGCTGATCGCTGAGTCTCTGAATGCATCACACACACACACACACACACACACACACACACACACACACACACACACACACACACACACACACACACACACACAGAGGATACATAACACTAACACTATCTACAAACCAATCAGTAATTAGGAATTGATGATTCATCGTAATGAGATGGTAAGTGAGTACTGAATGACTCCAACTACTTCAGGCCTTTGCAGACTGTACGATTTTAGCCGTCTTATGCCACGATTTTGCCGTCCAAGACAAAATGTTGACGTCGTGGGCAAATTCTTAGATTATAAATGATTGTCGAACATCTTGGCTCTTCAGTCTTACAGGGTCTAGGTCTGCTGATTAAGTACCACTACGTTTCGTCGTAGGCTCCATCAAAGTTCTGGCAGTGTCAGTATTTTTTTGCCTTTATCGTGTAGTGTGGCTGGTGTTACGAGCCGATCCAGGTGACTGACCAATAGGAACACGGCTGGCATTACGTATGCAAACAATAATACGTCAGATTAATATCATAGTTTGATTTAAGCGTTTACATGCTGTGCAAGAAGATTGATTTCCCTAATAATGTTGTTTACATGACATCTGAAATCAGGCTACCTGATGGGATTTTGATAAATGCACAAAATTGTCAATCAAAATAAACATTCTACCATGTTATTTTGGGCAAGCCTGTTTGATTCTGAGATCGGACATATAAAGTTGGTATGTGAAAACTATTTCTAAGACGCATAGGCCTACTTTCTGTTTTCTGAACTCACTCTACTCGCACATAAGCATAGAAAAAGGCTTGCGTTGCTGGTGCTGGCACAAGCACAGATCAAATACACTGCTGCAGTTGACGTAGGTCATAAAGACAGATGGAGACATGCTCACCTCTATTGTGCCTTGCTGTGCCTCTACCTCTTTCTTCAAATTTTATGTTCTGGTGCCCACTCCTGAAAGAGAGGTTGCAATAGACTCCATTGAACAACAAGGCAGACTGGTCCAGTATATACCCTCC
The DNA here is from genome assembly GCF_020615455.1 of Coregonus clupeaformis. Lineage (NCBI taxonomy): Eukaryota > Metazoa > Chordata > Actinopteri > Salmoniformes > Salmonidae > Coregonus > Coregonus clupeaformis. Next base: position 28,359,348 of record NC_059225.1, read on the forward strand.
AGCAGTTTCTAATAATGGTCACATTGTTGGACCATACACCACTGTTATACAGTCTGCTACATTAGCTTGTAACACTGTTCGCTACATTAGACTAACTCTGACAATAACAAAGGGGCTGACATCTATGTAATCCCATATTACAGTACACTCCATTAGGCCCCATTAACTTCCATTAGCCCGCTGTGTGTGTGTGTTGCACCTGGAACTGAGGCCAGTCAGTGGGCATGCCCGGTCTGTGGGTGTTCTTCCAACAGCGCAGTTTGTCCCACTCATTGATGGCCATGAGAATGTTGTGGAGCTCATTATACACAGCCTTCACACTGGGAGAGAGGGAGGAAAGGAGGAAAGAGAAAGATAGAAAGGAGAGGGAGACAGAGGTGGAATGAGAGATCACGGCATGACATAATTGATCAGTGAGTGATGAGATACACACCCTCCTAGTCACAGCGGGTGTAGCCATCCTCTCATTGTTGGTGACGTCAATTGTGGATCATTGCTGATCCTCTTCCTCTCCTCCTGTGATTGGTCAAAGATAGACTCCGTCTCTTCCATGTAGTGAGGGGTGTAGCAGGTCACCTCCTCCAGAACCTTCTCAAAGCGGTGATCGCACCTGGGGGTTTCACATTGGCAGGAGATGTACACATTATTACACACACCCATGTACATAGATAAAGGCAGGTGTCTAGTAGAGCACCATAAAGCATCTCAGAGTAGAGGAGTGCTGATCTAGGATCAGGTCCCTCTTTTTATTCCTTATGATTGAAAAGGCAGATCCTAGATCAGCACTGCTACTCTGACTCTGTGAATACAGGCTCAGGACCAGAACACCAGACAGTGGAGAGAAAGTCTGTCAATCGTCTTAAGACCTGTAGCCTACTGTGAATAAACACTAAGCCATTGTATCGTACAAGGTCATCAGTCACAGAATGTGCTGGATTTACCTTACTCCAGAGAGAAAAAACTGTTCTACTGTTGTCATAAGTTACTCTTGTGTCAACATTATCCTAGTTATGAAAAAAATAAGATAAGAGCGTCTGCTAAATGACTAAAATGTAAATGTAAATGTAGTAGAACATGTTATTACAATATTGAGGAAAAAGGTAGATGTAAAAATATATATATAATCTGTACTTACTTTGATTGGGGTTGTACTGTATTTTCAAATTACAGGTGGATATCCTTGATCTAGAAAATTATTAAAATAAATGTAATCAGGTATGGTTTGACTGCCAGATACATAACGCTTTGTAAATTATAAATATTTAATCATAGGACTGGATGGTTGCAAATACTAACGTTAATTAGCTTCTACTCAAGAAGGCCTTTTAAAATAGTAAGTCAACTCAGCTGTTTACAGCTAGAGTTGGACAACTAGCTAGGAATTGTAGCTAGGAAAGACCTGAATGTCTCTCTGGTTGATAACGTTAACTAGCTAGCTAGGTCAAAGCAATGTATAGCCAGATATTAATATTTCTGACATTGTCATAAATAGCTAGCTAGCTAAATAATTGCTAACGTCATAACTTTTAGGACCTATACGTGTTCGCTGACAGGAAAAACTATTATTGGTAACGTCAGCTAATGGGATGGCCTCTTTGCTCCGGGAGCTATCAATGCTCAAATGTTAGCTAACCTAGTACCTATTTTCAACGTCTAACATTGTGAGACACAAACAGAGCGATGCATAGAGTGATCTGCAGAAAAAGGCACACAAGGAAACGTTTAACCAAGCTAACTAGCTAACCCCCATTGGTCTGTTTTAACTAACATTAGCTAGTAAGCTATCATTAGCTAACAAGCTAACGTTAGCTAGCTAACACTAACAATGTCACTGCTCAGCAACAGTTTCAGCAAACAAAGAAATGACTTTTACCTCAAATAATTCTTACTTTAACATAATAGCTAGTTGACTATTTCAGTTTGGACATTCAACACTGATTTCCTTATATTACTTGTAAAATATTTTAAATTGTTGCATGTTGCATTTATATTTTGTTCAGTGTATTATGTTTTTGTTAAATAGTATCTCCCAAGTGGCGCAGTGGTCTAAGGCACTGCATCGCAGTGCTAGCTGTGCCACTAGAGATCCTGGTTCGAGTCCAGGCTCTGTCACAGCCGGCAGTAACCGGGAGACCAATGGGCGGCGCACAATTGGTCCAGCATCGTCCAAGGTAGGGGAGGTTTTGGCTGGCAGGAATGTGGGTTCGTTTCCCATGGGGGGCCAGTATGAAAAAACGTATGCATTCACTAACTGTAAGTCGCTCTGGATAAGAGCGTCTGCTAAATGACTGAAATGTAAATGTACCTGTTTGGGCTCCTTGCGGTCTATTTGCAGCGTACAAATTATTTATAATTATACAACGGGTTGTTTGGATCCTGGATGCTGATTGGACGAGCAGTGTTTCCAGGTGCAATGTTTGACGTGACAGAGTTAGCTGAAGTTGGCTAGCTAATTAGCAAGTGATAAGAACGTTATCCAGCCTGCATAGCAACCATTTTGTTTATAATGGATGACCAGTCATGTTGCACAGAGAGTTGACTGATAACGTCCCGCTTGCATTGATGTAGCCGGAAGGTATGCGTTGTTATGATTCTGAACGGTCAGATAGCTAACAACAATGACAAGAAGCTGCCTTGTGGGTAATCGTAGGTGGCTCGTTTCAGCTCATTGTATCTTGTTATTAATACCATGTGTTATTTTAAGGTGTTTTGACTCATGTCATGTCTATGCAAATATGGTAAAAATTTGCTAGCTAGCTAACCAACAACTGGAACAATGTATTTGAGAGACAACAAGTGCTCATTGTGCAAATGTATTTATGTTTTCAATAAACATTTGAAGATTAAGTATAGTTTACATGTTGTCAACAGTCTAAGCCAACTCCATCTGTTTTGCCCCATAGTTGCACATGCGTCGGTTCTGTTTCTAAACAACCAACCCGTCTATAGCAACTATGCAAAAATAATTTACCACTGGGTCACGTCTGTAGCAACATGACCAAAATAATTAACAACCAGATTTTTGTCCAGACTATATCTTCTGGTGGAATAATACAATTGTATGAATTTGCTTATCAAAAATAAAATTTTAATGAAAATATGTAATTAATTGTTATTTTAAGACTGTATGTTGGTAACCGTTTTATAAAAGCAAGGCATGTGAGGCAGTCACATTTACCTGTGACCATATCAGAAAATCCATCATAGGGGAAGTTAGGTACTGTGGTAAATGTATTCCTTTTATGCAAATGTATAGGTCGGAGAGGGCAGTGTGAAGTGCAATTGTGATTGCGTCGTCTGTGGATCTGTTTTGTGCGGTATGCAAATTGGAGTGGGTCCCGGGTGTCTGGGATGATGGAGTTGATATGTGCCATGACCAGCCTTTCAAAGCACTTCATTATTACAGATGTGAGTGCTACAGGGCTGTAATCATTGTGTCAGGATGCCTTAGAGTTTTTGGGAACAGGAATAATGGTAGTCAGTTTGAAACATGGGGATTACAGGCTGGGACAAAGAGAGGTTGAAAATGTCTGTGAAGAGCCTGCCAGCTGATCTGCACATTCCCTGAGGAAACCCAGAATACCTGGAATACCGTCTGGCCATGTGGCTTAATGTAATATGTAATAATGTAATATAATGTAATATGCCATTTAGCAGACGCTTTTATCCAAAGCGACTTACAATCATGCGTGCATACATTTTTTGTGTATGGGTGGTCCCGGGGATCGAACCCACTACCTTGACGTTACAAGCGCTTCAGCTCCTTGTACGCATTCGTAGCCTCTAAAAGGTAAACACAACTTATTTGGCAATCAGCGCTCTGTCTTGGGGCAATAGTTGTGCTTAACGTGTTTGATGTCAGTGTTTTAAAAGACAACGCATAATGAATTGCAAAAAAAACCTAAAGAAAACCCGCCATGAAACATTTGTATCATCAGCTGTATCATCATGATACAACAGACGGAATGATATCCTGTGTAGTAATTAGTGTGGTCAGCTTTCCATCAAAGGTCTTCTCACTGCCGTTGAATAACGTCTGGGGAAAAATCACTCATCCCACATCTGGCACCCTGAATAGCACATGTGAAATGCTAATCAGTGTTTGATATGAGCCAAGTGAGTTTTCCTCAGAAGTTATTCACCAGCAGTGTGAAAGTCTTTGACAGAAAGCTTGCCACACTGTTTACAACACACGGCTGGGATTCAAACAAACACAGACAAGCAACCTGTGCAATTAGAAAAACTTTTCAAGACAATTTTCCATACATGTCAATCACAGGGCAGAGTTCATTTATCTGCGTTTGGTTCAATCCAAGCCACAGAATTAATTCGGGAATGAGGATGGAAGAGGAAATGAAAGGGGAATGAAAACGAAAGGAGAGTTTTTATTTGACATATAGAGAAGCCTCAGCCATGAATGATACTGTCATTCTCCACCTTCCCCCCTGGAGTCAGGAGTGAAAAGCTTTTGACATGCCTCATCTGTCATTGCTTTATCCAGTCTGATTCTTCTGTGAGTGATGACATGCCCTGGTAGGGAGGGAAAGGAGTGGGCAGGGTGAGGGGGAGTGAGGAAGAGTCTCGGAGTTCACAGCCGTCTCTCTTTCAGTGAATCAGATAGCCCTCATCTTCGCAAAGGAGAGAGAGAGTGTGACGCACGAGCGGAATCTCTCTTGCCCAAGGGGTGGTGGCCCCCCTCACCCCTGATGACTCACCCCGTTATAGGTATGGTACCATGGTAACAGCCTCACACCTGCGCCTTTGATCTTCAGCATCGATTGAACAAGGCTTCAGCCGTCAACGTGACGCCAACAATCCGGATCCCTTCTCAACCTTTTTTCTTTGCTTCCTTTCATCCTCCTTCTCTCTAATTCACACAATCCAAGGAAAAAGACCATATAGAAAAAAAACTGTTACTGCGTAGGTTCCATCCGTAGAAGTGTTTGATGCCAGTTCCTAGCTGTCACTTTTATCCTGTGGATCCAATTCACACACTTTTAATCAGTGTTCCCCTGTGAACAGGTTCACTTTCTGTTTGTTTCATTTAGCAGATGTAAAAAAAAAAAACGTAAAGGTTTATGTTAACGGTGATGCACTGCACTGCCATAGTGATGCAACGCAAACTAGTGATATGGCTTGACTGTGCCATTATTCCTATTCTTTGGGAAGTACTCAAATACAGTCTTGAAACTTTTGCCTTTCATTCCATGCAGATTGTGTTTGAAGTGTCATTCTTCAGTTTAAAACAGCAGCATCTTAAAGAGGCTGTACATAGGTTTAGTTGCATACGGCAGTATGCATTTTGAGAAACACCCAATGAGTATGTTTAAATGTACACTAATAATTTGATATTAAACTGATTATGGCAGTAGGGCGAATATGGAAATAGTAACGTTTACGCTGCTTACGCTGCTAATCTTAATCGGTGTAAAGTCACAATTTTCGGAGCAATCTATCGAATTATTTGGACACGTAAAAAGCTTAATTGGTGTTCCAGCTGTGTATTTGTCTGTGCATGTGCAGCACCAGTAGCGCAAGCCTCCTCCTTATTTGCGAGGGAATTGAGTTCGGAAAAAGTGAGTCTTATAAATATGTTTCACATACAAACTTTACATGATTGGGTTCCCGAGTGGCGCAGTGGTCTAAGGCACTGCATCTCAGTGCTTGAGGCGTCATTACAGACCCCCTGGTTCAATTCCAGGCTGTATCACAACCGGCCGTGATTGGGAGTCCCATAGGGCGGCGCACAATTGGCCCAGCGTCGTCCGGGTGTCATGCATCCTGAGTCGGTTCCTGCCTGTGTTGCCATTTTTCTGCTCGGAATCTCCAGTTTCCTGAGGGTTCGTGAACGCTCCCGGCCTGGTTGCCGGGCGACGTTGCTAGGCGGGAGATCTCCCGATTAACCGCACCTGCATCTCATCAGCGGTCTGCACACCTGGTCCTGATCATCACCCTTAAGCCCTGACCTGACATCCATTCCCTGCCGGATCGTTAGCCATGAACAGTATGTTTGTCAGTGTATCAGCCTTGGAGTTTCTAGCGTTAGTTTTGTTGTTTTGCACCTTGTTGGCTTGCCGTGTACATACCTCCATTTTGTTTCTATCTGCAGTCAATTCCCCGGAACCTTCACCCAACCCCTGCCTGGTTGTCGGCGGCTGCCGAGCCATTCTTGGATCTGCCACTGCACCTCCACCAACTCATCTCCGCCGCCCGCTCTGTCCCCTGGATTATTCTGCATAGTTTTTTGAATCTGTTAAATAAATACTCACCTTCGTTTCAACTCACCTTGTCCTGGTCTGCTTCTGGGTTCTGGCTTAGTAAACCGTGACACCGGGTTTGGCTGGTGTAGGCCGTCATTGTAAATAAGAATTTGTTCATAACTGACTTGCCTAGTTAAATAAAAAAACTCAGAATTAAATAGGCTTTGCAAAAATAGCATGGTCACTGTGGTAGTACATTTACTTTTATTGGCGATTTTCTGCATTAACAAAAGTCGCAGATGTGCCCATGTAAACAGGATTATTAGGAAAATAATACTGAATACATCAAAACTATGAAATAACACATATGGGATCATGTAGTAACCAAAAAGGTTTTCAACAAATCAAAATATATTTTATATTTGAGATTCTTCAAAGTAGCCACCCTTTGCCTTGATGACAGCTTTGCACACTCTTGGCATTCTCTCAACCAGCTTCATGAGGTAGTCACCTGGAATGCATTTCAATTAATAGGTGTGCTTTCTTAAAAGTGAATTTGTGGAATTGATTTCCTTCTTAATGCGTTTGAGCCAATCAGTTGTGTTGTGACAAGGTAGGGTTGGTATACAGAAGATAGCCCTATTTGGCCATATTATGGCAAGAACAGCTCAAATAAGCAAAGAGAAATGACAGTCCATCATTACTTTAAGACATGAAGGTCAGTCAATACGGAACATTTCAATAACTTTTAAAGTTTCTTCAAGTGCAGTCGCAAACACCATTAAGCACTATGATGAAACTGGCTCTCATGAGGACCGCCACAGGAATGGAAGACCCATAGTTACCTCTGCTGCAGAGGATAAGTTCATTAGAGTTACCATTCTCAGAAATTGCAGCCCAAATAAATGCTTCACAGAGTTCAAGTAACAGACACATCTCAACATCAACTGTTCAGAGGAGACTGCGTGAATCAGACACTCATGGTCGAATTGCTGCAAAAAAACCAATACTAAAGGACACCAATAATAAGAAGAGACTTGTTTGGGCCAAGAAACACGAGCAATGGACATTAGACCGGTGGAAACCTGTCCTTTGGACTGACATTGGTTCCAACCAATGTGGCTTTGTGAGACGCAGAGTACGTGAACGGATGATCTCCGCATGTGTGAAGCATGGAGGAGGAGGTATGATGGTGTGGGGGTGCTTTGTTGATGACACTGTCAGTGATTTATTTAGAAATCAAGGCACACTTAACAGCATGGCTACCACAGCATTCTGCAGCGATACGCCATCCCATCTGGTTTGCGCTTAGTGGGACTATCATTTGTTTTTCAACAGGACAATGACCCAACACACCTCCAGGCTGTGTAAGGGCTATTTGACCAAGAAGGAGAGTGATGGAGTGCTGCATCAGATGACCTGGCCTCCACAATCACCCAACCTCAACCCAATTGAGATGGTTTGGGATGAGTTGGACCACAGAGTGAAGGAAAAGCAGCCAACACGTGCTCAGCATATGTGGGAACTCCTTCAAGACTGTTGAGAAAGCATTCCAGGTGAAGCTGGTTAAGAGAATGCCAAGAGTGTGCAAAGCTGTCATCAAGGCAAAGGGCGGCTACTTTTGAAGAATCTAAAATATAAAATATATTTTGATTTGTTTAACACTTTGTTAGTTACTACATGATTCCATATGTGTTATTTCATAGTTTTGATATCTTCACCATTATTCTACAATGTAGAAAATAGTAAAAATAAAGAAAAACCCTGGAATGAGTAGGTACAGTGGGGAAAAAAAGTATTTAGTCAGCCACCAATTGTGCAAGTTCTCCCACTTAAAAAGATGAGAGAGGCCGGTAATTTTCATCATAGGTACACGTCAACTATGACAGACAAATTGCGGAAAAAAAATCCAGAAAATCACATTGTAGTATTTTTAATGAATTTATTTGCAAATTATGGTGGAAAATAAGTATTTGGTCACCTACAAGCAAGCAAGATTTCTGGCTCTCACAGACCTGTAACTTTTACTTTAAGAGGCTCCTCTGTCCTCCACTCGATACCTGTATTAATGGCACGTGTTTGAACTTGTTATCAGCATAAAAGACACCTGTCCACAACCTCAAACAGTCACACTCCAAACTTCACTATGGCCAAGACCAAAGAGCTGTCAAAGGACACCAGAAACAAAATTGTAGACCTGCACCAGGCTGGGAAGACTGAATCTGCAATAGGTAAGCAGCTTGGTTTGAAGAAATCAACTGTGGGAGCAATTATTAGGAAATGGAAGACATACAAGACCACTGATAATCTCCCCTCGATCTGGGGCTCCACGCAAGATCTCACCCCGTGGGGTCAAAATGATCACAAGAACGGTGAGCAAAAATCCCAGAACCACACGGGGGGACCTAGTGAATGACCTGCAGAGAGCTGGGACCAAAGTAACAAAGCCTACCATCAGTAACACACTACGCCGCCAGGGACTCAAATCCTGCAGAGCAAGACGTGTCCCCCTTCTTAAGCCAGTACATGTCCAGGCCCGTCTGAAGTTTGCTAGAGTGCATTTGGATGATCCAGAAGAGGATTGGGAGAATGTCATATGGTCAGATGAAACCAAAATAGAACTTTTTGGTAAAAACTCAACTCGTCATGTTTGGAGGACAAAGAATGCTGAGTTGCATCCAAAGAACACCATACCTACTGTGAAGCATGGGGGTGGAAACATCATGCTTTGGGGCTGTTTTTCTGCAAAGGGACCAGGACGACTGATCCGTGTAAAGGAAAGAATGAATGGGGCCATGTATCGTGAGATTTTGAGTGAAAACCTCTTTCCATCAGCAAGGGCATTGAAGATGAAACGTGGCTGGGTCTTTCAGCATGACAATGATCCCAAACACACCGCCCGGGCAACGAAGGAGTGGCTTCGTAAGAAGCATTTCAAGGTCCTGGAGTGGCCTAGCCAGTCTCCAGATCTCAACCCCATAGAAAATCTTTGGAGGGAGTTGAAAGTCCGTGTTGCCCAGCGACAGCCCCAAAACATCACTGCTCTAGAGGAGATCTGCATGGAGGAATGGGCCAAAATACCAGCAACAGTGTGTGAAAACCTTGTGAAGACTTACAGAAAACGTTTGACCTGTGTCATTGCCAACAAAGGGTATATAACAAAGTATTGAGAAACTTTTGTTATTGACCAAATACTTATTTTCCACCATAATTTGCAAATAAATTCATAAAAAATCCTACAATGTGATTTTCTGGAATTTTTTTTCTCATTTTGTCTGTCATAATTGACGTGTACCTATGATGAAAATTACAGGCCTCTCTCATATTTTTAAGTGGGAGAACTTGCACAATTGGTGGCTGACTAAATACTTTTTTTCCCCACTGTATGTCCAAACTTTTGACTGGCATTGTATAGTTACATATATGTGTGTATGTACGAATGTGTATGTATGTATATATATATTTGCAAAAAGAATATATGGGGGATTGGAAATGATGCAGACAATTGCATTGATGGAAGCTTCAATCTATCTGCAATATTAAAGCTGAGCCTAGGCTACTATTCTACTTTGCTAGGATAGGATGAGGGCCGCAATTTTTTTTGTCTCACCAACATTGGGCATGTGCCAGACACACTTCAATGACTACTAATACCCATACAGGACAAAAGAATAGAGGCTGCGCCTGAAGTGGAACCAATGCTGTTAAAGATACACTATGGAAGTTTTATGGGACAACTTTTGGCTCAACAGCAGCCCCAGAGGCAAATGTTCCATACAGCCTCTTTAAAAGTCCAGACTCAAATCTACCTCCAAATAAAATGTACTTACAGTGAGGCTTGAGGGGTTTGAATACGATGTATTATGACCTATTTTAAACATAAAAGTAAATAAAGCGTTAGCTGGTAAACATTAGTATCACAGTACTATACTAGTATTAGTACCCTGGTTTAACGCAGCCATAGAAAAGTCTCAGTTTTATGGCCACAGACGCACAGCCTCAAGTCTGTTCTCACTGTTGTGTGTACACCCCAAGCCACAACATTACACTTTGATGAGGGCTTCAAATCAAACAAGCAGAAGTGAGGAACAGCAGTGCAGCTCAGGGTTTTGACTTGGACCCTTTGAGCTATAAAAGCTGAAAGCTCACTTAGTCAGTAAACATTTAAAAAATGCAGACAGCCTTTGGCATGAAATAATGACATCAATGGGTGAGAAGGTTTCCTCCATTTTAATGATGGCCATGTAAGGATTTGTCATAAAGGCAAAAGTGAAGGCTACCCCCACGTTTCTGGCACCTGAAAAACGACTGATTAGTCAGCACAGCCAATGAGCATTCAGCTACTACTACCACAGCTGGACTGAACTTATTGTATTGCTTGTAATGGGGTCGAGGTGTGTGTGTGTGTGTGTGTGTGTGTGTGTGTGTGTGTGTGTGTGTGTGTGTGTGTGTGTGTGTGTGTGTGTGTGTGTGTGTGTGTGTGTGTGTGTGTGTGTGTGTGTGTGTGTGTGTGTGTGTGTGTGTGTGTGTGTGTGTGTGTGTGTGTGTGTGTGTGTGTGTGTGTGTGTGTTGAGGGTTGTAATACAACAGTAAACATACTAGCGGCTTCATGAAGCGATACTGGCACCTAGGCTGTTAACGAACACAACATCTGGTAAATACAGAATTAAATGCAAACACACATACAGAGAAGTGGCTGACATTATACTGCAATGGCCCAATAGTTCATATAACATTGATAATTCATATAATAAGTGTCTTGCACTTATTGCTCTACAAATTCACTGGTAAAACTCTGTCGCAAACAGAGGATCACAAATTATTGGAAATACCTGTCTATCTACTGTCACAGTATAGGCTACAATGGGCCCTCATTTATTCTAGAGCAGGGATGGGCAACTTTAATGGGGGTGGGGACCACCCTGGTCAGGTAAAACGCTGGTTCCTATTCATAAGTTCGGAAAAAATATTATTATTTTACACTGAACAAAAATATAAACGCAACATGTAAAGCCTTGGTCCCATGTTTCATGAGCTGAAATAAAAGATCCCAGAAATCTTCGATACACACAACAAGCTTATTTCTGTGAAATTCTTGTTAGTGAGCATTTCTCCTTTGCCAAGATAATCCATCCACTTGACAGGTGTGGAATATCAAAAAGCTGATTGAACAGAACAGCATGATCATTACACAGGTGCATCTTGTGCTGGGGACAATTAAAGGTCCCTCTAAAATGTGCAGTTTTGTCACACAACACAATGCCACAGATGTCTCAAGTTTTGAGGGAGCGTGCAATTGGCATGCTGACTGCAGGAATGTCCACCTGACCTGTTGACAGATAATTTAATGTTCATTTTTCTACCATAAGCTGCCTCCAACGTCGTTTTAGAGAACCCCATAATGACAAAGCAAAAACAGGTTTTTAGATTTTTAAGAACATACAGTATATCACATTTACATAAGTATTCTCAGTACTTTGTTGAAGCACCTTTGGCAGCGACTACAGCCTCAAGTCTTCTTGGGAATGACGCTACAAGCTTGGCACACCTGTATTTGGGGAGTTTCTCCCCTTCTTCTCTGCGTCACTGCCCAGCTATTTTCAGGCCTCTCTAGAGATGTTAGATCGGGTTCAAGTCCAGGCTCTGGCGTGGCCACTCAAGGATATTCAGAGACTTGTCCCGAAGCCACTCCTGCGTTGTCTTGGCTGTGTGCTTAGGGTCGTTGTCCTGTTGGAAGGTGAACCTTCGCGCCAGTCTGAGGTCCTGAGTGCTCTGGAACAGGTTTTCATCAAGGATCTCTCTGTACTTTGCTCCATTTATCGTTCCCTCGATCCTGACTAGTCTCCCAGTCCCTGCAGCTGAAAAACATCCCCACAGCATGATGCTGCCACCACCATGCTTCACCGTAGGGATGGTGCCAGGTTTCCTCCAGAAGTGACGCTTGCCATTCAGGCCAAAGAGTTCAATATTGGTTTCATCAGACCAGAGAATCAGACCAGGTGCCTTTTGGCAAACTCCAAGCGGCCTGTCGTGCCTTTCACTTAGGAGTGGCTTCCGTCTGGCCACTCTACCATAAAGGCCTGATTGGTGGAGTGCTGCAGAGATGGTTGTTCTTCTGGAAGGTTCTCCCATCTCCAGAGAGGAACTCTGGAGCTCTGTCAGATTGACCATCGGGTTCTTGGTCACCTCCCTGACAAGGCCCTTCTTCCTCAATTGCTCAGATTGGCCGGGCGACCAGCTCTATTAAGAGTCTTGGTGGTTCCAGTTAAGAATGATGGAGGCCACTGTGTTCTTGGGGACCTTCAATGCTGCAGAAATGTTTTTGTACCCTTCCTCAGATCTGTGTGTCGACACAATCCTGTCTCAGAGATCTACGGTAAATTTCTTCGACCTCATGGTTTGGTTTTTGCTCCGACAAGAACTGTCAACTGTGGTACCTTATATAGAAAGGTGCCTTTCCAAATCATGTCCAATCAATTGAATTTACCACAGGTGGATTCTAATGAAGTTGTAGAAACATCTCAAGGATGATCAATGGAAACAGGATACACCTGAGCTCAATTTTGAGTGTCATAGCAAAGGGTCTGACTACTTATGTAAATAAGGTATTTATGTTCTTATAAATTAGCAACAATTTCTAAAAACCTGTTTTTGCTTTGTCACTATGGGGTATTGTGTGTAGATTGAAATGTTTTTTTTTTTTTACATTGGATTCCTAACTCAGTTGCCAGAGAGGAAGGAAACCGCTCAGAGATTTTACCATGAGGACAATGGTGACCTTAAAACAGTTACAGAGTTTAATGGCTGTGATAGGAGAAAACTGAGGATGGATCAACAACATTGTAGTTACTCCACAATACTAACCTAATTGAAAGAGTGAAAAGAAGGAAGTCTGTACAGAATACAAATATTCCATAACATGCATCCTGTTTGCAACAAGGCACTAAAAAATGTGGCAAAGTAATTAACTTTTTGTCCTGAATACAAAGTGTTATGTTTGGGGCAAATCCAACACAACACATTACTAAGTACCACTCTCCATATTTTCAAGCATAGTGGTGGCTGCATCATGGTTTGGGTATGATTGAAATCGGCAAATACTGGGGAGTTTTTCAGGATAAGAATAAATGGGATGGAGCTAAGCACATGCAAAATCCTAGAGGAAAACCTGGATCAGTCTGCTTCACACCAGACACTGGGAGAGGAATTCATCTTTCAGCAGCACAATAACCTACAACACAAGGCCAAATCTACACTGGAGTTGCTTACCAACAAGACAGTGAATGTTTCTGAGTGGCCAAATTACACATTTTGACTTAAATCTGCTTGAAATTCTATGGCAAGACCTGAAAATTGCTGTCTAGCCATGACCCACAACATCTTGACAGAGCTTGAAGAATTATGAAAAGAATAATGGGCTAATATTAAATCCATTTTAATCCCACTTTGTAACACAATAAAATTGGAAGAAATCCAAGGGGTATGTATACTTTTGCAAAGCACTGTAAATGTGACCCGTTTCAAGAAGCTAGGCGTATGTCGCATGTTACTACTTCACAATATATATATATTATTTTTTTGAGGAGCCTCCCAAGTGGCGCAATAGTCTAAGGCACTGCATCGCAGTGCTTGAGGCATCACTACAGCCCCAGGTTTGATCCCAGGCTGTGTCACAACCGGCCGTGACCCGGAGACCAATGAGGTGGCGCACAATTGGCCCAGTGTCGTCCGGGTTAGGGGCTGGGTTTTCCTAGTCCCATCGCGCTCTAGCAACTCCTTGTGGCGGGCCGGGCGCATGCAAGCTGACTTCGGTCGCCAGCTGTACGGTGTTTCCTCCGACACATTGGTGCAGCTGGCTTCCGGGTTAAGGGAGCAGTGTGTCAAGAAGCAGTGCGGCTTGGCAGGGTCGTGTTTCGGAAGACGCATGGCTCTCGACCTTCGCCTCTCCCGAGTACGTACGGGAGTTGCAGCGATGGGACAAGACTTAACTACTAATTGGATATCACGAAATTGGGGAGATAAATTGGGTCAAAAAATAATGAATAAAATAATATCCGTATTGTCACAGAAATGCCTTCTGGAACATGTGAACTTTTATGTGCCTTAATAATAAACTTGTATGCCATCTTTAAATACGATTAAAATTGTTACGTTACGAGCCTAGGTGGTTTAGCCACAGAGAAAGACAGGAACCTTCCAGCTAGCCATGATTGGCAGAGATAATGGATGGGCTGGAAATGGTGAGAGATGAGATCGAATTGGTCTGCCATGTGACACACTTCTGACTATAACATGAGCTGCTCAGTATGTGTCGATTTTTTGAAAGATATAACGTTAGCCATAGATATCTGCAAAAGTGTTGCTACTGCTCTCAACAACATTGCTGGCCAGAATTTAGCAGGCGCAATCGACAAAGATCCGTGGGAAAAAGTTGTGATGGACTAATTCTCTGCGCAAGGTCAGTGTGAACTGGAGTGACTTGACACAACAACAGGCCAAACAAGCTGTAGCTAGCTACAAACCAAAGGGATAAGACACACTGCTGTGAAGCGTTCACCCATGTATACGGGTAAGAGTCCAGCTACATTTTCAAATATTATACGTTTTGTCATGATGTCGTTTTCATTGTAAGTTAAAGTGTACTGTTAGCTAGCTAGCGAGAGTTTTGTGTATGATCTGTGTAGTAATATTATTAGTATCTCAGAAAGCCATTTGCATTCCTAGTTATAGCCTAATGTTAGCTAGCTAGCTAACATTGAACGTAGTCGGTTAGCTTTAGCTACCTGCAGATTCATACTCCAGCATTTCATGCATAGTGGCTAGACTATGACAATCCATGGCTAGAATAAGACAAACTGTAGCTATGGGTTGGGATTATGGTTAATTGTTTAGCTAGCTAGCTACATGTCTAAACAAAAGACTCCACTTCGCAAGATAATGATTACATGACCCATCAAGTTAGCCAGGTGTGTCTGGGGGTGATTACGGCCATCTATTGTATTTCATGAACATGTGTACATGTCTAGACAATAGTGACCCATCCACTTAGCTAGATATGGCTGGGGTGTGGTTATAGCATTTCTTTCACATGAGCCATCAATTTAGACAAGTGTCTGGGAAGCATCATCTAATAATTATAAAACATTTATAAAATATTTGTATCTGGATTCAAAGTCAGATTAGGATATAGGCCAAGGACTAGATAAAGTGTATTATTACCTTGAGTTTTTCCTTATTGTAAAGAGAAGGGTGGGGCTAAGGCTTGAGAGCGTCTGAGCGATGCTGAATAGGTGTAGACAAAGAAGAGCTCTCCAGTAGGTGTACCAAAACATTCAAGGGCCATTTTCTCTAGTGGGTTTACAACAAAATATGAAAAACGTCAAGGGGTGTCAATACTTTCTGAAGACACTGCAGGCCAGATTCACACACTATAGAAGCGCGCAGTAGTACACACACCAGAGTCCCTGTACATAGCCACTCAACGTTGCTCTTTTATGAGCCACCTAATATTAGAAAATAAACACACACCGTGCATGCGGGCCGGTTGTGTGTGTGTGCCTCTTTGTAGAGCTCCGACCTGAAGATCACTGACATCATGATTTGACCTTGTTAATGCGGTGATGTTAATGCTTACGCTACGAACCCTGTCATGAATACATTATATTGACACTATTTAAATGGACAGTCTGGTGATAACAGGAAGCTTTTGTTGTTATTAATTCACTCAGTACTGATTGAACATTTATTTCTCTTGCTTGGTTAAAAAAATAGTCTAAAACAGTGTGTTGAAAACAGTCACATAATTAACCAAATTAGCAAGCATGCCGGTTTATTTTGACTGCACTAAAGTCACGCAAGTAAGCAATGTTGTTGTTGTTGTTTAACCTGGGTACACACACACCCCCTGGCTACTTTTTACTTGTTTACTTGGATGGCGACTTTAGGTTTTCCAAAATACATTAAAAAGTAACTTGACACTGTGTTAATTAGTCAGCGCAAATTTGGATTATAATGACAAGAAGAGCATTGCATTGACAGAGATGGGAGCGCACTGAATTAATGCACAATGTAAGGGCTGTAACGTTAGCTAGCTAGCTGCATTGCTAAGCAAGCCAGGTTGACTGGAGTAACTTTAGCTAACATTGATGCTAGAATTAGCAATGGCCATTGCATGTATCAGACATTAGCAGCTTGGCAGTTTGGTGTTGACCATGTCCTTTACTTAGCTAGCTAGCTAGCTAGCTGTGCTTTGTGGAAGGATGTGTGAGATATTGTCAACATTGAGTTGTGCCGGTGCATCGCGATATGTCCATACTGCTAATGTTACAAACCTGTAGACGTTAGTTGGCTAGCTAACTGGCAATAGCAGCCAAGGATGTTCACTATCTTAATTGTGCTTATTTGTTTGTGCTCTGATTACACGCAAGTGTCACGGCCAACAGTTTACACAGATTACTTTAGCCATGTGAAAAACCTTCCATAGCAAAATATAGCTAGCTTCCGACTGGTGTTAGCTAGCGACTAGCGCTGTTGTTGCGCAACCCAGGTGCTTTGGTCCGGCTTTAGAATTCTGAGATTCAGCTAAAAATATGTTAGCATTGTCAGAAATGCTAGTCAGAAATGCTACAAAAAGGTAGCACATTGTTGGTTCTTAAAGGACAGTAATGAGCACGTGAGAGTTACAAATGCAATAAAAACTGTTGCCCCTATAAACTTCAAATTACAATTTCCCTTGAATATTTTAACACATTCCATATTAGATCTCTACACATTAGGGTTGGATTCGCACTAAACAGGTACTAAATCATATACATTATCATTTTAATTTGAGAACATATTGCTCAACATGTAAACATTCTGTGAGTTCAGCTATTCTCTCCTTTAGCTGACAAGGGGTGCATTGCACATGCCCAAAAGGCCAGTAATGCTATCATACAGTTAGCTACTGTAATTCTATATTACAGTACAATACTGTAAAGAGCAATGCATTATGGGGGCTCAATGGCATTCCTCTACACTGCTTTAAAATTACAATACAATTACAAAGTACTGTATTACCTGTTTCGCTGTATATTTATAGCAGCATACTGTGGATTATGGTGGATTGTCGGAAAATGTTGTGGGCGGTGAAGGAATATCTGGCTCATTAACATATTTTGAGGCATGCCTTGTAAGTGGCTATATTTCTTGCACCCATTAATGAGACTGCTGTACCAATTGAACTGATATCCAGGCTCTGTCGTAGCTGGCCGCGACCGGGAGACCCATGGGGCGGTGCACATTTGGCCCAGCGTCGTCCAGGGTAGGGGAGGGAATGGCCGGCAGGGATGTAGCTCAGTTGGTAGAGCATGGTGTTTGCAACGCCAGGGTTGTGGGTTCGATTCCCACGGGGGGCCAGTATGATAAATATAAAATAATGTATGCACTAACTGTAAGTCGCTCTGGATAAGAGCGTCTGCTAAATGACTAAAATGTAAATGTAATATGCCGTAGTAGTGGCCTGTTAACCTAATGTGTATAGGGGACAGAGCAGAGTGACAGCAGTTCTTAAACCTATTATGGTTGCATATTAAGATGTGTTCTTTCGATCTGTTTTGCCCTGTAATTACAGCCAGTTTGGAAACCTTTGGTTAGGCCTCTTGACGTGCAAGTGATATAAAACACAAAATATTCATAAATATACTGTAATATACAAATAGCTAGCAGCCAACCTGCTTGCCCTAATCCCATGTAATTATAGTAAAATACCAACATGATTACAGTAGCATTTACTTACAGTACAGTAGGCTAATGTCTTTGCTCTGCATTTTACAGTAACTTACAGGAAGCTGGTGGCAAGTTACTGTGAATATTACAGTAAGGTATCTTGTTACAAATACAGAATATTTTGAAGACCAATGTATCCTTAACTACAACAACATTCCCAGTAATGGTTACAGAAACTTTTACTTGCTATGACTGTGATATGTGATTTTTTTATCAACCTTAGATGAGTCGCTTTGGTCAAGAGCATCTGCTAAATGACCAAAATGTACATGTTAAAAATTTGCATTTGCAAAGTACACTGCTGGGTATTATTCTAATGAGCGCCGCCCTCAAACGATTTGTATTTTGATTAAATGTGGCCTTATTTGGGGGCGAAGGTCATTAGAATAATACCCAGCAATGTACTTTGCAAGTGCCAGAAAATAAGAAAATACAAAATACATGTATTCTAATTAAACTGTTTCAAAATAGGCTACATGAATTTTAGGTCAGGCCAGTGAAAAACAAATGACGAAATAGGGATTGAAAGTATTGAAATACCTATATCAAATAAATGTAACATAAATACTGCCCATCGTAGGCACCAGCTATCTGCACTGTAAATCTGCAACAGTTTACTAAACACTGTACTTCCAGTAATGCATTGTAAATTCTAGAAATACAGCATGTTGCTGTAGGCAAGTATTCCAGTAATATGCTGTAAATTTGTGTTACAGTAAAGGTCCTGTAAATCTACAGTAATTGACTGGCAATGCAAATATTCCGGGTAGCCATGATTAGCTGTTCAGGAGTCTTATGGCTTGGGGGTAGAAGTTGTTAAGAACCCTTTTGGACCTAGACTTGGCGCTCCAGTACTGCTTGCCGTGCGGTAGCAGAGAGAACAGTCTATGACTAGGGTGGCTGGAGTGTTTGACCATTTTTAGGGCCTTCTTTTTAGGGCCTTCCTCTGACACCGCCTGGTATAGAGGTCCTGGATGGCAGGACGCTTGGCCTGGGCCGTACGCACTACCCTTTCTAGTGCCTTGCGGTCGGAGGCCGAGCAGTCACCATACCAGGCGGTGATGCAACCAGTCAGGATGCTCTCGATGGTGCAGCTGTATAACTTTTTGAGGATCTAAGGACCCATGCCAAATATTTTAGTCTCCTGAGGGGGAAAAGGCTTTGTTGTGCCCTCTTCACGACTGTCTTGGTGTGTTTGGACCATGATAGTTTGCTAATGATGTGGACACCAAGGAACTTGATGTTCTCGTCCTGTTCCACTACAGCCCCGTTGATGAGAATGGGGGAGTGCTCAGTCCTCTTTTTTTTCCTGTATTCCACAATCATCTCCTTTGTCTTGATCACATTGAGGGAGAGGTTGTTATCCTGGCACCACACGGCCAGATCTCTGACCTCCTCCCTATAGGCTTTCTCATCGTTGTCGGTGATCAGGCTTACCACTGTTGTGTCGTCGGCAAACTTAATGATGGTGTTGGAGTCGTGCCTGGCGATGCCGTCATGGGTGAACAGGGAGTACAGGAGGGGACTGAGCACACACCCCTAAGGGGCCCCCGTGTTGAGGATCAACGTGGCAGATGTGTTGTTACCTACCCTTACCACCTGGGGGCGGCCCGTCAGGAAGTCCAGGATACAGTTGCAGAGGGAGGTGTTTAGTCCCAGGGTCCTGAGCTTAGTGATGAGCTTTGAGGGCACTATGGTGTTGAACGCTGAGCTGTAGTCAATTAATAGCATTCTCACGTACAGTTGAAGTCAGAGGTTTACATACACATTAGCCAAATATATTTAAACTCAGTTTTTCACAATTCCTGACATTTAATCCTAATAAAAATTCCCTGTTTTAGGTCAGTTAGGATCACCACTTTATTTTAAGAATGTGAAATGTCAGAATAATAGTAGAGAGTGATTTATTTCAGCTTTTATTTCTTTCATCACATTCCCAGTGGGTCAGAAGTTTACATACACTCAATTAGTATTTGGTAGCATTGCCTTTAAATTGTTTAACTTGGGTCAAACGTTTCGGGTAGCCTTCCACAGGCTTCCCACAATAAGTTGGGTGAATTTTGGCCCATTCCTCCTGACAGAGCTGGTGTAACTGAGTCAGGTTTGTAGGCCTCCTTGCTCGCATACGCTTTTCAGTTCTGCCCACAAATGTTCTATAGGATTGAGGTCAGGGCTTTGTGATGGCACCTCCAATACCTTGACTTTGTTGTCCTTAAGCCATTTTGCCACAACTTCGGAAGTATGCTTGGGGTTATTGTCCATTTGGAAGACCCATTTGCGACCAAGCTTTAAATTCCTGACTGATGTCTTGAGATGTTGCTTCAATATATCCACATAATTTTCCTTCCTCATGATGCCATCTATTTTGTGAAGTGCACCAGTCCCTCCTGCAGCAAAGTACCCCCATAGCATGATGCTGCCACCCCCGTGCTTCACGCTTGGGATGGTGTTCTTCGGCTTGCAAGCAACCCCCTTTTTCCTCCAAACATAACGATGGTCATTATGGCCAAACAGTTATATTTTAGTTTCATCAGACCAGAGGACATTTCTCCAAAAAGTACGATCTTTATCCCCATGTGCAGTTGCAAACCGTAGTCTGGCTTTTTTAGGGCGGTGTTGGAGCAGTGGCTTCTTCCTTGCTGAGCGGCCGTTCAGGTTATGTCGATATAGGACTTGTTTTACTGTGGATATAGATACTATCGTATCTGAAGATTATGCCTTTGTTAAATGTTTTTCATGACGAAATGGAATGTTGGTTGTTCAGGCCAGAGGGGGGATGTTTTATGATGTTATTTGAAATGTGCCGCTTGGAGGGTGACGCCCGAGGGGAGACTGGTGATTGGCCAGAAGAGGGGGTAACCCTTATTTTGGTATTGTCTATATAAGAAGGGTTTTAGACAATAAACCCCAGAGCAGCCATTAGAATTGGAGGACACTGCTCTCCAGACCTTGCAAGTCTGTTACTCATGCTGAAGCTTGTGATCTGAATAAACCTTATGATCAACGTTCAGTATGAGCAGACTCCTTTTGTTCATCAGCAATGATGACCACCATTCATCATATACGACAATACTTTTGTACCTTTTTCCTCCAGTATCTTCACAAGGTCCTTTTCTGTTGTTCTGGGATTGATTTGCACTTTTCGCGCCAAAGTACGTTCATCTCTAGGAGACAGAACGCGTCTCCTTCCTGAGCGGTATGACGGCTGCGTGGTCCCATGGTGTTTATACTTGCATACTATTGTTTGTACAGATGAACGTGGTACCTTCAGGTGTTTGGAAATTGCTCCCAAGGATGAACCAGACTTGTGGAGTTCTACAATTTTTTTTCTGAGGTCTTGGCTGATTTCTTTTGATTTTCCCATGATGTCAAGCAAAGAGGTACTGAATTTGAAAGTATGCCTTGAAATACATCCACAGCTACACCTCCAATTGACTCAAATTATGTCAATCAGCCTATAAGAAGCTTTTAAAGCCATGAAATCATTTTCTGGAATTTTCCAAGCTGTTTAAAGGCACAGTCAATTTAGTGTATGTAAACTTCTGACACACTGGAATTGTGATACAGTGAATTATAAGTGAAATAATCTGTCGGTAAACAATTGTTGGAAAAATGACTTGTGTCATGCACAAAGTAGATGTCCTAACCGACTTGCCAAAACTATAGTTTGTTAACAAGAAATTTGTGGAGTGGTTGAAAAACAAGTTTTAATGACTCCAACCTAAGTGTATGTAAACTTCCGACTTCAACTGTAGGTGTTCCTCTTCTCCAGGTGGGAAAGGGCAGTGTGGAGTGCAATAGAGCTTGCATCATGTGTGGATCTGTTGGGGCGGTATACAAATGTAATAATATTTAATATGCCATTTAGTAGACACTTTTATCCAAAGCGACTTACAGTTATGTGTGCATACATTTGTACATATGGGTGGTCCCGGGGATCGAACCCACTACCCTGGTGTTACAAGCTCCATGCTCTACCAATTGAGCTACAGAGGACCAATAAATTACAAATTGGAGTGGGTCTAGGGTTTCTGGGATAATGGTGTTGATGTGAGCCATTACCAGCCTTTCAAAGCACTTCATGGCTACAGACGTGAGTGCTACGGGTCGGTAGTCATTTAGGCAGGTTATTTTAGTGTTCTTGGGCACAGGGACTATGGTGGTCTGCTTGAAACATGTGGTATTACAGACTCAGTCAGGGACATGTTGAAAATGTCAATGAAGACACTTGCCAGTTGGTCAGCGCATGCTCGGAGTACAAGCCCTGGTAATCCATCTGGCCCTGTGGCCTTGTGAATGTTGACCTCCTTAAAAGTCTTCCTCACATCCGTTACGGAGAGCGTGATCACATAGTCACCCGGAACAGCTGATGCTCTCATGCATGCTTCAGTGTTGCTTGCCTCGAAGTGAGCATTGAAGTGATTTAGCTCGTCTGGTAGGCTTGTGTCACTGGGCAGCTCACGGCTGTTCTTCTCTTTGTAGTCTGTGATAGTTTTCAAGCACTGCTACATCCGACGAGCGTCAGAGCTGGTGCAGTATGATTCAATCTTAGTCCTGTATTGACCCTTTGCCTGTTTGATGGTTCGTCGGAGGGCATAGCGCGATTTCTTATAAGCGTCCGGGTTAGAGTCCTGCTCCTTGAAAGCGGCAGCTCTACCCTTTAGCTCAGTGCGGACGTTGCCTTTAATCCATGGCTTCTGGTTGGGGTATGTACGTACGGTCACTGTGGGGACGACGTCATCAATGCACTTATTGATGAAGCCAGTGACTGATGTGGTGTACTCCTCAATGCTATCGGAAGAATGCCGGAACATATTCCAGTCTGTGTTAGCAAAACCGTCCTGTAGCTTAGCATCTGCATCATCTGACCACTTCCTAATTAACCGAGTCACTGGTGCTTCCTGCTTTAGTTTTTGCTTATAAGCAGGAATCAGGAGGATAGAGTTATGGTCAGATTTGCCAAATTGAGGGCGAGGGAGAGCTTTGTACGCCTCTCTGTGTGTGGAGTAAAGGTGATCTAGAGATTTGTTTCCTCTGGTTGCACATTTAACATGCCGGTAGAAATTAGGTAGAACGGATTTAAGTTTCCCTACATTAAATCCCCGGCCACTAGGAGTGCTGCCTCTGGAAGAGCTTTTTCCTGTTTACTTATGGCCTTATACAGCTCATTGAGTGCAATCTTAGTGCCAGCATCGGTTTGTGGTGGTTAATAGACAACTACGAAAAATATAGATGAAAACTCTCTTGGTAAATAGTGTGGTCTACAGCTTATCATGAGATACTCTGCCTCAGGCGAGCAAAACCTTGAGACTTCCATAGTATTAGATTTTATGCACCAGCTGTTGTTTACAAATATACACAGACCGCCACCCCTTGTCTTACCGGAGTCAGCCGTTCTATCTTGCCGATGTAGCGTATATCCCGCCTGCTGTATGTTATCCATGTCGTCGTTCAGCCACGACTCGGTGAAACATAAGATATTACAGATTTAATGTCCCGTTGGTAGGATAACCTTAATCTTAGGTCGTCCAATTTATTTTCAAATGACTGAACATTGGCTAATAGGATTGATGGAAGAGGCAGTTTACTCGCTTGCCGTCAGATCCTTACAAGGCACCCCGACCTACGTCCACGATATCTCCATCTCTTTCTCATGCGAATAACGGGGATTTGGGCCTTGTCGGGTGTCTGTAGAATATCCTTTGCGTCCGACTCTTTGAAGAAAAAATCTTTGTCCAATATGAGGTGAGTAATCGCTGTCCTGATATCCAGAAGCTCTTTTTGGTCATAAGAGATAGTGGCTGAAACATTATGTACAGTATAAATTACAAATAACGCGACAAAACAAACATGATTCCAAACATTTTTTCATCGAGATTGTTGGTTTGTTTTTTCCTCTGGATTACAAACATTACTTTGGACTTGGATTTGGACTTCCTTTCAAGGACTGAAAGACTCAACCATAGGTTCTGGTAGGACGAAGGTTTTCTTATGGTTACTGTTGGCTCTGACAGGTCTGTTCATGTGTTGCTGATTATTGTATTATGCTTTTGTTGTTTATGCTGAACCCCATATAATTTTTCCTGTCAATACACCATTGCAGTGAATACCTTTCATAATCTTTATTGTGTGGTTCATGCAAGTTTGTTACAGAAAATGGTGACCACAAAGGGACAGTGAGAGATATAATTCTCTGTGTTGTTTATAGGATCATTGGGGGTTTAGGATTGCTTATGCATGACTGCTTCTACAGCTCTTGTTGATATCCATTGTGAGAGGGAGGATTCTCCCCTGGAGCAGGAAGAAGGGCTTCTTTTAGATTTCATGGCCGGTCCCTTTGTGATCAGACGAAGCCCAGTACGGGATCTAACAGCGACTTTCGACCCACTTTATGTGGGAGATTCTCAGGATGAAGAAGAGAGAGTACTGATGAACCACCTCTTTGCCGTGCCCATAATGAGACAGCATCAGGCCCGAGGAAACCGATCCACGATGATGATGAATACAATTGTTTGGTTTCACGCTTAAAGGCTGTTGAAAGAGATATTCAGGTATTCCATTTCAATGCTGTACGGTACTATATTGACCATAAATGCCAACACTTGCAAAATGCCTTTGATGGTGCTATGACTAAAATCAGGCAGTCAATGGTTGATTGTTTGGTGCGGAGAGACAGACAGTTGGATATACAACTCAAGGACCTTACTAGGAAAGTGAGCACCTCCATGCGTGATGAAGCTCTGTCTGTCAATTTCTCAGTGTCTTGGACAAGGAGATATGCCGGGTCTGCAGCAAGAAGAGAGGCTGGGTTTGTACAGAGAAGTGACATGGTGGGGTCGGGGACAGGAAGGGCGCCTACTGGGGCAACAGAGAATGAACCGGAGGCCCACGCCAGGAAGAGAGTGGCGTTGCTGTTCACAGATACAAACTACCAGTGAAGGTCCAGTTTTCCAGCTTTGGAGGACGGGACGATGATGAAGATCCTTTGACCTATCTGGAGAAATGTGAAGAATTTCTGGCTCATCATCCTTTAACACATGAAGAGGTGTTGGCTATGAATACTGTTCTACAGCCAAAGGCTGGTGGTGAGTTGAAAGGTCACGGGTTGATACCTGGGGGAGGTTCAAGACTGCATTCCTCTGGGCATTTCTCTCTGAATACTACGGAGAAGAGGCTTAGAGATAGGATTCAAGGCCAAAAAGAGCATCTGAGACATCGCTTTTCATTACAGAGCTCTGTGTGTGTGCTGGAAGCCTGGTCACACTGAAAAGGAAATAGTCAATCTGATACTCGGAAATTGTAACCCAAAATTGGCCAGCAGTCTCAGAGGGACAGCCCACACAGTTGACGAACTGTTGCGGATTGGGGCCCTCATAGAAGCTGACTGGTCAGGCCAGACCACCTACTGGAACCGGGTGAATGCTATCACAGGCAAAGAGCAGTTCAAAATCCAAAGGCCCAGCAAGGACCAGGATAAGTGGCCACCAGATGGAGGCAAAGGAGCAAGATCCAAAGTCCATCTGAATGCAGTTTTGCCTGAATGCTCTAGTAATCAGAGAAGACAACCACTGACCAAGATCGTAGTACCCATGATGGTGCGGGGGGTGAAGTGCAAGTCATTTTTGGACACAGGGTGTCCATTCACTCTGTTGGAAGAATCCCTCTGGAACCTTATAAAGAAACCCCAAGAATCTCTGACCCCATGCTCTGAGCAAGCATTTCTCTTGGAAAATGGACAAAGCCATTCTGCTGTGGACATTTTTACATTTACATTTACGTCATTTAGCAGACGCTCTGGACAGGCATGTATGGAGTGCGACATGAAAGATGGCAGGAGTACCATCCTTTTCTCCAGGGCAAGGTCGGATGGGACGAGCCCAGCTGTGAAGGATCATCAGTGGTAGGGCTATATCTTGCAGCGCCCCCCAGTGACCATCTGAAGGACAGCCACATCAAGGCTCTTGTGGAAAAGGCTGACATGGACACATCCACCAAGGAAGCCTTACATAATCTCCTGCACCAATGGCCAAAGGTCTGTACAGACCAACTGGGACAAACACAGGTGGTAACCCACACGACCCAAACCTAAGATGAACAGCCAATCAGAAAAAAGGCTTATTGAGTATCCCCAATGAAGAAGGTTGTGATGGACAAGGAGGTAAAGGTAATGCTTGAGAAAGACTGCATTCAATCATCCACATCTCTCTGGGCTGCTCCGGTTGTCCTTGTTAAGGATGGCAGCATCCAATTCTGTGTTGACTACTGAGGTCTGAATTCAAAAGCACACCTGGATGCCTATCCCATGCCCAACCTCCAGGAAATCCTTGAGACTGCATGGAGCAAAGGTCTTCAGCTCATTGGATCTTAAAAGTGGCTTCTGGCAGGTGAAGACGGATCCTGCTAGCCAGCAGAAGAGAGCCTTTGTGACACCTTCGGACCTATTCTAATTAAAGTACATGAGTTTCAGTTTGAAGAATGCTGCGGCCACGTTCCAATGGCTGATGGAGGTTGTGTTGGCTGATTTGAAGGGAGTCAAATGCTTTATGTACATAAACGACATCATCGTCTATTCCAAGTCTGAAACCTAATACCTCCAGGACCTGGCAGATGTCTTCCTCCAGCTGGAAAATGCATACCTCACTCTGAACCTCAAAGTGCAACCTGATGCAGCACAGCTTGGAATTCCTTGGCCACATCGTATCTGCTGATGGAATTGTGATGGACAACCAGAAAGTGGAAGCAGTACAGGCCTTCTCTACCCCAAAATCTGTGAACGAAGCCCATCATTTCCTAGGTATGGGGCTGGTATCGCAGATTAATTCCAAAGTTCGCATAGAGATCGGCTCCTCTGAATGCCTTGAAGAAGAAGAAAGATGGCAAATGGGAGTGGATTCAAGAATGCCAAGTCGCATTTGAGGACCTAAAGAAAGCCCTTCAAGCAGCACCAATCCTACAGCGGCCAGACTCCAGCCTCCCATTCAGGCTCCAGACTGATGCCAGCAACAATGTTTTGGGTGCTGTGCTGACCCAGCAAAGAGATATCCAAGAGGATGTTATTTCATATGCCTCGAGACTGCTGAATCCTGCCGAGGTCAACTACTGTCTCAGAGAAGGAATGTCTCGCTGTGGTGTGGGCTGCAGAGAAGTGGCGTACCATGCTAGAAGGACAGCAGTTTGAAGTAGTCACAGACCATGCTGCCCTGGTGTGGGCTTTCATCACCCCTAAACCGTCCTTAAGGCACACCAGATAGACGATCCGGCTGCAAGACTTTGACTTCAATGTGGTGTATAGAAAGGGAAAGCTCAACACTGTACCTGATGCCTTGTATAAGGAGTGAGACTATCCAACCCTGCAACCTTCCGTCTGACTGGTTGGAGATTGCAGATGCTCAAGCCTCTGGCAAGGAAGACGCAAGCTCTCATAGAAGAGGTCAAGAAGGGAAACAAAAGGCCAGGCTGAATCAGTTACATCCTGGAGAATGACCTCCTGTTCAGCCAGATACCAGGACAGAGGGTTGCCCATAAGTTACCGCTGTTTATGCCCCAAAAGCTCCGTACCCCATTCTTGGAATACTTCCATGATTGCCCTCTGGGTTGTCACATGGGACGGCTGAAGTCAATGTTGTGACTGCTGGATGTAGCTTACTGGCCACAAGTCAGAAACATTGTATGGGCATACACAAATAACTGCCTTGTCTGCAGTACAAGCCTGTGTGCCAGAAACCAGCCGGACTCCTCCCGTCCACTACCGTGAAGGAACCGGCTGGGAGTAGAACTGATGGGACCCTTTCCGAGAAGCAAAAAGGGCAACAACTACCTGCTCGTCATTGTTGACTACTGTTCAAAGTGGGTTGAACACTTCTCGCTGCTGGATGCCAAGACAAAGTGGACCGGGGGCCGCAGTTCACAAATCAGCTGCTGAAGGAGCATTGGGGGGTAGTTCAGAAACTTACCACCATCTACCACCCCCAAACCAACTTGACGGAGAGGGTTGCCTAGACCCTAAAGACGATATTGGCCTCTTACGTTAAGGCTAATCCTCAGAACTGGGATCTGCTGGGAGAATTCTGTTTTTCTATCAACAGGACCTACCATGAGAGCACAGGCTTCTCTCCTGCCAAGGTCGCTTTGGGAAGAAAACGGAAGGGTCCTCTAGAGCGACTGTTGACTCAGCCTCCAGACCCAAATCAAAAAGACTATGCTATCGTCGAGCGGCAGCAGCAGATCCTACGGCAAGTGCAGGGGAATGTGGCCCAAGCTCAGAAGCGTCAGGTGGACAGCTACAACCAAAGGTGAACGGCTGTTGCTTTCGAAGAAGGTGAAAAAGTGTCGATCAGGCTACACCCTCTGTCAGATGCCAAGGCCACGTTCATGGCGAAGCTGGTACCCAAGTGGAGCATAATACAGTGCATTCAGACTCTTTGTTATGACACTCGAAATTGAGCTCTGGTGCATCCTGTTTCCATTGATCATCCTTGAGATGATTCTACAACTTGATTGGAGTCGACCTGTGGTACATTCAATTGATTGGACATTATTTGGAAAGGAACACACCTGTCCATATAAGGTCCCACCGTTGACAGTGCATATCAGAGCAAAAACCATGCCATGAGGTCGAGGTATTGTCCGTAGAACTCCGAGACAGGATCGTGTCGAGGCACAGATCCGGGGAAGGGTGCCAACCAAAAAATGTCTGCAGCATTGAAGGTCCCCAAGAACACAGTTTGGAACCGCCAAGACTCTTCCTAGAGCTGACCACCCGGCCAAACGTAGCAATCGGGGGAGAAGGGCCTTGGTCAGGGAGGTGACCAAGAACCCAATGGTCACTCTGATAGAGCTCCAGAGTTCCTCTGTGGAGATGGGAGAACCTTCCAGAAGGACAACCATCTCTGTAGCTCTCCACCAATCAGGCCTTTATGGTAGAGTGGCCAGACGGAAGCCACTCCTCAGTAAAAGGCACATGACAGCCCACTTGGAGTTTGCCAAAAGGCACCTAAAGGACTCTCAGACCATGAGAAACAAGATTCTCTGGTCTGATGAAACCAAGATTGAACTCTTTGTCTCGAATGCCAAGTGTCACGTCTGGAGGAAACCTGGCACCATCCCTACGGTGAAGCATGGTGGCAGCATCATGCTGTGGGGATGTTTTTCAGCGGCAGGGACTGGGAGACTAGTCAGGATCGAGGGAAAGATGAACGGAGCAAAGTACAGAGAGATCCTTGATGAAAACCTGCTCCAGAGCGCTCAGGACCTCAGACTGGGGCGAAGGTTCACCTTCCAACAGGATAACAACCCTAAGCACATAGCCAAGACAATGCAGGAGTGACTTCGGGACACGTCTCTGAATGTCCTTGAGTGGCCCAGTCAGAGTCTGGACTTGAACCCGATCTAACATCTCTGGAGAGACCTGAAACTAGCTGTGCAGCGACGCTCCCAATCCAACCTGACAGAACTTGAGAGGATTTGCAGAGAAGAATGGGAGAACTCCCCAAATGCAGGTGTGCCAAGCTTGTAGCGTCTTTCCCAAGAAAACTTAAGGCTCTAATCGCTGCCAAAGGGGCTTCAACAAAGTACTGAGTAAAGGGTCTGAAAATGTATGTTAATGTGATATTTCAGTTTATTTTATTTTATACATTTGCAACAAACATGTTTTTGCTTTTTCATTATGGGGTGTTGTGTGTAGATTGATGAAGAAAAAATAACACTTTAATCAATTTTAGAATAAGGCTGTAACCTAACAAAATGTGGAAAAAGTCAACGGGTCTGAATACTTTCTGAATACAGGAAACGTTTTTGACTGCAATGGGCCTTTAAATCCTGTGGTTTGTGTCTAAAAGTTAGATGTCAAGAGGTGGAACAAGCTCCCCCATGACGCCAGGACAGCGGAGTCACTGACCACCTTCCGGATGCACTTGAAACCCTACCTCTTTAAGGAATACCTGGAATAGTATAAAGTAATCCTCTGCCTACGGTCCTCGGTGCGGGACGGACCGGTACTCAGCACCAGGGATTCTGGTGCCGGGGCCCTCCCTTATTATCTTTCATTCCTCCCCTCTTCTTCCCTCTCCTTCCCTCTTGTCCTAATCGGAGCCCTTGGAGCCCCATCTTTGCCCCCCACCACCTAAATGTTAACTGAGGAGTCCCAACTTAGGCAGGCCTTGCTTGGGGTAGGAAGGCAATCTCCCCTGGGGAACATCACTCATCTCGTGGCAGTGGCATCACAGGACCCCTCGAGCCAACAGGGGCCTTTCTCTGACTCTTAAATCCCACAGTCCCCTTGCTCCTCCTTCCACAGAGCTACTGTCCACATAGCAATGGTCCACGGGCCTTATCTCCTCAAACCCTATAAACAAAGTGTCACGTGGGACGCTTCAGCGTATGTGGGGATTCCACTGGTCAATTTATATGACAGAGTCACCGGGACACAGTATTTATTACCTTTGGGTGTTATCCTTGGATTAGCAAAAGGGTACATTCTTTATTCTTTTTTACTGGACATGGAGGAACTGCATGCACAGTAATGGTGACATATGTGACTCACCGAATACACATTATGGATAATACCACATATATGGGAACAATATGTAAGGGGGAAGAAAACATTTTTTTCTACTGCAGCTTTTTTTTGTCGATGTATCCATACTCTGCAGTCTGCATGCAACACAGGAAGGACGTGATGAGTTGGAACTGAAGTCCACCTTGACAGCTCTGGGTCTCTTCCATTATAGTGCCTATGGAATCATTGTTCTTTGGGAAGAAAACAGACCTTTCATGGGGAAGAAAACTTTGTTACCAGATAGAGTCAGGTCCATAAATATTTGGACATTGACCAAGTTATTATTATTTTAGCTGTCTACCACAGCATATTAGAGTTGAAATTAAATAATGTATATGAGGGTATTTACATCCAAATAAAGTGAATGGTGTAGGAATTACAGCACTTTTTATGTGGTCCCCCCCCTTTTTAAGTGACCAAAAGTAATTGGACAATTGGCTGCTCAGCTGTTCCATGGCCAGGTGTGTGTTATTTTTTTACTTTTTTTTTGTCATTTTAGCAGACGCTCTTATCCAGAGCGACTTACAGTTAGTGAGTGCATACATATTTTTTTGTTTTTTTCATACTGGCCCCCCGAGGGAATCAAACCCACAACCCTGGCATTGCAAACGCCATGCTCTACCAACTGAGCTACACGGGACCTTATTCCCTCATTAGTTAATTTACAAGTAAGCAGATAAAAGGTCTGGAGTTGATTTCAAGTGTGGCATTTGCATTTGGAATATGTTGCTGTTAACCCTCAATATGAAGTCCAAAGAGCTGTCACTGCCAGTGAAGCAAGCCATCATTAGGCTGAAAAATCAAAACAAACCCTTCAGAGAGATAGCAAAAACATTAGGTGTGGCCAAATAAACTATTTGGTACATTCTTAAAAAGAAAGAACGCACTGGTGTGCTCAGGAACACCAAAAGGCCTAGAAGACCACAGAAAACAACTGTGATGGATGACAGAATAATTATTTCCCTGGTTAAATAAAAACCCCTTCACAACAGTTGGCCAGATCAAGAACACACTCCAGGAGGTAGGCGTATCTGTGTCAAAGTCAACAATCAAGAGAAGACTTCACCAGAGTAAATACAGAGGTGTAAACGACTGGTAAGCCTCAAACAGGAAGATCAGATTAGAGTTTGCCAAAAAAACATCTAAAAATGCCTGTACAGTTCTGGAACAACATCCTATGGACAGATGACACAAATATCAACTTTAATAACAACCAGAATGATGGGAAGAGAAGAGTATGGAGAAGGGAAGGAACTGCTCATGATCCGAAGCATACCACCTCATCTGTGAAGCATGGTGGAGGTAGTGTTATGGCTGGGCATGTATGTCTGCCAATGGAACTGGTTCCCTTGTATTTATTGATGATGTGACTGCTGACAAAAGCAGCAGGATGAATTCTGAGGTGTTTAGGGCTGTATTATCTTCTCAGATTCAGCCAAATGCTTCAAAACTCATTGGACTGTGCTTCACAGTGCACATGGACAACCCGAAGCATACTGAGAAAGCAACCCAATACTTTTTTAAGGCAAAGAAGTAGAATATGCTGCAATGGGCAAGTCAATCACCTGACCTGAATCCAATTGAGCAAGTATTTCACTTGCTGAAGGCAAAACTGAAGGCAAAACGCTCTAAGAACAAGCAGGAACTGAAGACAGCTGCAGTAAAGGAATGGCAGAGCATCACCAGGGAAGAAACCCAGCATCTGGTGATGTCTATGGGTTCCAGACTTCAGGCAGTCATTGACTGCAAAGGATTTGCAACCAAGTATTAAAACTCACAATTTAATTTATGATTGTTAGTTTGTCCAATTACTTTTGAGACATTAAAATTGGGGGGCTACGTATAAAAATGGTTGTAATTCCTACACGGTTCATACAATAATTTTGACAAATCCCTTAAATTAAAGTTGAAAGTCTACGCTTAAAGTACATCTTGATTGTTTCCTTTCAAATCCATTGTGGTGGCGTACAGAGCCAAAATGATGCAAATAGTGTCTCTGTCCAAATACTTATGGATCTGATTGTATGTAATGTCTCTCCAAGGCACTCTGAATACTAATTTGAGGTGGGCCAAGGCCCAAAGCAGTATGTTCCAATACAAAAAATTAAGAATAACATTAGCATGTGTTCAGGTTAATCTTTGCCTTGTAATAAGAATTAATTATACTGTACCTGATTTAGGCTGAATAGTAAGTGTGTGAAATTGCCACCCAATCAATGGCTCCAATTGGCCAATTACCTTGTCAGCAATAAAAGTGAATATGTTCCTTCCGAGTGTTAGCTAATTATCATGTGCACCTGTAAGAGCAGAGCAGCTCCCAGATGTCTGACAACTACAGTATTTCCACCCCCACCCCCTCCCTCACTCTCACACGGTCCTTGGATGCGCTTCCCTTTCTCTGTTTCCGTTTTACTTCCTCCCCATGGCTGTGCCTCCAGTGTCCGTGGTAACACTAGACATAGGCCTGATTGCCGGTCCCTGTTGGGAGGGTTCATTCATCAGCAGTGTGACGTGCTGTGCTTAACTGCCATCTGTCAAACACAGAGTGGAGTGGGAGAGGATGGAGAAGTCTGTTTGGGTTCGGCTTGCATGCTGTGGCCCCATATAGGCATACAGTCAAATACAGAACTTTTACAAAGTATTGTAGCTGGACCGCCCATGCATATTGGAATGGTTGTGGATCAAGTTTACTGTATATAGAGTACCAGTCAAAAGTTTGGACACATCTACTCATTCAAGGTTTTTTCTTTATTTTTTACTATTTTCTACATTGTAGAATAATAGTGAAGACATCAAAACTATTAAATAACACATGGAATCATGTAGTAACCCAAAAAGTGTTAAACAAATCAAAATATATTTTATATTTGAGATTCTTTAAATAGCCACCCTTTACCTTGACAGCTTTGTAAAAATAAAGAAAAAACCTGGAATGAGTAAGTGTGTCCAAGCTTTTGACTGGTAGTGTACATTACTGACATCCTCAATGAATGGTCACATCTGGTTGTTCACATTTAAATGTCACATGAATAATACTGTATTAGATGGGAGATGGGACACTATAGTGTTAGCTCATTAGGTACAAGTTCTAGCAGACAGAGTTGCAATCAACATCGGATTTCTACTTCTGACACCATGTATTAATAAGGAGACAGGATACCACAGTGTTAGCTTTAGGAACGTGTTTAGCAAGATAAACTGGAAATAGTTACAGAGCATTATGGGTACTGTAGTACATTTCTACAACCACTAACACATCATAGGTCCGTGTTTTTAAAGATAGACAGGTAAATTGTCCTTTTAGCTCCGACAACACTGCAGCTGAGAGAGCGATGCCAATTCAAATCTGAGCTCATCAAGAACTCCTCGTTTTCAATGGAAGTATCAATCAAGTCTGTAAATTCCATCATATAATTACAGAGACACTGAAATGAGTGTGATGGCTAGGATGGCCTCTATTATAGGGTTTTCTCTGTTTTCAGCTTCAGAGGGAAAGGGGGTTTGAGATGAAGCTGTAGTTTTATGTAATATGGGATAGTGTTAGGTTTCATATGTGTTGCTCTCACGAGTCTTGAGTTTATGACGTTGATCTTATGTTTCTATCACTTTGGAACGTTTGAATCAGGCCACAAAAGATAAATAACAAGCTTGAGTTCTCATCCCGTCATAGAGCTGTTTTGTTATGTAAAAGAAAATAGACATTGGTTTCAGAGGCCTCCACTCAGCACTTGTAACGGTAGATTAACTGCTCTACATAAGAGATTTGTCTTTTTTACTCAAAATGAACATGACACAGTCGGATGTCTTTTCGATTCGACTTAATCTCTCAGATGTTGTGGATCTGGAGGGGCCCGCCGGTCGCCTTGCACATTCTACAAGGAAACCACAACAGTCCATTATGCTGGGCCCAACCCACTGAAACGCAGACTATTCAACCGGCGAGGGAGCCGCCATCTGGCTTTTAGCAAAAATGTCTTACCGGCACAATACCTCCACCCCCACTACCCGTCTTCCCATCCTCCTGTCCTTGGGGACACTGGCCGGGTCGCAGCACCAAGAGCGGCATTCAAAATGTAGTGGGTGTGGGCCCCACTCTGTGGCATCACACAGGGAAACATTATCAGTGTTATTGCCCAGCCACTTCTGGAAATGCCAACATTTGGTTGGATGGGTCATCTGAGAGGGCGGTGGGTGAAGCAGCGCTCACTGCCCGGAGAGGAAAGTTGGGAGATAAAGTGTCTAACTTCCTGGACAATGGAGACTGGTATTTCAACGTTTGCCTTTCAGTGACAATGCTAACATGTGCCGCTAATGACTTCCAAGAGCTCTGTGCCGCATCACGGCAGGTGGCAGTTAATGAACAGATCACTGCAAATGTTCCTTCCCTGGCTATGTCTGTCTAGGCTATACATCTCTATATGGACATTTCCTTTTCTATATATCTACTCATTACTTCATTGCTTCTTCAATGTCAGTTCACTGTAGGATTTATAATCTCCTTGGTAGGTTTGTTCAGTGCTGATGAGGTTTGAATATAACCAAATGAGCCAACACCATTATCTTTATTACCACTTATTTATTTGACCAGGCTTGGCTACATTCAAAGCGACTGATTTCACGAAAGGTATGATTTATTGAAAGGGTGGTACAACCTTACAGCCATCATTTGTTTGAATTTCCATTATTCTAAATACCCAAGTTTAGTCTATCATAATTCAAACTGTATGTTTTGTTACACTAGTGTTGTACCCAATTTACTACGTTCCATATCCATTCCGTTCACAACCATTTGACTCTGCAGCCCATAGATAGTAAATATAACCTTTGGGAGCGCTTTATCGCTACAAGTGTTTTGCTTGGCAAAAGCAGGTTGTTATGTACCTGCTATCGGTCAGGGAAAGGTTAAGCAAACCAGGTGTGACACGCAAAGCAGGGCCGCTGTAGAGGTAAGGGACAGCCCAGTGTGGACGATGTGATATATTTTCCCTCTCAGTTGTGTTAGTCTGATACATCATGCAAGAGACAAATGTACTAATCTCTCATGCCTTGAGGTACACTGCATTGGCCTGTCAAACCAAATGCAATGGATAGAGAACCTATGCCATCTAGTGGGGAGGGTGTCAATAAATTAAGTATTGGAATGCGCCTCTGGGGTGCTCTTGGGCCAAAAGGGGTCACTCCAAATGGACAGAAATATTGTCTGTCCCGAATTTAGCTCATTGGACAGATAAGGCACACCTCCCCTTACCCATGAGAAAATGCATACAGGTTTCATTAGATACATTGATTCATATTATATCATTTAGGTATAAACATTCAAACCAAATATATGTATACAATTAGCAAATAAACTTCCATAGTTCATCTTCCAAATGAAAAAGGACAAACTCACATTTCTGGCATGAAGGCTGAAGAGCTGTTGAATATATATATCTTTTTTTTGGTGCAGTACGCCCTCTGTAGGATGCTAAGTGAAAGGGCAGACATCGTACAACCCATCACTATCCTTTTCCCTTCCTCAAATCATTGTCCCTTCGTCACAAAAAGACATTGAAAAACATTTTGATCTAAAATAAATGTATTACTGCAATCAAAACAGATATAGTTGGATGTGTGAAACAATGTCATCATCTCCACAAATCCTTTAGTACATATAGAATACCACGGGACAGTACAAGACACTTCCTCTTGGAAGGTATTCCAAAGCATTTGTTCAGTCCTAAGGCATTTTGGACTAAGGCACTACCCACCTTCAATTTACTATACACACCCCTTGGTAGCTTTAGTCCATGTAAGTTACATTCCTTCACTGGTGTTTCAAAACAGGGAATGCCCAGATATGTTAAATGCAAAACAAACCAGATCAACGGTTAAAAATATACAGAATGGGTTTGTGTGTTACTATTAATATAATTAATTTACAAAACCATCTGATAAAACTGTAGAAAATAAGGCATCTGCTCAAGGCTGGTAAAATGTGGGTCATGCTCATTAGGGCACGCAATGGAATACATTTGTAAATGTTTTGCAATAAAAACAGATTAGCGTTTCTTTTAACACCAGGTAGTGGTAGTCCCTCCCTGTTAATTTTTTTTTCTATTCCGCTTGGTACCTAATGAACACGACTCAGGCTAGGCACTCTGCTCCGTGGGCTCTGTCTGTGGGTCTCTGGAGGAGGAGGGGTGGATCTCTTCCTCACAGCTTAGCCTTAGCCTGGAAGAAGCTCATGATGGCCTGCATGCACTCGTCTGAGAGCCAGCGCTCCACCAGGCGCTCCACCTCCTTGTCGTTGATAGAGTGGAGCCGTTCCTTCTCTGTCCCACGGATCAGCTGCTTGGACAGGGCTAGGGACTAGACAGACAGGAAACAGCAATAGGATGAAAGTAGAGGTACAAAACTGCACTGTCCACAAAATGTGGAAATGTGTCTTTAGTTTCATCATACTTATATATTTGACTGACATAAAATAAAATAAACTTGTTTTGTGTTTTCAAATACAGTGCCCTGTACTCCAGCAATTTGGATGTATGATCAATTGATGTCTGAAGTCCTTTTTTAATGGTATTTTCATGCATAGCAGTTAATTCAATTAGAAATAAAAGCACATTATGTATCTAGTCCACCTTTTTTAGGAAACCATAAGTAGGTTGGTATTTGGTCCCATATCCCGTGCATGCAATAAAGGCATCAAGCCGGCTACTTTATAAACTGTGGATGCATTTAAATTGTGTATTGGTTATGCCTTGCCCAATAGTAAGTGAATGGTACTGCCCAAACGACCGCAATGTCACAGCGGAATCAATGGCTGAATATGAGCTGAAATGGCTGAATATGAGCTGAAATGGCTGGATATGAGCTGAAATGGCTGAATATGAGCTGAAATCTAACTTAGCCTTCATAACATGACAAACAATTATAGGCTCATCTTTTCTACTGTTCTGAAGCAAAACAATCTGTGTTAACCATATTACAACTATAATTTCATTTCCTAGTTGTCTAACTCCCTACCAAATGTGCACATCCTGTAGCCTTGCCACCAGACTATATAGAAATAGTGACGCTTTCCTGTAACATTTTCCCTGCTTATGTTTGTGATTATATAATATTGTGGCCTTGATATACTGCCATATCCTATATTACTGGCACTTCACTAACATTTTGGAATAGTCATTCAAATCACTGCAAACTGTGCTGTCCATCTAATCAGCTGGGACCCTTGAACATTTTTATGAATTTGTGAATGAAATTCAATGTGCAGAATGTGGCTCTGGTCACATAGAAATAGGAAAAGGAGTCCGTCCAGGGAAGCGCAGCCACAGCCAATAACATAATATAGAATGCAAAATTCCTGGAACGTTCAAAAAGGAAGTTATGTAAAATACACAGCACATCTGAAATTAGCCCACCCAACTACCTCATCCCTATATTGTTATTTATTTTGCTCTTTTGCACCCCAGTATCTCTATTTGCACATCTAGCATTCCAGTGTTAATACTAATTGTAATTATTTTGCACTATAGCCTTACCTCCATAACTTGCTACATTTGCACACACTGTATATATATTTTCTGTTGTATTTTTTTACTTTATGTTTTTTTACCCCATATGTAACTCTGTGTTGTTGTTTTTAATCGCACTGCTTTGCTTTATCTTGGCCAGGTCGCAGTTGTAAATGAGAACTTGTTCTCAACTGGCTTACCTGGTTAAATATATATTATTTTTTTATTACACAAAACACACAAACATTTCAAACGTTGTCTGACGTTCAATGTTTGCTGGGGCTTTGACTCACGTTTCTGGGAAGCTTGGCATAGGCCTTCAGTCTGGTGGCCACCTCGGTTTGGAAGCTGCTGTCGGGGAAGACCTCGGTAACCAGGCCCTGGGCACACGCCTGGGCGGCCGTCAATTTCTTGTTGAACAGCAGCATCTCACTGGCCTAGTCACAGACCATGGCAATGTTGTCCATTAGTGTAATTTCATTCAATTCAAACTGCAAGTCAAATACATACTAATAAAGAACAGAAGTAAAATAAATACATTTAAAAATATTTGATCCATATGTGTAACTTTGCCTTTCTCGTCAATCATGCATTGATGTTGGAAATAGGAAAACTGAGTAGAGAGCTGCCTGGGGAAATCCTTCTATGAAATGCATTAGTTGCAGCAAAGGAACAAGGGGGAGTATCCATACCTTTGCATTGCCCATCATTTTGGGGAAGGTGTAGGAGGAGCAGCCCTCTGGGCTCTGTCCCAGCTGGCTGAAGGGGGTGTGGAATGTAGCCTGTCAGGAGGGGGGGGAGAAGCACATTAGGCAGGAACACCCCCAACCGCTTACTGCAGAGTATAGTGAAAAATGGAAGTGGAGAATGCCAATGTGGACCTAGTGGTATGGGTGGTGCACTGGTGGTCACAACACCGTTGCTTATTTGACCTCCACTGAGGTATGCATATAAAACAGGGGTCCCCGATGAAGATCCTGGAGAGCTTTTCATCCAGCCCAGTATCAACAGAAGTTTAAGAAAATCAACTAATCATAGTCTAGTTGTTAGTGCTGGTGGACAGGATCAAAAGCATGGACACCCAATATCTTTCCAGGACTGGAGTTGGATACCCCTAATATAAACCAATGCTAATCTTGTATTATCAACTAACAGACATATATATATAGAGAGACGATATAAATGTGTTCTAAGCCAACACTGAGTGGACATGACAAAGCACCTTACCCTCTCTGTGGCGTAGACCACCTCAAACAGGCCCAATAGAGTGACGGACACGCCCACAGCCGGACCGTTGATCACCGCAATCAGGGGCTTGGGGAAGTCGATGAACGCTTTGACAAACTCCCTGAACACGCACACACACACGTTATGAAAATGCTTATCTCAAAGTAAACTCTTGCCTGCTCCTTTTGGGTAAGTACTTACCTCAGCAACTCGCCTGCATCTTTTGCCATCTGCTGCATCCCGCCCTCAGGGATTTTGGTGAAGTTTGTCAGGTCGTTGCCACTGCAGTAGAAGTCTCCACTACCTTGAGGGGGTGAACAAGAACTGCCACATGAAGCAATTAAGAAGACTGGAACAGGGCAATACAATTTGATTTGCAAGTCACTGCATCACTGTAAAGCCTTAAAGGGGCAATTCAAACAATAAAGTTGGTCACCAGGCCACCGTTTCGGTAAAAATCCAGCTATGAATGCAAAGACTGTCCATCCATGATATCAATTTCCAACATTTAACCATGTTTTAAGGCTATATAGTGTTTGTTTACAATTACATTGTTTACAACTTATTAGTTGAACTAAGCTCATGAGGCATTTCTAAGTTATATTTTTCAAGACTCAATGGCTATATTTAATTAATTTAAAAGTCCAAAAATGTATGTAGCAATCACAGATTGCCCCATTTAAAGGTCTAAAGCAGGGGTGGGGTGTCAAACTCATTCCATGGAGGGCCTAGCATCTGCTGTTTTTTTTGTTTGTTTTTTTCCTTTCAGTTAAGACATAGACAACCATGTGAGGAGGGTTACTTACTAATCAGTGACCTTAATTCATAAGTCAAGTACAAGGTAGGAGAGAAAACCCGCAGACACATGGCCCTCCGTGGAATGAGTTTGACACCTGTGGACTAAAGAAAGAAAAGCCCACACACAGTATGTTGCTCCCACATGCTTGTTTTCATGCACCATAATAAACTGTGTGTAATATACTGTGTTCTGACTTTTCTTTAGTCCTAGTGTTAATTTTTGGCCCAGCAGTGCATACAGTATTCAGACCCCTTGACTTTACACATTTTGTTAAGTTACAGACTTATTCTAAAATGTAATAAAAATTGTTATTTTTCCCTCATCAACCTACACAGAATACCCCATAATAACAAAGCAAAAACAGGTTTGTAGAAATGTTTGCTAATGTATTACAAATAAAAAACAAGACACCTTATTTACATAAGTATTCAGACCCTTTGCTATGAGACTCGAAATTGAGCTCAGGTGCATCCTGTTTCCATTGATCATCCTTGAGATGTTTCTACAACTTGATTGAAGTCCACCTGTGGTAAATTCAATTGATTGGACATGATTTGGAAAGGCACACACCTGTCTATATAAGGTCCCACAGTTGACAGTGCACGTCAGAGCAAAATCCAAGACATGAGGTTAAAGGAATTGTCTGTAGAGCTCAGAGACAGGATTGTGTAGAGGCACAGGTCTGGGGAATGGTACCAAAAAAAAATCTGCAGCATTGAAGGTCCCCAAGAACACAGTGGCCTCCATCATTCTTAAATGGAAGAAGTTTGGAACCACCAAGACTCTTCCTAGAGCTGGCCGCCCAGCCAAACTGAATATCACATTTACATAAGTATTCAGACCCTTTACCTCAGTACTTTGTTGAAGCACCTATGGCAGCGATTACAGCCTCAAGTCTTCTTGGGTATGAAGCTACAAGCTTGGCACACCTGTATTTTGGGAGTTTCTCCCATTTGTCTCTGCAGATCCCCTCAAGCTCGGTCAGGTTGGATTGGGAGCGTTGCTTCACAGCTATTT
The DNA here is from genome assembly GCF_020615455.1 of Coregonus clupeaformis. Lineage (NCBI taxonomy): Eukaryota > Metazoa > Chordata > Actinopteri > Salmoniformes > Salmonidae > Coregonus > Coregonus clupeaformis. Next base: position 28,400,412 of record NC_059225.1, read on the forward strand.
TCAGGTCTCTCCAGAGATGTTCGATCGGGTTCAAGTCCGGGCTCTGGCTGGGCCAAACAAGGTCATTCGGAGACTTGTCCCGAAGCCACTCTTGCATTGTCTTGGCTTTGTGTTTATGGTTGTTGTCCTGTTGGAAGGTGAATCTTCGCCCCAGTCTGAGGTCCTGAGCGCTCTGGAGCAGGTTTTCATTAAAGATCTCTCTGTACTTTGCTCTTTTCATCATTGCCTCGATCCTGCCTAGTCTCCCAGTCACTGCCGCTGAAAAACATCCCCACAGTATGATGCTGCCACCACTATGCTTCACCGTAGGGATGGTGGCAGGTTTCCTCCAGACGTGACGCTTGGCATTCCGGACAAAGAGAATCTTGTTTCTCATTGTCTAAGAGTCCTTCAGGTGCCTTTTGGCAAACTCCAAGGGGGCTGTCGTGCCTTTCACTGAGGAGTGGCTTCCATCTGGCCACTCTACTATAAAGGCCTGATTGGTGGATTGCTGCAGAGATGGTTGTCCTTTTGGAAGGTTCTTCCATCTCCACAGAGGAACTCTAGAGCTCTGTCAGAGTGACCATTGGGTTCTTGGTCACCTCCCTGACCAAGGCCCTTCTCCCCCAATTGCTCAGGTTGGTCAGAGGCTACTGTGTTCTTGTGGACCATCAATGCTGCAGACATTTTTTGGTACCCTTCCCCAGATCTGTGCCGTGACACAATCCTATCTCGGAGCTCTACGGACAATTCCTTCGACCTCATGGCTTGGTTTTTGCTCAGACATGCACTGTCAACTGTGGGACCTTATATAGACAGGTGTGTGCCTTTCCAAATCATGTCCAATGAATTTAATTTAACACAGGTGGACTTCAATCAAGTTGTAGAAACATCTCAAGGATGATCAATGGAAACAGGATGCACCTGAGCTCAATTTCGAATCTCATAGCAAAGGGTCTGAATACTTATGTAAATAAGGTATTTCTGTTGCTTATTTTAAATAAATTAGCAAAGATCTGTAAAAACCTGTTTTCGCTTTTTCATTATGGGGTATTGTGTGTATATTGCTGAAGATTATGTGGTCCTCTGTAGCTCAGCTGGTAGAGCACGGCGCTTGTAACGCCAAGGTAGTGGGTTCGATCCCCGGGACCACCCATACACAAAAAAATAATAATAATGTATGCACGCATGACTGTAAATCGCTTTGGATAAAAGCGTCTGCTAAATGGCATATTATTATTATTTATTATAAAAATAAAAAAAATCCATTTTAGAATAAGTCTATAACGTACCAAAATGTGGAAAAAGTCAAGGGGTCTGAATACTTTCCGAAGGCACTGTATGTGACCATTTAAACGTAAACTTAAAAAAAAAAATCTAAATGCAATTTTTGCAGAAATGCCTTCTGGAACATGTGAACTGTCATGTGCCTTAATAACAAACTTGTGTGCCATCTGTAAGCATGAATAAAATGGTTAAATTACGAGCCTAGTTGGTTTAGCCATGGAAAAAGACAGCAACCTTCCCGCTAGCCATGATTGGCTGAGATAATGAGTGGGTTGGACATGCCGAGAGATTAGTTCGGATTGGTATGCCATGTAGCATGCTTCTGTCTATAATATAAGCTGGTCAATATGTGTAGGTAATCCTTTCTAACGCGCCTTTTTTGAAATATATCACATACAGTGAGGGAAAGAAGTATTTGATCCCCTGCTGATTTTGTACATTTGCCCACTGACAAAGACATGATCAAAGTCTATCATTTTAATGGTAGGTTTATTTGAATAGTGAGAGACAGAATAACAACAAAAAAATCCAGAAAAACCCATGTCAAAAATGTTATAAATGATTTGCATTTTAATGAGGGAAATAAGTATTTGACCCCTCTGCAAAACATGACTTAGTACTTGGTGACAAAACCCTTGTTGGCAATCACAGAGGTCAGACGTTTCTTGTAGTTGGCCACCAGGTTTGCACACATCTCAGGAGGGATTTTGTCCCACTCCTCTTTGCAGCTCTTCTCCAAGTCATTAAGGTTTCGAGGCTGACGTTTGGCAACTCGAACCTTCAGCTCCCTCCACAGATTTTCTATGGGATTAAGGTCTGGAGACTGGCAAGGCCACTCCAGGACCTTAATGTGCTTCTTCTTGAGCCACTCCTTTGTTGCCTTGGCCGTGTGTTTTGGGTCATTGTCATGCTGGAATTCCCATCCACAACCCATTTTCAATGCCCTGGCTGAGGGAAGGAGGTTCTCACCCAAGATTTGATGGTACATGGCCCCGTCCATCGTCCCTTTGATGCGGTGAAGTTGTCCTGTCCCCTTAGCAGAAAAACACCCCCAAAGCATAACGTTTCCACCTCCATGTTTGATGGTGGGGATGGTGTTCTTGGGGTCATAGGCAGCATTCCTCCACCTCCAAACACGGCGAGTTGAGTTGTTGCCAAAGAGCTCCATTTTGGTCTCAACTGACCACAACACTTTCACCCAGTTCTCCTCTGAATCATTCAGATGTTCATTGGCAAACTTCAGACGGGCCTGTATATGTGCTTTCTTGAGCAGGGGGACCTTGCGGGCGCTGCAGGATTTCAGTCCTTCACGGCGTAGTGTGTTACCAATTGTTTTCTTGGTGACTATGGTCCCAGCTGCCTTGAGATCATTGACAAGATCCTCCCGTGTAGTTCTGGGCTGATTCCTCACCGTTGATCATCATGATCATTGCAACTCCACGAGGTGAGATCTTGCATGGAGCCCCAGGCCGAGGGAGATTGACAGTTATTTTGTGTTTCTTCCATTTGCGAATAATCGCACCAACTGTTGTCACCTTCTCACCAAGCTGCTTGGCGATGGTCTTGTAGCCCATTCCAGCCTTGTGTAGGTCTACAATCTTGTCCCTGACATTCTTGGAGAGCTCTTTGGTCTTGGCCATGGTGGAGAGTTTGGAATCTGATTGATTGATTACTTCTGTGGACAGGTGTCTTTTATACAGGTAACAAGCTGAGATTAGGAGCACTTCCTTTAAGAGTGTGCTCCTAATCTCAGCTCGTTACCTGTATAAAAGACACCTGGGAGCCAGAAATCTTTCTGATTGAGAGGGGGTCAAATACTTATTTCCCTCATTAAAATGCAAATCAATTTATAACATTTTTGACATGCGTTTTTCTGGATTTTTTTGTTGTTATTCTGTCTCTCACTATTCAAATAAACCTACCATTAAAAATATAGACTGATCATTTCTTTGTCAGTGGGCAAACATACAAAATCAGCAGGGGATCAAATACTTTTTTCCCCTCACTGTAGTAGAACTGCATAAGTGTTGCTCTCGACTTTCTGGAGGGCCGAGTTTCGAAATCAGTGGAATTAGAGTATGATAGCTAAGGAGATGGAGAAAATTCTGGCGTTTGATTGCAAATATGCAGATGGAGTCGAAAAGAGAACACACAGAAGGCTGTTGTATAAAACACCCGTCTCCGGATTACATCTTCAAACTAAGGGCAACCATGGCATCTGTGACAGAGAGGGATAAGCTTCCATCCATGTATACGGGTAAGATAGTCTAGCTAGCTACATTTTCAGATATTACAAGTTTCTAATTTTGTTAGAAAGTCGTTTCATTTCATGTTAAAGTTTACTGTTAGCTAGCTAGCTAACGTTAGCTGGCTGGCTAGCTAGCTAACGTTACGTGTATGATCTGTGTAGTAATAGTATTCATATCTCAGAGCCATTTGCATTGCTAGCTATAGCCTAATGTTAGCTAGCTAACATTGAACCTGGTTGGATAGTTACCTGCATATTCATGCAGGGTAGTAACATCATGAGTTGGGATTACGGTTCATTGTTTAGATGGCTAGCTACATAACATGTCTAAACAAAAGACTCCATTATGCAAGTAACTATTTCAATAGAATGTTTATGATGTCACTGCGACAACTGTCGTTAGACGTAGCTAGTATATTCGCTCTGGCAATCTAGTCCGATTTCAGAGCACTCGTCTGAGTGTGCCAGAGCGCAGAATAACTGATGAATTTACAAACGCTCAACACCCGTTGAATATGGCCGGTGTCAGTAAATGTCGGCAAAAAAGCGTAATTAAATTGTTGCCAGCAGCAGTTAGTCACCAACGCTCTGGATAACATGAAAACAGCCTAACCAGCTCTGCTAGGGCAAGTAAAATGGTCAGAGTGAGGTGTTCTCTCATTCATGTCTAGAAGTAGCTAGCAAGCTAACTCAATTTTGTTAGGTCAGAACGCTCGGATCAACCCTACTTTTCGTCCAGAGCGTCCAGTGGGCGCTCTGAACGCTCCGAGAGTGAAACACTCTGAATTTACGAACGCCCAGAGCACATAGCCTCACATGTGAATCCTTAAACGAGATGGGTGGGGCTAAAGCTTAAAAGGGTGTGAACGATGCTGAATGGGTGTAGACAAAGAAGAGCGCTCCAGTAAGTACCAACACATTCAAGGGCCATTTTCTCAAAAGTGAGGTTACAAGTTTATCAACTTTCAAAGCAGAATTACTTTCCCGTTGTTCCTCAACTGTAGTGTATGATATACAATTTTCTACCTCTGAGTCTCTACTTCTATCCAATGTTGAAAAAATAAATACAAATAACACCATTTCAAATATTGCTATATAAGACCGAATCGAGCCGGTCGGTCACATATTCATATCACCGATACTCTCTTTAATGCATTCATTATTTCAATGGGAGGAATAGGTTGGTTGGCTCTACCTGTGATTACAGTAATGACAGAGTCATCTTTGCCAGCTTCCTCCAGCGCTTTGATGATCTCGTTGTACATCTGGATAGAAGGAGGAAAACAATAGAATTGAAGAACTGGATGATTACTGGATATTTGGGATGTGCATAGGCAGTTTGTAATGTCTGCTAAATGGCATATTATTTTTTATTATTATTTTTTTTTCACTATTACAAGGCATTTCCACATTTAAAAAACCATACCACAACATGTATTACACTTTGCCTTAGGACACAGGACTATGTATTTACATGGTGGTTAAATAGGAAGGTAGACATGGTTCCACATAGTTATGTAGTACTTATCTACAAAATATGTTTACTGTTACTGCCCTGACAAAAATGAATTTGTTGCGGCAAACTTCCTGCAAGTTTGAGGCAAATTTGCTGCAAACTAAATAGTGTGCCACAAAATGTTGCCAGAAGTTTGAAAATGTTTGCCACTGGTGAATCTGCGGCAAACCTTTGGCAACAATATTTATTGCCACTAGTGGCAAACAGTTTACCAGAAGCCATTTATGGTAGACGCGAGTTCCAAGACCAGTAACCGTTGATGACCAGTCAGTGGGAGAAGAAAAATCTGTTGGAAAATGGAAACTAAGCTATCTAGCTACTTAACGAAGTTGTCCGGTGAGTGTCTAACTTAATTAAACTTCCTAATATACTTTAAAATTATGTTTGCTAATTGATGCCTAGTTAGCAATGTTATGCTTTATGGGATATAGTGAAACACATTTTGTTATCAGTTTCAATCCGTCAGTGCCACTGACTGGCTAGCGCTTAGCTAGCTAACATTAGCTATCATATTTTTGCACAATTAATGTGATAGCTAGCTATCGAACTAATGATTTGGCTAAAAAAATTTAGGTGAATACGTTGCTGTCTTTTAATAACAATATGCATTTCAATATGCTAGTGTCACAGTTCAGTAACATGTTAGCTAGCACAACAGCTAAGGTAGCAACAATATTAGCTGATTTGACAAAGCGAAACTTCACTTTTGCAGATGGATACCCTTCCCCTAACCGTGGTGTTGGAAGAGGATGCATCAACACCCTTTGAGTGAAAATGAGTGTATGGACTTCAAACTTGATAAGGTATGCAAACGCATGTATTATCATAAATGTAGCCTACCGGTATACATTCCTTCTTTATAACAATTAGATCTTTCATTGCTTTAAACTAGTAGCTAGCTCATCTCATGTGTTGTTCCTTCTTTCTTTCTTTCTAGAAGCAATCAAGACAGATTGAAGCCTTCAATCAAACTAAGGAAAGAGAAATGTGTGCACCAGGTCAAGGTTTCTTGCATGGCTTTGAGATGTAAGTTAACTATAATTCATTTTAGAAAAATATACACCCGAGTGAGGAAAAAGAGCCATCTAGTAGACAACTTGCTCTTACATTATGGAGTCCCCAGTCTATATTGAAGATCATAATTAGTTGATGAGTTTCAATCAATTTTGTTAAGGCTTGGCTGATGAAAACTTTTGTATATTGTGGCTCTATACAAACAGTTGGCCACACATTTAAAAGGTAGATTTAGTAGGCCTAAGTCCCAATTTATGCTAGCTACATTGTTTGTTTATATAGCATTTATACAAGGCAGAGACATTTTCTTGCTGAAAAATATATACACTACATGACCAAAAGTATGAGGACACTAGGGCTGTTACGGTGACCGGCGGTCACGAGTCATGACGGCAGTCAAATTCCACGTGACCGTTTAGTCACGGTAATTAGCCTTCTCCAAGCTCTGATGCTGCGGTTGGTCATTAGTAGCCTACCAAACAAGTGCTTGTCAAATTGTGAATGAGAGACTAATGAAGTGTGTACAACCTGCGCAAAAAACAAAGCAGAGCTCATGCCTTTCATGCGACTTGTTTCAGCCTTAGAATGTATAAAAAATCTAAACTATATAGGCCAACACTTGTATCACAACTAAAGTTACAGAAATAACTCTAAATTAAGCATATAGGAGTACCTGTTTCTTTGTTAACAGCTCAACACAGAATAGCCGCACGTGTGCACTCCCTCAAATCCTTTGGAGAAAATATAGTTGAATAAAATAGAAAATATGTTCCATTTTATTCTTCACACTATAAAATAATGCCACGGAATTCTAAGCAAATCTTGTCTGCTAAATGAACTAGTTTAGCCCACAGCCATATGGCATAGCCAGATCAGGACCTAACATAAGGACAACGCAGAGTTTGCTATTATGTTCTTCTGAAATAGACTACATATTCTTCATATCCTGTTTTTTTTTTTTAGACCTGTCTAAAATAAATAATGGATTTATTGTGATGGAGTAGGCTATATTACACGGATTTATTCGACTTTTTAAAATGTAGATGTTCCAAAAGGTCTGCATCAGTGGCTTGTAGGCTATGCGTGGAAGCCAGGAGATTCTAAATGTGTTTGTTAATTAACGGTCAATTACCATGAGACCGGCAGTTATTTGCTTGACAATCACCGGCTGGCAAAATTTCATGACCGCCACAGCCTTAGTGGACACCTGCTCGTCGAACATGTTATTCCAAAATTATGGGCATAAATATGGAGTTTGTCCCCCCTTGACTGCTATAAATGCCTTCACTCTTCTGGGAAGGCTTTCCAATAGATGTTGGAACATTGCTGCGGGGACTTGCTTCCATTCAGCCACAAGAGCATTAGTTAGGTCGGGCACTGATGTTGGGCGATTAGGCCTGGCTCGCAGTCGGCATTCCAATTCTTCCCAAAAGGTGTTCGATGGGGTTGAGGTCAGGGCTCTGTGCAGGCCAGTCAAGTTCTTCCACACCGATCTCAACAAACCATTTCTGTATGGACCTTGCTTTGTGCACGGGGGCATTGTCATGCTGAAACAGGAAAGGGCCTTCCCCAAACTGTTGCCACAAAGTTGGAAGCACAGAATCGTCTAGAATGTCATTGTATGCTATAGCGCTAAGATTTCCCTTCACTGGAACTAAGGGGCCTAGCCCTAACCATGAAAAACAGACCCAGACCATTATTCCTCCTCCACCAAACTTTACAGTTGGTACAATGCATTCGGGCAGGTAGCGTTCTCCTGGCATCCACCAAACCCAGATTTGTCCGTCGGACTGCCAGATGGTGAAGCGTGATTTATCACTCCAGAGAACGCGTTTCCACTGCTCCAGAGTCCAATGTCGGCAAGCTTTACATCACTCCAGCTGACGCTTGGCATTGCGCATGGTGATCTTAGGCTTGTGAAGCTCCCGACGAACAGTTATTGTGCTGATGTTGCTTCCAGAGGCAGTTTAGAACTCGTAGTGAGTTTTGCAACCGAGGACAGGCAATTTTACGCTCTACACGCTTCAGCGGTCCCGTTCTTTGAGCTTGTGTGGCCTACCACTTCGCGGCTGAGACGTTGTTGCTCCTAGACGTTTCCACTTCACAAAAACAGCACTTACAGTTGACCAGGGCAGCTCAACTGACTTGTTGGAAAGGTGGCATCCCATGACGGTACCACATTAAAAGTCACTGAGCTCTTCAATAAGGCCATTCTACTGCCAATGTTTGTCTATGGATATTGCATGGCTGTGTGCTTGATTTTGTATAATTCCATATGTGATTTCAGCAACGGGTGTGGCTGAAATAGCCGAATCCACTAATTTGAAGGGGTGTCCACATACAGTACCAGTCAAAAGTTTGGACACAACTACTCATTGAAGGGTTTCTTATTTTTACTATTTTCTACATTGTAGAATAATAGTGATGACATCAAAAACTATGAAATAACACATATGGAATTATGTAGTAACCAAAAAAGTGTTAAACAATTCAAAATATATTTTATATTTGAGATTCTTCAAATAGCCACCCTTTGCCTTGATGACAGCTTTGCACACTCTTGGCATTCTCTCAACCAGCTTCATGAGGTAGTCACCTGGAACACATTTCAATTAACAGGTGTGCCTTGTTAAAAGTTAATTCCTGGATGCGTTCTTAATTCGTTTGAGCCAATCAGTTGGGTTGTGACAAGGTAGGGGTGGTATACAGAAGATAGCCCTATTTGGTAAAAGACCAAGTCCATATTATGGCAAGAACAGATCAAATAAGCAAAGAGAAACGACAATCCATCATTACTTTAAGACGAAGGTCAGTCAATCTGGAAAATGTCAAGAACTTTAAAAGTTTATTCAAGTGCAGTCGCAAAAACCATCAAGCGCTATGATGAAACTGGCTCTCATGAGGACTGCCACAGGAAAGGAAGACCCAGTTACCTCTGCTGCAGAGGATAATTTCCTTAGAGTTAACTGCACCTTCGATTGCAGCCCAAAAACATGCTTCAGAGTTCAAGTCACAGACACATCTCAACATCAACTGTTCAGAGGAGACTGCGTGAATCAGACGTTGATGGTCGAATTGCTGCAAATAAACCACTACTAAAGGACACCAATGAGAAGAAGAGACTTGCTTGGGCCAAGAAACACGAGCAATGGACATTAGACTGGTGGAAATCTGTCCTTTGGTCTGATGAGTCCAAATTTGAGATTATTGGTTCCAACCGCTGTGTCTTTGTGAGACGCAGAGTAGGTGAATGGATGATCTCCGCATGTGTGGTTCCCACCGTGAAGCATGGAGGATCAAATCAAATTTTAATTGTCACCTGCGCCGAATATAACAGGCGTACACCTTACAGTGAAATCTTACTTACAAGCCCTTAACCAACAATGCAGTTTTAAGAAAGAACACCCCTCCCCCAAAAAATAAAATAATACAAGATAAAAGTAACAAATAATTAAAGAGCAGCAGTAAAATAACAATAGGCTATATACAGGGGGTACCGGTACCGAGTCAATGTGCGGGGGCACCGGTTAGTCGAGGTAATATGTACAGTCGTGGTCAAACGTTTTCAGAATGACACAAATACTAATTTTCACAAAGTCTGCTGCCTCAGTTTTGATGATGGCAATTTGCATATACTCCAGAATGTCATGAAGAGTGATAAGATGAAATGCAATTAATTGCCCTCTTTGCCATGAAAATGAACTTAATCCCAAAAAAACATTTCCACTGCATTTCAGCCCTGCCACAAAAGGACCAGCTGCCATCATGTCAGTGATTCTCTCGTTAACACAGGTGAGTGTTGACGAGGACAAGGCTGGAGATCACTCTGTCATGCTGATTGAGTTAGAATAACAGACTAGAAGCTTTAAAAGGAGGGTGGTGCTTGAAATCACTGTTCTTCCTCTGTTAACCATGGTTACCTGCAAGGAAACACGTGCCGTCATCATTGCTTTGCACAAAAAGGGCTTCACAGGCAAGGATATTGCTGCTAGTAAGATTGCACCTAAATCAACCATTTATCGGATCATCAAGAACGTCAAGGACAGAGGTTCAATTGTTGTGAAGAAGGCGTCAGGGCACCCAAGAAAGTCCAGCAAGCGCCAGGACCGTCTCCTAAAGTTGATTCAGCTGCGGGACCGGGGCACCACCAGTGCAGAGCTTGCTCAGGAATGGCAGCAGGCAGGTGTGAGTGGATCTGCACGCAGAGTGAGGCGAAGGCTTTTGGAGGATGGCCTGGTGTCAAGAAGGGCAGCGAGGAAGCCACTTCTCTCCAGGAAAAACATCAGGGACAGACTGATATTCTGCAAAAGGTACAGGGATTGGACTGCTGAGGACTGGGGTAAAGTCATTTTCTCTGATGAATCCCCTTTCCGATTGTTTGGGGCATCTGGAAATCACCTTGAAGACAAGGTGAGCGCTACCATCAGTCCTGTGTCATGCCAACAGTAAAGCATCCTGATACCATTCATGTGTGGGGTTGCTTCTCAGCCAAGGGAGTGGGCTCACTCACAATTCTGCCTCAGAACACAGCCATGAATAAAGGATGGTACCAACACATCCTCCGAGAGCAACTTCTCCCAACCATCCAAGAACAGTTTGGTGACGACCAATGCCTTTTCCAGCATGATGGAGCACCTTGCCATAAGGCAAAAGTGATAACTAAGTGGCTCTGGGAACAAAACATCAAAATTTTGGGTCCATGGCCAGGAAACTCCCCAGACCTTAATCCCATTGAGAACTTGTGGTCGATCCTCAAGAGGCGAGTGGACAAACAAATACCCACAAATTCTGACAAACTCCAAGCATTGATTATGCAAGATTGGGCTGCCATCAGTCAGGATGTGGCCCAGTAGTTAATTGACAGCATGCCAGGGCGGATTAGAGAGGTCTTGAAAAAGAAGGGTCAACACTGCAAATATTGACTCTTTGCATAAACTTAATGTAATTGTCAATAAAAGCCTTTGACACTTATGGAATGCTTGTAATTATACTTCAGTATACCATAGTAACATCTGACAAAAGTTTATCATAACACTGAAGCAGCGAACTTTGTGAAGACCAATACTTGTGTCATTCTCAAAACTTTTGACCACAACTATATTTTCCAAATGCACTGTACATAAACACATTGACTACAAAAGGAAAACCAGCCACGTCACTGACACCGACGTCTCGCTTCCAGACAAGCTAAACACCTTCTTCGCCCGCTTTGAGGATAACACAGTGCCACCGACGAGGCCCACTACCAAGGACTGTGGCCTCTCCTTCTCTGTGGCCGACAGGAGTAAGACTGTTAGAGCCGATTTGGGCATATTTTGTATAAAAGACTGAACATACTGAGCTCCATGTACATTTGTGTAAATATATTAAATATTAATGTATATGATGAAATATTAGGTACGTACCTTTATGATTTATTTACTGGATTGAGATATATTCATTTGTTATTAGTGTAACTCAGTTTTTGGCCCCCCCTCTTGCCCATTCATTGTACTGTGTTAATTGTGTTAGTATAAAGGCAGGAAGTTGGGCCTTCGGGGGGGGGGGAGTCCTTGCTAGATGCGGGAGCGGTATAGTTTTTTGACCATATAGACATACAGAAATACAGACAGACAGGTCATATTATATTATGTATTTGCATTTCAAGTAATCTCTGCTTTAAGTTGATTGGAGAATACCTTTTTGTTAGATAAGAAGAATAAACATTTTTTGTTGCACTATATCCCTGGATCTCATTGAATGTTTGGCCGTTTGGAAACGTTGAGTGTGGACTGTATGCGTCCGAAACAACCCCGCTTCAGGCTAGGGCAGTGGCTATGGTAAAGAGGAAAGGAAGCTACTACATTCAAGTCAAAAAACTCCGTGAAGGATTACTACCGGAAGGAAATCTCCGGTTCGGACACACGCTGGATTTTGTTCTATTTGTAATTGCATTCGGACCATAAGGACAGCTCGCTTGGAAGGATTTGAACTCCTAGATTTCGCCAGCCGTGAGTAACCACTGCGAATGAATGAGCTGCCCTGTTCAAGGCGATCGTTTGATCATGCATATTATGGAAGCGCAAATGTGCTTATAATTGGAATGTTTGATAAACTTGGGAATGGAATTCAAAATACAGCGCTGTGAAAACAATTAAGAAGTTTAAGTTTGGGAAACACAGATCCTATGCACAATGTAGCCTAATCATATATCTAATATTTGGCCTAACGTGGAAATGCAATCCATCAACGCAACGAATGCAACTTAAGGATCTAAAGATACTGCGTGTTAAAACTTCATTAAAGGGACAAAACCTCAACGGGATGAAATGTTTAAAACGCATCTAAAATGCCAAACTTGCACATGTGCAATTCAAAATGGGTCAATATGCTGAAATGGATGACTGTGTTTTTAAAGATTAAAGGAGGTCTAAAGGGGCATTACGTTTAACAATCAAACCAACAACCGTGTCATTGTAAATTGAGTGAACTAAAAGTGAATGATGGAGGAGGAAATCCCAAATAAGACTCCACTGGAGAGGGCAGAGGAGCATCTAAATTCACTCTATGCAGCCCGGAGAGGCAAACTTGGAGTGTGTACACGCAAAATGAATGAAATAAAAGTCCTTCTTGTTGATGGAGGAAACATTGCAACTGTGAATGAGAGTCTTGAAGCATTTGATGCTGTGCTCAATGACTTTAAGAAGGCTCACGAATCTGTGCTAGAGCTGGTCACAGAGGAGGAACAGGAACAGGAGAGCATTAACTATTATCAACCAAGAATGAGAACTTATGAACATTTCCTGAAAGAGGTGGAAATATGGAAAAAGGCTGAAGTTGAGCCACAAACGCTCATTGAACCACATGACAGCATTTCCAATGTGTCAAAAATATCAAGTAAAACTAAGTATTCTAAGACTGCTTCCTCAGTGTCCTCTGAACGCCTTAAAGCCGAGGCAGAACGAGCAGCTCTACTAGCTCGCCAAGCATCATTACAAGACAAGCATGCATTGGAACTGGAGAAAGCTCAACTGAATGTTAGGATGGAAAAAATGGCACTGGAAACGGACATAGCAGCATATAATGCCAAACTGAAGGTCCTGGAGAGTACCGAGTCAACTTCTCAATCCCATTCTGTGGCAGCCCATTTACTAAGCCAAGAAGATGGAATGAACTCTTATTTTGAGAAACAGGAACCAGAGGTCTATGTGGAACCTGAACCATCACCTGTTGAGTTTGCTGCATTAGGTGCAGTTCCAAAGACCCCACTACAAAGAGTTTTACAACAACCGACCACAAAGCCATCAAACCCTATTCCGAAAACAGTCGTAAACCACACTCTTCAGCAGCCAACAGCAAGGTCTAGCAATCGACACAGAATCAACACTGCGGGTATCAGCCATAATACCAGCCATGATAACCTCTCTACTGTCATGCAAAGGCAGAATGAAATTGCTGACCTCCTTGTACTACAGCACAAACAAGCCACACTCCCTGTTAGGGAGATACCTATGTTTGACGGTGATCCTCTAAACTTTAGGCCATTCATGCGTGCATTTGAGCATGGTATAGAAGATAAGACAAGCAGTCACCAGGATAGGCTCTATTACCTGGAACAATACACCTCTGGTCAGCCCAAGGATCTGGTCCGTAGTTGTCTGCATATGGAAGCCAGAAGAGGCTATGCAGTAGCTAAGAGGTTGTTAAAGGAACACTTTGGCAATGAAATCAAAGTCACCACTGCTTACATGGAAAAGGCTTGGAACTGGACAAACATCAAACCCGATGATGGAAAGGGACTGGGAGGTTATGCACTCTAAGAGGTTGCTGTAACGCTATGCAAGACCTACAGAACATGGAAGAGCTTAATCTTCCCTCCAACATAAAGCTGATCATGTCAAAACTTCCCTACAAACTAAGGGAAAAATGGAGGTCTATGGCATGTGATATTTTAGAGAGAAGTCACCTGAGGGCCCAGTTCAGTGACCTGGTAACGTTCATGGAAAAACAGGCCAAAATACTGCAGGATCCGTTGTATGGAGATATTCAAGATCCCCTGTACAACAAAAGGTTTTTAAAACCCAAAACAGAAGCTGACTTTAAACAGCAGTTCAAGTCCAAGAGTAGGGGAAGCAGCTTTGCCACTACAGTAGCTGTAGTGGCAGATTGTGACTCTGAAAAACCTTTAAAAGAACAAACATTCAAAGTAAAGAGACCAGGCACCTACCCTTCTGATGCTCCCAGTATCTCATGTATATTTTGTGCTGGTGCGCATTTATTGGTCGACTGCCAACAGGTGAAGGCACAGCCACATGAATTCAAGGTTGAGTTTCTGAGATCAAAAGGCCTTTGTTTTGGCTGTTTGATGAGAGGACACTTAAGCAGAGAATGTAAAAGAAGGATGACCTGTCAGAGCTGTCAAAGAAAGCACCCCACTATCCTGCACATTGAAGGAAGAGAGAGATTTAGATCTCAAAAGGCAGATATGAGTGGTGTAGCAGTAAAGCGGGAGGAGACTGTCAGCAGTGCTCTTGTTTCACTGGAAGCTGGTGAAGATACCGGGGCCGGTACAGATTGTGCACTTGCAATTGTGCCAGTTCAAGTAAAGGTGGCAAATGGAAGCAAGTCTGTGTTAACCTATGCGTTTCTCGATTCTGGTAGCTCAGCAACATTTTGTACGGAGAGACTCATGAGGCAGTTGCAAGCTAAAGGCAGTGCGACTGAAATTCTGCTACGCACAATGGGGCAGGAGAGTCCTACCAAGAGCTTTGAGATATCTGGATTAGAGATTGGCAAGGTGGAAGGCGACACATTTCTTGCATTACCAAAGGTCTACACCCAACATAAGATCCCAGTGACAAGAGAGAACATTCCCACTCAGAAAGAGCTCAAAAGGTGGCCATACCTGAAAGAGGTTCAGTTGAAGGAGATTGATGCTGACGTCGAACTTCTGATTGGCGTAAATGCTCCAAAGGCAATGGAACCCTGGCAAATCATAAATAGCCAAGGCAACGGACCGTATGCAGTGAAAACCCTCTTTGGATGGGTGATGAATGGTCCTCTCAACAGTTGTACCATGGCAGAAGAATCCGGGCGTCCCTACGGTGATGGCCAATCGTATCTCAATGGCCGACCTGGGGGTTCTTCTTGTAAATCAGTACAACCATGACTTCCCTGAGAGAGAGTATGAAGAGAAAAGTGAGATGTCAGCTGAGGATCGTAGGTTTATGGAGATAGTATCAAGCTCCATAACCCTCAAAGACCATCACTACTACTTACCGTTGCCCTTTCGCAACAAAGATGTAGTCCTGCCAAACAACCGTGACATGGCAAAGCAGCGGGCTCTAAATATTATCAGGAAGTTCAAGAAGGACAAAGGTTACGCTGCAGAGTACAAAGGCTTCATGGAAGAGATGATAACAAAAGGTTACGCCGAGAAGGTACCACAAGAACAGCTCCTCAGAGAGAAAGGCAAGGTATGGTACATACCACACCATAGCGTTCACCATAAGCGCAAAGGAACGATACGAGTGGTGTTTGACTGTTCATCATCCTATAAAGGTACATCTCTTAACAGTGAACTCCTTCAAGGCCCTGACCTGGCAAACACGCTTATAGGAGTCTTGCTAAGATTTCGGCAAGAGCACATTGCCATGATGGCAGACATCGAAGGAATGTTCCATCAAGTACGTGTCCATGAAGATGACTTAGACTTCCTGCGATTCCTATGGTGGCCGGATGGTGATACTAACAAAAGATTGGAGGAGTACAGAATGACAGTACATCTTTTCGGTGCTATATCCTCTCCAAGTTGTGCAAACTTTGCACTGCGAAAGACTGCAGAAGACAACTGTGAGGGGTACGATGAAGAGGTGATTCAAACAGTCAAGTCCAACTTCTATGTTGATGACTGCCTCAAGTCAGTGGCCACAGAAGAACAAGCCATAGCTCTCACAAGAAACCTCAGGGATGTGTGCTCTCAAGGTGGGTTCAAATTGACCAAGTGGGTCAGCAACAGCAGCACTGTACTAGCTTCTATCCCTGATGAACACAAAGCCAAGCAGATAAAAGAACTGGACCTGGACAGAGAAAAGCTGCCTGTTGAAAGAGCACTTGGAATCCGATGGAACATTGAAAGGGATGTGTTTAACTTCCAGGTCACTGTCAAGAACAGACCCCTTACAAGAAGAGGTATTCTCTCAACTGTCAGCTCTATTTATGATCCATTAGGTTTCCTCGCCCCATTCGTATTAAAGGCAAAGCAAATTCTTCAAGTGCTCTGCAAGCTAAAGTGTGGATGGGACGAAGTCATCCCTGAAGAACACTCTATTTCATGGAAGAGATGGCTCTCAGAGCTGGACCAGCTCTCCAGATTCCAGATCAACAGGTGTATGATGCCGGAGAACTTTGGTCAAATCAAGACCGCACAGCTGCATCACTTCGGTGATGCAAGTGAACAAGGTTATGGCACGGCAAGCTACCTTAGGTTCACAAACGTTATGGAAAAGGTCCACATCGCATTCATACTGGGGAAATCAAGGGTGACTCCACTCAAGCAGATGACGATCCCCAGACTGGAACTTGCTGCAGCAACATTGGCAGTGCGAGTGGACAGGATGTTAAGGTTGGAGCTCCAGATTGAACTTGAGGAGTCAACTTTCTGGACAGACAGCCAGTCGGTGCTAAAATACATCCGCAACGATACCAAGAGATTCCATACTTTTGTGGCTAATAGGGTTGCTATGATCCGTGACCTATCGAAAGCAAAACAGTGGAGGTATTTGAACTCCAAACACAACCCAGCCGATGATGCCTCAAGAGGATTACATGTTGAAACTTTCCTGAACTCAAAGAGATGGCGCAAAGGACCAGAATTCCTGGAGAAAACAGAAACACAATGGCCGAAAGTCCCCGAGGAGCTTGGCTCCATCCCTCCAGATGATCCAGAGGTGAGAAAAGACGTCATCGTAAACAGTACATGTGTGGAAGAAAAGAGTCCGACCAGCAAACTGATTGAGTACTATTCAACATGGAACAGCTTGAAGAAAGCAGTTGCCTGGATGCTGAAACTGAAGAGACTTCTACTACAGTTAAGCCAGAAAAGGAAAGTTCTCACCCAAACTGATCCAGGATCAGATCAGAGTCTGACAAACTCACTGAAGGAACAAATTGACAAGTTCAAACTGACGTTTGGAAAAGAAAGTCTGTCTGTAGATGACCTAGATGAAGCAGAAAAGGTCATCATTCGATTTGAGCAACGACAGCACTTTAAACAAGAAATTGCACTAGTTGTAAAAGGAAAACAATGTGCCAAGAGAGAAGCGGCTCAATCTGTAAGCTTGATCCAATAGTTGACAATGGCATTCTGAGAGTAGGAGGAAGGTTAAGCAAAGCTGCTATGCCTACGGAACTAAAGAATCCTATGATCCTGCCCAAAGACTCCTACATCTCCAGACTGATCTTACTCCACATCCATGAGCAGGTTGGCCACTCTGGGAGAGGTCACATGCTTTCTAAACTTCGCCAGCGATATTGGATACCCTGTGCCAACTCCTTAGCAAGGAAGATCCGTAAGAGCTGTGTCTTCTGCAGGCGGATGCAAGCTAGAGCTGGGGAACAGAAGATGGCTGACCTTCCACAAGATCGGGTAGCACCTGATTTGCCGCCTTTCACCCATGTGGGCATAGATTACTTTGGCCCCATAGAGGTGAAGCGAGGCCGCGTTCATGTGAAGCGGTATGGTGTGATCTTTACTTGCCTTGTGAGTCGAGCTGTCCATCTAGAAGTTGCTAGTTATCTGGATACTGATTCCTGCATCAATGCCCTGCGCAGGTTCATCTGTCGAAGGGGCCCAGTAACAAGTATCAGAACAGACAATGGCACCAACTTTGTTGGAACACACAGAGAGCTAGGAGAAGCTCTGAAAGAGCTGGATCACAACAAGATTCAAAATAAATTACTGAAGGAAGGAGTGACATGGTCATTCAACCCTCCCTCCTGTCGCCCACCATGGGGGGGTATTGGAGAGTTTGATCCGACTGGTGAAAAAGATCCTCTATTCAGTCCTTAAAGAGCAAGAACTGGATGATGAGGCTTTGCAGACAGCCTTGTGTGAAGTTGAGGCGATTATGAACGACAGACCAATCACTACTGTAACAAATGACCCTAACGATCTAGAACCCCTGACTCCGAACCATCTGCTTCATCTGAAAGCAAAGCCAGTCCTGCCACCAGGACTATTCCAGAGAAGTGACCTATACTCACGAAGGAGATGGAAGCAAGTACAATATATCACTGACCTCTTCTGGAAGAGATGGATCAGGGGAGTATCTTCCACTTATGCAGGAGCGGAACAAGTGGAACAAAACTAAGAGAAACTTCAGTCCTGGTGACCTTGTGGTCATCAGTCGATGACACCGCCCCAAGGAACTCTTGGCTAATGGGGGCGTGTGGTGAAGGCTTTGCCAGGGGCCAAAGGTCTTGTCCGGAGCGTCATGGTTAAGACTAAGACCAATATCCTACAGAGACCTATCAATAAACTCTGTCTGCTCCTTGAGGCGACGAAGTGAGACACACACACACACACACAGTGCTCCATCTTTGAATCACGTGCACCTCTGATTCGTTGATGTCGTACTCTTACATTCTTTGATGTCATACATTTTGTGGACGTCAAACTCTTGACATTTTTTGGAAGTTGAACACCTTTACACTTCAACTCAGACTGAGATCTATGGACTATTTTCCTATATGGCACCTTGTATATTTGTATATAGCTATGAACTGTAATGGTGCTCTGGTATAGAATGTTTTTGTATTGGCTCTACGTTTGAATATTAAGTAATTGTTGTGCATTCAGTGCAGTCAACAATTAGGGGCCGGTATGTTAGAGCCGATTTGGGCATATTTTGTATAAAAGACTGAACATACTGAGCTCCATGTACATTTGTGTAAATATATTAAATATTAATGTATATGATGAAATATTAGGTACGTACCTTTATGATTTATTTACTGGATTGAGATATATTCATTTGTTATTAGTGTAACTCAGTTTTTGGCCCCCCTCTTGCCCATTCATTGTACTGTGTTAATTGTGTTAGTATAAAGGCAGGAAGTTGGGCCTTCGGGGGAGGAGTCCTTGCTAGATGCGGGAGCGGTATAGTTTTTTGACCATATAGACATACAGAAATACAGACAGACAGGTCATATTATATTATGTATTTGCATTTCAAGTAATCTCTGCTTTAAGTTGATTGGAGAATACCTTTTTGTTAGATAAGAAGAATAAAGCATTTTTGTTGCACTATATCCCTGGATCTCATTGAATGTTTGGCACGTTTGGAAAGCGTTGAGTGTGGACTGTATGCGTCCGAAACAACCCCGCTTCAGGCTAGGGCAGTGGCTATGGTAAAGAGGAAAGGAAGCCACTACAAAGACATTTAAGCATGTTAGGTAAGAATTATTAAAGTGACTATACTTAGATAATAAACAGAGATTAGTAGCAGCGTAGAAGGCGGGGGGGAGGGGGGGCAATGCAAAAAGTCTGGGTAGCCATTTGATTAGATGTTCAAGAGTCTTATGGCTTGGGGGTAGAAGCTGTTTAGAAGCCTCTTTGACCTAGACTTGGTGCTCCGGTACCGCTTGCCGTGCGGTAGCAGAGAGAACAGTCTATGACTAAGGTGGCTGGAGTCTTTGACAATTTTGAGGGCCTTCCTCTGACACCGCCTGGTATAGAGGTCCTGGATGGCAGGAAGCTTGGCCCCAGTGATGTACTGGGCCGTATGCACTACCCTCTGTAGTGCCTTGCGGTCGGAGGCCGAGCAGTTGCCATACCAGGCAGTGATGCAACCAGTCAGGATGCTCTCGATGGTGCAGCTATAGAACCTTTTGAGGATCTGAGGACCCATGCCAAATCTTTTCAGTCTCCTTAGGGGGAATAGGTTTTGTCGTGCCCTCTTCACGACTGTCTTGGTGTGCTTGGACAGTGTTAGTTTGTTGGTGATGTGGACACCAAGGAACTTGAAGCTCTCAACCTGCTCCACTACAGCCCCGTCGATGATAATGGGGGCGTGCTCGGTCCTCTTCTTTTTCCTGTAGTCCACAATCATCTCCTTTGTCTTGATCACGTTGAGGGAGAGGTTGTTGTCCTTGCACCACACGGCCAGGTCTATGACCTCCTCCCTATAGGAGGTGTTTAGTCCCAGGGTCCTTAGCTTAGTGATGAGCTTTGAGGGCACTATGGTGTTGAACGCTGAGCTGTAGTCAATTAATAGCATTCTCATATAGGTGTTCCTTTTGTCCAGGTGTGAAAGGGCAGTGTGGAGCGCAATAGAGATTGCATCATCTGTGGATCTGTTGGGGCGGTATGCAAATTGGAGTGGGTCTAGGATTTCTGGGATAATGGTGTTGATGTGAGCCATGACCAGCCTTTCAAAGCACTTCATGGCTACATACGCGAGTGCTACGGGTCGGTAGTCATTTAGGCAGGTTACCTTAGTGTTCTTGGACACAGGGACTATGGTGGTCTGCTTGAAACATGTTGGTATTACAGACTCAGACAGGGAGAGGTTGAAAATGTCAGTGAATACACTTGCCACTTGCCAGAGTACATGTCCTGGTAATCCGTCTGGCCCTGCGGCCTTCTGAATGTTGACCTATTGAAAAGGTCTTACTCATATCGGCTACGGAGAGCGTGATCACACAGTCGTCCGGAACAGCTGATGCTCTCATGCATGTTTCAGTATTACTTGCCTCGAAGCGAGCATAGAAGTAATTTAGCTCGTCTGGTAGGCTCGTGTCACTGGGCAGCTCGCGGTTGTGCTTCCCTTTGTAGTCTGTAATAGTTTGCAAGCCCTGCCACATCCGACGAGCGTCATAGCTGTTGGCTGGGCTCCCTGCCTGTGCCATTAAACCCCTACAACTCATCCAGAATGCCGCAGCCCGTCTGGTGTTCAACCTTCCCAAGTTCTCTCACGTCACCCCCCTCCTCCGCACACTCCACTGGCTTCCAGTTGAAGCTCGCATCCGTTACAAGACCATGGTGCTTGCCTATGGAGCAGTGAGGGAACGGCACCTCCGTACCTTCAGGCTCTGATCAGTCCCTACACCCAGGCGAGGGCATTGCGTTCATCCACCTCTGGCCTGCTGGCTCCCCTTCCTCTGCGGAAGCATAGTTCCCGCTCAGCCCAGTCAAAGCTGTTCGCTGCTCTGGCACCCCAATGGTGGAACAAGCTCCCTCACGACGCCAGGACAGCGGAGTCACTCACCACCTTCCGGAGACATTTGAAACCCCACCTCTTTAAGGAACACCTGGGATAGGATAAAGTAATCCTTCTACCCCCACAAAAAAAAAAAAAAAAGTATAATTGTAAAGTGGTTATCCCACTGGCTATAGGGTGAATGCACCAATTTGTAGTCGCTCTGGATAAGAGCGTCTGCTAAATGACTAAAATGTAAATGTAAATGTAATAGCCGGTGTAGTACGATTCGATCTTAGTCCTGCATTGACGCTTTGCCTGTTTGATGGTTCGTCGGTGCAGCTGTCACCAGCAAAGCACCAAAGGTGTGATGGTGCTTTGCTGGTGACACTGTCTGTGATTTATTTAGAATTCAAGGCACACTTAAACAGCATGGCTACCACAGCATTCTGCAGCGAAACACCATCCCATCTGGTTTGCGCTTAGTGGGACTATCATTTGTTTTTCAACAGGACAATGACCAACACACCTCCAGGCTGTATAGACAATGACACTAATGCCTATTAACTTAAATCGATGTACCTCCACAGTGATGGCGTTCTTCTTCTGTGGCCTATTGAGCCGAATAGTGGTGACGTTGTCCTCTGTGGAGACCAGCAGCGTGTCAAAGGTGGCAGTGCTCCCAGAGGGCTGTGTGGCTACCGCAGGACCCTCAGCAGCCAGGAGAGAGTCGATCAGGTCTACATACTGCTGTCTGGCATCTTCCTGAGAGGAAGGAATAAAGAGATATACAATGTAGCAATTTATGTCTGTCAATGTCATTGTGTGAAGACAATGGCACTTTACTACATTGAGGACATTGTAGTTTGTGTTTTTTATGGGCTCTGAAAATTGAGACATTCAATAAGAATGGCTGATCCTAATTTGTTTTTAATATTATAACCTTGTGAGCAAGGTGTTTGACCTTGCTCACAAGTCGTGTATTTTTGTCTGTTGTTTTTAAC
This sequence comes from Coregonus clupeaformis, assembly GCF_020615455.1. Lineage (NCBI taxonomy): Eukaryota > Metazoa > Chordata > Actinopteri > Salmoniformes > Salmonidae > Coregonus > Coregonus clupeaformis. Next base: position 28,422,639 of record NC_059225.1, read on the forward strand.
AAACTTGGGAGGAATAGCCTTGATAAACAAATGGGTATATTGCTCCAGAGCTTTTGTATAATTTCAGCTAGTCGTTTTGAAAGTAGTGCTCACGAGCCAAAACGGGTACCCGAAAAGTGTAAAGTTGTGTACTACATCATCCATTTCGTATGATATGTTACGTCCTGCAAAAAATAAAAAAAATTACATGTTTTGCAATTTGTATACGTTACGAACTTATAAGTGCTTAAGATCCCAGACTGCATCTTTAATAAAATGTGTATGACAGTGCTGTTATGTATATGCAATAATGGACTGCAGATTACCTGAGATCCAGAGCCCAGAGACTTCCAGGCATCCCATTTGGCCTTGCCGACAAAGTCAAGCATCCCTGGCTTGGGGGTGTTACAGGGTCCCTGAGTGGCCTAATAAGACAACAAAGAGAGAAGAGACGATACTAAAATGAGAGGATCGGTGTCTCCAATAGACTTTAAGGGCTTTCCTCATCCTGTCGCCTTCATGCACTCTGATAGGTTAAGAATCTAGGTCATTGTCATTAGGTCTCAAATGGAAGAAAACAGACTGAAACAGGGAGGGACTACCTGGACTTGTCCAATAAGAAACAGCCCTGGATAGATTTACAACCGTTACAACAGATCTTTATTTATCTACTGTACAATGGAAACTTGTCTTTTTTCCTGACACAGCATCCAACATGCAAAAATCTTCAGAGACATGACAGCCAAGTAGCTAAGAACAAAGAACAATGACCTCTCACCTGTTTGAAGAGAGCATAGATTTTCAGCTTGGCCTCATTGCCAGGGTCTTTCTTCAGCATGCCCATCTGACTCTTGGCATGGTTGAATTGCTCCACCGTCGCCCCCATCATAGAACCAGTTGTGTGCAGCTTCAGAGTGGGAATTTGTGATACTTGGACTGCCCTTAAGAGATCATTTCAAGACAAATGAGTGACATTGCTAACTGGTACTGTTTCCAAAACAATTACGAACTGCCACAAAGGCTAAATAATATTATACATAAGCCTAAATGTTCCAATAAAATGCCAAAGCACAAATGAACTTGGCTGATTGCACTAAGATAGCTCCTAACACCTACAGTGGCCTTTTTAAATTACTGTATTGGATATGGGGAGGATTGGGACAGGATGACACATAACAATGTACTGTGAGAGTTGCAGTACAGTTTGTGATACAAAAATGTTGTGACAGCATTCGATGAGCCATCAATAATTAGTTACTTGACCTTTCCTCTGGTTTTCATTAATTGGTCGTTATTTGGTCTGGTTAGACAAGGCTCATAAATCCGGATGTGGGGCAAAGGTCATAGCTGTTGCAAGACTAGCTACTTTGGCTAGCAGTCTATAACCACCGATAGTTCTAAAATATATTTGCTATATAACTAGAAGTAACTAGCTAGTTAGCGAGCAGATCACCATGCAAGCTTTTGTAGTGGTAGCTGATACGTTGGAATGTAAGGTCATTTATGTCCTGCTTTGATATTGTACGGTAGCACTCCCACATAACAGCTCAGCGATAATTAGCTATCTGTGCAGAACATGACATCTTTGAGACAACCTTAGCTAAATACAAGCACCGAGATTGAGGCTCTCGTGCCAACAAGCTAAAACTACATGGTGAAAATAAAATAATGACCATTCGTTTTCCTTAAGAATTGGGCTATGCTAAACTAGCAAGCTATAGCTCCCTTCATACAGAACAACTAAACTCTAATCTACTCAGTTTGACCTCAGCTCCGTGCACCATGTCCACATCAAGTTATCTGTAAATCCACCTTGCAAGTGAGTGTGATGTTTTTAGCTAATCTTACCTGATAAATCGCCACGGTGAAAAGATGCGTAATGCTACAGACATGACAGTGAGGTAATTTCAGTCCAAAGTACAGTAGCAGTACATGGTTGTTCAAGACAATCCGGCGAAATAAATTCGCTATTTACAATCCAGAACCCTCCCCCTCAATTCGTTGTCTTTCACCATTGGCTAATGCTCCGTTTACATCGTGACGTATCATTACGCCGTATGTCATCTTCATGCAATCACGTTCCTCTACTGGACAGAGAGCATAAGGTCAAAGATAGGGGGCTTTTCTCAATTGCTCCCTCCTCGCGTTCTGTTTCCTCTCTCCTCGTCTCCTTCTCAAAACCCATTGGAGGAAAAGGTCAGTGGGGCGGGACCTCTGGCTTTCTCATCCAATGGGTTTTGACTGAGACGAGGAGAGAGGACACGAGATGTTAACATATGGACACAGTTTCACGACAGAAGATAAAATGGAGGAGAGCTTTGTCGCTTGTCAGAAAGCTAATTTATTTTGGGAGATTGCAAAATATGACATTTTCATTCATGACAGGAGAAATATATGTGGATTCTGAATCTAATGGCGGTAGAATTAAGGAGAATTGGAATATTGTCAAAAAGAAAGGGAAAACGAGCAAAGTAGAGTGCAGTGATGAGAATGTCACTTCGTATCTTGTAGGAGTACGGTTTGTAAATGAGGAGCAAGCAGCTGATCGAATTACCAATCTTGAGGAATCCATTTGAGATATCCAAACTGGTGGAGAGAGTGCTGGGTAGAGTGAAGCCTGTGAGGATCACGAGAGGCGGGCTGGTTTAGATTTTTTGTGCTTCTGAGGATCAGAAGAAATGTGTGTTGTGTCTCACCCGATTTGATAAGTTTGAAGTGTCCTTTGTGTCTCTTAGGAACAGGGCACCCCTCAAGGGGGGTATATCTGGAGTCTCGTGGGAAGTAGATGTTGAAGAGATTAAAAATATTCCTGGAGTGATTGATGCACGTCGGATGAATCGTGTGGTGAATGAAGAAAAAGAGTCTGAAATCAAATCAAATTGTATTTGTCACATGCGCTGTAAGGTGTAGACCTTACAGTGAAATGCTTACTTACAAGCCCTTAACCAACAATGCAGTTTTAAGAAAGAATACCCCAAAAAATCACACAAAAAAATACAATATAAAATAATACGAAATAAAAGTAACAAATAATTAAAAAGCAGCAGTGAAAATAACAATAGCGAGGCTATATACAGTGGGGAAAAAAAGTATTTAGTCAGCCACCAATTGTGCAAGTTCTCCCACTTAAAAATATGAGAGAGGCCTGTAATTTTCATCATAGGTACACGTCAATTATGACAGACAAAATGAGAAAAAAAATTCCAGAAAATCACATTGTAGGATTTTTTATGAATTTATTTGCAAATTATGGTGGAAAATAAGTATTTGGTCAATAACAAAAGTTTCTCAATACTTTGTTATATACCCTTTGTTGGCAATGACACAGGTCAAACGTTTTCTGTAAGTCTTCACAAGGTTTTCACACACTGTTGCTGGTATTTTGGCCCATTCCTCCATGCAGATCTCCTCTAGAGCAGTGATGTTTTGGGGCTGTCGCTGGAGCAACACGGACTTTCAACTCCCTCCAAAGATTTTCTATGGGGTTGAGATCTGGAGACTGGCTAGGCCACTCCAGGACCTTGAAATGCTTCTTACGAAGCCACTCCTTCGTTGCCCGGGCGGTGTGTTTGGGATCATTGTCATGCTGAAAGACCCAGCCACGTTTCATCTTCAATGCCCTTGCTGATGGAAAGAGGTTTTCACTCAAAATCTCACGATACATGGCCCCATTCATTCTTTCCTTTACACGGATCAGTCGTCCTGGTCCCTTTGCAGAAAAACAGCCCCAAAGCATGATGTTTCCACCCCCATGCTTCACAGTAGGTATGGTGTTCTTTGGATGCAACTCAGCATTCTTTGTCCTCCAAACATGACGAGTTGAGTTTTTACCAAAAGTTCTATTTTGGTTTCATCTGACCATATGACATTCTCCCAATCCTCTTCTGGATCATCCAAATGCACTCTAGCAAACTTCAGACGGGCCTGGACATGTACTGGCTTAAGAAGGGGGGACACGTCTTGCTCTGCAGGATTTGAGTCCCTGGCGGCGTAGTGTGTTACTGATGGTAGGCTTTGTTACTTTGGTCCCAGCTCTCTGCAGGTCATTCACTAGGTCCCCCCGTGTGGTTCTGGGATTTTTGCTCACCGTTCTTGTGATCATTTTGACCCCACGGGGTGAGATCTTGCGTGGAGCCCCAGATCGAGGGAGATTATCAGTGGTCTTGTATGTCTTCCATTTCCTAATAATTGCTCCCACAGTTGATTTCTTCAAACCAAGCTGCTTACCTATTGCAGATTCAGTCTTCCCAGCCTGGTGCAGGTCTACAATTTTGTTTCTGGTGTCCTTTGACAGCTCTTTGGTCTTGGCCATAGTGAAGTTTGGAGTGTGACTGTTTGAGGTTGTGGACAGGTGTCTTTTATGCTGATAACAAGTTCAAACACGTGCCATTAATACAGGTATCGAGTGGAGGACAGAGGAGCCTCTTAAAGTAAAAGTTACAGGTCTGTGAGAGCCAGAAATCTTGCTTGCTTGTAGGTGACCAAATACTTATTTTCCACCATAATTTGCAAATAAATTCATTAAAAATACTACAATGTGATTTTCTGGATTTTTTTTCCGCAATTTGTCTGTCATAGTTGACGTGTACCTATGATGAAAATTACCGGCCTCTCTCATCTTTTTAAGTGGGAGAACTTGCACAATTGGTGGCTGACTAAATACTTTTTTTCCCCACTGTACATGGGGTACCGGTACCGAGTCAATGTGCAGGGGCACCGGTTAGTCGAGGTAATTGAGGTAATATGTACATGTAGGTAGAGTTATTAAAGTGACTATGCATAGATAATAAACAGAGTAGAAGCAGCGTAAAAAGGGGGAGGGTGGGGGCAATGCAAATAGTCTGGGTAGCCATTTGATTAGATGTTCAGGAGGCTTATGGCTTGTGGGTAGAAGCTGTTTAGAAGCCTCTTGGACCTAGGCTTGGCGCTCCAGTACCGCTTGCCGTGCGGTAGCAGAGAGAACAGTCTATGACTAGGGTGGCTGGAGTCTTTGACAATTTTTAGGGCCTTCCTCTGACACCGCCTGGTATAGAGGTCATGGATGGCAGGAAGCTTGGCCCCAGTGATGTACTGGGCCGTACGCACTACCCCCTGTAGTGCCATGCGGTCGGAGGCCGAGCAGTTGCCATACCAGGCAGTGATGCAACCAGTCAGGATGCTCTCGATGGTGCAGCTGTAGAACCTTTTGAGGATCTGAGGACCCATGCAAAATCCTTTGAGTCTCCTTAGGGGGAATAGGTTTTGTCGTGCCCTCTTCACGACTGTCGTGGTGTGCTTGGACCGTGTTAGTTTGTTGGTGATGTGGACACCAAGGAACTTGAAGCTCTCAACCTGCTCCACTACAGCCCCGTCGATGAGAATGGGGGCGTGCTCGGTCCTCTTCTTTTTCCTGTAGTCCACAATCATCTCCTTCTTCTTGATCACGTTGAGGGAGAGGTTGTTACCCTGGCACCACATGGCCAGGTCTCTGACCTCCTCCCTATAGGCTGAGCACGCACCCCTGAGGGGCCCCCGTGTTGAGGATCAGCGTGGCGGATGTGTTGTTACCTACCTTTACCACCTGGGGGCGGCCCGTCAGGAAGTCCAGGATCCAGTTGCAGAGGGAGGTGTTTAGTCCCAGGGTCCTTAGCTTAGTGATGAGCTTTGAGGGCACTATGGTGTTGAACGCTGAGCTGTAGTCAATGAATAGCATTCTCACATAGGTGTTCCTTTTGTCAAGGTGTGAAAGGGCAGTGTGGAGCGCAATAGAGATTGCATAATCTGTGGATCTGTTGGGGTGGTATGCAAATTGGAGTGGGACTAGGGTTTCTGAGATAATGGTGTTGTGAGCCATGACCAGCCTTTCAAAGCACTTCATGGCTACAGAAGTGAGTGCTACGGGTCAGTAGTCATTTAGGCAGGTTATCTTAGTGTTATTGGGCACAGGGACTATGGTGGTCTGCTTGAAACATGTTGGTATTACAGACTCAGACAGGGAGAGGTTGAAAATGTCAGTAAACACACTTGCCAGTTGGTCAGCGCGTGCTCGGAGTACACGTCCTGGTAATCCGTCTGGCCCTGCGGCCTTGTGTGAATGTTGTCCTGTTTAAAGGTCTTACTCACATCGGCTACGGAGAGCGTGATCACACAGTCGTCCAGAACAGCTGATGCCCTCATGCTTGTTTCAGTGTTACTTGCCTCGAAGCGAGCACAGAAGTAATTTAGCTTATGGCCGTATACAGTTCATTGAGTGTGGTCTTAGTGCCAGCATCGGTTTGTGGTGGTAAATAGACAGCTACGAAGAATATAGATAAAGTCTCTTGGTAGATAGTGTAGTCTACAGCTTATCATGAGATACTCTACCTCAGGCGAGCAAAACCTCAAGACTTCCTTAGATATCGTGCACCAGCTGTTGTTTACAAATATACATAGAGCGCCACCCCTTGTCTTACCAGAGGCTGCTGTTCTATCCTGCCGATACAGTGTGTAACCCGCCAGTTGAATGTTATTCATGTCTTCGTTCAGCCATGACTCGGTGAAACATAAGATATTAGTTTTTAATGTCCCGTTGGTAGGATATACTTGCCTGTAGTTCGTCCACTTTATTATCAAGCGATTGTAAATTGGCCAATAGTATCGATGGCAAAGGCAGATTAGCCACTCGTCGCCGGCTCCTTACCAAGCACCCTGATCTCCTTCCGCGATATCTCCTTTTCTTTCTACTTTGAATGACGGGGATGAGGGCCCTGTCGGGTGTCTGGAGCAAATCCCTCTCGTCCGACTCATTAAAGAAAAATGATTAGTCAGTTCAAGGTGAGTAATCGCTGTTCTGATGTCCAGAAGCTCTTTTCGGTCATAAGAGACGGTAGCAGCAACATTATGTACAAAATAAGTTACAAACAATGCGAAAAAACACACAAAATAGCATGGTTGGTTAAGAGTCCATAAAATGGCAGCCATCCCTTCTGGCGCCATTATCACTGTTCTTTTGTTTTTTGATATGGAGTCTCCGTACACAAGTGCAGTTCGGGCAGGGTTTCCCAAACTCGGTCCTGGGGCCTCCCCTGGGTGCATGTTTACGTTTTTGCCCTAGCACTACACAGCTGATTCAAATAACCAACTCATCATCAAGCTTTGATTATTTGAATCAGCTATGTAGTGCTAGGGCAAAACACAAAAGGTTCAGCCAGGGGGGGCCCCCGGGACCGAGCTTGGGAAACCCTTAGTTATTAACTACAGAGTCAGAGCATTTATCCCAAGACCAATGCAGGATGATCATTGAAAGCTTTTGGTCATGTTTCAAGTGTTTGCAGAACGGAGAAGCCGAGATGTCCAAGTTGTGGAAAAGATCATATTATGTGTTATAAAAGTGATGAAAATGTGACATGTTACAATTGTGGTGGGAACCATGAAGCCATGTATTTCGAATGCCCCACAAGGGTGAAAGAGAATGAGGTGGCCAAAGTCAGGGCTATCCAGAGCATATTAAATGCAGGAGCTGTTAAAAGTGTTGAGGGTTTTAATGGTGCACTTGAAGAGTCCATGGTGGTGGATAGCCCTTCACTGCAGGCTGCAGGGGTTGCCTTTCACCAGCAGGATCCTGACATTTTACAGGTTAAAAAGGTGGACTTTGTGGCCTTTATAGCTATGGTGATAAATGGCACTGCCAAGGTGGAGAGAAGATCCAGGAAGATAGAAATCATTGTGGAAGCGGCGGAGCGGTTCCTGGGTCTGAAAGATTTCTCAGCGAAGGAGTTATATGGAATATTGTCACAAGCCGTACCACCCTCTCAGGCCCTAGAGCCTGAGAAGGGAGATATGGAGAATTGGACGTACTGCCAAATTCTCTAAAACATTGGAGGCGGCTTATGGTAGATAAATGAACATAAAATTACCTGGAAACAGCTCTGGTGGACATTCCTGCAGTCAGCATGCCAATTGCATGCTTCCTCAACTTGAGACATCTGTGGCATTGTGTTGTGTGACAAAACTGCACATTTTGGAGTGGCCTTTTATTTTCCCCAGCATAAGGTGCACCTGTGTAATGATCATGCTGTTTAATCAGCTTATTGATATGCCACACCTTGCAGGTGGATGGATTATCTTGGCAAAGGAGAAATGCTCACTAACAGGGATGGAAACAAATTTGTGCACACAATTTGATAGAAATAAGCTTTTTGTGCATATGGAACATTTCTGTGATTGTTTTTATTTCAGCTCATGAAACATGGGACCAACACTTTACATCACAGGAGGTTGGTGGTACCTTAATTGGGTTCAACGGGCTCGTGTTAATGACTGGAGCGGAATTTGTGGAATGGTATAAAATACGTCAAACACATAGTTTCCATGTGTTTGATACCGTTCCAGACAATATAATGAGCCATTCTCCCCACAGCAGCCTCCTGTGCTTTACATGTTGTGTTTATATTTTTGTTAAGTAAAAAATGAGCCCTCTATGGATAGATGAGACTCTCACAAAAACATACATGTCAGTTGTTTTGCCCACAAGACTTGTCTGAAGGTAGCCCGGTACAAGTAAAATAAATAAATGGAAGTACAGTATATATGGAAGTAGTTTAGTCCCAAAATAGGGGTTAAATATTGGTGTTTTATTTATATATATATATATTTCTTTTTTTAAACCAATATTTAACCCCTGTTTTGGCACTAAACAACTTCCATATACAGTGGGGGGAACAAGTATTTGATACACTGCCGATTTTGCAGGTTTTCCTACTTACAAAGCATGTAGAGGTCTGTAATTTTTATCATAGGTACACTTCAACTGTGGGAGACGGAATCTAAAACAAAAATCCAGAAAATCACATTGTATGATTTTAAAGTAATTAATTTGCATTTTATTGCATGACATAAGTATTTGATACATCAGAAAAGCAGAACTTAATATTTGGTACAGAAACCTTTGTTTGCAATTACAGAGATCATACGTTTCCTGTAGGTCTTGACCAGGTTTGCACACACTGCAGCAGGGATTTTGGCCCACTCCTCCATACAGACCTTCTCCAGATCCTTCAGGTTTCGGGGCTGTCGCTGGGCAATATGGACTTTCAGCTCGCTCCAAAGATGTTATATTGGGTTCAGGTCTGGAGACTGGCTAGGCCACTCCAGGACCTTGAGATGCTTCTTACGGAGCCACTCCTTAGTTGCCCTGGCTGTGTGTTTCGGGTCGTTATCATGCTGGAAGACCCAGCCACGACCCATCTTCAATGCTCTTACTGAGGGAAGGAGGTTGTTGGCCAAGATCTCGCGATACATGGCCCCATCCATCCTCCCCGCAATATAGTGCAGTCGTCCTGTCCCCTTTGCAGAAAAGCAACCCAAAGAATGATGTTTCCACCTCCATGCTTCACGGTTGGGATGGTGTTCTTGGGGTTGTACTCATCCTTCTTCTTCCTCCAAACACGGCGAGTGGAGTTTAGACCAAAAAGCTCTATTTTTGTCTCATCAGACCACATGACCTTCTCCCATTCCTCCTCTGGATCATCCAGATGGTCATTGGCAAACTTCAGACGGGCCTGGACATGCGCTGGCTTGAGCAGGGGGACCTTGCGTGCGCTGCAGGATTTTAATCCATGACGGCGTAGTGTGTTACTAATGGTTTTCTTTGAGACTGTGGTCCCATCTCTCTTCAGGTCATTGACCAGGTCCTGCCGTGTAGTTCTGGGCTGATCCCTCACCTTCCTCATGATCATTGATGCCCCACGAGGTGAGATCTTGCATGGAGCCCCCAGACCGAGGGTGATTGACCGTCATCTTGAACTTCTTCCATTTTCTAATAATTGCGCCAACAGTTGTTGCCTTCTCACCAAGCTGCTTGCCTATTGTCCTGTAGCCCATCCCAGCCTTGTGCAGGTCTACAATTGTATCCCTGATGTCCTTACACAGGTCTCTGGTCTTGGCCATTGTGGAGAGGTTGGAGTCTGTTTGATTGAGTGTGTGGACAGGTGTCTTTTATACAGGTAACGAGTTCAAACAGGTGCAGTTAATACAGGTAATGAGTGGAGAACAGGAGGGCTTCTTAAAGAAAAACTAACAGGTCTGTGAGAGCCGGAATTCTTACTGGTTGGTAGGTGATCAAATACTTATGTCATGCAATACAATGCAAATTAATTACTTAAAAATCATACAATGTGATTTTCTGGATTTTTGTTTTAGATTCCGGCTCTCACAGTTGAAGTGTACCTATGATAAAAATTACAGACCTCTACATGCTTTGTAAGTAGGAAAACCTGCAAAATCGGCAGTGTATCAAATACTTGTTCTCCCCACTGTACATATGAAGTGAGTAAAACAGTATGTAAACATTAATTAAAGTGGCCAGTGTTCCATGACTATGTACATAGAGCAGCAGCCTCTAAGGTGCATGGTAGAGTAACCGGGTGGTAGCCGTCTAGTGACAGTGTCTAAAGTTCAGGGCAGGGTACTGGGCGGTTTTTCAGTCTCTCGGTCCCAGCTTTCATGCACCTCTACTGACCTTGCCTTCTGGATGGAAGCAGGGTGAACAGGCCGTCTGTGACATCTGTGACAAGACCCAGTGAGGAAATGAGTGGAGAAGTGGACAGGAGAAATATTGATGTGATTGAAACTCCAGGACTTTTTTTCACTGAGTGGAGAGGAAATGAGAAGGGAAATATTAAGGTGCATTCAGTCCCTGGTCCCCACCTGGTCCTGCTTGTGATCAGGCTGGGATGGTAAACACAGGAGGGATGGTGTAAATTGGATTCAGAAGAACTTTGGAGAGGAGGCCTCAGAATACACTATGATATTATTTATTGGTGCAGATCAGCTTTGGAGAAGACCAGTGGAGGATTTTATAAAAGAGAACAGGAAGCTTCAGATACTCATCAACAGTTATCAGGGCAAATATCATGTCTTCAACAATAGACAGAGGCATAATCACACTCAGGTCACAGAGCTGCTGCATAAGATAGATGAGATGGTGGAGTGGAATGGAGGATGGCATTACACCAATGAAATGTACCAGAAGGCTCAGATAGAATTGAAAAGCAGACTGGAGAGGGAGGACATGAGGAGACAGATGGAGGAAGAGGAGGAGGGAGTGGAGACAGGAGGAAGAGAGGAATAGATGAAGAGGAGAAGAGACAGGAGGGAGAGGAAGAGAGGAGGGAGCGGACTGATGGAGACAGGAGGAGGAGGAAAATCCATCAGAAGGATGTATAATGATTTAGCAGATTTAAAATATTTAAGACAGATCTTAAAAGTACCTACGGCACTCCAGGAACAGGGTGCCTACCGCTGCCATAGTGCTTTTGCTTGAACTGTGCGCTAATGCTGCATGAAAAAGGTTCCATTTAAGTGTGAATCAGGCTCATAGTGGGGCAAGTGAGAATCAATATACCACCAGACCAAAAAGATAGCGCCTTACAATAGTTATTTTTTTTGTTAGTTTTTTTGGGCACTGTTTTTGATTAAATCACAGAAGTAGTAATTGTAATAAGAATTGCAATATAATGTATTTTTCAATCCAATATTCTGCAACAGTCACTCATCAATGTCTCATATTCAACCTAATAAAGAGCCTTTCAAACCGCAACAATAATCTTAAATACTGTATATTTATTTCACAGTTAGAAGAAATGTTTAGCTCCATTGTTTGGGACCACGTGTAGCTATATAATAACTCAGGCTGCATATGCCTTCCTTGAAATCTTTTTACTGGACAACTCATGAAAAGAATAACAACTCAGAAAGTGTATAAGCCTCTTAGATGTCTGAATCAGGCAGAGTTACACCTGTTTCTGCATTCAAATGTTTTATTCCTAACACCATAACACCTTCTGCCAGGATTGCAATATTTTTGATAGAACTTCACAGACAAATTTGCATTATGTAAAATGTTTGCCTTATGTTAAAAACGATTCCATCGTCAGTATTGTGAAATAATGAACATGTTAAACTAAGATTTTAATTGAGAAAGCTGATCCGAGAGCAGCGCTGCCTTTCGATCCTATATCTACACATGTTCCAACGACGCATTTAGCGACTGTTCTCTCTGCGTTGTGGTTTGGGAAACGCATATTTGGGAAACACGTGTTACATTGTTGGCTGTTGTAGGAAAGATACATTGTTAAAACAGTCATAAGCCTAAATTTCATCGCTAACGGGTAACCGTGCCCAGATAGTGACGACCAAGAAATTCCAAGGTTTTGTTTTCTGGTGGTACGAAACCTAGATAGGGATGTAGGGGCAAAAGTTTTGATTCCTGATGCTAGGAAGCCTTACATTACATTGCATGCTTATTACAGCACAACAAAATCCATGTGTACGTGTGTGTATAGTGCGTATGTTATCGTGTGTGTGTATGCATGTGTCTCTGCCTATGTTTGTGTTGCTTCACAGTCCCCGCTCTTCCATAAGGTGTTTTTTTATCTGTTTTTTAAATCTAATTTTACTACTTAGAATAGAGTTCCGTGTAGTCATGGCCCTATATAGTACTGTGCTTCTCCCATAGTCTGTTCTGGACTTGGGGACTGTGAAGAGACCTCTGGTGGCATGTCTTGTGGGGTATGCATGGGTGTCCGAGCTGTGCGCCAGTAGTTCAAACAGACAGCTCGGTGCATTCAACATGTCAATACCTCTCATAAATACAAATAGTGATGAAGTCAATCTCTCCTCCACTTTGAGCCAGGAGAAATGGACATATTAATATTAGCTCTCTGTGTACATCCAAGGGCCAGCCGTGCTGCCCTGTTCTGAGCCAACTGCAATTTTCCTAAGTCCTTTTTTGTGACACCTGACCACACGACTGAACTGTCCAGGTGTGACAAAACTAGGGCCTGTAGGTCCTGCCTTGTTGATAGTGCTGTTAAGAAGGTAGAGCAGCGCTTTATTATGGACATACTTCTCCCCATCTTAGCTACTGTTGTATCAATATGTTTTGACCATGACAGTTTACAATCCAGGGTTACTCCAAGCAGTTTAGTCACCTCAACTTGCTCAATTTCCACATTATTTATTACACGTTTTAGTTGAGGTTTAGGGTTTAGTGACTGATTTGTCCCAAATACAATGCTTTTAGTTTTAGAAATATTTAGGACTAACTTATTCCTTGCTAACCACTCTGAAACTAACTGCAAGTCTTTGTTAAGTGTTGCAGTCATTTCAGTCGCTGTGGTAGCTGATGTGTATAGTGTTGAGTCATCCACATACATAGACACACTGGCTTTACTCAAAGCCAGTGGCATGTCATTAGTAAAGATTGAAAAAAAATATGGGCCTAGACAGCTGCCCTGGGGAATTCCTGATTCTACCTGGATTATGTTGGAGAGGCTTCCATTAAAGAACACCCTCTGTGTTCTGTTAGATATGTAACTCTGTATCCACAATATAGCAGGGGGAGGAAAGCCATAACACATACGTTTTTCCAGCAGCAGACTACGATCGATAATGTCAAAAGCCACACTGAAGTCTAACAAAACAGCCCCACAATCTTTTATCATCAATTTCTCTCAGTCAATCATCAGTCATTTGTGTAAGTGCTGTGCTTGTTAAATGTCCTTCTCTATAAGCATGCTGAAAGTTTGTTGTCAATTTGTTTACTGTAAAATAGCATTGTATCTGGTCAACCACAATTTTTTCCAATACAGTGCCTTGCAAAAGTATTCATCCCCCTTGGCGTTTTTCCTATTTTGTTGCATTACAACCTTTAATTTGAATGGATTTTTATTTGGATTTCATGTAATGGACATACACGAAATAGTCCAAATTGGTGAAGTGAAATGAAAAGTCTAAAAAATATATAATGGAAAAGTGGTGCGTGCATATGTATTCACCCCCTTTGCTATGAAGCCCCTAAATAAGATCTGGTGCAACCAATTACCTTCAGAAGTCACATAATTAGTTAAATAAAGTCCACCTTTTTGCAATCTAAGTGTCACATGATCTTTCACATGATCTCAGTATATATATACCTGTTCTGAAAGGCCCCAGAGTCTGCAACACCACTAAGCAAGGGGCACCACCAAGCAAGCGGCACCATGAAGACCAAGGAGCTCTCCAAGCAGGTCAAGGACAAGGTTGTGGAGAAGTACAGATCAGGGTTGGGTTATAAAAAAATATCAGAAACTTTGAACATCCCACGGAGCACCATTAAATCCATTATAAAAAAATTGAAAGAATTTGGCACCACAACAAACCTGCCAAGAGAGGGCCACCCACCAAAACTCACGGACCAGGCAAGGAGGGCATTAATCAGAGAGGCAACAAAGAGGCTAATTGGTCAGCTATTTGTGCCAGTAAAGGGGGCTTTACTATTCTTAGGTAGCGGAATGACTTTTGCTTCCCTCCAAGCCAGGGAGCACACACATTCCCCGCCTGCACTTGTTCATGCCTGGCTTTGCACCGCTAACCACCAGGGGGAGCCAGCAGTACCGCGCCCTGACGGTGCCGGAACTCACCCAGCAGATGTTAGACGCCCGCAACATGATGGCGGCGTGTGACCCGCGCCATGGCCGCTACCTCACCGTGGCCACTGTATTCCGTGGGCCCATGTCCATGAAGGAGGTGGACGAGCAGATGCTGGCCATCCCGAACAAGAACAGTAGCTACTTTGTGGAGTGGATCCCCAGTAACGTCAAGGTGGCCGTGTGTGACATCGCACCCCGCGGCCTCAAGATGGCCTCCACGTTCATCGGCAACAGTACAGCCATCCAGGAGCTGTTCAAGCGCATCTCGGAGCAGTTTGCGGCCATGTTCCGCCGCAAGGCCTTCCTGCACTGGTTCACAGGGGAGGGCATGGACGAGATGGAGCTCACGGAGGCAGAGAGTAACATGAACGACCTAGTGTCTGAGTACCAGCAGTACCAGGAGGCCACGGCCAATGACGGGGAAGAGACATTTGACGATGAGGAAGAAGAGCTCAATGAGTAAGGAGATTGTGGACAGAATGTGTTTTGAAGTGTACTGTTTTGAAATGTGATATATTTGTTTTATGTCCAGAGGTCACGGAAGCTGTGGTGGGAATAAAACATTTTTAAAGGCTTTGAAACAAATGTGTTAAGTTTTCATCCAGTGGCGTTTTGTACTGTGATATGTTGTGTATATTCAAATCCGTATGTACTTTTCTCAATTCATGTTGGTTGTGGGTATGATATGGTTGCTGTATATTTGATTAGCACATTGGGAAGGCTGATTTTCTAAGCTTCTGCTCTAGCCTAGTTCAAAGGGAATGGAAGACAAAAACAAAGCCAAAACATGAAACTGTCTTGATTAACTTTCCCATATCCATCTTTATTTAACCTTCAACTATTGTGATATTGTACCCTTTACAATATAACATGTTCCTATTTACATCTTGGTCTGCCTCATAAAATAAGTTACAAACCTCAAGGGACTCTTCCTGGATAAAAAAAGGTCAATAGAAAATAAAAACGACACTGGTGTAAATGCGTAGTAGATATAGCTCCAGGCATTCCATTGTATGACTATGATAATGGTAAATACAGAAAATTTTATTGTCAATAGTTTGCTAATCAATTCTCCCTCCATTGTGTTTAGACTTGATTCCCTAGCAGTTGTATTTAGGGGACAAAGAAAGGGAACCAGCCATTGCCAACGCCAAGTGCTTTGTTCATGTATCACAACAGACAGGCCTCAATGCTCTGATTGTGGGGCCAAATCCCCCCTCCTTCCCCTGGTTATTCACAACAGCTTCTGAGCAAGGCTTTCTCTACTTAGAACTGTGGAGCTAACAATGGGGGCCTCCAGTCTGCACTCACTGAACTATTTCGAGCTATGCATGGCCGCAATGAGTCTTCCGCCATACACGTACTAGCTAACTGCATCAGTCCACTGCTAAATATTAGAGGCATTGATGTGAAAAACAGATACCCAAGTAGCCCCCCGAGAACAACTCCAGTGTGGGTGGGTGGGTGTAAATGTGCACTGTATGTATTACGTTATTATTACATTATTAAGAGCCGGCTGTTTATCACCCTTTGATATTGATGCATGTTAACTGTATCCTGTATCCAACAGGGAATGGAACCTTGAAGCCCCCATCATTGAAGACAATGTTTTCTCACTGAGCTATAGCTAAGGCATTACCCCTGGGAGCACATCTATGCAGCAATGATCTTGGCAGTGTTTTCACTTAATAGTGATTCTTTAAGTGTTAGCAGAAACTGTAAGTGTATATCCTGTTAAAGGATTTACTTCCTCAGAAAGTGACAGCATGGAACAAATATATGAGAAAAAGAAAGACAATTTAACTCAACAAACAACAACAAAACAATTATTTTGCTTTAGCAAGTAAGCAAGACGTTGCAACTATGGTAGAGCACTTCAGTCTGAATAGTGTGTGAATCAAACATGAATAAAATGGTTTATTCTTTTGTGAGTTTGAAGAATGAAAATAACCGCAAGAGACAGTACATGCAGCTGTTGAAGACCCATGAAACACTCCCCCCCCCCCCTTTTCACCTCACAAACCTTAAAAGTGGTTACAAGGGTCATACCATAGAGCTAGGTAGAGGGCACAACATTATATCTGTCCCATCATGGCGTCTGTAAGAGCATGGGCAGCGCCATTGAGGACATCTCCATTTTGAAGTAGTCCATTTTCTTCTTCTTCTACTTCTATGAGTTGGTAAACAAACGGAAAGGATGCATAGACCTACTGCCAGCTGGTGTGTGTTGTTTGAACCGGTATAAAGCCAAGGTTGATGATTTACTGCCACCTGCAGTTTGAAAGGTTCTTTATTTATTTTTTTCTTAGTCAACCTTGTGTTCTTGAACGTAGCCCTGTTTCTTTGTGTTCTTCAACGTAGCCCTGTCTTTCATTTTTGTTCATTGATTTCACCTGTGTTAGTTCCTCACCTGGTCTCATCAGCTCCTTATTTAGTTCAGCTCATTCTGTTTGTGCCTTGTGAGGTATTGTTTGTTTTGACTCTACTAAGCCTTTTTATAGCTTGTTTGTGAAACCAGTTACAGCCTTCAGTCCTAGTTTTTCTCCTGCCTGTTTGCCTACCTGTGTATGACCATTGCCTGCCTGTGACCACGATTCCTGCCTTCTGCGAAGGCGAAATAAACACCTGCTGCGCTCTGCGTGTGAATCTAAACCTTTTTCTCCCTGAGTATTCATTACACAGTTATGGAATGTTTGCTTATATAATTCATTGGCTGAACCTTCCTGATGACCTGGATGGAATTATGTGATCCATCCTTAACCAATAGGAAGTCCAACCCAGTTGACTACTTCAAAATTGTGAAATTCTTCAATAGTGCTGCCCAATGCTATACTGAACCAAAATATAAACGCAACATGTAAAGTGTTGGTCCCATGTTCATGAGCTGAAATAAAAGATCCCAGAAATTTTCTGTACGCAAAAAAAAGCATATTTCTCTTAAATGTTTTGCACAAAATTAGTTTACATCCCTGTTAATGAGCATTTCTCCTTTGCCAAGATAATCCATCCACCTGACAGGTGTGGCATATCAAGAAGCTGATTAAACATGATTATCATTACACAGGTGCACCTTGTGCTGGGGAGAATGAAAGTTCCCCTCACAGCTCCGCACGCAAGCACCATGGTCTTGTAGCAGATGCTACAAGACCATGGAGTGTGCGGAGGAGCGGGGTGACATGAGAGAACTTGGGAAGGTTGAACACCAGACGGGCTGCAACGTTCTCGATGAGTTGTAGGGGTTTAATGGCACAGGCAGGGAGCCCAGCCAACAGCGAGTTGCAGTAATCCAGACGGGAGATGACAAGTGCCTGGATTAGGACCTGTGCCGCTTCCTGTGTAAGGTAGGGTCGTACTCTGCGAATGTTGTAGAGCATGAACCTACAGGATCGGGTCACCGCTTTGATGTTAGCGGAGAACGACAGGGTGTTGTCCAGGGTCACGCCAAGGTTCTTTTCACTCTGGGAGGAGGACACAATCATCACTGGGGCCAAGCTTCCTGCCATCCAGGACCTCTATACCAGGCGGTGTCAGAGGAAGTACCTCAAAATTGTCAAAGACTCCAGCCACCCTAGTCATAGACTGTTCTCTCTGCTAACGCACAGCAAGCAGTACCGGAGCCTAGGTCCAAGAGGCTTCTAAACAGCTTCTACCCCTAAGCCATAAGACTCCTGAACAGCTAATCATCGCTACCTGGACTATTTGCATTGTCCCCCCCACCCCACCCCATCTTTTACGCTGCTGCTACTCTGTTTATTATTTATGCATAGTCACTTTAACTCTACCCACATGTACATACTACCTCAATTACCCTCGACTAACCGGTGCCCCCGCACATTGACTCTGTACTGGTACACCCTGTAAATAGCCTCCCTACTGTTATTTTATTTACTGCTGCTCTTTAATTATTTTTTACTTATCTATTTTTAACTCAAAACTTTTTTTCTTCTTATAACTGTTTTGTTGGTTAAGGGCTTGTAAATAAGCATTTCACTTTAAGGTCTACACCTGTTGTATTCGGCGCATTGAAACACATTGAATAACACATTCATAAATGGCAAAAAATTAAATTTGATTTGATCAAATCAGAAGCTTTATTTTGCCATGTACACAGTTAATTCATCTGTGTTGCTACTATCACGGTCCGCAAATGCGAGTGCAGTTGCTTTGTCCCATCGGAAATACTAATGCTATTTGCTTAATATTAGGAATACAGTAATCATTCTAGTATTTTAGGATAAGTGTACTATATTAATTATTGGATCACTAAAAAATACAACTTTTACATTACCGTGTAGTTTAACAATAAAATGGTCTGACAGTGAAGTGGACATACTCGGTATTCATATCCCTAAAGAAAGAAATGATCTCATTGCAATACATTTTTATAGAAAGTTAGCAAAAATAGAAAAGATCTTGCTACCGTGGAAAGGAAAATACCTGTCTATTTGTGGAAAAATCACCCTGATTAACTCTTCAGACATATCCCAGTTTACCTATTTGCTTATGGCCTTGCCTACACCTAGCGACTTGTTTAAAAAAAAATTGATGAGCAAAAATGTTTGGGGGGAAGGCAGAAATGATTAGATATTAAAGATTTAGACCTCTAACTAAAGGCATCAGTCATTCAAATGTTATTCTTAAATCCAAACTGGTTCTCTAGCAAATTAGTAAGAATGTTTCACCCCATGTTCAAGAATGGTCTTTTTCCCTTTATTCAGATTACAACCACTCACGTTCGGTTATTTGAAAATGAAATAATCTCCAAAATATCAAATTTTTTAAAACAAGCCATAGAAAGTTGGTTGCTATTTCAGTTTAATCCACCAGAAAGGACAACACAAATATTACAACAAATATTATGGTTAAACTCAAATATACAAATTGATAAAAAAAACAATATGTATAAAAAATTAAAGTATAATCTTTGTAAATTATATCATAAATAGGACTGGTGGAGTTATGTCACACATGCAGCTAACAAAAATATATGGAAATGTCTGCTCTACTCAAAATTACAACCAACTAATTGCAAAAATGGAAGAGGCAAGTGGAAGGGGGAGAAAGTAAGGAAATTGTCTGTCGGCCCTGATTTAAAGACCAAAATTGGCTAAAGAAAATTGTCACAAATACAAAAGTATACCAGTTTCATTTAAGGACGAAAAAATTGACAGCTGTGCCATATAGATTGCAAAATAGTTGGGAAGAGAGTTTCGATGTACCGATTCCATGGCACATGGTTTATGAACTGATACACAAAACAACGCTGAATTTAATACTCCGAGTTTTTCAATTTTAATTATTATACAAAATTCTTGCAACCAATAGAATGTTACATATAATGTGCCTTCGGAAAGTATTCAGACGCCTTGACCTTTTCCACATTTTGTTACTGTAATCAATACTCAGTGAGAAAAAGGTGTAGATTCACGGCGCAGAGCGCAGCAGGTGTTTATTTTGCCTTCGCAAAAGGCAGGAATCGTGGTCACAGGTAGGCAATGGTCATACACAGGTAGGCAAACAGGCAGGAGAATCAAAAACTAGGACTGAAGGCTATAACTGGTTCTCCCAAACGAGCTAGAAAAAGGCTTAGTAGAGTCAAAACAAACAATACCTCACAAGGCACAAACAGAATGAGCTGAACTAAATAAGGAGCTGATGAGACCAGGTGAGTAACTAACACAGGTGAAATCAATGAACAAAAATGAATGACAGGGCTACGTTCAAGAACACAAAGAAACAGGGCTATGTTCAAGAACACAAGGTTGACTAAGAAAATAAATACAGAACCTTACAGTTACGTTACAGCCTTATTCTAAAATAGATTAAATTGTTTTTTCCCCTCATTAATCTACACACAATACCCCATAATGACAAAGCAAAAACAGATTTGTAGATTTTTTTGCTAATGAATAGAAGAAAAAAAAATATATATATATCACATTTACATAAGTATTCAGACCCTTTGCCCAGAACTTTGTTGAAGCACCTTTGGCAGCGATTACAGCATTGAGTCCTCTTGGGTATGACTCTACAAGCTTGGCACACCTGCATTTGGGGAGTTTCTCCCATTCTTTTCTGCAGATCCTCTCAAGCTCTGTCAGGTTGGATGGGGAGCATCGCTGCACAGCTATTTTCAGGTCTCACCAGAGATGTTTGATCTGGTTCATGTCCGGGCTCTGGCTGGGCCACTCAAGGACATTCAGAGACTTGTCCCGAAGTGACTCCTGTGTTGTCGTGGATGTGTGCTTAGGGTCGTTGTCCTGTTGGAAGGTGAACCTTCGCCCCAGTCTGAGGTCCTGAGCGCTCTGGAGCAGGTTTTCATCAAGGATCTCTCTGGACTTTGCTCCGTTCATCTTTGCCTCGATCCTGCCTAGTCTCCCATTCCCTGCTGCTGAAAAACATCCACACAGCATGATGCTGCCACCACCATGCTTCGCCGTAGGGTGACGATTGTCATTCAGGCCAAAGAGTTCAATCTTGGTTTCATCAGACCAGATAATCTTGTTTATCATGGTCTGAGAGTCTTTAGGTGCCTTTTGGCAAACTCCAAGCGGGCTGTCATGTACCTTTTACTGAGGAATGGCTTCCATCTGGCCACTCTACCATAAAGGCCTGATTGGTGGAGTGCTGCAGAAATGGTTGTCCTTCTGGAAGTTTCTTCCATCTCCACAAAGGAACTCTAGAGCTCTGTCAGAGTGACCATCAGGTTCTTGGTCACCTCCCTGACCAAGGCCCTTCTCCCCCGATTGCTCAGTTTGGCTGGGCGGCCAGCTCTAGGAGTCTTGGTGGTTCCGAACATCTTCCATTTAAGAATGATGGAGGCCACTGTGTTCTTGGGGACCTTCAATGCTGCAGACATTTTTTGGTACCCTTCCCCAGATCTCTGCCTCGACATAATCCTGTCTCAGAGTTCTACGGACAATTCCTTCGACCTCATGGCTGTGTTTTTGCTTTGACATGCACTGTCAACTGTGGGACCTTATATAGACAGTTGTGTGCCTTTCTAAATCATGTCCAATCAATTGAATTTACCACAGGTGTACTCCAATCAAGTTGTAGAAACATCTCAAGGATGATCAATGGAAATAGGATGCACCTGAGCTCAATTTTGAGTCTCATAGCAAAGGGGCTGAATACTTATGTAAATAAGGTATTTCTGTTTTTAATTATAATACATTTGCATAAATAAATAAAATCAATTTTAGAATAAGGCTGTAACGTAACAAAATGTGGAAAAAGTCAAGGGTTCTGAATACTTTCCGAAGTTACTGTATGGGGGATACAACCATCACAGCTCAGAAAATTTTGCTGCATTTGTTTTGGTACTGTCCATATGTAGCTTGTTTTTTTGTCAGGAATGGCTGAAGAAATGCAACATTTACCTGGAGCTAACTCTGCAAATAGCACTGCTGGGTGATTTAAAAAGTCTTAGTCAATCGAATAATAATATAATAATACTCTTAGCAAAAATGTTATCTTCAATTTACAATCTGTAGAATCTATGAGAACAGAACGGTTCAGAACTTTGTGAAACATTACAGCACAGTTGAAAAATATATGGCAAATATCAATAAAAACTGGATGGTTTTCAGAGATAGATGGGAGGGGTTGAGTGGAGCTGAATGATGGGACTAAAAACAACAAGATAACTATTGTAAACTATACTGTGTCCATAAAATGTATATAGTATGCATACATTGGAAGTAGATGCCTAATAGTTGTTGTCCATTAGTTTACTCCAATTAGGGGAGGGATGGTAGGGTTAGTGGGAATTAATAAAGGAACATTTATTTAAAAAAATATACATTACCAGTCAAAAGTTTGGACACCCCTACTCATTCAAGGGTTTTTCTTTATTTTGACAATTTTCTACATTGTAGAATAATAGTGAAGACATCAAAACTACAAAATAACACATATGGAATCATGTAGTAACACAAAATAACTCCTTGTAGGTGTTATCCTAAACATTCACATTTTGCAAGCAGGAGCCAACCTAGAATCAACGTTGTCACTTACTAGAGTACCTGTATGATAGCAGCCTGACCAGCTGTTAATTTTAAAATCTCATTTTCATCTAACGTATCTCCTAAATGAGACTGAAACGGGTTACCTCTGAAATATGATTGGACGAAGATTGGAGAGATTGACTGTACAATACATCATTATGTATTTGGAACAACAAATACAGACCCAGTCAAACGTTTGGACACACCTACTCATTCAAGGGTTTTTCTTTATTTTTACTATTTTCTACATTGTAGAATAATAGTGAAGACATCAAAACTATGAAATAGCACATATGGAATCATGTAGTAACCAAAAAAGTGTTCAACAAATCAAAATATATTGAGATTCTTCAAAGTAACCACCCCTTGCCTTGATGACAGCTTTGCACACTCTTCACATTCTCTCAACCGGCTTCATGGGGAATGCTTTTCCAACAGTGTTGAAGGAGTTCCCACATGTGCTGAGCACTTGTTGGCTGCTTTTCCTTCACTCTGTGGGCCAACTCATCCCAAACCATCTCAATTGGGTTGAGGTCGGGTGATTGTGGAGGCCAGGTCATCTGATGCAACACTCCATCACTCTCCATGGTCAAATAGCCCTTACACAGCCTGGAGGTCTGTTTTGGGTCATTGTGGTAGCCATGCTGGTTAAATGTGCCTTGAATTCTAAATAAATAACTGACAGTGTCACCAGCAAAGCACCCCCACACCATCACATCTCCTCCTCCATGCTTCACGGTGGGAACCACACATGCGGAGATCATCCGTTCACCTACTCTGCGTCTCACAAAGACACGGCAGTTGAAACCAAAAATCGAACATTTGGACTCATCAGACCAAAGGACAGATTTTCACCGGTCTAATGTCCATTGCTCGTGTTTCTTGGCCCAATCATGTCTCTTCTTCTTATTGGTGTCCTTTAGTAGTGGTTTCTTTGCAGCAATTCGACCATGAAGGCCTGATTCACACAGTCTCCTCTGAACAGTGGATGTTGATTGCAGCCCTGTGAACAGTTGATGTTGATTGCAGTCCTGTGAAGCATTTATTTGGGCTGCAATCTGAGGTGCAGTTAACACTAATGAACTTATCCTCTGCAGCAGAGGTAACTCTGGGTCTTCCTTTCCTGTGGCAGTCCTCAGGAGAGCCAGTTTCATCATTGCGCTTGATGGTTTTTACGACTGCACTTGAAGAAACTGCACTTGAAGAAACTTTCAAAAATGATGCAGACAATTACATTGATGGAAGCCACAATCTATCTGCAATATTAAAGCTGATCTACCAATCATAATGTTTTTTTTACAAAATCATTCTGGTATTGTTGGAAAGCTCAGATTATCCAATTATTAAGGGAATCACTGTTATTTACCTCCATCACAAGGTTATGATGGGGAGAAAATCAGAGCTGTAGGCCTACATTGTTTAACCTGTAGCCAAGGCTCTGTAGTCTATGTGGTAAATCATGGCTGGCAATGGTATTGGTTACAATCTGCCACAATAGCAATGTGGCAGCTATATGAGGGGATAGTAGGCCTAGTTGGACAAGGCTATCTTAATGTGCACATGATGGAAGTTAGAGGTAAATATACATTATTTCATGGGGTAAAAAAATGCACAGAGTAAAATGTGACTAAAATGACTTTGACTAAAACTAGACTAAAATTATCCAGAGTTTTTAGTCAACTGATAATAACTAAAACTACGAAGGATGAAATGACTAAAATGGGACTATGACTCAAATGTAATCTAAAATGGCTGCCAAAATTAACACTGTTTATCACTTGAGGAATTGGTTGGATATTTAATTCCATTTCTGGACACAGCCACGGCACCCTATCAGACTGATAGTGAAGCAGAGCAGTTCTGGTTCCACCTCAGAGTATCATTGTGAATAGCTGGAGACCTGCTGTAAACAGTGAAAGAATATAGCTAGGGGCATATCTCTAGTCTAGCCATAGATACTGTTGTTTTTGCTGTATGCCATCATTGAATAAGATTACCAATGGTTAGCTAGGTATCTAGGATATTTCACTTAGCAGCTAACCATTTACAGTAACAGCAGTTCATTAACATACACTATCGTTCTTGTGGCTAGCTTACAAAACAAACCCTAAATCTAAAGCAGAAATTGAGAAATATCCCCTTATCTTGGCATTAAAGTGAGAATCCGTAGTTGAAACAATAACAAAGTTCCACCCCACCTCTGTTTTGGTAAAAAGCTGAGAGATGGGCCTGGAGAAATGTAACCACTCTCACATTCATAGGCAGAGCTATGGATGCAAGGACTGACCATCCATGATATCAAAATGATAGTTTTAACCATGTTTTGAGTCTGTACAGTGTTGTTGTTTACATTGACATATTTTACAAACATTGGAGTAAAGCAAGGTTCTGATGGGGTATGACAGTTGAACTAACTAAGCTCATGAGGTATAAGTTATATTCTTCATTATTTTGTAAGTCCAACTAAGGATTCTAGCTTCAATAGATGAATTAATAGCTATGAATTAATAGATCATAGATCAATAGAAGTTAGATAGGTGAACTCCACAGGAGGTTGGTGGCACCTTAATTGGGGAGGATGGGCTCATGGTAATGGCTGGAGCGGAATTGTGGAATGGTATCAAATATATCAAACACGTGGTTTCCATGTGTATGATGCCATTCTATTTGCTCCGTTCCAGCCATTATTATGAGCCGTCCTCCCCTCAGCAGCTTCCACTGGTAAACTCATATTTTGAAGGGATAGGAAGTGTTGGCTGTGCATTTGGCCAGTGACAGGCATTCCACATTTAACCCCACCCACATGTGAAAATCGAAATATTAAGTAGTTTTTTGGTTTATATGCGAGATAACAAAACAAGCCATTTTAAATTTTTTCATTGCTCTGTTTTAACACAGAAAAGGAATTAACCACATGTACACAGACCGAAAATATCTTTGTCCCATTGTTCTTGTTATTGTATTTAAAAAAATCAACTCCAAGCAATGAGTAACAATGAGTCACAGGGTCTGATTTTGGTTTGGGTTGTGTGTAATTCACCATGCAACCAAACAAATGATTATTTTTAAATAATGATGTGTTATATTCATCTAAATGTTCACAAAATACACAAGGTTCAGGGTTCATCATCTAGAATTCAGTTGTATGCACATGTTGGAGAATTGTACCATGCAATTGTTTATGAGAGAGCAAGATGTAAGATTAATATTAAGATCCTAAATTAAGGTGTATGAATACAGGGCCTGCTCATCTGTTATTAACCTGTTATAGTTACATGTACCTATGATCAGTAGATGGCGCTGTGATACAGCTTTAAGGAGGTTATACACAAAACTCAGTAAATGTATATTTATGACTTGGAAAGGTTATAATCAAGCGATCAAGTTATCAAATTATTCACCAAGGTAGCAAGTGGGTACAAGTCCCCAACAAAATAACTGAATGATGTGAAAATACAAATACAAATACATATGGTGTTGATCAAACATATATAATATATAATATAATAATAATAATAATAATAATAATAATAATAATAATAATATTCCATACAAACAATTCATTGCGCTGTCAATACATAAGTTCCTTTGCATAACTCAAGATAATGTGAAATTCCTCCCATAAAGTTACACTTGCATGAGTGTAAATAGATATGTATTGGAGTTTTTATTCTTTCTTTTTTTTTTTTACATTTTATGTGAAATTTGTAAATGTCAAGGTTAGATGTAATAGGGTATAACCCAATTTAAAATATATGCCTATCCAGCAATTTGGGAATGGTGTCAGACCATTAAAATCAGCCTGGCATCTCTGATGAGTGGATAGCATTAATGAGTTTAGAGAAGAAGAGTGTTAGATCATGCCAATGCTGAGGAGCTACACAAAGTACACGAGACTGTATAATTGGCAATTCAAATTACACAAAACTCCTCACTAAATGTATAAATATGCACAGAGCTTGGCAAGGGCGCTGGTGCCTTTTCTGTGAAGTCATTAGACATTCTGGGCACTTGCGACTGTTACGCCGACGATCGCAGTAAAGACTCCCCTGAGAGAAAGAGAGAGTACAGAGAGAGCGAAGAGAGAATGGAGAGAGTGGGAAAAAATCTATTCCCTCGAGGCAGCAGAACTAAAATTAGAAAATTCAACCCTTTATAGGCATCTCAAACAGAATCCTTCCTGTGAGCTATTTGTCGTTAAAAATAAATAAATAAATAACTCAGACCAAATCAAATGAAATCTGTTGATGGTGGCTGTATTTTATCCCCATTTACTAATAGAGCAATTATCACAGAGCCCAAGGACACTTGGGCTGTTTTTACGGTTATGCCTGTTATGTGTGGCACAGGAGAAAGTACACAGAGAGAATAATTAGAATTGGCAGCACACTCGGCAGACACAACTGTGCAGGGACTATGTCTTAGCAAAGTCCTGGCTGCCGTGGTAATGGTAAAAAAGAGGGTTGTCAATGCAACCCGAAAGGAGGTGATCTCATAACAAGGGGGCGGGAGGGAGAGGAAAGGGGGAAAAGGTGGGGTGAGCGAGATAGACGGAGAGAGAGAGCGAGAGAGAGAGAGAGAGAGAGAGAGAGAGAGAGAGAGAGAGAGAGAGACAGGGGAAAAATAAGGGAAATAGGGGTAGAGATAAGACGGGAGGGAGAGAAACTGCAGGGGAGTCTCTTCAGTTTGATAGAAAGAGGGCAGCGTAGAAGAGCAGTTGACTGACCGTGCATGCACTCACAGGACAGCCTCTCAAGCAGTGCACTTGGCCATGCTTATTCAGGAAAAACACACACACATACAAACACACACACACACAGAGCAAGGAGCTGGGAGCTGGGAAGGCAGGCCAGGAGAAGGAAACCAAAATGGGGCAGAGCGCCCAAGTTTAAGAACCAGCAGCTGTCACAAGGGGCGGGGGGCCTCAGACAAGCACCAGCCAGCCAGACAGCTGGCCAGCCATGGGGACCCGCCAGGCGGGAGAGAGAGAGAGAGGAAACCAGAGGAGCATGTACCCAGCAGGACACAGACCCTACCAGCAGCCCTGCAGCTCCCCAACACTAGACGGCCACTTCTACCAGAGATGCAAGAAAACCAGGCTGAGTGGGTGCTGACTAAATAGCTCTTGCCCCTGAGCGGTTTAACCAGGGGTGGGAGGGCGGTTGTGGTCAACAGATGTGGTCGTTGCGGAGGGCCATGGGGCCGGAGCCATCGCGGAGGCGCTGTCTGCTCAGGTGGCTCGGGTTGAAGGTGTGCCGCAGGAGCACGCTGGTGTTCGCCCTGCTCTGGTTCGGCTCCTGGGTGTTCCTCAATGGCCTGGTGTTTGTGCACCGGACCATCCTCTCCGACTACTGCACGGACGACAAGAGCAAGAAGATCCTGCAGAGAGTGGTGAGTACTGTACATGGGGACGGCGGACTCACACTTCTGTTTTTATGTTGACACTGAACTTGAGGTTAGTGTGTATACTGATACACACAACGTAAAATGTGTATGTGTGTGTTTGTGACATAACATAAACCATACACTAAGCCAAACAATTTTGCACATGAAGATAATGTAGAGTAGATAGATTGAAATATTGACAGATCTAAACAAATGGACAAAATATTTTCTCAGGGTAAAGTTATTTAACCAGTAGACATCTCTCTGTCTTGGACAAATACCTTTTGAATTCTGCCATCTAACACTCACAGAGTGTAACACACTGTGATGGAATTAAGCCGAATTTACAGGATATCTTCAGAGTGTAGAGCGGAGCAACAATAAAACAACTTTAGTTGCTCCTCTCTCTCTCTCCCCCTTACTCTTAACCTCTCTACCATAGATTTACGCCTTTTAATAAACTTGCTACCCCTTACAAAAAGGATTGCAGTTTTGAAACTGCAGTAAAAGTGCAGTAACTGCAGTCGACTGTGGAATTTTGGATGCAGTGATTGCAGAATAACTGCAGTGTACTACAGTTAAACTGCAAAAATCCTGCAGTAAACAAAACAATTTTTGG
Organism: Coregonus clupeaformis; assembly: GCF_020615455.1. Taxonomy (NCBI): domain Eukaryota; kingdom Metazoa; phylum Chordata; class Actinopteri; order Salmoniformes; family Salmonidae; genus Coregonus; species Coregonus clupeaformis. Next base: position 28,451,060 of record NC_059225.1, read on the forward strand.
ACGCAGTATTTACAGCCTACTACAGTTAAAATGCATTCTAACTACAGTTATACTACAGTGTAATGCAGTGATATTGCACTCTGACTGCAATCTTTTTTCATAAGGGACGCGCGGAGTCCACAATCCATCCCTCTGTTTACTTATGAGACAGAATTATCTATTTCTCAAAAATAATTGCTGGTAGTAATAAAACTGTAAGACATGGTGCATTACACATTTTGCATGTTTTTTTGTTTCTCTACGCTTTTTTTCCCAGAGCAAGTCTTGATTTGATAAACAATACAGTGAGACTTAACTGTATTTCATCCAATTCCGAATGGATACTCACCTGGGTTAACTTCTAGAAGTGGCCCTGAACCTCAAACAAAAGAATCGCAATTCTTACTGGGATTACTTCTTGGTTCTAATGCTTTCGCATAAAGCGCGCTTTTAAACTGGATTACACACAATATTGAGTGCGTGATTAAATTACATTTCAGTTGGTCACTTCTGGAAGTGAGCCGCAAATCTCTTCCAGGTAGGCGTAGACCGAGACTGAAGTTGTTATTTCTCACCCAAATCATAACAAGAAGATAGCGTAACTTATCCCATTCTGGCTAACCGTCATCACTTCACCGCCAAAACCACACAAGACAGAAAGGGCTAGATTTCTAAAGCTTTGCACCAATTTTTCCAAAGGCAATTCAACTTGCACTGTAAAAAAATAAATATATATGTTGATTTAATGTAAAAAAAACAGCTGCAATAGGATTGTGACTTTGCTCAACAAATGAGCATTGAAGTTGATTCAACGTGTAAGGCAACCAGCTGCAATAGGATTGTGAGTTTGCTCAACATTTGGGCATAAAGCTGAACCAACATACATTCTCAAGTTGAATTGTATGTTCACTCAACTTTGAATTTTCGGCTGAGTAAACATACAATTCAACTTGAGAATGTATTATACCATATTTGCATATTTCCCAGTGTACCTTGCCTTTTGAGTGAATTGTCGTTACCACCCATGACTGTATTTGTTAGTGACAGACACAAGGTTGTTGTATTCAGTCCTGTAGCCTTCACTAAGTGAGCGTCTAAGTGAATATCTTATCTTTAAAATGAAACTCTTTATGACAATACATTACATATATCATAAGGCCTTTCTTTGAGGACCTAGTTACACCCTAATGCAGTGGTCTGAAACTCCTGGTTTACAGGCCACATCAAGCCTGCAAGTCACAATGTCTGCCTATTTATGAGGAAGACAATCTATTAAAGTAATGGTCTTGACCAGACTTAATAGCAACAAGTAGACATGTAATCAATTATATTATCAATGAGATAATCTTCCCAATCAGATATTATCTGCTTAATTCATCCATGTTTAATTAAGCATTTCTCATAAAGGTTTCAGAACAAATGTATGCATTTGACATTCCTATGAAATGGACATTTATTAAATGCCACCCATATGACCTGTGCAATAAATAACAGACTTTTATTTATATGGATGACACACGTCAAGGGGAGACTTCAAGACATGAACATTGCTATGTTGTGTGTTCTCTCTTGATAATGTTTTGAGCGCAGTGACAGTTCACAGAGGAAATGTTACACCCTTCTGTCTCCTCAGGGCGAAGGCCTTGGTCTCAGATCAACGAGTACCTTTGATTCCATGGAATGTTCTGTCCTCTAAATATTAAACGAAAAAGAAGGACTCAGGGTGGGTATCTAATCTGACACAATGAGCTACTGCTGATTGTCCAGCCATTAATTTAATGACACAAAATATGACTAAATACACAAGGTAATAATAGCTAGATTTCGTATTATGATTACATGAACCCCATTGTCTCCCATCAACATTTACTCTGCCAATTGCTTAAATGTTTAACCTCATAAATAACCCCAAACATGCTTTGAAATTCCCCTTTAAATGCAGCTAGTCCAATATATCATGTGGACAGACAATCAATTTGCACGAAATAGACAAACAGTGGTTGCTTTTGGCGAACTGCCCAGTGCAACAGGCCAACAGTCTGTCGGTTCTTCTTTTGACATTGTTACAGGCCCTAATGTTGGCCAACCTCAGAAAGTAGCCTCTCTTTAGGGTCAAACTGACCATTGTGTGCCGAGGTTGACAGAATGGAACTAAAACCACCCAACCTCCGCTTTTGCTGTCTGAGTGTTTATTCCTGTTCAGACAGATAGTTCCTGTTCTGTCTGATGTCAGTATACATCATTATTTATTTGCATTTGTGCAATGATATGGTTAATATGTACCCACATACAGTACTCAGAGGATTTACCTCTTTATTCTGGTAAAGTGTACAGATATAAACGTGTTAAGGCTGATGTACATTTCATCATGACCTATAATTTATTTAGCTTCTAATCTAAATGTTGTTGCATATAGGATGTTTGGGGCTAAATTGATATATTATGTGGCTTGAGGCGAACACTGAGGCTTGAGGCTAAATTGTATATAAAATGCAGTCGTTTTTATCTCAATATCAAATCATTTCTGGGTAAAAGTACCTTACTGTGATTGTTTTCAATTACAATGGTTAAGAAAATAAACCATTACTCAAGCAAGAATTTTGCTAGGACTGTCTGGGAGTGGTCTGAGTGGGGAGGGGGAAACTGAAAACTAGCTATTATTGGCAGAGAGGTTTGGAACTCTTTCTTATTGGTCTATTCATTAATTTACCGCCTGGTGATGTCACCAGGCAGGCCAAAACTCCATCCCACCAAAACAGGCAGAACTTTCAGGTAGTCTTTTCAAACAGCTCTTACGCTAAAAGGGCATTATGATAATTTTCACAATTTCACAGCATTATTCCAACCTCATAGTGTGGAAATATATATATATATATATATATATATATATATTGTGATGTCACGAGAGGCTACACAGCTTTCAGCGGGATTGCTCAAGTAGTGCAAGGAGACCAGGTTCAATCAAAACAAGGATTTTATTAAAGGTCTTGGGAAACTAACGAAAGTATAACACAATTCTGTTCTCTTGTGGCTCTTTAAGGGTTAACAGTTCAGGGATGTCTCTTCCACATCCAAAATCATAACTCTCACTCGCTCAAAATAACTTTTCCCCAGTCTTACTGTATTCCACGTTGCAGCTAGTGGCCAACCCAGCAAAACGTCCTTCCAAATGTCCCACACGTATTTCCACAGGTGCATATATCCAAAGGTGAGTATTTCCCAAAGGTAAGTATCTCCAAATCCTTATATTCCTCATGGAAGTGGACGTGCAGCACTCTTGTCCTCCAGAGAGCCCAGGTTGGAGACTGTGTCTCTTCCCTTCCCAAACCTTCAGCTCATCAGCTCCTCATTTGTTTCAGCTGCGTGGGAAGATTGGCCATAGAGGGGTGGAGTTCCCGACCATACCAGCAGATGGAGCCATAGCTGTCTGGGTTTGCAGCCACCTCAGGGGATGTAACGTCCCTCCAGGACACAGCCTCTCGTGACATCACAAATATATATATATATATATATATATACAGTGGGGGAAAAAAGTATTTAGTCAGCCACCAATTGTGCAAGTTCTCCCACTTAAAAAGATGAGAGAGGCTTGTAATTTTCATCATAGGTACACGTCAACTATGACAGACAAAATGAGAAAAAAAAATCCAGAAAATCACATTGTAGGATTTTTATGAATTTATTTGCAAATTATGGTGGAAAATAAGTATTTGGTCAATAACAAAAGTTTCTCAATACTTTGTTATATACCCTTTGTTGGCAATGACACAGGTCAAACGTTTTCTGTAAGTCTTCACAAGGTTTTCACACACTGTTGCTGGTATTTTGGCCCATTCCTCCATGCAGATCTCCTCTAGAGCAGTGATGTTTTGGGGCTGTCGCTGGGCAACACAGACTTTCAACTCCCTCCAAAGATTTTCTATGGGGTTGAGCTCTGGAGACTGGCTAGGCCATTCCAGGACCTTGAAATGCTTCTTACGAAGCCACTCCTTCGTTGCCCGGGCGGTGTGTTTGGGATCATTGTCATGCTGAAAGACCCAGTCACGTTTAATCTTCAATGCCGTTGCTGATGGAAGGAGGTTTTCACTAAAAATCTCACGATACATGGCCCCATTCATTCTTTCCTTTACACGGATCAGTCGTCCTGGTCCCTTTGCAGAAAAACAGCCCCAAAGCATGATGTTTCCACCCCCATGCTTCACAGTAGGTATGGTGTTCTTTGGATGCAACTCAGCATTCTTTGTCCTCCAAACACGAGCGAGTTGAGTTTTTACCAAAAAGTTCTATTTTGGTTTCATCTGACCATATGACATTCTCCCAATCCTCTTCTGGATCATCCAGATGCACTCTAGCAAACTTCAGACGGGCCTGGACATGTACTGGCTTAAGCAGGGGGGACACGTCTTGCACTGCAGGATTTGAGTCCCTTGCGGCGTAGTGTGTTACTGATGGTAGGCTTTGTTACTGGTCCCAGCTCTCTGCAGGTCATTCACTAGGTCCCCCCGTGTGGTTCTGGGATTTTTGCTCACCGCTCTTGTGATCATTTTGACCCCACGGGTGAGATCTTGCGTGGAGCCCCAGATCGAGGGAGATTATCAGTGGTCTTGTATGTCTTCCATTTCCTAATAATTGCTCCCACAGTTGATTTCTTCAAACCAAGCTGCTTACCTATTGCAGATTCAGTCTTCCCAGCCTGGTGCAGGTCTACAATTTTGTTTCTGGTGTCCTTTGACAGCTCTTTGGTCTTGGCCATAGTGGAGTTTGGAGTGTGACTGTTTGAGGTTTTGGACAGGTGTCTTTTATACTGATAACAAGTTCAAACAGGTGCCATTAATACAGGTAACGAGTGGAGGACAGAGGAGCCTCTTCAAGAAGTTGTTACAGGTCTGTGAGAGCCAGAAATCTTGCTTGTTTTTAGGTGACCAAATACTTATTTTCCACCACAATTTGCAAATAAATTCATTAAAAATCCTACAATGTGATTTTCTGGAGAAAAATAATCTCAATTTGTTTGTCATAGTTGACGTGTACCTATGATGAAAATTACAGGCCTCTCTCATATTTTTAAGTGGGAGAACTTGCACAATTGGTGGCTCACTAAATACTTTTTTCCCCCACTGTATTGTGGTTAAACTCATATATACTAATTGATAAAAAAACTTTATTTTTTTAGAAAATTTTTCTTCGTAAATTATATTATCGGTAGGAATGGTGGAGTTATGTCGCACATGCAGCTAACAAAAACATATGGAAATGTGTGCTCTACCCAAAATTACAACCAAATAATTGCAGCATTACTGCAAAAATGGAAGAGGAAAGTGGAAGGAGGAAAAAGTAAAGAACTTGTCTGTTGGCCTTGAATTAAAGAACATAATTGGTTAAAGAAGATTGTGATAAATAAAACAGTTTACCAGTTTCATTTAAGGACCAAAAGATTGACAGCCTTCCAATATAGATTGCAAAATAGTTGGGAAGAGATTTTTGACGTATGGATTCCATGGCATAGTGTTTATGAACTTATACGCAAAACGACGCCGGATTCAAAACGTATAATTTTTCAATTTAAATTATTATATAAAATTCTTGCTACCAATAGAATGTTATTTGTATGAGGGATACAATCTTCCCAGCTCTGCAGATTTGGCTGTGAAGAGACAGAATCATTAGATCATTTGTTTTGGTACTGTCCATTTGTAGCTTGTTTCTGGACACAGGTCCAGGAATGGCTGAAGGATTGCAATATTTGCATGGAGCTGACCCTGCAGATAGCACTACTGGGTGATCTGAAAAGTCATAGTCAATCGATCAATAATATAATAATACTTTTAGTAAAAATGTTTATTTTCAATTTACGATCTGTAGAAACAATGAGAATAGAAAGGTTCAGAACTTTTATAAAACATCACAGTACAGTTGAAAAATATATGGCAAATAGAAATCCAATATGGATGGTGTTAAGAGATAGATGGGAGGTGTTGAATGGAGCTGAAGGATGGGACTAATAACAACAACTAATATCAACAAGATAACTAGTGTAAGACATGCTGTGTCCATAGTAAGTATATTGGTTATATATTGTGAGCTTTTGTAAAAGAGCACAATTAGAAAGATATGGCATATAGAAGCATACCAGATGGACATCATGAAAATGATCGGAGGAAGTTCAGGAGTAAAAACAAACAAAATATAATTATTGACTGTGTCCATAAAATGTATATAGTATGTATAAGCATGAAGTAGAGGCCTAAGCATTGTTGTTCACTAGTTTACTCCAATTAGGGAAGGGATGGTGGGGTTGGAAAGTAATGTAATAAAGGGAAATATATGTATGTATATGCGTATATATATATATATATATATATATATATATATATATATATATATATATATATATATATATGCAAGAAAGAAAAAAACATATGGGAGGTTGGAGGTGATGCAGACAATTACATTGATGGAAGTTACAATCTATCTGCAATATTAAAGCTGATCTACCCCCTAAAAAATAAAAATAAAAAAAAAAAAGATAGAGTAAACGACACGAAGCTAAACAATCACACACAACATCATACAGAACAGTTCAGGACTAAATAGGGGTGGTGATGAGATGATGAGGTGCAGGTGCACTGGAGGTGATTAGGGTGCGTTGGGTTTCCATTCCGGTGTTGCCGAGGTGGTGCACTCAGACCGGTGGCTCAGTAGACCGGCGAATCAGAGCGCCGGAGGGGAGCAACAGGAGGAGACATGACAGTACCCCCACCCCCTGACGCGCGGCTCCAGCCGCTGGACATCGCCGGCCAGGAGGACGACCCCGAGGACGAGGAGCGGGCCAGTCAGGGCTGCGACAGTGGAAGTCCCGAATTAGGTTGAGGTCCAGAACATCCCCAGCCGGAACCCAGCTCCTCTCTTCAGGACCATGCCCCTCCCAGTCCACCAGGTAATGGAGCCATCCCCTACGGTACCTGCAGTCCAGCAGGTCCCTCACCGCATACGCAGGACTCCCGTCAATGTCCAAGTGCGGAGGAGGCGTACCTGGAGGACCTTAAACGGCTCCACAAACCGGGGGCTCAGTTTCTTGCAGGGCAGGCGGAGAGGGAGGTTTTTTTGTGGTCAGCCAGACACGATCCCCAGGCTGGAATACAGGGGCCTCTCAGCAGTGGCGGTCGGCTTGGTCCTTCTGATGACTAATGGCCCTCTGGAGACGGACACGGGCGGCGTCCCAGACCTGTCCGGCCCTGTGGAACCACTCGCCGAAAGTGGGCACATCGGTCTGGCTGGGTGTCCAAGGGGCCAGGGCCGGCTGGTACCCCAGGACGCACTGGAAGGGAGTGAGCCCCGTGGAGGAGTGAACGAGGGAGTTCTGGGCATATTCTGCCCAGGGAAGAAACCTCGCCCACTCACCCTGCCGGTCCTGACAGTGGCAACAAAGAAAATAATGCGCTCCACCTGCCCATTTGACTGAGACCCATTTGACTGAGACCGATCTTCTCCAGGAAAGCCTTCCACACTCGGGAGGTGAATTGGGGGCCACGGTCCGAGACGATGTCCTCCGGAAGTCCATAATGCCGGAAGACCTGTTGGAACAGAACCTCAGTGACCTGGAGAGCAGAAGGAAGACCAGTTAGTGGCAAAAAAACGGCATGATTTGGAGAACCGATCTACGACCACCATGACTGTGGTGAAGCCGTCAGAACGTGGAAGGTCAGTGACAAGGTTTATGGACAGGTGTGACCAAGGTCGCTGAGGCACTGGGAGAGGAACTAGTTTGCCTGCCAGGGCATTCCGAGGTGTCTTCATTTGGGCACATACGGAACAGGAGTTGACATAGCGGGAGACCTCAGAACCCAAGGTGGGCCACCAGTATTTCTGGGCTAGAGAATGCAGGGTAGTATGCGCCCAGATCAGCTGGCAGTCACGGACACTGGTGGGTACATACACGCGCCCCGGAGGGGCATTGGCAGGCGCTGGGTCCTCCTGAGCCGCCAGGCGGATGTCATTGTCCACATCCCAAATGACAGGTGCAACGATGAGAGACGAGGGCAGGATAGGACGCCCCAGATCCTTCCTTTCTCTTGTATGGTGCATCCTGGAGAGTGCGTCGGCCTTCACATTCTGGGATCCTGGGCGGTAGGACAGAATGAATTGGAAGCGAGTGAGAAATTGGGCCCACCTAGCTTGACGAGAGTTCATCCGTTTCATTGCCCGTATGTGCTCAAAATTCTGGTGGTCAGTAAGAAATTGGAATGGATGGACTGCGCCCTCCAGCCAGTGTCTCCATTACTCCAGAGCGAGGACCACCACCAACAGCTCCCTGTTGCCAACTCCATAGTTCCTCTCTGCGGGGGTAAGCTTTTTAGAGAAAAAGGCACAGTGATACATTTTCTCTGGCTTACCGTGCCGCTGGGAGAGGACCGCACCCACGCCCTCCTCCGATGCGTCCACCTCCAGGATGAAAGGACGAGAAGGATCTGGGTCTTTTAGGATGGGCTCTGTGGTGAACCACCCCTTCAGCCTCTTGAAGGCAGCGTCAGCCTCAGGGTTCCAGGTCAGCTTCTGAGGCCCACCCTTAAGGAGAGAAGTGAGCGGGGTGGCTGTGGAGCTGAAGGACCTGATGAAACGCTGGTAGAAATTAGCGAAGCCCAGGAAGCTCTGTAGGCCCTGATGGTGATGGGAACTGGCCATGACCTGACGGCGTCTGTCTTCACTCCCTCCATGAACACCCCCTGAGGACTGATCCGGTATCCCAGGAAGGAGATGGCCTGTTGGTGGAATTCACATTTCTCCCCCTTCACCAACAGGCTGTGTTCCCGGAGGCGGAGTAGGACAGCTCGGACGTCTCTGACGTGCTCCTCGAACGTAGCCGAGTAGATCAGGATATCGTCGATGTACACCACCAACTGTCTACTCAGCATGTCCCGGAACACGTCACTACTGGAACACCACCGGCAGGCAGGTCTTCTGGCATGAGGTGGACCAGGCTGTGATCCTCCTGGTGCTCCAATTGATGGTGGGGTTGTGTAGTCTGAGCCAGGGTAATCCCAAGACGATCCGGTGAAGGGGTGATGTGACGATGTGGAATGACAACTCCTCGTGGTGCTCCAGTAGTGTGGGAATGGTGATGGTGATGGGGAGAGTGACGTGCGTAATGGTGCCTGATCCAAAGGGTTTATTTTCCAGTGAGGTGACATGTAGCGGAGATAGCAGTGACACGGTGGGCAAACCCCATTCAGAGACCAGCTCCCTATCTATAAGGTTCCCAGCTGATCCGGAATATATCATTGCAGTAGAAATGGAAGAGAAGGAATAACCAGTCACCGTTATGGGAACTAAAAACAATGGTTTTGTGATAGCAGCTGACGTAACACTCACGGAGCGGCGACAGGAGTCATACCGCCTAGATAGGGAGCCACCAGGAGATCTGTGGTCCGTGGTGGTGTAGGGGGGGCTGCCCACCTCCATGGGTGAGGACTCGGAAGCAGGACGGCTTCCATCGCTCCGGGAGGTGTTGGGAACACCGTCTCTCTCTCAACATGCCGTCAAGACTGATGGATGTGGTGATGAGGGTATCAAGGTCCATCTCGTCGTCCCGACATGTGAGTTCCGTCTTGATGTCCTCCCGTAAGCCTCTCCTGAAGGCCGTGCGCAGAGCTCGCTCATTCCAGCCGGAAGACGCCGCCACCATGCGAAAGCTCAGAGCGTACTCGGACGCGGGCCCCTCTCTCTGTTGTAGATGGAGGAGACGCTCACCCCCGTCCTTTTCCTCCGTGGGATGATCATACACCGCCCTGAACTGAGCTAGGAAGGTAGGGTAGGGAAGCGCCACTGCCTCCTCCTTCCCAGACTGCCGTGGCCCAATCCAGCGTCTTTCCTTTAAGGAGCGAAATCACCAGCGCTATCCTGGCTTGGTCAGATGGATATGCCCCAGGCTGACGCGCCAGATAAAGTGAAACCTGTAGCAGGAAGCCACTACATTTAGTAGTTTTACCATCATAGCGCTCCGGTAGGGCGAGGGTTCCCGCAGAAGTGGGTGATAGCACAGGAACAGGTGGATTGGGGGCACTCGCCGCTCCCTGAGGTGGAACCGGAGCGCTGGGCAGATTTTGCAGAGTTTGGAGCACTTCCTGCATGGCGGCATTCAACTGGGCAAGCTGCTGCTGGTGCTGGTCGAGGCACTGGGAAACTCCTGCTGCATCCATTTTCATTTGGTGTGTGATTCTGTGACGAGTACTGAGTATACGAAGTTGCAGGACGCAGAGGCAGAAATTAACAAGGTTAAGGTTTACTTAAAAATTATAAAGAGAAATAACAAAGATAGAGTAAATGACACGAAGCTAAACAATCACACACAACATCATATAGAACAGTCCAGGGCTAAATAGGGGTGGTGATGAGATGATGAGGTGCAGGTGCGCTGGAGGTGATTAGGGTGCGTTGGGTTTCCATTCCGATTTTGCCGAGGTGGTGCGCTCAGACCGGTGGCTCAGTAGACCGGCGAATCAGAGCGCCGGAGGGGAGCAACGGGAGGAGATGTGACAATTTCATCACTTCTCAGCTGGCAATAGGGGTTTGTGGTTTCGATTTTTTTGTCATCCATAATGGTTACAGACAAAAGCAAACAGAGAAAAAACTGAAACATGTTAGGTGACAACAAAAGTGAATTTACATTTCAATAATATATTTTATTAAACCCTTTGTAATGCCTGTTTACATCAGTATCTCTCAATACTGTTTCTTTATTATCTAACCACATAGAGAATATGTCTTTCAAAACTAGTGTTCTCCCTTTAGCACCTTTTATAGAGGGATAAGGGTTCTCAGAGTATCAAAGGGACAAACCGCAGGGCGACACAACATCCCGTTCACAAAGACCCACAACAACACCCGACCCCTAATTGTGCTATGTCATAGAATGTACTAGAAATATAATATTTTTAAGGTATGCTAAATCAACAAACTAATTCTAAAATGATCCCATTCAACTGGCTATGTTGTGAGTCCTCTTTTTAGTGGAACCATCTGTTGTACACACTGCGAGCACTGTTCGGGGGTCTTTTCTTTTGGCAGTCTTTACTAATTGAACAAATCCCTTAAGCTTTTTACTGCACACCTTAATAGCTTTCTTTATTCACGCATTTAGCCAGACATAAATTGGCATTGCCTGGAGATAGGGAACGGTACCAAGGCCACTTCAATGTGAATTCTAATGATGGTTGTGTTTCGTAGGATAATTACAGTACTGTTACAAAAAGTATACATTATATATACTGCCATCCGTAAAGAAACTGTAAATATGCTATTGTGTTCATTTTATGATATGCCATTGTGAATAATAATTATACTGTGATAATAGTAACACTCAACATGTATGTACTGTATGGCTTCACAGCTATGTAACCACTTGTGGAGATGGAACAGGCCATACAAATATGAATATAATATCTGTGGTCAAATCAAATCAAATGTATTTATAAAGCCCTTTTTACATCAGAAGATGTCACAAAGTGCTTATACAGAAACCCAGCCTAAAACCCAAAACAGCAAGCAATGCAGATGTAGAAGCTTTGATTTTACTTGATTTGATTTGATTTTGAGTTGATTTAATAATGTCTGTGGTAACTTTTGTGATTTGTAAATATATGTGCTAGTAAACCAGCCTTTCTTTTAGATTAGAAACAATATGACGAAGGTTTGAATCCCACAGCTAAACTATCAATTCATGCAACATTATAAAGTGCTACTGAATAAAGTGGCTTTGTTTGAGTCCAACAAGCAGCAATGAGGTTGTGTATAGTGCATACATAATTGTGGGAAACTAGTACTCCCAGTGAACTGGACTTCTTGTAAAACAGGCCACCCACTCAGTGCCCTCAAAATGTATCTATTTATTGCTCTTCTCCATTTAAAAATGAATAAACACAATGTCCACCCAAATTCACACGCTACACAACAATAGTACCAACTTTGGTTTGATGATTTACAGTACTGGCTTACATTGGCCGCGAGTGAGCCCAAATAATTCTCACATTGTTCCCGCTCGGCAATTCGAGCCAAATGTAGGCCTATATAATCTAGGCTACAATGTATATATTTATATGATTGTCTGCCAACTAATGGGAACAAAAGGTCTTCTCTGGAGATATTTGAGCAGATCTTTGTTTTCAGGCTCATTTTTCCAGTGTTGTGAGTGAGATAAATCTGAGTAGAGCTAAGGCCACTGTGGCAGGACATTCCACACATGCCTACTCTGACCAGCGCTTGGGCTTGGCTGCGCTCCGCTTGACAGACCAAAGACACACTGGTCCACTCCAGACTTAACCGTCACCTCGCCAGGGGGAGAGCTCAATAAGCACGCAAAGTGCAATTCTACAAAATAATTATGTTTTTAAGATTATTTGAATAACAGGAATCTAACCAAATTTACAACATGCATTTAAACGAATGTAATTCCAAGTGATTTGTTTGTTATTACACACATACTAAGGGCTTTTACGTTCTTTAAGCTATAGCTCCATTTCCCATTAGCTAATAAGATCACAGAATTATGAGTATTGTAAAAACCTAGGTCTACTGCCACTTCCAGGTAGACTCTCTTCATATGTAGATGCCTTCGGTTTTCAGAGTAAGAAGTGTGTGTAAACTTGCAGTAGTTTGTAAACATTGGCGTTGTCTGTTTGATTTCATTCCAGTCATAGAATAGTAATAAAAACGTAAATGGTGCAAATAAAAGGGAAGTATTTTCTGTGTGGACCCATCTTTGCAGCGGTGAAAACGCTTAGTAAACCATGTCATTGGGCTAAATCAGAAACTATGTGATTAGCTTTTGTTGTGTCTTTTAAGGTCAATGTATTTGCTCTTTAGAATATGGAATGTGCCCCAGAGACAGAATTTAGTTTTTGCTCAGCCAACAGATATTTCCTTGATTCTGATTGATGGCCAATAGATTTGTTCATTGTCTTTTGTGGGATTTCGAGAAATAAAATGTAAAAGAAGGAAAAGTACAGAAAATAAACAAAACCCCTGATTTTTTCACTGCTTCATCCAAACCCTGCAATCATGATGATATGTCTTGGCTGGTGAACCGAAGGTTCATTAAGGATGTGGACTACTTCAAAGTCTGGAGGGTATTGTTTCCCTGGGACCACTTACTCATGGTCAGAAAATCATCCAGTGTTAATTAAAACAAAATGAACACAGATAATGTTGAATCAACACTGAAAGTGTGGAGTCTGAGGACTCATATGCACATCGGAGCAATGTTAAATTAATACACTGCTTATTGTAAAGCCTTATATAAAAAAAGTGCTTTGAGAGTAAATTGTAGACTTACCACCCATGGCTGTATTCGTTAGTGACAGAGACATGGTTGATCTTAAGCGAATATGTTATCATTCAAAAATAAATGTTTAACACAATACCATACGCATTTCATAAGGCCTTATTTTGTGAGTTTTACCCTAATACAGGGGCCTGAAACTCATACACATCACTTTGAACCAAAATCACACCCATCATTATCAAATTTCCCAGCTTGCTCTATTGCATGTTGATTTTTAGAATTGTTTGTTTCAATATTTATGTTTGTGGTTTCTGCTCAAAGTGATGTGTATGAGTTTGAGGCCCCTGTATTAGGGTAAAACTAGGCCCTCAAAATGGTATTGAGTAATTCTTCATTTTTGTTATGATAACATATTTGCTTAGGTTCTCACTTGGTGAAGTCCATAGGATCGAAAATACATGAATACAACAACCATGTCTCTGTCACTAACAAATACAGCCATGGGTGGTAACTCTACAATTCACTCGAAAGGCACGGAAAATATTTTAAGGCTTTACACTAAGCAGTGTGTTCATTTAACATTGTTCCGGTGTGCATATGGGTCCACAGACGCCACACTTTCAGTGTTAATTTAACACTCTCTGTGTTCATTTGTTTTTTATTGAACACTGGAGAATTTGCTGTGTGTCATTAGCTAGAGTTTGAAACGCGACCCAAACATGCTGTGGGCGTCAGCAGGGCTATTTATTGACTTTAGCTTTTGTACTGTAATTTGGCTCCTCTGTATATATCCACAACTGATAGCAGGACACATGAACTATAGCGGAAGCCATGTTCATTGGGAATTCACTTCGTTATTAATTGCAATCCAATGCTTTACAGACAGACAGGAGTCATTATATACATTGGGTACTCCAACAAGCAATTACATGTACATTGTAAACTCCAGCGCATATACAAATGCAAGCGAAACACCATGACAGACTTGAACGCAGTTCAACCACCATGGTGGGAAAGTTTACATGCAAACAGAAGCTACAAACAGCTGCAGTCCGAAACGGTGCAAGGACCAGCAAATCCAGGGAATTCAAACGTACGTTTGGAACTTGGCAGCCGCACTGAAAATTGTAAAAATATTAACATTATGGCCACAGCACAGGTTAGCCTACATGGTGCCGAGAGATAGCAGGGGCACAAAATAATCGCAGGGGTCTCTGTGTTCAACCCTCTGGAGATAAGGGGAGGACACTTAGGCCCTTTAGCTGACTGCAGTGACCATCAAACTATACGATACAGCTTGAGACAGTCCACTTTCATTTGTGTTGTCACCCAGCCTAACAGATAGCAAAGTTGGAGCACAGTAAAGTCTGCCAATACAACCATACTATGAGACTCAAGGAATTGATATTGTGTATAATATCAGGACAATGCTGTTGACTCTTTTCATGTATTTTGTGAAATATAAACATGATCACGCTATATGGACAACACTTAATTGTAATGAAAATAAATTGTCCACAGCTACATTGTTTTAAATTATTACCAGTGGAATTACTTTGGAATTACATGTATGTTATTTCACCAATTAATACAAATTCATTGTGTCACTACATTGTGTGCATGTAAAGTATTACCTAGGCTTGTAGGCAACATGTAAGAGAGGCCACAGAGAGTAATGGGTGGGGAAGGAACAAGAAACCATTGTGAGGGTTGGTGATAAGGGAAACACGGCTATGGCTAAAGTGCTAAAGCCATGCCACCCAGCCAAGGCCATTAGGCATCTGATCTTGCTGAAATCGTGACCACCTCAAGATGACAGGTGTTTACATTGGAATGTGGGCAGAGAGGGATTTTCTCTCTAATCCCCCAGGAACACTAATCATTTCCAACTTCTGGACCGACATCTATGCACCGAGACTTAAAACAATCGCATTTGCTCGCTAATCCGAGAAATCGAGAGCAGGTTAGAGGCTGAGTCTGAAGTGTGATGTGATATAATTCACCATCAACTGAAAAATTAGTATCAAATGTACTGCTGCGTACAGAATTGCCCATTTTAGGTTCAGTAGCACAATCACACAGTGCCATTCCCTTATTAGGATGAGACATGGACTACAAATCACATTTTACAAATCTTCTGTTGAAAAATAACCACTATTTTCTGCAAAATTGTTGGTACCTCAAATGCATTTTAGAATATTTTTTTTCACCCCAAAAATGTATTTTGAATCTGCCATGACAACCGTACTATGTACACCAAAAATAATTAGATTTTGTCTGTATGTGTGTGTGTTTATGTCTATCTATCTGTCCCAGTGTGAGGAGTATCGCGAGGGTGCCCTGACCGGTGACCTGTGCGAGGACCTGTGCGTGAGCGACCAGGTGGAGTACAGGCGCTGCCTCTACTACGAGAACGGTAAGAAGGTGATCGAGGCGCGCTGGCGTGGCACGCACGTAGTGCTCAAGTCCAAGCTGGAGAACTTCTCCTCCTACGAAAGCCTGGGCCTCCTGGAGTACCAGGACCCGGCCGAAGAGCTCTCTCCCCTGGACGTGGTCTTCTATGCCACCCTGGAGATCAGGAACTCCCTGGGGCTGGACGTAAGTGGCAACGCCTCGCTACCATCGCTATGGGGCCAGAGGCTTAGGGAGCGTGGGCGGACCTACTCGCGGGCTGAGCTGGCATCGCTGTGGTCTCTGCTCCAGCAGGAGGAGTACACGTTCCTGAGGGTGCTGCAGGACCTCAGCCGCCACATAGCCAAGGTGTTGGGCTCATGCGGACACTTCTACGCCGTGGAGTACCTGTCAGCAGGCCACGCCTGGGACCAGAACATCTTCTCGCTGGAGGAGGTATCGGCGGGCCCATGGACGGCGAGGGACATGGTGCACCGCATCGCCCTCAGCTTCTTGGACATGGCGTGGCGCTTCGACAACGACTTTTCGCATCGCCTCCACCTGTGTGACATCAAGCCGGAGAACTTTGCTATCCGGAAGGACCTTACGGTGAGCCGACCACGTTTGCACACACACACACTTGAGCATGCAGATGCACACACATACGAACACACACTCACACACACAGTACACCCATAGACACACATTCAACTGACACACATACACCTCAAAGCAAAGAGTTGCTGACTCCCTCACACAAAACAACAGAGGAGCCTTACTTGAAGGGTAAGCTGTCATTAAAACTGTCCCAGAACGGCTGCTGGGTACCCCTCACAGATCTGAGTTCTGTTTCTCTTTAGTGGTGGAGTTCAGATTCTTCCTGTGTAAACGAGACAAGGTTAGGAAATCTAGCTCCCTTTTTTCACACTAAGACAAACAGACCGACCCGATTTATGCCCCCATTCGCATTAGTTAATTTATCCACGCAATACAGCGGCACATTCATCCGCAAAGTGCAAACAGTTTGACGAGAGCAATGCGGTGTATAAAGAATGACGAGGCTCCAGGCTGTTTAATTGTTTTCCACAAGGACAAAATGGCCGCTTGTGCCATTTAACAAGATTGTATTACATTTGTTTTTACCTTAGTTTGTCTGTTTGAAACCTATGCATATTTGGCTGATTATGACCTATCAAGGACTGAGAGCAAGGTGCAAAGAACAACTTACATTGCATTTTTTCAGTGCAAAATGTGTTGTATTTCTGCTGATGGGTGATTCATAGCATTAACAGACATACAACCTTGATATAACAATTTTCTGAGTAGGTCACATAAAGGGAATGAAAAGCTAACATCATTCACACAAAATTATAGTGTGAGAACCGAGGGTATTACAATGTATTAACAGTCCTCTCTTCTTGGCACCATTTTCAATTGATTTCCATAAAAATGAAATAAACTGGCCACAAAGAGCTGTTTGAGCAATCAATGAAAAACATATGTATTATTTTCAGAGTCTGTAGATTTGGCTTATGTAGCTATGACGCATATTTAGCTTGAAAGGAAATCATTTTTCCTATTTTTGGAATGGAGAAAATGATGTCATTGTTATACACCGTATTATCATGTTTGCAGCGGCATTCCTAACTGGAAAACATTATTTTGATGAGGCCTTTGATGAAATAACCATTGTTATAGGGACATAATTTTGTGTGTAATGTGCATGCGGGTCAGAATGCTATTGCAAATTACCCTTTGAAGAAAAAAAGTTACATGCAAGCTTTTATTTTGCTTGTGAATGTTCGGAAGAAAAACCGTTTTGCAAAGCTTTTTTTCGTCATGTTTTTTTCCCCTGTATAATTGCTGGTAAGTTGACACTTTTTTGAAAGCATGGAAGTTCAAAAGATGACGCTGTTTGAAATTAAACATAATATTATCGTACCTATCATGGTTTACATAAACCGTGAGCTCATGTGATAATGTGGACAAAGACCAGGAGAAAGGAGAGGAATCCAAAGGAGACGTGTTTTTGTTTATGTTTCAGCTGCTCCGTAAATTAAAAAAAGTGTGCTTTCAATCCCTCCTTTCTCTGTTTTTCTAAAGTATATAGCTCCAGGGGATACAGCTGATCCCTGCTTCCGTTTTCTCATGTTATAATAAAAAGGAGGAAGTGAAATGTCTATGTTATATACTGGGGGACCAGAACATATATTGAGAGGGTATATTGTCTATATTAAAAGTATGTTGGGGGTAAACAGTATATCAGGGGCTATATTGTATAAATTAAAAGTATACTGGGGGTATATATTGGGTTGGCTTGCTTCGTTGCACTAGCGGTAATAAAGTGGTACTTACTGTATCTAGAGAGAATCCCACTTATTATCATGTCTGTCAGCTCTACAGCTCCTTAAAACGCTATGCTTATTGTCTCTTATTTTCACTGATCACTAAGACAAGACCTTCCCAGGTTCGACAGTGACAGGTTTTATTTATTTGGTGGCGTGTAGCTGACATTAAGTGCTGCAGTGGAGTCATTCTTCACGGGCCATCTCTTGCAAAGAGGACGAAGCTATCGGGCCATACAGATAAAACAGCAACTCCCTTAAACAGCAACGTGAGAGAAAATTAAGATATTTCTTTCTTCTCTATAATCACGTCAATGAGAATTTCCAAATATATACCACAGGAATATTTACAATTTGGTTATTCTTGATTTATTACCCTCCCTTTAAAAAAAATGAGTTTTTCAGAATAGGGAGATGGGTGAAAGGGGAAAAGCAAGACAGAAAGTAGTGGATGTAAGCGAGGATAGGCCTGATTTATTTGACTACATAAAATACATTTGATTGATTGATTGGGTATTGAATTCTTGTGAGCTCCGGAGTTGGCAGCAATGCAACTTGATCAGACTCTGCCACTTACTCACCTCTCTCTGTGCTGTTCTGCAGGTGGTGGCTATAGATGTGGACATGGCTTTCTTCGAGCCCAAAATGCGAGACATCCTTGAGCAGAACTGCACTAACGACGACGACTGCAACTTCTTTGACTGCATCTCCAAATGCAACATGAAGACGAACAAGTGCAGCTCAAAGCGGAGAAATAGCAACCTACAGGTATTCCATATTATAATTAACAAAAATATAATGTTGGTCCCATGTTTCATGAGCTGAAATAAAAGATCCCAGAAATGTTCTCTTAGATTTTGTGCAGAAAGTTGTTTACATCCCTGTTAGTGTGCATTTCTCCTTTGCCAAGATAATCCATCCACCTGACAGGTGTGGAATATCAAGAAACTGATTAAACAGCATCATCATTACACAGGTGCACCTTGTGCTGGGGACAATAAAAGGCTGCTCTAAAATGTGCAGTTTTGTTACACAACACAATGCCACAGATGTCTCAAGTTTTCAGGGAGCGTGCAATTGGCATGCTGACTGCAGGAATGTCCACCAGAACTGTTGCTAGATAATTTAATGTTAATTTCTCTACCATAGAGAATTTGGCAGTACGTCCTACCGGCCTCACAACCGCAGACCACGTGTAACTATGTCAGCCCAGGCTTCTTCACCTGCGGGATCGTCTGAGACCAGCCACCCGAACAGCTGATGAAACAGTGGTTTTGCACAACCACATTTTTTTGGCACAAACTGTCAGAAACCGTCTCAGGGAAGCTCATCTGCGTGCTCGTCGCCCTCACCAGGTCTTGACCTGACTGCAGTTTGGCGTCATAACCGACCTTAGTGGGAAAATGCTCATCTTCGATGGCCACTGGAACGCTGGATAAGTGTGCTCTTCACGGATGAATCCCGGTTTCAACTGTACCGGGCAGATGGCAAAATGACGTTGTGTGGGCAAGCAGTTTGCTGATGTCAACGTTGTGAATAGAGTGCCCCATGGTGCCGGTGGAGTTATGGTATGGGCAGGCAAAAGCTACAGACAACGAACACAGTTGCATTTTATCGATGGCAATTTGAATGCACAGAGATACCATGATGAGATCCTTAGGCCCATTGTCGTGCCATTCCTCCACCGCCATCACCTCATGTTTCAGCATGACAATGCATGGGCCCATGTCACAAGTATCTGTACACAATTCCTGGAAGCTGAAAATGTCCCAGTTCTTCCATTGCCTGCATACTCACCAGATGTATCACTCATTGAGCCTGTTTGGGATGCTCTGGATCAACATGTACGACAGCGTGTTCCAGTTCCTGCCAATATCCATCAACTTTTCACAGCCATTGAAGAAGAGTGGGACAACATTCCATCTTTGCGTTTATATTTTGTTCATTGCATTTTCAACTCGCTCTACAACTCTCAATATCTATACTAAAGCCCTCAACCTTTAATTTTTTTAATTATTAATGTGTAATTGAGTGCTGCAAGGAATGTTAATTGCTTATGATAACACTAGGGTTTTTCAGAGTATGATTATAATACAAGAAGCAAACCCAGGTTAGATAAGACTTTAAAAGTTCCTCATTAGTATAATTAGCGTCAAGGGGCATATATCAAAATAAATCACGAATTGCAAGGGATTGTAAAGGATTTAATCTAATGCAGATTATTAATGCCTTGCACATGGAAATAAACTTTTAAATACCATTTCCCAGACGTTCGCGGAGATCACGTGCAAATCACCCTTAAGGCCGGGATTCAATCCGATTGCATTTTTCAGGCAATACACGTTGTAAAGGCAATGTTTCTGTGTTCGCGGAGATCACATTCATGGTGAACACTGCATATGACAGGCTCAATCGGAAATTACCTTTAAATGGCATGTTGTCCACATCTGCAATCAGATTGAATCCCAACCCAAAAGTCAATGTAGTACGCAGTTCGCAGATGTCACGGTATACTACGCCAGAACCCAGAAGCAGACCAGGACAAGGTACTTAGAGGAAAAGGTGAGTGTTTATTAATTGACTCCCGAGTGAGGCTGAATAATCCAGGGACAGAGCGGGTGGCGTGGATGGGTTGTTGAGGGTGCAGGGGTAGGTCCAGACATGGCTCGGCAGCCGCCGACCATCAGGCAGAGGTTGGGTGAAGGTTCCGGGTGAGAGATGTTCATGGCTAACGATCCGGCAGGAACTGGATGTTTGGCCAGAGCCTAAGAAGGGTGATGATCAGGACCAGGTGTGCAGATTGCTGATGGGATGCAGGTGCGGAAAACAAGAGAGCTCCCCGGAGCGTTCCCGAACCCTCGGGAAACTGGAGATCACGAACAGGAAAAACTAGTCACCAGACAGGACCCGACTCAGACTGCCGGGATCGTTACAGCAGATCTGAGTTTGTTTGAATACCGACCTTGAGTCAATACCTAGTCATTGACATACTACGCATCCAATTGATAAATTGACATACTGTCGTCACTCATACTGCTGGATGCACTGGAGAGGCGGATAGCTCCCAGACAATGTCGTTTACGTGATGACACCAGGTCCACCTCAAGGCCACAGGTGGCTGCTGCGATACCTTTCCTCCACTCCTGATCACTTATCGCAACCCTCGCTGACCCCTACCTCTCTATTGTACTGCCTGCTATCCAAGAGACAATGGAGGCTTTTTCTTTTAATGATTGCGGGGGTCAAGGAGGCAATTTGTGTCTGGGGGGCTTTCGTCCCCTTCAAATGGGCGTGTAATAAGAATATGACTGATAATGACCCCGGTGATAATTAAATAAGAACAGAGGAACAGTAGGTCACTCTCACAATGACTATTGATTGTCCCCTCCTCTTCTCTCTACTTTCTGTTACCCCTTTCCTCCTTTCCTCTTGGGTCTCCCACTGTCACCCCCTCTTCTCTCCTCCTTCTTCGCTCCTCTCTGGTTTGTCACCCCCTCTTCTCTCCTCCTTAATTCTGCTCTGGACAGGTGATCTGTGAGAAGATCTTTAGGCCCTGGTTTGCTCCCACGCTGCTGGGCGCCAAGTCGGGTCTCCCCCTCCAGGTGGACCTCCAGCGGGCGGTGCAGGAGTGCGTCGAGACTGTGGGGGGCGAGGACGAGGAGCAAGCCCGGGCCGTCCAGAAGCGGCTGTTGGACCTTCTCACGGGCCTCCTCCACCAGGGGACCTCCTCTGAGCATGGGGGCGAAGGGGGCGCAGATAGAGAGGGCATCCACTCTCACACAGCTCTTAACTTCTGAAACATTGCACTGTTCACCCTCACAAAAACTATACAGTGAAGAAACCAACTGTATTGGCTACATGAGACAAAGCACATCTCAATCTCCATCTCAACCAAAAATCTAAGTAAAAAAAATGTATTAAATCAAATCAAACTGTGTTTAAAGTGCATTTAAAGTTTGATTTGATTTAATTATGTTCTTTAACTTAGATTTTTGGTTGAGATGGAGAAGTGAATCCAACATAATTATTATTAACTTGTAGATTCCATTTGAAATCAATTAAAGCTTGAAACCCTAGGCCTATCCTGCTGGGGAAAAACTGGTTGAATCAATGTTGTTTCCATGATGTCGTTGAATCAACGTGGAAAACAAATTGGGTTTGCAAAAAGTCATCAAAGTAAGGGCATTTCGTATTTTTTTCACCCAACTTTTAACCTTAATCCAATGACATGGTGCATTTTTTGGTTGAAAAGGAGACCTGAATCCAACATACCAATTATTAATTTGTAGACAAACTGTAATTAAAGCCAGACTCAGTGGCACAGATGGATATATCCAAGAAGAAGAAACACATCCTTCAAATGTTGATATGTGGTTGCGTTGACAACCAAACATGATAAATAGTCTATTAAGCTGTCGACAATTTAACAAATTATATGTGGATTCACCTCTCCATCTCAACCAAAATGAAAAGCTAAAGAAATAACATAATAGGATTAAGCCAGTGGCTCAGATCTAACTATCCAAGCAGTAGATACATCTCCTTTAAATGTTGATATTTGTTTACGTTGTCAATCAAACACAGTAGCGGTGTGTAGGTAAAATCACAGGGGAACCCCTCCAAAAAAGCCATATTACAACCTATATGTTGTGATAATTGCATTGTTTGCGCTATAATCTGTTGGTTCATATGCCTTGCCACCGTGATATATACGCCTAAGGCCGAGACAGTATAAAGACACAGTGGCTTAGACACAGTTGAATAAATTCAGCCACACCTTTGTTGTTTCATCACGAAGTCCACAAAGCATATTGCATGTAACAATTATTGATTTAGAACCACGGAGAGTTACCGTAAGTCGCAAAAAAAACAGGAGCTGCCTCTATTATTCCAGCACCATTTCAACTTCAACATTTCAACATCCTCAAATCACCTCTGCTTAGTCTAATACAGTGATAACTAAAAGATACCAAAAATGATTTAGTCCAATCAGCGTAAGCTAAATATGATGTGGTTGTCCATGGTTCTGATTTCGGTGTGTGTGTGCGTGTGCATGCGTGTGCGTTCGTGCAAGAAGAAAAAACATGTTGGGTGATTCTCAAAATGCATACTACCGTGCTCCTAGCACACAAATTGGAGCATGGGAGGGTCGGAGTATGAGTCCAAATCAAAGTATGCGAAACGGAGCACGGAGGGCACTTCTCAAATGCGTACGCTGTTTGTACATATTTTGAAGCATGCATCGATGCAAGCTTCAACGGAAATTATGCAAAATATGACGCAAACACGTAAAAAACGATGCAAAAGTTATTGAAATCAATGGCGGCCATTATTTGAGCTGAAGCGAGAGAAAATACACTTCGACTTCGGAATTAAATGTTGCCTATTCACATCTTATACGTTGCCTGACTACAATATTTTATCCTGATATGTTAATAAATACATGCTGTGTTAATTTTGGCATGTTTACCTGCCTACGTACCGTAGATCGCAAGCCCAAAATAAGTCAATAGAGCTAACAAGCTAGCTAATACTGTTAGCTAGCCATGAAGAATTGTTTGCTAGCTACCCACGAAGAATTGACATCTACTCTATCTTGGAGAATATTAGTTTTAGGTCATTTTGCCTGTTAAACTATCTGGTTGGCTACATTATTACGATCCACACATACAGTGCATTCGGAAAGTATTTAGACCACTTGACTTTTTCCACATTTTGTTACGTTACAGCCTTATCCTAAAATTTATTAAATTGGATTTTGTCCTCATCAATCTACACGCAAAACCCCATAATGACAAAGCAAAAACAGGTTTTTAGACATTTTAGCAAATGTATACAAAATTATTAAATGAAATATCACATTTACATAAGTATTCAGACCCTTTACTCAGTACTTTGTTGAAGCACCTTTGGCAGCGATTACAGCCTCAAGTCTTCTTGGGTATGACACTACAAGCTTGGCACACCTGTATTTGGGGAGTTTCTCCCATTCTTCTCTGCAGATCCTCTCAAGCTCTGTCAGGTTGGATGGGAAGCGTCACTGCACAGCTATTTTCAGGTCTCTCCAGAGATGTTAGATCGGGTTCAAGTCCGGGCTCTGGCTAGGCCACTCAAGGACATACAGAGACTTGTCCCGAAGCCACTCCTGGCTTCTGGTGTTGTCTTCGCTGTGTGCTTAGGGTCGTAGTCCGGTTGGAAGGTGAACCTTTGTCCCCAGTCTGAGGTCCTGAGCGCTCTGGTGCAGGTTTTCATCAAGGATCTCTTTGTACTGTGCTCTGTTCATCTTTCCCTTGATCCTGACTAGTCTCCCAGTCCCTGCGTCTGAAAAACATCCCCACAGCATGATGCTGCCACCACCATGCTTCACTGTAGGGATGGTGCCACGTTTCCTCCAGATGTGACGCTTGGCATTCAGTCCAAAGAGTTCAATCTTGGTTTCATCAGACCAGAAATTCTTGTTTCACAGGGTCTGAGAGTCCTTTAGGTGCCTTTTGGCAAACTCCAAGCGGCTGTCATGTGCCTTTTACTGAGGAGTGGCTTCTGTCTGTTCACTCTACCATAAAGGCCTGATTGGTGGAGTGTTGCAGAGGTGGTTGTCCTTCTGGAAGGTTCTCCCATCTCCACAGACGAACTCTGGAGCTCTGTCAGAGTGACCATCATGTTCTTGGTCACCTCCCTGACCAAGGCTCTTCTCTCCCGATTGCTCAGTTTGGCCGGGCGGCCAGCTCTAGGAAGAGTCTTGGTGGTTCCAAACTTCTTCCATTTAAGAATGATGGAGGCCACTCTGTTCTTGGGGACCTTCAATGCTGCAGACATTTTTTGGTACCCTTCCCCAGATCTGTGCCTCGACACAATCCTGTCTCGGAGCTCTACGGACAATTCCTTCGACCTCATGGCTTGGTTTTTGCTCTGACATGCACTGTCAACAGTATATAGACAGGTGTGTGCCTTTCCAAATCATGTCCAATCGATTGAATTTACCACAGGTGGACTCCAATCAAGTTGTAGAAACATCTCAAGGATGATCAATGGAAACAGGATGCACCTGAGCTCAATTTCAAGTGTCATAGCAAATAGTCTGAATATTTATGTAAAAAAGGTATTTCTGTCTTTAATTTTGTAATAAATTTGCCAACATTTCTTAAAACCTGTTTTTGCTTTGTCGTTATGGGGTACTGTGTGTAGATTGATGAGGACAATTTTTTATTTAATCCATTTTAGAATAAGGCTATAATGTAACAAAATGTGGAACAAGTCAAGTGGTCTGAATACTTTCCGAATGCACTGCAGCTATTGTAGCTGATAATTATTAAGTAAAACAGTTGCTTTGTGTATATCTTGTTTCGTCTCTATTGCCATTGTCCTGTTTGGAAGACGGTTCAGTGAATGGGTAAGTCCATAGGTCAATGGGGCTAACTGGCAAGCTAGCTAGCCACAAAAAATGTACATCTACCTTGTGTAACATTCGTTTTAGGTCATTTTTGCCTGTTTAACTAGCTGGCAAGCTAGATTATTATGATTCACATATCTTTCTGATAATTATTAAGTACAACATTTGCTTTGTGTATGTCTTGTTTCGTCTATTGTTGCCATTGTCCTGGCTGGAAGAAGGATCGGTGAATGGGGAGGTGAAGCGTGAGGTAATACTGTAGGGGGAGTGCGAGTGCTTCTCAAATGTAATGTTTTATGCATTCTCCACACTCTTGTCCTCACAAGAACCTACTCAAGAGAACGTCATGCACTCGGAGCAAGAGAGTGTGGAGCACGGTAGTATGCGTATTGAGAAATACCCGTTGACTCACTCTACTTGTATAGAAATGCCAATGGCATCATTTTCTCTTTCATGTTGACTCTGTCATACAGTACACACTTTTAGTTTTTGTTGTCCTAAGCTACCTGGCTAAAATGCTAGCTCGTTAGTCTAACTTCTCTTCATTGGCAATGATGAGACAGCTAGTTAACATTAGCCTACTACATCTAGCTACATATTGAACTTCCATCCTCTCAGGCCAGTGGCACAATGTATGAATTTATGGTTTGATCAGAATCGCAGTTATAATCATTGGCCAGTACGGAGAATTAAGTAAAACATAAAGTCAAAATATCTATCACCATCCATGGCTAATTTAGGAAAAGGCCCATTTTAGCTAGCTAGCCACCAGAGTATAACGACACACGAGATGCAACAATTCAAGTTTTTTCTGTCAATGACGTTTGGCTTTTGATGTGATGTGATTGGTGTGAAGCCAAATCCAATCAGGCTTCCCATGACACTTATTTTGGTGCACCAGGACCATTCACGGTTGAGCTCACTCAGTTTAGCTCAACGCTGATTGGCTATTATATTTTAAATGTATTTTATCAAAGGAGGGCAAATGCTCGATGGCTTCCCTTGAATTCAATGGTATGGGCGGCAACAATGTCATACTCTTTTTGACCAGACAGCATCAGATAGATGGGCTACACATACAGAGACAGAGGGGCGCTGTTTAATTCGCTCGGATACTTTCTCAGATGAGATACATTCAGCCTCATGCGAAGTGAAGGAAAATATGAAACACAGAGAGACGAAAGATACATTTTTCGTTTTTTTATGTTGGTAAAAAAATTTGGGAAGCCTGGCTTCCCTTGGCATCCATGAATATATGCGAATGGCCAAACACAATTCAATATTACTTTTGAAATAGAATAAATAGCTTAATGTTAAGGCTATCTTACAAACTAATGTAACAGTATTTATTCAACCTTAAAATGAGTAACACATCCATGGCCACATTTTGAGGTTACTGTAACAACAAATGCCTTGTTATGTAATCATAGAAAGTGTGCATGTTCAAGGTCATAGGTCTGTGCAAATCTTCACAATTGCTAGAATAATCTGCACAGAATCTCAAACGGCATTGATCACTTGTACCATGTACTTTAATGTAGTCTCAACTGCAATCCAAGTCATTTGATTGTGCTATTAGATGAAGCAGTGTTAACACGTGAAGTTGTTGTTTAAATAAACAAAATATCTGACATTGTATTCCTATTTGAACTTTATTGTGCTTTTAAATGGTTAAAAGCGCAGTGATAACACATTTAGGTGACAACTAAACCAAAAATCAGACTATTATTTTCCATTGGAATTTGCTTGTGCTTTTAAATGGTTGAAACCATAATGTCTGCTAAATGACTAAAATGTCAAATGTAAATGATAACACATTTGGAATTCATCCAACCTTTGGCTGTCTTTTTGAGAGGTGAAAAGAGGTTGGAATCTCATTGTTCAACATATCTACCAAATATTACCCAATTCTCCACGCTGAAATGATGTGGTGTGCCCAGTGGGAAGCTTCCACACCTCATCGTTGGTGGGCTTAGAACCGCTGTAGTAATTATTTTTTTTATTTTTTTTGGAAAAGGTCATGGTTCTGTGGTGAGGATGGACCAGGCTTTGTTGCAATGTGTATTATCCCGTGTGACACTTTGAAGTTTCTTCACCCTATGATTGCTAGACTGAAGATGCAAGCCTGGCGAATTGAACACAGATGTGCAGAAATGTGTCACATACTTTGAGCGTTCTCTACCATGCAAAAAAGCTGGGAAAGGTCACCTGTTATAATAGTCTGCAGAGACAAGAAGAAAAGCAACTTGGGACTGCTATGCTACAGGGTGGAAACACAGTCATCAGAAAGTAGTCACAGAAGAGTTTATTTCCAAAAAGCTATATGCACAAATTCTTCACATTTGTGTTTTTTCATCAGAAATTATTGCTTATGGGTACCTTCATGTGTGTGTAAAATATTACTGTTTATAGACTTTTATTTAACTGATTTTTGTGTTTTGTTGCAATTCATTGTTTAGCTGGAATGGAATGTTCGTATCCTGTATATTTGACTGTGATATGTGGTTGTCTCACCTGGCTAGCTACAGTATCTTAAAATTAATGCTCTTACTGTAGGTCACTCTGGATAAACGCATCTGCTAAATGACTTAAATGTCAAATGTCAAATGTTTTACATACAGATCTCATATTACTGTATAGTTTTTTTTAAATGTTTAAAATATTGATGTCACAAATGTACAGTATCATTTGTACATTTATTTATTTAAAAATGTAGTTATTTGTTACATTTGACTATGTAAAACCTAGAGTAGCAGTGCTACTTATTTCTCTGAGAGTGAGGCAGATATATAGAATTTAGCAAAAGAAACAGGATTATTTGTCTCTCTGAAATGAAACTATCAAGTGATAGATTTTAAATAAATACATGTCTGTCATTGAGCAACCCCATGCCATGATTAGATACTGAAAAAACACACCATCTCTTTCATAATTTCTTTAAACAATAAAAGCTAATTTACCAACATTTCTGATAATGGATATATAGCGTTTTGGAATTAAACTAACTGACTATATATATCTACCGATGGATTAACGTGTTGACATTCGTCTGTGTCCTTAGGGAATTGCTGTGGATTGATTTATATGGACTCATGACCAAAAGGTCAAGAGTTCGAATGTTGGTTTGGATAATGTTACCATACCCTAAAGCAAGGTTAAACTACTGGACTTGACAGGTATTGATTTGTAATGGAGCTGAGTAACAAAGCTAAGCACCTTATCTGTTTTTAAAATCTATAAGAAATGTTCTGTGTGCACTTTGGGAAAAAATTACCATGCTGTATATTGAAGCTGAACATGATCAGGACAATATCAGTATCGCAATATTTTTTCCATGCCAAAAATTCAAACACAAAGCAGATCTAACTATTTGGTCATTTAAAAACCTCCTGTATGTCAAATATTGTGTGCTATAGCTTGGGAAATAAATAAATGTGACTCTGGATGACAACATAATGATGTTTGTTTCCAACATTAGGACCGTTCTCCTAAAGAAGTGAATTCCGCTTCATGTTTTGCTTATTTGCCACAATACTGGTATCGTCCCGGCCCTATTAGGCAGTGTGAAAAATTGTTCTCTAGAGCCTCATAGATTTGAAATAAAACATGAAGACAGGTACATGTGCAAATATTTAAAGCCTGCCTCCCAGGGAACATCTGGTGTAAGGATTTTATGACTGTGAAAAACCTTTGTACTCAGCAAATCTTGAATCTATGATATTTTTTACAAAAGCTTTACATATAAGTTCCAGTGACATATGACATATGCAAAGTAGTATAGGCAAATGTCCAATATTGCCTCATAGAGGCAGATAAAAAACATTGTTTCAGTTTTCAATTTATTAGTAGTGAAATGTGCCATGTTTGAATTGAATTTCCTGCTTTCCTACACTGTCCTCCTTCTATGAAGTCATAACTATCAGACAGTAAACCCAGCTAGCACATTTGGTTCCTTGGAAGTTGTGGGTAGGTACATTTTTGTTTTCCCATTGGTTCTGGGAATGAAGCCTTAAGTTTCCTGACTGGTAAAACTGAAAGTTCCCTTTCAGTTGGTCACACAGTATAACATATTATGTGGAGTCAACAACCAATCCTATTCACCTGAAGCAAACTGAAATCACACCCAATGGGACAATGGATGCTGAGCCCGCCCTCGGAAGCCCTGCCTTCCTGGCTATAATACATCCATTTCCTCAGCTCGCCTGAAGGAAGAACGTGTCACGCAATTTACAAACTTTTCAAGCTTTGAGATTTGGCTCCAGCTTAATCTAAAATGTAATCTATGTAATCTCCGAAAGTACTTATTTATCATGAGAGGACCATAAACAACTAGTAATGATGCATACTTCAAGAAAGGTTAAAAATTCACCTTTCTGGTAAAAAATGGGACAGAAGCTCAAGTACACAGTACAAATATGATAAAAATATGAAAAAGTTGATATGACCTATTTCCTATTCAACAAAACTGTATGAATAAGGCTTGAAATGACTTATATGCTTTCTAAATATAGTATAATCAAATTATAAAAACCACTAACTATAAGATTTCACCTTCCTTATTGTAAGGTTCTGTATTTGATTTCTTAGTTCACCTTGTGTTCTTGTACATAGCTCTGTTTCTTTGTGTTCTTGATTTCACCTGTGGTAGTTACTCACCTAGTCTCATCAGCTCCTTATTTAGTTAAGTTCTTTCTGTTTGTGCCTTGTGAGGTATTGTTCGTTTTGACTCTACTAAGCCTGTAAAATACATATTTATATGTTTAGTGTTAGAGAAAATGTGCATATTTTCTAAAGGTCTCTCTTGATCAAAACATCTGCCCTCACCGCTGTGAACGTCACACAGAGCTCTAGCTTGGCTTCCTGAACTCGTTAGGAACTTGCCTTTCATCTCATATATTGTCAATCTATGACAAACAGAAATGATGTTTTGTTTAAAATCTATTGATTAATGACTATAAATTGATACCTGAATGTGCTATAGTGATGAAACCACTCTCTCCTGCTGTGCTACAATGTAAGGATGGCAGGCATGTCACTGGGTGTAACATAGGATTCAGCCAGGAGTTGATGGACAGCCGGAAGAGTGAATGAAATGGTAAGAGGGGTGGGTCGGTGTGGATTATCTCCCCTAGCAGAATGCTACGAGAAATAGAGGAGAATTTACATTTTAGTCATTTAGCAGACGCTCTTATCCAGAGCACCTTACAGGTAGTGAGTGCATACATTATAATTTTTTTATA
This sequence comes from Coregonus clupeaformis, assembly GCF_020615455.1. NCBI lineage: Eukaryota > Metazoa > Chordata > Actinopteri > Salmoniformes > Salmonidae > Coregonus > Coregonus clupeaformis. The sequence continues at coordinate 28,481,681 of NC_059225.1, forward strand.
CTGGCCCCCCGTGGGAATCGAACCCACAACCCTGGCATTGCAAACGCCATGGTCTACCAACTGAGCTACATCCCTGCCGGCCATTCCCTTGATGACGCTGGGCCAATTGTGCACCGCCCCATGGGTCTCCCAGTCGCAGCCGGCTACGACAGAGCCTGGATTCAAACCAGGATCTCTAGTGGCACAGCTAGCACTGCGATGCAGTGCCTTAGACCACTGCGCCACTCAGGAGAATGAGAGAAAGAGAGAGAAAGTGAGAGGTGTAGAATAGAAGTTGTTCAGCGGTGGAGGAGATCTGGACGAGGTCCGGATTGGTGGGAGAAAACGTGTTTGTGGTCTCAAGGGTGCAGTGGAGAAGCGAAATAGAATCCATTGTTCTATATTGTGGTAGGCGGTTTTAGCAACAGCTGTGCTGGACTGTTGTCGACATGGATGATAGTTCTGATGGGATGGGTGGGGATGATGAAAGTCATGGACCTGGATGGTCTGTGGTGAAAAGGAAGAGAAAAAAGAATGGCCCTGCTATAAGAGCTGCTGACAATGGTGGCACTTCTAGTGCAGAGGGTGAAGGTAGTGAAAAGCTAAAGTAATTATGTGTCGGAGTGGAAAGTTGTAGTTTGATGCGACCACGGGGCTTCATCTACACCCTTTTCGATGAACCAATACCGTTAAGAAAGAGATAGGTGAAGTCACATTAGCCCGGTTCCTTGGTAATGGTAGACTGTCAATATTCTGTGCTGATCATGTTCAGCAAGGGAAGATTCTGAAAATAAAAACTCTCAATGGGAAGAAAATCACAAGTCATATCCCTGGAGCTTCGGCTAAGCTGAGGTGGGTCATTTCTGGGGTTCCACTATCTATGTCCATGGATGATATAGAAAAAATGTAGAGAGGGGCATAGTGGTTGAAGCCAAAAGCCTGTTCAGTAAGAAAGAGGGGCAGAGAAGTGAAAGCCTGTCTGTCTTTTAAGGTTTTACCTTAAAAAAAAGTACAGATGGGCTTCCTGGCATTCACGGTTAGAGAGTTTGTCCCACCTCCATTAAGGTGTTTTAAATGCCAGAGAATGGGACATGTAGCAGCTCTGTGCAAAGAAAATAAAAGATGTGCAAAGTGTGGAGGGGAACATGATTATGGTGAATGTGGGAACAATGCCAAGGTTAACTGTTGTAATTGTGGGGGGGGTGGATGACAGGTGCAGAAAGAGGTTAAATAGGACCAAAGATATAAAATCACTCATAACGTATCTTCTGCAGAGGCTGCAAGGCAGATTGGTGGAACTATTATGCAGCATGATGGAGATAATAGGGTTAGTCTTGGAATAAGTGGACCTACTGTAGGAAATGTTGCTTATACTAGTACTGACACAGCTACGAGACCTGTTCAGAAATCTTGCTCTCACAAATGTGTAGTGACAAAAGGACACCTTAATAGTTAATCAGATAGACTTTATAGCCTTTTTTTGGAAAGGTTATCAACCTGACTGAAGAAGAACTGCCAAGATGAAGATCACTGTGGAAGCAGCAACAGAGGTTTTAGGAGAAACAGAGGTTACTTTCACCATGATTGTTGATATGTTGACTCCTAATAATACTAATGATGGAATGTCTCAGTATGATGATAATTTGCCTTATTGCTAACGGTCAGGAGTTTAAGAAATATGTAATTGATTTAGAGATCAAACCTGATGTGATATGTGTTCAAGAAACATGGCTTAGAACACATCTTGATTTTATTATTCCTGGTTATTGTTCAATCAGATCTGATAGATCAATTGGACAGGGTGGTGTTTGTGCTACGTTCATACAAGAGAAGGTCTTGTATATCGTAATATACCTGTCTCATCTGAATATGAATGTGTGATGGTGGAAATCCAACAGTGCAAGAAGTAATATTAAGTTACAAAATTTTTACAACCCTTGTTGTCAACTATCTGTAGCGATGTTTGATGAAATATCAGGAGAATTGGGATCTAGAGAGATATGGTGCAGCAACTTTAAAACACATAATAGTTTATGGGGAAGCACACATACAGATGCTAATGGTACTATTGTGGAAGATATGATGGAAACAAGAGCATTAGTATGTCTTAACGATGGATGTGGTACACGAGTTGAAGTTATTAGAGGAGTTACATCCTGCCTGGACCTCACACTGGCTTCTAACTCTATTGCATCTATGTGTGAATGGAATGGAATGCCTGTTGGAACGGATCATTTCCGATTTCGTGTGCCATGAACTTTGATGTTACTATTCCAGATAGGGTACCATTCAGAAGATGGTGCTTTCATAAAGCAGACTTGGAAAGTTTGATGATCATTGCTTAAAGTCTGTTGGAGAGTTGTGTTTAGAAAGGCCGGTTGATGTACACTACCAGTCAAAAGTCTGGACTCACCTACCCATTCAAGGGTTTTTCATTTATTTGTACTATTTTTTACATTGTAGAATAGTAGTGAAGACATCAAAACTATGAAATAACACATATGGAATCAGGTAGTAAACATATCAAAATCTATTTTATATTTGAGATTCTTCAAATAGCCACCCTTTGCCTTGATGACAGCGCTTCATGAGGTAGTCACCTGGAATGCATTTCAATTAACAGGTGTGCCTTGTGGAATTTCATTCCTCCTTAATGCGTTTGAACCAATCAGTTGTGTTGTGACAAGGTAGATAGCCCTATTTGGTAAAAGACAAAGTCCATATTATGGCAAGAACAGCTCAAATAAGCAAAGAAAAATGACAGTCCATCATTACTTTAAGACGTGAAGGTCAGTCAATATGGAACATTTCAAGAACTTTGAAAGTTTCTTCAAGCGCAGTCACAAAAACCTTCAAGCGGTATGATGAAACTGGCTCTCATGAGGACCGCCACAGGAAAGGAAGACCCAGAGTTACCTCTGCTGCAGAGGATAAGTTCATTAGAGTTACCAGCCTCAGAAATTGCAGCCCAAATAATTGCTTCACAGAGTTCAAGTAAAAGACACATCTCAACATCAACTGTTCAGAGGAGACTGTGGGAATCAGGCCTTCATGGTTGAATTGCTGCAAAGAAACCACTATGAAAGGACACCAATAAGAAGAAGAGACTTGCTTGGGCCAAGAAACACGAGCAATGGACATTAGACTGTTGGAAATCTGTCCTTTGGTCTGGAGTCCAAATTGGAGATTTTTGGTTCCATCCGCCATGGCTTTGTGAGACGCGGTGTGGGTGAACGGATTATCTCTGCATGTGTATTTCCCACTGTAAAGCATGGAGGAGGAGATGTTATGGTGTGGGGGTGCTTTGCTGGTGACACTGTCTGTGATTTATTTAGAATTCAAGGCACACTTAACCAGCATGGCTACCACAGCATTCTGCAGTGATATGCCATCCCATCTGGTTTGGGCTTAGTGGGACTATCATTTGTTTTTCAACAGGACAATGACCCAATACACCTCCAGGCTGTGTAAGGGCTATTTTACCAAGAAGGAGAGTGATGGAGTGCTGCATAAGATGACCTGCCCTCCACAATCCCCCGACCTCTACCCAATTGAGATGGTTTGGGATGAGTCGGACCGCAGAGTGAAGGAAAAGCTGACAACAAGTGCTCAGCATATGTGGGAACTGCTTCAATACTGTTGAAAAAGCATTCCAGGTGAAGCTGGTTGAGAGAATGCCAAGAGTGTGCAAAGCTGTCATCAAGGCAAAGAGTGGCTATTTGAAGAATCTCAAATATAAAATATATTTTGATTTGTTTAACACTTATTTGGTTACTACATGATTCCATATGTGTTATTTCATAGTTTGGATGTCTTCACTATTATTCTACAATGTAGAAAATAGTCAAAATAAAGAAAAACCCTGGAATGAGTAGGTGTGTCCAAACTTTTGACTGGTAGTGTATGTGCTGCCTCTGTGACCTCTCTGATTTTGAGTGCTGCAAATTTATATTTATTTATATGTACCAGTGAGTGAAGTGGGTGTGAAAGGGAATGTGGACTGAAGAGTGCACTGCTGCTATTCAAGAAAGAAATAGGGCTTACAGAGTGTTGCGTAGGAATATCACTACTGAGAATCTATTTGATTTCCAAAGGAAGAGGTAGGGTCATTAAGTCTGTCAAGAGAAATGCATGGAGACAGTTCTGCTCTACATTAGGCAGGGTTACTGAGCTGGGGGATGTATGGTCTATGTTGAAGAAGATGACTGGAAGAAGCAGGTCCATTCGAATTCCAGTTTTGGTTGTGGGTCAAAACATTTCCGTAACTGATAAAGAAAAAGCTGACATGTTGGGGAAAACATTTGCTAGGGTACATAGTGGGCTTACTTTGGATGAAGTACAGTATATCGGCAACGCAGGTGTGAGATTTTAAATGCTCATGTTAATGTGTATAAGAAAAGGGATACTGTTGACTCTTCTTTGGATGCTGTTTTTACCATACATGAGATGCATTCAGTCTTAATAGGCTGTGGATATACAGCCCCAGGTCATGATCAGTTGTGCTATGTAATTTTAAGCATCTGCCTGATGAGGTCATACATGTTCTCTTGGGATTCTTTTATAATATTTGGAGTGAGGGGGTTATACCTTCTGGTTGGAAACGTGCAGTAACATTATATTTTGTAAAGCCTGGTAAGGACCCTTCATGCGCTGATAGTTATAGACCAATAACACTGGCCTCTAACTTGTGTAAACTGATGGAAACAAGATAGTCAACAGATTGTCATATTTCCTGGAACATAGAGGTTTATTGAGTCAAATCAAATCAAATCAAATCAAATCAAATCAAATTTTATTGGTCACATGCGCCGAATACAACAAGTGCAGACATTACAGTGAAATGCTTACTTACAGCCCTTAACCAACAGTGCGTTTATTTTAAACAAAAAAAGTAAGAATAAAACAACAACAAAAAAAAGTGTTGAGAAATACAAAGAGCAGAAGTAAAATAAAGTGACAGTAGGGAGGATATATATACAGGGGGGTAACGGTGCAGAGTCAATGTGCGGGGGCACCGGCTAGTTGAGGTAGTTGAGGTAATATGTACATGTGGGTAGAGTTAAAGTGACTATGCATAAATACTTAACAGAGTAGCAGCAGCGTAAAAAGGATGGGGTGGGGGGGCAGTGCAAATAGTCCGGGTAGCCATGATTAGCTGTTCAGGAGTCTTATGGCTTGTGGGTAGAAGCTGTTGAGAAGTCTTTTGGACCTAGACTTGGCACTCCGGTACCGCTTGCCGTGCGGTAGCAGAGAGAACAGTCTATGACTAGGGTGGCTGGAGTCTTTGACAATTTTGAGGGCCTTCCTCTGACACCGCCTGGTATAGAGGTCTTGGATGGCAGGGAGCTTTGCCCCAGTGATGTACTGGGCCGTACGCACTACCCTCTGTAGTGCCTTGCGGTCAGAGGCCAAGCAGTTGCCATACCAGGCGGTGATGCAACCAGTCAGGATGCTCTCGATGGTGCAGCTGTAGAATTTTTGAGGATCTGAGGACCCATGCCAAATCTTTTTAGTCTCCTGAGGGGGAATAGGCTTTGTCGTGCCCTCTTCACGACTGTCTTGGTGTGCTTGGACCATGATAGTTCGTTGGTGATGTGGACACCAAGGAACTTGAAGCTCTCAACCTGTTCCACTACAGCCCCGTCGATGAGAATGGGGGCGTGCTCAGTCCTCTTTTTTTTCCTGTAGTCCACAATCATCTCCTTTGTCTTGGTCACGTTGAGGGAGAGGTTGTTGTCCTGGCACCACACGGCCAGATCTCTGACCTCCTCCCCTATAGGCTGTCTCATCGTTGTCGGTGATCAGGCCTACCACTGTTGTGTCGTCGGCAAACTTAATGATGGTGTTGGAGTCGTGCCTGGCCATGCAGTCATGGGTGAACAGAGAGTACAGGAGGGGACTGAGCACGCACCCCTGAGGGGCCCCCGTGTTGAGGATCAGTGTGGCAGATGTGTTGTTACCTACCCTTACCACCTGGGGGCGGCCCGTCAGGAAGTCCAGGATCCAGTTGCAGAGGGAGGTGTTTAGTCCCAGGATCCTTAGCTTAGTGATGAGCTTAGAGGGCACTATGGTGTTGAATGCTGAGCTGTAGTCAATGAATAGCATTCTCACGTAGGTGTTCCTCTTGTCCAGGTGGGAAAGGGCAGTGTGGAGTGCGATAGAGATTGCATCATCTGTGGATCTGTTGGGGCGGTATGCAAATTGGAGTGGGTCTAGGGTTTCTGGGATTATGCTGTTGATGTGAGCCATGACCAGTCTTTCAAAGCACTTCATGGCTACAGACGTCAGTGCCACGGGTCGGTAGTCATTTAGGCAGGTTATCTTAGAGTTCTTGGGCACGGGGACTATGGTGGTCTGCTTGAAACATGTTGGTATTACAGACTCGGTCAGGGACATGTTGAAAATGTCAGTGAAGACACTTGCCAGTTGGTCAGCACATGCTCGGAGTACACGCCCTGGTAATCCGTCTGGCCCAGCGGCCTTGTGAATGTTGACTTGCTTAAAAGTCTTACTCACATCGGCTACGGAGAGCGTGATCACATAGTCGTCCGGAACAGCTGGTGCTCTCATGCATGCTTCAGTGTTGCTTGCCTCGAAGCGAGCATAGAAGTGGTTTAGCCTGCGTCTGGTAGGCTTGTGTCACTGGGCAGCTCGCGGCTGTGCTTCCCTTTGTAGTCTGTAATAGTTTTCAAGCCCTGCCACATCCGACGAGCGTCAGAGCCAGTGTAGTATGATTCAATCTTAGACCTGTATTGACTCTTTGCCTGTTTGATGGTTCGTCGGAGGTCATAGCGGGATTTCTTATAAGCTTCCGGGTTAGAGTCCCGTTCCTTGAAAGCGGCAGCTCTACCCTTTAGCTCAGTGCGGATGTTGCCTGTAATCCATGGCTTCTGGTTGGGGTATGTACGTACGGTCACTGTGGGGACGACATCATCGATGCACTTATTGATGAAGCCAGTGACTGATGTGGTGTACTCCTCAATGCTGTCTGAAGAATCCCCGAACATGTTCCAGTCTGTGCTGGCAAAACAGTCCTGTAGCTTGGCATCTGCGTCATCTGACCACTTTTTTATTAACCGAATCACTGGTGCTTCCTGCTTCAGTTTTTGCTTATAAGCAGGAATCAGGAGGATAGAGTTATGGTCAGATTTGCCAAATGGAGGGCGAGGGAGAGCTTTGTATGCGTCTCTGTGTGTGGAGTAAAGGTGGTCTAGAGTTTTTTTCCCTCTGGTTGCACATTTGACATGCTGGTAGAAATTAGGTAGAACGGATTTAAGTTTCCCTGCATTAAAGTCCCCGGCCACTAGGAGCGCTGCATCTGGATGAGCGTTTTCCTGTTGATTAATGGCCTTGTACAACTCGTTCAGTGCAATCTTAATGCCAGCATTGGTTTGTGGTGGTAAATAGACAGCTATGAAAAATATAGCTGAAAACTCTCTTGGTAAATAGTGTGGTCTACAGCTTATCATAAGATACTCTACCTCAGGCGAGCAAAACCTCGAGACTTCCTTAGTATTTGATTTTGTACACCAGCTGTTGTTTACAAATATACAGAGACCGCCACCCTTTGTCTTACCGGAGCCAGCCGTTCTGTCCTGCCGATGTAGCGTGTAGCCTGCTAGCTGAATGGTATCATTGTTGTCGTTCAGCCACGACTCCGTGAAACATAAGATATTACAGTTTTTAATGTCCCGTTGGTAGGATAACCGTAATCTTAAATCGTCAATTTTATTCTCAAAAGATTGAACGTTGGCTAATAGTATTGATGGGAGAGGCAGTTTACTCGCTCGCCGTCGGATCCTTACAAGGCACCCCGACCTACGTCCACGATATCTCCGTCTCTTCCTCAGGCGAATGACGGGGATCTGGGCCTTGCCGGGTGTCTGTAGAATATCCTTCGCGTCCGACTCGTTGAAGAAAAAGTCTTCGTCCAATGCGAGGTGAGTAATCGCTGTCCTGATATCCAGAAGCTCTTTTTGGTTATAAGAGACGATGGCATAAACATTATGTACAAAATAAATTACAAATAACGCGGAAAAACACACATAATAGTACAATTGGTTAGAGGGCTGTAAAACGGCAGCCATCTTCTCCGGCGCTGTTGACAATCCTGTCAATGTCAATGTCAAAGTGGATTCCGTAACGGAATATCTACTTTGGATGCATTAGTAAAGGTGCGCAATGAAGTTGAAAAAACTCTGGTCATGAAAGAAGTAATGACTACTGTCTTTTTTTTACAATGAAAAGACATACGACACTATGAGGAGAGAAGGCCTACTGATTAAGATGGAAAGACTTGGTATTGGTGGGAGATTATATAACTGAGTTTTGGGCTTCTTATTTAATTGCTCTTTTCGAGTTAAAATAGGATCAATTTTAGCTGATGCCTATGGAGTTGACAATGGTATTCCTCAAGGCAGTGCTATCAGTCCTATTTTGTTCAACATTATGATTAACGATGTGTTTTCGAATGTAGGTAAGGGTATTGGGGCTTCCCTATATGCTGATGATGGAGCTATTTGGAAGAGGAGAAGGAATGTCTCTCATGTGACCAAATCTATTCAACAAGCTATAGTGGATGTTGAAAGATGGTCGATTGACTGGGGTTTTAAATTGTCAGTGGTGAAGTCTTGCTGTATGTTTTTCTCGAAGACGAAAGTTGTTGATAACATACAGTTGTTTCTGTATGGACAGCCTATGGGGAGGGTTTCTAAGTACAAATATTTGGGTCTATGGCTCAATGAGCGATATACATGGAAATATAATGTCATAAATGTTGAAACAAAGTGTAAGAAGGTGGTGAATCTTATGCGCTCGGTCTCTGGTTATGAATGTGGTACTGTCAGACAATCGTTGATGGATATTTATAGAGCTCTGATCAGGACGACAATTGATTACGGGTGTATAGTTTATGGAACAGCGGCGAAGACTTGGCTTCAAAGACTGGACAGAATCCAGGAAATAGCTTTAAGGATATGTATTAGTGCATTTAAATCAGCATCTGTATGTGCCTTACTAGTGGAGGCAGGTGAGATGCCTTTGGATATACGGCGTAACAAAATGTCATTAACTTATTGGGTTAGGCTGAAAGGCTGTGAGGTTGACCATCCCACTGCTACTGTTCTAGATGACTGTTGGGAATATACTAGTAGACAAGGCAGTGGTTTTGGTTGGACAGTTGGAAAGCTTGCTGATGAGAGTGGTTTGAGGGAGTTGGAGGTTGGCCCTCCTGTGGTGATAGGGGATGTTCCTCAATGGTTACTCCCAGATCCTGTTGTTGATCTATCCTTGGTAGAGAAAAGGAAAGATTGGTCAGAAGTCAGTGATATAGGGAAACTGGTTGACAATTACATTGGTAGAAGTTTTTATGCATTTTTACCACTTTTCACAGATGGATCCAAGGACCCAGATAGTGGGCGCACAGGAGCAGGCGTTTACGTTCCTGATTTTGATGTGCAGATATGTAGAAGACTAACAGATGAACTGTCAGTATACTCAGTTGAACTGTTGGCGATAGTAGTGGCCCTCCAGTGGGTGGAGGACGTACAACCTGTTAGAATTATAGTATGCTCAGATTCCCTGTCTGTATTGAATAGTTTATCATCTGGCAAATCTAATAGGAGTTACCTAGTATTGGAGGTATTCATCTTATTATGGAAAATTGAGAGACTGGATGTAGTAGTGAGATTCTGCTGGGTCCCAGCCCATTCGGGTGTGGAAGGGAATGACATTTTAGACCAGTTAGCCAAAAGAGCTTTAAAACAAGATATAACTGATATTAATGTTCCACTGGGTAGAAGTGAGGTCAAATGTAAGATCAGATCCATTTTGATAGATGTGTGGCAGAAGAGATGAGACTCTGAGCCCAAGGGCCGGCATTTATATGTCCTCCAAAGAAAGGTCGCTGGACCAGGATTCAAAGGTCAGATTAGGAAGGAAGAGGTGGTGTTTGCTCGATTGCGCCTAGTACATTGAACTCGTCATTACATACTGTTGGCAAGCATGTGAATGGTTTGTGTCTGGAGTGTATGGTCGATGAAACAGTGAAGCATGTGTTGTTATATTGTTGTAAGTATGTTGAAGAGAGGGAAAGATTGAAGTGTAGGGTCATTGAGGTTGGACGGGGTTGACGGGGTTGGGGGGGTTGGAAGATAATTTGGGGATGGAGGAGGGTCTATTAGAAGTTAGTAGGGCTCTTTTTATGTTTGTTAGGTAGGAGGATTTAGAAATGTGGAGCTAATGTTGTAAACCGCGATTGACCACACACTCCAGCGCAGTAGGTGGTGGCATGCAACTTTACCGTTTGTTTGCGGACCGCCATTATATCGAAGAAGAAGAAGAAGAAGAAGAAGAAGAAGAAGAAGAAGAAGAAGAAGAAGTGGTAGGAGGGACATCCCAGTTCAAGTGGTTTCAGATTTCACATCCTATGTCACACAGGCGCAAAAAATATACTACTGTGTCTATCGTTCAATGCAAGCCATTTCGATCTACGGTGTCCACAGATTGATTTATAAGCAAAAATGTCGGTCGGAACCGGCAAAAGAACTACGCAGGTCCCCTAAATATGGGACTTTACATCTAAGTGACTGTTAGTTGGGAGAGAGTACTCATCCCCCTAGATCACAGGTGTCAAATCCATTCCACAGAGGGCCGAGTGGCTGCGGGTTTTCGCTCCTCCCTTGTACTTGATTGATGAATTAAGGTCACTAATTAGTAAGGCACTCCCCACACCTGGTTGTCTATGGCTTAATTAATTAATTGAAAGGAAAAACCAAGAACCTGCAGACACTAGGCCCTCCATGGAATGAGTTTGACAACCCTGCCTAGACGTTGCGAGTTTTGGGTCTTGGTATCTGTTTTTGTGTTTTCTAAAAGCGAAATACTTTCTGCTCTGCTTGTGTAGCTAATGGTTCCTTGCTTGAATACGATGGCCAGTGGTAAGAGTATTCCATTCCCCACCCCCAAGACCCCCCCCCTCCCAATATACGTCCCCAATGCACCAACAACCAACAAAATTAACAAAAGAGAAAAAAGACAAAGACAAACAAAACAGAAAACAACAATGCAAAAAACTAAAGATATCAAAAATCATAACAGCAAGACCAACTGAATATGTTTGAGCGCATGTATGGCACTATTTACATGTGTGTATGTGTGTGTGTGTGTCCGTGTATGTGCACGTGTGTGCATTTGAATGAGTCTATGTAAATGCATGTGTACAAACACCTGCACAGCATATATATTAGGAAAATGGCGCCGACAGACATGGCAGCTCTGCTTCTAGCTCCTAAGCAACTTTGCAGTATTATGTTATTTCTTACATTATTAGCCCAGGACATTTTTTTGTGTTATTACATACAGCCAGAAATAACTTTTGGATATCAGAGCGGCAGTAACTCACCAGCATTACGACCAGGAATACGACTTTCCCGAATTGGATCCTTTGTTCTTACCCCCCATGGCAATTTAACTGATTCCAGAGGCTGATCCAAAACACCGCCGGAGAAGAAGAAGTATTCGGAGTGGACTTCTAGTCCAACTCAGGAGGGGCGCACACCATCCACCACTTCCGAGTATATTACTCACTAATGTTCAGTCTCTGGATAATAAAGTAGATGAGCTCAGGGCGAGAATCTCCTTCCAGAGTGACATCAGGGATTGTAACATACTCTGTTTCACGGAAACATGGATCTCTCGGGATATAAGGTCTTTGTCCATACAGCCAGCTGGGTTCTCAGTTTATTGCGCAGACAGTTATAAAATACTAATGGGAAGAAGAAAGGCGGGGGTGTTTGTTTCATGATTAACCACTCATGATATGATTGTGATAACATACAGGAACTCAAGTCCTTTTGTTCACCCGACCTAGAATACCTTACAATCAAATGCCGACCATATTACCTCCCAAGAGAATTTTCTTCGGTTATAGTCACAGCCGTGTATATTCCCCCTCAAGCCGATACCACGACAGCCCTCAAAGAACTTCATTGGACTTTATGCAAACTGGAAACCACATATCCTGAGGCCTCATTTATTGTAGCTGGGGATTTTAACAAAGCAAATTTGAGGAAAACGCTACCGAAGTTCTATCAACACATTGACTGTAGTACTCGTGCTGCTAAAACACTGCTACTCCAACTTCCGGGATCCCTACAAGGCCCTCCCCCACCCTCCCTTCAGCAAATCTGATCACGACTCCATTTTGCTCCTCCCTTCCTAGACAGAAACTCAAACAGTAAGTACCCGTGTTAAGAACTGTTCAACGCTGGTCTAACCAATCGGAATCCATGCTTGAGGATTGTTTTGATCACGCGGACTGCGATATGTTCTGGGTAGTCTCCGAGAATAACAAGACGAATACACGGATTCGGTGACTGAGTGTATTAGGAAGTGTATAGGAGATGTTGTACCCACTGTGACTATTAAAACCTATCCTAACCAGAAACCGTGGATAGATGGCAGCATTCGCGCAAAACTGAAAGTGAGAAACACCGCATTTAACCATGGCAAGTTGACTGGGAATATGGCCGAATACAAACAGTGTAGTTATTCCCTCCGTAACGCAATCAAATAGGCAAAACGTCATTATAGAGACAAAGTGGAGCCCCAATTCAACGGCTCAGACATGAGACGCATGTGGCAGGGTCTACAGACAATCACGGACTACAAAGGGAAAACCAGCCACTTCGCGGACACCGACGTCTTGCTTCCGGACAAGCTAAACACCTTCTTCGCCCGCTTTGAGGATAACACAGTGCCACCGATGCGGCCCGCTACCAAGGACTGTGGGCTCTCGTTCTCCGTGGTCGACGTGAGTAGGACATTTAAGCGTGTTAACCCTCGCAAGGCTGCCGGCCCAGACGGCATCCCTAGCCGCTTCCTCAGAGCATGCGCAGACCAGCTGGCTGGAGTGTTTACGGACATATTCAATCTCTCCCTATCCCAGTCTGCTGTCCCCACTTGCTTAAAGATGTCCACCATTGTTCCTGTACCCAAGAAAGCAAAGGTAACTGAACTAAATGACTGTCGCTCCATAGCACTCACTTCTGTCATCATGAAGTGCTTTGAGAGTCTAGTTAATAATCACATCACCTCTACCTTACCTGACACCCTAGACCAGGGTTGCCCAACCCTGTTCCTGGAGAGCTACCCTCCTGTAGGTTTTCGCTCCAACCCCAGGTGTTACTAACCTGATTCATCTTATCAACATGCTAATTATTAGAATCAGGTGTGCTAGAATAAGGTTGGAGCAAAAACCTACAGGACGGTAGCTCTCCAGGAACAGGCTTGGGCAGTCCTTGTAACGATCCCGGCTGTCTGAGTCGGGTCCTGGTCGTAATCTCCAGTTTCCCGAGGGTTCGGGAACGCTCCGGGGAGCGCTCTGGTTTCCGCACCTGCTTCCCATTAGCAATCTGCACACCTGGGCCTAATCAGCACCTTTCTTAGGCTCTGGCCCAACATCCAGTTCCTGCCGGATCGTTAGCCATGAACAGTAGGTGTATCTGCGTATCAGTTAGAGTATCTAGCGTGAGTTTTGTTGTTTTGTACTTTGTTGAGTTTTGTGTCCTTACCTCCGTTTTTGTTTCACCTGCAGTCACACGTCCGGAACCTTCACCCCACCTCTGCCTGATGGTCGGCGGCTGCCGAGCCATCACTGGACCTTGCACTGCACCCCCCAACTACTCATCCACGCCGCCCGCTCTGTCCCTGGAATATTCTGCACCTTTTGTTTGTATCCGAATAAACCCTCACTTTCGTTCAACTCTCCTTGTCCTGGTCTGCTTTTGGGTTCTGGCTGAGGGAACTGTGACAGAACGATCCGGCCAATTATGAACCCAGCGGACCTGGACTCCGTTCGCCATGCCATTACCCAGCAGGAGAAGATGTTGGGCCATCATAGCACGGTACTACAGGAGATCGCGTTGTCAGTTCGGAACCTTTCTACCGGCCTGATGGAGGTCCAGAACCAACGCCAGTGTCCGGTGGAGGACCCACTACCGGTTTCACCCATCTCGCCTGCCGCTTCTGAAGTTGTGTCCCTCCGTGAGCCCAAGGTTCCGACGCCGGAGAAATATGAGGGGAGCTGGGAAGATGCCGTTCCTTCCTTATGCAGTGTGGATTAGTGTTCGATCTACAGCCCTACTCTTATGCCACTGACAAGGCTAGGATAGCCTTTTTGATTGAGTTGCTGCGTGGTCGAGCGCTGGAGTGGGCTTCAGCCGTTTGGGAACGACAGGATCCCTGCATGGCTTCATACCAGGGGTTCACGGCCGAGATGAGGAAGCTCTTCGACCATTCCGTCCGAGGGAGGGACGCAGCTAGGCGTCTGTTTTCTCTTCACCAAGGAACTCGCAGCGTGGCCGACTTCGTGATCGAGTTCAAGACGTTGGCTGTGGAGAGTGGGTGGAACGAGGAGTCTTTGCAAGCGGCCTTTTACCAGGGCCTGTCGGAGCAGCTCAAGGATGAGTTGATCTCTATCCGGAGCCTAGTGACCTGGACAGCTTGGTAGCCTTGTCTATTCGGGTGGATAATCGAGTCCGAGAGCGAAGGAGGGAGAAGCAATGGGGTCCGTCCAATCGATCAGCTTCTCAGTTCCCAGTCGGGTCGGGTGGTGGACCAGAACACGTCGATCATTCTCCACCACTAAGGATTAGTGGAGAGGACCTCTCTCCCGATTCTGAACCCATGCAAGTGGGGCGGCACGGGTTAACCAAGGAGGAGCGTCAACATAGACGTAAGACCAACTGCTGCCTCTACTGTGGTCGCCGGGACATTACATCTCCACTTGTTCCCGGCGGTCGTCAAACTGCCCGGCTCGCTAAAGTTGGGAGGACTTTTAGCGAGCCAGTTTCAACCTCTCAGTACCTCTGTCAGACCCCGCTTCCCGGCTACCCTTGTGAACAGGAATCAGAGCTTAGCGCTTAACGCTTTTATCGATTCAGGTGCCGATGGAAGCTTTCTTGATGCCGAATTGGTGGAACAGCTGGGGCTTTCCAAGGAGCAATTGCCGGAAGCCATTGAAGCGACCACTCTGAACGGCAGTAGTCTGGCACGTATCACGATGAGGACTGAACCGGTTAAGATGCGGTTGTCGGGGAATCATTCTGAGATGATTTCATTTTTCATTCTGCCGTCTTCCCATGTTCCTCTGGTCCTTGGATACCCCTGGCTGAAGGAACACAATCCCACGTTCGATTGGGTGACGGGCAAGGTAACGAGTTGGAGCCTTGATTGTCATGCTAACTGTCTCAAGACTGCCTGCCCCCATTCGGTTCCCAGTCAGGTGATTGAGGCTAAACCCCAGATTTGTCCCTGGTTCCCGAGACATATCACGATTTGGGGGAAGTTTTCAGTAAGCAGAAGGCTCTGTCACTTCCTCCCCACCGACCATATGATTGTGCCATCAACCTGGTTCCTGGAGCTGTCTACCCCAAGGGAAGGTTATACAGTATCTCCCGACCTGAACGTGAGGCGTTGGAGACCTACATCAAGGAGTCCCTAGCTGCTGGTCTCGTTCGTCCCTCGTCATCACCCCTGGGGGCAGGATTCTTCTTTGTGGGAAAGAAGGATGGCTCTCTTCGACCGTGTATTGATTATCGGGGGTTGAATGACATCACGGTCAAGAACAAGTATCCCCTGCCCTTGATGAGTTCTGCCTTCGACTCCTTACAGGGTGCTACGGTGTTCACCAAGCTAGACCTACGCAATGTCGTATCACCTGGTCCGGATCAGAGAGGGGGACGAGTGGTTGACGGGTTTCAATACACCGATGGGTCACTTCGAGTATCAGGTGATGCCGTTTGGACTGACCAATGCTCCAGCGGTATTCCAGAGTATGGTGAATGACGTCCTGAGAGATATGATCGGTCTCTTCGTGTTTGTTTACCTGGATGACATTCTGATCTTCTCGAAGGAACCTTCCGACCACGTCCAGCATGTCCGGCAGGTTCTGCAGCGATTGTTGGAGAATCGCCTGTTCGTGAAGGCCGAGAAGTGCGAGTTTCACGCCCACACTACATCCTTTCTCGGGTACATCATCTCCAGGGGTGAGATTAGGATGGATCAGGAGAAGGTTAGAGCGGTTCTGGAATGGGCCCAGCCCGGTACGAGATTGCAACTCCAGAGATTTTTGGGGTTTGCGAATTTCTACCGCAGATTCATCCGGGGATTACAGCCGTGTGGCCGCTCCATTAACTGCCTTGACTTCCAGCATCAGGACCTTCAAGTGGAATCCGGAGGCGGATCGAGCGTTTCTGGATTTGAAGAGGCGATTCACCAACGCACCGATTCTCTCTCAACCGACACGGCCCGTCAGTTCGTCGTTGAAGTGGACGCTGCGTCTGATGTGGGAGTTGGCGCCATCCTGTCGCAGCGATGCTCCACGGACAGTAAACTCCATCCCTGCGCCTACTACTCGTCGCCTTTCGCCTGCGGAGAGGAATTACGATGTGGGTAACCGGGGAGCTTCTCGCGGTGAAACTTGCCTTGGAGGAGTGGCGCCACTGGTTGGAGGGGGCGGAGCAACCGTTTATTGTCTGGACTGACCACAAGAATCTTGCTTACGTGCAATCGGCTAAACGCCTCAACTCCCCGCCAGGCCAGGTGGGCGTTGTTTTTCGGACGATTCAAGTTTGTCCTGACGTTCCGACCTGGATCTAAGAACGGCAAGGCGGACGCCTTGTCCCGGATGTTCTCCAAGACGGAGGAGAGTGGGTCCAAGACCGAGACTATTCTCCCCCGGAACTGCGTCGTGGGAGCAGTTATGTGGAGGATTGAGGAGGAGGTGCTGGCGGCCCTTCGGACTCAGCCCGGTCCCGTAACGGTCCACCCGGTCGGTTGTTTGTGCCTGAGTCGGTTCGTCCTGCTGTTCTCAAATGGTCCCACGCCAGTAAGATGGCTTGTCACCCTGGCGTGGCTCGGACAATGGCGTTTCTTCGCAGACGCGTTTTGGTGGCCTGCCATGGCCGAGGATACTCGGGGTTTTGTGGCTGCCTGTCCAGTGTGTGCGCAGAATAAGAGTACCAATCGGCCCAGCTCTGGACTACTTCACCCCCTTCCTATTCCCCGGCGTCCATGGTCGCATCTGGCCCTGGACTTCGTCACGGGGTTGCCCGCTTCTGAGGGAACACGGTCGTTCTGACTATCGTGGACAGGTTCAGCAAGTTCGCCCACTTTGTGCCTATTGCCAAGCTTCCCTCTGCCTCGGAGACGTCCGAGATCCTGGTCAGGGAGGTTTTCAGGGTCCACGGTTTGCCCAGTGATATCGTTTCCGACCGTGGCCCTCAGTTTACCTCTGCTGTCTGGAAGTCCTTCTGTTTGGCCATTGGAGCTACAGTCAGTCTCACATCTGGTTTTCACCCCCAATCCAATGGTCAGGCGGAGAGAGCCAACCAGAAGATGGAATCCACGCTACGCTGTCTGGTCTCTTCCAACCCCACCTCCTGGGCCTCTCAGTTGCCTTGGGTTGAGTATGCCCACAATACTCTCCCCTACATCTGCCACTGGGATGTCTCCCTTCCAGTGCCTGTATGGCTACCAACCTCCCCCTGTTCCCTTCTCAGGAGAAGGAGCTCTCTGTGCCTTCTGTTCAGGCCCATATTCGTCGTTGCCACCGGACCTGGCATCGGGCCAGAAAGGCACTCCTTAGAGGTTCGGACCGGTATCAGCTCCAGGCGAATCGTCGCCGGACCCCCGCTCCCACCTATACCATCGGAGATAGGGTTTGGTTGGCCACACGGGATCTTCCGTTACGGACTGAGTCTAGGAAGTTGTTACCGAAGTTTATTGGTCCGTTTGTGGTGGAGAAGGTGATCAATCCAGTGGCAGTGCGACTCAAACTACCGAGGACGCTCAGAGTCCATCCCACCTTTCATGTCTCCTGCCTCAAGCCTGTCTTCCTCAGTCCTCTGTTGCCTCCTCCGCCTCCTCCTCCTCCTCCTCGGATGATCGGAGGTGGTCCTGCCTACACGGTGCGTCGCATTATGGATTCCAGACGGCGGGGCCGGGGTTTCCAGTATCTCGTGGACTGGGAGGGTATGGTCCTGAAGAGAGGAGTTGGATTCCGCGGCGACAGGTCCTAGATGCGGATCTCATCAGGGACTTTTACCGCCTCCATCCTGGCGCTCCGGGAGTCCGCCCGGTGGCGTTCGTCGGAGGGGGGTACTGTAACGATCCCGGCTGTCTGAGTCGGGTCCTGGTCGTAATCTCCAGTTTCCCGAGGGTTCGGGAACGCTCCGGGGAGCGCTCTGGTTTCCGCACCTGCTTCCCATTAGCAATCTGCACACCTGGGCCTAATCAGCACCTTTCTTAGGCTCTGGCCCAACATCCAGTTCCTGCCGGATCGTTAGCCATGAACAGTAGGTGTATCTGCGTATCAGTTAGAGTATCTAGCGTGAGTTTTGTTGTTTTGTACTTTGTTGAGTTTTGTGTCCTTACCTCCGTTTTTGTTTCACCTGCAGTCACACGTCCGGAACCTTCACCCCACCTCTGCCTGATGGTCGGCGGCTGCCGAGCCATCACTGGACCTTGCACTGCACCCCCAACTACTCATCCACGCCGCCCGCTCTGTCCCTGGAATATTCTGCACCTTTTGTTTGTATCCGAATAAACCCTCACTTTCGTTCAACTCTCCTTGTCCTGGTCTGCTTTTGGGTTCTGGCTGAGGGAACTGTGACAGTCCTGCCCTAGACCCACTTCAATTTGCTTACCACCCCAATAGATCCACAGACGATGCAATCGCCATCGCACTGCACACTGCTCTATCCCATCTGGACAAGAGGAATACCTACAGTGGGGGAAAAAAGTATTTAGTCAGCCACCAATTGTGCAAGTTCTCCCACTTAAAAAGATGAGAGAGGCCTGTAATCTTCATCATAGGTACACGTCAACTATGACAGACAAATTGAGGAAAAAAAATCCAGAAAATCACATTGTAGGATTTTTTATGAATTTATTTGCAAATTATGGTGGAAAATAAGTATTTGGTCACCTACAAACAAGCAAGATTTCTGGCTCTCACAGACCTGTAACTTCTTCTTTAAGAGGCTCCTCTGTCCTCCACTCGTTACCTGTATTAATGGCACCTGTTTAACTTGTTATCAGTATAAAAGACACCTGTCCACAACCTCAAACAGTCACACTCCAAACTCCACTATGGCCAAGACCAAAGAGCTGTCAAAGGACACCAGAAACAAAATTGTAGACCTGCACCAGGCTGGGAAGACTGAATCTGCAATAGGTAAGCAGCTTGGTTTGAAGAAATCAACTGTGGGAGCAATTATTAGGAAATGGAAGACATACAAGACCACTGATAATCTCCCTCGATCTTGGGCTCCACGCAAGATCTCACCCGTGGGGTCAAAATGATCACAAGAGCGGTGAGCAAAAATCCCAGAACCACACGGGGGGACCTAGTGAATGACCTGCAGAGAGCTGGGACCAAAGTAACAAAGCCTACCATCAGTAACACACTACGCCGCCAGGGACTCAAATCCTGCAGTGCCAGACGTGTCCCCCTGCTTAAGCCAGTACATGTCCAGGCCCGTCTGAAGTTTGCTAGAGTGCATTTGGATGATCCAGAAGAGGATTGGGGAGAATGTCATATGGTCAGATGAAACCAAAATATAACTTTTTTGGTAAAAACTCAACTCGTCGTGTTTGGAGGACAAAGAATGCTGAGTTGCATCCAAAGATCACCATACCTACTGTGAAGCATGGGGGTGGAAACATAATGCTTTGGGGCTGTTTTTCTGCAAAGGGACCAGGACGACTGATCCGTGTAAAGGAAAGAATGAATGGGGCCATGTATCGTGAGATTTTGAGTGAAAACCTCCAGATCTCAACCCCATAGAAAATCTTTGGAGGGAGTTGAAAGTCTGTGTTGCCCAGCGACAGCCCCAAAACATCACTGCTCTAGAGGAGATCTGCATGGAGGAATGGGCCAAAATACCAGCAACAGTGTGTGAAAACCTTGTGAAGACTTACAGAAAACGTTTGACCTGTGTCATTGCCAACAAAGGGTATATAACAAAGTATTGAGAAACTTTTGTTATTGACCAAATACTTATTTTCCACCATAATTTGCAAATAAATTCATTAAAAATCCTACAATTTGATTTTCTGGATTTTTTTTCCTCATTTTGTCTGTCATAGTTGACGTGTACCTATGATGAAAATTACAGGCCTCTCTCATCTTTTTGAGTGGTGGCTGACTAAATACTTTTTTCCCCCACTGTATGTAAGAATGCTGTTCATTGACTATAGCTCAGCATTCAACACCATAGTACCCTCCAAGCTCATCATTAAGCTCGGGGCCCTGGGTCTGAACCCTGCCCTGTTTAACTGGGTCCTGGACTTCCTGACGGGCCGCCCCCAGGTTGTGAAGGTAGGAAACAACACCTGCACTTCGCTGATCCTCAACACTGGGGCCCCACAAGGATGCGTGCTCAGCCCCCTCCTGTACTCCCTGTTCACCCATGACTGCGTGGCCACGTACGCCTCCAACTCAATCATCCAGTTTGCAGACGACACAACAGTAGTAGGCCTGATTACCAACAATGACGAGACAGCCTACAGAGAGGAGGTGAAGGCCCTGGGAGTGTGGTGCAAGGAAAATAACCTCTCCCTCAATGTCAACAAAACAAAGGAGCTGATCGTGGACTTCATGAAACAGGTGAGGGGGCACGCCCCTATCCACATCGACGGGACCGCAGGTGGAATGCTTCAAGTTCCTCTGCGTACACATCACTGACGATCTGAAATGATCCACCCACACAGAAAATGTGGTGAAAAAGGCGCAAAAGCGCCTCTTCAACCTCAGGAGGCTGAAGAAATTTGGCTTGGCACCTAAAACCCTCACAAACTTTTACAGATGCACAATTGAGAGCATCCTGTAGGGCTGTATCACCGCCTGGTACGGCAACTGCACCGTCCGCAACCGCAGGGCTCTCCAGAGGGTGGTGCGGTCTGCCCAATGCATCACCTGGGGCAAACTACCTGCCCTCCAGGACACATTCAGCACCCGATGTCACAGGAAGGACAAAAAGATCATCAAGGACAACAACCACCCGAGCCACTGCCTGTTCACCCCGCTATCATCCAGAAGGCGAGGTCAGTACAGGTGCATCAAAGCTGGGACCGAGAGACTGAAAAACAGCTTCTATCTCAAGGCCATCAGACTGTTAAATAGCCATCACTAGGCGGCTTCCACCCGGTTATGTAACCCTGCACCTTAGAGGCTGGTACCCCATATATATAGACTTTAAATCACTGGCCACTTTAATAATGGAACACTAGTCACTCTAATAATGTTTACATATTTTTGCTTTACTCATCTCATATTTATATACTGTATTCTATTCTACTGTATTTTAGTCTATGCCACTCCGACATTGCTCACTCTAATATTTATAATATTTATATTTTCCTTAATTCCATTATTTTACTTTGGCCAATGCATGTTAAAGTGAGTTTTTTCCCTCCTCTTTTCTCGATCAATACTCCATATTACTGAACGACATCATTCCCTAAATGGTCACCAGAAGTCGCCGCGTTCGGTTCGCTGGTTTTCTTGCAAAAACGGGGTTTGAAATATTAACATTATCCAGCAAGCACTTTTTGAAATGACCTCCAAGTAGCACCACAAAGTTGTCAACAGTGACACTCGAATCACAGAGAAAGATTCATTATGACCACTTCCTTCTGTTTGAATATTCGTGTAAGGTGTTGTTGATTGAATTAAAAACAATGTTTTCTGTGCTATCTTTTACAGCAAAAAAAATCTAATCAAAGTAAATCAAATTCTACTTACAAGCCCTTAACCAACAATGCAGTTTTTAAGTAAATATAAAGTGTTAAGTAAAAAATAGTTAAGTAAAAAAAATACAAAACAAATAAATATATAAAAATTAAAGAGCAGCAGTAAAATAAAATAACAGTAGGGAGGCTATATACAGGGGGTACCGGTACAGAGTACATATGCGGGGGCACCAGTTAGTCGAGGTAATTGAGGTAATATGTACATGTGGGTAGATTTAAAGTGACTATGCATAAATAATAAGCAGCGTAAAAGAGGGTGTTAGGGTGGGGAGCCATGATTAGCTGTTCAGGAGTCTTATGGCTTGGGGGTAGAAGCAGTTAAGAAGCCTTTTGGACCAAGACTTGGCACTCCGGTACCGCTTGCCGTATGGTAGCAGAGAGCACAGTCTATGACTAGGGTGGCTGGAGTCTTTGATAATTTTTAGGGCCTTCCTCTGACACCGCCTGGTATAGAGGTCCTGGATGGCAGGAAGCTTGGCCCCAGTGATGTACTGGGCCGTACACACAACCCTCTGTAGTGCCTTGCAGTTGGAGGCCGAGCAGTTGCCATACCAGGCGGTGATGCAACCAGTCAGGATGTTCTCGATGGTGCAGCTGTAGAACCTTTTGAGGATCTGAGGGGGAATAGGCTTTGTCGTGCCCTCTTCACGACTGTCTTGGTGTGTTTGGATCATGATAGTTCGTTGGTGATGTGGACACCAACGAACTTGAAGCTCTCAAACTGTTCAACTACAGCCCTGTCGAGGAGAATAGGGACGTGCTCAGTCCTCTTTTTTTTCCTGTAGTCCACAATCATATCCATTGTCTTGATCACGTTGAGGGATAGGTTGTTATCCTGGCACCACACGGCCAGGTCTCTGACCTCCTCCCTATAGGCAGTCTCATCGTTGTCGGTGATCAGGCCTACCACTGTTGTGTCGTCAGCAAACTTAATGATGGTGTTGGAGTCGTGCCTGGCCATGCAGTCATGGGTGAACAGATAGTACAGGAGGGGACTGAGCACGCACCCCTGAGGGGCTCCTGTGTTGAGGATCAGCATGGCAGATGTGTTGTTACCTACCCTTACCACCTGGGGGCGGCCCGTCAGGAAGTCCAGGATCCAGTTGCACAGGGAGGTGTTTAGTCCCAGGATCCTTAGCTTAGTGATGAGCTTTGAGGGCACCATGGTGTTGAACGCTGAGCTGTAGTCAATGAATAGCATTCTCAGGTAGGTGTTCCTCTTGTCCAGGTGGGAAAGGACAGTGTGGAGTGCAATAGAGATTGCATCATCTGTGGATCTCTTGGGGCGGTATGCAAATTGGAGTGGGTCTAGGGTTTCTTGGATAATGTTGTTGATGTGAGCCATGACCAGCCTTTCAAAGCACTTCATGGCTACCGACGTGAGTGCTATGGGTCGGTAGTCATTTAGGCAGGTTATCTTAGTGTCCTCGGGCACAGGGACTATGGTGGTCTGCTTGAACCATGTTGGTATTACAGACTCAGTCAGGGACATGTTGAAAATGTCAGTGAAGACACATGCCAGTTGGTCAGCACATGCTCGGAGTACACGTCCTGGTAATCCGTCTTGCCCTGCGGACTTGTGAATGTTGACCTGCTTAAAAGTCTTACTCACATCGGCTACGGAGAGCGTGATCACATAGTCATCCAGAACAGCTGGTGCTCTCATGCATGCTTCAGTGTTGCTTGCCTCGAAGCAAGCATAGAAGTGATTTAGCTCGTCTGGTAGGCTTGTGTCACTGGGCAGCTCGCGGCTGTGCTTCCCTTTGAAGTCTGTAATAGTTTTCAAGCCCTGCCACATCCGACGAGCATCAGAGCCTGTGTAGTACGATTCAATCTTACTGTAGTCCTGTATTGATTCTTTGCCTGTTTGATGGTTCGTCGGAGGGCATAGCGGGATTTCTTATAAGCGTCCGGGTTAGAGTCCCGCTCCTTGAAAGCAGCAGCTCTACCCTTTAGCTCAGTGCGGATGTTGCCTGTAATCCAGGGCTTCTGGTTGGCGTATGTACGTACGGTCACTGTTGGGACGACGTCATGGATGCACTTATTGATGAAGCCAGTGACTGATGTGGTGTACTCCTCAGTGCTATCTGAAGAATGCCGGAACATATTCCAGTCTGTGCTAGCAAAACAGTCCTGTAGCTTAGCATCTGCGTCATCTGACCACTTTTTAATTAACCAAGTCACTGGTGCTACCTGCTTTAGTTTTTGCTTATAAGCAGGAATCAGGAGGATTCAGGAGTTATGGTCAGATTTGCCAAATGGAGGGCGAGGGAGAGCTTTGTATGCGTCTCTGTGTGTGGAGTAAAGGTGGTCTAGAGTATTTTTTTTACCTCCGGTTGCACATTTAATGAAATGAGAAATGAGGTAGAATGGATTTAAGTTTCCCTGCAATAAAGTCCCCGCCCACTAGGAGTGCTGCTCTGGATGAGCGTTTTCCTGTTTACTCATGGCCTTATACTGTAACGATCCCGGCAGTCTGAGTCGGGTCCGGTCTGTGTACTAGTTTTTCTGCTCATGATCTCCAGTTTCCCGAGGGTTCTGGAACGCTCCCTGCCTGGTTGCCGGGCAACGTTGCTAGGCGGGAGCTCTCTTGATTTCCGCACCTGCATCCCATCAGCAATCTGCACACCTGGTCCTGATCATCACCCTTCTTAGGCTCTGGCCTAACATCCATTCCCTGCCGGATCGTTAGCCATGAACAGTAGGTTTACCAGAGTATCAGTCTTAGAGCTTCTAGCGTTAGTTTTGTTGTTTTGCACCTTGTTGGTTTGTTGTTTACTTACCTCCGTTTTGTTCCATCTGCAGTCACTCGTCCGGAACCTTCATCCAACCTCTGCCTGGTGGTCGGCGGCTGCCGAGCCATGATTGGATCAACCACTGCACCCCCAACAACTAATCAACGCCGCCCGCTCTGTTCCCTGGATTATTCAGCATCACTCTTGAATTTGTAAATAAACACTCACCTTCGTTTCAACTTACCTTGTCCTGGTCTGCTTCTGGGTTCTGGCTTTGTAACTCGTGACAGAACGATCCGGCCAGTAATGAACCCAGCGGACCTGGACTCTGTTCGCCATGCCATTACCCATCAGGAGAAGATGTTGGGCCATCATAGCACGGAGCTACAGGAGATCGCGTTGGCAGTTCGGAACCTTTCTACCGGTCTGACGGAGGTCCAGAACCAGCGCAAGTTTCCGGTGGAGGATCCACTACCGGTTTCACCCATCTCGCCTGCCGCGTCTGGAGCTGTGTCCTTCCGTGAGCCCAAGGTTCCGACGCGGATAAATATGAGGGGGGAGCTGGGAAGATGCCGTTCTTTCCTTATGCAGTGTGGGTTAGTGTTCGATCTACAGCCCTACTCTTATGCCACAGACAAGGCTAGGATAGCCTTTGTGATTGAGTTGCTGCGTGGTCGAGCGCTGGAGTGGGCTTCAGCCGTTTGGGAACGACAAGACCCCTGCATGGCTTCATACCAGGGGTTCACGGCCGAGATGAGGAAGCTCTTCGACCATTCCGTCCGAGGGAGGGACGCAGCTAGGCGCCTGTTTTCGCTTCACCAAGGAACTCGTGAGCGTGGCCGACTTCGTGATCGAGTTCAAGACGTTGGCTGTGGAGAGTGGGTGGAATGAGGAGTCTCTGCAAGCGGCCTTTTACCAGGGTCTGTCGGAGCAGCTCAAGGATGAGTTGATCTCCTATCCGGAGCCTAGTGACCTGGACAGCTTGGTAGCCTTGTCTATTCGGGTGGATAATCGAGTCCGAGAGCGAAGGAGGGAGAAGCAATGGGGTCCGTCCAATCGATCAGCTTCTCAGGTTCCAGTCGGGTCGGGGATTGGACCAGAATACGTCGATCATCGTCCACCACACAGGATTAGTGGAGAGGTCCTGTCTCCCGATTCTGAACCAATGCAAGTAGGGCGGCACGGGTTAACCAAGGAGGAACGCCAACTCAGACGTAGGACTAACTGTTGCCTCTACTGTGGTGGTTCGGGACACTACCTCGCCACCTGTTCCCGGCGGTCGTCAAACTGCGCGGCTCGCTAAAGTTGGGAGGACTTTTAGCGAGCCAGTTTCGACCTCTCAATACCTCTGTCAGACCCCGTTTCCCGGCTACCCTTGTGAACAGGAATCAGAGCTTAGCGATTAACGCTTTATCGATTCAGGTGCCGATGGAAGCTTTCTTGATGCCGAGTTGGTGGAACAGCTGGGGCTTTCCAAGGAGCAATTGCCGGAAGCCATTGAAGCGACCACTCTGAACGGCAGTAGTCTGGCACGTATCACGATGAGGACTGAACCGGTTAAGATGCTGTTGTCGGGGAATCATTCGGAGATGATTTCATTCTTCATTCTGCCGTCTTCCCATGTTCCTCTGGTCCTTGGATACCCCTGGCTGAAGGAACACAATCCCACGTTCGATTGGGTGACGGGCAAGGTAACGAGTTGGAGCCTTGATTGTCATGCTAACTGTCTCAAGACTGCCTGTCCCCATTCGGTTCCCAGTCAGGTGATTGAGGCTAAACCCCCAGATTTGTCCCTGGTTCCCGAGACATATCACGATTTGGGGGAAGTGTTCAGTAAGCAGAAGGCTCTGTCACTCCCTCCCCACCGACCATATGATTGTGCCATCAACCTGTTCCCTGGAGCTGTCTACCCCAAGGGAAGGTTATACAGTATCTCCCGCCCTGAACGTGAGGCTTTGGGAGACCTACATCAAGGAGTCCCTAGCTGCTGGTCTCGTTCGTCCCTCGTCATCACCCCCTGGGGGCAGGATTCTTCTTTGTGGGTAAGAAGGATGGCTCTCTTCGACCGTGTATTGATTATCGGGGGGTTGAATGACATCACGGTCAAGAACAAGTATCCCCTGCCCTTGATGAGTTCTGCCTTCGACTCCTTACAGGGGTGCTACGGTGTTCACCAAGCTAGACCTACGCAATGCGTATCACATGGTCCGGATCAGAGAGGGAGACGAGTGGTTGACGGGTTTCAATACACCGATGGGTCACTTCGAGTATCAGGTGATGCCGTTTGGACTGACCAATGCTCCAGCGGTATTCCAGAGTATGGTGAACGACGTCCTGAGAGATATGATCGGTCTCTTTGTGTTTGTTTACCTGGATGACATTCTGATCTTCTCGAAGGAACCTTCCGACCACGTCCAGCATGTCCGGCAGGTTCTGCAGCGATTGTTGGAGAATTGCCTGTTCGTGAAGGCCGAGAAGTGCGAGTTTCACGCCCACACGACATCCTTTCTCGGGTACATCATCTCCAGGGGAGAGATTAGGATGGACCAGGAGAAGGTTAGAGCGGTTCTGGAATGGGCCCAGCCCGGTACGAGATTGCAGCTCCAGAGATTTTTGGGGTTTGCGAATTTCTACCGCAGATTCATCCGGGATTACAGCCGTGTGGCCGCGCCGTTAACTGCCTTGACTTCCAGTATCAGGAGCTTCAAGTGGAATCCGGAGGCGGATCGAGCGTTTCTGGATTTGAAGAGGCGATTCACCAACGCACCGATTCTCTCTCAACCGGACACGGCCCGTCAGTTCGTCGTTGAAGTGGACGCGTCTGATGTGGGAGTTGGCGCCATCCTGTCGCAGCGATGCTCCACGGACAGTAAACTCCATCCCTGCGCCTACTACTCTCGTCGCCTTTCGCCTGCGGAGAGGAATTACGATGTGGGTAACCGGGAGCTTCTCGCGGTGAAACTTGCCTTGGAGGAGTGGCGCCACTGGTTGGAGGGGGCGGAGCAACCGTTTATTGTCTGGACTGACCACAAGAATCTTGCTTACGTGCAATCGGCTAGACGCCTCAACTCCCGCCAGGCCAGGTGGTCGTTGTTTTTCGGACGATTCAATTTTTTCCCTGACGTTCCGACCTGGATCTAAGAACGGCAAGGCGGACGCCTTGTCTCGGATGTTCTCCAAGACGGAGGAGAGTGGGTCCAAGACCGAGACAATTCTCCCCCGGAACTGCGTCGTGGGAGCTGTTAGGTGGAAGATTGAGGAGGAGGTGATGGCGGCCCTTCGGACGCAGCCCGGTCCCGGTAACGGTCCACCGGTCGGTTGTTTGTGCCTGAGTCGGTTCGTCCCGCGGTCCTCAAATGGTCCCACGCCAGCAAGATGGCTTGTCACCCTGGCGTGGCTCGGACGATGGCGTTTCTTCGCAGACGTTTTGGTGGCCTGCCATGGCCGAGGATACTCGGGGTTATGTTGCTGCCTGTCCAGTGTGTGCGCAGAATAAGAGTACCAATCGGCCCAGCTCTGGACTACTTCACCCCCTTCCTATTCCCCGGCGACCATGGTCGCATCTGGCCCTGGACTTTGTCACTGGGTTGCCCGCTTCTGAGGGGAACACGGTCGTTCTGACTATCGTGGACAGATTCAGCAAGTTCGCCCACTTTGTGCCAATTGCCAAGCTTCCCTCTGCCTCGGAGACGTCCGAGATCCTGGTTAGGGAGGTTTTCAGGGTCCACGGTTTGCCCAGTGATATCGTGTCCGACCGTGGCCCTCAGTTTACCTCTGCTGTCTGGAAGTCCTTCTGTTTGGCCATTGGAGCTACAGTCAGTCTCACATCTGGTTTTCACCCCCAATCTAATGGTCAGGCGGAGAGAGCCAACCAGAAGATGGAATCCACGCTACGCTGCCTGGCCTCTTCCAACCCCACCTCCTGGGTCTCTCAGTTGCCTTGGGTTGAGTATGCCCACAATACTCTCCCCTACATCTGCCACTGGGATGTCTCCCCTTCCAGTGCCTGTATGGCTACCAACCTCCCTTGTTCCCTTCTCAGGAGAAGGAGCTCTCAGTGCCTTCTGTTCAGGCCCATATTCGTCGTTGCCACCGGACCTGGCATCGGGCCAGAAAGGCACTCCTTAGAGTTTCGGACCGGTATCAGCTCCAGGCGAATCGTCGCCGGATCCCCGCTCCCACCTATACCATCGGAGATAGGGTCTGGTTGGCCACACGGGATCTTCCTTTACGGACTGAGTCTAGGAAGTTGTTACCGAAGTTCATTGGTCCGTTTGTGGTGGAGAAGGTGATCAATCCGGTGGCAGTTCGACTCAAACTCCCGAGGACGCTCAGAGTCCATCCCACCTTTCATGTCTCCTGCCTCAAGCCTGTTTTCCTCAGTCCTCTGTTGCCTCCTCCGCCTCCTCCTATCCTCCTCGGATGATCGGAGGTGGTCCTGCCTACACGGTGCGACGCATCATGGATTCCAGACGGCGGGGCCGGGGTTTCCAGTATCTCGTGGACTGGGAGGGTATGGTCCTGAAGAGAGGAGTTGGATTCCGCGGCGACAGATCCTAGATGCTGACCTCATCCGTGACTTCTACCGCCTCCATCCTGGCGCTCCGGGAGTCCGCCCGGTGGCGTTCGTCGGAGGGGGGTACTGTAACGATCCCGGCAGTCTGAGTCGGGTCCGGTCTGTGTACTAGTTTTTCTGCTCATGATCTCCAGTTTCGAGGGTTCTGGAACGCTCCCTGCCTGGTTGCCGGGCAACGTTGCTAGGCGGGAGCTCTCTTGATTTCCGCACCTGCATCCCATCAGCAATCTGCACACCTGGTCCTGATCATCACCCTTCTTAGGCTCTGGCCTAACATCCATTCCCTGCCGGATCGTTAGCCATGAACAGTAGGTTTACCAGAGTATCAGTCTTAGAGCTTCTAGCGTTAGTTTTGTTGTTTTGCACCTTGTTGGTTTGTTGTTTACTTACCTCCGTTTTGTTCCATCTGCAGTCACTCGTCCGGAACCTTCATCCAACCTCTGCCTGGTGGTCGGCGGCTGCCGAGCCATGATTGGATCAACCACTGCACCCCCAACAACTAATCAACGCCGCCCGCTCTGTTCCCTGGATTATTCAGCATCACTCTTGAATTTGTAAATAAACACTCACCTTCGTTTCAACTTACCTTGTCCTGGTCTGCTTCTGGGTTCTGGCTTTGTAACTCGTGACATATACAGCTCATTGAGTGCAATCTTAACGCCAGCATTGGTTTGTGGTGGTAGACAGACAGCTACGAAAAATATAGATGAAAAGTCTCTTGGTAAATAGTGTGGTCTACAGCTTATCATAAGATACTCTACCTCAGGCGAGCAAAACCTCGAGCCTTCCTTAGTATTCGATTTTATGCACCAGCTGTTGTTTACAAATATACGCAGACCGCCACCCCTTGTCTTACCGGAGTCAGCCGTTCTATCCTGCCGATGTAGCATAAATCCCGTCAGCTGTATGTTGTCCATGTCGTCGTTCAGCCACGACTCGGTGAAACATAAGATATTACAGTTTTTAATGTCCCGTTGGTAGGATAACCTTAATCTTAGGTTGTCTAATTTATTTTCAAATGATTGAACTTTGGCTAATAGGATTGATAGAAGAGGCAGTTTACTCGCTCGCCGTCGGATCCTTACAAGGCACCCCGACCTACGTCCACGATATCTCAGTGTCTTTCTCATGCGAATGACAGAGATTTCTGTAGGATATCCTTCGCGTCCGACTCGTTGAAGAAAAAATCTTCGTCCAATACGAGGTGAGTAATCGCTGTCCTGATATCCAGAAGCTCTTTTTGGTCATAACAGACGGTGGCAGAAACATTATGTACAGAATAAATTACAAATAACGCGAAAAAACACACATAATAGTACAATTGGTTAGAGGGCTGTAAAACTGCAGCCATCTTCTCCGGCGCCACTTTATCTCTGCTCGCAAACACATATGACCGTCCTCCTTGAGAACGTACCAACAGTTTCAGCCACCTAAAACATACCAATTGGAAGGCTCCATCCGCAACATTTTAAGCTAGCTGTGGAGTGAGCTTATGGCATGTTCTTAACTCTATTACCCGTTTGTATGTGATCATGTATTAGTGTATGTCTGTGATTCCTCTCGTGACCAACCTGCCCTCGGCACTACTCATTCATGTCTCCTCTTTCTCTTAGACCATGGTACTGTACTTGTACTCCTCAGTCTTACCTTCATCGTTCTTCAGTGAGACGACATGGTGGTATTGGGGGGTTGCCCTCAGTCTCTTTCATCCAAGGCAGGCCTCTCCAGAGGCGTTAAACAAATCAAAATATATTTTATATTTGAGATTCTTCAGATAGCCACCCTTTGCCTTGATGAAAGCTGTGCACACTCTTGGCATTCTCTCAACCAACTTCCCCTGAAATGCTTTTCCAACAGTCTTGAAGGAGTTCCCATATATGCTGAGCACTTGATGGCTGCTTTTCCTTCACTCTGCCTTCCGACTCATCCCAAACCATCTCAATTGGGTTGAGGTCAGGGGATTGTGGAGGCCAGGTCATCTGATGCAGCACTCCATCACTCTCCTTCTTGGTAAAATAGCCCTTACACAGCCTGGAGATGTGTCGGGTCATTGTCCTGTTGAAAAACAAATGACAGTCCCACTAAGCCCAAACCAGATGGGATGGCGTATCGCTGCATTATGCTGTGGTAGCCATGCTGGTTAAGTGTGCCTTGAATTCTAAATAAATCACACAGTATCACCGGCAAAGCACCCCCACATCATAACACCTCCTCCTCCATGCTTTACATCGCGTCTCACAAAGACACGGTGGTTGGAACCAAAAATCTCAAATTTGGACTCCAGACCAAAGGACAAATTTCCATCGGTCTAATGTCCATTGCTCGTGTTTCTTGGCCCAAGCAGGTCTCTTCTTATTATTGGTGTCCTTTAGTAGTGGTTTCTTTGCAGCAAATCGACCATGAAGGCCTGATTCACTCAGTCTCCTCTGAACAGTTGATGTTGAGATGTGTCTGTGACTTGAACTCTGTGAAGCATTTATTTGGGCTGCAAATTCTGAGGCTGGTAACTATAATGAACTTATCCTCTGCAGCAGAGGTAACTCTGGGTCTTTCATTCCTGTGGCGGTCCTCATGAAAGCCAGTTTCATCATAGCGCTTGATGGTGTTTGCGACTGCACTTGAAGAAACTTTCAAAGTTCTTTCAAATTTTCCGTATTGACTGACCTTCATGTCTTAAAGTAATGATGGACTGTTGTTTCTCTTTGCTTATTTGAGCTGTTCTTGCCATAATATGGACTTTAACCAAATAGGGCTATCTTCCGTATACCCCCCTACCTTGTCACAACACAACTGATTGGCTCAAAAGCATTAAGAAGGAAAGAAATTCCACAAATTAACCTTTAAGAAGACACACCTCTTAATTGATATACATTCCAGGTGACTACCTCATGAAGCTGTTTGAGAGAATGCCAAGAGTGTGCAAAGCTGTCATCAAGGCAAAGGGTGGCTATTTGAAGAAACCACAAATATAAAATATAATAGATTTGTTTAACACTTTTTTGGTTACTACATGATTCCACATGTGTTATTTCATAGTTTTGATGTCTTCACTATTATTTTATAATGTAAAAAATAGTTTAAAAAAACAAACAAAGATGAATGATTAGGTGTGTCCAAACTTTTGACTTGTAGTGTACCTGTATAAATAGAGGCATTCTGGTAGGAAATGGGGTGCTTGTCGAGGCAAATAATGCATTACTAAACCTAAAAAGAAATTGAGGAGCGAATGAAAAATTAAAGAGCTGAGGGGAGGATACTCACGTGTACATACATTTACATTTACATTTACGTCATTTAGCAGACGCTCTTATCCAGAGCGACTTACAAATTGGTGCATTCACCTTATAGCCAGTGGGATAACCACTTTACAATATATATATATATTTAAAAAAAATAAAAAATTGGGGGGTAAGGTGGGGTAGAAGGATTACTTTATCCTATCCCAGGTATTCCTTAAAGAGGTGGAGAGGAAGCCATAGGTGGAGTTGACTCCGTACGTCTCCTCGTTGAACATCTCACTTGCATTCCAGCCATTAGACTAACAGAGGACACAAGGAAATGGTGGTTAGTATGTGTGTCACAGTGTGTGTCTCACTGTGTCTGTGTCTGTCACCAGAGTGATATGCTGCGAAGCAAGCGAGATCTACTCAGGATTTTATAAATCTAGCCAGCTTCAGTTATCCAGCTTCAGTTAGCCAGATTCAGTTAGCCAGCTTCAGTTAGCTTCACATTCCAGGTCAGGCTTCAGCCGTACTACAGCTAACTCTAGCAGGCCTGTAACTGCGTGTGCATGTCTCACATGGCTAGTCAAACGCCGAACTCTTCATTGAGACAATGCTGAAACATTAATCCATGAGCGAGTCAGTGCCACATGTTCATTTGTGACGAAATCAAAGAAAGAAAGAAAAATTATCTAGCAAATTCAGCAGGCTATGGTGTGAAATAGGCTTTTAGAGGTTACCCTATCACAACCCAAAATATAAGGTTACATTACTTCATTGTTTATAACAAGAACATAAACCATGTATAGCTTCAAAATATGTTCAAATGCTGTCAACTGCCTTGTCTGAGTGGGCTTATGTATTAGGCTAGGTCAAATGTGGGGTTAAGGAGCATTTTTGCGGCCACAGATTACACTTAGTCCTGGACTATAAATAATTTTCCCTGGAGATTTTCCCTAATCTATGTCTGGGAAAATCTCCCCATAATGTTTAAATGAGTGAAAAGGGATGATGTCTTACATGTAAAAACACGTTTACATGACCAAGTACATTAATTAGGTAAACTTACTCTAAGAGTATGCATTATGCTGTTTGAGAGAAGGTTTGAATCCTAATCACCCATCCAATGTGAGTACATATGTTTTTGAAGTACAGTAGATCAATAAAGTACTCTAGCAGTAGTCAAGCTTGTTATGCTGAAAAATCTTGTTAGTGCATGGGTCAAATTAGCTTTTGAATTTCCTGTCTGTGGGAAGGTTGTATGCAAAATAACCATAGGATAATCACGCTCTCACCAAGCTCTAAAAAGCATATGCTTCTCAGAACATTATGTGCTAGCTGGGAAGTCTCCCTTTCCTTTTGGCATTAAGTTGGGAAATGCTTGTTATATCCAATCAACAAAATGCACAAATGGAAAATGGTTCCTTATTGGGTAACCGAGTCAAAAAGCTTTCCCTAATTCATCATGATGTGCAAAATGAGCTGTCTGCAAGACACATTTGTCTGGTCTTATTCATAATACAACCCTACGAATGAAATGGGGTCCATTTCAAGAGTAGTGCGAGACAGATGTGGATAAGTCTCACATTATCTCAACCGTTTCCCTACAGCGGAGAAGCTGTCAAAGGTAATACATTCAATTTGGAAAGAAGGGTATCACCACTGCTGTGAAACTGAAACTGCCCAGAAATATTTCACCTTTTTCAAAATTATTCATTTGAAAGCAAGAACATTACTCTGGGATAGAGCATCAAAAAATCATTTTGTAACCGCAATACATTTTAGTCATTTAGCAGACACTCTTATCCAGAGCGACTTAAAGTTAGTGCATAAATATTTAAATTTTTTCATACCCACAAGCCTGGCGTTGCAAATGCCACGCTCTACCAACATCCCTGCCGGGCCTCCCCTAGACGACTTGTGCGCAGCCCCAGTCTCCCAGTCACGGCTGGCTAAGACAGAGCCTGGATTGAAACCAGGATCTCTAGTAGCACAGACCACTGCCTTAGACCACTGCGCCACTCGGGAGTTAACAAACATCAACGGTAAAGAGCAAAGTTAACAATCCTAATCATCTCAGGATATTGAATCTGGTTGAAGTTAACTCGTAGTCACAAAATTAATCAAATTGCATAAATATATCAAATATTTGATGCATATGGTCTGCCCTCAACTCAAGCCTGTATGAAAATGATGAAGTTTTCAACAATGAAAACAGCAATGAGTTATATAAGAATCAAGGTAGTGCTCCTTCAATAGTTTGTAGGACCCTGAATTAGATTACACATGAGCAATGACAACGGAAAGTTCATAATAACATCCGATTGGAGGGATATCAGCAGCAAGGTTCATATATGGCATTCTTGGCCAAAAGCCTTGCATTCCTTAGTAAGTGCGAATAATTGGCTGAAGTAAGCATCTAAAATCTGATCATTTCTCAGTCATCATCTTATCGGTTGCCACTGTGTCATTCGCTACATGTACCCTTGCCAGAGTAAAAGGATCGGTAGCATGCATTCTTTGAAGGGTAGTTAAAATGACTTTTTTAAGAGGAGCTGAGTGAGAAATGGTGATGAACAGAAAAACCACATTAATGTTGCATGTGATAACATATGATCGCATGGGAAGTTAATGTGATAACGTGAAATACACAGGAATGCAAAATTTCAAGAAAGCTTTTCACAAAATACATTTCAGCTGAACATGTACGCTGATCTTTCTGCAGCGTCGCAAAGTCTGTAGCATTCCTCTACACATTCATTACCTATAATACATCTCTGCACTTGGCAAAATAGTGCCATTTGCACTGTTATTATAGTTATCAGTTAATCTGACTAAACTCTCGTCATTGATTTTATTTATTTATTTCAGCAATTTGAGGGTTTTCTGTATAGCTGTCTAATGTTGGTGGGGCTTATTATTATGTTTTAATATTACTCCTTAATCACTATGATAGATATAATAGTTTTTCTTGGGTGTATTTTTAACAAAGCAGCTATTTACTTTACTTAAGTCCAAAGTGTAGGATACAGGTGAAATCAGTCATCAACACAGACATGGTGGCGTAACAGGACGTTCAAAATACCTTGAACCAAGAAGTTGTGAGTTCAAATCCCAGGTGAGGACATGTTGAATAAAAATTACAGTATGAACATGCACAATGTAATCATGTATGTCAAAGTGACAAATATGTAAGTTGAAAACACTATGTTAAAAGCACTGTTTGTGTGTGTATCCTAACAACTCATTTCTGTTTGCAGGGCATCACCTTTGAAATCTCATGTGAACATTTTAATTCACATGTCAAAGGTTATGTGATCATGTGAAAATCCACATGTGAAACTTCTTGTGAAATATCATTACATGTAAAGTGTTCCAAAAAGACAAGGTTTCACATGAAGTGGAATTTCAGGTGAAATAAATGTGATTTTCCATATTTTTCTGTAAGGGTAGATTCAGTCCATGATCCCAAGCAAGGCTTTACGACATAGTTTCCAGAGTATTCCATGGGAAAACACACTGCCGTTGTGTTTGTGTGGAATCGCACAAATTATAGAAGTGCTGCACTACAAAGAGTTCGTGCTCACATGTGGCATCTCAGTAAACAATATTTTATGATTGCACAACAGGGGTACGATTACAAAAGGGTCAAAGGCTGAAATTTACTTATACGAAGTGTTCCTGCAAAGTGTGACAATATGGAGGCAAGGGAATTGCAGTACAAATCCAGACTACAAATAACCAATGACCTGCATCACTGACCAACAACCCTCTCAATGGGGGCATTTACCAGCCGCATACCAGTAAATGAAAACATGTTGCAATTTCAATGGAAAACAGGAACCACAGAACTAACAACTTTCTTGGGAAATGTCTGAGAGTGTGTTACCATGAGCTTCCATTTATTTTCCCAGTGTGGTTAGGTTTGGAAACTTCACTGGCCTCCTGCCATGATGGGAATCACCTGGCCAACAGTGAGTGACATGATCACAATGGACATCGTTGGCAGTTGTGAGGAGCGTCAACATCTGTGAAAAGTTAGAGAAGTACAGTAGCTTGCGAAAGTATTCACCCCCCTTGGCATTTTTCCTATTTTGTTGCCTTACAACCTGGAATTAAAATTGATATTTTGGGTGTTTGTATCATTTGATTTACACAACATGCCTACCACTTTGAAGATGCAAAATATTTTTTATTGTGAAACAAACAAGAAATAAGACAAAAAAACAGAAAACTTGAGCGTGCATAACTATTCTGCAAGTCTCTTGGGGTATGTCTCTATAAGCTTGGCACATCTAGCCACTGGGATTTTTGCCCATTCTTCAAGGCAAAACTGCTCCAGCTCATTCAAGTTGGATGGGTTCCGCTGGTGTACAGCAATCTTTAAGTCATACCACAGATTCTCAATTGGATTGAGGTCTGGGCTTTGACTAGGCCATTCCAAGACATTTAAATGTTTCCCCTTAAACCACTCAAGTGTTGCTTTAGCAGTATGCTTAAAGTCATTGTCCTGCTGGAAGGTGAACCTCCGTCCCAGTCTTAAATCTCTGGAAGACTGAAATAGGTTTCCCTCAAGAATTTCCCTGTATTTAGCGGCATCCATCATTCCTTCAATTCTGACCAGTTTTCCAGTCCCTGCCAATGAAAAACATCCCCACAGCATGATGCTGCCACCACTGTGGGGATGGTGTTCTCGGGGTGATGAGAGCTGTTGGGTTTGCGCCAGACATAGCGTTTTCCTTGATGGGCAAAAAGCTCAATTTTAGTCTCATCTGACCAGTGTACCTTCTTCCATATGTTTGGGGAGTCTCCCACATGGCTTTTGGCAAACACCAAACGTGTTTGCTTATTTTTTAATTTAAGCAATGACTTTTTTCTGGCCACTCTTCCGTAAAGCCCAGCTCTGTGGAGTGTACGGCTTAAAGTGGTCCTATGGACAGATACTGCAATCTCCGCTGTGGAGCTTTGCAGCTCCTTCAGGGTTATCTTTGGTCTCTTTGTTGCCTCTCTGATTAATGCCCTCCTTTGCCTGGTCCGTGAGTTTTGGTGGGCGGCCCTTTCTTGGCAGGTTTGTTGTGGTGCCATATTCTTTCAATTTTTTAATAATGGATTTAATTGTGCTCCGTGGGATGTTCAAAGTTTTTGATATTTTTTTATAACTCAACCCTGATCTGTACTTCTCCACAACTTTGTCCCTAACCTGTTTGGAGAGTTCCTTGGTCTTCATGGTGCCGCTTGCTTGGTGGTGCCCCTTGCTTAGTGGTGTTGCAGACTCTAGGTGTCACGCTCTGGCTCCGGGACTTTGTATTTTGAGCCAGGGTGTGTTCATTTGGTTGTGTTTGGTATTGGTTGTGTTGTATTTGGTTGTGTTTCCTTGTTTGGTCGTGTGACTCCCAATCAGTGGTAACGAGTGTCAGCTGTCGGCTCGTTATCTCTGATTGGGAGCCATATTTAAACTGTCAGTGTTCACCTTAGTGTTGTGGGTTTTTGTTCCGTATCAGTCATTGTAACTGAGGACTTCACGATTCGTCATTGTTTGTTGTTTTGTATTGAGTACTTTAATAAATAAAGTAATGTTCGTATCGCACGCTGCGCCTTGGTCCACTCACTTAGTAGACGTACGTGACAGAAAAACCCACCGTACCAGGACCAAGCAGCGTGTCCAGGAGCCAAGGGTCTGGACATGGGAGGAGATTTTGGATGGTAAAGGGTCTTGGACTTGGGAGGAAATCCTGGATGGGATGGATCGCCGGCCATGGAGTAAAACAGTGGAGAGGCGACTGAGAGAGGAGCAACGGCGTCAGCAGGGCCATCGTCGGAAGGACGAGAGGCAACCCCCAAAAAGTTTTTTGGGGGGCACATGGCTTTGCGGCTGGGCAGCAGGAGGCTGCCACAGGGAGACGTGGAGAGAAGGCTACCGGATTACGGGAGCCATTAGGCGAGTAGAGGGAGGGAAGTAGTTGAGGCACGGCGTGAGAGACTGAGGTGTGTTACCAGTCCGGTCCGGCCCGTTCCTGATCCCCGGTTAAGGCCAGTGGTGTGTGTTCCCAGTACGGACCGGCCTGTTCCTACTCCACGCACCAAGCCCACGGTGTGCGTCGCCAGTCCAGCCCGGCCGGTTCCTGTTCCACGCACTAAGCCTGCGGTGTGCGTCGCCAGCCCTGCCTGGCCGGTTCCTGCTCCACGCACTAGGTTGACGGTGTGTGTCGCCAGTCCAGCCCGGCCGGTTCCTGTTCCACGCACTAAGCCTGCGGTGTGCGTCGCCAGCCCTGCCCGGCCGGTTCCTGCTCCACGCACTAGGTTTACGGTGTGCGTCGCCAGCCCAGCCCGGCCTGTCCCTGCTCCACGCACAAAGCCTACGGTGTGCGTCGCCAGCCCAGCCCGGCCTGTGCCTGCTCCACGCACAAAGCCTACGGTGTGCGTCGCCAGCCCAGCCCGGCCTGTTCCTGCTCCACGCACAAAGCCTACGGTGTGCGTCGCCAGCCCAGCCCGGCCTGTCCCTGCTCCACGCACAAAGCCTACGGTGTGCGTCGCCAGCCCAGCCCGGCCTGTTCCTGCTCCACGCACAAAGCCTACGGTGTGCGTCGCCAGCCCAGCCCGGCCTGTTCCTGCTCCACGCACAAAGCCTATGGTGTGCGTCGCCAGCCCAGCCCGGCCTGTTCCTGCTCCACGCACAAAGCCTACGGTGTGCGTCGCCAGCCCAGCCCGGCCTGTCCCTGCTCCACGCACAAAGCCTACGGTGTGCGTCGCCAGCCCGACCCGGCCTGTTCCTGCTCCACGCACAAAGCCTACGGTGTGCGTCGCCAGTCCAGCCCGGCCTGTCCCTGCTCTACGCACAAAGCCTACGGTGTGCGTCGTCGGCCTGGTCCAGCCCGTTCCTGCTACTCGCACCAAGCCAAGGGTGCGAGTCGTCAGCCTGGTCCAGCCCGTTCCTGCTACTCGCACCAAGCCAGGGGTACGCAGTCGTCGGCCTGGTCCAGCCCGTTCCTGCTACTCGCACCAAGCCAAGGGTGCGAGTCGTCAGCCTGGTTCAGCTCGTCCCTGCTACTCGCACCAAGCCAAGGGTGCGAGCCGTCAGCCTGATCCAGCCCATTCCTGCTACTCGCACCAAGCCAGGGATGCGAGTCGTCAGCCTGGTGAGGCCCGTTCCGGCTCACGCATCGAAGCCTAGGGTGCGTATCGTCAGCCAGGTCCGGTCCGTTCCTGCCTCACGCGCCAAGCCAGGGGTGCGCGTCGTCAGTCCAGATCCTACCAGCTGGGTCAGATCGGACCGGGGGCGCTACGGGGGGATTGAAGAAGGGTGGTGGTCAAGCCCGGAGCCGGAGCCGCCTCCGAGGAGCAACACCCACCCAGCCCTCCCCTATTTGGGGTGTAGGCGCGGTCGGAGTCCGCGCCTTTAGGGGGGGGTACTGTCACGCTCTGGCTCCGGGACTGTGTATTTTGAGCCAGGGTGTGTTCATTTGGTTGTGTTTGGTATTGGTTGTGTTGTATTTGGTTGTGTTTCCTTGTTTGGTCGTGTGACTCCCAATCAGTGGTAACGAGTGTCAGCTGTCGGCTCGTTATCTCTGATTGGGAGCCATATTTAAACTGTCAGTGTTCACCTTAGTGTTGTGGGTTTTTGTTCCGTATCAGTCATTGTAACTGAGGACTTCACGATTCGTCATTGTTTGTTGTTTTGTATTGAGTACTTTAATAAATAAAGTCATGTTCGTATCGCACGCTGCGCCTTGGTCCACTCACTTAGTAGACGTTCGTGACACTAGGGCCTTTCAGAACAGGTGTATATATACTGAGATCATGTGACAGATCATGTGACACTTAGATTGCACAAAAGTGGACTTTATTTAACTAATTATGTGACTCCTGAAGGTAATTGTTTGCACCATATCTTATTTAGGGGCTTCAAAGCAAAGGGGGTGAATACATATGCACGCACCACTTTTCCGTTATTTATTTTTTTGAATTCTTTGAAACAAGTTATTTTTTTCATTTCACTTCAGCAATTTGGACTATTTTGTGTATTTCCATTACATGAAATCCAAATAAAAATCCATTTAAATGACAGGTTGTAATGTAACAAAATAGGAAAAATGCCAAGGGGGATGAATACTTTTGCAAGGCACTGTATATCCATGGATCCCAAACAGATGCTGTTACAGTAGGTTTCCCAGATGCAAATGCAACTTCATAACATTCTCATAGAAAAATACCTTTCAATGTTAATGCATCTTATTACGTACATTATGCTACTGTAGGAGGTACAATGAACCACACCAATGTAATGAGTAGACCTGAAGACTTGCCTATGCTTTAGCTCAGCGGATTATTACACTCCTGTGGTGTGCAGCAGACCCAGCTTCTAACCCAGTCAATCACACCAATCATACCACAAGTGGAGTCTAAAATATTGGACCTCATTGACTAACCCACTTCTGTGGCCACAGGCCAGACAGTCTGTCTGTGTTTGTGATAAAAGGAAAATCTAAAAACTCCTGAGGTGCAGTGCATGATATGAGGAGGAGAGGAGAGGCGTACACAAATTATACATCACCTCATTGGCATAGTCTGGATGGGAATAGCAGTGTAACATGAAACATTACCCCAATGAGCTACTGTATACAGTGCCTTCAGAAAGTATTCACACCCATTGACTTTATCAAAAACAAATGTCTTACAGCCTGAATTTAAAATGGATTAAATATATTTTTGGTCACTGGCCTACACACAATACCCTATAATATAAAAGCAGAATTATGTTTTTCAAAATGTTTACAAATTAATTGAAAATGAAAAGCTGAAATGTCTTGAGTCAATAAGTATTCAACACCTTTGTTATGGCAAGCCTATATGACTTCAGGAGTAAACATTTGCTTAACAAGTCACATAATAAGTTGCATGGACTCACTCTGTGTGCAATAATAGTGTTTAACATGATTTTTTAAATTACTACCTCATCTCTGTACCACACACATACAATTATTTGTAAGGTCCCTCAGCCGAGCAGTGAATTTCAACCACAAAGACCAGAGAGGTTTTCCAATGTCTCGCAAAGAAGGGCACCTATAGGTAGAAAAACTACAAAGATACAGGTGTCCTTCCTAACCTAATCGACAGAGTGAAAACAAGGAAGCCTGTACAGAATACAAATATTCCTAAACATGCATCCTGTTTGCAATAAGGCGCTTAAGTAAAACTGCAACAAATGTGGCATAGAAATTAACTTTATGTGCCACATTTGTGTTATGTTTGGGGTAAATCCAACACAACACATCACTGAGTACCACTTCATATTTTCAAGCATGGTGGTGGCTGCATCATGTTATGGGTATGCTTGTCATCAGCAAGGGAGTTTTTTAATGATCAAAATAAACGGGATAGAGCTAAGCACAGGCAAAATCCTAGAGGAAAACCTGGTTCAGTCTGCTTTCCAACAGACACTGGGAGACAATTCACATTTCAATAGGACAATAACCTAAAACACAAGGCAAAATATACACTGGAGTTGCTTACCAAGATGACGTTGAATGTTCCTGAGTGGCCTAGTTACAGTTTTGACTTAAATCGGCATTAAAATCTATGTCTAGTGATTATCAACAACCAACTTGATAGAGCTTGAAGAATTTTAAAAATAAGAATGTGCCAATATTGTACAATCCAGGTGCGCAAAGCTCTGAGAGACTTACCCAGAAAGACACCCAGCTGTAATTGCTGCCAAATGTGATTCTAACATGTATTGACTCAGGGGTTTAAATACTTATCTAATCAAGATATATGGGTGTTTATTTTAATTTTTTAATGTTTTTTATGTTTTACAAATATTAGTTTTTCTTCCACTTTGACATCACAGAGTATTTTGTGTAGATTGTTGACAAAGAAAATGACAATTAAATCCATTTTAATCCCACTTTGGGCAAGTTTGGCAAAATGGCAAGTTTCCTGGCCAACCCATTGGAGCAACGTGTGAGAAATTTCACCCAACAAAGGCAGGAGTTTGACTCGGTGAGCTCAGACAGAGTGAAACTTTTGTATGGTTGCCAGTACCTTTTTATTTTCTAGGTCAGCCACACACCAAATGAATGAGTCCTTTCTCTGTGTAACCTTTGTAAAGTCAAATAAAAGAATAGAAAAAACTTGATAGATGATAGATGGACATCATTTACAGTAACTAAATCTCTAAAAGATATCTTGTGTTTATTTGATACATTTGTTATACAGTATGTATCATCCTCATTTATTATCATTAACCTCATTTGAAGACAATAAAGTTAGCATAAAAAATATGAATTTAAACCCACATGGGCAGTTCCTGAGTATGTTGAATGATAGTGACCTGCCAAAAAAGGAACATTGTTTCTTCAGAACTTGCAGGAAGGCCACTGTGCACGACTTGCTAAAGAAAGCGTGAGCTCATCTCCATCTACACACTCTTAAAATGAACAACATTGTCATTTCCTCCAAAGTTGATCTGATTTCTTGTGTTTAGTACAGCAGGGTGTCAAATTCTTCAGTTCCCTAGCAACGTTTTGAACCTGTGTTGAGGCAGGTCTCTCTCGACACTTGGCTGATTGCTCCCCAGGGGCTGGATTAAGTTTGCAGAAGCTCCATGCCTGTCCCCACCTGTCCTGCCATCTCTGCGATTCTGAAGCTCTACTCAATTAGAGTATTTCCCACAATCCTTCTGTTTACCAGCTTGTATAAAGCCTTTTGATTGTGGGGGCAATCAGGGTTAACAAGGATATTCCCATTAATGTCACCCTTGGCTTGCAACTATCTAGTTTCCATCTCGCAAAAACAAAGGTGGCTTTGTTGTGTCTGGCGCTTCTCTCTCATAGGCCAATAATAATTGAGGTAAGTAATTCTGCTCATAGATTATGCATGTACAGTTGAAGTCGTAAGTTTACATACACCTTAGCCAAATACATTTAAACTCAGTTTTTCACAATTCCTGACATTTAATCCTAGTAAAAATTCCCTGTTTTAGGTCAGTTAGGATCAGCACTTTATGTTAAGAATGTGAAATGTCAGAATAATAGTAGAGAGTGATTTATTTCAGCTTTTATTTCTTTCATCACATTTCCAGTGGGTCAGAAGTTTACATACACTCAATTAGTATTTGGTAGCATCGCCTTTAAATTGTTTAACTTGGGTCAAATGTTTCGGGTAGCCTTCCAAACGCTTCCCACAATAAGTTGGGTGAATTTTGGCCCATTCCTGCTGACAGAGCTAGTGTAACTGAGTCAGGTTTGTAGGCCTCCTTGCTCGCACACGCTTTTTCAGTTCTGCCCACAAATGTTCAATAGGATTGAGGTCAGGGCTTTGTGATGGCTGCTCCAATACCTTGACTTTGTTGTCCTTAAGCCATTTTGCCACAACTTTGGAAGTATGCTTGGGCTCATTGTCCATTTGGAAGACCCATTTGCGACCAAGCTTTAACTTCCTGACTGATGTCTTGAGATGTTGCTTCAATATATCCACATAATTTTCCTTCCTCATGATGCCATCTATTTTGTGAAGTGCATCTGTCCTCCTGCAGCAAAGCACCCCCACAGCATGATGCTGCCACCTTCGTGCTTCACAGCTGGGATGGTGTTCTTTGGCTTGCAAGCCACCCCCTTTTTGCTCCAAACATAACGATGGTCATTATGGCCAAACAGTTCTATTTTTGTTTCATCAGACCAGAAGACATTTCTCCAAAAAGTACGATCTTCGTCCCCATGTGCAGTGGCTTCTTCCTTGCTGAGCGGCCTTTCAGGTTATGTCGATATAGGACTTGTTTCCTCCAGCATCTTCACAAGGTCCTTTGCTGTTGTTCTGGGTTTGATTTGCACTTTTCGCACCAAAGTACATTAATCTCTAGGAGACAGAACGCGTCTCCTTCCTGGGTGGTATGACGGCTGCGTGGTCCCATGGTGTTAATACTTGCGTATTATTGTTTGTACAGATTAACGTGGTACCTTCAGGCATTTGGAAATTGCTCCCAATGATGAACCAGACTTGTGGAGGCCTACCATTTTTTTTCTGAGGTCTTGGCTGATTTCTTTTGATTTTCCCATGATGTCAAGCAAAGAGGCACTGAGTTTGAAGGTAGGCCTTGAAATACATCCACATGTACACCTCCAATTGACTAAAATTATGTCAATTAGCCTATCAGAAGCTTCTAAAGCCATGACATAATTTTCTGGAATTTTCCAAGCTGTTTAAAGACACCGTCAACTTAGTGTGTGTAAACTTCTGACCCACTGGAATTGTGATACAGTGAATTATAAGTGAAATAATCTTTCTGTAAATATTTGTTGGAAAAATTACTTGTGTCATGCACAAAGTAGATGTCCTAACCGACTTGCCAAAACTATAGTTTGTTAACAAGAAATT
This sequence comes from Coregonus clupeaformis, assembly GCF_020615455.1. Taxonomy (NCBI): domain Eukaryota; kingdom Metazoa; phylum Chordata; class Actinopteri; order Salmoniformes; family Salmonidae; genus Coregonus; species Coregonus clupeaformis. The sequence continues at coordinate 28,526,380 of NC_059225.1, forward strand.
TGTGGAGTGGTTGAAAAACAAGTTTTAATGACTCCAACCTAAGTGTATGTAAACTTCCGACTTCAACTGTATGAACTACACATTGACACATCCAGCCCAAAGCGGGACGTTTAAAAAATACTTAGTAGTCACCCAAGTTCCCGGCGCATGTCTTTAAAGGGATTTGGATGCAGCCAAGAGTCCTGGTTTTGGCTCTCAAGTTTGGTAAAAATACTTTAGGTCCAGTAACGTGAAACCCAGTAGTAGTCTCCACAGTAGATAACAGACCATGTCCAATAATGTCACATAAGTCACATTCTGAATGGTACTGTGTCTGTCATCCTTATCATCATAGTATGAACCCTTCAGGAAGATACAGAAATGCTAATTATCATGAATATCAGGAATGTCCAAGGCAGACACAATGACCATACCTTCAGGGGACAAGTATGTCAGATTAGGTTGAGGTGAAAAGTTTATCTTATAAGGCAGAACCGCTTGAAGAGGACTTCAAAGAAGTTGTGTTATGAGTTGTGCTCTTTCTCTAGTATCTCCAAATCCGTCACATTTACAACAGAGTCTTGTCTACAGCTGTGATTAGAACAACTGGCCATGGGGTGATACTGACAGGGAAAATGCAGCTACATCTCTCTGTTATTTTTAAGTGTGGAGAGACAGAATGGGTCTGCACAGTCTGTGGAGGACGATAGAGCTGTGACTCCTTTCCTTAAGGCATTTAAGACGATCTGTTCCAAGCCTTTGTAAACTGTGAGCTGACATTGAGACAGTTCAGAGAGGTTGTGAGGCTGTCCTGTGATGCGTTGCTTCCGAGACATTCTTCCAAATCGATTTCTCAGTAAAACATTGTCCATCTACAGTACAGTCAGATGTATCCAAGTGATAGCATGGATCCATCCCTGATGGGAACTGTTTTATTTCGGGAGGCAGGACGGTCTTCGTCTCCCGGTGAGGAAAGCCAGGTCAGGAAGCAAAGAATGTCACACAGCGGAAATAACAAGATTAAGGGAAGTATCTCTTGGCTACGCCCCAACATTTAGCTGAGCCATCTCCATCGAAAGATGGTTTAAGAGAGGGAGCAGTCCCCAAAAGACAAGTCGACCAGATGTGGTGAAATGTAAGCAGGGATCGGGGAGCACTAACATGTTTGTTAATAATGGGAGGGCAGAGGAGACGACTTTAAAGTTGAATTTGCATACCCACCTCTTGAATGAACAATGCAAATATCCCCACAAGGTAAATCATGGAAATACTTACGCCACATGAATCCGTTTGTGAGCTGCAGAGCAAGACCTTTGTGATTTCGATTGACGTAACATTAATTTGGACACATTACTTAAGAGGGGACATTATCATAATATTCTGGGATATTTCTAAAGGCCATAGATGATTCTTCGTCACAGTGACTTGGGTCATAAAAACCCAATTTGCTATTGTACAATCAGATTTGGCAGCAGTCTTTCTTTACATTATTTGTTTGAGAAATTCAGCATTATTGGATGTAAATGCAAAACAGATACTTGATGAGTATATGTACTGTATGGACTTCACAAAGGAAAAGCCCAGAACAGTAACATAAATCCATCATGACAGTAATTTTGGCACGTTTGTCTATGAAAATCTGAATTTACAGGTCAGAAAATGATATTAATATTATGTAACAAATCTTTACTCATCGATAATTTGAGTCCTAAGAAAACAAAATTTGTTTTTTCATTGAGGGATTTATTTTCCCACCAGAAAAATAGTTCCATAGCCAATGCAGCTGGCCGTCCTCTATCAACATCCAACAACCTTCCCATGGCAGTGTGGAAATTGACTCTCCAGCTAACACAACAATAACTAGTACATTACAAGAACTGCTCTCTCCCAAAAAATATAAAATAATTCAAGTCACCGTGAAATTCTCATCTTAAACCATGGCAGCGCAACAGTTTTAATGGACAGAGGAGCAGAAGCTTGTTACACGAGTCCTTTATGTTAGGCTAGCCTTCCCCACCTACTCTTTTCCCCTGCCCTTTGAGTACGACCTCATGATTGTCTCAAGTCCAACCCTTTCCAGCCCTGATTCAAACAATCGGACAGTAAAATTAAATTTGTTCAAGAGCCACAGAAACAGAAATACAGTGAGTGTTTTGGTCACTACTTAGTTTTTGTTGAACCTTTCTTAATAAAAGTTATTCTCATTTAGATCTATTTTGCAAGCGAGACCTGTTCAGTAAAAGACTTCCAACATTATTGATCAACCTGTGAGGGGGGAATGTTTTGGTTGACACATTTTGGAAAATGGACCACCTTGTTGTTATCAGCTTGCATCTAGACTCAGGGGTCAGAGAAAGGGTTAACCAGATGTATTTGGGGTGGGTAAACGAAGCCAGAAGCCAGCTGCAGAGCTAACACAGCCTGACTAAAGCGTGGTAATGGTTATCTCCCTGTGGTGGTGTTACCCATACTGACATGCAGGAAGCTAGAGGAGCATATCCTGCTAACTGTGTCAGCTAAACAGAGAGCAGCTAGACTGCTTGTAAGCTGATGAGCAATTCCCACCACATGGAAAACCACCCGTGAGTGAAAGCTTACTGAGCTGTCCGTGTGGTTTATACTCAAATCAATGGCTGGATAGAAATGGCAGCATACAGTATATGGGTATAAATAAGAAAGATGGGCTCTACACAATGGATGCGAATCCCCTGGGGCTATATAAAAAAACAACAAGGCCTTTCTCAAGACCAGTCTCAATGAAAACAGTGCACTTTTCATTGAGACTGGTCTTGAGAAAGACCTTGTTGTAAAAATGTTGACGTCGACATGTTATATCCATTGTCCTTGTTTTTCTCCAAGCATGTACAGGTTAACATTAAATAAGCAGCCCCTAATGGAAAAATCCACATGAATTTACATGTGGAAATGACATGAAGTTTCACGTGGATTTTCACATGTGATCAGATAACCTTTCACATTTGAAATCATGTGAAACCATGTGGTTTTGGAACACTTCACATGTGGATATTTGTCACATGACATTTCACAGGTAATTCCCTGCAAACAAAAGTTAGTCATTAGGATGTCCCCGGAACATCACGCAGTCAAAGTGTTTGCAACTTACATATTTGAATGCTTATTTATACAGTAATTATTAATCAACATGTTCTCACCAGGGATTTGAACTCACAATCTCTTGATTCATGGCATTCCGATCTTTCTGCAACGCCACCATGTCAATATCAATAACTGATTTCACCTCTATTCCTAGATTTCGGACTTCAAAGTAAATCTCAGCTTTGTTAAAAGGCCCAGTGCAGTCAAAAACGTGATTTTCCTGTGTTTTATATATATTCCCACATTATGAATTTGGAATAATAGTGTATTTTTAGTGTAAGAGCTGTTTGAAAATGTCAGCCTGTTTTGGCGGGATGGATTTTTGGCATGCCTGGTGACGTTACCATGCGGTAAATTAATTAATAGACCAATAAGAAAGAGATTTACGAACCTCTCTGCCAATAACAGCAGGGCCGCAGGTAGCCTAGCGGTTAAGAGCGTTGCGCCAGTTTGCTGGTTCAAATCCCCGAGCTGACTAGGTGAAAAATATGCTGATGTGCCCTTGAGCAAGGCACTTAACCCTAATTGCTCCTGGATAAAAGTGTCTGTTAAATGACTAAAATGTAAAAAGCTAGTATTCAGTTATCCCCAGACAGTCCCAGCAAAATTCTTGCTGGAGAAATTGCTCTTTGCTAAGCAGCTATTTTTGTTTCTTTTTGACCATTTCATTGAAAACAATCACAATAAGATACATAATTGTTACTCAGAAATGATTTAATATTGAGATAAAAACGGCTGCATTGGACCTTTAAGACTAACAGGCTTGATGTAATTTTGGCCTCCATTTCACTCCGTAGACATCAACACATTGTTGACAAGCAATCACACCCCATTGTACTTCATTTACCCGTAGGCATTGGAAATGAAATATGAAACCCATCTTCGACAAAAGATATGTTGGACTAGTGGATAGATTATGTCTCTCTGTAAGAAGATTGAAACACAACTACAGTACTCCTGGTAATGACTAACAGGGTAATTATCAAAGTAATATCACGTTACTGTCACAAAGAGCACATGCATCCATAAAAGGGCATGATGCATGGAGCCATTTACTCTAATAACTAACAGTTGCCCTTAAAGCCAAGAAAGGGAAGAGGAAAAATGAATCCAGTCTGTTTCACATTAAAAACTTTGATGTATGAAATACCACCCCTCCAAAATAATGGCTTTAAAAAAGTAGAATCTTGCCCTGTCGTGAACCCTAACTAAATGCATAGCTGTCAGATTTGTACGGGTCATTAAGCTTTTGCCTGAATAAACCACAAAGAAAGAGCTTAAAGTCTCCTCTTTGAAAGTAATGCAGTTTGGCTTCTGATGCTCGCCATCAAAGTCGGCATCCTTCATTTACATTTCACAAATGCTTCTTTCTCTGCTGTCGTTAATCCAGGCTGAGGGTATCATTACAGCTGGCTCAAACAACCATAGCAGCGCTTTCCATCATACTTAGACCACACTTTTGTGCTGTCACAGCAGCCATCACACTCTAGAATTCTGTCTGTGAGAGAGGCATTGAACAGAATATGTGAGTTGACTTGCTGACTCAGTAAACATAGCACACTTCAATGTGGACAAAGGCAGACCTGGGTTCAAATTCTGTTTGATATCATTTCAAATACTTTACCTGTGCTTGATTGAGCTTGCCTGTTGCAATGGAACCAATAGAAACATCCCCAAAGTGCAAACCCCACCCACCTAGCACTCCATGCAGGTTAAAGCAAATGCTCAAAGTATTTGAAAGATTTCGAATAGTATTGGAACTCAGGTCTGGTCAGAGGACATTCACTTTACAGAAAGCAGAAAGTGCAAAGGTGCATATGATGAGGAATCCTTCTGTCTATTTAATTTAAAAACAACATCTTTGTTTTATTATGGCAATCAATGTGTATGCGCAATTTCAAAGAATCTGAATAAATGCTGACTAAGCATTACTACTCTGCAAATGAAAACTCCACTAACAAACATTAGCTTTGACCTTTTCTGAAATAAAGCTCAGACACACTACATAAAATTATATTTTGAACAACAAGAAAAGCAAGCAATGGGGATGAATTAAAACACTCATGTATAAAACAAAGCTATATAAATAAGAGATAGCTTGCTCTTTATATGTTAACTAAATATATTAATCAAAAGCATCTGTTCTTACCTTAAACTCAAGGCCAGAAACATCTTACTAACTCCATGACAAGAACACCATACAGGTACATGGTGAAACCTGATGATAGCAACACAAAGCTCACTATCAATGACCTTAAAACTCTTTCTCAGTGATGTTGCAGAGTGTAATATGACCGTCTCTGTGTCTGTCTGGAAGGTGACCCTCACCACTCAAGAGTCAATCAGGCAACGCATTACCTTTGACACCAGCTCCTCTTTGCTGTCCTTGGAGCGTAACGCCACTCCGCTGCTCTTCAGCCAGGCCTGCAGGGTCACCACGTGGATCTTTGAAAGCTGAATAGTAAACAGGACACGTTCAGTCAGACAGACAATCAATCAATCAAATGTATTTCATAAAGCACTTTTTATATCCGACTTATCCTTCTGTAGGTCGAGAAAGAATCTGAGGTGGTAGAGAATCTCCTGACATGTATACTGTAATCTTTGAATAATGTCATCTTTCGGATGCTTACTTTGCTTACTTTAGTTTCTGATTATTAGCTCTTGAATCGACAGATAAGGAAGGCTTATGAGAGTTGAGAGTGATGTCATCAGACACAGTAGTGAGAAACCTTCACCTTCTGAGGGGGAGCACCTCAAACGTGAAGACATATGTGAGTATTCTCCATACATTATGTGTTGAGATCCCTAGTTTTCTTTATTGTACAGAGACTTTCTGTAGATTGTGTGTAGATGTAAGCAAATTTCCTGGGTCCATTGGGTGTTTTCTAAAATATAAACTAAATTCGGACTTCCATAGTTTATCTTACCTGTGTAATTAATTCAAATAAAACCAAACCCAATGCAGCTACAAAAGATAAGTGACTTTTGTTGTAATAATTAACTATGCAGTAACTGTAAAGTTATTTTGAAGAGTAATAACCCTGTAGATTTCATCTGGCCCTCCCTAAAGTATATTGAGCCAATTGCAACCACTGATGGCCACTAGGTTATCGCCAGCTGAGCTCTCATTCAAACCATCAATACGTGCTAAAATCAGCAGAACAGATGATCTCACTTGCAACCATCATCCACCACCGATTTATCGCTCCATAACACGGATGTCAGGGGTTATCTTTTAGTCCTGATTAGGGTTGCAAAGGGAGGGTATATTACAGTAAACTACCAGAATTGTTGTAACTTTCAAGGATTGTATGTAATTTATCACAAAATGTCACTAGTGGCTATTTTGGGTACTTCAGATTATCACAGCTGTCTGTAATTATATCTGTCCCTCTGTGTGGCCTTATCACATGTAAAATATACTGTATCAAATAATCAAATAAGATAATACAAAATAATAATAATAGAATGACAAAGCTGTAAAACATTATCCTAAATCCAAACCATCAAATCTAAACCATCCTCTGTAGCTCAATGGGTAGAGCATGGTGTTTGTAACGCCAGGGTATTGGGTTCGATCCCCGGGACCACCCATATGTAAAAATGTATGCGCACATGACTGTAAGTCGCTTTGGATAAAAGCGTCTGCTAAATGGCATGTTATTATTATCAATTTAGTGAAAACCATTGGTGTTTAATATGAGGGTTTCAGCATGAAAATTTTTTTACAAGCTTTTATTTACTTTACTATGTCAATATGTCTTTGTTGTAAATGTTTGGGCGCCAAACTGGTGGCAGTTGTGAAAAAAAGTCATTAGTTGGAAGAGTTGCAGAGTTTATTTAAAATAATACCATTCTTGATTAGATGCTTTTTTTATTAATTAGGCTATTTTCTCTTGAACCATATGGTCTATCCACTACAAACTCGTGGAAAATATGGACACAGATATAAAAAATGAATACTATATATTAATACATTTTTTAAAAGTTATTCAAGTATAAATTACCAAAGTTGCCATTGATTGCCATAGATTACCTGTTAATTACCAAAACTACCTTAGATTCTGGTAACTTTTGTAAATTACCGGTAGCTTTGCAACCTTTAGTCGTGATTGCAACCAATATTTTCCAAGATTATTTTGCCCTCTGGTGGGTATTATCATCGGAACATTTTAATCTTGCTATTTGAGCAGACTAAGGGCGACTTATCTATTTGACAATCATTCCAACTGAATTAAAGTATTTAATTTCCTCGTTTAACACGACAAATCTACTATGGCAATGAGCCTACCGACACATCTTATGAATGTAATAATCATATTTTTCATTTTCAATTTATGTAATCCATTACTGACCTTGTCCTAATAAAATATGGTAATTTCTTATCAAGAGGGGAAAAGGAACTATTCCTGAACTGTAGGCTACACATGTGACATTTGAAACTAAACCGTGATTGTGTTGTATTTTGAATGAAATTATATTGTATTCTAATAAAGTTATTCAAAGCTGCACAAATGTTTATCATGTTTGTGGTTAGGCTAGTATCAGTAACATTTCCTATGCTGTGTGGATAGTGGAGATTATTTATTTGTAGAAAAACATGATAACACTCTACTGTGGCATATTGCACTCTATTGAAGAAACAATGTCTGAATTGGAAAGAAATGTGGTAGGAAGAGTAATTTCTTATTATTTGGAAGTCATTATCTTAACCAAAGAAATAGACGCAAAGTGCTTCATTTTATAATGATATTCAGGTTGTCTATCACACGTTGCTGCATTCCATATCACTTTAATTTACAACGTGGTAATTAATTAAAAGCTGGTCTTCAATAACTTTATTTTCGCAGAAGAGTAGCCTTGATGCAGGCATCACTTGGCTAAGTAATTGTCTGCAAATCACTGTGTTAACTAAATCATCATAATTGACATAGACTACATTTCCAGTCAAATCGTTTTTATTTCATTTCTAATATGTCATATTCTTCCATGTATCTTATTCCTATTTCATTTAGTTTGTCCTGATAGGATGTTATTTAATTGGGCAGACAATGACAATTTCCCATGCCATTTCCGCTGTCTAGTATCAAGCCGGCATGACATGTAACAGCATCAGATCAGCTGGTCTACTAGTTTTATTCCGCCATTTTTTCGTTGCAACCAGGGATATTTTAGCTCGGAGCTCCTTGTAACCTTCCGTTAGTAGCATGTTAAAGTAACTGTCCAGTAAAAATCTATTTTCAAAAGCTCATATTCTTTTTGCTCATACCCAAATAATGTTGTTGACTCGTCCTTTACTTGTAGTTCTTGCCAAAGCATAAATGAGAGAAAAACCATTCAGTTAAACCCCATCTCAAACTTGTTTTTGAAACAAAATATTTTTAAAAATGCTTGAAATTTGCCTGGATAATGACATCATCCTCTTTGGCCTAGACAGGCCTGTATGTGATTGGTCCAGCAGCTTTTGCCTTTTTCAAAATTCTCCAGTGGGGATCAGGAGTGCACACTCACTTCACACAAGCAAGCTAGCTAGCAAGCCAATCAATCCATAGCTGGTGTTAGCAAAAAAGGAAAAAGCCTATGCAACAACTATCTTGCCAGTCATTTCTATTTCAAATTATGTGGTTTGTAAGAGTTGGCCTGCTGGCTGTTTAGAAGTGGTTAGCTGGCTAGCCAACAATAAATCGAGTCAAATCAGATCCTCCACACAACAACCATCTCACCATTCCCTTCTATTTTAAATCCTGTGATTTGCAGCTAAATTGTTTAGGTCAAGAGGAAACCTAGTTAGCGGTTGTTGAATGATATAGGTAGCAGCAGTAGCTAGCTAGCTAGCTAGCTTCATGACTAGCTAACTAGCTAGTTAGGTAGCTAACAAAAAAAACATAAGGAATATAGTGACAAAGCAAAGGACAGAAAGGACTCATGTTTGTGAAATAATCATCTGCATTTACTGCTGTTATAGTAAAAACTGCAGACTTTGGCTGATTTGGTTTTGACTCAAACCAGTCCCACTGAGAGGTGAGAACCCATTACTTTAATGACATTGTAACAATGTATCTTTATATTTAAAAAAAAACGGGCATTTCCATCGTGCATTTCCAAATCCTGACTCCTTCCATACTATTCGACTTGGTAGAGCTTTGGTAGTGCCGGGCATACTGTATATCCAAGTGTATGCGCATCTCATTGGCTGAGCTGTCAAATCAGTCACATTTTTACCAGTATATATTATGCCCAATATATGCCCAAACCACTCTGTTGTTTCCTAACAGGCCAAGCAGGGGCACAGAGAAAAGCTTAATATATAATATTTCATTCATATTGTAATACATTTAAGGTAATATTTTATACAACATCTGGAACACTGGACAGATACTTTAAGAAATCCAGGGGTAGTGTCACGATCGTCTAATGAGGGAGACCAAGGCGCAGCGTTGCGAGTGAACATATTATATTTATTTAAATGATCACACGAACCAAAACAAATAAACAACGAATGCGTGACGTCCATGGTACAACACGAACACACACGAACAAAATCCCACAACCCGAAAGAAAAACAGACAGATTAAATATGGCTCCCAATCAGAGACAACCAGCCGACAGCTGACACTCGTTGCCTCTGATTGGGAGTCACACCGGCAAACATAGAAAATAGACAACCTAGAACACCCACCAAAGAAACGGAAAACATAGAATGAACACACCCTGGCTCAACATAATGAGTCCCCGAGCCAGGGTGTGACAGTACCCCCCCCTAAAGGCGCGGACTGCGACCGCGCCTAAATAAGAGCAAAAACAGGGGAGGGCTGGGTGGGCATTCCTCCTCGGCGGCGGCTCCGGCTCCGGGCTTGACCCCCACTCCTTCTCGAACCCCCCAAAGTACCCCTGGTCCGGTCTGGCCCTGCTGGCCGGAGCTGGACTGAACACTGGTGGAGCGGATTGCTCTAGCTCCGACGTGAAGCCTCTGACCGGTGCCGGACCAGCCACCGGTGGAACAGGCACGGGCCGTGCCGGACTGACGACGCACACCACTGGCTTGGTGTGGGGAGCAGGAGCGGGCCGAGCCGGGCCGTCGAAGCGCACCCCCGACCTGGTGCGGTGAACAGGCACGGGCCGTGCCGGACTGACGACGCGCACCACAGGTTTGGTGCGGGGAGCAGGAACAGGCCGGGCCGGGCTGGCGACGCGCACCACAGGTTTGGTGCGGGGAGCAGGAACAGGCCGGGCCGGGCTGGCGACGCGCACCACAGACTTGGTGCGGAGAGCAGAAACGGGCCGGGCCGGGCTGGCGACGCGCACCACAGACTTGGTGCGGAGAGCAGGAACGGGCCGGACCGGGCTGGCGACGCGTACCACAGGTTTGGTGCAGGGAGCAGGAACAGGCCGGGCTGGCGACGCGCACCACAGACTCGATGCGGGAAGCAGGAACAGGCCGGGCCGGGCTGACGACACGCACCACAGACTTGGTGCGGAGAGCAGGAACGGGCCGGACCGGGCTGGCGACGCGTACCACAGGTTTGGTGCAGGGAGCAGGAACAGGCCGGGCCGGGCTGGCGACGCGCACCACAGACTCGATGCGGGAAGCAGGAACAGGCCGGGCCGGGCTGACGACACGCACCACAGGCTCGATGCGAGGAACAGGAACAGGCCGGACCGTACTGGGGACACACACCACTGGCCCTACGCAGGGATCAGGAACGGGCCGGACCGGACTGGTAACACACCCCAGTACCTCTCGCCGTGCCTCCACACTTTCCCTCTCCTCTGTGACCAGTGGCCCCCTTAACCTGGCGGCCTCCTCTTCACACCCGCTGGACCGCTCCATCGCGGCCTCCTGCTGCCCCCGTCGTCCACGTCGTGAGCCCCCCTAAAAATTTTCTGGGGTTCTCTCCTCCCCGTGGACCAGGCCTCCCTAGCTCTCGCCAGACTCTCGATCCATTGCTTCATAGACCAGCCTCTCTCCTCTTCACTTAGCGTGGCCCAGCCGAAACTCCTACTCCCCTGATCCAAGGTCCTTCCTCTCTCCTCTTCACGCTGCTTGGTCTGGTTTAGGTGGGATTTTCTGTCACGATCGTCTAATGAGGGAGACCAAGGCGCAGCGTTGCGAGTGAACATATTCTATTTATTTAAATGATCACACGAACCAAAACAAATAAACAACGAATGCGTGACGTCCATGGTACAACACGAACACACACGAACAAAATCCCACAACCCGAAAGAAAAACAGACAGATTAAATATGGCTCCCAATCAGAGACAACCAGCCGACAGCTGACACTCGTTGCCTCTGATTGGGAGTCACACCGGCAAACATAGAAAATAGACAACCTAGAACACCCACCAAAGAAACGGAAAACATAGAATGAACACACCCTGGCTCAACATAATGAGTCCCCGAGCCAGGGTGTGACAGGTAGCCTGCAGGTTCCGGGTCTTCATTGCAATGCTGCCATTAAGTCAATGTGTCCATTTAGTGGCCATGTGTGTCCCAGTCTGAAAATGAATCAGTCAAAATGGCAGAAATAATTCTAACAAAAGGCTCCCTCGTAAAAATGATCAACCAAGTCATAACTTCATTAAAATAGTATCTGTAAAATAATATACTGTATATATGGCTCGGGAACAAGACACTTGATGGATCTCATTTAGTAAAAGCTTGTAATGGAATTCAATTAGGAGTGCAATGGGACAATTCATTTGGTTTATGGATCCTGTTAAAAACATACCCTGATGTAGCGTCTCCTAAATCACCCTGTTTTGGTGGAATGTTTTGCCTCCCTCCCTCAAACCATTTGTAGAATTTATCACCCAAATAAAACATTTTATTTTTATCTCTCAACCTGCAGAACATTTGAAAAATACATCATTTTCATTGTAAATCAAAGCTATGGTAGAGGTCAAGGTAAAGGTATACTAAAAGACAGAACTGGTTACTTCTCACGTGCTTCTCCACGTCCACATCCTGCACTGCAGACTTTGGCTGATTTGGTTTCAACTCAAACCAGTCCCACTGAGAGGTGAGAACCCATTACTTTAATGACAGTGTAACAATGTATCTTTATATTTTTAAAAACGTGTCAAATTCTCAGCAAACACATTCACATAAAACATATTTGACTTCTGTACATATAGTGCAGTGTATCAAATGTACGGTACAAGTCCTCACCAGAGAAAAATGTTGATGTTGGGCGTGCTAATCTCAACTCCTAAGATTGAAACTATACTGAACAAAAATATAAACGCAACATGCAACAATTTCAACAATTTTACTGAGTCAGAGTTCATATAAATTAATCAGTAAATTGAAATACTAATCTATCGATTTCACATGACTGGACAGGTGCGCAGCCATGGGTGGGCCTGGGAGGGCAAAGGCCTAATCACTTGGGAGCCAGGCCCACCCACTGGGAAGCCAGGCCCAGCCAATCAGAATGAGTTTTACCCCTGAAAAGGGCTTTATTACAGACAGAAATACTTATCCGTTTCATCAGCTGTCCGAGTGGCTGGTCTCAGAAGATCCTGCAAGTGAAAAAGCTGGATGTGGAGGTCCTGGGCTGGCATGGCTACACGTGGTCTGCGGTTTTGAGACCAGTTGGATGTACTGCCAAATTCTCTAAAACGACGCGGCTTACGGTAGAGAAATTAACATTAAATTCACTGGCAACAGCTCTGGTGGACATTCCTGCAATCAGCATGCCAATTGCGCGCTCGCTCAAAATTTCGACATCTGTGGAATTGTGTTGTGTGACAAAACTGCACATTTAAGAGTGTCCTTTTATTGTCCCCAGCACAAGGTGCACCTGTGTAATGATCATGCTGTTTAATCAGCTTCTTGATATTCCACACCTGTCAGGTGGAAGGATTATCTTGGCAAAGGAGAAATGCTCACTAACAGGGATGTAAACAAATTTGTGCACAATATTTGAGCGAAATAAGGTTTTTGTGCGTATGGAACATTTGTGAGATCTTTTATTTCAGCCCATGAGACATGGGACCAAAACTTTACGTTTATATTTTTGTTCAGTATACACTACCGGTCAAAAGTTTTAGAACACCTACTCATTCAAGGGTTTTTCTTTATTTTTACTATTTTCTACATTGTAGAATAATAGTGAAGACATCAAAACTATGAAACAACACATATGGAAGCATGTAGTAACCAAAAAAGTGTTAAACAAATCAAAATATATTTTATATTTGAGATTCTTCAAATAGCCACCCTTTGCCTTGATGACAGCTTTGCAAATTCTTGGCATTCTCTCAACCAGCTTCACCTGGAATGCCTTTCCAACAGTCTTGAAGGAATTCCAACATATGCTGAGCACTTGTTGGCTGATTTTCCTTCACTTTGCGGTCCTACTCATCCCGAACCATCTCAATTTGGTTGAGGATTGTGGAGGCCAGGTCATCTTGTGCAGCACTCCATCACTCTCCTTGTTGGTAAAATAGCCCTTAAACAGCCTGGAGGTGTATTGGGTCATTGTCCTGTTGAAAAACAAATGATAGTCCCACTAAGCCCAAACCAGATGGGATGGCATATCGCAACAGAATGCTGTGTTAGCCATGCTGGTTAAATGTACATTGAATTCTAAATATATCACAGACAGTGTCACCAGCAAAGCACCCCCACACCATAACACCCCCTCCTCCATGCTTTTCGGTGGGAAATACACATGCAGAGATCATCCGTTCACTCACACCGCGTCTCACAAAGACAAAGCGGTTGGAACCAAAAATCTCAAATTTGGACTCCAGACCAAAGGACAAATTTCCACCGGTCTATGTCCATTGCTCGTGTTTCTTGGCCCAAGCAAGTCTCTTCTTCTTATTGGTGTCCTTTAGTAGTGGTTTCATGCAGCAATTCGACCATGAAGGCCTGATTCACACAGTCTCCTCTGAACAGTTGATGATGAGATGTGTCTGTGACTTGAACTCCGTGAAGCATTTATTTGGGCTGCAATTTCTGAGGCTGGTAACTCTAATGAACTTATCCTCTGCAGCAGAGGTAACTCTGGGTCTTCCATTCCTGTGGCGGTCCTCCTGAGAGCCTGTTTCATCATAGCGCTTGATGGTTTTTGCGACTGCAAAAGTTATTGACATTTTCGGGATTGACTGACCTTGATGTCTTAAAGTAATGATGGACTGTAATTTCTCTTTGCTTATTTGAGCTGTTCTTGCCATAATTTGGACTTGGTCTTTTACCAAATAGGGCTATCTTCTGTATACCCCCCTACCTTGTCACAACACAACTGATTGACTCAAACATATTAAGATGGAAATAAATTCCACGAATTAACTTTTAAGAAGGCACACCTGTTCATTGAAATACATTCCAGGTGAAGCTGGTTGAGAGAATGCCAAGAGTGTGCAAAGCTGTCATCAAGGCAAAGGGTGGCTATTTGAAGAATCTCAAATATAAAATCTATATTCATTTGTTTAACATTTTTGGGGTTACTACATTATTCCATATGTTATTTCATAGTTTTGATGTCTTCACTATTATTCTACAATGTAGAAAATAGTAAAAATAAAGAAAAACTCTTGAATGAATAGGTGTTCTAAAACTTTTGACCGGTAGTGTACATCTCAAACTTAAATGTGATTGGACTAAATCTCAAAGTACAAATACATCTACAGTGTGATTGGTGGTGACACACCTCTGTTGCTGGGGATCTCTGAGGGCATTTAAAAGTGAAACTGTACTGCAAACACATTTACTTCAAAGTGGATGTAACTGGACTGTCATGACATGGGTTATTGTAAAATGATTGCTCTAAAACTTGGCATTTGGTGCCACCCTGTGAGAGTTTATTACATTAACGATGTACAGGTACCTGCCAAAATAAAGTAAACACTTGAGTAAATGGCCATTATTTTGGCTACCATGGCTAGAAGACGAGATCTCATTGACTTTGAAAGAGAAGTCGCAAAGGAGCATGGATCTCAACCCAATTTAACATTTATGGGAGATTCTGGCGCGCCGTCTGCGACAACGTTTTCCACCACCATCAACAAAACACCAAATGATGGACTTTCTTGTGAAAGAATGGTGTCGCATCCCTCCAATATAGTACCGGACACACCAAGGTGCATTGAAGCTCTTCTGGCGGCTTGTGGTGGCCCAACGCACTATTAAGACACTTTATGTTGGTGTTTCCTTTATTTTGTCAGTTACCTGTACCTTGCTACAGCAGGGCATTTTGAAAAAGTATTATATAATGCCCAGAACTGCACCAGTTTTATATACTATAAATGTGCAAAATGAATCATTCCATAATCAAGGTACCTATACATGTATTACTCCTGTAAAACAAGTGATTACTGTGAGAGTGCTAAAAAACTGTGAATAGGGTGTGTAAACTTCTCGTTGGCATAAAACGAACTGACATCTGTGTCAACTCCGCTGAAACACACTGCTTTTTCAATCAAGCTCACAACTCGTTTGTCAAACTTTAATATCACTGTCACATTACAGGTCCAGCACAAATAAAACTCTGTTCACTTTGGCAGCCAGCGCTTCCACCACTTCCACCATCTGTGAGCCATTACAAACCAGGGTCATATTCACTAGGAACCTAATTGAAGAAAATAGATTTAAAAAGTGAGGAAATAACCTGAAGTTGTCCAATAAGAAACATTAGTTTTTGTGGCAAAACATCTTCCTTTGTAGAAAGTTTTGCTACACGTGCACTAATGAATACGATCCACAGAAAGATATGATCTTATGGCTTTGTCATTGTTTCGACTTGGAAACTCAAGGATTTAATCTGCCTTGTATTATTCACCCAGGTTGTACTAATAAATCACCAGAAATAGTGGGAGGATGGAGGAGGGAACCGGCGCCTTCTCTCTCTGTCTGCTTGTTTCTCACATCCTGTTGGGAGGACCCAGACATTTATCATCACAGCTCCTTTCTGACAGGCAGGGGATGAGAAAAATATGTTGAACACTATTTTGGATCTTGAGAAATGTGATGCTTTAATCCTCTTTTGTGATAATAAATTCTACAGATAAAACTGAAATATCAACTTACTATTAAATTAAAATCTTAATGAACAAATCTTGTGTGTGTAATTTGAAATACAAGAGACATATATGAGAGGCACAATGGCACAATATAGTACCAGTATGTGCGTTTACGTGTGAAAATGGCATACGTCGTATCAATGACAGTTCTGTACTTATGCGTAGCGATGTGGTAGCAGGGCTTGCTGGTCATGTGGGCTGGAAATCCACAGACAGTCTGCAGGCTCTCCCTCAGGTGGGACAGGAAGGAGCTGAGCGCCACCTGGAGGTCCACTCTGGGACAGTCCTGCACCGGCTCAGTCCGGATACAGCTCAGAGGGTATCTCAGCAGACTAGTTAAGAAACGGACCACCTTCGCTGTCTGGAATGAACTCACTTTAACCCTCCAGTTGTCCTAGGGTCAAAATGACCCGCCACTGTATTGAACCAACTTTATTTAATTTTTATATTTTTGGGATCATTTGTGAGAAGGAGGCAGTGAGACAAATATAAAAATTTAATAAAGTTGGTTCAACACAGTGGCGGGTCATTTTGACCCTAGGACAACGGGAGGGTTAAAGGTGCAATCTGGGATCGGTACATCAATTTTTGGACTTTTAAATTAATTGAAGCCATTGATTCTTGAAGAATATAAGTTATAAATGCCTCACGAGCTTAGTTCAACTGTCGTACGCTATCAGAAGCCAAAATATACTGTAAGCTTGTTCTACTACATTTTTTGTAACAATGTAATTGCCCTTTTACCATTACTTGAAATGTCTGCAATGTTTAAAAAATAAATAAACAGAGAGTGAACACTGATTTAAAGAGCAGCATATGTAACCACATGGGAACCATTTTACACCATATTTTTATTTTCTCTCTCCCCCTTTCCATTATCGTTTCATTTTACAGCCTATCAAGGGACACATGCTGGTTACAAGAAGTTACAAGTTACAAGCAAACAATAGCTGTAGCCAGTTGCAATAAGAGTTGCATGAGTAGACATAGAAGTTACAGTTTTGAGTCAGTGTAACAACATAACAGTCAACAGGTGGGGTAAAGGTAGAAGCCTCAGGTGTATCCCAATCCGTACCAAGGGTGTAAAAGTATACGTGAACAGCCTTTCTCTGACCAGTTTGAAGTACATGCTGCAATAGATCACTTCTTCCTCATCAATTTGGGGGAGTCAGCAGCCATACTGAAAAAAAAAAAAGGAAGGAAGGAAGGAAGGAAGGAAGAAGTAGTAAGGACAAATAAATTCACAAGTTAACTGTGTGTGTGTGTGTGTGTGTGTGTGTGTGTGTGTGTGTGTGTGTGTGTGTGTGTGTGTGTGTGTGTGTGTGTGTGTGTGTGTGTGTGTGTGTGTGTGTGTGTGTGTGTGTGTGTGTGTGTGTGTGTGTGTGTGTGTGTGTGGTATGTGTATTGTGTGTGTGTAAGCTAACAGTGTCAAACAGAGGGGGTGAGTAGGAGAGACAGCAAGGGAGAGTTTTTGTTTGTGATCAAAGGTTAACCCTAAAAATGACCCATCTTTTATTTAATTTATTTCACCTTTATTTAACAAGGTAAGCCAGTTGAGAACAAGTTCTCATTTACAACTGCGACCTGGCCAAGATAAAGCAAAGCAGTGTGATAAAAACAACAATAACACAGAGTTACATATGGAATAAACAAAAACCTACAGTCAATAACACAATAGAAAATAGAAAATCTATATACAGTGTGTGCAAATGTAGTAAGTTATGGAGGTAAGGCAATAAATAGGCCATAGTGGAAAATAATTACAATTTAGTATCTCTGGATGTTAAAGGCCCAGTGCAGCCAAATTCTGTTTTTCCTGTGTTTTATATAATATTGTACAACAGCTGATGAAACTAACATTGTAAAAGTGCAAACAAATTTGATCAGTGTTATTAACTGATAGTTGCTGGTTGAAAATACAATCTACAAAGGACATTCTAATCAGCAGGTTTGCATGGATGGGAGTTTTGGCTTTCCATGGTGACATCATCATGTGGTAAATTGGTTAATAGACCAATAACAAAAGAGAGTTCCAAACCTCTCTGCCAATAACAGCTAGTTTTCATTGATCCCCTCCCCACTCAGACCATTCCCAGACAGTCCTAGCTAAATTCATGCTTGAGAAATCGTTTTTTTATTAATTGTAATCTATTACAGTAAGGTTACTGTTACCCAGAAATTATTTGATATTGATCTAAAAATGGCTGCATTGAGGCTTTAACCACTCACAGATGTGATGAACGACCAACACTTGTAACTTGTCAATAATTAATATCAGCCAGCTCTCCCATCCATATGTTCTATCCACCGGCCCAACCCAACGTGCCAGTGAAAACTCTTGTTCAAGGCTGACATGCAATAGTCATACAGCACTGTATACTCGATTGATAACACGTGTTTGAGGAGAGGGCTTTGGCGGCCATGTTTATGGGCATTTAAGGAGCAACGGGACCTAGGGCTGGCACAATTACCATATAACCATGTGAACCAACGGTTATGGATGAAGACTGTCATGAAAATAAAATAACCGTCATAACCTTTAAAATGTTATTTTGGTAGCGCTTTATACAACTCCACGTAATAAAGCATTTATAATGGTTTAGTAAATAGTTTATTAATCATTTATTAATCATTACTCCATTCATTAGATGTTTAATATAATGTAGTTCCTCAAAATAGCCTAGAACATATCAATGGTAAAATAATAAGCACACAACACAGGATGTTGAAGGAAATACTGCATATTGACCATTTTATTCACAAAAACTGTTGTGAAACAACTGTTGCAAGGATTTGAGGAAGAGTTGTAATGTGAATGTTTTTCTAATGTTGTCAACCTTGCGACCTAATCATAAAACATGGCAATGTAGCCTACACACAACAACTGGCCGGACTGGACAGTTTTTCTCTAGTGGATTTTTATTCCTTCATTACTACTGATATGTGATTGAGGTGGAAATGTTACATATATAATTTGCAGGTATAAATGTTACATGTATAAGCTTTAAATGCTTCCGGTGCTTCAGTTATCAAAAGAAAGGAGGACCAAGGCACTCTTCATATAATTAATTAAATGCCTTTATTAGTTTGGCATGTTCAATAGAAACAAAGATTTAAAACTCTGACGTGTTTCAGCTGCATGTCCTTTGTCAGGGAGTACAAAGATATGATAATACAATGTCCTCTTTTGAACAGCTTTTTCCAATCAACCCTGATTTGAAGAGGGAGTGGTTACAGAATTCCTTGGACAACACCTAGTAAGCAATAAGTAAGCAGTAAGCAATACACATTAAAACGTAAAGTACTGTAGATATGTTATCAAAATGCAAATCAAGGCTAGAAGCATCAGAACCCCTAGAAAAGTAGTTCTAACCTTGAATATGACTGGGCAAAGTGGTAAGAGTAGGAGAGCCATCTATTGTATTGTACACTAGATCACAGCAAACATGGACCACAGCAGTCGAAACATAGCTGAGGGCAATAGAGCAATGTGTCCACTAGATGACAGCAAAGAGACCTATCACGACCCTACAGGAAAGGTGAGAAATTAATATCTTCATTTAAACCAGGGTACTTAGTGGCCTGTAGTTTGTAAATCCCAAAACGTTCCCTTTGGTTTATCTGTTTAAGACGGTCCCCTTTTCTAATTGAGGCCGGAACATCAATACCCATAGCTTGTAGGGAGGCAGGGTCGCCATGGTGTAAGGACACCATATAACCATGTGAACCAACGGTTATGGATGAAGTCCTGCCGATACGCTACATCGGCAGGACAGAACGGCTGACTCTGGTAAGACAAGGGGTGGCGGTCTGTGTATATTTGTAAACAACAGCTGGTGCACAAAATCAAATACTAAGGAAGTCTCGAGGTTTTGCTCGCCTGAGGTAGAGTATCTTATGATAAGCTGTAGACCACACTATTTACCAAGAGAGTTTTCATCTATATTTTTCATAGCTGTCTATTTACCACCACAAACCAATGCTGGCATTAAGATTGCACTGAATGAGTTGTACAAGGCCATTAATCAACAGGAAAACGCTCATCCAGATGCAGCGCTCCTAGTGGCCGGGGACTTTAATGCAGGGAAACTTAAATCCGTTCTACCTAATTTCTACCAGCATGTTAAATGTGCAACCAGAGGGAAAAAAACTCTAGACCACCTTTACTCCACACACAGAGACGCATACAAAGCTCTCCCCTCGCCCTCCATTTGGCAAATCTGACCATAACTCTATCCTCCTGATTCCTGCTTATAAGCAAAAACTGAAGCAGGAAGCACCAGTGATTCGGTTAATAAAAAAGTGGTCAGATGACGCAGATGCTAAGCTACAGGACTGTTTTGCTAGCACAGACTGGAACATGTTCCGGGATTCTTCAGACAGCATTGAGGAGTACACCACATCAGTCACTGGCTTCATCAATAAGTGCATCGATGATGTCGTCCCCACAGTGACCGTACGTACATACCCCAACCAGAAGCCATGGATTACAGGGAAACATCCGCACTGAGCTAAAGGGTAGAGCTGCCGCTTTCAAGGAACGGGACTCTAACCCGGACGCTTATAAGAAATCCCGCTATGACCTCCGACGAACCATCAAACAGGCAAAGAGTCAATACAGGTCTAAGATTGAATCATACTACACTGGCTCTGACGCTCGTCGGATGTGGCAGGGCTTGAAAACTATTACAGACTACAAAGGGAAGCACAGCCGCGAGCTGCCCGGTGACACAAGCCTACCAGACGAGCTAAACCACTTCTATGCTCGCTTCGAGGCAAGCAACACTGAAGCATGCATGAGAGCACCAGCTGTTCCAGATGACTATGTGATCACGCTCTCCGTAGCCGATGTGAGTAAGACTTTTAAGCAGGTCAACATTCACAAGGCCGCAGGGCCAGACGGATTACCAGGACGTGTACTCCGAGCATGTGCTGACCAACTGGCAAGTGTCTTCACTGACATTTTCAACATGTCCCTGACTGAGTCTGTAATACCAACATGTTTCAAGCAGACCACCATAGTCCCCGTGCCCAAGAACTCTAAGATAACCTGCCTAAATGACTACCGACCCGTAGCACTGACGTCTGTAGCCATGAAGTGCTTTGAAAGACTGGTCATGGCTCACATCAACAGCATAATCCCAGAAACCCTAGACCCACTCCAATTTGCATACCGCCCCAACAGATCCACAGATGATGCAATCTCTATCGCACTCCACACTGCCCTTTCCCACCTGGACAAGAGGAACACCTACGTGAGAATGCTATTCATTGACTACAGCTCAGCATTCAACACCATAGTGCCCTCTAAGCTCATCACTAAGCTAAGGATCCTGGGACTAAACACCTCCCTCTGCAACTGGATCCTGGACTTCCTGACGGGCCGCCCCCAGGTGGTAAGGGTAGGTAACAACTCATCTGCCACACTGATCCTCAACACGGGGGCCCCTCAGGGGTGCGTGCTCAGTCCCCTCCTGTACTCTCTGTTCACCCATGACTGCATGGCCAGGCACGACTCCAACACCATCATTAAGTTTGCCGACGACACAACAGTGGTAGGCCTGATCACCGACAACGATGAGACAGCCTATAGGGAGGAGGTCAGAGATCTGGCCGTGTGGTGCCAGGACAACAACCTCTCCCTCAACGTGACCAAGACAAAGGAGATGATTGTGGACTACAGGAAAAAAAAGAGGACTGAGCACGCCCCCATTCTCATCGACGGGGCTGTAGTGGAACAGGTTGAGAGCTTCAAGTTCCTTGGTGTCCACATCACCAACGAACTATCATGGTCCAAACACACCAAGACAGTCGTGAAGAGGGCACGACAAAGCCTATTCCCCCTCAGGAGACTAAAAAGATTTGGCATGGGTCCTCAGATCCTCAAAAAAATTCTACAGCTGCACCATCGAGAGCATCCTGACTGGTTGCATCACCGCCTGGTATGGCAACTGCTTGGCCTCTGACCGCAAGGCACTACAGAGGGTAGTGTGTACGGCCCAGTACATCACTGGGGCAAAGCTTCCTGCCATCCAGGACCTCTATACCAGGCGGTGTCAGAGGAAGGCCCTCAAAATTGTCAAAGACTCCAGCCACCCTAGTCATAGACTGTTCTCTCTGCTACCGCACGGCAAGTGGTACCGGAGTGCCAAGTCTAGGTCCAAAAGACTTCTCAACAGCTTCTACCCCCAAGCCATAAGACTCCTGAACAGCTAATCATGGCTACCCGGACTATTTGCACTGCCCCCCCACCCCATCCTTTTTACGCTGTTGCTACTCTGTTAAGTATTTATGCATAGTCACTTTAACTCTACCCACATGTACATATTACCTCAACTACCTCAACTAGACGGTGCCCCCGCACATTGACTCTGCAACGGTACCCCCCTGTATATATAGCCTCCCTACTGTCACTTTATTTTACTTCTGCTCTTTTTTTCTCAACACTTTTTTTGTTGTTGTTTTATTCTTACTTTTTTTGTTTAAAATAAATGCACTGTTGGTTAAGGGCTGTAAGTAAGCATTTCACTGTAATGTCTGCACCTGTTGTATTCGGTGCATGTGACCAATAAAATTTGATTTGATTTGATTTGATTTGACTTGTAGTGCCTTGCCATGGGGTAGTCTTCAATGCCAACCCAAATGGCGTACTTGTGTTCCGCTAAACGGTCTTGAAGGCGTCTCTTTGTCCGTCCAATGTAGAACACCTTGCACTGTGGACATTCCAATCTGTTGATGGCATGAGTGGTTTTGCAGTTAATGAAATGCTTGACTTGATACTCTGTTTCAGAAGCTGTGTCAACAAAATACTTTCTGTGCAATATTTCTGCAATTTTTTATTTTATTTATTTTATTTTATTTCACCTTTATTTAACCAGGTAAGCCAGTTGAGAACAAGTTCTCATATACAACTGCGACCTGGCCAAGATAAAGCAAAGCAGTGCGATAAAAACAACAACACAGAGTTACATATGGGGTAAAACAAAACATAAAGTCAAAAGATACAACAGAAAATATATATACAGTGTGTGCAAATGTAGCAAGTTATGGAGGTAAGGCAATAAATAGGCTATAGTGCAAAATAATTACAATTAGTATTAACACTGGAATGATAGACGTGCAAGAGATTATGTGCAAATAGAGATACTGGGGTGCAAATTAGCAAAATAAATAACAATATAGGGATGAGGTAGTTGGGTGGGCTAATTTCAGATGGGCTGTGTACAGGTGCAGTGATCGGTAAGTGTCACGATCGCTTAAGGAGGGAGAGGACCAAGGCGCAGCATTGAAAGCAAACATATTTATTTTATCAAGATCACACGATCAAAACAACGAAACGTGACGTCCTTGGTTACAAAAACAAACCAACACGGAACAAGAAACCACAACACAAAGTGAAAAGACCGATAGTTAAATATGGCTCCCAATCAGAGACAACCAGCTGTCACTCGTTGCCTCTGATTGGGAGTCACTCAGCCCAACATAGAAAATCAAACATAGAATACACACCCTGGCTCAACATAACATTGTCCCCAGAGCCAGGGCGTGACAGTACCCCCCCCTAAAGGCGCGGACTCCGACCGCGCCAACTAAATCCCACAGGGGAGGGACCGGGTGGGCACTCCGCCTTGGCGGCGGATCCGGCTCCGGGCCTGATCCCCACTCCCTCTCCAACCCCCCAAAGTACCCCTGGTCCGGTCTGGCCCCGCTGGCCGGAGCCGGACTGACGATACGCACCCCTGGCTTGGTGCGTGGAGCAGGAATGGACCGGACTGGGCTGGCGACGCGCACCACAGACTAAGTGCGGAGAGCAGGAACGGGCCGGACAGGGCTGACGAAACGCACCACAGACTTGGTGCGGCGAGCAGGCACGGGCCGTGCCGGACTGATGACGCACACCACTGGCTTGGTGCGGGGAGCTTGGATGGGCCGGACTGGGCTGGCGACGCGCACCACAGACTTGGTGCGGAGAGCAGGAACGGGCCGGACAGGGCTGACGAAACGCACCACAGACTTGGTGCGGCGAGCAGGCACGGGCCGTGCCGGACTGATGACGCACACCACTGGCTTGGTGCGGGGAGCTTGGATGGGCCGGACTGGGCTGGCGACGCACCCCGTAGGCTTGGTGCGTGGAGCAGGGACTGGCCGGGCTGGGCTGGCGACGCACACCGTAGGCTTGGTGCGGAGAGCAGGAACGGGCCGGACAGGGCTGACGAAACGCACCACAGACTTGGTGCGGAGAGCAGGCACGGGCCGTGCCGGACTGATGACGCACACCACTGGCTTGGTGCGGGAGCTTGGATGGGCCGGACTGGGCTGGCGACGCACCCCGTAGGCTTGGTGCGTGGAGCAGGGACAGGCCGGGCTGGGCTGGCGACGCGCACCGTACACTTGGTGCGAGGGGCTGGAACAGGCCGGACCGTACTGGGGACACACACCACTGGCTCTACCTCGGGATCTGGAACGGGCCGGACCGGACTGGTAACACACCCCAGTACCTCTCGCCGTGCCTCTACATCCTCCATCCCCTCTTCGACCAGTGGCCCCCGTAACCTGGCGGCCTCCTCTGGCAACCCGCTGGGCCGCTCTATCGCGGCCACCTGCTGGTCCGACGTCGTGAGCCCCCCCCTAAAAAAATTCTGGGGGTCTCTCCTCCCCGTGGGCCAGGCCTCCATCGTTCTCGCCAGACTCTCACCCCACTGCTCCAAAGTCCAACCTCTCTCCTCTTCTCTTGGCTTGGCCCAGTCGAGACTCCTACTCAACTGCTCCCAAGTCCATCCTCTCTCTTCTTCACGCTGCTTGGTCCTGTTATGGTGGTTTCTTCTGTCACGATCGCTTAAGGAGGGAGAGGACCAAGGCGCACCGTTGAAAGCAAACATATTTATTTTATCAAGATCACACGATCAAAACAACGAAACGTGACGTCCTTGGTTACAAAAACAAACCAACACGGAACAAGAAACCACAACACAAAGTGAAAAGACCGATAGTTAAATATGGCTCCCAATCAGAGACAACCAGCTGTCACTCGTTGCCTCTGATTGGGAGTCACTCAGCCCAACATAGAAAATCAAACATAGAATACACACCCTGGCTCAACATAACATTGTCCCCAGAGCCAGGGCGTGACAGTAAGGTGCTCTGACAACTGATGCTTAAAGTTAGTGAGGGAGATAAGAGTCTCCAGCTTCAGAGATTTTTGCAATTCGTTCCAGTCATTGGCAGCAGAGAACTGGAAGGAATGGCGGCCAAAGGAGGTGTTGGCTTTGGGGATGACCAGTGAGATATACCTGCTGTCGGTTGGGCGGGTGCCAACATGTAGTGAGGACCAGCCAACAAGAGCGTACAGATCACAGTGGTGGGTAGTGTATGGGGCTTTGGAGACAAAACAGATGGCACTGTGATAGACTACATCCAATTTGCTGAGTAGAGTGTTGGAGAGTATTTTGTCAATTACATCGCCGAAGTCAAGGATCGGTAGGATAGTCAGTTTTACGAGGGCATGTTTGGCAGCATGAGTGAAGGAGGCTTTGTTGCGAAATAGGAAGCCGATTCTGGATTTAACTTTGGATTGGAGATTCTTACAGAGTTTACAGTCTAACCAGACACCTAGGTATTTGTAGTTGTCCACATACTCTAGGTCAGACCCGTCAAGAGTAGTGATTCTAGTCGGGTGGGCGGGTGCCAGCAGCGTTCGATTGAAGAGCATGCATTTAGTTTTACTAGTGTTTAAGAGCAGTTGGAGGCTACTGAAGGAGTGTTGTATGGCATTGAAGCTCGTTTGGAGGTTTGTTAACACAGTGTCCAATGAATGAAGGGCCAGATGTATACAAAATGGTGTCGTCTGCATAGAGGTGGATCTGAGAGTCACCAGCAGCAAGAGCGACATCATTGATATACACGGAGAAAAGAGTCGGCCCAAGAATTGAACCCTGTGGCACCCCCATAGAGACTGCCATAGGTCCAGACAACAGGCCCTCCGATTTAACACATTGAACTCTATCTGAGAAGTAGTTGGTGAACCAGGCGAGGCAGTCATTTGAGAAACCAAGGCTATTTAGTCTGCCAATAAGACTGCGGTGGTTGACAGAGTCGAAAGCCTTGGCCAGGTCGATGAAGACGGCTGCACAGTACTGTCTATTATCGATCGTGGTTATAATATCGTTTAGGACCTTGAGCGTGGCTGAAGTGCACCCATGACCAGCTCGGAAACCGGATTGCATAGCGGAGATGTCAGAACGCTGAGTGTGGATGTGGTGCAGGGAATCAAGCGCAGGAACAAGGGTGTTCGTCAACAGACTTTAGTAATCCAAAATAGTAACTCCAAACAGGTGAATAGCCAACCCAACCGGGAGGCATGAACAAATTACGCACACACACAACAGTGCGTAAAAACAAGAAAAGGCGCACGCAGTGCGGACTCTCGACAAAAACAACACGAGAGAGAAAACCCATCAACAGCAACAGCTGACATAACAATCACACATAACACCTGACCCAACACACGATAACTAAATAGGAAACAAAATCAAACACTAACAAGGGACAGGTGTACAAACAGACAAAACCAAACAAACATGAAACATCGAACGGTGGTAGCTAGTACTCCGGGACGACGACCGCCGAAGCCTGCCCGAACAAGGAGGAGGAGCAGCCTCGGCCGAAACCGTGACAGTACCCCCCCCTTGACGCGCGGCTCCAGCCGTGCGCCGATCCCGGCCTCGGGGACGACCAGGACGACGCGGAGCAGGGCGCGTAGGATGACCCCGATGGAACTCGGTCAGCAGGGACAGGTTTAATATGTCCCTCCTCGGCACCCAGCACCGCTCCTCCGGGCCGTACCCCTCCCACTCCACGAGATATTGGAGACCCCCCATCCGGCGTCTCGAATCAAGGATGGACCTCACAGTGTACGCCGGAGCCCCCTCGATGTCCAACGGGGCGGAGGAGTCTCCTCTATCTCATAGTCCTGGAGTGGACCAGCTACCACCGGCCTGAGGAGAGACACATGGAACGAGGGGTTAATATTCCTGTAATCAATAGGCAGTTCTAACCTGTAACACACCTCGTTCAACCTCCTCAGGACTTTGAATGGCCCCACAAACCGCCGACCCAGCTTCCGGCAGGGCAGGCGGAGGGGCAGGTTTCTGGTCGAGAGCCAGACTCGATCTCCAGGTGCGTATACAGGCCCCTCACTGCGGTGGAGATCGGCGCTCGTCTTATGCCGACGGATGGCCCGCTGCAGATGGAGGTGGGCAGCGTTCCATGTCTCCTCCGAGCGCCGCACCCACTCATCCACCGCAGGGGCCTCGATCTGGCTCTCGTGCCAAGGTGCCAGTACCGGCTGGTACCCTAACACACACTGGAAAGGGGTTAGTTGGGTGGAGGAGTGGCGGAGAGAGTTCTGCGCCATCTCGGCCCACGGAACGTATCTCGCCCACTCCTCCGGCCGGCCCTGGCAATAAGACCTCAGAAACCTACCCACATCCTGGTTGACACGTTCAACCTGCCCATTACTCTCCGGGTGGTAACCCGAGGAAAGGCTCACCGAAACCCCCAACCGTTCCATAAAGGCTCTCCACACTCTGGAGGTGAACTGGGGGCCTCGATCAGACACTATATCCTCGGGTACCCCGTAATGCCGGAAGACATGGGTAAACAGAGCCTCAGCGGTCTGTAGGGCAGTAGGGAGACCCGGCATGGGAAGGAGACGACAGGCCTTCGAGAACCGATCCACAATGACCAGGATGGTAGTATTCCCCTGTGAGGGGGGAAGGTCTGTAACAAAGTCCACCGAGAGGTGGGACCAGGGTCGTTGTGGAACGGGCAGGGGTTGTAGCTTACCCCTGGGCAAATGTCTGGGCGCCTTACACTGTGCACACACCGAGCAGGAGGAGACATAAACCCTCACATCCCTGGCTAACGTTGACCACCAGTACTTAGTGCTAAGGCAGTGAACTGTCCGGCCGATACCTGGATGTCCAGAGGAGGGGGACGTATGAGCCCAATAAATGAGGCGATCGCGTACCTCGAGCGGAACGTACGTCCGACCCACTGGACACTGTGGAGGACTTGGGTCGGTGCGTAACGCCCGCTCGATCTCTGCATCGACCTCCCATACCACCGGTGCCACCAGACAAGACTTTGGTAGTATGGGAGTGGGCTCAACGGACCTCTCCTCCGTGTCATACCGCCGAGACAGGGCATCTGCCTTCCCGTTCTGGGACCCAGGGATGTAAGTGATTTTAAACACAAACCGGGCTAGAAACATAGTCCAGCAGGCCTGGCGAGGATTCAGTCTCCTAGCTGCCCGGATGTACTCCAGGTTACGGTGGTCTGTCAAAATGAGGAAAGGGTGTTGAGCCCCCTCAAGCCAATGCCTCCACACCTTTAGGGCCTGTACCACGGCTAACAGCTCCCTGTCCCCTACGTCATAATTCCGCTCCGCCGGACTGAGCTTCTTAGAATAAAAGGCACAGGGGCGGAGCTTAGGTGGTGTGCCAGACCGTTGTGAGAGGACGGCCCCAATACCGGCCTCGGACGCGTCTACCTCTACCTGGAATGGTAAAGCGGGATCCGGATGCGCCAACACCGGCGCCGAGGTAAACAGGTCCTTCAGTCTCCCAAAAGCCCTGTCCGCCTCAGCTGACCACCGCAAGCGCACCGGACCCCCCTTCAACAGAGACGTTATGGGAGCTGCCACCTGTCCAAAACCCCGGATAAACCTCCGGTAATAATTCGCAAAACCCAAGAACTGTTGCACCTCTTTCACAGTGGTTGGGGTTTGCCAATTACGCACAGCTGACACCCGGTCAACCTCCATCTTCACCCCTGACGCAGACAACTGATAACCCAAAAAGGAGACCGACTTCTGAAAGAACAGACATTTCTCTGCCTTGACATATAGGTCATGCTCCAACAGTCTCCTCAACACTCGGCGCACCAGGGCTACATGCTCAGCTCGGGTAGAACTGTACACCAGAATATCGTCTATGTACACGACTACTCCCTGCCCCTGCATGTCCCGGAAAATCTCATCTACAAAGGATTGGAAGACTGAGGGAGCATTCATTAACCCATATGGCATGACGAGATACTCGTAATGACCGGAGGTCGTGCTAAATGCTGTCTTCCATTCATCGCCCTCTCTAATGCGCACCAAGTTATATGCGCTCCTGAGATCCAATTTTGTGAAGAACTGAGCACCGTGTAATGACTCCGTCATAGTCGCAATCAGAGGAAGTGGATAACTGTACTTCACCGTAATCTGATTGAGACCGCGGTAATCAATACACGGGCGCAAACCTCCATCTTTTTTCTTCACAAAAAGAAGCTTGAGGAAGCGGGTGAAGTGGAGGCCCGTATGTATCCCTGTCTCAGAGACTCGGCGATGTAAGTTTCCATCGCCTTCCTCTCCTCTTGAGACAAGGGATACACATGGCTCCGCGGGGAGTGCTGCTCCTAACTGGAGATCTATCGCACAATCCCCCTGTCTATGAGGCGTCAGCTGCGCCGCCCTTGTCTTACTAAACACCAGTGTCAAATCCTCATACTCGGGGGAATATGCAGTGCGGGCATTTGATTTGGACTCTCCACCGAGGTCGCCCCTATGGAAACACCCAGACATAGCCCCTCACACTGAACAGACCACCCTTTAAGAGCTTTCTCTCGCCACGAAATAGTAGGATCATGGGTAATCAACCAGGGAAGTCCCAGCACCACCGGATACGCAGGAGAGTCAATCAGATAGAGCTGAATCGTCTCCTCATGACCCCCCTGCGTCTTCATCCTAAGGGGCGCTGTGACCTCCCTAATTAACCCAGATCCTAACGGACGGCTATCTAGGGCATGTACAAGGAAAGGCTTATCAACGGGAAGGAGAGGAATCCCTAACTCTACACAGAACTGGCGATCTACAAAATTCCCAGCTGAGCCTGAATCTACTAGCGCCTTATGCTGGGAACGAGGTGCAACCTGTGGAAAACAAACAGGCAAGGTTATGTGAACGACAGAAAGCTCTGGGTAAGTAGGGCGCCTACTCACCTGGGAGGACTCCCCAATGCGTGGCCTGCCTTCACCTCCACCGGGGGACCTTCCCCAACACCTAGCCGCGGTGTGCCCTCCACGGCCACAGTTGGTGCAGGGAACGGCCCCCTCGGGTTCCTACTCCTCCGTTCTCTAGCGCCAGCACCTCCGAGCTCCATAGGGCTCGGCTCGGAGGTGCCGGAAGGTGGAATGGGCAACCCCCACCCGGGACGTCCACGGGTGGCGAGCAGGGTGTCCAGCCGAATGGCCATGTCGACCAGTTGGTCAAACGACAACGTGGTATCCCTGCACGCCAACTCTCTCTGGACGTCCTCCCGGAGGCTGCAGCGGAAGTGGTCTATGAGGGCCCGCTCATTCCACCCTGCATCTGCCGCTAGAGTCCGGAACTCCAAAGCAAAATCCTGTGCGCTCCTCATCCCCTGTCGGAGGTAGAACAGACGCTCCCCCGCCGCCTTCCCTTCTGGTGGATGGTCAAACACGGCACGGAAGCGGCGGGAGAACTCCGCATAGGTAATAGTAGCGGCGTCTATTCTCCTCCATTCAGCGTTGGCCCACTCCAACGCCTTGCCGGTGAGACAGGAGATGAGGGCGGAGACGCTCTCGTGTCCCGAGGGCGCCGGGTGTACGGTGGCGAGGTAGAGCTCCACTTGCAGCAGGAACCCTTGACACCCGGCAGCGGAGCCGTCGTACGCCCTCGGGAGCGAGAGCCGAATCCCGCTGGGTTCCGGAAGGGGGACAGGAGGACTGACCGATGGGGATGGTCCGGTAGGTGGGGGCGTGGGTACCCCGCTGCTTTCCCATCGGTGGAGAGTGTTCATCACCCGATCCAGGGCGTGACCGATCTGGTTGATCCTGTCCTCCTGCCCACAAAGACGGTCCTCCATAATGTCCGTTGGCGCGGTTGCTCCTGCTGATTCCATGTGTTGATGTGTGATTCTGTCAGAACGCTGAGTGTGGATGTGGTGCAGGGAATCAAGCGCCCGAACAAGGAGGAGGAGCAGCCTCGGCCGAAACCGTGACAGGAGAAGGTACGGTGGGATTCGAAATGGTCGGTGATCTGTTTGTTAACTTGGCTTTCAAATACTTTCGAAAGGCAGGGCAGGATGGTTGCACTGGTTGCATTTAAAAGAGCCCCTGGGTTTGTGGTCATTCATGTTTTTTGAGAGTCACCAGGAAGGTAGCTGTGGACTAATGTGTCATTTAGGGTAGGACATCTCTTAAAGGTTATGACTGCTGGCTCTGGGAAGACTTTGCATAGTAGCGGATCACTTTGGATGATTCCCCTTTTTAATGATTATTTTAATGTTCTCTGCTTCAGTGCTATATTTCGTAACAAAGTACACTCTCTCTGGTGCATCATGAAGAGCTCCCCTTCACAACAAGTTCTCTCTGTCAAGTCGTCCGGCACTTACAGTGCATTCGGAAAGTATTCAGACCACTTGACTTTTTTCACATTTTGTTACAGCCGTATTCTAAAATGTAATACATTAATATTTTTTCATCATTCATCTACAAACAATACCCAATAATGACAAAGCGAAAGCAGGTTTCTATAAATGTTTTCACGTTTTATTCATGTACCTTATTTACATAAGTATTCAGACCAAAATTGAGCTCAGGTGCATCCTGTTTCCATTGATCATCCTTGAGATGTTTCTACAACTTGATTGGAGTTCACCTGTGGTGAATTCAATTGATTGGACATTATTTGTAAAGGCACACACCTGTCTATATATGGTCCCACAGTTGACTGTGCATGTCAGAGCAAAAACCAAGCCATGAGGTCGAAGGAATTGTCTGTAGAGCACAGAGACAGGATTGTGTCACGGCACAGATCAGGGCAACGGTACCAAAACATTTCTGCAGCATTGAAGGGCCCCAAGAACACAGTGGCCTCCATCATTCTTAAATGGAAGAAGTTTGGAACCACCAACACCCTCCCTAGAGCTGGCCGCCCGGCCAAACTGGGCAATCGGGGGAGAAGGGCCTTGGTCAGGGAGGTGACCAAGAACCCGATGGTCACTCTGACAGAGCTCCATAGTTCCTCTGTGGAGTTGGGAGAACCTTCCAGAAGAACAACCATCTGCAGCACTCCACCAATCAGGCCTTTATGGTAGAGTGGCCAGACGGAAGACACTCCTCAGTAAAAGGCACATGACAGCCCGCTTGGAGCTTGCCAAAAGGCACCTAAAGCACTCTCAGCCCATGATAAACAAGATTCTCTGGTCTGGAAACCAAGATTGAACTCTTTGGCCTGAATGCCAAGGGTCACGTCTAGAGGAAACCTGGCACCATCCCTACGGTGAAGCATGGGGGTGGCAGCATCATGCTGTGGGGATGTTTTTCAGAGGCATGGACTGGGAGACTAGTAAGGATCAAGGGAAAGATGAACGGAGCAAAGTACAGAGAGATCCAGCTCCAGAGCGCTCAGGACCTCAGACTGGGGCGAAGGTTCACCTTCTAACAGGACAACGATGCTAAGCATACAGCCAAGACAACGCAAGAGTGGTTACGGGACAAGTCTCTGAATGTCCTTGAGTGGCCCAGCCAGAGCCCGGACTTGAACCCGATCCAACATCTCTAGAGAGACCTGAAAATAGTTGTGCAGCGAAGCTCCCCATCCAACCTGACAGAGCTTGAGAGGATCTGCAGAGAAGAATGGGAGAAACTTCCCAAATACAGGTGTGCCAAGCTTGTAAAGTCATACCCAAGAAGACTTGAGGCAGTAATCGCAGCCAAAGGTGCTTCAACAAAGTGCTGAGTGAAAGGTCTGAATACTTATGTAAAGCTGATATTTCAGTTGTTTTTATTTTTTATACATTTGCAAACATTTCTAAAAACATTATCAATATAGCGTCCCACCATATAATCCAGTCAAATAACTGGTTTTTAGAAGGATCCAAAATGAAGTCATTTTCCCATTTACGTAAGTACAAACCAGCGTAGGAAGGGCTGTAGCAAGCTCCCCTGGCACATCCTTTGACTTGCTTAAAGATACGGTCCTGAAAGACAACAATGTTATAATTAAGAGTCCATTCAGTCAGCGATACAATGAATTCTGTGGGAGGCATCTCAATCTCAGGACAGGTACTCAAGAAATGGTGCATAGCTGCCAATCTTTGATCATGTTCAATGGTGGTGTATAGAGACCACATCCATGGGGACAAAAAAATGAATCTGTACCTATATTGTTCAATTCCTTAATTTTGTTCAACACATCTGTTGTGCCTTGAAGACAGGCTGGGAGTGATGGCAGAAAAGCCTTAATAAAGTAATCAATGTATTTGGAGATGGGTTCTGTCAGACTTTCATTACTGGTCTGCCTGGAGGGTTCTTAATAGAAGCCATACACAGACTGCCATTGAAAATAAATTTGAACTCATTGTCTGAAATGTAGCCATTCTCCTTAGCTTCTGTGAGGATCCCTTTCAATTCAGTTTTTAGGTTCTCTGTAGGGTTGAAGGTAAGAGATTGGTAGAATTCATCATTGTCTAATTGACGTCAGGCTTCTGTCACATATTTGTCTTTACCGCACACTACTGTAGCGCCACCTTTGTCTGCTTTTTTAACCACAATCCGTCCATTTTTAGACAATGATTCATCTGCATCCCTCTCTGTCTTAGAAAGGTTATGTCGTGTTTGGTTAGAGTCAATTTTACCCTTAAACAGATTCTCCACATCAAAATTCACCTTCTTGGCAAATGTATTTAGTGTGGCATTCTGGACAATGGGACTAAAGGTGGACTTGGGCTTAAAAGGTGTTTTTGAGGGCACAGAAACTGCCTGACCTGAAACACTGGTGTCTGTAGTTGGATAAGTGCTCTGCTTGTACCAGGCCTTCAGATGTAGATTTCTGTAGAAACTAAATAGGTCAATCTTTGTATTGAATTCAGTAGTTGAGTATGTAGGGGCAAAGGACAGTCATTTAGACAAGACCCTTACACAATCATCAGAAAGGGATTCTCCAGAAATGTTGATCACAGCCTTGTTCTGGTCCTGCTCCGTGTGGTTGGATAGTCTTGATTTCTTCCTCCACCTCTGTGTTGTCCTCTTCCGTGTCCTCTCCCTCTTTTGTTGGGGAACCTGGGTGGCTCCTCTTCCTGGTCTAAAACATCTTGGGAGGAGCTGTCTGAGTGTCTGGGGTGATCCTCATCGTCGCTGAAAGAAACAGATCTAGGCTTCTTTTAACCGCATACTATTTTCACACATCGCTTTGTTTGGCGACATCTCTACTGGGCCTTTAAAGGTAGTAACTCTTTAAAAATAATGGGATAGTTCAGCAAAATAATGTATTCAGATATTTTTTTTTCTTACCTCTTAAGCAGTCTATGGACTGCTCTTAATCTCTCGTGGACAGATTCTACTCGTAAACCAAATAATCTGTTGATATGGGATGGAATGCGTAGGAAGGGTTCCCCAACTGGCAGCCCTGCGGTTGATTTTATTTGGTCCCCCAAGTTTTCTGAGCCAAAAAATTATATGTTTTTATTTTTTGACATAGAATATATGTGATCGTATACAATTTTAAGCAAGGTTTGAATATTATGTTTTCGTCAAATATTATATCTGTTTGGGCTACAAATTATTTGTAATTATGTTCCGGCCCCCTGACCATCCGTATAAGAAAAATCGCCTCGCAGCTGAATCTAATACATGATCTCATCACTGATTATTTGGACATACCAGGATTGGCCGAAGGCAGTGCTTAAACTTTGACTGCTTCTCTTGTGTGGTGAAATTAGCGGAACTCCCCATTTCTAACACGTATGGACCCAGAACTTAATCACGCAGCTGGCCAAATTATGTATGATTTTTTCTTCTGGGTTAACCAAGATTAGACTGCTCTAAGGAGTGACTGCAATCCACACTTTGGTTTTGGTAGAAAAGTCACTGCTAAGAAACACTTATGTTAGCATTTTTGGATGAAAAACGTAATTTTACTCAGCATCGAGAGTGTCTATTACAACAGTGTGACTGTTTTGGAATACAATTTTCTATATATTTTCTTAAACATCCTCTGTATTATTGTTTAACCATTGATATGTTCTAGGGGTCATTTTGAAACCTTAAGGAGCATACTCCGGTACTACTGGAATATCTACCAATGGCATTTTTGTGATAATCTTTTTCCGAACAGCTGACTGAAGACAGGACAGCCGGGCATTTGTGCTGTTGAGTCCATTTCTGCAATAACATGGACTCTTAACAACGTGATGAAACAAGCAAGGTGTTGTAGAAAACGATTAATAGAATGGGCATGGAACCTCTAACCCTGAAAATTTGACTGGTAAACTTGTGGATTCACTCGCAATGGCTACCTGGTATTGTGATGCAATAATTTCCATGGTAATGTAGAATGTTCATTACATTTATGTTAACTAATGTGTCTCATGCAATGGAACGTACAGTATTTGTAATTCCAGTTGAGTTGAATCAACAAATCACAGCACATTGATGGGTACACTTCCTACTTTTATTTCCTTATTTTACTTCCTGCTTTGCTCCTATGGGTACACTCGCCATCCCGCCAGTCCACCCATTATGCCATCATTCACTTGAATGGGGATGCCTGTTCTATTCATTCTATTTCAATGGTAGCACATGCAGTCAGGAGGAGGAAAGGAGAAAATGGTTGTCCCAAAAATATGATTATTATTTTTGCTATTCGAACAGTTATTACGGTGACCGTCATCCAAAATTCCATGAGCGTCACAGCCCTAACGGGTCCTTAATTAACAACATGAAGGTAGAGTAAACTGTTAGGCAGAGTGGGTGTGAAATCTGCTGGCTTGTTTTGAGCCAACATTAGTGAGTTATACTGTCATTTTGACAGGCCAAGTCCACACATACACACACACACACACATGGCCATGTCCATGTTTAGTTGCTGACAGATGTTGACAGACATGGACGTGAGCGATGGGATCTCATTCACCACCATCTGGGGGTTGAACAGGGTTCGGTCCTGTGGTTGCCATTAGAATAACATTTCACTGGAGTAGTCCACGTGTGTGTGTGTGTGTGTGTGTGTGTGTGTGTGTGTGTGTGTGTGTGTGTGTGTTACAGCGATGTGAGTTTGCACTGTTGTTGACATAACATAAATAATTTACAGTTATGACAGTTGATGTCAACTAACTCGACATGGTTGTGACACTACATATAATTTAGGTAAGCTAGCAAGCAGGCGTTATGCCTAGACAATTAAGTGACCTATTAGTGAATAAGTCTGTTTTTACAGTTACACATGGTTTATTAAGGTCAACGTGACCAGACTTGGAATCATGACCTTTAACTAGGGTCCAGAGCTTTTCCAAGTCAGGTAACGTGGTCTCTTCATGGCAGCTTTATGCAACCTTTATGATGCTAGACTGGTCTCAGATCTGTTCTGTCTTGCCAACTCCTATGTCCATTGTCATGACAGTGACGATAGGAGTTGACAAGACAGCACAAACAGATGTGGTACCAGGCTGAAGCCTACCAGACTGCTCCAGTGATTCTGGATATCAGCTTAGCACTGGATGGGCTCTCGGTGGGCATCTGGTGACTGATGCTGATGATCTGACCCCTCTTCATACTACACACAACACAGACGGAAGGAAGCTTTATATCAACAGCATATATAACATTTTAGTGAAGATACAAAATACACAGGGAGTATCTTCTATTTTGATCAGGTTAGGGGTCATTCCATTTCAATTCAGTCAATTCAGGAAGTAAACTGAAATTCCAAAATGTATGGTTCACTTCCTGAATTGACTGAATTGAAATGGAATTGACCCCAACCATGATTTTCATGTTCTTATGTTTTATCTTATTATCTGTTAATATATGCGACATAAGAATGCATGTTCTCTGGCATATCAACAGTTCAATCCAACCTGCCATTGTAACACTTGTTATTCTAAAAGCGTCATCCCGCTAAACTGTGTATGATGATGTGACTGCTGTGATATCGCTGAGTCTACCTTTAAAAGGAAAATAAAACATGTGGAAGTGCTGCCCTGGCCAGAATGTATTACCAGTTGCTGGACATGGAGAAGGTCTGGATAACAGCACCTGGCTGGCTATGGAAGGTCCTCAGGACCGTGGGAGGGACTTCAAAGTCCTCCAACTAAATGTCAACCATACAATCCGTTATCAAATACAGATATGATATAGGCTACTGCACATTACGCACGACAGAAAAACTTAAAAGCCCATAGATGTAGCTAGCTATATGCTCTCTTGGGTAAATAAATGAAACTAGCTCCAGTAGGCTAATCTTTTTGAGTGTGAACTGTATTACTGTACTGTATTGTATTATATGGACTGGAATTATGCACATATTTCAAATCATGATAAAGAAGAAGAGAACATGCTATTCTGGTGCAGCACATGCGGCCTACAAAGTTACAAGTACAGGCTAGCTAATTTGATTTTAATTTTGAAATATAATAGGGCCTATTTGTATAATTAGTGGGCTGACGCGTATATACAGTACCTTTCATAATATTTCCCCATATGTTATTAGCCTACCTCCTCTTTCTCTCTCTATGGTTGCTTCATTCCTTCCTTGCTTCCGTTACCTTATCTTCATAATATTATGAATGTTGATGCTACCATGATTATGGATCATCCTGAATTATTCATGAATATTGATTAGTGAGAAAGTTATAGACGCACAAATACCATTCCCCCAAAACAAATGAACCTCCCCTGTTAATGTAATGGTGAGAGGTTAGCATGTCTTGGGGGTATGATATTTGTGTGTCTGTAACATTCTCACTCATCATTATTCACGATTCATTCAGGATTATCCGTAATCATGGTAGCATCCACATTAATGTAGAAGTGTTTAGAAACATATTACATTCTTATTTACAATAAAAGTGACTCCAAAATGACACAATACATTAATTACCATTCATTTCTATTGGGCACGAAATAATCTGAAACACAACCAAAACAAACAGCAAATGCATCCAACAAATATTTAGAGTCAGAAGCTTGATGTAGTCATTGCATGCTATGAATGTGGGACCAAAGACTTAACTTTTTACTACTTAAATACACATACAAGTGAATTTGTCCCAATACTTTTGCTCCCCTAAAATGGAGGGAGTATATACAAAAAGTGCTGAAATTTCTAAACGGTTCACCCAATATGGATATATGTTTGATGCACAGAGAGAATATAGTGTATTGCATCTGCAAAAGTTCACCTCAGTGCCGTCACAGAATGGTCTTCCCTGGTCCCTGACCCTGCTGAGACTCCTGTCACCATTATCCCCAGATCCCAGACTGTAGCCTACCCATCAACTCAAGATGGAACTTTGAATCCATTCCCTGATTGTTATAATATACTGCAAAATACACCTGAGCTCTGTAGACTGGTCTTCCTTGGCTGTCTGACCTTGCTGGGACACCAGTCACCATCTGATACTGCTAAGACATGATGAGAATAGTGTTGTGTACTGACTGTGCACCATGACAGTGAAGCCTCTAGAGCTGTTTATATCTTGTCAGTGTGAAAATTAAGGAATTAGCTAGGGAAACTGACAGATCAATAACATTACATTGCTATACTGACTGTGATTGGGGCAAAAATAATATCTAACGGTAGCCAACTTTTGGCTAGCTCTAATGGTACATCAACTGGCGAAAACGAGCCAAGTGAATTTACTTATGTTGAAACGAGACAAAACAAAGGCTACAAAACATCTCCAACAGCTGTTCCTCGGCGTACACATCACTGACAATCTGAAATGGTCCACCCACAGAGACAGTGTGGTGAAGAAGGCGCAACAGCACCTCTTCAAACTCAGGAGGCTGAAGAAATCCGGCTTGGCCCCTAAGACCCTCACAAACTTTTAGAGATGCACAATTGAGAGCATCCTGTCGGGCTTTATCACCGCCTGGTATGGCAACTGCACTGCCCGCAACCGCAGGGCTCTCCAGAGGGTGGTGCAGTCTGCCCAACGCATCACCGTGGGCACACTGCCTGTCCTCCAAGATACATACAGCACCCGATGTCACAGGAAGGCCAAAAAGATCATCAAGGACATCAACCACTCGAGCCACGGCCTGTTCACTCTGCTACCATCCAGAAGGCGAGGTCAGTACAGGTGCATCAAAGCTGGGACCGAGAGACTGAAAAACAGCTTCTATCTCAAGGCCATCAGACTGTTAAATAGCCATCACTAACTGGCTACCACCCGGTTACTCAACCCTGCACCTTAGAGGCTGCTGCCCTATATACAGTTGAAGTCGGAAGTTTACATACACTTAGGTTGGAATCATTAAAACTCGTTTTTTTCAACCACTCCACAAATTTCTTGTTAACAAACTATAGTTTTGGCAAATCGGTTAGGACATCTACTTTGTGCATGACACAAGTAATTTTTCCAACAATTGTTTACAGACAGATTATTTAACTTATAATTCACTGTATCACAATTTCAGTGGGTCAGAAGTTTACATACACTAAGTTGACAGTGCCTTGAAAAAGCTTGGAAAATTCCAGAAAATGATGTAATGGGTTTAGAAGCTTCTGATAGGCTAATTGACATCATTTGAGTCAACTGGAAGTCCCTCTTTGCTTGACATCATGGGAAAATCAAAAGAAATCAGCCAAGATCTCCGAAAAATAATTGTAAAGTCTGGTTCATCCTTGGGAGCAATTTCCAAATGCCTGAAGGTACCACGTTCATCTGTACAAACAATAGTACTAAGTATAAACACCATAGGACCACGCAGCCGTCATATCGCTCAGGAAGGAGACGCGTTCTGTCTCCTAGAGATTAACCGACTTTGGTGCGAAAAGTGCAAATCAATCCCAAAACAACAGCAAAGGACCTTGTGAAGATGCTTAAGGAAACGGGTATAAAAGTATCTATATCCACAGTAAAACGAGTCCTATATCAACATAACCTGAAAGGCCACTCAGCAAGGAAGAAGCTACTGCTCCAAAACCCCCATAAAAAAGCCAGACTACGGTTTGCAACTCCACATGGGGACAAAGATCGTATTTTTTGGAGAAATGACCTCTGGTCTGATGAAACAAAAATATAACTGTTTGGCCATAATGACCATCGTTTTGTTTGGAGGAAAAAGGTGCAGGCTTGCAAGCCGAAGAACACCATCCCAACCGTGAAGCACGGGGGTGGCAGCATCATGCTGTGGGTTGCTTTGCTGCAGGAGGGACTGGTGCACTTCACAAAATAGATGGCATCATGAGGAAGGAAAATTATGTGGATATATTGAAGCAACATCTCAAGACATCAGTCAGGAAGTTAAAGCTTGTTCAGAAATGGGTCTTCCAAACGGACAATGACCACAAGCATACTTCCAAAGTTGTGGCAAAATGGCTTAAGGACAACAAAGTCAAGGTATTGGAGTGGCCATCACAAAGCCCTGACCTCAATCCTATAGAAAATGTGTGGGCAGAACTGAAAAAGCATGTGCGAGCAAGGAGGCCTACAAACCTGACTCAGTTACACCAGCTCTGTCAGGAGGAATGGGCCAAAATTCACCCAACTTATTGTGGGAAGCGTTTGGAAGGCTACCCGAAACGTTTGACCCAAGTTAAACAATTTAAAGGCAATGCTACCAAATACTAATTGAGTGTATGTAAACTTCTGACCCACTGGGAATGTGATGAAAGAAATAAAAGCTGAAATAAATCATTCTCTCTACTATTATTCTGACATTTCACATTCTTAAAATAAAGTGGTGATCCTAACTGACCTAAGACAGGGAATTTTTACTAGGATTAAATGTCAGGAATTGTGAAAAACTGAGTTTAAATGTATTTGGCTAAGGTGTATGTAAACTTCCGACTTCAACTGTACATAGACATGGAATCACTGGTCACTTTAATAATGGAACACTAGTCACTTTAATAATGTTTACATACTGCTTTACTCATTTCATATGTATATACTGCATCCTACTGTATTTTAGTCAATGCCACTCCGACATTGCTCGTCCTAACATTTATATATTTCTTAATTCCATTATTTTACTTTTAGATTTGTATGTATTGTTGTGAATTGTTAGATACTACTGCACTGTTGGAGCTAGGAACACAAGCATTGCACTACACCCGCAATAACATCTGCTAAATATGTGTATATGACCAATACCATTTGATTTGATTTGATTTGAGATACTGCTACCTGACAGATAGCTAAAGGATGGAGCTAAACTGGCTGTGGTAGCTACTAGCTAGCTAGCTAGTTCATTCACTTCAGACAGAATTTCAGTCGAGAGGGGATGAAACATTAGCTAACGTTACATGTCAGTTAGAATACTAGCTCAGCACTGGGAATATATTTTTTTCTTCTTCTGTTAAGTCAAACAGCATTTACCTTGCTAGCTACATCAGTCAAATAAAGAGTAGCCAGTTTCTGCTCTGCTTGCTTTTACAACTCTGAGAAAAGGCACAACACACACAGACAACAGCTACCTCTGTTCGCACCCTCTGTGGTGTCAACACGGTCCTAAATCCAGCTGTCTGAAAACACCAAACAGCCTACCCGACCGCTCTGAGGCATCCGCATGGTCCTAAAGCACACCGATGCCTCTTTTTGTAATGCAATGATAAAACTGGGGGGGACAAAAATACAATTTCAGAATGTAGGGGGGGTCATGCCCCTGTATATGGCTATATACAGTGAGGGGAAAAAGGATTTGATCCCCTGCTGATTTTGTACGTTTGCCCACTGACCAAGACATAATCAGTGTATAATTTTAATGGTAGGTTTATTTGAACAGTGAAATCCAGAAAAACGCATGTCAAAAATGTTATAAATTGATTTGCATTTTAATGAGGGAAATAAGTATTTGACCCCTCTGCAAAACATGACTCAGTACTTGGTGGCAAAACCCTTGTTGGCAATCACAGAGGTCAGACGTTTCTTGTAGTTGGCCACCAGGTTTGCACACATCTCAGGAGGGATTTTGTCCCACTCCTCTTTGCAGATCTTCTCCAAGTCATTAAGGTTTTGAGGCTGACGTTTGGCAACTCGAACCTTCAGCTCCCTCCACAGATTGTCTATGGGATTAAGGTCTGGAGACTGGCTAGGCCACTCCAGGACCTTAATGTGCTTCTTCTTGAGCCACTCCTTTGTTGCCTTGGCCATGTGTTTTGGGTCATGGTCATGCTGGAATACCCATCCATGACCCATTTTCAATGCCCTGGCTAAGGGAAGGAGGTTCTCACCCAAGATTTAAGGGTACATGGCCCCGTCCATCGTCCCTTTGATGCGGTGAAGTTGTCCTGTCCCCTTAGCAGAAAAACACCCCCAAAGCATAATGTTTCCACCTCCATGTTTGACAGTGGGGATGGTGTTCTTGGGGTCATAGGCAGCATTCCTCCTCCTCCAAACACGGCGAGTTGAGTTGATGCCAAAGAGCTTGATTTTGGTCTCATCTGACCACAACACTTTCACCCAGTTCTCCTCTGAATCATTCAGATGTTCATTGGCAAACTTCAGACGGGCCTGTATATGTGCTTTCTTGAGCAGGGGGACGTTGTGGGCGCTGCAGGATTTCAGTCCTTCACAGCGTAGTGTGTTACCGATTGTTTTCTTGGTGACTATGGTCCCAGATGCCTTGAGATCATTGACAAGATCCTCCCGTGTAGTTCTGGGCTGATTTCTCACCGTTCTCATGATCATTGCAACTCCACGAGGTGAGATCTTGCATGGAGCCCCAGGCCGAGGGAGATTGACAGTTATTTTGTGTTTCTTCCATTTGCGAATAATCGCACCAACTGTTGTCACCTTCTCACCAAGCTGCTTGGCAATGGTCTTGTAGCCCATTCCAGCCTTGTGTAGGTCTACAATCTTGTCCCTGACATCCTTGGAGAGCTCTTTGGTCTTGGCCATGGTGGAGAGTTTGGAATCTGATTGATTGATTGCTTCTCTGGACAGGTGTCTTTTATACAGGTAACAAGCTGAGATTAGGAGCACTCCCTTTAAGAGTGTGCTCCTAATCTCAGCTCGTTATCTGTATAAAAGACACCTGGGATCCAGAAATCTTTCTGATTGAGAGGGGGTCAAATACTTATTTCCCTCATTAAAATGCAAATCAATTTATAACATTTTTGACATGCATTTTTCTGGATTTATTTTTTTGTTATTCTGTCTCTCACTGTTCAAATAAACCTACCATTAAAATTATAGACTGATTATTTCTTTGTCATTGGGCAAACGTACAAAATCAGCAGGGGATCAAATACTTTTTTCCCTCACTGTATCAATCTAGAACAGGATTATCTATTTTGGATGTCATTTGAATGGAGTTAATGGAGAGAGAGAAAGACTGCGAGAGTGCTCGTACATGCACTGATTTAAAACAACGATAGGCTGTTTTAAAACTCTGCAGCTGCAAAAACATTTTTTTACAATCTTTACAATTAAAAAACAAGGGACCCCCGAAACGCAGATGGAGATAGGTAAATTAGACTAGCAAAAATTGTTACCATGATGAGATAATAGGTGTACATGCATTGTGAACTGCACTCCATACTGAGATGGGCTATCTGTCCCCACCCTGAGCGTTGATTCATCATGCAGATGCTGTAGAGAAGCCAGATTTAGACATCACATATAATTTAACAGTTCCATTTCACGCCATTCTGTTCATATAAATAATTTATTATAATTTACCGGTTTATCGCAGCTATTTATCCCTGGAAAAGGGAGTGGTTTTGGGTGGTAAATCGGTAAATCTCGATAACCGGGTTCCCGGTATTCAACCCTACCTTATGTGCTTGGGTGCATAGGAGTGTTTTGACCGGCTGCTGGGCTCACCCTGGTTGGAAGGAGTCGGACACACTGACACACATCTGGCTCTCATTGGCACTCAGCTCCATCACTGGCAACAGCATTTGATAAGTGACTACAATTGTCATTATAGCCTTTGCCCCATTGCAACCTTAAACTCAGAGCCATGTATAGTATATAGTTATCTCTATATCTTTGCCTTGATGATAGCTTTGCACACTCTTGGCATTCTCTCAACCAGCTTCAACCAACAGTCTTGAAGGAGTTCCCATATATGCTGAGCACTTGCTTTTCCTTCACTCTGCAGTCCAACTCATCCCAAACCATCTTAATTGGGTTGAGGCCGGGTGATTGTGGAGGAGGCCAGGTCATCTGATGCAGCACTCCATCACTATGCTTCTTGGTCAAATAGCCCTTACACAGCCTGGAGGCGTGTTAGGTCATTGTCCTGTTGAAAAACAAATGATGGTCCCACTAAGCGAAAACC
This sequence comes from Coregonus clupeaformis, assembly GCF_020615455.1. NCBI lineage: Eukaryota > Metazoa > Chordata > Actinopteri > Salmoniformes > Salmonidae > Coregonus > Coregonus clupeaformis. The sequence continues at coordinate 28,570,815 of NC_059225.1, forward strand.
AGATAGGATGGCGTATCGCTGCAGAATGCTGTGGTAGCCATGCTGGTTGAGTGTGCCTTGAATTCTAAATAAATCACAGACAGTGTCACCAGCAAAGCACCCGTACACCATCACATCTCCTCCTCCATGCTTCACGGTGGGAACCACACATGCGGAGATCATCCGTTCACCTACTCTGCGTCTCACAAAGACACAGTGGTTGGAACCAAAAATCTCCAATTTGGACTCATCAGACCAAAGGACAGATTTCCACCGGTCTAATGCCCATTGCTCGTGCTAGCTAATGTCATCTGTTGTTGCTGAGTTTTTTTTTACTACACTGTATTCAAAAGATTACCCAACTGGCTCTATGGCTGGTTCTGGAGCTGGATTTGTCATAAGCATTGATTTAGGGAAAACTTTGCCAGAGATGGAAACCACTGGCCTATCTTTGACTTCGCCATCTATTGTTATTTCCAGAGTTTCGGCATCTTTCATAAATTGAGGCGGCAAATCCGCCGTAGAAATAGTTAGAAAGAATAAGATGAAACTCTGGTAATATATATATTGAATTACTATTGAAAGAGAGCTGATATGCGTTTTTCTACATTGTAATGGACACCAAGCAACCTTTGGTAGGTACCCACTAAGCATTTATCGACAGCGTCGTCTTTTGGACACCTTTTTTGTATGTTTTTGGTGCAGTCCAGACTGGCCTTGATTTCAACATCCAAGGACGCTGATTTTTGGTCCGGTCTGGACAGGCCTTTATTTGGCCCAAACATAGACGTCTATGTTAAGTTCAGATTTCGTCCGGTCTGGACGGGCCTTCATTTCAACGTTTACAGACGTCCGGACCGGACGATATTTGGCCCAAACATAGACGTCTATAATTGGTTCAGATTTGGACCGATCTGGACTGGACCATATTTGAAGCAATCATAGACATCTATTTTTCACAAGTTTGGACAGCACAGTACAACACAGTACAGTACAGTAGAGCACAGCATAGTACATTACATTACAGTACACAGTACAGTAAAGAAAAGTAGAGTATAGTACAGTACAGTGCAATACAGTAGAGCATAGCAGAGTACAGTAAAGTAAAGTATAGTGTACTGTATTGTACCCTACTTTAATGTAATCTACTCTACTGAAATAAAATGTACTGTACTGTACCATACTTTACTGTATTATACTGTACTCTACTGAATAAAACTCTACTGTCCTGTACCGGTCCATACCATACTATGATTCGCTCAGATTTGGATCTGGTCTGCACCGACCAAATGTGTACTTGTTTGGAGGTGGTGCACATTAGAATAATACCCAACATGCTTTGCAAGTGTTTGTTTTTACATTTACATTTTGGACATTCAGCAGACACTCTTATCCAGAGCAACTTACAGTCACTGCATTCAACTAAGGTAGATAAACAACAACCTATCACAGTCATAAATCTGTTACTGAGAATGTTATTGTCTGTTATTGTCTGTTGGTTTATTCTGTAGGTTGGAACACTTTGAACATCATTGTTTTTGAAAAAGCTAGCATAAGTGCATGTGACAGATGGGAGCAATAATACATATTCTGTTGCAATCTTCAGTTAGCTCCTCTTTCCTATATTAAGAGGCTTGAAAAATTATTATTGTGATATTGCTTACTTCAATGAGAATGTATGTGCAATTGGAATTTGGCCTTAGAATCTGTAAATGACATATTTTCAACATCTGGAAAATAGGTATTTTTGATGTCCGGAAAATACGTATTTTCACCATTTATTCGGCACCTAAAATGCACCTGACTTCAACGTCTGGAAAAAAACATATTCTCAACGTCCGGAAAATACATATTTTTGACATTCAGAAAATACGTCTTTTCACCTTTCATTCAGCACCTGAAATGCATCTGACGTCTGGAAAATACATCTAAAATACGTAATTTTGATAACTGGGTAGGCTTCTGGCAGGTTTCTGCTGTGGTACAGCAAAGCCAATCAAGCCGTGCTCATGGTTCTCACAGGGGAAGTGAAATGATAGGCTACAATGACTTTGCTCATGATCATGGATGCTGCAAATGACATCACTATAAGTTCCTTGAATTTCCTTTCTCCTTTCTGCCTTTTCATTATCTGGATTGATACTTGAGCGTGGAGCGTGTAGTGAAGCAAAACTTTAGTGGTCAAAACAGTTAATCTTGGGGTAATGGGGGGAGCGGGTTTGCAAAATGCGATCATATCACGCAATTATACCATTTATAAAATGGTCAGATATATATACAGCACAGTACAGTATATATATATATATATATATATATATATATATATATATATATACAGTGGGGAGAACAAGTATTTGATACACTGCCGATTTTGCAGGTTTTCCTACTTACAAAGCATGTAGAGGTCTGTAATTTGTATCATAGGTACACTTCAACTGTGAGAGACGGAATCTAAAACAAAAATCCTGAAAATCACATTGCATGATTTTTAAGTAATTAATTTGCATTTTATTGCATGACATAAGTATTTGATACATCAGAAAAGCAGAACTTAATATTTGGTACAAAAACCTTTGTTTGCAATTACAGAGATCATACGTTTCCTGTAGGTCTTGACCAGGTTTGCACACACTGCAGCAGGGATTTTGGCCCACTCCTCCATACAGACCTTCTCCAGATCCTTCAGGTTTCGGGGCTGTCGCTTGGGCAATACGGACTTTCAGCTCCCTCCAAAGATTTTCTATTGGGTACAGGTCTGGAGACTGGCTAGGCCACTCCAGGACCTTGAGATGCTTCTTAGGGAGCCACTCCTTAGTTGCCCTGGCTGTGTGTTTCGGGTCGTTGTCATGCTGGAAGACCCAGCCACGACCCATCTTCAATGCTCTTACTGAGGGAATGAGGTTGTTGGCCAAGATCTCGCGATACATGGCCCCATCCATCCTCCCCTCAATACGGTGCAGTCGTCCTGTCCCCTTTGCAGAAAAGCATCCCCAAATAATGATGTTTCCAACTCCATGCTTCACGGTTGGGATGGTGTTCTTGGGGTTGTACTCATCCTTCTTCTTCCTCCAAACACGGCGAGTGGAGTTTAGACCAAAAAGCTATATTTTTGTCTCATCCGACCACATGACCTTCTCCCATTCCTCCTCTGGATCATCCAGATGGTCATTGGCAAACTTCAGACGGGCCTGGACATGCGCTGGCTTGAGCAGGGGGACCTTGCGTGCGCTGCAGGATTTTCATCCATAACGGCGTAGTGTGTTACTAATGGTTTTCTTTGAGACTGTGGTCCCAGCTCTCTTCAGGTCATTGACCAGGTCCTGCCGTGTAGTTCTGGGCTGATCCCTCACCTTCCTCATGATCATTGATGCCCCACGAGGTGAAATCTTGCATGGAGCCCCAGACCGAGGGTGATTGACCGTCATCTTGAACTTCTTCCATTTTCTAATAATTGCGCCAACAGTTGTTGCCTTCTCACCAAGCTGCTTGCCTATTGTCCTGTAGCCCATCCCAGCCTTGCGCAGGTCTACAATTTTATCCCTGATGTCCTTACACAGCTCTCTGGTCTTGGCCATTGTGGAGAGGTTGGATTCTGTTTGATTGAGTGTGTGGACAGGTGTCTTTTATACAGGTAATGAGTTCAAACAGATGCAGTTAATACAGGTAATGAGTGGAGAACAGGAGGGCTTCTTAAAGAAAAACTAACAGGTCTGTGAGAGCCGGAAATCTTACTGGTTGGTAGGTGATCAAATACTTATGTCATGCAATAAAATGCAAATTAATTACTTAAAAATCATACAATGTGATTTTCAGGATTTTTGTTTTAGATTCCGTCTCTCACAGTTGAAGTGTACCTATGATAAAAATTACAGACCTCTACATGCTTTGTAAGTAGGAAAACCTGCAAAATCGGCAGTGTATCAAATACTTGTTCTCCCCACTGTATATATATATATATATATATATATATATATATATATTGTAATACAGACTAGCTAAAGAAATAACTGAAAATGTACAAATTATCTAATGAATTCTGATAATATTCGGGTTACAAAAATGTGGAGGTGCAAATATTTAAGTTTCCACCCCTATTTCAATTTGCTCCATGGCTCAGGCAGCCAAGTGGACACAAGGCTGTTTGGCTCATCTCAGTCCTGAAGAGGAATACATTTGCAGCTGTCTCTGATTAATAAACAATGCCATGCTGGTGGGTGATAACATTCAAATAAAACGCAGCCCTGAAACGAAACATAAGCTGAAAAAAAGTTGAATGTCATATCATAGGAAAATACATCGCATTCACACGGATTTGCACGAAGTGGGCAGTTCGGATTTGTCAGTTCAAGCCCAAATATACACTACATGACCAAATGTATGTGGACACCAGCTCATCGAACATATCATTCCAAAATCATGGGCATTAATATGGAGTTGGTCCCTCCTTTGCTGCTATAATAGCCACACTTATGGGAAGGCTTTCCAATAGATGTTGGAACATTGCTGCGGGGACTTGCTTCCATTCAGCGACAAGAGCGTGAGTGAGGTTGGGCACTGATGTTGGGCGATTAGGCCTGGCTCACAGTCGGTGTTCCAATTCATCCAAAAGGTGTTAAATGGGGTTGAGATCAGGGCTCTGTGCAGGCCAGTCAAGTTCTTCCACACCGATCTCGACAACCCATTTCTGTATGGACCTCGCTTTGTGCACGGGGGTATTGTCATGCTGAAACAGGAAAGGGCCTTCCCCAAACTGTTGCCACAAAGTTGGAAGCACAGAATCGTCTAGAATGTCATTGTACAGTTGTGGTCAAAAGTTTTGAGAATGACACAAGTATTGGTCTTCACAAAGTTCGCTGCTTCAGTGTTATGAGATATTTTTGTCAGATGTTACTATGGTATACTGAAGTATAATTACAAGCATTCCATAAGTGTCAAAGGCTTTTATTGACAATTACATTAAGTTTATGCAAAGAGTCAATATTTGCAGTGTTGACCCTTCTTTTTCAAGACCTCTGCAATCTGCCCTGGCATGTTGTCAATTAACTTCTGGGCCACATCCTGACTGATGGCAGCCCATTCTTCCATAATCAATGCTTGGAATTTGTGGGTTTTTGTTTGTCCACCCGCCTCGACCACAAGTTCTCAATGAAATTAAGGTCTGGGGAGTTTCCTGGACATGGACCCAAAATGTAGATGTTTTGTTCCCCGAGCCACTTAGTTCTCACTTTTGCCTAATGGCAAGGTGCTCCATCATGCTGGAAAAGGCATTGTTCTTCACCAAACTGTTCTTGGATGGTTGGGAGAAGTTGCTCTCGGAGGATGTGTTGGTCACATTCTTTATTCATGGCTGTGTTCTTAGGCAAAATTGTGAGTGAGCCCACTCCTTTGGCTGAGAAGCAACTCCACACATGAATGGTCTCAGGATGCTTTACTGTTGGCATGACACAGGACTGATGGTAGCGCTCACCTTGTCTTCAATGTGATTTCCAGATGCCCCAAACAATCGGAAAGGGGATTCATCAGATAAAATGACTTTACCCCAGTCCTCAGCAGTCCAATCCCTGTACCTTTTGCAAAATATCAGTCTGTCCTTGATGTTTTTCCTGGAGAAAAGTGGCTTCTTTGCTGCCCTTCTTGACACCAGGCCATCCTCCAAAGATCTTCGCCTCACTGTGCGTGCAGATGCACTCACATCTGCCTGCTGCCATTCCTGAGCATTCCTCTGCACTGGTGGTGCCCCGATCCCGCAGCTGAATCAACTTTAGGAGACCGTCTTGGCGCTTGCTGGACTTTCTTGGGCGCCCTGACGCCTTCTTCACCACGATTGAACCTCTCTCCTTGAAGTTCTTGATGATCCGAAAAATGGTTGATTTAGGTGCAATCTTACTAGCAGCAATATCCTTGCCTGTGAAGCCCTTTTTGTGCAAAGCAATGATGATGGCACGTGTTTCCTTGCAGGTAACCATGGTTAACAGAGGAAGAAGAATGATTTCAAGCACCACCCTCCTATTAAAGCTTCCAGTCTATTATTCTAACTCAATCAGCATGACAGAGTGATCTCCAGCCTTGTCCTCGTCAACACTCTCACCTGTGTTAACGAGAGAATCACTGACATGATGGCAGCTGGTCCTTTTGTGGCAGGGCTGAAATGCAGTGGAAATGTTTTTTGGGATTAAGTTCATTTTCATGGCAAAGAGAGACTTTGCAATTAATTGCAATTCATCTGATCACTCTTCATGACATTCTGGAGTATATGCAAATTGCCATCATCAAAACTGAGACAGCAGACTTTGTGAAAATTAGTATTTGTGTCATTCTCAAAACTTTTGACCTTTTGATATGCTGTAGCGCTAAGATTTCCCTTCACTGGAACTAAGGGGCCTAGCCCGTACCTTGAAAAACAGCCCCAGACCATAATTCCTCCTCCACAAAACTTTACAGTTGGCACTATGCATTGGGGCAGGTAGCATTCTCCTGGCATCCGCCAAACCCAGATTAATCAGTCGGACTGCCAGATGGTGAAGCGTGACTCATCACTCCCGAGAACACGTTTCCACTGCTCCAGAGTCCAAGGGCGGCAAGCTTTACACCACTCCAGCCGACGCTTGGCATTGTGCATGTTGGTCGTGGGCTTGTGTGCGGCTGCTCGACCATGAAAACCCATTTCATGAAGATCCCAACGAACAGTTCTTGTGCTGACGTTGCTTCCAGAGGCAGTTTGTAACTAGGTAGTGAGTGTTGCAACCGAGGACAGACGATTTTTACGGACTACGCACTTTAGCACTTGGCGGTCCCGCTCTGTTAACTTGTGTGGCATAACACTGAGCCATTGTTGCTCCTCGGCGTTTCCACTTCACAATAACAGCACTTACAGTTGACCGGGCAGCTCTAGCAGAACTGACTTGTTGGAAAGGTGCCATGTTGAAAGTCACTGAGCTCTTCAGTACACTATCAGCAACGGGTGTGGCTGAAATAGCCGAATCCACTAAATTTGAAGGGGTGTCCACATACTTTTGCACATATAGTGTATCATACTTTGACTAAAGATGACTTACTGACTTAAATCGTTGTGCAGCATCATGGGTAAACTCTGGCCATCGTCTTTCAGCTCGAAAAAATGGATTTACTGGTGTGGGTGTTTAATCACAGAATTAACAAGGTTATCTAACCTATGTATAGTCAATCAATAGCATTTACTGTAGCCCATAAAACCTACACTATACTGTATTTTTGTTTTGTTTTTATATATTTATTGTTTTACATTTGAATATAGAGTAGCCCAAACAACAAATAGTTAGACCTGCACGTCCCACATTTCGTTATTTTGTTGAATATGTTTGGTATAATGCAATAGGCCTACATAATGCACAGGTAGAAAGGCGTGCCCATCAGTTTAATTGCATGCGAAATAAATCCTCCAGATGAATTTTTATGAACTTTAGCCTAGTCATTATCCTGAACGGGTTTTTCTCTTCAGGGACAGACTGACATGGATTACACCAATAAGAGAGCCTCCGAATGAAAAGGAAATATAAAAAGAACCAATCACCGCAATCATGTGTAAATCTGGGGAGGTTCCTGATACTACCAGGACCTACAATCGAAACTCTGAACTCTGTTGATACGTGTGTGCCTGCAGTCACTGCTTCGAATTATTTGATAGATTGTAACATACTTCTGTTCTGGATTCACATTCATATCAGATATATTTATTGAAAAGATAAATGGAGGATAAAGGCGAGAACGGACACGCTGTAAAATACTACCGACTGTCGGAAATCGAGGAACGGAATTCATTCAAGAGTACATGGATTATAATCAAGCATAAAGTCTACGATGTCACCACATTTCTGGAGGAGGTGAGAAAATTGGGCTACACGAATGGTTCATTTTATAGCCCATCAAATTTTACTTGATTTAGGCTGATCCATAATAGCCATCAACAGGTCAATTTTTCTCAGTAATCATCCATGGCAACATTTCATACCATTGTGTGCGAAGTCAATAAATACTTTTTTATTATGGAGGATAGGGAGATCAGCGCACGAACGTTGGACTTAAAAAAATTTTTTTTTATCTTACACGCTTGATTTGTTACCCGAACTATAAACCTGGCCTCAAAGACTAGACGTAACACAGTAAACGTAAATCTGTTACATTCAAATTAGTATGATAGCCTATGTTATGTTTCTTATGGTTACATAAGGCAGAAGGTTACTTAACCCTGACCTAGTCCACAGTATTACAGTAGTAGATCAGAGGACAGCATGTAGTGTTAGGGTTTAACCCTGACCTAGTCCACAGTATTACAGTAGTAGATCAGAGGACAGCATGTAGAGTGTTAGGGTTTAACTATAGTTTTTTGACACACCTGTGCTTCACACGGTGATGTCATTTTGAACATTGAATAGCTCCCTGTGTGTTTATGCTAGAGACTTACCATTTATTGTAGTAGCTGCAGTGGCTGCAGTATAGAGCTCTTCACGGATGCACCTGTACCTGAATACCCGAGACCAGATCCGGGACCCGTCTGGGTCGGATCTGATATGATTGTCACGGGTCTCGGGTATGTGTAATTTTAACTGACCCGTACAGATCTGAATGTGACTGCTGCAGTAGAGGGAGGGAGAGACATTGTATAATTTATGCTGCTATTCTTTGCTTTTCATGAGTGGCGCGTGTCGCTTGTTGTTGTAGAGGATCTACGGTCATAGAGCCTCCGTGTGTGGCAAAAGTTAGGGAATATCTCATCAATGGAGGAAGATGGAATTAAAATGATGGAATTAAAAGTTAAAGGAGAAGGATAGGCTACAACGACCAAGAGCCAACAGGTAGGCTGCTACTTTATATTCTGAATGGAGTTGTTGTTGTTTGTAACTGTGTTGGACAAGAAAGCGCATGCAGCCTCAATTAGCCTAGCTAGCTAGCTTAACTAGCTTCTCCTGGTTTGATGCAGTCAAGACGGGTACTACGTAATCATATTGGATGATAAATAACCTAGCTATGGCAGCTATTAGTCTATTATAGCGCGAGTCGGCTTGGTTGGTTGCTGTCTCTCATCTCTCCCTCTTCCCTGTTCCCGTGTCACTCGCACACAGCTCCGTTTTTAATAAAGTAGCTTAAAAATGGACTTTTCTGCTTCTTCTCTCACTCGAACTGGGTATAGTGAGTAGTGATGGGGGGAAAAAAACAATACCGATAGATATTGGGATATTATTTTTGTACCTGCATCCAAACTTTTTTTTTTCAGCACTTGTATTTCCATGACTGATCAAAACTTGTTTTCTCATGGCTCTCTCTTGGCTCTCTGCAGCAGACATATAGTGAGCAAGATGTTTGGAACATCGAATCGCAGTAAAATCACAGTATCGAATCACAATAAATATAGAATTGTGAGAATTGCAATTAGGGATGGGCATTTGAACTTTTTTGACTGTTCGAATACTCACATTATTTTTTTTAGAGTACTTGGCCTGCACTGGAAAAAAATATGTGTGCGTTTATCAATATGCCAACCGTGAGCAACAATGGCTTATTTATCATAACCATTACAGATATAGAATCCTAAATGCTGAGTTGCCTCATATATTCAGTAATTTAAGATTCATTTATTGAAACAATATATATTATATTGTGGAAGACAATCTTTAAAAAGGTAGTAACCTCAGCAGTGTGGCACTTGCTTGTAGAAGCCTATGGCTGTGCAATGGCATAGCCTTGTTTTGTTGATTTAGCAGACAACTGTTATTTCCCATCCTTATCACAGTCAAAACACACCTATTTTATAGTAAACAACATGATGTAATATAACAGAATAAAATATAACAGAATAGTGCAAAGTGACGCATATCTTGCATCTGGAAGTTATTCTCAGAGTGCTAATTTGAAAGTGGCTCAATTTGGCGATTTTGAATGACACATTTTTCAGGGTTACAAACCAAAATCTATTATTTTCGATATACAGACGTTCAATTTAGTTTATTCTGCCTGTTCTTTGCAATTAAAAAAATGGATTAACAATTCCACTTTGAACACTGCATGGGGATGAATTATGGCCACGACATCTGTTTGGTGAGTAGGCCTATGCTTAATAATTCTGATGAAAATACGCTCTTTGTCGTTATCAAACTAATATTTTTGCGTATTTTCAGTGCAGAACCTGTCTATGTTTAGGGGGTTATAGCCTAGGCTAATCAATTCTAAATGACACTAATTTGCAAAGTAGGGGTCATCACTAGTTACCACAGCCACAAAGTCATAAACCCTGCCTATTTCTAAAATGTATTTTCTTAAAATCAGATTTTAAACCTAACCATAACCACACTTCTAACCACATGCCTAACCTTAAATTAAGGCCAAAAAGCAAATGTTTGTGTTCATTAATTTTTTACGATATGTGACCCGTTTCAGGAAACTAGGCGTATGTCGCGGGTCACTACTTCACAGGAGAGCCATTTGAACGTAAACTTTAAAAAAAAGTCTAAATGTGTTTTTTGGCAGAAATGCCTTCTCGAACATGTGAACTTTCATGTGCCTTAATAACAAACTTGTATGCCATCTTTAAATACGAATAAAACATTTAAATTACGAGCCTAGTTGGTTTAGCGAAAGAAAAAGACAGCAACCTTCCCACTAGCCATGATTGGCTGAGATAATGAGTGGGCTGGACATGCCGAGAGATGAGTTTGGATTGGTCTGCCATATAGCACGCTTCTGTCTATTTGAGCTGGTCAGTATGTCCTATTTCTGGAGGACTGAGTTTTGAAATCAGTGGAATTTGAGTATGATAGCTAAGGAGATGGAGAAAACACCTCCGGATTACATCTTCAAGCTAAGGGCAACCATGGCATCCGACAGGAGACTCATCTATCCATGAATTATGTATACGGGTAAGATAGTCTAGCTAGCTACATTTTCAGATATTACACGTTTCAAGTTTTGACAGAAAGAGCCATTTGCTTGAGCCTAATGTTAGCTAGCTAACATTGAACCTGGTTGGTTAGCTACCTGCAGATTCATGCAGGGTAGTAATGTCATGAGTTGTGATTATGGTTCATTGTTTACTTAGCTAGCTAGCTACATGTCTTAACAAAAGACTTCACTATGCAAGTAACCATTTCGGGTGCGTTCGTAAATTCAGTCTGGCCATCTACTCCGATTTCAGAGCACTCTCGTCTGAGTGTGCCAGAGCGAAGAATAACTGATGAATTTACGAACGCTCAACACCCGTTGAATACGGCCGGTGTCAGTAAACGTAGTTTAAAAAACATAATTAAGTTGTTGCCAGCAGCACAGTTGCAGTCACCAATGCTGTGGATAACATAACAGCCTAACCAGCTCTGCTAGGGCGAGTAATGTTCAGTGAGCTGTTCTGTCATTTGTGTCTGGAAGTAGCTAGCAAGTTAGCTTGGGTGCTTGACTTCTGTTGTTAGTACAGAACGCTCGGATTAACCCTTAAAGAGATAGGTGGGGCTAAAGCTTAAGAGGGTGTGAACAATGCTGAATGGGTGTAGACAAAGAAGGGCTCTCCAGTAGTAGTACCAAAAGATTCAAAGGTAATTTTCTCAAAAGTGAGTTTACAAGTTTATCAACATTCAAAGCAAAATGACTTTCCCATTGTTCCTCAATTGTAGTGTATGATATACCATTTTGTAGCTCCGAGTCTCTACTTTTATCCAATGTAAAAAACACAAATGTCAAATTTTGCTACATAAGACCAATTTGTGCCGGTCGGTCACACATAGCCAATTTTGACTTTGTGGCTGTGGTAACTAGAGACAACCACAAAGTAGCATTTGCGGAAAATGACGCAATTATTCCAAAACTTCAGCTCATTGTTGGAACACATATTTCCGTACTTCAGTCAACCAGTCCATTTTGAATTTGTGACAAAATTGTAGTCATTTGGCAAGGGATGTAGCTTGTGTATCCCATCTGTTAGATATGACTCCCGAGTGGCGCAGTGGTCTAAGGCACTGCATCGCAGTGCTAGCTGTGCCACTAGAGATCCTGGTTCGAGTCCAGGCTCTGTCGCAGACGGCCGTGACCGGGAGACCCATGGGCGGCGCACAATTGGTCCAGCGTCGTCCAAGGTAGGGGAGGGTTTGGCCAGCAGGGATGTGGGTTCGTTTCCCACGGGGGGCCAGTATAAAAATTAAATAAAAATATCAACAACAAAAAAAATAACATGTATGCATTCACTAACTGTAAGTCGCTCTGGATAAGAGCGTCTGCTAAATGACTAAAATGTAAATGTCAATGTTTTTATAGGCATTTATTTCTGTAGGCACACTCAACACGCGTGTGTAGAGGGAGCGGTCGGAACGCAATTGAGTGAGCCACAGAGGGGAAAGGGGATTTATGGAGCAGAACTGTGTGATGCTTGGCTTCTTTTTAGTTGTGTCCCGCAAATGCACATGTATAAATGGAACGATAGAGTCAAAGCAAATTAACGTTGTCTTCAAGATACAATTTCAACCAAATAGTTTTATAATATTTAAAAAATATATGATCTCTGGTCAATGATCGAGTTTTGACGTCAGTTCGATTACTCATGCCTATCCATAATCGCAATACATATCATATTGGCACCTAATTATCGTGATAATATCGTATTGTGAGATCCCTGGCAATTCCCAGCCCTAAAAGTGAGTGATCATAACCATCACCAATGTCGTTTTCTCTCCTGGGTTTCTTTGCACTTTGGATAGACCTAGCTTATTGTTATTATAATGTGGCCTATTGACAATTAGATAAGGCCAGATAAAATAGTATAAAAATTAGACGAGTAAAGCTAGCTATCTGATCCGTCCTCTGAAAGACTGGGTTCAGTCGAGGACACTGAATATCCCCAACAGCTGGCAAGTCACACTTGTCCTGGTTACAGATTAATTTACCCTTTGGATCAGACAGTACAGGGTAGGTAGCTCAGAGGTGAGGAAGGCAGACCAGTAGGCAGAAGGTCGCTGGTTAAAGTCCTATGCTGGGGTGGGAACTGAACTGGCAATTGGAAGGCTTCTGGTTTCAGACCATATCCCATATCCACTACTGTGTTGCCCTTGAGCAAGAAACATAACCCTTAACTTCTCCAGGGCTTCTCCAGCGCTATGCTGTTGCTGACTCTGTGTTCCCCCAAAATATGTTCTGTGTGTTTCTGGGGATTGGGAGCAGAGCAGTGAAGAGAGATGAAGAGCAATGAAGTACTATTCTATTCTACATTGTTCAATTTGAGTAGGGTAAATAGTAGCGTTCAGTTGGGTTTCATGAGGCTACCTTACACAAGAGTTTATAGTGACATTTTAGGGATTTCTTATTTAGGCCAATAACACTCAATAGGTCAAGCATGATAATTCTTACTGTTCCATCGGGTTCAACCTGTTGTGTACAGTCTCCAAATGTAGGTGTGAGTTCAATACCTTTTCACAAGTTTCTATAATGTTATGCAAAAAAAGCTATACTTATGTGTCTTGAATAACGTGTGTAACTAGCAGAATAGGTTTTGCTGAAAGATGATTGTTAAATATGATTTAAACTTGGATAGTTTACTAAAATTACAAATGTACCTAATCTTGTGGATACCTAGTCCAGTGGTTCCCATACTTTTTTTACTCCGCCAACAAGAAGGGTGTGAACAGTTTGTCTCATGAACAGTGCTTGTGCCCATAGAAGTAGATGTGGCACGGGCATGGAATCTTTCCCAATGCTGGAAGGGGGGCTTGAGTGAAAAAGTTTGGGAACCCCTGCCCTAGTCTATGAACACAGAGAACCAGTGATCCAAGATGTGATTTTGTCTATTTAGCTACAGCTTAGCATTAAGGTTTCAGGTAAAACAATGGGAATGGACTCCTAGAATGCATTTAATAAGCCTAAATTGTATAAAAACAACAACTCTGACATGTATAATACAGCACCCAGGTGGAGAGGAGGTCTTGAGAGAGCAGGCTGGCGGCGACGCCACAGAGAGCTTTGAAGATGTCGGACACTCATCAGATGCCAGGGAGATGGCTGCCAACATGGTCATTGGAGAACTACATCCAGTAAGCACTTATTCAGTACCTTAAACCTATCTTTTTAAAGGCTTTACGAACCTTTTGCCTCTGGGGGTGCTCTTGAGCCAAAAGGGGTCCGTCCCCTAAATCATCAGAAATATTGTCCAGAAATGACCTCATTGGACAGAAAGAGGTATACCCAGTGATGTAGTAGTAAAAATAAATAGGTGGGTAAGCGCTAATCGGCGTTCCCAGTAAGTAATGCTCCCTAAACTTTCAATGCATTTTTCCACTAAAGGTGGGTAAACGCTTGAGGAAAATAAAACTGGTGCGTAGCTCACGTTTTACGTACATTTACCCTCCACTACACCACTGGGTACACCTTCCCACACCCATGAGCAAAAGCAAACATTGTTTGCCTGAAAGATTTGTGGTTTCATCAAACTGTCATGAGATAAAAAAAAAAAATGTAATATTATATCATTTATGAACCATACAGCCAATATTCCACCCAACATTTGATGTAAACCATCGATAATACACTCACCGGACAGTTTACATGGGCTGTGGCTTGCTATATAAAGCAGGCAGACAGGCATCGAGGCATTCAGTTACTGTTAGATTGATCTTTAGAATGGGCAAAATGAGTGACCTAAGCGACTTTGAGCGTGGTATGTGGTTATTGCCAGGCGCGCCGGATCCAGTATCTCACAACTTGTAGAATCAATGCCCCGAACAATTCAGGCTGTTCTGGAGGGAAAGGGGTTCCGACCCAGTACTGGATGGGTGTACCTAATAAACTGTATCTATGATCTATGAAACAATCAGCAACTAAGCTTCCTTTCTGGATCTCTAACAATGGCTAATGCCGGGAGATTCTTCCTGTAAGGAGGGGTGGCGGGTCTTCCTAGTGATATTGGTACATCCATTTGAATTCAATTACATTTTGACAGCATCCCCTTTGATTTAAACAGAACTTCTATACATATTCACTTTTTGAACCTGAGGGCCAAAACATTCAGGAGAAAAGTGCTCAAAGTTGACCTGTTTTGCATACCCCACCCAACCAGCTCTCACAGTCTCACTTCAGAATCCCTGTTCATAACCAAAACCTACTTGAAGGTAAGAGCGCTCACTGTTGCCCCTAGTGGCCGGTTTCCATGTCATCTGTCGACGTCCTCAGACATGGATGGACGTCGAATACTGACTTGTATCATGGGTGACCTGGCTGACCCCACCATGAGACAGCCATGTCTTCATCGCTGGAAAAGATAAACAGTTGACTTTGATATAATTTTAAAAGCTTACAAACAGGGTTGTCAAACAATTTGAAATTATCTTGGAGAAAAAAAAGGTTTTAATAAAAATGATCTAAAAATGCCTAAACTCTGAATTTTTTCATATTTGCTTATGTTGTAGCTTAGACCCTACTTTACATCATCTGAGGTTTTTATATTTTACCCCCCATCAGTTGAGACACAACATGCTTTTGAGTACAGGGTGGGTGTCATTTTAATCATAGAAATAGAACACATAGAATGGAACTATCCCTTCAGACCACTGCAATTAAGCTGGTACACCATATATGTTTTTGTATTTTTATTATTATTATTATTTGTACTTTTACCCCTTTTTTCTCCCCAATTTCATGATATCCAATTGGTAGTTACAGTCTTGTCCCATCGCTGCAACTCCCCTACGGACTCGGGAGAGGCGAAGGTCGAGAGCCGGGCTGCTTCTTGACACACTGCTCGCTTAACCCGGAAGCCAGCTGCACCAATGTGTCAGAGGAAACACCGTCCAGCTGGCGACCGAAGTCAGCTTGCAGGCACCCGGCCTGCCACAAGCAGTCGCTAGAGCACGATGGGATAAGGAAATCCTGGCCGGCCAAACCCTCCCCTACGTATTGGATCACAAAAAAATAAAACTTTTACATTACCGTGTAGTTTACCAATAAAATGGTCTGATGGTGATGTGGATATACAGGGTATAAAGAAATGATCTCACTCCAATAAATGTTAATAGAAAGTTAGCAAAAATAGATAAGATCTTGCTACCATGGAAAGGTAAATACCTGTCTTTGTGGAAAAATCACCCTGATTAACTCTTTAGTAATATCCCAGTTTACCTATTTGCTTATGGTCTTGCCTATACCTAGCGAACAGTTTTTTTTTATTATATGAGAAAACAATTATTCAATTTCATTTGGAACGGCAAGCCAGACAATTAAACGGGCCTGTTTATATAATGAATATGGAGGGCAGAAATTGTTAAATATTAAAGCATTAGACCTCTCACTAAAGGCGTCAGTCATACAAAAGTTATACTTAAAACTAAACTGGTTCTCTAGCAAATTAGTAAGAATGATGTAGAAAATTGTGATACATTTTTTTTTTTATAACAGAATCATTAGATCATTTTGTTTTGGTACTGTCCATATGTAGCTTGTTTTTGGTCACAAGTTCAAGAATGGCTGAAGAATTTTTGTGACACATCACAACACAGTTGAAACATACAGTGGGGAGAACAAGTATTTGATATACAGCCGATTTTGCAGGTTTTCCTACTTACAAAGCATGTAGAGGTCTGTAATTTTTATCATAGGTACACTTCAACTGTGAGAGACGGAATCTAAAACAAAAATCCAGAAAATCACATTGTATGATTTTTAAGTAATTAATTTGCATGTCATAGTTGACGTGTACCTATGATGAAAATTACAGGCCTCTCTCATCTTTTTAAGTGGGAGAACCTGCACAATTGGTGGCTGACTAAATTATTTTTTTCCCCACTGTATATATATGTTTTTTATATTTATATATATACATACATACACACACAGTGAGGGGAAAAAAGTATTTGATCCCCTGCTGATTTTGTACGTTTGCCCACTGACAAAGAAATGATCAGTCTAATTTTAATGGTAGGTTTATTTGAACAGTGAGAGACAGAATAACAACAAAACAATCCAGAAAAACTCATGTCACAAATGTTATAAATTTTTTTGCATTTTAATTAGGGAAATAAGTATTTGACCCCCTCTCAATCAGAAAGATTTCTGGCTCCCAGGTGTCTTTTATACTGGTAACGAGCTGAGATTAGGAGCACACTCTTAAAGGGAGTGCTCCTAATCTCAGCTTGTTACCTGTATAAAAGACACCTGTCCACAGAAGCAATCAATCAATCAGATTCCAAACTCTCCAACCATGGCCAAGACCAAAGAGCTCTCCAAGGATGTCAGGGACAAGACTGTAGACCTACACAAGGCTGGAATGGGCTATAAGACCATCACCAAGCAGCTTGGTGAGAAGGTGACAACAGTTGGTGCGATTATTCGCAAATGGAAGAAACACAAAAGAACTGTCAATCTCCCTCGGCCTGGGGCTCCATGCAAGATCTCACCTCGTGGAGTTGCAATGATCATGGGAACGGTGAGGAATCAGCCCAGAACTACACGGGAGGATCTTGTCAATGATCTCAAGGCATCTGGGACCATAGTCACCAAGAAAACAACTGGTAACACACTACGCCGTGAAGGACTGAAATCCTGCAGCGCCCGCAAGGTCCCCCTGCTCAAGAAAGCACATATACAGGGCCGTCTGAAGTTTGCCAATGAACATCTGAATTATTCAGAGGAGAACTGGGTGAAAGTGTTGTGGTCAGATGAGCCCAAAATCGAGCTCTTTGGCATCAACTCAACTCGCCGTGTTTGGAGGAGGAGGAATGCTGCCTATGACCCCAAGAACACCATCCCCACCGTCAAACATGGAGGTGGAAACATTATGCTTTGGGGGTGTTTTTCTGCTAAGGGGACAGGACAACTTCACCGCATCAAAGGGACGATGGACGGGGCCATGTACCGTCAAATCTTGGGTGAGAACCTCCTTCTCTCAGCCAGGGCATTGAAAATGGGTCGTGGATGGGTATTCCAGCATGACAATGACCCAAAACACACGGCCAAGGCAACAAAGGAGTGGCTCAAGAAGAAGCACATTAAGGTCCTGGAGTGGCCTAGCCAGTCTCCAGACCTTAATCCCATAGAAAATCTGTGGAGGGAGCTGAAGGTTCGAGTTGCCAAACGTCAGCCTCGAAACCTTAATGACTTGGAGAAGATCTGCAAAGAGGAGTGGGACAAAATCCCTCCTGAGATGTGTGCAAACCTGGTGGCCAACTACCAGAAACGTCTGACCTCTGTGATTGCCATCAAGGGTTTTGACACCAAGTACTAAGTCATGTTTTGCAGAGGGGTCAAATACTTATTTCCCTCATTAAAATGCAAATCAATTCTGCATTTTTGACATGCGTTTTTCTGGATTTTGTTGTTATTCTGTCTCTCACTGTTCAAATAAACCTACCATTAAAATTATAGACTGATCATGTCTTTGTCAGTGGGCAAATGTACAAAATCAGCAGGGGATCAAATACTTTTCTCCTGTGTGTGTGTGTGTGTGTGTGTGTGTGTGTGTGTATATTACTGAGTAAACACTAAACAGAAACAAAAAAGACAAAGTCGTGCTGGTCCTTCTGGGGGATTGGAAGTGATGCAGACCATTACATTGATGGAAGCTACAATTTATCTGCAATATTAAAGCCTCATGGGTCTCCCGGTCACGGCCTGCTGTGACACATTCTGGGATCGAACCCGGGTCTGTAGTGAAACCATTTCAATTTTTTATTGAATTCAAATTTAAACTTGTAATTACTACCACAAAGATGGCTGACGGTCCATCCACCGTCGAATGCCAACTTAAATGGTAATGTATATTCTATTATCTATATTTCTATGATTTCAATAGGTTTCGTATGGAGGATTGACAGTATAATTTAAAACAGATATTCTCATTCAAGTCAACATTCTCTGATGTGTGGACCTCCAACCATCTTTTTGGTACCATTTGAAAGGCGAAATTAAAATGTTACCTCCATTGACACCCACCTTGCATTCAAGAGTATGTTGTGTCTCAACCGATGGCAGGCACAACACAAAAACTTCAGATATTGTCAAATAGGCTGTAAACTACAACATATGAAAAAAAATCTAAGTGTACGCGTTTCTAGATAATTGACGTTTTAAGGTTAATAAATTACCAATTTTATTTTAAAAAATCACAATTATTAAATAGTTTGACAATCCTGTTTGTAAGCTTTTAAATTATGTCAATCTCAACCGTTTGTTTATCTTTTCCAGTGATTTAAGACATTGATGTCTTATGGTATGCAAAATAGGGAAACTTTGAGCACTTATATTTCTTGAATGTTTTGGCATTCAGGTCCAAAAAGTCACTTTCTGAGCACTTCTACAATGGCCAATATGTATGGAAGGTTTCGTTCAAAAAAAAAATGGGTGCTGTCAAAAAGTGATTGAATTCAAATGGATTTACCCTGTTACAGTATCCAAAAACCCCATGATGTGGTGTTATTTGGTCATGGGGACGAGAGGTATGTTTAGGGTACTACAGTTTAAATTCTCTAATTTGACATTTCTACAGTATACTAACAACCTGTATACAATTTCTTTGTATCATTTGCGCTACTGGTTCCACTATTATTCCACTGGTAGTGTTTGTTTTAATGAACCCCAAAGGAACAAGTAATTTGTAGGTTTTTATTTTGTTTCTAAGTAAGTACCCGGTCATCTTCTGTACCACAAAATTAAGTATAGTTTTCAGAGTTAGCAGGGCAAGCAGGCACAATTCGTCTGTCTCTTTGGAAGCGTGGGACTGGATTGTCAGAATACAGATTAAAAACAAAACACCCAGACAACCGTTTAGTTACTATTAGACAGCGAGCGCACAGGCCCTTCTTGCACAATACCAACTCACAGTCTCACGTCAGAATTAGACATCTATGTTTCTCAAACGTCAACTTTCGAAATGTTTTAAGGTTAGGCACTAACTCCGAATTTTTAAGGTTAGGCTTAAGTTAAGGCATTAACTCCAAATGCTTAAGTTTAGGCATTAACTCTGAATGGTTAAGGTAAGGGTTAAGGTTTGGGCTTACGCCCCTCTGCCTTCCCCGTCCACAACAGTCTAGCAAACCGAAACCTACTTGAAGGTAAGAGTGCTCACTGTTACCCCTAGTGGCCGGTTTCCACATCATATTCCGACGTCCTCAGACATGGATGAACGTTGAATACTGACTTGTATCACGGGTGACCTGGCTGGTCTTCCTGTGACCTATTGGGTGCGAGGCTGAACACAACAGTGTAGGGTATTGTGATTGTGTTGTCCGCCCTGTTGTGTTCATTGAATGACATTGGCTACCCTTTTATTCTCTGTACGTCATCTTGATTGAATGCAGATGACCATGATATTATGTAGGAAGTTTCAGTGGTCCCATAGTTCTGCTAAAACAGACAACACATCTGTGAGTGTGAAATGTTAGATTTCACAGCATAACATGATGTGTAGGCTACATCATGGCAATGGTATGCAAGATAACTCTTAATTTACATTAGATATATTTGTTGATTTAATGAATCATTCTGGTTTCAATTGGCTGATGTGACACTTAATTGCAAAAAAATCTGTCTAGTTTGTTTTGGTAGACTGCTTTGCTGCAGAGGATAGAAATAATTTAGTTCTCAGCCTTCCTCCACATCTAGTGTAATCTAAACGGGAAGGAAAGCCTGGTCCTACATTTGTCGAACACCTGCCAACTCTCATAGCATAATAAACAACCTCTCTCTCTCTCTCTCTCTCGCTCTCTCTCTCTACC
Organism: Coregonus clupeaformis; assembly: GCF_020615455.1. Taxonomy (NCBI): domain Eukaryota; kingdom Metazoa; phylum Chordata; class Actinopteri; order Salmoniformes; family Salmonidae; genus Coregonus; species Coregonus clupeaformis. The sequence goes on from NC_059225.1 coordinate 28,591,499, forward strand.
TACCTCCACCCCCTCCTTCTATCTCCTTCACTCTCTCGTGTAGGATGACCGGCCGAAGATTGACAAACCTTCAGTAAGTAAAACTAATTAATGTGGATATCAGGCAACTGTATCTCAAATGTGAAAATTTACGCTACTCATATTCCAGCACACATAGTATGTTTTTGCTCCAACATTAATGAAAGTCACCAACGTTTCGACAGCATGCTGCCTTAATCAAGATTTATTTTGTAAACCATGTAGTTTACATGTACAGCACATCTGACACATTTACACTGCATCATAAATATAGGCCTACTCAAAGATATGGAGACAAACATGTAAATATTTGTGGTGGCCTCACAGAGTTTCCTTTTCTTACAGGAACCAATCAAGGAAACCTCAAGGTACGTAGGCACCCCTGATGCTTTTTTCAGTTTCTTGGTTTTAAATAAGTTAGAATTCATTTTGCAAGTTTGCATCTGAATGAGTAATGGATGCTTCAGATGCTTGTTTGTGTTTATGTAAGGAAATGTGCTTCCTCATATATGTTTAGAATTCTATGGGAGGATTTTTCAAATGCAAGACAGTCCTGCAGTCTGCCCAAACCTATTGTTTAATCCAAAGTTTGAATCGCGTGCCATTGTCTTGCTATTCTGTAAAGTAAGAACTGAAGACACGCGCAATTGGTTGTCGAGGGGCAGACTAACGAAAAACCTACTGCCGATGTTCCCTTGAGCAAGGAACTTAAACCCCTAAACTGCTCATTGGGCACTGCACTGCGGTTGCCCTCTGCTCCAGCCTCTCCAACCTAATGTTTGTTTGTGTGTGTATACCAGAGGGGTTGGGTAAAAGCAGATGACAAATTACCGTCTGGTCAAATAAAGTATCTTATATTTATTCCAGTGATTTAATGGGGAACCAATATTGCTATTCTATGACATTAGGGTTTTATCATCTTTGTACCCTTTCAGCTGACGGTTTTACTGGTGTATTGTATCTGAGCTCTTGTTGTTCCTCTCTCCTCAACAGTTGGTGGACAAACTGGTTGTTCCCCGGTTTGGCTGCGGCTGTCGTCACGGTGATGTACCGCATGTACACGTCCGAGGAGAAGTAACTGCGCCATCCGTCCGTCACCCTTGCCAATCAAATGTCAATCAAAATAACTGGCTTCAGAATGACAGCTACAGAGCCTGCGTTTGATCTCCTGAGAAACCATTGCTGCCTTTTGGGATTTGTACAGCTCATATGCAGTACTACAGTACCCAGGATTCATGTAATGTTTTTCATCCAATCACTCAGAAGTATGTTAATGAAGGCTTATACATTAGTTGTTATTGTGTTAACCTTCTTTTTCAACTCCTGATTTACATATTGATATATACAGTCTTGTGAAAAAGTATGTACACCCCCTGGAAAGTTTGTTTTGTACATATTTGGACAGATGGATATGTAATCTTCACTTCAACACTATTGACAGATAAAGTTAACCTAATTTAACCAATGACACTGAAAGATTATACTTTGCAATCATTTATTCATCAAAAATCAACAGAAATGCAATTCCATAGTGCGGAAAAAATAAGTACACCCCTAGCTTCAATAGCTGGTGTTGCCCCCTTTGGCTGAAATAACTTCATGTAGTCGTTTCTTGTAACTGTCTATCAGTCTCTTACATCGACTGGGAGGAATTTTTGCCCAATCTTCTTTACAGTACTCCTTCAACTGTGTCATGTTCGAGGGCTTTCTTGCATGCACAGCCTGCTTCAAGTCCTCCCACAGCATTTTGACAGGATTGAGATCTGGGTTTGACTCGGCCATTCCATAACATTTCTTATTTTTGAGCCATTCTGTTGTAGCTTTGCTTGTGTGTTTTGGATCATTGTCCTGTTGCAAGATCCATGTTCGGTTCAGCTTCAGCTTTTTGACAGATGGCCTCGCATTCTCCTCAAGAATTCTCTGGTACATTATGGAATTCATGGTTGACTCAATGATGGCAAGTTGGCCTTGCCCTGAGGCAGCAAAGCAGCCCCAGACCACAATGCTACCGCCTCCATGCTTTACGGTTGGTATAAGGTTCTTCTGTTCAAAGGCAGTGTTTCGTTTTCGCCAAACATGGCGTCTTGCATTGCGGCCAAACAACTCCACCTTTGACTCATCTGCCCAGAGTACATTGTTCAGTTAGTTTTGGTCTTTACCCAGGTGTTGTCTGGCAAATGTCAGTCGTGTCTTGATTTTCTTTTTTGAGAACAGAGGCTTCTTTCTTTCTGACCTCCCATGTAGGCCAAGTTTGTGCACTCTCTTTCTGACAGTTAACTCATGCACTTTGACATTGATTGTGGCAAAAGAGGCCTGTAGATCCCTTGATGTTACCCTGGGGATCTTAGATACTTCTATGAGCATCTTTCGGTCAGCTCTTGGGCTGAATTTGGTAGATTGCCAGTGGTCTGGAATTTTCTCAATTTGTGACTCATTTCAGGAAACTAGCCGTATGTCACATGTCACTACTTCACAGGAGAGCCATTTGAACGTAAACTTTTGCAGAGAGATCGAGTTTCGAAATCAGTGGAATTAGAGTATGATAGCTAAGGAGATGGAGAAAAGACCTGTCTCCGGATTACATGTTGAAACTAAGGGCAACCATGACAGAGCGGGAGATGCGTCCATCCAAGATAATCTAGCTAGCTACGTTTTCAGATATTGCACGTTTCTAATTTAGTCAGAAAGTCGTTTTCATTTCAAGTTAAAGTGTACTGTTAGCTAGCTAGATGGTTGGCTCGCTAGGTAATGTTACGTGTATGATCTGTGTAGTAATATTATTCGTATATCAGAGCCATTTGCTTTTCTAGTTATAGCCTAATGTTAGCTAGTTAACATTGAACCTGGTTGGTTAGCTACCTGCAGATTCATGCAGGGTAGTAACGTCATAAATTGGGATTATGGTTCATTGTTTAGCTAGCTAGCTAGTAGCTACATGTCTTAACAAAAGACACTATGCAAGTAAACATTTCAATAGAATGTTCATGATGTCAATGCGACAACTGTTGATAGACGTAGCTGGTAAATTCGCTCTGGCTATCTACTCCGATTTCAGAGCACTCTCATCTGAGTGTAACTGAGAATAACTGACGAATTTACGAACGCTCAACACCCGTTGAATATGGCCGGTGTCAGTAAACGTTGGCAAAAAAGCATAATTAAATTGTTGCCAGCAGCACAGTTGCAGTCACCAACGCTCTGGATAACATAAAAACAGCTTAACCAGCTCTGCTAGGGCGAGTAAAATGGTCAGTGAGCTGTTCTGGAAGTAGCTAGCAAGCTAGCCAACATTAGCCAATTAGCTTGGGTGCTTGACTGCTGTTGTTAGGAAGAATGCTCGGATCAACCCTGCTCCTCGGCCAGAGCGTCCAGTGTGCGCTCTGAACGCTCCGAGAGCGAAACGCTCTGAATTTACTAACGGACAATATGACAACGCTCTGAATTTACGGGCTGGGCTATAGCTTAAGAGGGTGTGAACAACGCTGAATGGGTGTAGACAAAGAAGACCTCTCCAATGGGTGTACCAAAACATTCAGAGGCGATTTTCTCAAAAGTGAGGTTACAAGTTTATCAACTTTCAAAGCAGAATTACTTTCTCATTGTTCCTCAACTGTATTGTATGATATAACGTTTTAATGCTCTGAGTCTCTACTTTCATTGAATAAAAAAAAACACTATTTCAAATTTTGCTACATAAGACCGAATCGAGCCGGTTGGTCACATTTGTAGATGATCCATCCGACAGTGGAATTATGTACCTCGAATTGCTTGGAAATGGATTTGTAACCCCTCACAGTCTCATGGGCATCAATAATGTTTCTTCTGAGGGCCTCGGAGAGGCCTTTTGATCTTGGCATGATGTGTTACCACACACCCATATGGTTAAGACCAAACCAGACCAAGTTTCTAGTCTTTATGGAAGGCTGGACCCTCCCAAGTTACTCTTTAATGATTTTCTAATCATTTGCACTTGTTTTGGTGAACCTGATTCAAATTTTTGCCATTTTATGTGATGGTAAAGGTAGGGGTGTACCAACTTTTTCCACAAAAGGAAATATGCAATTAAAATAAACAAAAATGCAAACATTTTCAAAGATTAAATTTTTTTGTGTGTGATTTGATAGATTGGGTTACCTTTATCAATGAATGTGGTTGGAATTTAGCTCAAATACTTAGGTTGGAGTCATTAAAACTCACATATTTCTTGTTAACAAACTATAGTTTTGGCAAGTTGGTTAGGACATCTACTTTGTGCATGACACAAGTAATTTTTCCAACAATTGTTTACAGACAGATTAAATTCACTTATAATTCACTGTATCACAATTCCAGTGGGTCTGAAGTTTACATACACTAAGTTGACTGTGCCTTTAAACAGCTTGGAAAATTCCAGAAAATGATGTCATGGCTTTAGAAGCTTCTGATAGGCTAATTGACATCATTTGAGTCAATTGGAGGTGTACCTGTGGATGTATTTCAAGGCCTACCTTCAAACTCAGTGCCTCTTTGCTTGACATCATGGGAAAATCTAAACAAATCAGTCAAGACCTCCGAAAAATAATTGTAGACCTCCACAAGTCTGGTTCATCCTTGGGAGCAATTTCCAAACGCCTGAAGGTACCACGTTCATCTGTACAAACAATAGTACGCAAGTATAAACACCATGGGACCACGCAGCTGTCATACCGCTCAGGAAGGAGACGCGTTCTGTCTCCTAGAGAAGAACGTACTTTGGTGCGAAAACTGCAAATCAATCCCAGAACAACAGCAAATGACCTTGTGAAGATGCTGGAGGAAACAGGTACAAAAGTATCTATATCCACAGTAAAACAAGTCCTATAGTCGACATAACCTGAAAGGCCAAAACTGCCATAAAAAACACAGACTACGGTTTGCAACTGCACATGGGGACAAAGATCGTACTTTTTGGAGAAATGTCCTCTGGTCTGATGAAAAAAAAATAGAACTGTTTGGCCATAATGACCATCGTTATGTTTGGAGGAAAAAGGGGGTTGCTTGCAAGCCGAAGAACACCATCCCAACCGTGAAGCACAGGGGTGGCAGCATCCTGCTGTGGGGGTGCTTTGCTGCAGGAGGGACTGGTGCGCTTCACAAAATAGATGGCATCATGAGGAAGGAAAATCATGTGGATATATTGAACAACATCTCAAGACATCGTCAGGAAGTTAAAGCTTGGTCGCAAATGGGTCTTCCAAATGGACAATGACCCCAAGCATACTTCCAAAGTTGTGGCAAAATGGCTTAAGGTCAACAAAGTCAAGATATTGGAGTGGCCATCACAAAGCCCTGACCTCAATCCTATAGAACATTTGTGGGCAGAACTGAAAAAGCGTGTGCGAACAAGGAGGCCTACAAACCTGACTCAGTTACACCAGCTCTGTCAGGAGGAATGGGCTAGAATTCACCCAACTTATTGTGGGAAGCTTGTGGAAGGCTACCCCAAATGTTTGACCCAAGTTAAACAATTTAAAGGCAATGCTACCAAACACTAATTGAGTGTATGTAAACTTCCGACCCACTGGGAATGTGATGAAAGAAATAAAAGCTGAAATAAATCATTCTCTCTACTATTATTCTGACATTTCACATTCTTAAAATAAAGTGGTGATCCTAACTGACCTAAGACAGGGAATTTTTACTAGGATTAAATGTCAGGAATTGTGAAAAACTGAGTTTAAATGTATTTGGCTAAGGTGTATGTAAACTTCCGACTTCAACTGTATATAGACCCCTTTCCAGGGGGTGTACTTACTTTTTCACATGACTGTATATATAAATAAAATACTTATTGACATATTGAGATATTTTAGACAAATGTACATTCATGTATTGACAATATAAAATTGAAATATACAGTTAACTGCCTAAATAAAGGAAACCCCAACATAAGGTTTCTTAATAGGGCATTGGGCCAGCTCGAGCCAGAACAGCTAGTACTCTGTCTGGAACTCGAGGGATGCGACACCATTCTTCCACGAGAAATTCCATCATTTGGTGCTTTGTAGATGGTGGTGGAAACGCTGTCTCAGGCGCTGCTCCAGAATCTCCCATAAGTGTTCAATTGGGTTGAACTCTGAGGGGTATTCTATGAAGCAAACTAGATCTACTCAGGGTTTTCTAAAGCTAACCAGCTTCAGTTAGCTTCACATTCCAGCTCAGGCTTCATCCGTACTATGATGATGGATATTGCTTGTCCGCCTGCCTCTAACTCTAGCAGGCTTGTAACTGCGTATGCATGTCACACATGGCTAGTCGAATGCTAAACTCTTCATTGAGACAATGCTGAAACGTCAATCCATGGGCGAGTTAAAATCAAAGTGAAATAACGCAATCTTTGCAAGAGGGAGGGTATCTGATTTCATTGGTCCTCAACTCACAGCTCAGTCATTTCATTCAGGGTAAGTGGAGTTAACAGTGAGTTAGCCTTTACCGGAGCAGGTTAGTTCTGAAGGATTCGTTGCCATAGAAATGTACCTGGCTAAAAGGTGATCCACTTTCGTATGACCGGTTATCCCGAGTTGAACTCACAGTTGACCAAAGTTACCTCACTAACTCCTCAAATCTGCTTCGTAGGATACGCCTCTGGAGACTGAGATGGCTATGGCATATGGTTTACATAGTTTTCATGCTCATCGAACCATTGAGTGACCACTCGTGCCCTGTGGATGGGGGCATTGTCATCCAATGGCCTGCCCAGCATTTTTATACATAGAATTTGAATTGCTTAATTCACCCCGGAACCACACCTGTGTGGAAGCACCTGCTTTCAATATACTTTGTATCCCTCATTTATTCAAGTGTTTCCATTATTTTGCCATATATATTTCTATGTTATTGTCATATCACTATTACTCTAACATACTGTAACCCTGCAATTGAAACAGAACATGGCAGTTTAGGCTTATAAAAGCAGGCTATGATATATTATATGTGCTTCACATCTTACCTTTGCATTTAACATATGCAAAACTGTGAACCCAATGGTCCCAAAACCCAGTATGCAAAACTGTTAACTTAATGGTCCCACATTTCTGGTGCCATGGGACACCCATGGCACCAGAAATGTGGGACCATTAAGTTAACATAGACAGAGTAGGCCTCATGCTTGCACTGATTTTAAGTGACTACTGTGTATAGACTCACGCTTGGGGAGCCAAGAGAGCTACAATTTAGTGGGGATTAAGTTGACCCCATATGACTTCCCTTGACCAGTACAATGTGTTTTTTAATGAAAGAAATCATGGTTGTCCCTGCTTTTAAACTGCTAGTGTGTGTTAGAAGGCTGGGGAACTCATCACTGAATGTTCTACAGTTGCTCAAATGTAATTGCACAGCTTCCATTTTTGTTGAATAAAATGATTCATAAAAAGTGTTGTATTACAGTAGTCTATTCGATCATATATCAACAATTAAGCTTTGGTCCACAGATAATCAGGTGGATATTAAACCATCAAAAGAATGCTAATTGGTCCCATGCCTCTAACTTTATTATCATACTTTGATTGGGTATTAATTTCGCAAAATTCACCTTTGTGCAGGCCCATTATATAATTTGAAGTCTGTGGCCTTATAGAACAGTTATAGACCACCATCTAGTGGAAAAAGAATTGCTGTGCTGAGAAAAGTTGTATTATAAATCAATATCAAATCAAATGTTATTGGTCACATACACATATTTAGCAGACGTTATTGCGGGTGTAGCGCAATGCTTGTGTTCCTAGCTCCAACAGTGCAGTAGTATCTAACAATTCACAACAATAAACACAAATCTAAAAGTAAAAGACTGGAATTAAGAAATATATAAATATTAGGACGAGCAATGTCGGAGTGGCATTGACTAAAATACAGTAGAATAGAATAAAGTATATACAGTGGGGAGAAGTTCAAGATGACGGTCAATCACCCTCAGTCTGGGGCTCCATGCAAGATCTCACCTCGTGGGGCATCAATGATCATGAGGAAGGTGAGGGATCAGCCCAGAACTACACGGCAGGACCTGGCCAATGACCTGAAGAGAGCTGGGACCACAGTCTCAAAGAAAACCATTAGTAACACACTACGCTGTCATGGATTAAAATCCTGCAGCGCACGCAAGGTCCCCCTGCTCAAGCCAGCGCATGTCCAGGCCCGTCTGAAGTTTGCCAATGACCATCTGGATGATCCAGAGGAGAAATGGGATAAGGTAATGTGGTCTGATGAGCTAAAAATAGAGCTTTTTGGTCTAAACTCCACTCACCGTGTTTGGAGGAAGAAGAAGGATGAGTACAACCCCAAGAACACCATCCCAACCGTGAAGCATGGAGATGGAAACATCATTCTTTGGGGATGCTTTTCTGCAAAGGGGACAGGACGACTGCACCGTATTGAGTAAGAGCATTGAAGATGGGTCGTGGCTGGGTCTTCCAGCATGACAACGACCCGAAACACACAGCCAGGGCAACTAAGGAGTAGCTCCGTAAGAAGCATCTCAAGGTCCTGTAGTGGCCTAGCCAGTCTCCAGACCTGAACCCAATAGAAAATCTTTGGAGGGAGCTGAAAGTCCGTATTGCCCAGCGACAGCCCCGAAACCTGAAGGATCTGGAGAAGGTCTGTATGGAGGAGTGGGCCAAAATCCCTGCTGCAGTGTGTGCAAACCTGGTCAAGACCTACAGGAAACGTATGATCTCTGTAATTGCAAACAAAGGTTTCTGTACCAAATATTAAGTTATGCTTTTCTGATGTATCAAATACTTATGTCATGCAATAAAATGAAAATTAATTACTTAAAAATCATACAATGTGATTTTCTGGATTTTTGTTTTAGATTCCATCTCTCACAGTTGAAGTGTACCTATGATAAAAATTACAGACCTCTACATGCTTTGTAAGAAGGAAAACCTGCAAAATCGGCAGTGTATCAAATACTTGTTCTCCCCACTGTACATATGAGGTGAGTAAAGCAGTATGTGTTCCATTATTAAAGTATGTTATAGAGCCCACATCAAGGATTTTGCATGTTATCAGGGAAGCTTAGGTTCTTTTGTTTCAGCATTGTCTCAAATGCCGTCTTTTTTAAAGTATTTTTTATTTTATTTTATTGAGATAGTGATAGCCCTAGGTTTGAATGAGGGGGAAACTTTTCACTTTCATATTCTGGATGAAATATGACCCTAAGAAGCAAACATTAATCAACTTGATATTATCTACACAGAGATTAACAATATAGGCCATTTGATGACATGCGAGATATGACTATCTAGATGCTATTGATGTTAACAGATATTACCACTTGCTTGAACAAATATGGTGAAAAATCCAACAAAGTGAACCAAATGTCGTGGCATGATGTACATGCAGAGGACCTCTATGGATTTTGTGAGAGGTTTTGTCAACAGTCGTGGTCAAAAGTTTTGAGAATGACACAAATACTAATTTTCACAAAGTCTGCTGCCTCAGTTTTGATGATGGCAATTTGCATATACTCCAGAATGTCATGAAGAGTGATCAGATGAATTGCAATTAATTGCAAAGTCCCTCTTTGCCATGAAAATTTCCACTGCATTTCAGCCCTGCCACAAAAGGACCAGCTGCCATCATGTCAGTGATTCTCTCGTTAACACAGGTGAGAGTGTTGACGAGGACAAGGCTGGAGATCACTCTGTCATGCTGATTGAGTTAGAATAACAGACTGGAAACTTTAAAAGAAGGGTGGTGCTTGAAATCATTGTTCTTCCTCTGTTAACCATGGTTACCTGCAAGGAAACACGTGCCGTCATCATTGCTTTGCACAAAAAGGGCTTCACAGGCAAGGATATTGCTGCTAGTAAGATTGCACCTAAATCAACCATTTATCGGATCATGAAGAACTTCAAGGAGAGAGGTTCAATTGTTGTGAAGAAGGCATCAGGGCGCCCAAGAAAGTCCAGCAAGCGCCAGGACCGTCTCCTAAAGTTGATTCAGCTGCGGGATCGGGGCACCACCAGTGCAGAGCTTGCTCAGGAATGGCAGCAGACAGGTGTGAGTGCATCTGCACGCACAGTGAGGCGAAGACTTTTGGAGGATGGCCTGGTGTCAAGAAGGGCAGCAAAGAAGCCACTTCTCTCCAGGAAAAACATCAGGGACAGACTGATATTCTGCAAAAGGTACAGGGATTGGACTGTTAAGGACTGGGGTAAAGTCATTTTCTCTGATGAATCCCCTTTCCGATTGTTTGGGGCATCCGGAAAACACCTTGTCCGGAGAAGACAAGGTGAGCGCTACCATCAGTCCTGTGTCATGCCAACAGTAAAGCATCCTGAGACCATTCATGTGTGGGGTTGCTTCTCAGCCAAGGGAGTGGGCTCACTCACATTTTTGCCTAAGAACACAGCCATGAATAAAGAATGGTACCAACACATCCTCCGAGAGCAACTTTTCCCAACCATCCAAGAACAGTTTGGTGATGAACAATGCCTTTTCCAGCATGATGGAGCACCTTGCCACAAGGCAAAAGTGATAACTAAGTGGCTCGGGGAACAAAACATCGACATTTTGGGTCCATGGCCAGGAAACTCCCCAGACCTTGTGGTCAATCCTCAAGAGGCGGGTGGACAAACAAAAACCCACAAATTCTGACAAACTCCAAGCATTGATTATGCAAGAATGGGCTGCCATCAGTCAGGATGGGGCCCGAAGTTAATTGACAGCATGCCAGTGCGTATTGCAGAGGTCTTGAAAAAGAAGGGTCAACACTGCAAATATTGACTCTTTGCATAAACTTAATGTAATTGTCAATAAAAGCCTTTGACACTTATGGAATGCTTGTAATTATACTTCAGTATACCATAGTAACATCTGACAAAAACATCTCATGACACTGAAGCAGCAAACTTTGTGAAGACCAATACTTTGATCACGACTGTACTGTGATGCAACAGGAACTACAGTAAGCTATCACTTATCAATGCAATTTAGTTGTTTTGATGGCTGAAATCACAGCAATGATCATTCATAATCAACAAAACAATTATAGGCCTATTTGATTGTGCTTATAAGGTAAATAGGTTATTTTCATATCAATGCTTTGAAAGGGTCTCGAATGTGGGTCTATTTATTTTCTGATGCAAAAATGGCCTACAGTATTATATTGTCATTAAACTATATGTAGATGTTGGCATAAAACATTCATTTGTTAATATTGAATAATGACAATTTTGATAATGAATAATTTGATGACTTGATAGATAGCCCAATAGCCTAATGCCTCTGGCACACACTCCAGCATGCTGTGCAGGTCAGCTGTTTGTAAGTTTAGGAGATCTTATACGTTTTGTTCTATGAGATAATATCAGTCCGTTAACATGAACCTTCATGTGCTTTATGTTTTGATTGGATAAATGCTTAAAAATTCACAAAATGTGTACAGGTGAGCTCTTTGTAAGCTTGAATAGAGCTCGCCAGCTTATAGTCCTAAAAACCATAAATGAGTTCTCTCTGGTTCATTCAGCCATTCCTATGGGGGAAATGAATGGGGTTCTGGGAAATGCCGAAAATAAGGTCTGAGGTTAACACAGGCTTAGGAGATCTTATACGTTTTGTTCTATGATATAATATCAGTCAGTTAAGAAAACCTTGATGAATTACAGTGGGGGGAAAAAAGTATTTAGTCAGCCACCAATTGTGCAGGTTATCCCACTTAAAAAGATGAGAGAGGCCTGTAATTTTCATCATAGGTACACGTTAACTATGACAGACAAAATGAGAAAAAAATATCCAGAAAATCACATTGTAGGATTTTTAATGAATTTATTTGCAAATTATGGTGGAAAATAAGTATTTGGTCACCTACAAACAAGCAAGATTTCTGGCTCTCACAGACCTGTAACTTCTTCTTTAAGAGGCTCCTCTGTCCTCCACTCGTTACCTGTATTAATGGCACCTGTTTGAACTTGTTATCAGTATAAAATACACCTGTCCACAACCTCAAACAGTCACACTCCAAACTCCACTATGGCCAAGACCAAAGAGCTGTCAAAGGACACCAGAAACAAAATTGTAGACCTGCACCAGGCTGGGAAGACTGAATCTGCAATAGGTAAGCAGCTTGGTTTGAAGAAATCAACTGTGGGAGCAATTATTAGGAAATGGAAGACATACAAGACCACTGATAATCTCCCTCGATCTGGGGCTCCACGCAAGATCTCACCCCGTGGGGTCAAAATGATCACAAGAACGGTGAGCAAAAAATCCCAGAACCACACGGGGGGACCTAGTGAATAACCTGCAGAGAGCTGGGACCAAAGTAACAAAGCCTACCATCAGTAACACTACGCCGCCAGGGACTCAAAACCTGCAGTGCCAGACGTGTCCCCCTGCTTAAGCCAGTACATGTCCAGGCCCGTCTGAAGTTTGCTAGAGGGCATTTGGATGATCCAGAAGAGGATTGGGAGAATGTCATATGGTCAGATGAAACCAAAATAGAACTTTTTGGTAAAAACTCAACTCGTCGTGTTTGGAGGACAAAGAATGCTGAGTTGCATCCAAAGAACACCATACCTACTGTGAAGCATGGGGGTGGAAACATCATGCTTTGGGGCTGTTTTTCTGCAAAGGGACCAGGACGACTGATCCGTGTAAAGGAAATAATGAATGGGGCCATGTATCGTGAGATTTTGAGTGAAAACCTCCTTCCATCAGCAAGGGCATTGAAGATGAAACGTGGCTGGGTCTTTCAGCATGACAATGATCCCAAACACACCGCCCGGGCAACGAAGGAGTGGCTTCGTAAGAAGCATTTCAAGGTCCTGGAGTGGCCTAGCCAGTCTCCAGATCTCAACCCCATAGAAAATCTTTGGAGGGAGTTGAAAGTCTGTGTTGCCCAGCGACAGCCCCAAAACATCACTGCTCTAGAGCAGATCTGCATGGAGGAATGGGCCAAAATACCAGCAACAGTGTGTGAAAACCTTGTGAAGACTTACAGAAAACGTTTGACCTGTGTCATTGCCAACAAAGGGTATATAACAAAGTATTGAGAAACTTTTGTTATTGACCAAATACTTATTTTCCACCATAATTTGTAAATAAATTCATTAAAAATCCTACAATGTCATTTTCTGGAGAAAAAAATTATCATTTTGTCTGTCATAGTTGACGTGTACCTATGATGAAAATTACAGGCCTCTCTCATCTTTTTAAGTGGGAGAACTTGCACAATTGGTGGCTGACTAAATACTTTTTCCCCCCACTGTATGTGCTTGTTTTGATTGGATAAATGCACAAAAATTCACACAAAGTTACGTTAGATGATGAAGATTATCTAATAGAACAAAAGCTATAAGATCTCCTAAACCTGTGTTACCACAAACCTTATTTTTCGGGGTTTATAAAAAAAAGACCAAAAACTCCATTAACTTCCCCATTGGCTTTGGCCAACAAGCCATTGCAGAGTTACTGCCTACAAAAAACAATGGAATTGCCATGGAAATGTGTGGGTTAAAGGGCCATGGGGGAAAGATCCTGAGTCTCCTCATTGTCCCCCAGCAAAATTAGCCTACATTTAGGCAGTGGTGTAAAGTACTTAAGTAAAAATACTTTAAAGTACTACTTAAGTAGTTTTTTGGTGTATCTGTACTTTACTTTACTATTTATATTTTTGACTACTTTTACTTCACTACATTCCTAAAGAAAATAATTTACTTTTTACTCCATACATTTTCCCTGACACACAAATTCACACACGTATCAAGACAACATCCCTGGTCATCCCTACTGCCTCTGAACTGGCAGACTCAATAAACACACATGCTTTTTTTGTAAATTATGTCTGAGTGTTGGAGTGTGCCCCTGGCTTTCCATTAAAAAATATATATATATCTGGTTTGCTTAATATAAGGAATTTGAAATTTTTTGTACTTTTACTTTTGATACTTAAGTATATTTAAAACCAAATACTTTTAGACTTTACTGAAGTAGTATTTTACTGGGTGACTTTCACTTTTACTTGAGTCATTTTCTATTAAAGGTATCTTTACTTTTACTCAACTATGACAACTGGGTACTTTTTCCACCACTGCATTTAGGCTATTGTTTATATGTGTATTTCACACTATGTTGAGGTAAAAAACGGAGCATAATGCTTGTATGGATGTCAACCCCAACACGTTTATGTCATCCTTACCAATCAACTGCATTATAAAACGACTTTGACTACTACCATCAAATATTTCTGTATGCTAGCTATGCTAACCAGCTTATACAAAAGGCAGTCACATCTTCTAAACCTGAAAAGGGACAACTTCTACATGTTATGCAGCAAAAACAGCCAACTATATCCAAATCGGACTTAAGTAAGCACATTGTGGGCCTGTTACAATACATAAATCATGACGGATTTGATGAATATCCACTTTGTTAAATCAGATTAGCTGAATACACGCCAAGTTGGTCAATGGAACGTCTACATTCCATTGACTCCTTCCTTTACCACATCTAATAGTGCTCTCTATTACGTTGCAATGACGTGATTTGAAGTTGCATTACATTCCAAAGACTGATGCTGAACACAGAAACAGGCAGAGTTGGTTGATGAGCTGTTAAGTGGGCGTATCACACTAACTGAAAAGTTCCATGGGAATGTAAACTCCATCATTGGAACTGTTCCGGTGTTTATTCATAACACACGCATTACCAATATGTCCGATTCAGGCCTCCTGTCTGATTCCAAACAGTGTTCTCCGAATTCAGGGGGAACCATGCTATCAGGGATTGAAGAGGAGCCAACAGAAAATGGTGATGAGGAGTTGAAAGATGGCTTATTGGAACCACCAGAAATGTATATGAAAGACAGGCGAAGAGCGAAATCCCTGCCTGCGTACCCCAAGCAGGCTACGCTTTTTCAAGAAATAGCCAATAACGGCCGAAAACGGGTGAAGTTCGCAGACTCCATTGGGCTTGATTTGGCAAGTGTGAAGCACTTCAGCACAGCGGAAGACCCGCAAATCCCTTCCAATGTATTTTCGAGACTGCAGAGCTTTCCCCCTCAACCGCAGGACCGAGAGTATCGAATTGGGGACCTGTGCGTAAACTTTAAATCCACCTTGACCATGGACCGTCTCATCCCAACTTTCAAGATGCCAGTTGAGTCTGATGATTTTGAAACCACGGTATTGCAGCGCCACATTAACCTGGAGAAGGTGACCATCACCCGGTTTGACGTCCGTGGGCAGATTCGGACGAATACTCAAAGTTGTTGCAAGAGGGAAGTTGGTGTGAGGTACACGTTCAACGAGTGGCTGTCTTCCGTGGACGCGCAGGCGATACCCATGCCCGTTGGTGACAATATTGTCGGTGAGCGTTATACCTTTACCTTGTACACACCTCCGTTCCTAGACCCAGCTTCCTCAGTGCACTTCGCCGTGTACATCAGGAATGACCAGGGCGAGTTTTGGGATAACAACAATGGACATAACTATACTTTGAAATATCACTGTACAGGTATGCTGACCTACAAGAGGGCAGCTTTTCATGCCATCTGAAACGCGCTCTTATGCACGTGCATAAAGTTGGTGTCGCTCAACAAGTGGTCTTAGGAAGTTGTTCTCTGTCACGTGCATTGATATATACTTTTCAATAAAGTTTCTTTTCCCCTTTACATCTGGCCCCACCGTTTTATTACCAAGGTGGTTATGAGTTCAAAATGATTATTATGACGTTAGGCTTACTGAAGATTTATGTGCTGAATTTGAACCAAAAAAGGGAACCACTCAGATCCATCCTATTTTAAAGTAAAACATGGAGTTGACAAGTTTGCATCTGTCCAGTTGAGTATTCTGACCTGGTCTGGTACAACATGTAATAACACAATAATTGCCATTAGGATCTGTGGATGACTGATGAACATTTCTCAGCTACACTGCCAATGGGGACTGCACAGACCCAAGACCATACTAAAAGACTGCCAATTAAGCAGTTTAAGAGACATGACAGTCCATCTCACCTGTAGCAAAGGGGACTTCACCTGTTCTACATCATATTTGCATATCATGTCATCCAATCAGAAGGAGAGCTATCCTACTGTACTGAGGTGTGAATTGTAATGAGTTATGAATTCAGATATTTTTATGAATTGTGTTATTGTGCTAATCAGTTTCATGATTGTGAATGTTCTCTGCCATATTAACAATTGCAGTACAGTGCACTCCGCTAATATGACTGAATCATATAATCAATTTAGTGATGTAAACATCCTTACAATGTACAATGTCCTTGGCACTGTACACATTGTCATACTTATAAGCGGCGGGCACTGCACTTCATATAGTCAACTCATACAGTGTGTGCACCACCTAATTCTATGTGAATCAACGGTAAAAGATAAGGCTAAAACTTGTGGTAGCCTATTTCCTATAGAGTGCACTACTTTTGACCTATAGTGCAATACTTTTGATCTCTGGTCAAAGGCATTGCACTAAAGGGAATGGCTGGTCTAAAGTAGTGTACCATTTCAGACATAGCCTTTGATTCAGGGCCCATAATATTGCAGAGTATGAAAATGTGTGATGTATCCTAGTTATAATAAAATCATGTGAAGCAAAATCTGTGAAAGAGTTCTCTGCCACGAAACATATTAATTATTGTTTGTACTCCCATGGGCACCAAGGAAAGATTAACGAGCAATCTGTTATATTGGTGTGCATGGCTACACAGTGAATGGCTTGTAGAGCTTGAACAGTGAATATCTACACTGGATTGTTAATTGGACTCGCTGTCATTTCTTGATTTCTAGTTTATTTAATTTTTTATTATTTGTGTTTTTGTAATATTGTGTTTGCGAGACATTCTGCTGCACTGTTGGCGCTAGTAACATAAGCATTTTGCTGCACCTGGTATAACTTCTGCAAATCTGTGTACGCGACCAATCAAATTTGATTTGGATAAAATAGTCTAAAAGGCAGCAGGTTCATGGAACATAATGTAAAACACATATTTACTGCTCTCTGTAGAGTACTGGTTTCCCTCAATTAATGAGAAGAACAGAGATCTATGTGTTAGCATTACACAGTGCCCATTGGCACACAGCATTGCTGTCCAAATTACAGCTATGACTACATTTTAAATATTTTACATATGTTTGGGGGTGGAACTTGGTAATGCTTTACATCAACTGCATATTATAAAGCATACATTACACATCTACGTACCTATGAATTCATACATAGGCCAGTTACAATATTCTGTAATACATTTGTTTAATGTAAAACTTATGACATCCATATAATTACATAGAATCTCTATGATGACATCACCTTATCAAAACTCCTCCACTGCTTTCTCTACAGTCAGAACTTTCCCAGTGTGTTTGGAATACTGTTGGTGGGTATATGAGCAGCATACTATTGATGCCAGTGATGTCACTTCCCTTGTTAGGTCTGTCATGTACCCTTGGTTGTTGTCAGGTTGTTGTCCCATACTATACCTGTCCCCTGACCAAAGTTCAAGAGGCAAATCAGCAAATCACATGGAGTTGTTCACTCTGTCAACAGAGAATCGCTGGTTTCCAGGCTGCAGCGATAATAATCTCTCCAGACAACATCCACATAGACCAGTGTTCAAATATGAAATCATTTCAAATAGTGTTTGAACTCAGGTCTGGAGTCCGCACAGCATGTCTATGTACTCGTTCCTGTAACGGTCCAGTCTTTTTCAGACTCTTGGCCTACTGAACTGAATGTAAACAGACTATAGACAATGTGAAAATGCAAAGTTCGTCTCAATCTTAAATGGTATGTTGATGTAACAGTGCAACACGGTATGTTGTTTTAACCCTGCGATTCATGCACTAAACATGACATCAATTAGGCTATTGAATATATGAACCAATGAAATGGACGAAGTGTTTCAAATGCAAATGCTATTTTTCTTAAACAGTACATGACATTTTGATAATAAACTGTCCTTATCCAGGATCCTCTTATTATTTAAATGTCATCAGTCCCAGTTGTCTTAGTATTTGAACCCAGGAAGCATCACTATCTGAAATCTTTCAAATACTTTCAGTGTTCACTCCAGCCTGCCTGGAGTGCCATATGGTCAGGACTTGGCATTTGGTACTATTATATTGGTCCATTAAGCCAGGCAAGCACAATCAAGCACAGATAAAGTATTTGAAATGATTTCAAACAATATTTGAGTCCACGTCTCCTCCCTTGATGTTCATGTACTTCAAAACGGATTTTGTTGATCACCCTAAAACGCTGATCAGAAGCAGACAAGATATTTGGAGATGACATATGCGGGAGCTTTCAACTTTGATCCTTATTATGTGTTAAGTAATATGATCCTTACACTACTAGGTCACTGCTCATCCAAAACCAACAAAAGGGGCTATTTTTAGAACAGGTGGCCTTGTGGGATACATTCACCCAACTCCAATTCACATTTTCAAGTCATGTGTAGCATCATCCATTTCAATTATTTGCCATTGCCCTTACTTAAAGCCTCCAGGTATAATGCATCGTAAGACTTGTCATAACAGAATAATAATAGTGTCATAAAGTGACTTACAGTCATGCGTGCATACATTTTACGTATTCAGCAGGAATCGAACCCACGACCCCTGGCGTTGCAAGTACCATGCTCTACCGACTGAGTCATGACTAAAGAGTATGGAGACAGTAATGTGATTAAGATCTGCTTATCTTTAATCTGTTTATACACCATCTTACATGACGATAAATCATATATACACAATACACAGTTGAACAATATAACAAGGGAATCAAGGGCGTGTACACTGTTGCAACTCTTACGGCTCACAAAAGAAGCTCAACATTATCCTGGTGAAGAGAGGGTATATAGTGACCAAGGACAATAGTTATGTCGTCAACGGTGCACAGTTGCCAAGTCCGAAATCAACGATCCCCTTGCCTCTTCCTACCTCATGTATCTGTAAAGGTGTAAGCAATATGGTAGAATCTCTATTGCCTACCAAAAGGCTAGGTGGCATTATTACCATATTTCTAATGCCTATCTGATGCTTTCAGATCTACGACAGTCCATCACAAAATGTCTAGGGCAGTGTTTCCCAACCCCCTCGTGGGGAACGCTAGATAGTCCACATTTTTGTTCTAGTCCTGCACTGACACTTAATGATTAAAATAATCAACTAATCAGCAAGCCCCTGTCTAGTTGAATCATGTGTGTCAGTGCAGGGCTAGGACAAAAATGTGGAGGGTTGGGAACACTGGTCTAGAGATAAGGGACAATGATTTGATTTTGGACTGGACAAAGTATGCCCAACCCATAGGCTATCTCCCACAACACTTTCCCCCATATCCATCCAATGAGGGCGTCGGAAAATAAAGCTTCTGTGTGGAAGGGCAAGTGAGGTTGAGGTTCAGTGCTCCGTCTCCCATGGTCTCTTGGGCATCGTTTCCTCTCGTTCTGAGACACTCCAATGCCCCAATGCCCATCGGAGGTTCCTCTTCGACCCCTACCCCTCAACAATAGTCTTCTGGGTCGGGTACATCTTGCCTATGGCCACCTGTGGAGAAAGGAGAAAAACATGACTTAAAGGGGAAGTTCACTGGAATTCCATAATTTCATATGTCGTCCATAAAAATTGTTAGGGTAAGTTGTGTTGGCAATCACAACGAATGTATTGTAAAACGGATTGATTTTGTAAATAATCGTCACTTTATAGGGTTGGTGAGGTTGTCAGACAACCTGGGCTTCATTTCCCCACAACATTTCAGTGGATCAGATGAATCCTGTAGGCAGACTATGTCTGACAAATCGATGTTGAACTGTGACCCTGGGAGCAAAGCTCAGTTCATCGATACGGCAAGTTACAACATTGACCTACAGTATTAAAGTCTAGTGACCTGTTCTGACAGTCCGCTGTGAAATTGGACTGTAGACCGTCAGGACTCCTCATGAGTGCACATTTGCCTGCACAATCTGTTTAAATGTGGTGCCAATTCAACAGTTCAGATTAAAATGCATACTTTTCCCATGCTATGGATATCTGTGTATATAGTGCACGCATTCTTGACAGTCACCTGCTACTGCAAATATCAAGAGTCGACTATACTTGTCTATCCTACACACACAGCCTTTGAAATCACATTTCCCATGTTATTCACAGATTTTTACTCTTATCAGCACTCAATACACATACTGTATATACAAGCACATACATACACACACACACACACACACACACACACCCCCTAACCTGCTGCATCAACAGAACCAAAGCAGCTCATCCCTCTCTCTCCTACTGCAGGTAGCCTAGCGGTTAAGAGCGTTGGGGCAGTAACCCAAAGGTCACTGGTTCGAATCCCCGAGCCGGCAAGGTGGAAAAAAATCTGCGTTCTGCCCTTGAGCAAGGCAACAACAACTGCTCCCCGGGCGCCGGTGACGTGGACGTCAATTAAGGCAGCCCCCTACACCTCTCGGATTCAGACCTACTCTCTGATTAAATGCTTTAGACATATTTCGGTTGAACACATTCAGTTGTGAAACTGACTAGGTATCCCCTTCCTCAAACACATTGACTGACACTGGGGCTAAACCCAACATTAGCTAAGACATTAAAAGACACCTCAAAGCGAGTCAAGGAAGCCATCTGTTAAAAGCCCGGCTGGTAAAGTGCGGGCAACTTGCTGCCCTCACGGGAAAGGGGGAAAAGCAGTAGCGAGTCGGCTAATGCTGCGCCTGTTCATTTCTCAAAGGGATGGCTCAGCAAAGAGGAGCATTAAGATCCATTTGGCAGAGCCCCCACCCCTGTGTAAATATCCCCGTGTTCTGCCTTTAAAAAGAGCCACAGCCAGAACACGGAGCATAGCCATCTACTGGATGTGGATATATAAACCAACAAGGCCTGTTAAAGACCTGTGTTAAAGTTTGCACCTGCTTATGGCTGGTTTAAAAGTGCAGAGCTACAGTACTGTGCAGGTTTATAAACCTACCAGTACTTCACAACAGGCGCCTGTTTTCTTTGCCATCGTCTTCGTTACTGTGTTAGTTTGTACCAGTTAATATGGCTGGCTTTAAAAAAAACATGGAATATTGCAGTGTACTCCTTTCCCTTTACATGGCAAAAAATTTATGCCAAAGGGCCTTGTTGTTATTTTGGGGGGTATTTGCTTTCTGCCTGGACATTCAAGTATGGGGGAAAGACTTCAACACTGTTGCCTGTCCACCTTTATAAAGACCAAGCCTTTTCAACAGGGTACTGGTTTGGATTGTATTCTGTGCGACATTCTATCGGCTATTTTGTAGTAGGTTATGGGACCGGAACTGTAAAGGGTTTTCACCACTTTTGAATTTGTCAGATGAAGTTCCGCCCCCATTCATTTTCAACAGGGGCACATGGAGCAATGCGCAGGGGATTGTGGGAAGGTGAGCGGCAAGAACCCTGCTAGCTAAAAATATTGCACGTGGCCACCACTGCCGTTACCCAATCCAGATGTTTGCTTGAAAATCTTCCGTTCATGAAACAGTTCCCACCTGTCATTAGTTCCGGGCAAGCAGAACCAAAAAATATGCAGGAAAGTCTATCATTGCTGGGTCTGGTTTTCCAATTCTATAGGATGTCGCTTTGCTAGAATACAGAGACAAAATCAGAAAGTCAATGGCATGGAGGAGGACTGCAGAGTTTGTTGGTGTTGATGGTAGACAAAGAAAGATTTGCACAACGATGTTTGCTTGTGCTGCTTACTAGCTATGAAACTCAATCAACCCAAACCTAAAAACTGGGATCAAAGCCATCATTTGTGAATGTGTTGACTAAATTAAAATTGATGAAATCACCAGTAACACATTACATTTTACATTTACATTTTAGTCATTTAGCAGACACTCTTATCCAGAGCGACTTACAGTTAAGTGAGTACATACATTTTTCATACTTTTTTCATTCATTGTAAATTACACACTAAGCATGATTTTTCCATGTAATATGCTACCAATTGGATTGGTATTTTAACATGATTATAATTATAGCTTATGGCTCTTTCATTGTGCCTGTGTCAAGACTGCAGTCAAATTCCAGGTGACCGTTTAGTCACGGTAATTAGGCTTCTCCAAGCTCTGATGCTGCTGATGGTCATTAGTAGCCTACCAAACTTGCTAACTGCCTGGTACTCAGCACTCTATTGTCCCTCTAATCACTCTGACATCAATGCAAATGTAATTGAAAATCTAATCAAACACTCCATGAGAGCCCATGAGCTCATGTTGCGCAACATTTCTATAGGCTATGCAATTGCGTGAGAAAACAGAGTGATGGCCTCTATTAAAAAGAGTAGGATCCCATCAGCTTTCTATAGGCTAGGCCTACTATATTTATTTCTCAACTTTCCTAATTTTAAGCACATTGCTTATCTTTACAACAGGAGTATAGCCTACCTGGCTGGCATGAAAATGACCCACGGGAAAATAGTCCTCCATTCGCTATTTAAGTGCATAGATGACTTATTTTTTTCCACTGCCCCTGTTTCAAGACAGGTGCATGACAATGGTCCATTCTAAATCAAAACTAATTTCAAACATATATAATTTAGTATACAGTGGGGAAAAAAAGTATTTAGTCAGCCACCAATTGTGCAAGTTCTCCCACTTAAAAAGATGAGAGAGGCCTGTAATTTTCATCATAGGTACACGTCAACTATGACAGACAAATTGAGGAAAAAAAATCCAGAAAATCCCATTGTAGGATTTTTAATGAATTTATTTGCAAATTATGGTGGAAAATAAGTATTTGGTCACCTACAAACAAGCAAGATTTCTGGCTCTCACAGACCTGTAACTTCTTCTTTCAGAGGCTCCTCTGTCCTCCACTCGTTACCTGTATTAATGGCACCTGTTTGAACTTGTTATCAGTATAAAATACACCTGTCCACAACCTCAAACAGTCACACTCCAAACTTCACAATGGCCAAGACCAAAGAGCTGTCAAAGGACACCAAAAACAAAATTGTAGACCTGCACCAGGCTGGGAAGACTGAATCTGCAATAGGTAAGCAGCTTGGTTTGAAGAAATCAACTGTGGGAGCAATTATTAGGAAATGGAAGACATACAAGACCACTGATAATCTCCCTCGATCTGGGGCTCCACGCAAGATCTCACCCCGTGGGGTCAAAATTATCACAAGAACGGTGAGCAAAAATCCCAGAACCACACGGGGGGGACCTAGTGAATGACCTGCAGAGAGCTGGGACCAAAGTAACAAAGCCAACCATCAGTAACACACTACGCCGCCAGGGACTCAAATCCTGCAGTGCGAGACGTGTCCCCCTGCTTAAGCCAGTACATGTCCAGGCCCGTCTGAAGTGCATTTGGATGATCCAGAAGATGATTGGGAGAATGTCATATGGTCAGATGAAACCAAAATATAACTTTTTTGGTAAAAACTCAACTCGTCATGTTTGGAGGACAAAGAATGCTGAGTTGCATCCAAAGAACACCATACCTACTGTGAAGCATGGGGTTGGAAACATCATGCTTTGGGGCTGTTTTTCTGCAAAGGGACCAGGGACGACTGATCCGTGTAAAGGAAAGAA
Organism: Coregonus clupeaformis; assembly: GCF_020615455.1. Classification (NCBI taxonomy): domain Eukaryota; kingdom Metazoa; phylum Chordata; class Actinopteri; order Salmoniformes; family Salmonidae; genus Coregonus; species Coregonus clupeaformis. The sequence goes on from NC_059225.1 coordinate 28,615,061, forward strand.
TGAATGGGGCCATGTATCGTGAGATTTTGAGTGAAACCCTCCTTCCATCAGCAAGGGCATTGAAGATGAAACGTGGCTGGGTCTTTCAGCATGACAATGATCCCAAACACACCGCCCGGGCAACGAAGGAGTGGCTTCGTAAGAAGCATTTCAAGGTCCTGGAGTGGCCTAGCCAGTCTCCAGATCTCAACCCCATAGAAAATCTTTGGAGGGAGTTGAAAGTCTGTGTTGCCCAGCGACAGCCCCAAAACATCACTGCTCTAGAGGAGATCTGCATGGAGGAATGGGCCAAAATACCAGCAACAGTGTGTGAAAACCTTGTGAAGACTTACAGAAAACGTTTGACCTGTGTCATTGCCAACAAAGGGTATATAACAAAGTATTGAGAAACTTTTGTTATTGACCAAATACTTATTTTCCACCATCATATGCCAATAAATTCATTAAAAATCCTACAATGTGATTTTCTGGAATTTTTTTTCTCATTTTGTCTGTCATAGTTGACGTGTACCTATGATGAAAATTACAGGCCTCTCTCATCTTTTTAAGTGGGAGAACTTGCACAATTGGTGGCTGACTAAATACTTTTTTTCCCCACTGTATGTAAAGACAAGATTAAATCAAAAATAGTGTGATGGGTGACAATATTAGCCTATCATTTGTGAATGATGCTCAGCTTAAGGCAAGAAACACGTTTTGTTTTGCAACTTTTTCGAATCATAGTCACACCACCCCTCATGTAGCCTAGCCCATAGGCCTATATGCTTTGATAAGATTTGTATCACAACTAAAGTGGCCAAATTACTTCTTAAAATGAAGCACATTAATCCGCTTTACAACGGGTGTAGAGCCTAACTAGCATACATAAGCAGTGCATGAGTTTCAAGTTTGAGGAAGATAATTTACCATAAAAATGCACAGTTCGCATAATGCATAATCGCATGTGGTCACTTTTGAGAATGGTGTTTTCCTGCTAATGGCAATTCGCTCTTATAGCCTACTGCCGTGTGCACATTGCTGCGCTTATAATGTGAAGAAATAGCCTAATAGTGTATCAACATTTTAAGTTAAACGTTGCATCAGGCTCATTGCCTAAAACAGTTTTTTTTATGTTAGTGGTTGTATTAATTTGGGATCTATCGCATCCCACAACTGTCCCAGACTATTTTTGGAATATTGTTTTGTCCTTTGTACTATGGGAGATAGTAGATTGACATAGGCTAGTGCTGTCACTGTTTGTTTGGCCTACTCATCTTGTTTGCTGACGAAAAGTAAATGTGGACAGTTCTTCCAATATCTTCAATAAGCGCCTTGGAATTGGATTAGGACGCGCCCAGTTGCGTCCCTGATGTGTCAGTCTTCACATATAGCCTGTGAGAAAGACCCGATCACATGATTGAGAGCCATGTGAGTGAGAGGTGCTTCGGCACGCAGCCGGAAATTATAATTATTATATTCAGCCTAAGGGCACAACGGCCACTGCCCGAAAAAAGCATGGATTTTTTAAGGAGGCATTACGGCCACACAAAGGGGATGCAGTCGGGAAATTCGATGCATTATCAAGTTCTTGTCAAATTGTGAGAGACTGATGAAGTGTGTAAAAGCCTGCGCAAAAAACAAAGCATACAGTGCCTTGCAAAAGTATTCATCCCCCTTGTCGTTTTTCCTATTTTGTTGGTTTACAACCTGTAATTTATATGGATTTTATTTTTATTTCATGTACAGTGAGGGAAAAAAGTATTTGATCCCCTGCTGATTTTGTACGTTTGCCCACTGACAAAGAAATGATCAGTCTATAATTTTAATGGTAGGTTTATTTGAACAGTGAGAGACAGAATAACAAAAAAATCCAGAAAAATGCATGTCAAAAATGTTATGAACTGATTTGCATTTTAATGAGGGAAATAAGTATTTGACTCCTTTGCAAAACATGACTTAGTACTTGGTGGCAAAACCCTTGTTGGCAATCACAGAGGTCAGACGTTTCTTGTAGTTGGCCACCAGGTTTGCACACATCTCAGGAGGGATTTTGTCCCACTCCTCTTTGCAGATCTTCTCCAAGTCATTAAGGTTTCGAGGCTGACGTTTGGCAACTCGAACCTTCAGCTCCCTCCACAGATTTTCTATGGGATTAAGGTCTGGAGACTGGCTAGGCCACTCCAGGACCTTAATGTGCTTCTTCTTGAGCCACTCCTTTGTTGCCTTGGCCGTGTGTTTTGGGTCATTGTCATGCTGGAATAACCATCCACGACGCATTTTCAATGCCCTGGCTGAGGGAAGGAGGTTCTCACCCAAGATTTGACGGTACATGGCCCCGTCCATCGTCCCTTTGATGCGGTGAAGTTGTCCTGTCCCCTTAGCAGAAAAACACCCCCAAAGCATAATGTTTCCACCTCCATGTTTGACGGTGGGGATGGTGTTCTTGGGGTCATAGGCAGCATTCCTCCTCCTCCAAACACAGCGAGTTGAGTTGATGCCAAAGAGCTCAATTTTGGTCTCATCTGACCACAACACTTTCACCCAGTTCTCCTCTGAATCATTCAGATGTTCATTGGCAAACTTCAGACGGGCATGTATATGTGCTTTCTTGAGCAGGGGGACCTTTATGGGCGCTGCAGGATTTCAGTCCTTCACGGCGTAGTGTGTTACCAATTGTTTTCTTGGTGACTATGGTCCCAGCTGCCTTGAGATCATTGACAAGATCCTCCCGTGTAGTTCTGGGCTGATTCCTCACCGTTCTCATGATCATTGCAACTCCACGAGGTGAGATCTTGCATGGAGTCCCAGGCCGAGGGAGATTGACAGTTATTTTGTGTTTCTTCCATTTGTGAATAATCGCACCAACTGTTGTCACCTTCTCACCAAGCTGCTTGGCGATGGTCTTGTAGCCCATTCCAGCCTTGTGTAGGTCTACAACCTTGTCCCTGACATCCTTGGAGAGCTCTTTGGTCTTGGCCATGGTGGAGAGTTTGGAATCTGATTGATTGATTGCTTCTGTGGACAGGTGTCTTTTATACAGGTAACAAGCTGAGATTAGGAGCACTCCCTTTAAGAGTGTGCTCCTAATCTCAGCTTGTTACCTGTATAAAAAATACACCTGGGAGCCAGAAATCTTTCTGATTGAGAGGGGGTCAAATACTTATTTCCCTCATTAAAATGCAAATCAATTTATAACATTTTTGACATGTGTTTTCCTGGATTTTTGTTGTTGTTATTCTGTCTCTCACTGTTCAAATAAACCTACCATTAAAATTATAGACTGATCATTTCTTTGTCAGTGGGCAAACGTACAAAATCAGCAGGGGATCAAATACTTTTCCCCTCTCACTGTATATGGCATAGCCAGATCATGGCCTAACATAAGGACAACTCAGAGTATGCTATTCTGTTCTTCTGAAAGACTACATTTTCTTCAAATTGTGGCTTTGACTTGCAAACATCGTTGTGCAAATATCTCTTTACCCACCATCAACAATCTCTGCAATCTTCCTCCATGCCATTGACCTTCTGACTGTCTCTGTATTCTAAAATCATTCTCAGCAAATAAACAAGGTAGAATTACAACACTCCCCACGCCTCATTTTCCTTTTTCACATTTTTTAAATTGGCCTACAAACTGTCAGCTGCTTATTTTCACGTACAGTACTGTATCTAGAATACAAGGACTGGGTTTGCACTAAACAATTTCATGTTAGAAAAATCATGTAGAAAATATGGCTTACGGTTTAGCCTCATACTTCTACTGGTATACTTTTAAATTGAGAACATATAGCTAGCTCAACAATATGCAAATGATGTGAGTTTAACTATTCTCTGCTTCAGATGTACAATGACAAGGGGCACATTGCACATGCCCATTAGGCCAGGAATACCATCATACTGTAGGCCTCTGGCTGCATTGGTGATGCATACCATTATGATGAGCTGCAAAATGGGTCACATGGCTGATATCCTAAGAGAGTGACAATCATATAAAACAGATTGGAGAGCTAACAACTGGACAAAAATATTATGTTCATTTGAGAACGCAACACAGAAAGACAAATTTGAGTCAGATCCCCTTCACCCCTTTTTATTCTAGAATTGTGATAAGTAGACAATTAAAACAAGTTTAAACACTTAAAATGAATCAACATATAATTTCAAAATGTACAAATAAAATAACTTGTTTGTAAATGTTAGACATCTTAGTAAATTAGGCTATTATTACTAAAGCATCATTTCGGGTGAACAAAAAAAAATGTCCATACAAGAGGTGGCCACCTTGCTCCACTTGCTGATCTAATCGGTGAGCTGATTTCTATCCCAGCTCAGCAATAATACACATTATTAACAACTCATTAAGTTTGATAAGTTGAATCAGGTGTGTTAATGCTGGGCTGGAACAGAAGCCTGCACACCCAGCACACCTCCAGGAGCAGGATTGGCCTGCTCCAGTTGTAATAAGTTTGAAGCCTACATTGTTTGACACATACAACTCATACAAGGATGTGCCAGCAGTCTCTTGGGACATTCACTGTGACCTCTTCATCTGCAGACAGGGTTTTGCAGCTCTCCATATCTGAGAACAGACATCACAAAGAAACAGGCTTCATTATATTACAATTAGACAGCCCTGACCATTATCTCTGTCTGTCTTCATAGTTTCCCTCTCTAGGGACTAAAACTGGAGCATCTTCTCATAATGTCCTATCTAACACGTACACCTACTCCCTTTTCTGAAAGTTGGAGCAGCAAATCTTTTCAGTCTTCCAATGCTGTTATTTACAAATGCATTTGGAACACATGCATTTTTAATATACAATGATAAATAGGCCTACATCAAGATAACAAGCTAATATGAAGTTAGCTAGCTGATGATATTTCACTTAGCAATAGTATGTAAAGTTGGCTAGCAAGCTAGCTAGCAGGTCATTAGCCTACACACAGTGGCCTGCTGTAGCTAGCTAGCTAATACCAAATATTATGGGTATACTGACAAGAAGTGGCACGTTGGGCTGTTTAGCTCCCGCCTATTCTTTATTTGGATTGGTGGATACATCTCATTATTGTAATCCTTTTTTGAATATTGAATGAGGGTTATTGACGTCAACCACCTTTATTCAATGGAGAGAGATGCTATGCTACTAGCCTGATGCCATGAATATGCATAGCCATATACAGTTTTTTCTCAAAGTTGCCAGGATGTCACGTGTCCTACTTATCAGTACACTCGTAACAACTTAAGCATTAGGAAACTTTTATTTGATCAAATAAACCTCACGTAGAAAATAAGCCATGATTTGTTTTGTTGACCAAATTCGACACACTCATTGACCTCCATACAAAACTCCTTGCTTAGTGGGCGAAACAATAAAAAGCCACCCGCTGGAGGAAGAGACTTTCCGCAGAGTTGGGCCTCCCTCTTCCTCTCTGCTAATACATTGTTTTAACATTTTCAAAATGCATTTACTTACCTCAATAGGTTCACGCCTATGCTCACACCCACAAAGCGGACAATCTTTTAGAGCAAAGCGTTGTCAAGTGGAGGCGCCGGTTCTGGTCAAAACATACCGTAAGAACTCGTTCTTGATTGCACATTGAATGCCAGCTGGTATGTGCTGTGCTGCTTAGTGTAGTATGACTGTTTTTTCTTGTCGCCAGCCGAGCAGTCAAACACTTTTTCATACATCCAGCAATTTGCATCACTCTCCATTGCACACATACTGTATGTTCAATCACACTTGCATCATTCCACACAAGTCTACACATGCCTGTTTCTCTTCACCCCGTTTGTTTGCTGTGCTTCTCTCCAATGTGGGCGTTGAATAGTGAGAACACACCCGAAAGCTGACCACAAGTGTTATGCTTTCACATGGACGGAGCACAATTGGTTCATGGCATAGCAGACTCTCATACTAGAGAAGGGGCATCCGCCTCACTATATTTATTTTCACATTGAGATTAAATATATATTTTACAAGAGAGCCCTGTATACATTACAATAAAAGCAGAATAATATAACATACACGTGTATAAAACAATATAATTCAGCACAATAACAAAATAAACATATTTAATAAAAGCAATCACATTCAACTACATAGAGGTCCTCAATCAATCATTTAAACTGCCCGAGTGGCACCAGCACATCTAACTGCAGTGAACTCTGCAGATTGTTCCATAAATTAGGGGCAAAAAAACAAAACGCAGATTTTCCCAAATCTGTGGAGTCATCTCTAGTGTTATCCATTCCTGAGAGCGGTTTTGGTAACTTATGATTCTTAACTTAATTAAGTTACAAATGAAGGGAGTTTCTGTAAGATTGCTTTGTAAATAAATAAAAGAGAATGCAGCGCTTTTATTACAGACAGAGAGGTCATCCCACATTTTTATACAGACTACAATGAGTCCTAAAATGGTCCCCTGTGATAAAACGTATTGCGGAATTGTAGACTGCGTCCAAGGGTTTCAAAACAGAGGTTGCCGCATGCATGTAAACAATATCACCAAAATCCAATACAGGGAGAAGTGTTGTTTGAATAATCCTATTTTCAATACTGAGGCATGATTTATTTCGATATAAAAAAACAATCTTGGATCTTAGCATCTTAGTCAGATTTTCTAAATGCGTTACGAAGGACAACTTGTCATCAAGCCAGACACCCAGGTACTTATATAGAGAAACAAGCTCAATTTGGGCTCAATTTTTTTGCGCAAATATGCAGGTCCTCAGGGTCAACATTTCGTGACCTAGAGAACAGTATGAGCTTGGTTTTACTTGTATTTAACACTAATTTAAGATCTGTAAGTGATTTCTGAATTGAATCAAAGTCATCACGAATGGCCTGCTGCACTGAGGTGTCACAGGAATACAAAACTGTGTCATCTGCATAGAGATGTTACAAGTATTAACTGTGTTTCCTATGTCATTAATACACAAGATGAACAATAATGGACCCAAAATAGAACCCTGAGGAACACCTTTTTTAATCTCAAGAAATTCAGATTTAACAATCTGTCAAGATGGCCCGAGTTCTGTCGCTAAGATAATTCTGAAACCATAAACAGGCTGTATATCCCAGGCCTGTTCTTGATAACTTCTTCAGCAAAACAGAATGATCAACAGTGTCGAATGCCTTTGACAGGTCAATAAACAAGGAAACACAGCTCTTTTTAGCAAGGCATTGACAAGATCATTAACAACTAGCGTGGTTTCTGTGGTAGTACTACGCCCAAATCTAAACGCTGATTGGTTTATATAAAAAATACAATTATCAGATAAAAAGGAACTAAGTTGTACATTAACCAATGAATCAAGTATCTTAGCTAAACAAGGTAGTCTTGAAATGGGGTGATAGTTGTCAAGATCATTTGTCTCCTCACCCTTATGGAGCGGCAGCACATATGTGGATTTCCATGCTTTTGAAAACAATGTTAAATTAAAAATGTGGGCTACTGAGCCAGCAATAAAGGGAGCTGCACACTTAAGCAGACCTGGCTCCAAATGATCAGCCCCTGTGGATTTGTTTTGGTTGAATGTTAGCAAAGCATCCAGGACTTCTTTATCAGTGAATTTCCAGAAAGAAAAAAAAACTCCTGACCAGCATTTTCAGTATCATTCAATAGATTTTCACCATCAACATCCAAACACCATTAACATACAAACAAAGAGATGGCTTTGAAAACATTCAAAATATATAGCCCGCAGAGATAAAAAGGTGATTAAAAGCATTAATGATATCAATTTTGTCAGTAATAGGGCCAGAATCTAAATTAATTTATTGGGGGAGAGAAGAGGAGACACAACCCTTCAGTGACGTAACATCTTTCCAAAATGTACCTGGGTTGCCTGTACATTCAGATAGTGTATTAACATAATAGCCTGATTTTGCTTTTTTAACTCGTTTTACACACAGATTTCTCAAAAGACTGCCAGTCTGGGCCCGAGTTTGTGAATCTAGCTTTGGCCCAGGCAGCATCTCTGTATGACTACAGATAGCTCTGGACTGAATATTTTTAATTCTCAGTTTTTTAAAGGGAGCATGTTTATCTACAATACAATTGAAAACATTTGAGAAGTGGTTCAGAGCCAACTCTGGTTCAGGTATAGATTCAATACAATCAAAGTCACCAAAATGAAGGTCACAAAAAAAGGCCTGTTCATTGAAATGTTTAAAATTCATGGTTGATAAAACGAGGTTTGGATGTAGGCATCCGTGTATCCCTGACACATACAATGGGACAGCGGTCACTAATATCCAAAGCAAATACACCACTCCCAGCATATTTCTCTGGAGTATTTGTAAATAGGTCGTCAATCAAAGTCGATTTCGTAGGGTCCTTTAAGTTTGGACGAGTAGGCTTTGTAATCAGCTGGGTCAAATTTAGATAAGTACAAAAATCCTTTTAACAGTCAGCATCCTGCATTCCCCATGCAAGATTAAAACCTCCAGCGATCCACACCTCTGGGGTAGTAGAAATGGCAATTAAAATCAGTGAGTTTGTTTAGTACACACTTCCTGGCAGAGGGTGGACGATAGATTCCTATAACTGTTATTTTTGAGTTTGAACCCAACTGAAGACTGAAAGCCAACAATTCAAATTGTTTAGGACTGGAGGTAGCCTTTAACAGAGACACAGAAGATGATTTGTGTAAATAGCAACACCACCACCTTTGCCTTTCCTATCAGCCCTTAACACATTCTAACTATCCATAGCAACCTCAGAGTCCAGGGTTTTATCAGTTAACCAGGTTTCAGATAAAATAAAAATATCAGGGTCTGCCTGAGAGGCCCAGATCTTGACATTATCCATTTTAGGTAATAAACTACAAAATGTTAAGACGTAAAAATGTCAAACCTTTTCTGCATTTAAAATCACACAGTTTCAATACAAGTCAGATTACTTTGAGATTTCAGAACAACATGAGACTCAAAGATTAGATTATACCTATTAGGAAAAGAAAACAAAGTAGGAATAGCAATTACATTTCTCCGGTTAGCACCATTACGCACGTCACCATTTTCAGATACAACATGTGGAACTCTCACAGTGACTATATAGTGCACTACATTTGGCCAGGATCTTTATAGGGAATAGTGTGCAATTTCAGACGCAACCTTAGCAAGTGTACCTTCTACGCCAGGGCCGGCGCCAGAACGAATCAGTTGGACGGGCCTTTGATATCCATAGCCGGGCATGTTTTTTCACGGGACCATTAAAAATAGTAAAGACCATAGGCAGCTTGTGAATTTAAAGTTTGGAGACAATTGTCCTATGATTTCTACTGATCTGCCTGACAGTTATGATTATTTTTATATGCACAATTACGTGGAAGTGTTTCACTTCAATAATACAGTTTTCGTTTCTCAAAACCATGGTTAATCATAAAAATCTGAAGTAAAATGACAAAACTCTAAAAGTTAAAATTCAACTAAGGCGAGAGCACCAGCCTCTGCCAATTATGGACACTTTGATACACTGCGGCCCATTGGCGGCTAAAGAAATGAGCGCATAGAACTCACATATAGCCTATAGGCCAATGCAGCAGTAGGACAATAACTTCCATAGTCAACTAAGTCAAATACATAGGCCTAAAGCTGACAAATAAAAACAGGAGAAAATATCCTGATAAATTCTGGTTCTTTCAATCCCATTAATCTCTCTACTCCACCTCCCTGCCTCCCATTAACTTGAGCTATTGCTAGTTAAGTGCAACATTGTATAAAATCATCAACTGGGTTCGGCCAGAAGCTGTTGCTAGCGAACTTGCAACATTGTATCAACTAGCCTATTTCGGGCCCTCCGTTTCCCACGCCAGTGAGCTCGGGACAGACGGCTGTTTTAGTGAAGTTTCCACTGGATATATGGGATCATCAAATCATGATATTCTGTTCTTTCACACTGAGGCTTGGTGATTATTGAGGCCGGGGGTGTTGGAAAATAATAATTAAAAAAAACAGACTTCTTTAAAATGTGTGAGGTGAAGACAATTACTGAGAAGCTCAGCTTATTAGTGGTGGACGTGGTGAGTTAAGACAATCAGAAATCAGACATTGCCAAATGGGCACTTTCCTACATTTGCACACAGCAGGCCAGGTAATGACTGTAATTAATACATGCATTAACATATATTAATGTAACCAAATGACGGGGGATTAACGGTACATTTACTAGGCTTACTGGTGACATGTGTAATGGGGAATTGATACAAATAAATAAATAAAGGGCAAACAATTCACAGAATGAAACAATGAACGCACAAAAATTTGGCGGAAGACAGTGCATTCTGGAGAGTTGAGTGCATGCATTCTGGAGAGAGACGCCATATATTTAGCCAAAAACCCCTTCCCTTCTTCTTGTTGCAATTTAAATTGTTTTATGAAAGACATTATCTTCATACATACACTACATGACCAAAAGTATGTGGACACCTGCTCGTCGAACATCTCATTCCAAAATCATGGGCATTAATGTGGAGTTGGTCCCCCCTTTGCAGCTATAACAGCCTCCACTCTTCTGGGAAGGCTTTCCAATAGATGATGGAACATTGCTGCAGGGACTTGCTCCCATTCAGCCACAAGAGCATTAGTGAGGTTGGGTACTGATGTTTGGCGATTAAGCCTAGCTAGCAGTCGGCGTTCCAATTCATCCCAAAGGTGTTAGATGGGGTTGAGGTCAGGGCTCTGTGCAGGCCAGTCAAGTTCTTCCACACCGATCTCAACAAACCATTTCTGTATGAACCTCACTTTGTGCACAGGGGCCTTCCCCAAACTGTTGCCACAAAGTTGGAAGCACAGAATCGTATAGAATGTTTTTGCATGCTGTAGCGTTAAGATTTCCCTTCATTGGAACTAAGGGGCCTAACTCGAACCATGAAAAGCAGCCCAAGAACATTATTCCTCCTCCACCAAACTTTACAGTTGGCACTATGCATTTTGGCAGGTAGCGTTCTCCTGGATTCGTCCGTCGGACTGCCAGATGGTGAAGTGTGATTCATCACTCCAGAGAAGGCGTTTCCACTGCTCCAGAGTCCAATTACATTTTACATTTTAGTCATTTAGCAGACGCTCTTATCCAGAGCGACTTACAGTTAGTGAGTGAATACATTATTATATATATATATATATATATATAAAAATGTTTTTTACTTTTTTGAAAAACCAATGGCGGCATACTTTACACCACTCCAGCTGACGAACAGTTATTGTGCTGACGTTGCTTCCAGAGGCAGTTTGGAACTCTGTAGTGAGTGTTGCAACCGAGGACTGACAATTTTTACGCTCTACGCGCTTCAGAACTCGGCGGTCCCGTTCCGTGAGCTTGTGTGGCCTACCACTTTGTGGCTGAGCTATTGTTGCTCCTAGACGTTTCCACTTCACAATAACATCACTTACAGTTGACCGGGGCAGCTCTAGCAGGGCAGAAATTTGACGAACTGACGTGGCATCCTATGATTGTGCCACGTTGAAAGTCACTGAGCTCTTCAGTAAGGTCATTCTACTGCCAATGTTTGTCTATGGGGATTGCATGGCTGTGTGCTCGATTTTATACACCTGTCAGCAGCAAGTGTGGCTGAAATAGCTAAATCCACTAATTTGAAAGGGGGTCCACATACTTTTGTATATATATATAGTGTATTTTAGACGCTTTTCACTGACAGCCGCAACTCAATCAGCTAGACATATTGAAACACGTGCAGCCCAAATTCAGTCGCGATGCGTGAGTAAAATCACCGGGGAAGCCAAGCCAGGAAAAAGTCATATTACAACCTGTTGTGATAATTGAGTTGCTTGCTCTATAACCTGTTAGTTCGTATGCCTTGACACCGTGATATACAGTGTCTTCGGAAAGTATTCAGACCGCTTGACTTTTTCCACATTTTGTTAGGTTACAGCCTTATTCTAAAATCGATTGAATTGTTTCCTCCCCCTCATCAATCTACACACAATACTCCATTATGACAAAGCAAAAACAGGTTTTCCCATTGAGCACGTCTGGGACCTGTTGGATCGGAGGGTGAGGGCTAGGGCCATTTCCCACAGAAATGTCCGGGAACTTGCAGGTGCCTTGGTGGAAGAGCGGGGTAACATCTCACAGCAAGAACTGACAAATCTGCTGCAGTCCATGAGGAGGAGATGCACTGCAGTACTTAATGCAGCTCGTGGCCACACCAGATACTGACTGTTAGTTTTGATTTTGACCCCCCCTTTGTTCAGGGACACATTATTCAATTTCTGTTAGTCACATGTCTGTGGAACTTGTTCAGTTTATGTCTCAGTTGTTGAATCTTGTTATGATCATACAAATATTTACACGTTAAGTTTGCTGAAAATAAACACAGTTGACAGTTAGAGGACGTTTCTTTTTTTTGCAGAGTTTAGATCTGTATTTAATGACGAAATGCTCATGTCTCCACCCTAACAATTGGAGTCATTGTCCCAAAGGCAGAAATGTAAGCGACAAATTTAAGTCTGCATATTATGCCCATAGAAATGCATTGGGCTTATTCCAGGCAGATTTTGGCGAGAGTGAGCCCTCTCGCGTCACTTCTTCCTTTCTGCTGAAACTCTCTCACCAGAGAAAGCATCAGAGTGAGCAAAACAGCGCCCCTCTGTCTCAGTACGTGTAGGCCATGTATCTGATGCCGTCTGGCCAGAAATAGTATGACATGCCATACTCTTTTGGTCCAGACAGCATCAGATACATGGTCTACACATACTGAGACAGAGGGACGCTGTTTCACTCGCTCGTATGCATTAACTGAGATTGATGAGTCTTTCTGTTGGCGCGAGTCTCAGCCAAATAACTGACCAATATTTCAATATTTTTGTTGGACGGGCAAGGAGGTACGGTAGGGCAGGCCAGGCCCCCTAAGGCCCGCCCATAACGCCAGCCTTGATCTACGCTCCTACCCTTGCTCTGTGCCATCCATACAGTCTACCAACCTCATGCCCTCTAACAGTGTGCCAGTCCTGCAGTTCTGCTTGCCCCTGGGGCCAATGTGGAGTTGTACTGCGGATCTCTTTTTCCCTGACATCAGATAAACTGCAGGCAAGCAGACGGGCATGCCTTCGTCCTTCAGCTCGTAGATAGGGGGTACCAGATGCTGCTACCCAACCTTCTACTTTACCAATACCTTAGGGTTGGTAAAACCTCACCTTAACCATTACTGATCAGTCTAGGGGCAACAGCGTTTGATTTAAACAAACCAACCCACCACACACTAGTTCCAATACAATAGTAACCTTTGCTGCTTAAACAGCATGAGCTCATATTGGTGTATGGTGTGTTTGTCTGCAGCCTGAAATCAATATTGGGCAGCACTAAGCCAACCTTCTGGTAAATACCACAACCACCAATGCAGATCATTTGCGGACTGTACTTAAAAAACTATAATTACAGAGACCATGCAGAGATTTAAAATGGAGACATGTTTCAAGAAAGACAAACAACACACTTTACACATAATAGGTTTAATTAGGATGCGGCACGGGGACCTGTTATCTCATTAAATTCACCTGAGTTTCCCAACCTCCTAGTGCTTCTTCTATATTTACTCTCCTCACGGCTGGTGAGAATCCAGATGCTTCCAGCGAATATCAAAGACATGCGAACAGCTGGCCATGTGTCAGACAGGGAAAACTTTTGACGCTCCTCAAAAGCGCAATCACCCAACGGTGGAAAATCCCACAAAAAAAACCTTCAGCCCCATTCAAAGACCTTAAATATACATACATTGTTCACTCCCCCACTATAATACCAATTCCTCATCTAACAAAGTTGGAAAGATGAGAGAGAAAGGTTTGTACTATATTGCTCTCACCGACATCAGCGAACTCCTCAAGGAAGGAAGGAAGGAAGGAAGGGATGCCCTTCTCGTATTGGAATGGGGCCCTCCTCTTTGAGACTTCCTTCTCTGCGCCTGGCTGACATTCTATTTGTCCCCTCCTCCCAACCTGTCCGGGGTTGCCACAACTAGTAGTACCTCTAGATTCTGACACTCTGCCACTAATATTCCAGTGCCTTTAATACACACCTCAATTAGTGGAATAAACACTTGTGTGCCTGTCCTCCATGGTTCCCTTAGAATCCCTGCCTAGGCTACATGGTAGACCATATGGGTTAGGAAGTTGTCAAGATAGCAGAATAACGATACTCAGCTGGCAAGGAAATGTTGGAAAAAAACGTCCTTATGTTGTCTCCAAAACAGTCACATTTGTATATATGTTCAAGCTATAGCACTATAGCACACACTATGTAGTATGATTCCCTGATAAAATAAAATGCTAAATACAAATTATAAAAAATTAAACAGGTTCTAAAAGCAGCAAAGACTTTAAATCTACTTTCTGTCTTCTATTTTGCTATGGAAAATCAATATCACAGTATTGCGATACTGAAGCAATCTGAAGCAAACTGGTGGGGAGTGGGCTGGTAACCAGAGGGTTGCTAGTTTAGTTTATTAGGATCCCCATTAGCTACTGCATAAAATGTACAAATACATGACAAAGCACAGAACAGTAATAGACAAGAACATAAGCTATTACACATATATATATATATATATATATATATATACATATATATATATATATTTTTTTTTAATGAAAGACACCAACGATTTTACTGAGTTACAGTTCATATAAGGAAATCAGTCAAATTGAAATAAATAAATTAGGCCCTAATCTATGGATTTCACATGGCTGAGCAGGGGTGCAGCCATGGGTAGGCCTGGGAGGGCAAAGGCCCACCCACTTGGGAGCCAGGCCCAGCCAATCAGAATGAGTTTTTCCCCACAAAAGGGCTTTATTACAGACAGAAATGCTCCTTAGATTAAACAGCTGTCTGGGAGGCTGGTCTCAGACGATCCTGCAGGCGAAGAAGCGGGATGTGGAGGTCCTGGGCTGGCGTGGTTACACGTGGTCTGCGGTTGTGTAGCCGGTTGGACGTACTACCAAATTCTCTAAAACAACATTGGAGGCAGCTTATGGTAGAGAAATGAACATTCAATTCTCTGGCAACAGTCTGGTGGACATTCCTGCAGTCAGCATGCCAATTGCACGCTTGCTCAACTTGAGACATCTGTGGCATTGTGTTGTGTGACAAAACGGCACATTTTAGAGTGGCCTTTTATTGCCCCCAGCACAAGGTGCACCTGGGTAATGATCATGCTGTTTAATCAGCTTCTTGATATGCCACACCTGTTAGGTGTTGAAATATCTTGGCAAAGGAGAAATGGTTACTAACAGGGATGTAAACAAATATTGAGAAATAAGCTTTTTGTGTGTATGGAACATTTCTGGGATCATGAAACATGAAACCAACACATTACATGTTGCGTTTATATTTTTGTTCAGTATATTTACACACTATTCATATATACATATTCTTATACACTAAAGTAAAATTTGATCTTTAGAAAGAGGCGAGGCGCTGTGTTAAATTTTTATATATATATTTTTAAAGCTTTCTTTTTGCCTGAGTAACCTCTGGTGGCAGAGAATTCCACAATGACATGGGCCACCTAGTTGGTGCCATCTCATGCTGCTGTGCCCTTGAGCAAGCTACTTCAGCCTTAAAATGGCTCCAGCCGGCTCTGCACTGCGTCTGACCCTGTTCTTCAACCTCTCTGTGGGTGTGTGTGTCTCGGGCGGAGGTTTGGGATAAAGCAAAACGACAGCTCTGTGTCCTGTGACTATAGACAATAAAGCAAATCTTCTTCATTTTCTTATTCTACCCATTAGATATCTTTTGCAGCAAAGTGCCACCATTCCAAGACGAAGCCTATCTGAAAAAGTAGTAATCCCTGTTGGGACAAAAATAAATGTGTCTAGGCTCAGTGTCTGGCACGGGAGGCGGTTGTGCTTTAGAATGGAATTGGCAAGACACATGTAAGACACTCAGTCATGCCAAGAAACATGCTTGCTAGACTCAGACATCCCACACAAACACCTTGTTGTCAGTACCTTTTTAAACATACATGTTTGATGTATCCAGTGGCTCCATTGAAAAGGAGATTCAAATCTCAATGGGACCTGGTTAAATCAAATACACATACATAAGTTAATATTTGATTTATATAGGAGGGTTAGTCTGGTCAATGGTTCTTTGGATTTAAAAATAGATCTGGAATTGTAGGCCCCTCTGAATGGGTGCGATGTAAATTGTCATTTTTCAGCAGTACCACAAGAGGGACGCCGCTACTCACTCAACCTGACCCAGTCTGTGCCGTTCACATTCTTTCCGTCTCTCTCATTCTCTGACACACACACACACTTCTTTCGTTTAGTGGGTGTACACCAGTACCTGAGATGCATCCCGCACCTCCAATACACACACATACACACACCTTTCGTTCCACCGACAGGGCTGTGTGGACTGTGGTGGTGGAGGGGGCGGGCAGGGAATGTAGTCGCAACAATTCACTTTCATGTTAATTGTTGCGGCTGTAGCAAGCAGGCGGCTCATAGCAAGGATGTCCGCAGATTCCCGCCACATGCACACACACAGTGTACTGAGCTAAGCAAACTGAACACACACATACAATATCTTTTAAAAGATGTCGCTGTGATGTGATTGCACAAGAGAAACACACACACACCACGCCATGATCACGTATGATCATGAAACAAACTGTGTGAGGTAGGTACACTGAAGATACAGGACCATTTAGAGTACACACCTTTCTCTCTGTATTCGCACACTCGCAAGCACGCACGCACACACACACACACACACACACACACACACACACACACACACACACACACACACACACACACACACACACACACACACACACACACACACACACACACACACACACACACACACACACACACACACACACACACACACACACACACACACACACACACAGCTACAAATTGAAAAAGTGTTCCCTCTCTCAAGTCTCAGTTGGTTGGGAGAAAGGGGGGAAACACAACTTGAGACAGAAAGACAAACGTAACTTCAAGTTAAAAGGTTAACGTGGGCTTCCCTCTCTTTCACACAACTCTCCCGTCCCGAGCCCCGAGATCATCTCACCCTACGACACAAAGAAGAGTTATTATTTCTTATTTGCAGCATTCTTCAGTTTAACCTAAAACAAGACTCTGCATGGTCTCAGCAAATAGAACAGAGACACATCCTATTACGAGAGGAGAAGATACTGATAGATATTGGGAGATACAAGTCTTGGGTGTCAGGCATGGATGGTGTGTGTGTGGGAGGGTGGGGTTTGAAGGGGGGAGGCAGAACAGAAGGTCAGATGGAGGTGTGAGGGAGAGGAGCCCCCGGGGACTTTCTCTGAAGAGGGATTCCCCCCCTTTATACAGAAGCTCCTAAGGTAATGAGGTCAGCTATGTTCGACTAGGAATCACTCATCACCCTCTATAATGGACACTCTCTCCTCCTCAATGCCTGGCCTCAAATAAAAGGTGCCATTCTGTACGGTTGCCTCATGTTCATAATTTGATCTCAAATCCAAATTGATGGAGTATGTCCAAATACATAGGGAACTGTATCCATCTGTCTGAATGTTATTGGTATGTGAATGGTATTGTTCCATCTCACAGTAATGATACACAAAAACCTAGAAGACAATAGCCTACATTGTACTTTTACCTGAGGGACTTTTATATAGAGCTGTAGTATCAATGTTTATCATAAAGAAGGCATTATGGTTTCAAGTATGGGTCCCGTGTGGCTCAGTTGGTAGAGAATTGTGCTTGCAACGCCAGTGTTGTGCGTTCGATTCCCACGGGGGACCAGTACGAAAAAAGTATACAAATGAAAGCACTCACTACTGTAAGTTGCTCTGGATAAGCACGCCTGCTAAATGACTAAAATGGAAAATGCAAGTAGGGACTATAACAGGTAATATGCTGAATGGGAGAGCAGTCATTTAAAAACCTTACATGCAGAAATCATGTTGTTTCTTAGAATCATGTCTCAAGGTAAACACATGTATTTTAATTTTTTAGCAGACACTTCACATTTAACACAGTGCAATAAGTGTTGCATCTTTCGTTTGCAGGTATGGGTTACTGTAGCAAACACAGACCAGGAATAAACGTTGAATGGGAATATGGTTGTCGGGTGCAAATCCAGGGCTCCCCTCTAATAATAATAATAATAACAA
This sequence comes from Coregonus clupeaformis, assembly GCF_020615455.1. Classification (NCBI taxonomy): domain Eukaryota; kingdom Metazoa; phylum Chordata; class Actinopteri; order Salmoniformes; family Salmonidae; genus Coregonus; species Coregonus clupeaformis. The sequence goes on from NC_059225.1 coordinate 28,633,188, forward strand.
TAATAATAATAGCCATTTAGCAGACGCTTTTATCCTAAGCGACTTAGTCAACCTTGCATAAATGTTTTACGTATGGGTGATCCCGGGAATGGAACCCACTATCCTGACGTTGCAAGCGCCATGCTCTACCAACTGAGCTACAGAGGACTACCCTCTCTCTACGAATGATGATCTGAGGATCTATTCATCACCAGGGTTGACTCCAGCACGTCAGGGCGATTCCTATAACCCCAGTCGAAGCGCCGAAGGACTTTGTTATGCAATATTAGATTAGACATAGATTAGAACATGGTTGTGTTCATTAGAGACACAAAATGGAAGAAAACAGAGTGAATCAGGGAGGTACTACCTGGACTTGTCCAATCAGAAACACTCATTTGATTTCCAGTTGCAAAACGTTTTCAAATATGTTTTCTGTTGTGTGCCCGTCTATTGTACATAACCCAGGTATTGAAAACAGACGACAGGGAAGGCTGCAGGGTGAAAAGGGAGGGGGAGAAAGATACCTGGAGATGGAAAGATATAAAACCCCAGACTTCAGTCAATTAGAAACAGCGGTTTACCTCCTACTGACATTTGTTCTGGAATAAACAGGCCCTGAAGAAAAATGAAGAGTGTTCAGATGTCGTTCGTCAGATCTCTCGCAGAGTTGTTGCCCGTCCTCAAGCTAGCTTGTCAGCGTTTCTGGCAGGCAGTGAGCCGAGGGTGACACACCCACACAGAACATGAAGCAAAATTGAGAGTGATTCAACGCGAGCGTATACTGATTACAATTCGTCGGGGCATGGACTGACTCTACAAGGTGTCAAAAGCGTTCCAAAGGGATGCTGGCCCATGTTGACTCCAATGCTTCCCAGAGTTGTGTCAAGTTGGCTGGATGTCCATTGAGTGGTAGACCATTCTTAATACACACGGGAAACTGTTGAGAGTGAAAAACCCAGCAGCGTTGCAGTTCTTGACACACTCAAACCGGTGCGCCTCGCATCATACCCCATTCAAAAGGCACTTAAATATTTTGTCATGCCCATTCACCCTCTGAATCGCACACATACACAATCCATGTCTCAATGCTTAAAAATCCTTCTTTAACCAGTCTCCTCCCCCTTTTTTATGTTGCTCATATTTGCATAGGCCTACCTGTGATTTGGAAAGTATTCAGACCCCTTGACTTTTTCCTCTTTGTTACGTTACAGCCTTATTCTAAAATGGTTTAAATTGTCGCCAAGCGGTCCTCCATTTACCCTCTCTGACGCTCAGAAGCTGCATGACAGTGAACTTGCAAAGTCTACTCAGACTGGTCTGTGCTCTTGGTTATAACAGGCGATGAAATGATACAATGTATCAACATTGCTTGCTTTGCACGCTGCGCCAATGTAATAAATGTACAAATCTAACAGAAGACTCATCAGGGTCTGCACCACCGCTCGCCATCATGGCTAAATTATATATTTTTAAAGCTGACGGAGGAATAGTGAGTGAGGGCTGGTGGGGGATGCGGCTGGCTGATTACAGCTGGCACACGTGATACGAGCATGAAAGTGAAGTGGATATTATTGGACCTGCGCATACAAGAGACGAGTGGCTGTTGCTGAAATTCAACTGAATTTATATACATTTTATAACAGGCGCCAGCAGGTTCTTTAGATCGGTAGGGCTGAAAAAGTTGGTAGTATCATATGAAACGGTACTACGGTATTCTAAAATGTTGGTATCATAAGTATCATGACATTTAGGTACCGTGATATTACCGTGGTAACGGTATACCGTGCAACACCACACTCCGTGTATGTCTGTTTTTGTAAGTAAAAAAAGAAAAACATTTACTGGCTGGGGCTGGCAACTTAGTCTCAATCTTTACATTTTTAAATTTCTAGTCATTTAGCAGACGCTCTTATCCAGAGCGACTTACAGTTAGTGAGTGCATACAACTTTTTTTTCCAATACCATTGATATATCTCTTAAACACACTCTCTCTCACACTAATTTACACAGACACACACACACAAACCACAAAGTATTTTCACTACTCTGCAGCACAACGCCTCTACAGTAGCCAGTGCAACGAGACCCTACCAGAGCTCCTTGTTGGAGCGCAGAGGGACAGGAGCAACAAAAGAGGAGAGGGGTGGATCCTTATCACCACACGCAGCACTTAGCCTTTTTAGGCATCTATCTCCCTCCACCAGACCCTCCTTTATCTAGCTCCTGTGTCCCAGGAGTGGGGTTCTGGGATCTTTGATTACAGCCCTCATCTACAGTTACCGTAGGCACCATTGACTGTGGAGGCATGCCCTTGAAACTGGGGGAGAGAGATGCCTCCATTGTCCCCCAGCTAACTCTACCCCTCATAGGTTTCCACTAGCGCGCTGCGGCTCTACTGCACACAAAATGGCTGCCATCCACTCCCCTACATTAGTTACGGTATCTTCTTGACCAGAGGTTCTGAAAAGTAGTGGAAGCAGAGCATATAGAGATGGACGTAAAGACACAGACAATATTTCAGATTGCGTGCATCTTACTGTGTGACTGTGCCTAACTCAATGAACAACACTACATAAAGTATGTAAACGTCATTGTTCCCCTTTCAAGGGTGAGGGGTGTTTCTTGTTGTCTATGTGGTAAGCTGTGGAAAGATTTTCCCCTTTAAGATTTCAACAAACATCATTCATAAGTTAGTACACGTACAAAGACCAAGTCCGTTGAAATGGAAATATCAATAAGCTTGATTAAAAATCATTTTTGGAAGGTGGGAAACATTACCAAGGGTACATTGCCTTTCTTGTCAATGCAATCTTTTGTGTCCAGCTCCTGTTCTATGTTTAAGCGGTGTGCAATTACAGATTATCTGCTTTCACAAATGTACAGTAACAAGTGTGCAGTGGTTTTCCGAAGGTCACACCCCTCTCTCCTGTGTTCTATGCTGGCTACCTGAGCAGAATTGGCCTCACCAGAGTGTAGGGCCCGTTTGTGAGACCTCTCTCCACTCTCACTCACAGATACTGCACTCATTTCACACATTCACACACACACACTTCAAAAGGAAGCCGCTGCTCAGGAGGCAGTGGGAAAAGCCTCCCATTGATCCATCAATCACCCTCTGACATTTGCAGATTAAATAGCTAAAAGAGTGTGCTGCTCTCTTGAATTCAGTATACAACGGCGACTTACACGCTAGGCTTGGGCGGTATCCAGATTGTCATACCTTCATACTGACCTTGTGCCATACCGGGATATTCGGTAATACCGGCACTGAACACAAGGGACGCTATTTTCAAACCCCACTGAGCCTCTGTAATCCGAAGGTTAGCAATGTTAACAAGTACATGTCAAATCCCATAGAGAATGCTAACTACATGCTAATGACTGCATTGCATACATTTCATGCAGCCTAAAGTATTTGCAGGACAGACATCCCAGCTTATAAAGTTATACAAGTAACTCAAAAATGCTACTCACAGTTTGCTGCACACACAAAACAAGTATTAGACAGCAAGCCTCTTGATCCAGGAGGGAATGAAGAGGCTGATTCCAGAGCATTTAGAACATTTTAGACAGTCAAGTTAATAGTTATAAGATATCTAGCTGGCAAACATTTCGTTGTAAATTCCATACCGTAGATCACCTGGCGCATGCTGCACAACAGTGAGTGACTCACAAGGCTCCGGTCTCTCGTCGTTGTGTGCTTGTAAACGAACACCACGTGACTGGGGACTACCGGTAAGCTTCATAATGTAAAATTTTGACAGGTGAAATGAAGAACCCAAATCTTCCTTATCTCCTAAAATAATTCACAAGTTGATTGCAGGTATTTACTTAAAAAGTAGCAACAAATATTCAAATGTATTGAAAAACCATCCTGTGGCCATTTCCAAATACCCCAGTATACGGTATATCGCCCAGCCTATTACAAACTCCTAAACAGCATGACTGGTAGGCCTAATATCCCTTAATATAAATCTAGGATGTATAAGCCTTATGGTTTACTTGAATGCTGAAAAAAAACAAAAAACAAATCAATGAACAACTCATTTGAGTTTAGACTATTTTTTCACTCATTTGAATAGGAACATTTTGACTCATGTTATGTGTAAACCCTGCTAGCCTCTGAATCCTAGTGAAATGAAATAGTGAAATGTAGTGTGATTCCGGTAGCGCCCACTCCATCCCCGACCTTCAGCTGGACGAGTTACGACGCCCCAAGAAGTGGTGGCCCTCTCCCCCGTATCGTGTTGTGGCCCGTGGCTATAAGTCGTCACAAGGCCGGATTTACGCACTGACTGACTACTGGGCTAAGGGTTGCTGAAATGTGTTGATGTTCAGTGTGTGTGTGTGTGTGTGTTGATGTTCAGTGTGTGTGCACGCGTTAGTTTTCAGCAGTCTTTATGGCTTGGTTTTCTGATGGCGAACAATATTTGTTTTGAGTCTGAGAAAGGCGGAAGGAGATTGAGGAAGAGGGAGGTCCTGATTTGTTATGGTGGTACCCACATCACAGCAGCCTCTGGCTGTGTAATTCAATACCTGGGTCCTCCTGCGCTACCTGGTTCATAATGTTTGGTATATTGCATCACGGCTTATAACTGAATCAAGGCTTTTCTCTGGAAAGCCTCGAGCTACAAGACCTGGGCTGCGTCCCTAATGGCAACCTATTCCCTCTATAGTGTCCTATGGGCCCTGCTCAAAAGTAGTGCCCTATAAAGGGAACAGAGTGCCATTTGGGATGCAGACCTGGCTAGCGGAGTTCCGTGTCCAGACTACACATATGGACGGAAGCTCTCCCCTGAAAGGAAAAGCCTATCAGTGTAATGGGGCTTGTCAAAATGGAGGGAGTTTAGTGTTTTTCGGGAGATATAGTAGGCCTAAGGCAATTAGAATAGCAGCATAACTGAACATATGTCCATTTACAAACGAAGAAACACATGTTAACAGGTCTTCAGGTCTGCTTTGCGCCGTACACACTTGCAGGAGTAAATACTGAGGATGTTGTTTCCCTTTTTTCCTGCGTTCTTTCGCCCCGAGCCCGTAAACTACATATTAAAGTCACTCCTTTCTGGCTGGCTGGCAGTTGATGAATTGCATATAAAACTGTCCCCCCATTGAAGAGGCTTTTAACAAGATGTCCAGTATGCCACAGGAATCTGTTACATTTCCCCCTCCACGCCACTCACAGCGCCGCGGTGATAAAGCAGATTGTATTAATGACCCAATCCCCGGCCCCGTGGGGAAAAAAGGGTGACCACCTTTCAGTTGGTGGCCATGTTTCATGTTTTTCCCTCCCGAACGATGTGGCATCACACCCAATTAATTTCCACGTCAAAACGTCAGGGATACTAAGCTAACTAGCTCGACTGAGTGTTCGTCGTCTAATTGGCCGATGTGATGAGCCACTACAGGCCACACACTAAGGCTGTGGCCCAATTAGCTTTGCCTGATCAAAATGGCAGGAACCAATGAGATACCCCTATGCATAATTCGAATAAAGTCACCTTATCTGATTAGCTCTTGCCCGGTCTGATCACACCCAGATAATGACTAGGTATAATCCCACTTCCCCCCAAAGATAAAATGAAGGGTTAATTCAAGCTTCACCCCAATAAAAAGAGCATTCTCCAAAACCCCATACTGGCTTTACTAAACTAATCAGCACAGCTTCTCTGCTTGTGAGTGTGTGTGCATAGTGTACAAAACATTAGGGACACCTTGCTAATATTGAGTTGCACCCCCTTTTGCCCTCAGAACAGCCTCAATTCGTCGGGGCATGGACTCTACAAGGTGTCGAAATCGTTCCACAGGAATGCTGGCCCATGTTGACTCCAATGCTTCCCACGGTTGTGTCAAGTTGGCTGGATGTCCTTTGGGTGGTGGACCATTCTTGATATAGACAGGAAACGGTTGAGTGTGAAAAACCCAGCAGCATTGCAGTTCTTGACACACTCAAACTGGTGAGCCTGCCACCTACTACCATACTCCGTTCAAAGACCCTTAAATATTTTGTCTTGCCCATTCACCCTCTGAATGGCACACATCCACAATCCATGTCTCAATTGTCTCAAGGCTTAAAAATCCTTCTTTAACCTGTCTCCTCCCCTTCATCTACACTGATTGAAGTGGATTTAACAGGTGACATCAATAAGGGATCATAGCTTTCACCTGGATTCACCTGTTCCTAATGTTTTGTACACTTCGTGTATGTGTGTAGAGAGCCGAGCGGTCTCTGCCTAATATCTCAATGAGAACACACGCTCTAATTGGGGATCGTGAAGAGATGAAGACAACCCCGTAGTGCCATGTGTGTGGAGTTCCCTCGGCACCACTGTTCACACAGACTAGCTCTGATATTTCACTTCTGTCCACCACACAGCATAGCGAAGAGTGCCTGGTAAAAATAGCTAGCCCAGTTACGCTCCCATTTTTCTCCCGCTGTCTTAACAAAACTTCTGTGGGAGTTTTGCTGCAGTGAGAGGTCTGGACTCTCAGCTGGGATCGAATTCCAGGGGACCAAGCACTTACTTGGAGCTCCATCCCTTTAACTGGGCTCCATCGCTTTAAATGGCCATAATCAATAAGTCCTTAGGGGACACTGGCAGACAAGGCCTATACAGCATGGCCAGGCTAGACGTAGGCGACTGGCTCTCTCCAAAGACACACGGCCATCTGATCTCACATCAGCTATTGAGAAGAAGAAAGCAAGATAAGTGGGAGAGAGAAGGAGGGAGGTGAAACAAGGGAGAGAGCGAGAGTGAGAAATGGAAGCGAGCGCGAGACAGTGGTGAGGAATTGTCTATCAGCGCAGCCGATGTCCTCTTATAGCGTGAGCTATATGGAATGGAAACACGAAGGAAAACAGATTGTTTCATCTGTAGCCACATGAAAATCAGCGAAAACAAGATCAATAACTCAATGCATACACACACTCCTATTGAATATGCATTCACCTGTATTGTGAATAGGCCGTCTAGGCTTCACCTTGATTTACCCAGTTTATCAATAGAGATTTACCATTCTAATAAATGTACCATTATGCTGTTAGATTGTCTTACTTGTGAATCACTAAAACAATACAGAAAACAACACTACAGAAAATGAAGGAACAGCACGCCAGAAATCAGCTCAATGTGATTGAATAATCCATAGAACCTAACCACTTCTGGGAAAATTGGAAAACTCTAAACAAACAACACGAAGAGTTATCTATCCAAAACTGAGATGTATGGATAAACCACTTCTCCAATCTTTTTGGCCCTATAACAAACAGCAAAAACATTTACATGACCAAATAACAATCTTAGAATCAACTACTAAAGACTACCAGAACCCACTGGATTCTCCAATTACATTGAATGAACTACAGGACAAAATAAAAACCCTCCAACCCAAAAAGGCCTGTGGGGTTGATGGTATCCTAAATGAAATGATAAAAACACACAGACCACAAATTCCAATTGGCTATACTTATACTCTTTAACATCATCCTCAGCTCTGGCATATTCCCCAATATTTGGAACCAAGGACTGATCAACCCAATCCACAAAAGTGGAGACAAATTTGACCCCAATAACTACCGTGGGATATGCGTCAACAGCAACCTTGGGAGAATCCTCTGCATTATCATTAACAGCAGACTCAAACATTTCCTCAGCGAAAACAATGTACTGAGCAAATGTCAAATTGGCTTTTTACCAAATTACCGTACGCCAGACCCAAGTATTTACCCTGCACACCCACCCTCTTCAACATATATATCAACGAATTGGCAAGGGCACTAGAACAGTCTGCAGCACCTGGCCTCACCCTACTAGAATTTGAAGTCAAATGTCTACTGTTTGCTGATGATCTGGTGCTTCTGTCCCCAACCAAGGAGGGCCCACAGCAGCACCTAGATCTTCTGCACAGATTCTGTGAGACCTGGGCCCTGACAATAAATCTCAATAAGACAAAAATAATGGTGTTCCAAAAAAGATCCAGTTGCCGCGACCACAAATACAAATTCCATCTAGACACCGTTGCCCTAGAGCACAATTAATCTAAGACCCCTTTATAAGCATCTGCGTTGTTGACCAATAGTATTACTGTAAAGTTAACCTCCAATCAGACATCAGACCTACAGTTGAAGTCGGAAGTTTACATACACCTTAGCCAAATACATTTAAACTGAGTTTTTCACAATTCCTGACATTTAATCCTAGTAAAACTTCCCTGTCTTAGGTCAGATCGGATAACCACTTTATTTTAAGAATGTGAAATGTCAGAATAATAGTAGAGAGAATTATTTATTTCAACTTTTATTTATTTCATCACATTCCCAGTGGGTCAAAAGTTTACATACACTCAATAAGTATTTGGTGGCATTGCCTTTCAATTGTTTAACTTGGGTCAAACGTGTCGGGTAGCCTTCCACAAGCTTCCCATAATAAGTTGGGTGAATTTTGGCCCATTCTTCCTGACAGAGTCAGGTTTGTAGGCCTCCTTGCTCGCACACGCTTTTTCAGTTCTGCCCATACATTTTCTATAGGATTGAGGTCAGGGCTTTGTGATGGCCACTCCAATACCTTGACTTTGTTGTCTTTAAGCCATTTTCCCACAACTTTGGAAGTATGCTTGGGATCACTGTCCATTTGGAAGACCCATTTGCGACCAAGCTTTTACTTCCTGACTGATGTCTTGAGATGTTGCTTCAATATATCCACATAATTGTCCTTCCTCATGATGCCATCTATTTTGTGAAGTGCACCAGTCCCTCCTGCAGCAAAGCACCCCCACAGCATGATGCTGCCACCCCCGTGCTTCACGGTTGGGATGGTGTTCTTCGGCTTGCAAGCTCCCCCCTTTTCCTCTAAACATAAAAGAACGATCTTTGTCCCCATGTGCAGTTGCAAACCGTAGTCTGGCTTTTTTATGGCGGTTTTAGAGCAGTGGCTCCTTCCTTGCTGAGCGGCCTTTCAGGTTATGTCGATATAGGACTCGTTTTACAGTGGATATAGATACTTTTGTACCTGTTTCCTCCTTTGCTGTTGTTCTGGGATTGATTTGCACTTCTTGCACCAAAATACGTTCATCTCTAGGAGACAGAATGCATCTCCTTCCTGAGCGGTATGACGGCTGCGTGGTCCCATGGAGTTTATACTTGCGAACTATTGTTTGTACAGATGACCGTGGTACCTTCAGGCATTTGGAAATTGCTCCCAATGATGAACCAGACTTGTGGAGGTCTACACTTTTTTTTCTGAGGTATTGGCTGATTTCTTTTGATTTTCCCATGATGTCAAGCAAAGAGGCACTGAGTTTGAAGGTAGGCCTTGAAATACATCCACAGGTACACATCCAATTGACTCAAATGATGTCAATTAGCCTGGCAGAAGCTTCTAAAGCCATGACATCATTTTCTGGAATTTTCCAAGCTGCTTAAAAAGGCACAGTCAACTTAGTGTATGTAAACATCTGACATACTGGAATTGTGATACAGTGAATTATAAGTTAAATAATCTGTCTGTAAACAATTGTTGTAAAAATGACTTGTGTCATGCAATGTAGATGTCCTAACCGACTTGCCAAAACTATAGTTTGTTAACAAGTTTTAATGACTCCAACCTAAGTGTATGTAAACTTCTGACTGTACATGATGTAACCTCTGCTTCTCAGAGGTGAGACAATGGGGGTTGGCAAGACAACACAGAGAATGTTGAATTCCTAAGACAACACAGAGGATATTCTTGTATATAGTTGATAAGAAGAGCCACTTCGGGGGCTGCTCTACACCATATCAGCACAAATGCACATTTCACTTAATAAGATGCATGATAATTTGGGTTAACACTAGCCTAGACCTAGTTTAAAATATAAAAGATATTGACAAAAAAGTGTTACAACACACGGTACAGAAGTTTGAGAAGTCGGTATGCAATGTGATATTAGATAGAGTAGGCCGACATATCTGGGAATAAAATACAGTAGGTATGTATTATTAGAATAGATAGAACAGATTAAACAGATCGGCATATCGGAGTGTCGAATAGATACAGGTAGAGAGTAAATAAAATGGTGAATCATGTTGCATTTTGCCCGAGCTGCGAGGGAGCGAGACGTGTGACTTTGAGTTTCTCCTCTGGTACCATGTCGCGGCGGGTGTCCAGATGAGATGTGCTGGCCCAGGGCAACACACGCTGGCAGTGTTTAACCGGCCACGGTAAAACAGAGCACTACCCGTCCAATATGCTCGAGACAATTCTTATCCTTGGTCGACAACAAAAACCCTGGGTTTTGTTACGAATCATAATTCTGCCACCCCGTGCCCAAAGGTACATTTTAGGCTTTAAAGAAGAACACAAGTAAAAAAATCCTCCATTTGCAATATCGTATCAGTGTGGTGAACAACAGGCTCTGGGTCAACGGATGAGAAACATTACATCTGTGTTTTAGTGAAATAGAGGAAAAGGAGGAAAGGAGACTAAAAAAATTAGGCGGTCCAATGGGATTGAAAACATGACCAAGAAATGCATCTAGCCAACCAATTTGGCAACCCCTGTCTAGAGTGATGGATATGCCGTAGCGCACTTCATGGAAGTCAATTCCATTGGAATTTCACTCCACTCAGATGGGTCAATTTGTATTCATGTAGATGGAATTCTGAGGAGCACAATCATTCACTTTTATGGAGTATTAGGCTGTATAATATACGGCGTTAACTACTGCTGGGCCTAGCTCATTCACTGGCCTATTACCAACTCACCTTCTTACACACACTGGTACACAGAAACACGGGTAAACATGCATTGCACACAGCAAACAAGTGGACACAAGCTCAAGCACAAACACACCCGGGTAAACAGTACAGGCAGTCAGGCACACACTGATAAACACACACACACACTGGATTCACACGTCATCAACAGTATCCAGGCCTAAATAGCTTTCCAAAAGCTAACTAAGAGCTGTCCAACCCACAAAATATTATTGTAGCACATTCTTTTTGGGCCCAAATAAAATGGTAGGTCTTGATGCCCTTACAGGGTGATGAAGTGTGGATACAGTTTAGGCTATACATGTTGCTGCTGTTTTTAAAATGTTCAGCAGGGAATCACTATTGGTTTTCTTACCAAGACCCTCAGTCCTACCCACACTGCTAATGCCGATATCACTCACTCTTAACACAGTCCAATCACACAGCTCTAAAGGAAGTTATAGAGTTATTACTGGGAAGCTACGCTAACACCGACAGCATAATTATTGTGATTCAAACGTCTCAGTCTTGTAGGCCCACAAAATGAACGCTGCCAGAAACGCATTAGTGCGTCATTAGGTGTGTTTTTGTAATCATGTTCATTTAAGGCTACATGATTGCAAATGTATGAAAAAACACCACGAGAGAGCAATGTTCCCTCAAAAACAATTCAGCACGGAGCAAATTTCAGGTCTGCTGAGCACAAACTTTGACGTTGTGAAAATTCAGTGCAACTTCCAGCGCACGTTTACTATGAACACTGAGGCTGTACCTGCTTCAAGTTTTAACAGTGGCCATGTAGGCTACTGTGGCTATTTGATCATAATGTAGGCCTACCAGTGGTCTACAACTCTTTGCTGTATTTGTTTAGAAATCTCACAGTATCAACTTTGTTGTAGCTTTCTTTTATGCCTGCTAAATTACTGCACATGGTATTCTGACCCATCCGATTGGCCAGCGGTAGGCCTATAGTGCACTTGATTTGCTCTCTGGGCCCACCGAGAAGGCGGAGTCTGTACCTTCATACATATGAAATGGTTAAAATTGCAGCAGTTCCCCTACCCAGCGCTCAGGGCAGCTGAATCGGGTGCGTTTACCGCCAACAGCCCGAGACTAATAAAACAAAATAAGAACACAAGGCTTTATCCTTGGGTTTTTTACATAAATGTTTGACGATCGACTAGGAATGCCTTGGAGATCGACCAGTTGATTGTGATCGACCGGTTGATGACCACTGATCTAGAAAGTTGAGTGAAGTTCAATCTCGTCTTCTCTGTGGGCTGATATATTTCTGCGTGGCAGTCCCGGGGGAGCTGCTCGGCAGTCTCGGGGCTACTGCACACACGCGCTCGCAGCTTAGAGGGAACATTGCATTAGAGTATGGCAGAGCCTATTTTGATATGACTTTACCCCAGTCCTCAGCAGTCCAATCCCTGTACCTTTTGCAGAATATCAGTCTGTCCCTGATGTTTTTCCTGGAGAGAAGTGGCTTCCTCGCTGCCCTTCTTGACACCAGGCCATCCTCCAAAAGACTTCGCCTCACTGTGCGTGCAGATGCACTCACACCTGCTTGCTGCCATTCCTGAGCAAGCTCTGTACTGGTGGTGCCCCGATCCCACAGCTGAATCAACTTAAGGAGACGGTCCTGGCGCTTGCTGGACTTTCTTGGGCGCCCTGAAGCCTTCTTCACAACAATTGAACCTCTCACCTTGAAGTTCTTGATGATCCGATAAATTGTTGATTTAGGTGCAATCTTACTAGCAGCAATATCCTTGCCTGTGAAGCCCTTTTTGTGCAAAGCAATGATGACAACACTTGTTTCCTTGCAGGTAACCATGGTTAACAGAGGAATAACAATGATTTCAAGCACCACCCTCCTTTTAAAGCTTCCAGTCTGTTATTCTAACTCAATCAGCATGACAGCGTGATCTCCAGCCTTGTCCTCGTCAACTCTCTCACCTGTGTTAACGAGAGAATCACTGACATGATGTCAGCTGGTCCTTTTGTGGCAGGGCTGAAATGCAGTGAAAATGTTTTTTTGGGGATTAAGTTCATTTTCATGGCAAAGAGGGACTTTGCAATGAATTGCAATTCATCTGATCACTCTTCATAACATTCTGGAGTATATGCAAATTGCCATCATAAAAAGTTAGGAGCAGACTTTGTGAAAATTAATATTTGTGTCATTCTCAAAACTTTTGACCACGACTGTATGCAAAATGTACTTTTTCTCAGTTTAGCACTGGTTACCCTGCCCACACAACCCATGTGTAATTCCGGGTCTCTGGCAGTGTTTGGAACTGGCGATCTGCGGTGAAGAACGCAGAGTTCATCTCAGCTTATGGTGCCCTTAAGTCCCTTGAGTTTTTGGCCCTGATGGAGACATGGATCACCCCAGAGAACACTGCTACACCAGCTGCTCTTTCTTCATCTGACTACGTTTTCTCTCACAGTCTATCTGGTCGTCGCGGTGGAGGCACAGGTCTACTCATTTCTCCTAAATGGAGATTTTCTCTTTTCTCACCTGTCCATCCCCTCATTTGAATTCCATGCTGTCACTGTTACTTGTCCAGTCAATCTTAACATTATTGTCATCTATCACCCACCAGGTGCCCTTTGAGAGTTGATGAGCTCATTTCCTGATGGTTCACTGCTCTTTGTGCTTGGCGACTTCAGCCTCCCGACGTCTGCCTTCGATTAATTTTTTTCCAACTCCCTCTTTCCCCTCCTTGCCTCTTTTGACCTCACCCTTTCCCAATCCCCTCCAACACTTCCCTCATCAACTCATCCCTGCACAATGTTGGATTGCATCCTATCTGGCAGGCCGCTCCTACCAGGTGACGTGGACAGGATCTATGTCTGCACCACACTCTCACTACTGGCGTCCCCCAGGGCTCGGTTCTAGGCTCTCTCCTCTTCTCTCCCATCATTGCTTTGTGGATGACACTCAACTACTTTTCTCCTTCCCCCCCTTCTGACACCCAGGTGGCGACATGCATCTCTGCGTGCCTGGCAGATATCTCAACTTTTATGTCGGCCCACCAGCTCAAGCTCAACAAGACAGAGCTGCTCTTCCTCCACAGTGTCACCCTCCCAGGGTACAAATACAACATCCGTAGAGTACGACCCTACCTCACACAGGAAGCTGCGCAGGTCCTAATTCAGGCACTTGTCCTCTCCCGTCTGGACTACTGCAACTCGCTGTTGGCTGGGCTCTTATCCAGAAAGCTGCAGCTCGCCTGGTTTTCAACCTTCCCAAGTTCTCTCATGTCACCCCGCTCCTCCGCACACGCCACTGGCTTCCAGTCAAAGCTTGCATCCACTACAAGACCATAGTGCTTAACTACGGAACAGCAAAAGGAACTGCTCCTCCCTACATTCAGGCTATGCTCCAACCCTACACCCCAACCAGAGCACATATTCTTCCACCACAGGTCTCTTGGCCCACCCACCTTAAGGGAAGGGCAGCTCCCGCTCAACCCAGTCCAAGCTCTTCTCTGTCCTGGCACCCCAATGGTGGAATGAGCTTCCCCCTGAAGCTAGGATAGCAGAGTCCCTGACCATCTTCCGAAAACATCTGAAACCCTACCTTCAAACAGTATCTTAAATAATCCTCCTCCTCTATGCCAGTGATATGTGGTTGTCCCACCTTGCTATCTTAAAATGAATGCACTAACTGTATATCACTCTGGATAAGAGTGTCTGCTAAATGTAAAATGTGTCTAAAAGAAGGCAAAATACTTCAATAAGGAGCGTTGAGAGTATGTAAGTGTGAAGTGATGAATAACACAGCTGGATCTATAGAAGACATGGCGTGGGACATGGACTTATTGTGACAGATCACTTTTGGTATTTGAAAACAGACGAACTTTGGAGTGAACCATCACGTGACCAACCAAACCATTGAGTTTGTGGATTCCAGGCAAAGTAGCTTGAACCGAATAGCCTTGAACCAAATGGTGTCTTCGCCATACAATGTCTGGCAAAAATACTTTTTAGGAGGGAAAGACGTGCTATTTCACATCCGATTCTCTACCCTGACATCTTCCTCATTGTTCTTCCACATTTAAAATCCCTGGCTTATTTCAAGTCGCGGCAGGTAGCTTAGTGGGTAAGAGCGTTGTGCCAGTAACCGAAAGGTCGCTGGTTCTAATCCCCGAGCCGACTAGGTGAAAAATCTGTCAATGTGCCCTTAAGCAAGGCACTTAACCCTAATTGCTCATGTAAGTCGCTCTGGATAAGAGCGTCTGCTAAATGACTAAAATGTAAAAATGTAAAATGTAAGTCTCAGCTCCACAACATAATTTGTCAAATGGGTATCCAAATCCCCCCCAAAATAAACCCCCATCACCATTATTTACCATACTAACCCTTTAGCTAACAAATGTTGGAAATATCTAGCCTACACATTAGTGACCAGACGGATCTTCCTCTCCAATTATAACAAGCTAGACAGCCAACATGATGGGCTCAGACCCTGAAAAATCAGTGTGTGTGTTTTGGAGGAGAAAATAAAAATCTATATGCACTTTCGCTGTGTGTGTGTGTGTGTGTGTGTGTGTGTGTGTGTGTGTGTGTGAGTCCCATTTGATGGCATCTTCAATGTGGCTAAAAATAACAGATAAAGATATAAAGACCGCCTACTGTCACTTCTTTCTGTTTGTGAACCAGCTTCCTTTACAAAATATTACACGGATAGCCTAGCTTTTGTATGAAATAGTTGCATATAACTATCTACCATTCTTACATTGCCTTTCTGAGTCAATGGATTGCATCACTCATTCAGAAGGATTGGAAGTAAAGCAAAGGACACGAGGAGAAAGACAAGATGATACTGTAGCTACAAAAGAGACATGGTCATGTAATGTTGTCCAACACACACAATCTAAAAAGGAATAAAACATAGGCCCCAGCACAGCCTATCAGAGAAAAGGTCAACATAACAATTAATAGTCTGTTGTATAGAACCATAGAGACCCGATTAAATTACTGGGTAAAGTTCATGATGCCGTTGACCTTAAAAAAGGGCCCAAGTAAGGGTGGAAGCAAAATAGCCCCATAACATCCAAGACCCACCACCATATTTCACAGTAGGTATGGGGTTATTTTCTGCTCATGCATGTTTCTTTCGACGCAAAACCCACAACTGGTACGCATGGCCAAAGAGCTCAAAATGTAACCAACAAATGTAAACGCCTGGAGTTTGCTAAACGGCATCGGCACTTGGATTGAAACCGGTGCTACAGTCAGATGACATGAAAATATAACTCTTTGGCATGCACACCAGTTTTGGGTTTTGCATTGAAAGAAACGAGGGGGGAATTGCATTGATTATTACATTTCCAATGATTTACCGCCCGGGGTACCACAAGTGTGTAATAACAGGCCATCAGACTATCGCAGCTATTGACTCTGTACTGAGCTTTATGCTACAAAGCCTGATGTCACAGTGAGACGTGATGTCATAAAAGGTGAAGTTGTAGAAGGTGATATTCTAATCTACAATGTTGGGTTTAGCAGTTAGTACAGAGACATCGACGAGGTTGGGTAAGTCATATCTCATTGGTTGGGTATATTCTATATAGGCTACATCTAGCTGGAAAATTGATACTAAAGCTTTTGGAATTTGGTGATTTTGTTAAGGCCTGTGTTTTGTCTCAAAGATAAAGAATTTGTACTCCTTTGGTAGCAACACAAGCTTACACACACACACACACACACACACACACACACACACACACACACACACACACACACACACACACACACACACACACACACCTCTTCCTTAGAGAACATTCATTTGAGAACCAAAAAAGAAGACCTTCACTTCTACTCCGAATAAGTAGGAGTAGCCTCAGTCAGGAAGCCCGTTGTTTTAGTGAGAAGGTAGGCCTGCAAGAGCAGCAGGAGAGAAAGTTTTAGAAAGTATGCAGACTAATACGCAGATTCATAATAAGAGACGACGTACCATTCAAAATCCAGCTCCGTAACGGCATGAGGCTGGATGAAGAGGGAAGGGAGAGAGAAGAGTTATGAGGGAAGGGAGAGAGAAGAGTTATGAGAGGACGAAGAAGCCAGAGGAGGAATATAGGAGAGAAGATGGAGGTGAATAGAATGCAACGTTCGGTGGTGGAAGCTCAGGAGGAATACATCTACCTCTCCCCAGCTTGCTCAGCAGTATATTTGGCACGGTGCTATTTGGCAGCCCCTGCCAGGCTCTCTGCAAACAATTCCGCTTTTATTGGGCACTTTACAGCCTCACTCCCCACAGGTGCTCAGAGGCATTATTGGATAAGAGGCTAGCGGTCCGGATCCAGCTGTTAAAACTCTATTAAAACCAAAAGAGAAACACAGGTGGGTCAATGTGGTCAAATTTTATTGGGTTCTTCATTGTACCTGGATGGAAAGTGGTTGTGTGAGCCACATTTTTTACTTCACTGAACCTTTGAAGCAATGTAGCCAACTCCAGGACACTGTAGTGGAGTTAGGGAAGGATCATAGCGACCAGTAGCAAATCAGGTCAAGACAACCCCATTTCTAGACACATTATATTATGCATGTTTGAGAGCAACTACATTGCAATCAGTGTGCAGAATCATTGATCTACAAATCACAGTCCAAATAACATTGTGATCAAAATTGGATTTTGCACCTTGCCTTGCTTAAAACAACTGATCCCCTTAAACACATTGATTGTATATCTGTCATTTCTCCAAGCACTCTTACATTCAGTTTATTTTTCTCCCACTACAGCACCCGTCTCTCCTTCGCTTCAGCAACCTCTCCCTCACCCATTCCCCCCCTGCATCTCATTTCTTTATCTAAGCACCCCACTGATGCACACTCTCTCTCGCTCCCCTCTTGTAACGGTCTAGCATCTTCAATTGCAGTCACAGGACACAGAACTGTGTGTGAATGTGACAATGTGGGTGGTTATCTGACCCGGGGCAGCGACCAGAGCAACGGGGCAGCATGGGTAATGACTCAAAGGGGACATTCCTCAACTCCCCTGTTTTCCCACTCAGTGAGAGTGGAAGAAGAGCCATTTAAAGCTTGTTTAGTCCTGAATCAGGAGTGATGGAGACACATGCTTTCGCCTCCTACGGATGTGTTAATGTGCTTACTGGGTTATGCCAGTCACTCTGTTCAAGGCCCACACACATACAATTGTACAAGTGTGTACACACATAGACAAGCACACACTTGTGCATGCACACACACACACATTCACACACAAAATGCTGTGTGCTCATTATGAAGATAATGAGATGCACGTTGTCTTCCAAAACACATCTTTCTTTCATCTTGAGATTGGCAATCTTTATGAGATGTTTGGATGAGGACACATGATACTGAAATATACTCGAGGTCTCCAAAGATGGATGCTGTACCATTTCTCCATAAGTGACCCAAGAGAAACCTGATAACTAAGAAAACAGTTGGTTCTGTACACGGCAGACTTATTATGTATCCCTCAATCTCTGCTGCACTCCATGATTCTCTGCCTTCTGACTTCCACTGAGCCATGTTTGTGGTTCTGATGAAATATATGTGCAGTGTGACATCACATCACTAGGACAGCCCTATTGTGCCAGTAGCGGCTAGCCTATAGAGCAGGGGTGGGCAAACATTTTGGCCACGTCCTGATTTTTCGAAATTCAGAAAATTGCTATTATTGTAAAATATATAGGTCCATTATCATTTCTATATACTTTGGTCCTCTGTAGCGCAATTGGTAGAGCATGGCGCTTGTAATGCCAGGGTAGTGGGTTCGATCCCCGGGACCACCCATACGTAAAAATGTATGCGCACATGACTAAGTCACTTTGGATAAAAGCGTCTGCTAAATGGCATATTATTATTATATTATTATCTAGTTTTAGACGTTCAAGAGTAGCCTGGAGTGTTTTTTTTAAACCATAACAATCAAACCTCCCGAGGGCCAGATTGAATGGGCCGTAGTTGGGTCCTGCTACAGAGCCTTGTGTCGCTGCACAGTACATGTCCGATATAATTCACTAAACTGACATTTCATCTTCATTGCCACAGAATGATTGAAAGGCTTTGACATCAAGTGCCATTAGTAGCAGCCACTTGTGATGGATTGCCCTGCAGAGTACAATATTAGCGGGAACACTGGATAGGTAAATCAGATCCATCGTTTATTTCAAGCAAGAGTGCAATGGAAGTCATGGTCATAGAATTGTCACTCGCTGGCAATATCATTTCTCAAGGATCCGATACGGGCTGACGGACTATGTCTGGTACATGGAGGCACACACACACACACAGACAGACAGAGAGAAATAGAAAAGAGAGAGAACAAAAAGGACACGCTCAAGCAGATCCAATGGCATTTGTACAAAGGGATCTTTTTTATTTGTTCTCCCATTAAGAGAAAGGCCACATTAGTTTTGGCAAGATCATACTGCGGTTCCCAACATAAATACCATCCTGCAGGTGCAATCCATCATAGTTACATTCAAGCCGACGTATCAAAGACCGACAATTTACTGCAGCAAAGGACCAAGAAAGGGCAGAGATGAGAAAGAATAGAAGGGACAGTTAGAACAGGGGTGTCTAGCAGAAAGACTAGTAACTGACATGACTCACATGAGGGAAGGGATATTTCAAACCCCCATAGGAAAGATTAGCCCACCATGACTGGTATCAGGGGCCAGGAGTATGTCTGTCTGATGTAACAAAACCCCCCACAGTGGCTCAAACGGCTAAATTGGTGGGAACATAGGGACAGCGTTTGCAAAGTGTAAATTGCTATGGATAAGGACTACATTATAGCAATAATGGCAATATTAGAATATGCTAACTTTAGCACTACGGCTCTATCTGGATTATCATGGGAAGTTATATCCCCCTCTCAAATTGAAGCTGGCCACCTTTAAGTAGTGCAGATTTACAGATGGGTGCAGCCCCGAAAGCAATCTCATTCAGCTTTTGGAAATACAGTCGAGCAAATTTTTCCCGGGGGCTTGATAGGACTGGCTGGGGATAGGGGGGATACAGAAAGTTATTTCCTTCCTCCAAAACTCAAAAAATATGCACTCACCGCAAACGGCCAACTCGGCTCCGTATCTCAAAGTCATGCCAGAAACGTTGGTTGTAAAATTGTGCAATTTCGCTCAATATTGAGAGTTCAGCAATACATCTGATACCCACAGAAAGCCGAGACCCTCCTCTCTTCAACTAACAGTACACTTGCTTCCAAAGCAGTATTTTTCCCTGCAATTGCATTTTGAAATGTTGCACAATCAGAATGCATTTTTTCTCTCCCTATACTCAGAGCGCACATTCGGAAGAGGGAGTGAAAAAGGCTCGCTCATCACAGCCACCAGCTAAAATAGGCACTGTCAGGGGCAGGGCAGATACTTTCATGGCAGGAGTCAAATCAATGTATGTTTACTTAAAGTGATGCTCCAGAGCTTTTGAATAATTTCAGCCAGTAGTTTTGAAAGTGGTGCTCACTACCCAAAACGGGTCCCTGAAAATTGTGCACCATGTCATCCATTTCGTATATGCTCCATCCTGAAAATACAAATAGAAAATGACAATATGTTGTGAATTTCTAAGTGCTTAAGATCCCGGACTGCATCTTTAACTGTCTGACCAAATCATGGTTTTAGCCAGACACCACAAGAATTTAGTTGAGTGAGGTGACCAACTAAAATTTCTAACCAAATGGTTGCACTTGGAGCCCTAGCTATACAATAAACATGCCTTTGTTGTCCTGTGGCTGGGTATATACAGTTTTTAGCCGAGTTACTCATCAATGGCATTTAAAAAAAAATGTGTGAGCCAAAATGATCTGAAATTCGTTAGCCTGCCTTCGTCACATTAAAACTCTATTCAGAGCGGGGACACACTGCCAAGCACGCCGTTATAGAAATGGGATTCTAGTGCTGTGAGAGCTATTGCTGAACCTGAAGCCAGAGATTTGATGCTTTTTACCCCTCCCCTCCCCTCCCCCCTCCCCTAACTAAAGTGTATTTTGAGATAGGGGGCATATTAATAATGTATATATCCTAGAGCTCTGCTACCCGACCCGAGCCCGACAGGCCGGGCAGGGGACTTAATAATTTGATAACATTTTGAAGCCGACCCATTTGCTCGTGCTATGCTGCACAGTACAGTCATATGACTAAGATCATAACATGGTGTCAGAAGTGCTTCAACCTCGTCAAATAAAAGACAGGAGAGATTATATATAATAATGTTCCTTGAATTTTGTCGGAGTTTAGAGTGATGAAAAGTAGCTAACTGCTCTCTCATGTCTAGTCGGCCCAAGCGGAGCCGTTGCTATGGATACTCAGAGCTAGTGTTGTCACGATAACAGTATCGCGTTACTAGGAAGTAAGGAAGCAAAGGAAACAAAACATGAACTTGACTCAATTTCTTGAGGAAAACTGTCCTAATGTTGGAAAAAACAGCCTTATGTTGTCACCCAGTTATAGCACACAATATTTTACAAAAGTAGGTTTTAAAACGACCAGAGTTTAGCCTGCTTCGTGTTCTTTTTTGCCAAGGAAAATCTGGTATCATATCCTAACAACACTACTCAGAGCCGCCATTATCAGATAACATGCAGAGCGAGCAGCGTCCAGGGAGCAAATGACAGAGAGGAGCAGCTAATGGATTTACTATCAGAGGAAGATATTTCTGATTTCGGGATTCGGGCTGGGCCTTAAATTTGGCAGAAGCAATTGGGCCTGGATAGGGTAGGGCCTGAACGCCGTACGCAAGGGTAGGGCTTAAAATGAACACCAGCTGTGTAAGGACATCAGGGATAAAATTGTAGACCTGCACAAGGCTGGGATGGGCTACAGGACAATAGGCAAGCAGCTTGGTGAGAAGGCAACAACTGTTGGCACAATTATTAGAAAATGGAAGAAGTTCAAGATGACGGTCAATCACCCTCAGTCTGGGGCTCCATGCAAGATCTCACCTCGTGGGGCATCAATGATCATGAGGAAGGTGAGGGATCAGCCCAGAACTACACGGCAGGACCTGGTCAATGACCTGAAGAGAGCTGGGACCACAGTCTCAAAGAAAACCATTAGTAACACACTACGCCGTCATGGATTAAAATCCTGCAGCGCACGCAAGGTCCCCCTGCTCAAGCCAGCGCATGTCCAGGCCAGTCTGAAGTTTGCCAATGACCATCTGGATGATCCAGAGGAGAAATGGGAGAAGGTAATGTGGTCTGATGAGCTAAAAATAGAGCTTTTTGGAGGAAGAAGAAGGATGAGTACAACCCCAAGAACACCATCCCAACCGTGAAGCATGGAGATGGAAACATCATTCTTTGGGGATGCTTTTCTGCAAAGGGGGCAGGACGACTGCACCGTATTGAGGGGAGGATGGATGGGGCCATGTATCGCGAGATCTTGGCCAACAACCTCCTTCCCTCAGTAAGAGCATTGAAGATGGGTCGTGGCTGGGTCTTCCAGCATGACAACGACCCGAAACACACAGCCAGGGCAACTAAGGAGTGGCTCCGTAAGAAGCATCTCAAGGTCCTGGAGTGGCCTAGCCAGTCTCCAGACCTGAACCCAATAGAACATCTTTGGAGGGAGCTGAAAGTCCGTATTGCCCAGCGACAGCCCCGAAACCTGAAGGATCTGGAGAAGGTCTGTATGGAGGAGTGGGCCAAAATCCCTGCTGCAGTGTGTGCAAACCTGGTCAAGACCTACAGGAAACGTATGATGTCTATAATTGCAAACAAAGGTTTCTGTACCAAATATTAAGTTCTGCTTTTCTGATGTATCAAATACTTATGTCATGCAATAAAATGCAAATGAATTACTTACAAATCATACAATGTGATTTTCTGGATTTTTGTTTTAGATTCCGCCTCTCACAGTTGAAGTGTACCTATGATAAAAATTACAGACCTCTACATGCTTTGTAAGTAGGAAAACCTGCAAAACCGGCAGTGTATCAAATACTTGTTCTCCCCACTGTATGTATATATTCTTAAATCCCATTCTTTACTTTTTTGTGTGTATTGGATATATGTTGTGTAATTGTTAGATATTACTGCACTGTCAGAGCTAGAAGCACAAGCATTTCGCTACACCCGCTATAACATCTGCTATGTGACAAATAACATTTGATTTGATTTTATCTGTTCTGTGTGCGGTTTGTCAGGTTGGGTACAGTCTGACGGCAAATACATTTTGGTGCAAATGGATGAATAAAGATCTAGCCTCTTCTTTTTAAGCTGGAGAGGGCTGTGTATACAGGGACTAGAGAGTATTTGGTGAGCAAGTGAATGGCTTAGTCATCCTTATCACATCAGCAATGCACCACATACACGTACTGCATGTGGTAAAGACACCAATCTGTCATTATCAAACACACAACATATTACACAGGGTTGTGTAAGGCTTCATGTGTATGCAGGAGGGCCTGCGTGTGTGTGGTTGAGGGGGTGAGTGGGCATAGTGTGACTCACTCCACCCAAACACAGTGCGGTGCCACTCATGCCCGCCTGCGTTGGCACTCACACTGTGGTGCCCGCTGGAGAGAGAAGCAGAGAGCCAAGAATATTCTCTGTGCCAAAAGTGCTATACTTGCTTGGGCACACAAGGTTGAGGTTGTCACGACATGCTTGGTGTGTATATAACAAGGGTGTATATTTGAGCATCCATATGCATGTGGTGTGTGTGGGAGACGTGGGCCTTGTCCTCTACATAAGGCTGTTTCGCATCTGCTGGGATATGCAAGCACACACACAGATCACAGTAAGTACACACGTACGCAGCTGCTCTGGCTCAGTGACAGAGCAGTGGGCAGTGCCACCCACACAGCTTCACTTACACACACATTAGCTATCTTAACAGTACTAGTCTCTCTCGACATTAGCTCTAGACTTCGAAGAACGCTCGCGAGATGTAGAGCAATGTTACATAATTGTATTGGTTTTCATTCTATATCCTCATTGTATAGGCCTGGAGGATAAGCCCATAGACAGACATAAACAATATATACATCACAATATGTATATCATTGGACGAGCTGCATGCATCTCAATGCATACATTACTGTGTTTTGCCAATTGCCTTTCTTCTTTATTATTTAGGTCATGGACCAAGTCATTAATTTCTGCTGGTTATCAGCACAACACACAGAGCCTTGGGGAACCAAGGTTAGGTGTTAGAGGACAATGCCCAATAGAATGGAGTGCAAATCATACACTCAGAACCAGAGAGAAACTCGAGAAAGAGAGATCAACAGCGAGAAACAGCGACAGATAGACGTAGCTAAATAAAGAGAGAGACACCAAGAAAGACAGAGACCGAGAGAGAGCGAGGGCTGCAGCCTTAGCCATGGTCCCCTGGGATGGGATGGGATGGGCTGGGCGGTTGGAGGTGCATTATGGGAACAAAGCGGCCAACAGCAGGGCATCAGTTGTGATTAGCACTCTGGCGCAGTGCGAGAGTCGACAGGTGGACACTAATCAGGTGCTCAACTAACATATATCTGGGGGAGTGAGCAACGTAAAGAGGATGGGGGAAAAATAACACCCCATGGTTCTTAGAAACTCAAGTACAGACTCCGAGGTATTCTGGCCAGGTGATATTTTGGGTGAGTTGGATGATTAATGGAAAACATTTCTTTGGATAAATTATTGTGGGGGAAAAAGTAGATTATGCTGTGAGCATCAAAATACTTAAGTCCTCGCTGGAATAACTTTGTTCTTCCATGAACCAGTGTTGTGTGTGTGTGTGTGTGTGTGTGTGTCTGTGGTAGGCCTACCTGTCTCCGGATGATGTCTAGGTTGTCTCTGCCCTGGTTTAAGAGCTGCTCCACCATTTTAGGGTCTTCTACGCTCCGGTTCGCCCTGAAGGCATCCTGCACCCGGCGCAAGGCGTACGTCCTGAATGAAAACACACAAATTATACACTTATCAACATACCCATAAAACAGGAAAACATATTCGGCATTCAGTATACATATAAATAACTAAATCTGAAGCAATCGATTAACGTGGCACTTGTCAAAGTGGGGAAAATCCTAATTTAACGCCACACTAACAATGCATCGTACACACAATGAAAATGTGGAAACCACAGCACAATCCGGTTCAATGCACCACAAAGCATTCTGTCTGCTACATAAAAATCCAAGAACCCCATTTACAAGACTCATTTATACCGACAGTTCGGCGGAAGGAAATACCCCACCTCAAGTGGATTAGGGAAAAAATGTTTAGCCCGAGGGCTGTGTCGTGTGAATCAGCCTTCTAGTTAAGGGTTTGCGGGTAATGGGGGGGTTCTCCGTTTGCTGGAACGCAAGAGGCTGGAAACGAGTGGCTGTTATCCTTTTATCTGGCAGCCCGAGCCCTGTGTGAAGCGGGCAGGAAGTGCAGTGTGAAAATCAAAGAGGCTTCCTGGCAACCAGGGAGGCTCCTCTGCTGAGAGATGAACTGTCGAGCAGCTCCTTATTGACAGCCAGGACCTAGCTTTTTTCCCCAAAACACAAGGCGGAGGATGAGTAGAAAGCGATCAAGCGAGTGCGAAAGAGTATGAGTAAGTGGGTAGGGAGGGAGGTACTTCAAAAACTGCTTGAAAAAATTAACAGTGCAGTTCTGACAAAAGCCCACTGAAGAAAAAGTAGCAGAGCAGTTGTTGTTCTGACTGACAGGAATCTCAAAAAGGATTTGAAGCAAACAAATAACATGTCGATTTGGTGCTTTTGCATTATCTAATTATTAGTTGCTGAGTTAGTACAATTGGATCTGCTTAACTTTTTTTTTTTTTTGGAGCATCTGAATTTTCAGTTCACCATGACATACTTTGGAAAAAGTAGCCCAAAGGCTTCTAATGGCTAACCACCAACAGAACTCAACAAGAAAAATCCAAAACCTAAGATGCATGGAACTCGTTCTCTGGAGTACATCGATGCCATAATTCATAAGAAATTATTGTACTTTAACGTAAATCTTAGAACATCACTATAGGCACATTTGCATATTTTGCAAAATCGCTAGGCCCAATGAGATCAATGGCTAGACTATCACGTCAATGGCTAAGCTCAGTGATTGAATAGCTCAATTATAATAGCGCTAGCAATTCACGGGAAACTCACTCATCTAGTTAAATAGCCTACATAAAATAGATAAATAAAGCCTCAGTTGACACAGGTCTACATTTGCCATGCTTTGTGTATTTGATAAGCAGGGTTGGATAGTAATTACTGTAGCCTGTCAACTATGTGTCTGTCTATCCCTGTTCTCTCCTCTCTGCACAGGCCATACAAACGCTTCACACCGCGTGGCTGCTGCCACTCTAATCTGGTGGTCCCTACGCGCACGACCCACGTGGAGTTCCAGGTCTCCGGCAGCCTCTGGAACTGCTGTTCTGCAGCCAACAAGGCAGAGTTCATCTCAGCCTATGCTACCCTCCAGTCCCTCGACTTATTGGCGCTGACGGAAACATGGATTACCACAGAAAACACTGCTACTCCTACTGTTCTTTCCTCGTCTGACCATGTGTTCTCGCATACCCCGAGAGCATCTGGTCAGCACGGCGGTGGCACAGGAATCCTCACCTCTCCCAAGTGGAAATTCTCTCTTTTCCCCCTGACCCATCTGTCTATCTCCTCATTTGAATTCCATGCTGTCACAGTCACTAGCCCATTCAAGCTTAACA
This sequence comes from Coregonus clupeaformis, assembly GCF_020615455.1. Lineage (NCBI taxonomy): Eukaryota > Metazoa > Chordata > Actinopteri > Salmoniformes > Salmonidae > Coregonus > Coregonus clupeaformis. The sequence goes on from NC_059225.1 coordinate 28,659,576, forward strand.
TCCTTGTCATTTATCACCCTACAGGTTCCCTTGGAGAGTTCATCAATGAGCTTGATGCCTTGATAAGCTCCTTTCCTGAGGATGGCTCACCCCTCACAGTTCTGGGTGACTTTAACCTCCCTACGTCTGCCTTTGACTCATTTCTCTCTGCCTCCTTCTTTCCAATCCTTTCCTCTTTTGACCTCACCCTCTCACCGTCCCCCCCTACTCACAAGGCAGGCAATACGCTTGACCTCATCTTTACTAGATGCTGTTCTTCTACTAATCTCATTGCAACTCCCCTCCAAGTCACCGACCACTACTTTTTATCCTTTTCTCTCTCGCTCTCCTCCAACACTACTCACTCTGCCCCTACTCAGATGGTAATGTGCCGTCGCAACCTTCGCTCTCTCTCTCCCGCTACTCTCTCCTCTTCCATCCTATCATCTCTTCCCTCTGCTAAATCCTTCTCCCTCCGATCTCCTGATTATGCCTCCTCAACCCTCCTCTCCTCCCTTTCTGCATCTTTTGACTCTCTATGTCCCCTATCCTCCCGGCCGGCTCGGTCCTCCCCTCCTGCTCTGTGGCTTGACAACTCATTGCGAGCTCACAGAACAGGAAATGGAGGAAAACTAGACTACATGCGGACCTGTCATCTTTTCACTCCCTCCTCTCTACATTTTCTTCCTCTGTTTCTGCTGCTAAAGCCACTTTCTACCACTCTAAATGTCAAGCCTCTGCCTCTAACCATAGGAAGCTCTTTGCCACTTTCTCCTCCCTGCTGAATCCTCCTCCTCCTCCCTCATCCCTCTCTGTGGATGACTTCGTCAACCATTTTGAAAAGAAGGTTGACAACATGCGATCCTAATTTATTAAGTAAAATGACACTGCTGGTCCTGCTCACACTGCCCTACCCTATGCTTTGACTTCTTTCTCCCCTCTCTCTCCAGATGAAATCTTCAGACTTGGGACGGCCGGCCGCCCAACAACCTGCCCGCTTGACCCTATCCCCTCCTCTCTTCTCCAGGCCATTTCCGGAGACCTTCTCCTTTATCTCACCTCGCTCATCAACTCATCCTTGACCGCTGGCTATGTCCCTTCAGTCTTCAAGAGAGCGAGGGTTGCACCCCTCCTCAAAAAACCTACACTCGATCCCTTCGATGTCAACAACTACAGATCAGTATCCCTTCTTTCTTTTCTCTCCAAAACTCTTGAGCGTGCCGTCTCTAGCCAACTCTACTGCTATCTCTCTCAGAGTGACCTTCTTGATCCAAACCAGTCAGGTTTCAAGACTGGTCATTCAACTGAGACTGCTCTTCTCTGTGTCACGGAGGCTCTCCGCACTGCTAAAGCTAACTCTCTCCTCTGCTCTTATCCTTCTAGACCTATCTGCTGCCTTTGATACTGTGAACCATCAGATCCTCCTCTCCACCCTCTCCGAGTTGGGCATCTCCGGCGCTGCTCACTCTTGGATTGCGTCCTACCTGACAGGTCGCTCCTACCAGGTGGTGTGGCGAGAATCTGTCTCCGCGCCACGTGCTCTCACCGCTGGTGTCCCCCAGGGCTCAGTTCTAGGCCCTCTCCTATTCTCTCTATACACCAAGTCACTTGGCTCTGTCATATCCTCACATGGTCTCTCCTATCATTGCTACGCAGATGACACACAATTAATTTTCTCCTTTCCCCCTTCTGATAACCAGGTGGCGAATCTCATCTCTGCATATCTAGCAGACATATCAGTGTGGATGTCGGATCACCACCTCAAGCTGAACCTCGGCAAGACGGAGCTGCTCTTCCTCCCGGGGAAGGACTGCCCGCTCCATGATCTCACCATCACGGTTGACAACTCCATTGTGTCCTCCTCCCAGAGTGCAAAGAACCTTGGCGTGACCCTGGACAACACCCTGTCATTCTCCGCTAACATCAAAGTGGTGACCCGATCCTGCAGGTTCATGCTCTACAACATTTGCAGAGTACGACCCTACCTTACACAGAAAGCGGCACAGGTCCTAATCCAGGCACTTGTCATCTCCCGTCTGGATTACAGCAACTCACTGTTGGCTGGGCTCCCTGCCTGTGCCATTAAACCCCTACAACTTATCCAGAACGCTGCAGCCCGTCTGGTGTTCAACCTTCCGAAGTTCTCTCATGTCACCCTGCTCCTCCGCACACTCCACTGGCTTCCAGTTGAAGCTCGCATCTACTACAAAACCATGGTGCTTGCCTACGGAGCTGTGAGGGGAACGGCACCTCCTTACCTTCAGGCTCTGATCAGACCCTACACCCAAACGAGGGCACTACGTTCATCCACCTCTGGCCTGCTAGCCCCCCTACCTTTACGGAAGCACAGTTCCCAGTCAAAGCTATTAGCTGCTCGTGCACCTCAATGATGGAACAAGCTCCCCCACGACGCCAGGACTGACCACCATCCGGAGACACTTGAAACCCTACCTCTTTAAGGAATACCTGGAATAGTATATAACCCCCCCCCCACCACACCCCATAAAATAATAATAATAATTGTAAGTCGCTCTGGATAAGAGCATCTGCTAAATGACTAAAATGTAAAAATATAAAATCATCTACATGTAATCAGATTACAAAACAACAGTAACTGTAATCAGTTTTGTACCCGCTAAAATATTGTAATCAGGTTACAGATACTTTTGAAAAACTCTGGGATTACTTCTTGGATTACTTTAAAATTCAGAAAGGATGTTTGTGCAAAAATACATTATGACACCTTTGTTTTCTCAATGACATTCAATTCAGCATAGAAAAAATGTGCACGTTTGTTTATTCCCGTCTGAGCGAGTCTGACCACAACTCAGAGATCACTTTGACGACACATCAAATGCGTTTCATGGATCCTTTCGGTCTTCTTCTAATGCCTCTTAAGGGGAAAATAATCAAAAAGTAACGGAAAGTAATCAGATTAGGTTACTAAGTTTGGGTAATCCAAAAGTTGTTACTGATAAAAATTTTGGACAGGTAATTAGTAAAGGATTACATTCAGAAAGTAACCTACCCAACCCTGTTGATAAGCCATAGAGACCAGCTGGAGGCACTCGGCGAGGTCTGCTTAAGACCGCTGGTCAACTAGTCTACACAGTGCACTTCGTCCATGGTGTGGGAATAATTGATTCATCAAAAGAACGCGAGGATGGGGCCTTTTAGGACAGCCGGAGAAGCAATCACCCCATCTGCCATTCAGTTGTGACAGGAGAGCGGGGAGCTCAAGACAGATTATGGAAGGAAGAATGACGCGTGTTCTAGAGAGAAAAAAATGCATCTTCCTGCCTTTACCGAGTGAGTAATCTTGGATCAAACAAAAGTGAATCATCAGATTAGCTGAGAACCTAAAGCAAATGCAATTTCCTGCACCAAAGGGATACTTTAGTTTTAGGCCCAGGCCTAGACCACAGACATGTCTGAATACCAGTTTTGATTGAATAAAGTGCCCCTATTCTTAAATAAAGAGCTCTCATGGTCATGAATGTGGCCTTAAAGCTATACCATAACCAAAAAGACTGGGTGAAATTCAGCCAGTGTCAGCTTTTGACTGGCCGTTGGCAGGAAAGTGCTCTGGAACGCACCCCCCAGGCTTAGCTGACAGCTTATACACTGAGTGTACAAAACATTAACGGCACCTGCTCTTTCCATGACCGACTCACCAGGTGAATGCTATGATCCCTTATTGATGTCACTTGTTAAATCCACTTGAAATCAGTGTAGATGAAGGGGAGTGGACAGGTTAAAGGAGCCTTGAGAATTGAGACATGGATTGTGTATGTGTGCCATTCAGAGGGTGAATGGGCAAGACAAGATTTAAGTGCCTTTGAACGGGGTATGGTAGTAGGTGCCAGGCACACCGGTTTGAGTCAAGAACTGCAACACTGCTAGGTTTTTCACACTCAACCGTTTCCTGTCTATATCAAGAATGGTCCACCACCCAAAGGACATCCAGCCAACTTGACACAACTTTGGGTAGAATTGGAGTCAACATGGGCCAGCATCCCTTTGGAATGCTTTCAACACCTTGTATAGTCCATGCCCCGATTAATTTAGGATGTTCTGAGGGCAAAATAAGAGTCTGTTTAAAAAAGGTTAAGGCTACAAAACTGTGTACATATCTGACTGTGTTGGCAAAATCATTACATATCCATTAAGCCAAGCGGGGAGAGGTTGCCCGCTGACACAGTTCCAGGACCAGTCAGAAACATGCAGCTAACCTACGCCAATGTGGATCTCAAAACTGAACTTGGAGCCGTGTTAAGTAGCAATGATATCCTTTGCCACCGGCGTCTTATGACAGATATCTTGAACCAGTCATGACTATTCAACAAAACAAGCAATCCTTTTCAAGTTTCTTTACAGCAAATGTATTAGTTACATGATTTTATAACTTGCAAAGGAGTTTTAAAGTTGAGGGTGCAATGAGTACGAAAACTAGCATAGTTCAGCTAGCCAGCTAGTTTAGCCAGGGAAACAAGCTCGGGCCTAGTTTGATGCACATGCGCCACACTTGCGCTTTGGGCTAATTATTGTAGTTTTTATGCCCTGATATCAGGAGATGGCAGACAAAAGATTGATTAAACAATTCAGAGACTGAAACGAATAAATCAGATTACATATTTAAGGAGAGCGAATTGATATACAATCCCAAAATCAGCTGTAACTCAATAGTAAAACAAAGCTTAAAAACTATGTTTGAGTGAACCCTGAATAGAGAACATGAATGGTGAAGTCGCTTCCGGACACGGTAGACTCCTCCTCACCCCTATTTGCATTTCTTAAGTGTCATTTTCGTTATCGTGTGGGTGAAGTGCCCTGGCACTCTGGCTCACGGTTGAAAGACATTAGCGAAGGCAGATTCTACATGTCGAATTGGGAAAGATGACCAACACCACCCAGTAAGTGGTCCCTGCCTACAACACACCGCAGGGACAGCAGAGGATGGTCGGCCACTGACTGTTTTTGGCAGATTTCCTGTGGCGTGTTACTTCCAACCTTTAAGTCGGTGAGGTGAGATGTCAATTACATTTTTATAGGGAAGACACATCCCCCCACACGAGCATGTAGGTACCTAAATGGCAGGGTTTATTGTTGACATGGTTGTTGTTTTTTGCACTGATGTGCAATATTCTTGATGTTCGAGTTGAACAGAAATGGCCGGCTGGGAACCAAAATGACCCACATCACTATTGGGGGAGGCTCCACAGTACAGTACAGCATGAGGCAGTGATTAGTGTTCTCCAGATACATCTCTCCTAATGAGGAATGAGAAAGAAAACAAAAGGAGAAAAAAAAAGTTGCTTTGAAATGACGAATATTAAAACATGGATCAATGACAATACAGACTAGGTGTTCTCAAAGCCAAACAAGGCATACAGCATTCTGTACTGTTTGAAGACAAAACATGGTATCTACCCTCTAGCTGTGAACATGGCTGAATATGGATGCACTCCAATCCCTCAAACACAACATGTCTGCAGGGAACCGCTCAGACGGATGTGGAGAGATTTCACAGGGAACACTACTCCCATGTGGCAGGAGGGTGGATTTCCGTTATCACTTATTTATCCGAGGCTTTCAAGTTTTAATTCTTGACAGTCTGCTTGATGACTAAGAGCCGTCGCACATGACTCGTCACCGACTCCACGCTAGCACAGTGTTAGCGCTGGAAGCCACAGGGGAAAAGTTATTTTTAATGCAAGAGATGACCTACTTCTGCTAGTCCGCTCTTGCGGGGATAAGGTTCATCTTCTGCAGTGTGTCTGCAATAAAGTCTACATCGCTCCCTCACAGAATATATCATCTCTCTCCATCTGTCTTACCTTCGCTCTGTCTTTCTCTCCATCCCTCTCGGAGTCTCCCCCTCTCCATCTACCTCATATTTTCTCTTACTGCAGCACCTCTGCTATTCATTCATGTTATTCCCTCTCACACTCTCTTTCTCTGCCCACCTCACACAGTCTTTCCCTATGGCTCTCACACGGCATGCCCACATCCCCTTCTCCTGAATTGTGCAATTGAACACTCCCTATCATGGATTTGAAAGCGTTGAATTGGTTTAAGCGTCGGCTGGAGGGTGTTTCCACCATTGTTAATGCATGAGAAAGGGTGAGAATCGAAAAGCAGCCTCTCATGCGCCCTCTTGTTTCTCTTCCACATTTGCCTGTGAATGCAGTGATATTGCTGCAGCCAATTTGAAGCACTGTCTGGGCACATACTTACTTGAGGTTTTTTGACCATGAAGTTAAAACAGCCCCTTTTAGGTCTATTACAGGATACCTCACCATGCGCAACACACAGTTTCTTTAAAGTGGAACTGACAGCGTTTTAACTGCTTTGCAGATATGAAACAAACAGACAATCAGCAGTAAAAAATATACAATTCCTAGTTTATTCCAGAAAACCAACTTTATAAAAGAGGTTTAAAAAAAAAAAAGGGTTCTATTTGACTCAAAATTCCATGACGTACAGTAAGGCATTGTTGTCAGAATAGATGGATGCAGTTCAATGCATGATTCATATAATTCAATATTTTTCTTGGTAGTCAAAAATCTATTGCTATAAGGTTGTAAATCACAGCTGGTCTGATACATTGTTTGCTGCCTCCACCCAGTCGGGATGCACTGTTTCAGATTCAATGACTAAATATTTGGAACAAAAACGGACGACTGTAACTAAGGCTGGGAATGTCAATACAATCAAACTAGCAAGGGCAATGATCACAAGTCAGTCATAATGTGTCAAACACAAGGGCCGCGGGCCGAATAGGACACACAAGCGAGTCAACAGTTGAGTCACCTACTTTATGGAATTACAGTCTGATGCACTTGCATCTGTGAATTCAACATCAATTGTGCCACTTTCATTCGTCCCGTTTACAGCATGCAGTGGATGGAAAGCGCACAGACACATGCCACAGTCCTAGCTAGGCTACTAAAATGTAGCTTTGGTTTTAAAGCTTGACAATGAATAACCGAAACATGTTGGGTTATTACAGCAACATTTGAACATATCTGCAAGCATAGCAGCAAAGGCTGGACAAATATTATTTCGCTCTTCTTTTGTTTTAATATTTTTAAAATGCTATATACAGCATCCTATGTACGTAAATTGACATTATAAAAGGGCCATATGTTTTTCAAATAAAACAATTGCCAGTTTGGGTTGGAGTTGCACGTTTTTTAATATTAAAAACTAATTGTCTATGTCATGTCTGGCTTGCGAATTTGTTGTGTTTTTTCAATACGGCCCGTGCACTGATTGAGTTTGACACCCCTGGGCTAGCGTATCTATTTATTTAGCAAACTAAAAACAAGGAGCCTAACGTTAGCTAGCTGCGGGGAGGATGTCATGCCATTGGAGGAGTGGGTGAGTGACCGACTTTTTCCCCTATATCGTTTTTCAGTGGCTACAGCTAGAGATGCATTTGCTATTTGGTTAGCTAGCAAGAAATGTGAATCACTTTGCTAGCTATGCTGAACTTGAACGACTTATCCACAGTTGGCATATCTCTTAGTTGTCAATCAAATGTATTTGGCAGGCAGGCAAGTTCCCATTCAGTTGTCAAAACATAGGTTGGGACCAGCATGCATTGGCAGGCAAGCTGCAGAAGGACGAGCAGGCTACTATTCCCCATCATTTATCAGTGCAATTTTGACGGCCAACTAGCAGAAAAAGTTTGAGAGGGTTTATCTAGCTAGTGTTCCCTCATTAGATTTTAGTTCACCTCGCTCTGGCTAGCATTAGTTGTTGATCTTGTTGAGGTGCATTTGCAACAGAGAGCCTACTTATTCATAGTTGTTTGATCAATAGGACTGTGAAGTTCCCAAATGTAAGAGGACTCCTGTGGTATTTACATATTTGCAGAAATCCATTCAGGTGCATTTTGTGGCTTTTGGCGAATGCGTTCTAATGATCTAAAGTCACGCTGTTGCTACTGCCTGTAAACACACAGTCCAGTTCAAAGTGAATGAAGGCAGGCCTGTGTGGTATAAATGGCTTATTTGCATATAGGCTTACTGTAGCTCTGATTGGCTATGACGCACCAGTCTGTATAGACATCGGTCCAGGACAAGACAGATGTTTTTATTAGGTTTTATTTACTGCAGTGTCTATTAATTGTCCAAACGCACGGCCGTTTTCCTACTCTATATTGCTATAGAATTTTCACAAATGCCTTAGTATACGTCATTCTCAAACATTCTATGAATTTATTAAAACGTGAAAGTGACCATATCTAAGTGCTCGCTTGTCAGAAAATGTTTTTAAAAAAGTTGTAATTCTTCCTGGTGATGTATGTGAACAGATTTTTTTATAAGATTTCATGTTGCTAAAACGCTGTCAGTTCCACTTTAAGCAAAGTGAGAGAGGGTTCTCTTTAAGCCTTCAATTATTAAATCAGGGCTGTTCTTTGTCACATACAGCATCATGCTTTGTTGCACAATGTAATATTCTAACTGACATGAGTGGAAACGCTGGCTCTCCTTACCTCACACCGTACACAGCACAACCAAATTAACTTATTTTGTTATTGTCAAAGATATGTTCTCAATGAATTAACTGGCTAAATAAAGATTTGCATAAATAGGCCTAAAGAAACAACTTATTGAGCGGTTGGGAGAATAATAGCCTGTGGGCTAACTACAATTGCAGACAAATGACCAGTTAATAATAATAATAATAATAATAATAATAATAATAATAATAATAATAATAAGCCATTTGTAGGCCAGTTGACCAGTTGTAGGCTATCATAGAGCAGTGATAAAGGCAAGGTAATTCATAATTGCAGTTGTGACGCACATCTAGTTGCACAAGACTAGCCTATATGAATGTGGTTCTGACATTTTAAACACCTCTCAAGCCGTTGTGAGATAGATAATCTGGGCAGCGCAACTGCAATAAAGACTACCTGTACTGCACACTCTTACTGTCTTTTCCATTTCAGCATCTCAGATAAGGCCCCATCCCCTCCCCTATATTACCATTTGCAATATGGTAGTAGCTCCAATTAAAACGGATAAATCCACACAAAAAAAAAATAGTCCATTGTTAACAGTCCCAAAATGATTTGCATGTCAGCAGTCAAGTTTTCAAGATATTGGACTTTCAAGAAGCAAATTGTCACTTACATCATCATGATGATGTAAAATGCATTATATGGTGCAAAACGCATCATAATGATGTGGCAAGTGACACTTTGCTTCTTGAAAATCCTATATCTTGAAAACTTTACTGTTGGCATGCAAAACATTTTGGGACTGTATCAACAGCAGACTCATTAAATAAAATACCAAAATATAGTTTTAGAGTGGAGTTTTTCAATTTTACCTCTGATAGGTTAGTTAGGTGTGATGTCCCTTCATAATGCTTACACCGATCTATATATTGTAGGCAAGAGAAGGATGTTTCTGGACATGGCATCTAAGCTAGCGGTGTTATTATGGGCCACAATGTTCAGCAAAGCAATAGGGTGAAGAAACAGGGGGAAGTCAAATGTTCTTTGAATGACCGGAGGTCTATAGGGCCATCCTAGCCTTGATTTCAACAGTTATCCTTGCAAAACGCTTAACAGTCAGCGAACATGCGATAAAATGACATACCTCATCCCAAGCACCCCGATTCAGGGTCCCCAAATCCAGTTGCTTCCCCACATCTTCCAGTAACTCTGCCTGGTAAGTCAACAATAAAGAGGTCACGTTTAGAGCTCTGATTGATAAGGCCAAGGCTTTGTATGTCTTACGGAAAGGCAGAAATACACTCCATCTTTCCAGGGTGCCAGTAGTGTTAGAAGCACAGTGTGTGGGGTGAAGGTGGTCAGCCAGTGACGGCTACATCATGGGATGGTCGCAACACCCAGATTCTTTCATATTGTGCATGTCCATGCTCGGGAAACCCCTAGCCAGGATATTGATGGTAAGGGGCTTATCCCATGAGCTCCTAGCCTCTGAGATAGTCTGGGACTGAGGGAAGAAGTTGCTTAGCGGGGGCTATGTGGGATGGGAGTCTTTCATATACAGTCCATCATATACAGTGCATTAGGAAGGTATTCAGATCCCGTCCCTTTTTCCACATTTTGTTATGTTACAGCCTCATTCTAAAATGGATTAAATAAATAAAAATCCTCAATCTACACACAATATCCCATAATGACAAAGCAAAAACAGGTTTTTACACATTTTTGCAAAAGTATAACAAAACAAAAAACAGAAACACCTTATTTACATAAGTATTCAGACTATTTGCTATGAGAATTGAAATAGCAACTCCGGTGCATCCCGTTTCAATTAATCATCCTTTAGATGTTTCTACAACTCGATTGGAGTCCATCTGTGGTAAATGTAATTGATTGGATATGATTTGGAAAGGCACACACCTGTCTATATAAGGTCCCACAGTTGACAGTGCATGTCAGAGCAAAAACCAAGCCATGATGTCAAAAGAATTGTCCGTAGAGCTCCGAGACAGGATTGTGTCACGGCACAGATCTGGGGAAGGGTACCAAAAAATGTCTGCAGCATTGAAGGTCCCCAAGAACACCGTGGCCTCGATCATTCTGAAATGGAAGAAGTTTGGAACCACCAAGAGTCACCCTAGATCTGGCCAAACTGAGCAATCGAGGGAGAAGGGCCTTGGTCAGGGAGGTGACCAAGAACCCAATGGTCACTCTGACAGAGCTCTAGAGTTATTCTGTGGAGATGGGGAACCTTCCAGAAGGACAACCATCTCTGCAGCACTCCACCAATCAGGCCTTTATGGTAGTGGCCAGACGCCAAATGTCACGTCTGGCCTGAATGCCAAGTGTCACGTCTGGAGGAAACTTGTCACCATCCCTACGGTGAAGCATGTTGGTGGCAGCATCATGCTGTGGGGATGTGTTTCAGAGGCAGGAACTGGGAGACTAGTCAGGATCGAGGGAAAGATGAACGGAGAAAAGTACAGAGAGATCCTTGATGAAAACCTCCTCCAGAGTTCTCAGGACCTCAGACTGGGGCGAAGGTTCACCTTCCAACAGGACAACGTCCCTAAGCACACAGCCAAAACAACGCAGGAATGGCTTCGGGATAAGTCTCTGCATGTCCTTGAGTGGCCTAGCCAGAGCCCGGACTTGAACCCAATCAAACACCCCTGGAGAGACCTGAAAATAGCTGTGCAGCGACGCTCCCCATCCAACCTGACAGAGCTTGAGAGGATCTGCAGAGAGGAATGAGAGAAACTCCACAAATACAGATGTGCCTAGCTTGTAGCGTCATACCCAAGAAGACTCAAGGCTGTAATCACTGCCAAAGGTGCTTCAACAAAGTACTGAGTAAAGGGTCTGAATACTTACACTACCAGTCAAAAGTTTGGAAACACCTACTCATTCAAGGGTTCTTTATTTTTAGTTTAAAAAAAATTACATTGTAGAATAATAGTGAAGACATCAAAACTATGAAATAACACACATGGAATCATGTAGTAGCCCAAAAAAGTGTTAAATAAATCCAAATATCACAACAGATTCTTCAAAATAGCCACCATTTGCCTTAATGACAGCTTTGCACATTCTTGGCATTCTCTCAACCAGCTTCATGAGGTAGTCACCTGGAATGCATTTCAATTAACAGGTGTGCCTTCTAAAAAGTTAATTTGTGGAATGTATTTCCTTCTTAATGCGTTTGAGCCAATCAGTTGTGTTGTGACAAGGTAGGGGGGTACACAGAAGATAGCCCTATTTGGTAAAAGACCAAGTCCATATTATGGTCAAGAACAGCTCAAATAAGCAAAATGAAACGACAGTTCATCATTACTTTAAGACATGAAGGTCAGTCAATACGGAAAATTAAGAACTTTGAACGTTTCTTCAAGTGCAGTCGCAAAAAACATCATGCGCTATGATGAAACTGGCTCTCATGAGGACCGCCACAGGAATGGAAGACCCAGAGTTACCTCTGCTTCATAGGATAAGTTCATTAGAGTTAACAGCCTCAGAAATGGCAGCTGAAATAAATGGTTCACAGAGTTTAAGTCACATACAAATCTGAACATCAACTGTTCAGAGGGGACTGTGTGAATCAGGCCTTCATGGTCAAATTGCTGCAAAGAAACCACTACTAAAGGACACCAATAAGAAGAAGAGACCTGCTTGGGCCAAGAAACACACGCAATGGACATTAGACCAGTGGAAATTGGTCCTTTGGGCTGGAGTCCTTTAGTGAGACACAGTGTGGGTGAACAGATGATCTCTGCATGTGTAGTTCCTACTGTAAAGCATGGAGGAGGTGGTGTTATGGTGTGGGGGTACTTTGCTGGTGACACTGTCTGTGATTTATTTAGAATTCTTGGCACACTTAACCAGCATGGCTACCACAGCATTCTGCAGCGATAATTTGCTAAAATTTCTAAAAAACAGTTTTTGCTTTGTCGTTATGGGGGTATTGTGTGTAGATTGATGAGGAAAAAAACAAACAATTTAATCAATTTTAGAATAATGCTGTAACGTAACACAATTTGGAAAAAGTCAAGGGGTCTGAATACTTTCCAAATGCACTGTAGGTCCCTTCCGGGGTCCTGGCCACCCAAGGGAGCCAGCCACGCGATATTGAGTCTGGCCGCAAACGTTAAGGAGCCCGTATTCCAAGGGGAGACCAGCGGCTCTTCCTTTTTGGGGGCGGGGGTACCTCAGGACTTAAGAGGGGAGAGAACGGGGTCTTCGCCCTCCATCTCAGTCTCAAAGCCGCGGAAACACAATATTAATCCCGTCATCACCCTCGTCACCCCCTAGCTCACCTTCCCCCGACCCTACGTCATCAGACAGTGACACCATGACCAAACCTGCGTCATCGTGCGCATGTTGATTTTGTCTATCCCTACCCGACACATTCATGACACGCAGGTTAAAATACCAAAACCAACTGTGATACAACTAGCCTATATTAATTTTGGACATTTAGTGGACATGTAGCTAGCTTGATGTTGCTAGCCAATTTTTCCTGGGAGATGAACATTGGGTTGTTATTTTACTTGAAATGTGTATGGTCCCGGATCTTATTTTCTCTCTGCTACAGCACGGCAAGCGGTACCGGAGCGCCAAGTCTAGGTCCAAAAGGCTTCTTAACAGCTTCTACCCCCAAGCCATAAGACTCCTGAACAACTAATCAAATGGCTAACCAGACTATTTGCATTGCCCCCCTCCTCCTCTTTTACGCTGCTGCCGCTCTCTGTTTATTATCTATGCATAATCACTTTAACTCTACCTACATGTACATATTACCTCAATTACCTCGACCAACCTGTGCCCCTGCACATTGACTCTGTACCGATACCCCCTGTATATAGCCTCGCTACTGTTTTTTTACTGCTGGTCTTTAATTAGAATTTTTTACTAATTTTTACTTAACACTTATTTTTCTTAAAACTGCATTGTTGGTTAAGGGCTTGTAAGTAAGCATTTCACTGTAAGGTTTACACCTGTTGTATTCGGCGCATGTGACGAATAAAATGTGATATCATACTAATTTCCGGATTCCATCCCAACATTTTATATACAGTATGACCAAAGATGTTTATAACAACTAATCTGTGGTAGAGTGGCGACCCGTCATTCAGGGCAGGTGCCTGTTTTGCATTTTATTTTGACATTAATACGTGTCACATATCAGTTTTCAAACAATGACAAAACATATAATTGAGTTAATAAAGCTGCATACAAACATGGTCTCTTTTTTTCCTTTCTTGAGTAAGGCAGCTCCAAAAAGCGGGTGCTTCAGCCTAGCTCAGTGCTTTCTGTGGTGGTGGGGCAGCCAGCGGAAAATACGGAGCATAGGGGTTGGTAATGTTCTCTAGTTGCGCCGTGATTGGCTCAGTGTTCTGTCACTCATGGGGATACTACCTCACCGCCAAATGTAAGGTTAGAGCTCGAAAATTCATGCCCCTTGGGTGCTGCCATAGAGTTACATTAGAAGTGCCCATCCAAGAAGGCTCAAAGTCATTGGCCACAGATAAAATGACATCAAATCATGTTATATCTAAAGTAGCTTTGATTGGACTTAATATGTCAACATCATACTTTCAAAATCTTAGCTAGCAGTGATCATCATGAATCAAGTCGACAATCTACTGGCAAATTATTTTTTTTCCCTTGTCATATGAAGAGAAATAATGAAGATAAATTATAGGTAAAACATATCGGTGCTCATCGGCCATTGGACATTAACATTACACAACAAGTTGGAAATCGCAAATTCAACAATGAGTGGTTTGGAAGGAATCAGTGGCTAACTGCAAGCATTGCAAAGCAATCACTAGTCTGCAGTGGAGTGGGTCTGTCGTCCCAAGTCTGGGTTTAAAGGTCTCTTTTCCAAGTTAAAAACGATAAACATTCAACATTGGCCATGCTGTCAATCCAGCATGATTTCTGCCGCGCTCAAAACATCTTAACTCAGAACTGGGAAATCTGATTTCAGTGAGTTCAAGACAACTGGGAAGTCGGGAAAAAACGAGCTCCAACTAGGAAAATATGTTTTGAACGGTCATCCAACTCGGAATTGTAAGTCAGGAACTCGGGCCTCTTTCTAGAGCTCCGACAATAAGATCACTGACGTCATCATGATTCAACCTTGTTTTGTTTTTTCCGAGTTCCCAGTTGTCTTGAAAGCACCATAAATCCAGAGAATGCCAGACTTTGATGACAAAGTTTGATAATAAAATTTGCCCATGAAGGACCGCCGCGTCACCTTCCTGTTCAAGTGAGCACAGCACAACAAGATGAGTCCAAAAATGTATTGTACGCTGCTGCATAAATGATGTAATATGCCAGGTAGATATGTAATAATATGCCATTTAGCAGACGCCTTTATCCAAAGCGACTTACAGTCATGTGCGCATACATGTTTTTTTTTAAACGTATGGGTGGTCCCGGGGATCGAACCCACTACCCTGGCGTTACAAGTGCCATGATCTACCAATTGAGCTACAGAGGACCACTTATACTGTAGCTAAGAAAGTAATACTAAGTGCAAGTTGTGTAGTAAGCTGTTAGTAGCCCATGTGCCTCACCCTAATAATTTGGTCCCGTTTCCCCTCTTAAATTTCCCCTACTGTTCTGACTTGGTGGTGCACATGCAGCCAACAACCTTTTTTTTTGGTTGAGAAATTGAATCATCAAACATTGTAAGAGCTTTCATTATCTGCTTATATGCCCCCTTTATTTATCCTACAGTTCTGACTTGGTGTACAGGGAGAATACTGTAAGAATAGCCCATGTTCTGAATTCTGTCGCTGTACATTTCAAAAGTGCTAAACAAATTGTTATATTGACTACGTCCGTCATAGCTCGCTCATTAATGTCTTAATTGAAATTACGGAGTGCCTCTTATCCACTCGTTGTCCCCTTATGCCATAGTTTGTACATCTCAATTGTCAGTAGAAACCACATTTGTTTAAGCAAGTCAGCCATATCAGCTATGTTTTTTTTTTTTTTTAAGGCAGTAAATGAGGCAGAATGAACTGTTTTGCTGCCAGACAAGGCTCTGCTGATAGCCAGGTGTAGCGTTGGGACTGCTTTATGTAGGCCCTAACAGTTTGTGGGCACCGTTAGTCACCGTTATAGTGCAATTAATGAATTGGTTAGTGTTGTGGCTTTGCTGGCATACATCTATTTTGCCCCACCAAGATTGACATGCTAAAATCGCCACTGCTGTGGTATGACTTTACTTGCATAAACACCGTTGATGGAAACGTAGCCTGAACTCTGGAAGTACTCTAGCGAGGCTATGGCCAAAGGTGCTAAACAGCCCAACCACGACTAAACTATCTGAAGTTAACTCACATTCATATAAGTCAGTTTCCATTAGAAGTCAAATTTCATTTCTGCACAACCCAATCTGTCAGTTTGTTGACCAGCAATGCCAATGAGGCTATGTAAACAAGGTCTCCCAATAGCTAGAACACAGACAATAAGGACACAGCTAAGCTTTTACCTGTAATTATAAGAGGGGAATTTCTTGCTTTCTTTCATAAGTATACGATACAGCGAAAGCACCTGCGCTCTTGTGGACGCTGCCATCTTGCAAACAACGGTCCGACCTTCGTTCCTGCTCAGGACCTCGAATAAATATTGTTAGTGAGCGCCAGTATAAAATCGTTCGTTTTAGTTTAGCTTTAGAAAGCCTCTAAGATTGATGACTATAACAAAGTCTCATAAAGATACAAAAATGACTATATTCCATGAGAAGTATCCACTAGTTTTTTTCAAAACAGCTGTAAATATTTCTTAATTTATGCAGGCATATTTTCGGTCTTCAGAAAACAATCCACCGTTCCACAGTGGTAAAAGGTGAGCTACATTTCAACTGTGCTTTTTGTAATGTTGGTGTTTTTTTCCACACGAATTTCTTCTTTGTAAATGACGAACAATGCCATGTCTGAGTCTTAATACATTGGCATTGTCAAATATGATTCAACCTTCCAGGGCACCCCATTCATAATCATAACTATGTTTCTATGGTTAGCATTTTGGTTAGCATTACGAAAACAGTTGTAGCAAAGATAATAACTAGTTTGCTAGAGTTAGTTCCAGTCTATGTTATTGCATTTCTTGTTAATGTCAGGCACAGGTAAAGTGAACAGCAGCAAACACCTTTTTAGACGTTCACATCTTCCTACTGTAGCTAGCTAGCTATCACCTGCAACGCTGGTATTATAGAGTAGGAATGGATTTACTTGAAATAGATATCCACACACTTCGTTACTTAGCCCTATATAGGACGCCAAATTCATGATAGTAGTAATAATAATTATATTATTACTACTATTATATATTTTCTTTTAAAGGGGCAATCAGCAGTTGCTACATCCATTTTTGGACTTATAAATGTATTATATGTTCCCATTGATTCTTGAAGAATATACCTTATAAATGCCTCATGAGCTTAGTTCAACTGTCGTATCCCATCAGAACCCCAAATATTATATTATTTTACTCCAATGTTTGTAAACAAAGTAAATGTAATCAAATGCTGTATAGGCTCAAAACATGGTTAACTTTAATTTAATATAATGGATGGTCAGTCCATAGCTCTGTCTTTGAATTTGAGAGTGTGTTGCATTTCTCCAGCCCCATCCCACCGATTTTTACCGAACCAGTGGCTGGGATAGGCTTTGTTATCGTTTCATCTGCTGATTGCTGCTTTAATGTAAATGTTTGTTATGAATTTGGCGTACTATGTAGGGCTTACACTTCCTCTCTGCCACACATGACCTTCCCATGAACTGGTTATTCAACAAGCACATGTTGTATGGGCACCAGTCATAACACATGACCCATTCCTATACATTTCATGCATTGGTCAGAATTATAAATAACTCCCAAGCAATCAGCTGTTGATATCTCATGTTGGTTTACTGTCACAGTCTGTAAGGTTTCAAGTCAATTTAACTAGGCCTATCTAATGAATAGGCTATCCCTTGAATTTTAAGAATTTGACATACACTACCAGTCAAGTTTGCACACACCTACTCATTCAAGGGTTTTTCTTTATTTTTTACTAATTTTTACATTGTAGAATAATAGTGAAGACATCAAAACTATGAAACAACACATATGCAATCATGTAGTATCCAAAAAATTGTTAAACAAATCAAAATATATTTCATATTTGAGATTCTTCAAATAGCCACCCTATGCCTTGATGACAGCTTTGCACACTGTTGGCATTCTCTCAACCAGCTTCATGAGGTAGTCACCTGGAATGCATTTAAATTAACTGGTGTGCCTTCTTAAAAGTTAATTTGTGGAATTTATTTCCATCTTAATGCGTTTGAGCCAATCAGTTGTGTTGTGACAAGGTAGGGGGGATATACAGAAGATGGCCCTATTTAGTAAAAGACCAAGTCCAAATTATGGTACCTTTTATGAGATTAGCTATCTAAGCGGTACAAGTATCTGAAGTGGTGATTACCATTGTTGTACTGTATGTGTTTGTCGTCATAAGGCTTTGCAAATTATGTAAGCTATATGTTACAAAAAAAGTGATGTTTCTCTCATACAGACAAACAATATCACATTTCTATTCAAGTGGCCAGTTTATTAGGTACCCCGTGTGAGTCACGTGGCCATGGCTTGCTATATAAAGCAGGCAGACAGGCATCGAGGCATTCAGTTACTGTTCAATTCAATGTTAGAATGGGCAAAACGAGTGACCTAAGCGACTTTGAGCGTGGTATGATCGTCGGTGCCAGGCAAGGCGTTTCCAGCATCTCAGAAACGGTCGGCGTCCTGGGCTTTTCACAGACGACAGTGTCTAGGGTTTTTCAGAGAATGGTGCTACAAACCAAAAACATCCAGTCAGCGGCAGTCCTGTGGGCGAAAACAGCTGGTTGATGAGTATGGCGGGCCACAAACAGGCAAATAATGGCACAGTGCAATGGTAGTGTGCAGAACGGCATCTCGGAATGCACAACTCGGCGGACCTTGTCACGGATGGGCTAGTGTAGAAGACGACCACACCGGATTCCACTCCTATCACCACGCGATCAACAACACTGGACAATTGAGGAGTGGAAAAACATTGCCTGGTCCAACGAATCCCGGTTCAGGCTGGTGCCGGTAGTGTAATAGTGTGGGGAATGTTTTCCTGGCACACGTTAGGTCCCTTGATACCAATTGAGCAACACTTCCATGCCCCAAAGAATTCAGGCTGTTCTGGAGGCAAGGGGGGTTTGACCCGGTACTCGATGGTGTACCTAATAAATTGTGAGTGTATAGCACATAAATCTTCTATTTGCTCGTGAAAATGTCATGCAATGCACTTGCCTCATTGTGTTTTTGCTTGTGGCTTAGGCTCTGATGGTGCAAATCATACAGAGGGTGGCTGTAAAACATGGCTGAACGACCAGCCTTTTGGGAAACAAGCCCTCTAGGCTAAAGTCTTCCTGTAGCGTTGAGGTCAGCTAGCTTAGTGTCTCAATGTGATTTCACCTTTACCGACATCAGAAGTAGTCTAACTATTGTCTTTGGAGTTCAGAGTGCTGTTGGGGCCATGCTAACACATACACTATCTGTAAGGTTAGAAGGAGTACGTGGTACCCTTGGAAAACACTGCATTGAATCTGACCAGATGAGTCAACATCAGCCTATTTTTATTTTAAAGACATGGGCTACATTAACGCACAATACATCCAGTAGGATGCAGATGTGGCTGTTACTTTTAGAATATATATATATATATATATATATATATATATATATATATATATATATATATATATATATATTTTTTTTTAGCCTGGAATCCATGGTTGAACAGAGCATATCAGCTTTTTTTATTCATCCATTTGCACAGAAATTATTCCATCAAATTACCCAACCAGCCATCCTTCAGTCACCACAATAGACTAAGCATCACCCTGTCCTCACAAGTGACATGGCACAACACAGAGTGTAAGTAACACTGACACAAATGGCACACTCAACTCTATTGGTTGGCTTTCTGGGTTCTGTCCATCTCTTCTATTCAACTTGACCAATGCAGGCATTCCCTGTCAAATAAATCCTGGGTATTCTACAGAACACCCTTTTTTTTTTTGCATTCATCATTTATACCTTGACATTTCACAGTGGCGGAATCGGGCCAATGGAGTAAATTGATTCATCATTCACAGAGCCAATTAAGGTGGGAAAATTAGAGCCCAGAGTTCAGATGTCAGGAAGGAAAAAAAGGCAGTCTCTAAACAATGACTGATAATGGTACCGAACATCCAAATCAATGAGGAAGGATTTCACCCAATCACTCAGTTTTTTTATTTATTTATTGTGATCTCCATCACAAATCTTTTAGCTCTTGATGGTCAGTAGTCATTTCCATTTCATTAAAAAAACTCACGTTTGTGAATGTTACGTTTCCATATACATTTTACATTTTTAGTAGACACTCTTATCCAGAGCGACTTACAGGAGCAATTAGGGTTAAGTGCCTTGCTCAAGGGCACATTGACAGATGTTTCACCTAGTCGGCTCGGGGATTAGAACCAGCGACCTTTCAGTTACTGGCACAACGCTCTTAACCACTAAGCTACCTGCCGCCGATATATAGAATATCTCTTTTAATTTGGCTACCTTGTGTTTTGCCACTCCACATATGTAAAGGGAAATTGATATCTCATTTATGATACTTCGCCCTTCCGCTAAAGGACAATGTCATCCATTGAGGTCCAACAAAAAAGCAGACCAAAGGTAGCCTAATTTCTCAAATGACTCCAAAGCTTCTGTGCTGCTTACATACACTATATATACAAAAGTATGTGGACACCCCTTCAAATTAGTGGATTCGGCTATTTCAGTCACACCCATTGCTGACAGGTGTATAAAATCGAGCACACGGCCATGCAGTCTCCATAGACAAACATTGGCAGTAGAATGGCCTTACTGAAGAGCTCGGTGACTTTCAACGTGGCACCGTCATAGGATGCCTCCTTTTCAACAAGTCAGTTTGTAAACAGTTCTGCCCTGCTAGAGCTGCCCCGGTCAAGTGTAAGTGTACTCAAGAAGGCGTCAGAGAACCTTGGACCTTGAGTAGCCGAGTCTGACCGCATGGGAGAGCCATAACGGCAGGTCTGCAGCCACTTGGCCCCTTCAGAAGACGAGTCAGTCAGGAGTGGAGTCTCCTCCTATTGATTTCCTATGGGGCCCTCGTTACCCGCTGACATGGTGGGTCTCGCGGTTAGTGAGGAATTTGGACCAAGAGAGGTGGCGCCCTCCGCCAGGCATGCGTCGTCGAGGAGTTTGCGTGGGTGGGTGGTTCAAAGTCAGCTGAAAACTCAAACTGATGAGGCCTGACTCCCCTCCCCTCCATAGTATATTATGGAGTTGTTGCTTGGCTTTGTGGTGAATCCATGGTTCCACCCCCCACCCCCCCACCCCCAGCACTGAGGTGGTCGCTCTCCTCTCCGCTCCGCCTGACAACACAAGGTCTTTGATCCAATCGATTTTGTCTCATGTACAGGCGGCCGGAAGGATCCAGGCCAGTGGGTGACCGGAACTGAAACACAACTATACCCTCTTCCTCACTCCACTCATCACACAGATCGAGAGCCCAAAGTCTTCCACACCATTCACCCTGGAGAGGTAGGTACCTGACATGCTGTTTTGCCCATGTTGAACATTGTATTGATCTACTTGTTTTGTTGTTGTATTTTTACTTGGTGCACTCAGTGCACTGCAGGTGCAATAACCTTTCAGGTAAGAGGGTGTGTGACTTGATGCTTGATGCACTATTATGATTTTATTACTTAAAGGGGCAATATGCTGTTCAAACAAAACATTAACAAAGCGGTCGCAGGTCACCCTGCCTCTATTTTGGTAAAGAGCTGAGGGGTGGGGCTGGAGAAATGTAACCACTCTCAAATTCATAGACAGAGTTATAGATGGACTGACCATCCATGTGATCAAAATGATAGTTTAACCATGTTTTGAGGCTATACAGTGTTTGTTTACAATTACATTGTTTACAAACAGTGGCATAAATCTGCTTATATTTTGGGTTCTGATGGGGTACGACAGTTGCACTAAGCTCATAAGGTTTTTACTGTATATGTTATATTCTCCTAGAATCAGAAATATATATATATATATATATATTTTTTTTTATAAAACATGTATAGGAATCGCAGAGAGCCTCTTTTAAAGTGTAGTTAGTCACTGGACCCTTCAGTGCTCTTACACTTCCAGTATCCCCAAAAAGGACATTTGATATGAACACAAAGACAAAGTTGCTCCAATGTTAGGCCAACAATAGTTGTGGTGTTATTCCACCACAAATATTTTTTATTTATAGTAGGATTTATTTCAAAATATCCACATTGAGCAGTGATCATTTATGCACACATAAAATGCAATGGTGCAGATAAGCTGCATAATTCAGTTGTGTAATTGTTTATTTCCGTGCATTTCAAACTTGCTTTTTGTAGTATTTAAAGTGACTTGCTGTGCTTTGACAATAACAACCACTTTTTACGCTGTCAAAATGTCCCCCTACTATCTCCATACCATTGCGTTGCCAACACTGCATTAAAGGGATAGATCACTTTTTTAAATGCTTTTGAGTGCACTTTTAGGTGATTCTTACCATTTCTACTTGCATTGCTATATGCTTAAAAAATGCTAGCCAGAAGATGCTGGGCATGACTAAATAACCAGCCAACAACCTTTAAAATCTTGTTTAGATGAAATGAAAACACCTTAGGTAGGCCTAAGTGGAAAGTTTGCATAAACAAAAAGAGTGAACTCTCCCTTTTTGTAAAGCAGTTCACCTGCTTACAGCGGGAGCGCCTAGAGCAGGGCTCTCCAACCCTGTAGGTTTTCACTCCAACCCTGTAGGTTTTCACTCCAACCCTGTAGGTTGTCACTCCAACCCTGTAGGTTGTCACTCCAACCCTGTAGGTTGTCACTCCAACCCTGTAGGTTGTCACTCCAACCCTGTAGGTTGTCACTCCAACCATGTAGGTTTTCACTCCAACCATGTAGGTTTTCACTCCAACCCTGTAGGTTGTCACTCCAACCCTGTAGGTTGTCACTCCAACCCTCTAGGTATTCACTCCAACCCTGTAGGTTTTCACTCCAACCCCAGTTGTAACTATCCTGATTCAGTTTATCAACCAGCTAATTATTAGAATCAGGTGCATTAGATTACCGTTGGAGCGAAAACCTACAGTGTTGGAGAGCCCTGGCCTAGAGTCTATTTTGAGGTCTGAGAGAGATCTGGTTATTAGTTCACCCCAGTCTCTTACCACAAAATAAACAAGTCCATCTTCACTCCGTCGCCCCTTGGCGGTGCATCAGTCAG
This sequence comes from Coregonus clupeaformis, assembly GCF_020615455.1. NCBI lineage: Eukaryota > Metazoa > Chordata > Actinopteri > Salmoniformes > Salmonidae > Coregonus > Coregonus clupeaformis. The sequence goes on from NC_059225.1 coordinate 28,682,390, forward strand.
ATGAGCTTGACGTGAGCCCAGATTGGAGGAGAAGAAGAGATTGCCAGTGAAATGTTTATTACTGCACATTTGTTTGGCAGGCCATCATCAAGCTGCGTTTAGGCGGCGTCTTTAAAGCTTCGCTCACATGATTATCACTGGAGAGCTTGTCTTTCCCTGGGAATAGAGACAGACCTCACTTTAAGAAATCGTAGCCACTAGTCGGATCGTCCCAGTCCAATGATGAGGGGGGAAAGCAAGGAAATGGAAAAATGCCAGAGAGAGTGCAAAACAAACAAGACGGGCTTCCTTATGAAGAAATGCAATCCATCCAAATAAGGATTGATACAACCTGCCCGCAGTGCCTTCTGGCAAGGGAGGTCGATGGGAAAGGAAGCAAACTAACTCAAACAACAGCTAAAACGGGACTAACCACTTCATTCTTAGGGAAAATGGAAAATAAAACAAATCAGCCCCTGGCAGAAACCATTATTAGGCTGCTTAGAAAAAAACAACAACACTTCAGCAACCATGCACCAACACCTGCTCGCTCCTGTCAGCGATCAATAGTTAGGCATAGGCATTAGCATTATGGAGCTATAGCCTAGCAATTAGGTATGACCTAAGGGTATTGGCATTTAGAAGGCAGCCAATAGCCATGCATTATGACCATGGCTACCACCTCAAGCCATATCCAAAGTGACCTCGATGAAGCAGAAGCCTCAGAGGCCATGCAACGCCTCTTTCATCAAGGGGACCATAGACCTGGGCTACTAACGTAATTATACTTTGTACATTACAGTGTTACAGGGCTGTATGCAGTTTTTAGTTCTATTCCCATGAGTGTAATTGTGTTGCGGAGAACCTTAATTACTTTTTATGGGTGGGGTGGGGGGGGGTGGTGGTGTTTGGCAAGACGTGAGTAAACACATTAGCTGGCAATCTCCGGGTAATGACCTTGTGTGCAGGGCTGTAGCATTTCTTGGCTGTCACTGAGATAAATTAGCCGTTGTGATAATTGTTGGAAATTGCCAGAGATGCACTGCGGCAAGTTGGGGTGTCTCAAATTGCCCAGTCCAACTCAAGAAAGGACAGTCGGCTCCATATCCATGTTCTTAAAAGTAGACTCAGCTAAATAAAACATGCAGCACTGCAGATATTGCAATGAGCGAGATGCAAGACTTCGCTATCACTCAGTCACACACAGTATCTGCGCATGTGCACAGTTTCGCTTCACGCTGTTACAGCGTGGTAGGTATGGGACCATAACAGCGGAGAAGTCTAACCTCGCGCTTCAACAGTGTTAGTTGTTGCGCAAATTGACCCACTATGCTGTTTACTCTGTGCATCTACGTCATATCCCTGAGTCTATATTTTAAGCTAATTTGTTGACACTCACTGTGATAGAGAGTAAGGCAAATTCCCCTTCTACGCATCACAGTGCTAACTGTGCTACTAGAGATCCTGGTTCGAATCCAGGCTCTGTCGCAGCCGGCCGCGACCGGGAGACTCATGGGCGGCGCACAATTGGCCCAGCGTCGTCCAGGGTAGGGGAGGGAATGGCCGGCAGGGATGTAGCTCAGTTGATAGAGCATGGCGTTTGCAACGCCAGGGTTGTGGGTTCGTTTCCCATGGGGGGCCAGTATAAAAAAAAAAAAAATAATGTATTCACTAACTGTAAGTCGCTCTGGATAAGAGCGTCTGCTAAATGACTAAAAATGTAAATGTAAATGTAAGTGAATCAAACCAAAGTCAGTAAAGTCCTCAAGGTCTTGATCCCTAGTAACCGGTAGTCCTCAAGGTCTTGATCCCTGGTCGGCCAAGCTCTCTAGAGGTTGTGGTTCTACGACCTTTTGCATTTTAATTTGAACCTAAACCACAAACTATTACTTGATCTAAACTATGCATAGTTTTGCTCTCGAGCGATCAATGGGTTTAGAATTATTATTTTGCTGGCTTGTGGTAGACAACATCTGCAGCACATTAGATTTTAATTAGCAAACCACCACTGGGATGTTGCCTGTTTTGTACTAGTTTGGAACAAATACTGCACTGAGTGTTTGAAGTGTTACAGTTCTGTTGCCGTGCGATGTTACTGTTTTGGCCACAGCAACACTTTTCTTCCCCTCCCAATGTTACCCTGGATGTGGAACAGATTCCTCAGAAGCATGCTTGCGTAATCCTTTAAGTTCGCTATATTATCTTAAGAGCAAGTCTCTCCTCTCTCTGGTCTATGGCGATGTCTTGGTCAGTGTCCCCCATTTGCTCAGTAAAACTCTTCCTGAACCCTCTAAATCCCCCAGCACCAAGCCTTTGCCCACGAACAGAGCCACACACACACTTGCACAGCCCAGAGAGCCAGCTGCCATATGATATAACATGGGAAACGCACCCTACCCTACTACCACACACACACAGAGGAACATTCAAAACACACACACACACCCTATGCTATTTACATTACATAAATATTGACGTATACATTGGGACCTACAGTGGCTTGCGAAAGTATTCACCCCCCTTGGCATTTTTCTATTTTGTTGCCTTACAAGCTGGAATTAAAATTGAATTTTGGGGGGTTTGTATAATTTGATTTACACAACATGCCTACTACTTTGAAGATGCAAAATATTTTTTCTTGTGAAACAAACAAGAAATAAGACAAAAAAACACTTGAAAAACTTGAGCGTGCATAACTATTCACCCCCCCAAAGTCAATACTTTGTAGAGCCACCTTTTACAGCTGCAGGTATCTTGGGGTAAGTCTCTATAAGCTTGGCACATCTAGTCACTGGGATTTTTGCCCATTCTTCAAGGCAAAACTGCTCCAGCTCCTTCAAGTTGGATGGGTTCTGCTGGTGTACAGCAATCTTTAAGTCATACCACAGATTCTCAATTGCATTGAGGTCTGGGCTTTGACTAGGCCATTCCAAGACATTTAAATGTTTCCCCTTAAACCACTTGAGTGTTGCTTTAGCAGTATGCTTAGGGTCATTGTCCTGCTGGAAGGTGAACCTCCGTCCCAGTCTTAAATCTCTGGAAGACTGAAACAGGTTTCCCTCAAGAATCTCCCTGTATTTAGTGCCATCCATCATTCCTTAAATTCTGACCAGTTTCCCAGTCCCTGCCGATGAAAAACATCCCCACAGCATGATGCTGCCATCACCATGCTTCACTGTGGGGATAGTGTGCTCGGGGTGATGAGAGGTGTTGGGTTTGCGCCAGACAAAGCGTTTTGCTTGATGGCCAAAAAGCTCAATTTTAGTCTCATCTGACCAGAATACCTTCTTCCATATGTTTGGGGAGTCTCCCACATGCTTTTTGGCAAACACCAAATGTGTTTGCTTATTTTTGTCTTTAAGCAATGGCTTTTTTTCTGGCCACTCTTCCGTAAAGCCCAGCTCTGTGGAGTGTACGGCTTAAACTGGTCCTATGGACAGATACTCCAATCTCCGCTGTGGAGCTTTGCAGCTCCTTCAGGGTTATCTTTGGTGCCTTTGTTGCCTCTGATTAATGCCCTCCTTGCCTGGTCTGTGAGTTTTGGTGGGCGGCCCTCTCTTGGCAGGTTTGTTGTGGTTTCATATTCTTTCCATTTTTTAATAATGGATTTAATGGTGCTCCGTGGGATGTTAAAAGTTTCTGATATTTTTTTATAACCCAACCCTGATCTGTACTTCTCCACAACTTTGTCCCTGACCTGTTTGGAGAGCTCCTTGGTCTTCATGGTGCCGCTTGCTTGGTGGTGCCCCTTGCTTAGTGGTGCCCCTTGCTTAGTGGTGTTGCAGACTCTGGGGCCTTTCAGAACAGGTGTATATATCCTGAGATCATGTGACACTTAGATTGCACACAGGTGGACTTTATTTAACTAATTATATGACTTCTGAAGGTAATTGGTTGAACCATATCTTATTTAGGGGCTTCATAGCAAAGGGGGTGAATACATATGCTTACACCACTTTTCTGTTATTTTATTATTTTATTTTTTTGAAACAAGTAATTTTTTTTATTTCACTTCACCAATTTGGACTATTTTGTGTGTGTCCATTACATGAAATCCAAATAAAAATCAATTTAAATTAAAGGTTGTAATGCAACAAAATAGGAAAAACACCAAGGGGGATGAATACTTTTGCAAGGCACTGTACATGCATGCCTGTGTGTTCAACACATGTTGTATGAGACACACATACCGTACACACACAACGCAATAATACACCGACTTGGATGAGGTGCGCTCCATGTATTATTTATTTAAAAGCTTGTCTAGCATGCATCCTGGCTTCAATACATGATTCAGCAATCGATTTCAGCCCTTAAACGGATCATGTTATGTTGTCTGTCACGGTTCCTGCTCAATCCCTCATAAAACTGTAAACCTTTAATTGTATTACTACCTTTTTAGATTAGAACATGTCTTGTTAAGCGATAAGTGTTCAAATGGCTTTTGTGATCTGCCAAGTCATCCATTCTAGCTCATTGCACACTCTGACCTGTTGTAATTTGCTAACTGGCAAAGGACAGTAGAGCTCCTATAAATATTAGCTTAGTTTAATTCTGCTCTTGGCTGATTCACATTGAGATTGAACCTGACTGATATTGATTGAGACTTAATTTGACTGAGCTGAACTTTGTCACTTCTTCGAAAGTGATGAAATTAGAGGACATTTTTGACAACTGGCTTCCAAACAGGTCAGAGTACCACAATATGAGTCATAATACCCATAAAACCTAGCGGTCAAACAGGGAAATGGTTTCAATTGTTTTTCCACCTTTCATTTTTCCAATAGGGGATTTTAGAAACGCTTAAAATAAGGGCTGTGTTTCGTGTAGGCTTACCCTGGTGTGAAATTTTGATAACGGTGTAAATCTCTCTAGGACAAGGTGACGTTTATCAAGATATTCGGCTCCATTTACTCTGATTCAAATATGCTAATTAGCATCAAAGTCGATATCATGCAAAACTACAAAGGTTTTATGGGTATTATGACACCTCCACTGTGAGGCTCTATAGGGCCTGAATGTCGCGGGCATGGGCATGGGTAGGGCTCGGGCATAAAATCCATGCCCATGCAGGGCTCTAGTCCTGGGAGAGCAAACTCGGTTTTCCACCATTTCATTTCAGGGAGAAGTTTTAGCGCTCACGTACAAGATCAAAGTCTTACCAAGGGATGAACTGTTGTGTTTCAAAGATGGGCTTTCTTTTCCGATAGATATCCACAGGTAATGAAAAGTGGATTTGGAGTAAAAAGTAAGCATTGGATAACTGCGGCTTTGCTCCAACTTTGATAAAACAAGGCAACTTAATACAGATCCCTGTGCTATGTGGGCTACCATTGTAATGTACAGTGGGTCTTTCACACAAAAAGGTTCTCAAGGTTGATGTAGTTAGAAGTTGGAATGTTGGCTGAGCGGTCGCTGGTTAGAGCCTTCAGAGAATTGTTCACTATCTGCATTAGAAAGCAGGCTGTCAGTATGTTCCATATACAGTTGAGGCCAAATATATTGGCACCCTTGTAAATGTTCTTAAATAATTCCCTATTTCTTTTAAAATAAGTTGAAATTGTTATTGGATTTTTCAACATTGCAGAACCAATTATATTTTTGTAAACTTAAGTTTACCATTTTTTTTATTTAGAAAATAAAAACAAATGGCATGGACACATTTATTGGCACCCCAGAGCTAGTACTTGATATGGAGACCAAAAGTGTATTTCTTTCTATTTCAGCTTATTTTAGAATAAATATAATTCCCTATAAGAAAAGTGCAAGGGTGCCAATATATTTGGCCGCAACTGTATGTTGCAATGGGACCAAATGAGTAAACAAATAACAAAAATCCCAAGCATGATCATTGATAGATGGGTTCTCATGAAAATACTCACTCCAGAACTTGTGCAGGGTTGTACACACACACACACACCATATTACTGCATCTTACTGCACCATCTTACTGCATGACAATAGCTGAAGACAATGCACTGTGATGAATGGGCAGTTCCATATATCCTGTCTCCCTGTGGGGCGTGCCTGAACTTGCCCAAGCCCTGAACTTTGTAAAACCAACCTGCTTTGCAATGGTGGTCGGTTACACTCTTTTCGATTCCCCTTCGCATTCATTTCTGAACAGAAAGCAGTGCGTTCTCTCACTGGTGATCAATTCAAATGTGTAGGGTTGGTGGTGTGCAACAATCTTTCAGTGACAGCATCCAGGTGCAGTAGTGTCAGTGAATTGACGTGTGTGTGTGCGTGCGGGTGTGTGGGCTTGGGCATCGCACACGTCAATTCACTGACATTGCAAAGCAGGTTGGCGTGTGCGTGTGCCCGGTCCCTGCTAGGATGAGTACACCCACACACTTCCACCAACACAAGGTGGTCTTCAGCTCCCTCGCTGTTTCTGCTATTTTAGTGTTCCTTCTCAGTCCATACAAACCTTCAGTTTATATCACAGATGGCACAACAGGTGTGTTTGCTCAGTCAGCTTCCTATGCAAGGATTTGGAAATGTAGCCAAAAAAAATGTTGTACCCACATTTACTAGGGCTGTGACGATACCAGTATTTCAATCCATCGAAAAAAAGAACACGAAGCAGACAAACTCTTTGGTCCTTTAAAATCCTGCTGTGTGTAAAATATTGTGTGATATATCTTGAAAAATAAACAAATGTGACTGGAACAACATAATTATGTTTGTTTCTAACATTAGGGCTGTTTTCCTAAATAAGTTAAATCCGTGTTTTGTTTCCTTGCCACGATACTAACAATTATCGCTATACTGGTATCATCCCGGCCCTAACATTTACTTAGACACCTGACGTACCCAATACATTTCCATGTTTGTATTTCACTAAGGGAATAATACAAGTATGTTATAATGCTACTGCATAAATACAGAAATGAACACTTGATTGAATTGATTGCTCAGTATAGAGTGTCCACCAACTCTGCTCAGAGTGGGTGAAAAATGCACTTTGGTGATGAAATTTCACTTCCTTATGTTATAAAATACATTTAACCAAGACCAGATAATAAGCACTGAGCTCTCTTGACAGAGCGGTGCAGCTTTCTCGAAGCAACTTTTTAAGGATTTTAAGTGTTGTGGTGGTCGTCTTCAAAGTTTTTTCCGCGGGTCGCAAAAAGCTAAATTAGCATGACACAAACTGAAGGTATGAAAATAAAAAGCTTGCGGTATGCTATGTGCTATGTTGACATTTCAGAGATACGCTTGTTTTTGTGAAAAATCTTCGAAAAATAGCAGGAATTCATCATTAATATAAAACCATATACTGAAATATGAAAATACTATGTCTCAAAATTGATATCTATCTTACCTCCTATATTGTTTTATGTGCTGCTGATTCAAGAAGAAAGATGAGTTCAGTGGGAAAGTGAGCCTGTCAGGTAGCCTTTATTCTCGCACAGCATCCAGCATAGCTGACAATGCTGTGCAATGTTTCTTATTTTTGACCACTTTTTTTTTTCTATGGCCATTGATTTGTCACCCTAATTTTGCCCTTCCTACAAGGGTTAAAAACTCAAATCAATTTTATGCGGATTATGATAGACATGAGGTTTGGACCATTGTTTTTCTTAGAGGATTATCTACGCAATTAACACAATTCACTTTACCCATTGGTCAAAATATGGGTTTTTGATTGGACACCCTCCCTACTCAGTATCCCTTAAGAGTAGATTTCACCTGAATCCACAACTTCCATTCATGCCCAGGTGCTGTCTTACGCTTGTGTTTTTTATTTTGACTTGACCAACTATCTATCTGATAGTTTGATCTTGTACGTGACATGGTTGAATGAGCTGACAATCTTGGAATACTCGCTGAGCAGCAGACTACAAACAAACCCTGCCGGTGGCATCTCAAATGACTTCTCAAAATGAGAGCTGCCTGCCGCCTTGTGAATCACCCCTTTTAAATTCACTTGTTTTGTCTCTAGAGGAATCGAGTTGTGTTTGCCTCTGTCAACCCTGAGATGCACTCCCACAATGACACGCCCCAGGGAAATGTAGTCTCTATTCCCACTGCAGTACACAACATCACCATAGAGCAACATGGCCATGGCCTGACCTTGCTCACCATGACCCTGTATTCAATGCCCATCACTTATAAAGGCTTGACAGCACAGTGGCAAGATGAACCATACATATGAACTTTGCATATATGAACCACACATATGGAAAGTGTGTACTAAGCATACTTGATAATCGTTTTGTGGCAGTTGTGTTAACGTTATGTTAGCGTTATTTCATCAGATGTGGCGGTTGTTGGAGATGGAGACTGGACAGAATATGTTTGACCCCCCCAAAGGGCCAGTGGGATAGATATTGTGTGGGGTTGAATATATGGGGTGGGAGTGATGAGTGAAGAGTGCAGCCTCCGCACATTTCTCAGCCGCCCTGTAAATGTTTGTGCTGTCGTCGCCCCCAACTCCTGCTCCGGCCCCAGACAATTGCTGTGTGCTGTGCTTCTCCAGGGGAAAGAAAGCCCATTTTATTGCATTGTTATCCCTGGCATTGCAGGTTGAATCTAATATCATGAATCAAAACATGCTTTGTTCTCCCTGTGTTGAGATCGTAGAAACAGTGACATTGAATGCCCTGTTAGTAAAAAAAAAAATTGCAGAGTAGAAGACTACATGGTCAGTTCTGAACGCTACTTGAAGCACTAGCATGCTAACAGGTAAACAGGAAGCGGTGTAGGCTGCACAGGAAGCAGTGTTCTCGCCGTGGCAGGAGGAGCGCCATCCATTGGGTGCGTGGGTGAGGGATCGGAGTGGAGATATCCCTTCCAGTCTGGTGGTACATGGCCTGCCTGTGGAGAGAGAGAGGAGTAGGTACCACCTGTTACTGGCCTGGCCCAAGGGCTGCATGCCCTGGCCTAGTGCCCAGGCGTGACCTCCACGGACGCCATGAGGGCTCCTCGACTCGCGGTTTCCTGTATCCGTGGCCAGCTCATCCGTCCACCACGGTCCTCCCTGTGTGTGCAGTGAGTAGGCGTTAATCATGGGGCTGTTTGCTCTTGCTTTCCTAAAGCCGCTTAAAGCTAACCCGCTCGACCCACATGCTACCTGAGTTGGGAAGAAGTAGTGCTTCCCTGTTATATCTTACTTTTACTTGAAATCAAAATAGTGTGGTAGTTGCAACTGTACTAGGTAAGAAAGGGATTTGCCTAGCTGAGGTTAAAGGAAAACTCCACCCAAAAACGGTATTTTGGTATTTTTTTTCATTATTCTATTGTTGATATAGTCCCAAAATGTTTTGCATGTCAGCATTCAAGTTTCCAAGATATATCACTTTCAAAATAGGGCTGGTATGATGCATTGTGCATCAAATGATGCTGCGTAATAATCATGCTGTTTAATCAGATTCTTGATATGCCACATCTGTCAGGTGGATGGATTATCTTGGCAAAGGAGAAATGCTCACTAACAGGGATGTAACACATTTGTGCACAGAATTAGAAAGAAATACGATTTTTGTGCGTATGGAAAATTTCTGGGATCTTTTATTTAATCTCATGAAACATGGGACCAACACTTTTACATGTTGTGTTTATATTTTTGTTCAGTATATTTTCTTGATCTGATATCTGTTTGTGGCAGGGCCTGGTGTGCTGGATTGTAGTTCTAATTATAGTGGTTCAGATGTTTATCCATCCCCTCAGCATAGCCCCAAATCAGTATAGCCCCAAATCATGAAATAAAATAATGAAAAGAAAGATATGTATGTTAAAAGAAGGAATAAGAGACCTGTCAGAGATAGTCACCAATTGTGTTAGTCTTTCAGCACCCTTAGTGGATTTGCCATCAACCGGATGCATCCGGTTTTCAGGGATAGAGCTAATTCAATCTAGCTTCCTTTTCCACTGACAATCGGATGTGGGAACTCCGCTCAGGCGTTTCTTTTACGCCTACTACGTTAGGTTAGTCTTTGAGCAGTCTTTTGGCGCCCAGTGCTAACACAGGCTGGTTTCGTAGTTAATATAATGTTAGTACTAGCTTGAAATGGGCTTTAAGATAGTGTTGCCAAGTCCTATTTGTGTTTCCTGCACCCATGTTGGCTCTTCCTGTTTTAGTTTCCGGCAGGCCTACTCTGCCACAGGTCTGTGCCAAGCCAAAGGCTTGTGCGTTAGCCAAGCGGCCATGGGAACAGACGTATGGTGCAGCGACCATGCCAGCCTCGTCAGGCTAAAATAGACCATCTGGAGAAGTGGAGCAGCAAACACTCCATACCAGTGTGAACGAATTACAGCACAGTTGGAAGACCATCACCTTAAACGAAGAACACGACCAACTCGTAAACTACTGCCCGATTGTGTATCAGTTAGCCTATCTTCTATGTAGCATCTACTGTAGGCCTACTAACCCTAGAAATGATACCATGCTCCCACTAGGACATGTATGAAAACATTTGCCAAATGTCTCCATGATTTTGAAGCGGCATCAAAGCCTTGTGGCCTTGTATTAAAAGGAATGACTACCCAGCCGGTACCTCAGTGGTCAAAGTAAACAATTGTGTGCATGAGGCACCTATGCTTTCCTAGCAATTAAGTAACCATGTTGCTAAAAATTACCCCCAGCGCTGTTATGCATTATTTTCTTAATACCTTTTTCGATTCATTTTAAGACATTCTTAATAATATTCTAAGATCCTTTAGACATATGGGCCATGATGTACTAATATTGGAGTGGAATGGATCAGTCTGCACTGTGTAGTTTTAAAATCACATCCCTAACCAGAACATTAATAACCAATTGGGTGGGAATGCTAAAGTGAATGTTAAGTGCTCTTTGCTCTTCTGTATTGATTAGGAAGAGGAATATATTTGATCAGTCTTCTTCTCCAGTAGTGATTATAGTGGCATGGTTTGGCACTACTTTCGTACAGTTTGGTTCCTCACTGGCGTTTGTGTTTTCGCCAGCTAGTGCCGAGTGATGGAGTAGGTGCTTCAGCAGCCACATAGCTGTCCGGGCCTGAGAGCTGGTGTGAAACATGACTCCGCTGGGTCCTCGGCAGGGCCCCGCTCATTGAGCAGACATCCACAGGAAAGGCTGGTGTAATTCTCACCATCAATTACTCTTGCTCTCATGGGCCCACGGTAGTCGAAAGCTGCATCCCCGTGCACCCACATGCCTTACCGTGGCGCGCCGGGGTGTAAACGAGAGCATGCAGCCAGCCGATAAATACCACATCTATCTCCCTCCTCCTCTCTGGTGCTTTTTCTCTGTACCTTCGCTCTGTGAGTGATTTTTCTTTCTCTTTTATTTTCTCTCCCTCTTTATATCGTTCTGTCTCCTCTTCATGATTCTCTCTTGTTTCTCTCACTGTCTCTCTCTGTCTCTCTCTGTCTCTCTCTGTCTGTCTCTGTCTCTCTCTGTCTCTGTCTGTCTCTGTCTCTCTCTGTCTCTCTCTCTCTCAATTCAAATTCAATTTCAATTTAAGGGCTTCATTGTCATGGGAAACATATGTTAACATTGCCAAAGCAAGTGAAGTAGATTAGTAAACAAAAGTGAAAAAAACTGTAAATATTAACAGTAATCATTACACTCAGCAGTTCCAAAAGAATAAAGACATTTCAAATGTCATATTATGTATATACAGTGGGGGAAAAAAGTATTCAGTCAGCCACCAATTGTGCAAGTTCTCCCACTTAAAAAGATGAGAGAGGCCTGTAATTTTCATCATAGGTACACATCAACTATGACAGACAAAATGAGGGAAAAAAATCCAGAAAATCACATTGTAGGATTTTTAATGAATTTATTTGCAAATTATGGTGGAAAATAAGTATTTGGTCAATAACAAAAGTTTCTCAATACTTTGTTATATACCCTTTGTTGGCAATGACACAGGTCAAACATTTTCTGTAAGTCTTCACAAGGTTTTCACACACTGTTGCTGGTATTTTGGCCCATTCCTCCATGCAGATCTCCTTTAGAGCAGTGATGTTTTGGGGCTGTCGCTGGGCAACACGGACTTTCAACTCCCTCCAAAGATTTTCTATGGGGTTGAGATCTGGAGACTGGCTAGGCCACTCCAGGACCTTGAAATGCTTCTTACGAAGCCACTCCTTCGTTGCCCGGGCGGTGTGTTTGGGATCATTATCATGCTGAAAGACCCAGCCACGTTTCATCTTCAATGCCCTTGCTGATAGGAGGTTTTCACTCAAAATCTCACGATACATGGCCCCATTCATTATTTCCTTTACACAGATCAGTCGTCCTGGTCCCTTTGCAGAAAAACAGTCCCAAAGCATGATGTTTCCACCCCCATGCTTCACAGTAGGTATGGTGTTCTTTGGATGCAACTCAGCATTCTTTGTCCTCCAAACACGACGAGTTGAGTTTTTACCAAAAAGTTATATTTTGGTTTCATCTGACCATATGACATTCTCCCAATCCTCTTCTGGATCATCCAAATGCACTCTAGCAAACTTCAGATGGGCCTGGACATGTACTGGCTTAAGCAGGGGGACACGTCTGGCACTGCAGGATTTGAGTCCCTGGCGGCGTAGTGTGTTACTGATGGTAGGCTTTGTTACTTTGGTCCCAGCTCTCTGCAGGTCATTCACTAGGTCACCCCGTGTGGTTCTGGGATTTTTGCTCACCGTTCTTGTGATCATTTTGACCCCACGGGGTGAGATCTTGCGTGGAGCCCCAGATCGAGGGAGATTATCAGTGGTCTTGTATGTCTTCCATTTCCTAATAATTGCTCCCACAGTTGATTTCTTCAAACCAAGCTGCTTACCTATTGCAGATTCAGTCTTCCCAGCCTGGTGCAGGTCTACAATTTTGTTTCTGGTGTCCTTTGACAGCTCTTTGGTCTTGGCCATAGTGGAGTTTGGAGTGTGACTGTTTGAGGTTGTGGACAGGTGTCTTTTATACTGATAACAAGTTCAAACAGGTGCCATTAATACAGGTAACGAGTGGAGGACAGAGGAGCCTCTTAAAGAAGAAGTTACAGGTCTGTGAGCGCCAGAATTCTTGCTTGTTTGTAGGTGACCAAATACTTATTTTCCACCATAATTTGCAAATAAATTCATTAAATATCCTACAATGTGATTTTCTGGAAAACAAATTCTCAATTTGTCTGTCATAGTTGACGTGTACCTATGATGAAAATTACAGGCCTCTCTCATCTTTTTAAGTGGGAGAACTTGCACAATTGGTGGCTGACTAAATACTTTTTTTCCCCCACTGTATACAGTGTTGTAATGATGCGCAAATAGTTAAAGTACAAATGGGAAAATAAATAAACATAATTATGGGTTGTATTTACAATGGTGTTTGTTCTTCACTGGTTGCCCTTTTCTTGTGGCAACAGGTCACAAATCTTGCTGTTGTGATTGCACACTGGTATTTCACCCAATAGATATGGGAGTTTATCAAAATTGGATTTGTTTTCAAATTCTTTGTGGGTCTGTGTATTCTGAGGGAAATATGTGTCTCTAATATGGTCATACATTTGGCAGGAGGTTATGAAGTGCAGCTCAGTTTCCACCTCATTTTGTGGGCAGTGTGCACATAGCCTGTCTTCTCTTGAGAGCCAGGTCTGCCTACGGCGGCCTTTCTCAATAGCAAGACTACGTTCACTGAGTCTGTACATAGTCAAAGCTTTCCTTAAGTTTGGGTCAGTCCCAGTGGTCAGGTATTATGCCACTGTGTACTCTCTGTTTTGGGCCAAATTCTAGTTTGGTCTGTTTTTTTGTTAATTCTTTCCAATGTGTCAAGTAATTCTCTTTTTGTTTTCTCATGATTTGGTTGGGTCTAATTGTGTTGTTGTCCTGGGGCTCTCTCTCTCTCTCTCTCTCTCTCTGTTACTGTCTGTTCCTGTCTCCTCTCTGTATCAAAACGTTTCCATTTCACACAATGCCCTCTTCTTATCCGCCTCACCTTTTTCTGTTCGCTCTGTCGTCCATCTTTCAGATCTCTCTCACTTACCCTCTTCTTTACCTGTCATGTTCTCATCTATCCTTTTATTCTGGTCTTTCCATCTCCTCTTCAGTTAGCATTTTCCCTCCCTCCTTCCCTCTATTTCTCCCCTTCGTAGCACTTGATGCCTGATGAAAAGATGATTGATTACGTCAGTCTCTCTACCATCAAGGAGATGATGCGTGGTTGTAAAGCGTTCCGTACAGGAAGGTTCAGAGGACGTGACGCGTCCAAATTGGGTCATCCTGACATCTGAACAATATCTGAACATCCTCTTAATTTATCCTTTTCATGGCTTCTGTCGCGTTGTTGACATTGCTGCTGGTATTTCTACTGCTCTTTTGAAGTCACCATTGTCATCACTGTCATCATGATTAGGGCTAGACTGAATCTGTGTCGGCAGAATCTCCCTAATCCCCCAACTCAGTGAAGGGAGTGATGAGAACATCCCCACAGACTTTGTCTGGTTTCCTGTCTGTCTGGTTGACACATGATCATTGTCAGCTTTGTCATCAGATATGTATCATCACCATTGATGTCATCACCATCATCACTGTCGTCACCACCGCCATCATCAAAACCACCTCCTTTGATCTCCATCCTAATTGTCAGGTGACTGGTAGTGGCTGCACACCTGTGAGTCTGCCCACAGTTGTTTTTCTCAGAAGACATATGGAGAGAGAGATTCCGAGCACCTCCCTCTGCGATGATGTGGCAAAGTGCAGCTTGAATCTCTAAACCAAGGCATCAATTAAGGGACTGCAGCAGTGGAGTAACAGGGCTTTGAGTTCCACAGTGTTTCCCCACGCAAAACTCCTCTCCTACAGGGCCTTAATATCCCCCGAGAGTCGATGTCTGTGCCCCTGAAGAAATGTAATTGGCATAATAAATAAATCAGTTATTTTAAGCTAGAGATATCTGTTTTTTTGCATTGGATGCGTCTCAATCCACCACATCCGCCAATGTCGCACTTCCTCATCTGCGGTGAAAGGTGACAGAGCTAAAGCGGTGTCAGACCATGAAACAATGCGAACATCGGTCTTCTCACAAAATCGTCTGTAACGTCCAAACTTTTACGACCCCTCTATTGAAAGATGAATCTCACGAACACAATGATATTCTCAGTTTTGCCCCCACAAGCGTCTTGGGACTTGTCTGAAGTCAGTACAGCTGATCTGCCAACTTCTGTCTGTAGCGTCTGAACAGTTTGGGCTACACACTAATATGAAAAGGTGAGACTCTCACGAACATGTCCAGGTCTGTTGTTTTGCTCTAGGATGCCCACAGGCCTCACAAGACTTGTCTGAAGGTCCCCCGGTACCAGTTCAAAAAATGAATGGAAGTATACATGGAGACTATTTAGTGTCAATAATAAGAGTTTAAATAATAATAATAATAATAATATGTTTCCTGATCTTTCTTATATCTCTCAGATATACAGTGCATTCGGAAAGTATTCAGACCTCTTCCGTTTTTCCACATTTTGTTACGTTACAGCCTCTAAAATTATGTAAAAAAATAGATATATCTACACACAATACACCATAATGACAAAGCGAAAACATGTTTTTATAAATGTTTGTTAATTTAGAAAAAACTAAAAAAATTTGCTATGAGACTTGAAATTGAGCTCAGGTGCATCCTGTTTCCATTGATCATCCTTGAGATGTTTCTACAGCTTGATTGGAGTCCATCTGTGGTAAATTCATGATTTGGAAAGGCACACACCTGTCTATATAAGGTTCCACAGTTGACAGTGCATGTCAGAGCAAAAACCAAGCCATTGAAGGTCCCCAAGAACACAGTGGCCTCGATCATTCTGAAATTGAAGAAGTTTGGAACCACCAAGAGTCTTCCTAGAGCTGGCCGCCCGGCCAAACTCTGCAATCGGGGGAGAAGGGACTTGGTCACTCTGACAGAGCTTCAGAGTTCCTCTGTGGAGATGGGAGAACCTTCCAGAAGGACAACCATCTTTACAGCACTCCACCAATCAGGCCTTTATGGTAGAGTGGCCAGACAGAAGCCACTCCTCAGACAAAGGCACATGACAGCCCACTTGGAGTTTGCCAAAAGGCACCTAAAGGACTCTCAGACCATGAGAAACAAGATTCTGTGGTCTGATGAAACCAATATTGAACTCTTTGGCCTGAATGCCAAGTGTCACGTCTGGAGAAAATCTGGCAATGCCAAGAGTGTACAAAACTGTCATCAAGGCAAAGGGTGGCTACTTTGACGAAACTCAAATATAAAATATATTTTGATTTGTTGAACACTTTTTTTGGTTACTACATGATTCCATATGTGTTATTTCATAGTTTTGATGTATTCACGATTATTCTACAATGTAAAAATAAAGAAACCCGGGAATGAGTAGGTGTGTCCAAACTTTTCACTGGTATTGTATATAATAATAATAATAATAATAATAATAATAATAATAATAATAATAATAATAATAATAATAATAATAATAATAATAATAATGAATTACTTTAATAGGAATGTCCATACTAGCATTTCTATGGTGTTGCTAAATGAGTAAGTGTGCTAGTGATTTTAGAAAAGGGGACAAGTACACGGAGGGAGTGGAGGCACCAATGTGCAGTGGGAATGAGATTGAGTTTTAGCCAGTGGGGAAAGAGTGGGTGTTGCGGCTTTGGGAGTTAATTGTGGGACCATTACCCTTTACAACTCACACACATTGAGCTGTGGCTTGAACAGCTACCTCCTTACTTTGTTAACCTTTTGAGAGTGCTTTAGGCTCACCAAGGACTTCAGGCTCACCAACCATTTAAAAAAAACCTGTTATAGAACCTTGTTACTTTTAAATATCACACTGACTGCCCACTGTATTCCATGTTAAGATGCAATACTCTGAATGTAATCATAATACATTATATGATACCAATTAATGTATAGGTAATCATAATTATAACGATGTCAAAATAATCAGAGAATAACAGATTATATAGTGTAGTGTACTGTATGTATGAAATATTACCCATTCCCATCACTTCTCCTCCAAATGGTTCTTTCAAAAAATGTTGGGAAAAAAACAAACATTGTGCATCTTGTTTGGACAGTTTTCTATCACAATTTCCATTTACGGTCTTAATTTCAAACAAATGCTTATTTTTTTATCATTTCGAAATCAGGCCCGAAGTGTGTTGTGGCTACTGATGCTATCTTGATAACGCTAGCTGGTTAGTGTATAAAAGTGTTGTGTCTGCTGATGATAGTTGTTAACTCTAGCTGGTTAGTGTATTTAAGTGACATTTAGCTGTTGTAGCTGGTGTGGACAGGCCATATCAATTTGGGCCTCTTCATTCAGGGCTCAGGGAGGTGACTTGCCGACAGCAAGCAATCAGCCTCTGCCACCTCCGCACAATTCTGCCTACCAACCTGACATGCACATACAACACAAGCACACTTACACTCACACTCAATGCAAGCGCACTCACATCAGTATTTTCCACAAGCACATGGAGTACCCAGCCAAATAGAAAAAGTTGCCAGGCTCCCCCCCCATTTTTGCAGAACAAGCTCTATTTTAGCCAGTAACTGTCAGGAAAGAACACTGATAAAAAATAAAATAAAACTTTTACAGTGTAAGTTTAATCCGCTGTTGTACAATATGATATAAAACACAATGGAAAACTCAATTTGCAACTGCTGACTTCAAGCTTCATTTTAAGAGGCATTTTCTTAGCTATCTGCAATACAGGTATGATTGAAGAATGAAGCAGGTGTTAATAATAATAATAATAATAATAAAAATAATAATAATAATTATTATTATTAAACATGGCCTTTCCTGCACAGAAAGCAACACGACTAATCCATTGTCAACACTTTTATTAAATCAGTAGACCTAAAGTGCATTCAGAAAATATTCACACCCCTTGACTTTTTCCACATTGCGTTCCAGCCTGAATTTTGAATGGATTAAATTTAGATTTTTATATCACTGGCCTACCTACAGCACCCCATAATGTGAAAGTGTAATAATGTTTTAGGAAATGTTTACAAATTAATTACAAATGAAAAGCTGAAATATATATATATATATATATATCAATAAGTATTCAACCCCTTTTGTTATGGCAAGCCTAAATAAGTTCAGGAGTAAAAATGTGCTTAACTAGTCACATAATCAGTTGCTTGGATAGTGTTTAACATGATGTTTGAAGCACTACCTCATCTTTGTACCCCACACGCTCAATTGTCTGTAAGTTCCCTCAGTCGAGCAGTGAATTTCAAACACAGATTCAACCACAAAGACCAGGAAGGTTTTCCAATGCCTCGCAAAGGCACCTATTGGTAGATGGGTAAAAATACAAAAGCAGACATTGAATATCCCTTTAAGCATGGTGAAGTTATTAAATGCACTTTGGATGTCATATCAATACACCCAGTCACTACAAAGATACAGGTGTCCTTCCTAACTCCGTTGCCGGAGAGAAAGGAAACCACTCAGGGATTTCACGATGAGGCCAATGGTAACTTTAAAACGGTTACAGAGTTTAATGGCTGTGATAGGAGAACACTGAGGATGGATCAACAACATTGTAGGTACTCCACAATGCTAACCTAATTGACAGAGTGAAAAGAACGAAGCCTGTACACAATAAAAGTATTCCAAAACATGCATCATGTTTGCAACAAAGCTCTAAAGTAATACTGCAAAACAATTGACAAAGCAATACATTTTTTGTCCTGAATACAAAGTGTTATGTTTGGGGCAAATCCAATACAACACATTACTGAGTACCACTCCCCATATTTTCAAGCATAGTTGGGGCTGCATCATGTTATGAGTATGCTTGTAATCGTTAAGGACTGGGGAGTTTTTCTGGATAAAAAATCAACAGAATGGAGCTAAGAACAGGCAAAATCTTAGAGATAAACCTGGTTCAGTCTGCTTTCCACCAGATACTGGGAGATAAATTCACCTTTCAGCAAGACAATAACCTAATACTCAAGGCCAAATCAACACTGGAGTTGCTTACCCACGGGGGGGCCAGTATGAAAAATGTATGCACTCACTAATTGTAAGTCGCTCTGGATAAGAGCGTCTGCTAAATGATTAAAATGTCGATTAGATCACTTACCAAGAAGACAGTAAATGTTCTTGAGTGGCCGAGTTAGTTTTGATTTACATGTACTTGAAAATATATGGCAAGACCTGAAAAATGGTTGCTAGCAATGATCAACAACCAATTTGACAGACCTTGAAGAATTATTTAAAGAATAATGGGCAAATGTTGCACAATCCAGGTGTGGAAAGCTCTTAGAGACTTACCCAGAAAGACTCACAGCTGTAATCGCTGCCAAAGGTGCTTCTACAAAGTATTGACTCGGGTGTGAATACTTATGTAATTAATTAGGCTACTGACGTGTCACTCACTTTAACGTCACTGTCTGGCAAGTCCTGATGGACTTCATATCGAAAATACAAAACGAGATCTTTCGTTTACTTGTCAGGATGCGATACCATGGACATATAACTATGTTGTATGATTTATGATTGGCAAGGATATGAGATCGACTTTAATCAGTCAGTTCAACACCTTTCACACTTGCTGTTCTTCAATGAAAGCACAGTAAATAGCCTATGCACCACTACTCCACGGCTGCATATGAAACATGGCAGGGTCCAATGTTAACTTTTTTTCTCACTTGCTTGGTCGGGTCAGTTGGCCAAAAATCTACTGTCCCGAACAGAATTTCACCCAGACATGGTGTAGTTCTTAAATGCGTTGGGGTCATAGGTTGGCATGCTTTCTCTCTAAATTCAGCTTTCTCTCTACATTTGGTTATTATGATATGTATTAAAAAGCTGTGTAATATAATTTAGCAATGCAAGTCATTACACTATTCTTTACAATTGCATTGTATTAACTGCATTCATTTTTGCTTCTAAAGTGTGTCATTTTGAGAAAATATTTACATAGGATCCTGCCCCTTTAAGACAAATGTTACAAAACAGCAAGACATGGCTACAGTAGGCTAGCCAAAACTAATGCTAGGTGTATTTTTGTAGCTTTCTTTTAGCAGACTATCAACCGTAGCCAGCATATTGCAAGTATGTTCAGGATTGAAGGTTTATTTTGTAAATCACTTTCCCTAAAATAAATAAGGTCAGCGAGTAGATTGATGGGCACTTCTTTTTGCTCTGGAGAGTTTGCAATGCCGCATTCACATGCTACTCGGAAATAGGAAACTCTGACATTTCTGACCTGCTGATTCGTTGAACACAGCTTGTGTATAACTACAGTCAGTTAGCAAGTCAGAAATGTCAGAGTTTCCTAGTTCCAATAGCATGTGAACGAGGCAGAACTCATTTCGCCTACTGCTTGAGAAGTTGTGACTCGCGGGAGCGTGGTGGTGCTTGAATCAACGGCCAATCATATTGCTCAAATACAAATGGCATGACATTCACGAGTGTAGTCTTGAATGGTAGACTGCAAAAAAAACTAGGGCAAATCATGACGTCAGTGATCTTCAGGTTGGAAAGATGCACTAGTTTCCTACTTTTGATGACCATTCAAACTATGTTTCCCAGTTGGAGCTCGTTTTTTCCCGAGTTCCCAGTTGCCTTGAATGCACTGAAGTCTGAAGTCGGAGATTTCTTATTTGACCACAACAGTTGAACTGGAATGCAAAAATGCGCTGAAAAGTGACTGATGAGATCCACTGGCGTATTTACTGGCCCCGTCAGGCCATAGTTAATGCCGGACCCTAAACGTAAAAGAAAATTAATGAATGTACCAGAAAAAAAAATAAGCTAAGGCGCAGGCACAGAGCTATGGTCTCAGCACAGAGGGGGCGGGGCGGTCTCGAGGGGCCATTCTGACCAAATATTTTTTTTTTAAAGGATTGCTGATATGCAGTGGTGTAAAGTACTTAAGTAAAAATACAGTGGGGAAAAAAAAGTATTTAGTCAGCCACCAATTGTGCAAGTTCTCCCACTTAAAGATATGAGAGAGGCCTGTTATTTTCATCATAGGTACACGTCAACTATGACAGACAAATTGAGAAAAAAAATTCTCCAGAAAATCACATTGTAGGATTTTTAATGAATTTATTTGCAAATCTATGGTGGAAAATAAGTATTTGGTCACCTACAAACAAGCAAGATTTCTGGCTCTCACAGACCTGTAACTTCTTATTTAAGAGGCTCCTCTGTCCTCCACTCGTTACCTGTATTAATGGCACCTGTTTGAACTTGTTATCAGTAGAAAAAGACACCTGTCCACAACCTCAAACAGTCACACTCCAAACTCCACTATGGCCAAGACCAAAGAGCTGTCAAAGGACACCAGAAACAAAATTGTAGACCTGCACCAGGATGGGAAGACTGAATCTGCAATAGGTAAGCAGCTTGGTTTGAAGAAATCAACTGTGGGAGCAATTATTAGGAAATGGAAGACATACAAGACCACTGATAATCTCCCTCGATCTGGGGCTCCACGCAAGATCTCACCCCGTGGGGTCAAAATGATCACAAGAACGGTGAGCAAAAATCCCAGAACCACACGGGGGGACCTAGTGAATGACCTGCAGAGAGCTGGGACCAAAGTAACAAAGCCTACCATCAGTAACACACTACGCCGCCAGGGACTCAAATCCTGCAGTGCCAGACGTGTCCCAATGCTTAAGCCAGTACATGTCCAGGCCCGTCTGAAGTTTGCTAGAGTGCATTTGGATGATCCAGAAGAGGATTGGGAGAATGTCATATGGTCAGATGAAACCAAAATAGAACTTTTTGGTAAAAACTCAACTCGTCGTGTTTGGAGGACAAAGAATGCTGAGTTGCATCCAAAGAACACCATACCTACTGTGAAGCATGGGGGTGGAAACATCATGCTTTGGGGCAGTTTTTTCTGCAAAGGGACCAGGACGACTGATCCGTGTAAAGGAAAGAATGAATGGGGCCATGTATTGTGAGATTTTGAGTGAAAACCTCCTTCCATCAGCAAGGACATTGAAGATGAAACGTGGCTGAGTCTTTCAGCATGACAATGATCCCAAACACACCGCCCTGGCATCGAAGGAGTGGCTTCGTAAGAAGCATTTCAAGGTCCTGGAGTGGCCTAGCCAGTCTCCAGATCTCAACCCCATAGAAAATCTTTGGAGGGAGTTGAAAGTCCGTGTTGCCCAGCGACAGCCCCAAAACATCACTGCTCTAGAGGAGATCTGCATGGAGGAATGGGCCAAAATACCAGCAACAGTGTGTGAAAACCTTGTGAAGACTTACAGAAAATGTTTGACCTGTGTCATTGCCAACAAAGGGTATATAACAAAGTATTGAGAAACTTTTGTTATTGACCAAATACTTATTTTCCACCATAATTTGCAAGTAAATTCATTAAAAATCTTTCTCATTTTGTCTGTCATAGTTGACATGTACCGATGATGAAAATTACAGGCCTCTCATCTTTTTAAGTGGGAGAACTTGCACAATTGGTGGCTGACTAAATACTTTTTTCCCCACTGTACTTTAAAGTACTACTTAAGTAGTTGTTGTGGGTATATGTGCTTTACTTTACTATTTATATTTTGGACTACCTTTACTTCACTACATTTCTTAAGAAAATAGTGAACTTTGTACTCCATACATTTTCCTTGACACCCAAAAGTACTCGTTACATTTTGAATGCTTAGCAGGACAGGAAAATGGTCCCATTCACGCACTTATCAACAGAACATCCCTGGTCGTCCCTACTGCCTCTGATCTGATGGACTCACTAAACACACATGCTTCGTTTGTAAATTATATCTGAATGTTGGAGTGTGCCCCTGGCTATCTGTACATTTTACAAACAAGAAAATGGTGCCGTCTAGTTTGCTTAATATAAGGAATTGGAAATGATTTATATTTTTACTTTTAATTTTGATACTTAGCTATATTTTTGCAATAACATTTACTTTTGATACTGAAGTATATTTTAAACCAAATAATTTTAGACTTTTATTCGTAGAATTTTACTGGGTGAATTTTACTTTTACTTGAGTCATTTTCTATTAAGGTAACTTTATTTTTACTCAACTATTACAATTGGGTACTTTTTCCACCACTGCTCATATGGCCTATCATAAATGCAAATTAGGCATCATAACATATTGAGCCATGCAAGCCCATGTCCAATAAAACATACATGTCCACTTTGCCAGACATGCATGTTTTGAAAGACACAAAAAAAAGAGAACCGGTTGCCAGTCGGCCGTGAATCATACTACAGTGTTGTAATTTGATGTAGTCTAGTCCATTTCTTAATTCCATCATCCATGCATTCCATAGAACAAAATTATAATCCCAACAGGTGAACGATATACAAATCAAGGACCCATTTTAAAACGTCATCCTTCTCTCCTTCATGTTGGCAAACCTGTCTCTGTCAATGTCTATGTCCCGCTCAATACAAAGCAAAGTGAGGTTGGATAGTCTGGCCTCATTCACCATGCATGCACATAAATAGCTCTTGATGAGCTTCAGGCAGCTAAAACTTTGCTTGGCACTGGCACTGCTGATGGGAATTGTTTTGTAGATTCTATGGAGAATGGTCAGATTTGGATATGCTCGGTGCATGTCGTTGGTAGTGAGGAATGGTAGGACTGTTTCAGTGTTGAGATCCATGGCTAACTCTGAATACATTGTGCAGAAGGAGAGGAATGCATCCACAACTTCCTCAGGCTTGGAAATTTCTTCTGAGTAGAAACGTGCAAGCTCAAGCATTTTCCTTTCTGCATCATGGCGCTCAAAGTGCTTTGAGTTGTGCACAGAGAACAGTTGTGCCATTTCTCTGAAGTCGGCAAATCAATTCTCAAACTGCCCCACAAAAACATCAAGTGTGTAAGAGTATACACTGAGTATACAAAACATTAAGAACACCTGCTCTTTCCATGACAGACTGACCAGGTGAATCCAGGTGAAAGCTATGATCCCTTATTGATGTCACTTGTTAAATCCACTTCAATCCATGTAGATGAAGGGTAGAAGACTGGTTAAAGAAGGATTTTAAAGTCTTGAGACAATTGAGACATGGATTGTGTATTTTTGCCATTCAGAGGGTAAATAGGCAAGACAGAATATTTAAGAGCCTTTTAATGGGGTATGGTAGTAGGTGCCAGGCGCTCCGGATTGTGTCAAGAACTGCAACGCTGCTGGGTTTTTCACGCTCAACTTTAATGGGCCTTCTGCTTTCCGGAATTGGGTCGTCCTCCGCGTCCTCGCCATGAAACCTCTTCCTCCTCTTGCGCGCTCTCTCCTCTGCAAACTCAGTTGTTTTGTTGGGCCATCTCGTTCGCAGTGTTCTCCGTCTTGTCATAGGCCTCATCTGTGCGTGTCTGTCTGATCTCAGACATGCAGGTGTCAATTAGATCCATGGCAGTTTCCCCTTAAACCACTCAAGTGTTGCTTTAGCAGTATGCTTAGGGTCATTGTCCTGCTGGAAGGTGAACCTCCGTCCCAGTCTCAAATCTCTGGAAGACTGAAACAGGTTTCCCTCAAGAATTTCCCTGTATTTAGCGCTATCCATCATTCCTTCAATTCTGACCAGTTTCCAGTCCCTGCCGATGAAAAACATCCCCACAGCATGATGCTGCCACCACCATGCTTCACTGTGGGGATGGTGTTCTCGGGGTGATGAGAGGTGTTGGGTTTGCGCCAGACATAGCGTTTTCCTTGATGGACAAAAAGCTCAATTTTTGTCTCATCTGACCAGAGTACCTTCTTCCATATGTTTGGGGAGTCTCCCACATGCCTTTTGGCGAACACCAAACATGTTTGCTTATTTTTTTCTTCAAGCAAAGGCTTTTTTTCTGGCCACTCTTCCGTAAAGCCCAGCTCTGTGGAGTGTACGGCTTAAAGTGGTCCTATGGACAGATACTCCAATCTCCGCTCTGGAGCTTTGCAGCTCCTTCAGGGTTATCTTTTGTCTCTTTGTTGCCTCTCTGATTAATGTCCTCCTTGCCTGGTCCGTGACTTTTGGTGAGCGGCGTTCTCTTGGCAGGTTTGTTGTGGTGCCATATTCTTAAAAAAAATGTAATAATGGATTTAATGGTGCTCCGTGGGATGTTCAAAGTTTCTGATATTTTTTTATAACCCAACCCTGATCTGTACTTCTCTACAGCTTTGTCCCTGACCTGTTTGGAGAGCTCCTTGGTCTTCATGGTGCCGCTTGCCTTGTGGTGCCCCTTGCTTAGTGGTGTTGCAGACTCTGGGGCCTTTCAGAACAGGTGTATTTTTACCGAGATCATGTGACAGATCATGTGACACTTAGATTGCACACAGGTGGACTTTATTTAACTAATTATGTAACTTCTGAAGGTAATTGGTTGCACCAGATCTTATTTAGGGCATTCATAGCAAAGAGGGTGAATACATATGCACACACCACTTTTCCGTTATTTATATTTTAGAACATTTTGAAACTATATTTGTTTCATTCCACTTCACCTATTTGGACTATTTTGTGTATGTCCATTACATGAAAAATCCATTTAAATTACAGGTTGTAATGCAACAAAATAGGAAAACGCCAAGGGGGATTAATACTTTTGCAAGGCACTGTAGGCTATGGTACAGTACCAGCAGCAGCAAAATCCTTTAATTCATTCTTGCACTGAGAAGAGTTAGTGTATTTAAGTCTTGATCTGCGAGGTTCTGTGACGCAAAGCTATTTTAGGTCTTATTCAAATCTCTTTTGGGAGATGTGCTGTGAATCAAGTGGTGCCCCTCACCATGCATTATGCAGTGTTTGTGGACTTTCTTCTGCCTCCCAGCTCTCCTCCTCCCGCACTGTCTCCTCTCTGTCTCCCCCTTCTCTCTCCCCCTCTCTCTCTTTCTTTCACTCACTCACTCACTCACTCACACACACACACCTTTTCCTTCTCACACATCCCTCCTTCCCCCTACACACATTGACACGCTGTCTCTCACACACACTGACTCTTCCCCTCACCCTCTCTCTCGATCTCTCTCCCTCTGACACTGCTGCATACTGACTAGATTTATAGCTGTGCTACGTGGGGGTTGGAGTCAGATGCAGGTAATGTGATGTGTGGACGAGGCGACTCATTTACCTACCATTTACCAAAAGGAAGGGGAGGCTGGCTGAGGAGATTATTTATTTCATGAGCCCCCATTGAGACTTTGTATGTGTGTGGGTGGAGTGACTGTGTGTGTGTGTGTGTTTGATGGAGGGATGGAGTGTGTGTATTTGTGTACACTTGCGTACACCTAGTGAATTATTCACATTTGTGGGCCTCACCTTGTAAAGCCTACGATTTAGGCTTGTAAAACACGAGCCTTAACTGGCAAAAAGCTTTCTGGATTAAGAACCGTATTCCACTTTGCTGCAATGCCCCTGCAATGCAACATCCTTTGTCCTTAGTCTCTCTGTGTGTGTGTGTGTGTGTGTGTGTGTGTGTGTGTGTGTGTGTGTGTGTGTGTGTGTGTGTGTGTGTGTGTGTGTGTGTGTGTGTGTGTGTGTGTGTGTGTGTGTGTGTGTGTGTGTGTGTGTGTGTGTGTGTGTGTGTGTGTGTGTGTGTGTGTGTGTGTGCGTGTCTATTTCACCAGTGTGCCAGCGAGAGGAAGGTGGAAGAACAAACACTGTTCTCAGCTCATGAAAAATAGGTGCTCTGATGCAGTCTTCTCCACTGAAGCACACCTGCCAGTTAAATGTTTACAAAGAGAAAGGAAGAGCGACAAACAGGGTTGATTTAAATGAATTAGTTCTCATATAAATCACTGATCTTGTCTGCAGTCCATTATTATGGCTGTGCTCATACATTTAATGTGACGTGTATATATTTGATTTTAGATGAGCTCGCATTGTCGACATCTAGCCTCTTTGCCGGAGTGTTCATCAGTTAATTTGTTTGCCTCGCGTAACATCAAACACAGAGCCATTATTTAATCTAGAAAGTCAAAAAGTTAATTTGAGCACAATCCAACATGAAGACATTCTGTCCAGCGATGGTTGATCTCCCCTCGTTTTTTGGCCTTCTAAACTAAATTCTCAACCATCTAGGCATTTTCGGTTGTATAATGGTTGGGCGTAGGTTTTAAATCAGACCAACTGAAGGATTGCACCAGTTTTCATAATGTTCTTTAGATGTTGCCCCACTATAATTTCTGAGACTGTTGTGTATTTGACAGGTAGCTGCCAAAATAAAGGAAACACCAGCATAAAGTCTCTTTAAATAGGACGTTGGGCCACCATGAGCCAGAACAACTTCAATGTGCCATGGAATAGATTCTACAAGTGTCTGGAACTCTATTGGAGGGATGTGACATTGTTCTTCCATGAGTATTCCATAATTTTGTGTTTTGTTGATGATGGTGGAAAATGCCGTCTCAGGCAACGCTACAGAATCTCACATTAGTGTTTAAGTGCGTTGAGATCTGGAGACTGCCATGGCATATGGTTTACATCGTTTTCATGCTCTTTCATTGACCACTCGTGCCCTGTGGATGGGGGCATTGTCATCCTATGGGGGCACAGCCATGGTAGTAGCCAAAATAATTGCCTGCCCAGCATCTTTATACATGACCCTATAGCATGATGGGATGTTAATTGTTTAATTAACTCAGTAACAACACCTGTATGGAAGTACCTGCTTTCAATATACTTTGTATCCTTCATTTACTCAAGTGTTTACATTATTTTGGCAGTTACCTGTACAGTCGTGGTCAAATGTTTTGAGAATGACACAACTATTAATTTTCACCAAGTCTGCTGCCTCAGTTTTTATGATGGCAATTTGCATATACTCCAGAATGTTATGAAGAGTGATCAGATGAATTGCAATTCATTGGAAAGTCCCTCTTTGCCATGAAAATGAACTTCATCCCCAAAAAACATTTCCACTGCATTTCAGCCCTGCCACAAAAGGACCAGCTGCCATCATGTCAGTGATTCTCTCGTTAACACAGGTGACAGTGTTGACGAGGACAAGGCTGGAGATCACTCTGTCATGCTGATTGAGTTAGAATAACAGACTGAAAGCTTTAAAAGGAGGGTGGTGCATGAAATCATTGTTATTCCTCTGTTAACCATGGTTACCTGCAAGGAAACACGTGTCGTCATCATTGCTTTGCACAAAAAGGCCTTCACAGGCAAGAATATTGCTGCTAGTAAGATTGCACCTAAATCAACCATTTATCAGATCATCAAGAACTTCAAGGAGAGAGGTTCAATTGTTGTGAAGAAGGCTTCAGGGCGCCCAAGAAAGTCCAGCAAGTGCCAGGACTGTCTCCTAAAGTTGATTTCAGCTGCAGGATCGGGGCACCACCAGTGCAGAGCTTGCTCAGGAATGGCAGCAGGCAGGTGTGAGTGCATCTGCATGCACAGTGAGGCGAAGACTTTTGGAGGATGGCCTGGTGTCAAGAAGGGCAGCAAGGAAGCCACTTCTCTCCAGGAAAAACATCAGGGACAGACTGATATTCTGCAAAAGGTACAGGGATTGGACTGCTGAGGACTGGGGTAAAGTAATTTTCTCTGATGAATCCCCTTTCCGATTGTTTGGGGCATCCGGAAAAAAGCTTGTCCGGAGAAGACAAGGTGAGCGCTACCATCAGTCCTGTGTCATGCCAACAGTAAAGCATCCTGAGACCATTCCTGTGTGGTGTTGCTTCTCAGCCAAGGGAGTGGGCTCACTCACAATTTTGCCTAAGAACACAGCCATGAATAAAGAATGGTACCAACACATCCTCTGAGAGCAACTTCTCCCAACCATCCAATAACATTTTGGTGACGAACAATGCCTTTTCCAGCATGATGGAGCACCTTGCCATAAGGCAAAAGTGATAACCAAGTGGCTCGGGGAACAAAACATCGACATTTTGGGTCCATGGCCAGGAAACTCCCCAGACCTTAATCCCATTGAGAACTTGTGGTCAATCCTCAAGAGGCGGGTGGACAAACAAAAACCCACAAATTCTGACAAACTCCAAGCATTGATTGTGCAAGAATGGGCTGCCATCAGTCAGGATGTGGCCCAGAAGTTAATTGACAGCATGCCAGGGCGGATTGCAGAGGTCTTGAAAAAGAAGGGTCAACACTGCAAATATTGACTCTTTGCATAAACTTAATGTAATTGTCAATAAAAGCCTTTGACACTTATGGAATGCTTGTAATTATACTTCAGTATGCCATAGTAACATCTGACAAAAATATCTCATAACACTGAAGCAGCAAATACTTGTGTCATTCTCAAAACGTTTGACCACGACTGTATGTCAAACAAAAACAATGATTGCAAAGTTAAACAAACCATGTAACTCTATGCACAAGGACTACTTTTAATTTCCTCAGAAAATTGTACAAAAACACATTTACTTGAAGAACAGTGCAGATGCAAAGTTTGGTAACAGAATGACGGCACAAACAGCACAAATTGTCATTATGTTACCAAACTTTGCATCTGCGCTCTTCTTCAAGTAAATGTGTTTTTGTAAAATGTTCTGTGGAAATTGTTGAAAGTAGTAATTGTGCATGGAGTTGTGTGGTTTATTTAACTTTGCAATCATTTAGTTTGACAAACATTTTAAAGTCCCCGAGTCTCTGTTTCACTCTGTTATCGTGGAATTGTCCTATAGCTAAATCTTGGCCATGACTGACAGGCAACCAAAAAATTACGTTTGAAAGACCGCCAGAACTGACAAATGTCCCTGTCTTCTACAGATCCATGGAGCAGGTACCATGAGGCTGCACAGCAGGATCCTGCCCCTCTTCCTCCCCATCCTCAAGCCCCTAGCACGTCATAGGCCGCTCTGCTGCCTCCCAGCCAATGGCAGGCCAACCACAGCCTACATACTCATCCCCTCCTCCTCCCCCCGTCACCTGACCACCGACGTCCCCTCCTCCCAGCCCCTGGTTGGCCAAGACACAACGGTTGAAGTTCTGGGCCACTCCTACCCTCGTGATGACTTCACCAACGTGACCGCCAAGATCCTGGCCAAGGTGGGCTGCAACCTGCACAACCAAGCCCACCATCCTCTCTGGCTCATCAAAGAGCGAATCAAAGCCCACTTCTACCGCGCCTACATCATGCGCTCTGGCAACCCACTCTTCTCGGTCCACGACAACCTCAGTCCGGTGGTGACCACGGAGCAGAACTTTGACAGCCTGCTCATCCCACCCGACCACCCCAGCCGGAAGCGAGGGGACAACTACTACCTCAACCGTGGCACCATGCTGCGCGCACACACCTCCGCCCACCAGAGGGAGCTGGTGCGCTCGGGGCTGGACGCCTTCCTGCTGGCGGGCGACGTGTACCGAAGGGACGAGATCGACGCCAGCCACTACCCCGTGTTCCATCAGATGGAGGGTGTGCGCCTCTTCTCCAACCATGAGGTCAGTAGAGCAAAGCAACTGCTTGGTTCGGGGTTTGGCACGGTAGTGTGAAAATGGTTGTGGAGTTAAAGTACTGATACATTCAAACTAGACACAACACTGCCATGAGAAGCTCCAGTTGTATTGATTAGCTTCTCCTCCTAACCACAAGGTCTTCTGGGTAGTGTCACAACAAGGTCTAAGAATAGGACTCACAATGTAGGATGAATACAGTAGGCCATTGTTACACAGCGTGAAGAGCTACAGTTTTATCCATTTAAATATGCTGTGCTGAGTGCTGTAAATACTTTGATAAGTACTCTTAGATACACATACGTTAACTCATTCTACATTAAGTCCAATCATCTCACACACTAATGGCAATGTTAACAGCATTAGCAGAAGTGTTGTTTTGAAGAGTTGTCTCTGAAGTGTGTGTTTTTGTGTGTTTTTTTTTTTACCCCCAAGTTGTTTGCCAAGGTGTCGAGTGGAGAGGACCTGTCTCTCTTTGAGAGCGGGGGGCACCGGACCCCTCAGAAGCAGGAGACACACACTCTGGAGGCGGTGAAGCTTGTGGAGTTTGATCTGAAACAGACCCTTGACCATATGGTCAGACACCTGTTTGGAGAAGGTAAACAACATTCCAAGTTCAAGTTTGTATTATAGGGACATCCTACCTTCCCATGGGTCTTGAGAAGGAGAGAGGAAATGCAATACAAATTCTCCCTTAGTCCTTTAAGGCCAGTGGTCTCTAGAAGGAAAGGGAGGTTTTTTGATACTTTTGGGATCGGTCCCTCGCCCTTTGTCTCAACCCGTCCTTTCCTCTCCTCCATCTACCTTCATCTTCTCCTCTTTTTTCTGTGCCAGAGCTGGAGATCCGCTGGGTGGAGTGTTACTTCCCCTTCACCCATCCCTCCTTTGAGATGGAGGTGCGTTTCCAGGACGACTGGCTGGAGGTGTTGGGCTGTGGAGTGATGGAGCAGGAGCTGGTGCACTCTGGTAAGCACAGCTGTTGAGACACACACACATGCAAACACTCACACACAAACGCATGAACACAGACACACACTCATTCACTCTTCCAAACACACATGCAGTTACTATATGCATGAACACAAACATGCTTTCACAAGAAATTGCACTTTCATAGACATACATTCTTGGGCAAACTCATACTGTTGGTCTTGCATACACTTACTCTGTCTCACACATACAAATATGTAAAAATAAAAATAAAAATACCCTCACTTGCGCACACACACATACACTCCCTGCCATATGTATTTGGGAAGTGATGCTAACATTTTCAATTTGGCTCTATACTCCAGAATTTTGGATTTGACATCAAATGTTTCATATGAGACGACAGTACAGAATTTCTCCTTTAATTTGAGGGGATTTTCATACACATCTGTTTACCGTTTAGAAAATAGTATTTTGGACAAATTCACTTATAGGGTATTAAAGTACAAAAAAGTATATATACGCTACCTAGCTTTTGCAACTTTTTCAATCATCATTATTCATGATTAATTCATTATTTGTCTTAATCAATGCATTATCAGGATTAATTTAGAAGTGTTCACAAACATCTTATCTACACACTTAGAAAGAAAATTAATCCAGTCATCATTCACCATTCAGTTCCTACTGGGCAAAACATAACACAAAACACAACCAAAACAAATTACAAATGCATCCAACAAGTTTTTAGTCACAAGCTTGATGTTGTCATTGTGTGCTAGGAATATGGGACCAAATACTAAACCTTTGACTACTTTGAAACCCTATAAGTAAAATTTACCCATATACTTATGACATCTTCAAATGAGGGGACTAGATATATATAGTGCTTTAATTTATGAACGGTAAAACAAATATGTATGAAAATGCCCTCAAATAAAAGGTGATTCTGTACTGTCACCTCATATGAAACATTTGATCTCAAATAAAAAAGAGAGTATAGAGCCAAATGTAAAATTTTAGCTTCGCTGTCTTAACTACATACGGACACCCACACAGGCAAACACAAACAAAAAAACAGACTGTACTCCACAGAATAGTATACTTAAGAGATAGCTCTCGCTGTATTGCCCTTGAACAAAGATGTGTGCTGACGCGTCTCAATAAACATCCCACTTATCTAGAAATCAATAATACATTAAATGGACGCCAAAACAACGGCTCCCGTTTAGCTCCAGTGTTTGCTCTCTCCCCCCACCGAGGGCCCTTTGCTGTTGTGGCTAAGATCGTTGGGGTCAAACCTTTCTCCTCCGTCCTTGGTCCTCCTGCAGTGCAGTCACACTTCCTGCCTCCACCAGCAGGTGGCAGTGTTGTGCAACAGGGGGCAGAGCCAGAGGTGAGCCTGGGAGTGGTGGGAGTGTCCCATTTGGGGAGTGTGCGGCAAGAAGACACTCTCTTGTGCCCCAGGGAAGGGGAGCTGGTTCAGCGGCCCAGACAAAGGCTTGTTCCAGGGGAGAGGACCTGGAATGACCCCCTCACGCTGCAGCAGTAGCTCCCGTGTCTATCGAGCCAGCCAGCCAGCCATCCACCCCCTGTTACTAAAGCCATTCGAGAAGAGGGAATAATGCAGAATCACTGAATCAGTACTCTTACTGTTTTCCTTCAGTGAAATATACAGAAGGCATCAACAGACTGTTCTGGTTGGCACGATAGTGTGAAAGCCACCCTGCTGTACTGCACATGCAAACAAGGCTTTGTTGAGGGCAAAACTCTGATTTGGGAAAAAAATTTGGAAGAAGCATCTGTTCCTGGGAATGTTTGGAGATCTCCTGGTTCCGGCTCTGCAGTGCAGTGGAAAAACCCTCTCAGCTCCTAGCTTTTCACCTCCAGACATATTGATTAAACAGCCATGTCCAATCGGCTCAGGCTCTACCTGCCTGTGACACTGTCCCACAAGTACCTGATTCACATTATAGGGCCAAACTGAGCCAAGCTGTATGAGTTGGCCTGGTTACGCCTCCACCATAGTTGCTGGAACCATGCAGCCCTATAGTGTAAAACAGGCAAAGATGTTTTGGAAGTACTGTTTAGATATCTATAGCCTCGGAAGCCCAGGCTTCTCAGATACCATTCCAAAGCCTAGGGAAGTTCTCAAAAAGATGATAAAGTGGTGGAGTACGGTAGAGTCTAGATGGAAACGAGTGACACGCGTTGACACTTATCAAACCAGAGACGTTGTGTGTTTCTAAAACCAATTCTGACTTGCCGCAAGCATGCATAAGATACACTTGCTACTAAAACTTTGTCCGACTCAAGAGCTTCACTGCCTGTTTACATCTGGTAACAAATGTACTACCGGATCATAATCAGTGCTTCACCACTCCATTATCCAATCAAACCCACACAAAGTGTTTTGGATTGTATTAGCAATGTAATTTGGTGTTTTTGACAACTATTGTTGTCAAACATGACTGACTTTATGTGAAATATAGTTATGGTTTCTTCTCATATAAACTTTTTTTCTTTAATTCATTAAATGTAACACGAGGCATTATATTGTTAATAATATTTGAAACCTAGTAGCGTTGTTCATCAGGGCAAAATGTTTTGAAGAGCGTTGCAACATAAAACGAAAACCAGCATTTCTTTTTGGATGAGTTCAGATAGTACGTCCTACGGTTGGGCGTTATCCAGATTTTCATATAATCCTTCTCTCATCCCGGGATTTACGGTATTACCGGTTTAGTACACAAGGGGGCGCCAAAAGACTAAAAGCCCATTGGGTGTCTATTACCAGAATGCTAACAATTTGCAGAAGTAATAGCGAATTTCCATGGAGGCTACTAGCTAAATATGCTAACAAGCTTAAACTAAAATAAACGAATTGCAAAGACAGGCAATCCAGCTCATAAAGTTATACATACAGTATATAGCTAGGAGCTACCGAATGTCATTTTTGGTTAGTTTGGACATTTACAAGCGAATGTGAACGAGAGACATTGAGCAAGGTTTTGACACACAGAACAGCACTGGCTCTTGAGCAGCATGTGTACATGCTGTGTCTGGGTGGAGTCTGGAGTTGCTAGGGCAATGGGCCTGCCTGCTGTGTTCAGAGAAGATGGGGGAGGAGCAGACTGGCCGAGAACAGAGAGGAGAAAAACACAAGGAAATCAAAATATAATAATAATAATAATAATAATGCCATTTAGCAGATGCTTTTATCCAAAGCGACTTACAGTCATGTGTGCATACATTTTTACATATGGGTGGTCCCGGGGATCGAACCCACTACCCTGGCGTTACAAGCGCCATGCTCTACCAATTGAGCTACAGAGGACAGCAGTGGCAGCTGTACAGATAACTCATCCAAAGGTCTTTCACTTCTCAAACACGGCAGAAAGCTAATAAAATATGATGCCCCGTCACCTTATTAATTCAGCCACTTACTTAGATAACTAGCAAGTTAAACTTAGGGGTCACGTTAACGCAGAATTCTTTGTTTTTCACGCAGGGTAAAAAAGATAAAATGCATAAAAAATAGCTTGCTGCTTATTGTCATTTCTGCTCGGCATCAGACTGTTGTGCTTCAGTTGCACTTCTCCACTCAGATGAGAATTCACAAACGGGCATTTTATCAGCAGACAGCGCTATGACTGATGTGGAGCTACTTTTCTCCTGTACTTTTCTCAGTGCAGCCAGCCTACTTTTCTCCGGTAAAATGCAAGATTAAATTCAAGCAAAACATTAGGACATGTAGCCGGCTCATTCTTTCTATGATAAACATTAGCAATATGATGGCCATGCATTGTTTTTGCAAAAAAGACCTTGCTTTTTCATTGTAAGCTCATTTACTTGTGTGGCTGCCAGCCAAATAGCGTTGCACTTCTGTTGTCATCTGATGAAAATGAAGCTATTTTATGACGAACGTTGCGCTAATGTACAGTATTTTCTGTGAAGGAAGAATATACTTGCACGCCCCTGATCACTCTATTGAAGCAACCAAAAAAACACTTGACTTTCAATATAAAACGCGACCCCTGTCAATACACAGCTGGACTCACCTGCTCCTGCTTTCTCCTGTTGTGCTATTTACAAACAAACACGTGACTGGCTCAACTTTTCTGGGTAACTACTTTAAGCTTCATAATGTGACAGGTGAAATGAAGAATGTGATCTGCTTTATCTCCTAACGTATTGCACAAGTTAAGTGTTTACTTAAAAGTAGCTACAAATATTAAAATGTATTTAAAAAAAACTTCAAAGAAATAGTTTAAACGGTATATGGTATACCACCCAAGCCTAGTATGTCCTAATTTCTCTCTGTACTAGAACGTTTTCTTCCATTTTGTGTCTTTTAAACACGATCCAGTTGGCCGACCAGTTGATACTGTACCTCGAGACCCTTTGTGCGTTGACCATTGATGGTGCTACTGTCAACACTGTTCATGTGGCTGTTGCCAGTGAAGACTGATCTGTTCCAATGACTATAATTGGGATTGTTTATGGCTCTGTAACCCCTGTTCTTCTTACCGGCAGCACTCTCACTGGGAAAATAAATAGGCATGCAAAACTGGGATGACCCATGATGTTGCTACGCTACACACTTGTATGTGTGTGTCACTTTTAATGGGAGTGGAGGTTGATTGCCTATCCATGGAAGTGTCCCGCTGCCCTATCAAGAGCATTGCTTTGCTGCAATGCGCTTGACATTAATCCACGGGAGAGGGTTGTTCTTCAATGACTTTGTCAAACTACACACAAACACAGACACACAAAACCACATGTGCCCACATATGCACACACAGACCCACACTTGTATTTTCTTTCCCAAGTTCCCTCTCACTCTTCACTGCAAGGACTTTGTTAACCACACGCTGCCACTCTCTCTCCCTCCCTCTCTAACGCATGCAGATACACACACCCACACTCTCACACACTAGCTCCTCGCTCATGCTTATTCGTACTCTCTCAACTCTGTCTCTCTCCCTCTCCCCCTATTTCTTCACTGCGGCAGATCAGTGCACTTCCCGTTACCAAGGCAACTCTTCATTCACCCCCACCCCCCCCACACACACCCTCACAAACTCATACATGCACGCACACACTCCCCCTTTCCCTTAGGAACAGTGAGACAATAAGAAAAAGATGGCAGAGAGAGAGTGAGGGAAAGAGACAGAGTATTAAACGTGTGGGGTTCTCTCTCCAGACGGGACCAGCAGCCGGGATGGGGGGGGTGTATTTATTTTTCTCTCAAGCGTGACCAGCCATATGTGAAGCATGGACGAAGCATGCCACAGGCTTGGAGGGATGAAGGATGAAGGAAGGGATGTGGGGTGGAAAGGAGGTCTCCAGTCTCCATTAGTGCTGGCGGTCCCACTTAGATATTCATTAGAGTGCCGGGGTTTAATCCCTTTGCACGCAGGGATTCCACAGGGAGCTGAAGGGTGGGCAATGGTGTGTGTGGTGGAGAGGGGGTGCTACTGAGGGGCCTCCCCAGAACCTGGCCACAGCATATGGGACCCGGTGTTAATGACGGCACGTGTCACCCCCCCATCAGTTTAGTCACGCCCCGGAGGGCACGGTAGGCCCCACCAATGTGATTAAAATCGTGTTCGGGTGACAATTAGCGTCCCTTCAAGTCCCCGTGCCAGAGGGCCCCGAGTACCCAAGGGACAGCAGAGGGGCGTGGGGCGTGTAGATAGACTGGTGGGATTGAGGGCGGGGGGGTGATGGTTCGGAGGGGGGCATTGGTTCAGGTGGCACCTTCAGTCTTACCCTTTATCCTGAATAAATCATGTGCCAATTTTGACCCGTCCCCTCTCGACGTCTCCACCCTCATTACACCACCTTCTGTCAGATCTGGGCTTTTTTTTCTATTTATTTTATGAGTTGACGATTTTAATCAGTCCCAAATCCCCACGTCCCCCCGGCCTCTGACTGACGCCTTTCTTTTCTTTGATTGTTAATGCCAGTTCCTCCTCGTGGGAAAAGGACAGGGTAAAAAATGGGAGAGGGAAAGAAAGCTGCGCTGATGAGTGATTAGGAAAAGATGGAGATAGAGATTGAGAAAAGGAAGGAAGGATCGATTAAAAACAATAAATATCTCGGTACAGGCAGGGATCAGTATCTCTACCGAGAGACAAAGAGAGAGACTGCACTATACAAACAGAATCGCTAGAGACTAAGGGAGAGAGAGATAAAGAGATGGGGGAGGGAGAGAGAGAGAAACCAGTCAACGCTGTGACCCCTCATGTTTTGTTAAGGTGGCGACTCCTCCCACTCTCTGGCCCCTAACCCTAAAGCAATTGGCAAGCGGCCCTCCTCCCCCTTCCGTCACCTTCCCCTCCTCTAGCCACAGTCCCAGTGGTCCCACTGCAGGCAATCACTAGTGGGACAGAGGATGGAGACAGCTGGTCCATACACACACACACACATACGCCAACTACCACTCCCTGTCCCCTGAGTCTGCAGGGAACAGAAAAAACAGTAGTTTGTGCAGCGTTCCATTTGAGCCAGCTTGCCTTCGCAGGGGCCAAATAGACCCAGACATTTTAAGGAGAGAAAGAAAAACCGAGAGAAAGAGGGATCGAGAGAGGGCGAGAGGATGTCATTGAGAGGGCAAAGTGGAGTTAAAAGCAGGAGAGTCAGTGTGGCCTAATTAACACACTGGCTTGATACAGTGCCTTAGGTCACCTTTGCGAATACATGTCATACACTGAGTGTACAAAACATTATGAACACCTGCTATTTCCATGACATAGACTGGCCAGGTGAATCCAGGTGAAGGCTATGATCATTATTGAAGTCACTTGTTAAAGAAGGATTTTTAAACTTTGAGACAATTGAGACATGGATTGTGTGTGTGTCATTCAGAGGGTGAATGGGCAAGACAAAATATTTAAGAGCCTTTTAATTGGTTATGGTAGTAGTTGCCAGGCGTAGGACTGTTGCGGTGACCATATTACCGCCACGGTAATCTCCTCTTATGCACTCTGGATATGTGTTGGTAGTACCCAACTCACTAACGATCATCAGGTAGCTAATGGCCTGGTACTCTGGGCTCTATTGTCCCTCTAAATCTGACATAAATGCAATCTAAAATCACATCAAACACTTGTCATTAAAACAGTATGTGCTTTTAAAACTCAACCTTACTGTGATTGAACTTCTTTCTTCAAATTAATCAACAACAGGTTGAAACTGAGTGGAACACATGGTCATTGTGGATGGTGTTTCAAAGCCTAACACAACAAAATGGACAGCGCTTTTGTGATGATGAATTCAAAACAGCTATAAGCATATTATAAGGAGTTCACTCACTGCTGTACAACGTAGAGAAAAACGGGGCAGTTCAAGAGGGTGCTACGAAATGAATGTCAAAACGTCGTTTTCTTTGCCATATGTCATTATAAATTACATAGAATGAATCATTAGATTGTTCTCTACAATATTCCCGAGTCTCCCGAGTGGCGCAGTGGTCTAAGGCCGCCCCACTAGAGATCCTGGTTCGAATCCAGGCTCTGTCGTAGCCGGCCGCGACCGGGAGACCCATGGGGCGGCCCACAATTGGCCCAGCGTAGGGGAGGGAATGGCCGGCAGGGATGTAGCTCAGTTGGTAGAGCATGGCGTTTGCAACGCCAGGGTTGTGGGTTCGAGTCCATGGGGGGCCAGTATGAAAAAAATAAAAAATCTCACTAACTGTAAGTCGCTCTGGATAAGAGCGTCTGCTAAATGACTAAAATGTAAATCTATTCTGCAGAGAACAATATAGGTTGTTCTCTACAGGGTTGACAAACGTTCATTTGATAAGAACATTAATTTGCTGTGACCGTTGCTAGTTTAGACTGCGCCACTCTTGGTTGTATCTCTTCCATATTTGGTGTTGTGAGGTGGTACAATTTGAAGGTGTTTCCGCTGGTTGGACCAATCAATACCTTCGTCATTTTCACCTCCAGATCCTTGGCTTTCATCACCTATAACCGTGATCAATCTATATTGAGACGTGCCGTTTCTATGGTGTTTTAAAGGGAAACAGGAACAGATTGTCTTCGCGGAGGGTGGATATTGAAATGCAGTCTGTTAGCTTTGTAATAAATATATATTTAGTCCCTATTTAGTTTTACATTCAGCAGATTTCATTTAGAAAAAGTCCATGTTTTCACTCACGAACCATTTTTTATA
Source organism: Coregonus clupeaformis (assembly GCF_020615455.1). Taxonomy (NCBI): domain Eukaryota; kingdom Metazoa; phylum Chordata; class Actinopteri; order Salmoniformes; family Salmonidae; genus Coregonus; species Coregonus clupeaformis. Next base: position 28,721,798 of record NC_059225.1, read on the forward strand.
TTTTCATAATTAATAGGCTGGCATTACCTTTAGCTACAGAATATCTCACCTCCGTGCGTTTCCATCTACCTCTTGTTCATTCCTTTCTCTAGCACGCAGTCACGTGATATCTCAGACAGCACTGGCCCAATTTTGACAAAACTTGGGTGAATGATGCGTTTTGCCATAGATTCTGCATTTACAAAATTACACTGATTGTCCCAAGGCGGGAGCTATAGTAATTAACTGAAATTTGTGAGTCACACCAGAGAGGAAGAGGCAAAGCGAGAGGAATAACAGAGGCCAAAAATCTGTCTTCTCCAGCAGGTGGGTTTTTTTTCATTTATTTTTCACTCACCAAGCAAGGCATTTTTGTATGGAGGTCGCATTTGGTTAACAACAAATGGAACGGCTTATTTGATCGACTAGAAGTTGAATGGGGTCCCGTGTGGCTCAGTTGGTAGAGCATGGTGCTTGCACCACCAGGGTTGTGGGTTCAATTCCCACTGAGGACTAGTACGGGAAAAAAGTATAAAATGTAAGAGCGTCTGCTTTACTTAAATGTAAAATGTGCAAGTTGTGAGTGTACTGATAAGTAGGACACGTGACATCCCGGCAACTTTGAGAAAAAGTTATGACTGTTGTTCACACGTGTGTGCCCTCTCGTTGGCTAGAATGGTACCACCTGATCTAACATTCCACTCTTTGCCACTGTTTGTCATTGCCAAAGAGACTGGCCTTTCAGCATTCTCAATGTTCAATATGCGCTGAATTTACATAGAAGTTGTTCATTGATGATTTAATAAAGGCGTAGTTCCAAAATGTTGTGGATTTTTATCCCTCAGCCCCCGTCCTGGCACATGACATGGAGTACAGGGAGTGGATTAGCTAAAGATACAAAAAAATGTTCATTGTTAGAGTGGCCACTTGTCAATATAATGGATAATCTGTGGTCACACGATAACTGAAATGCAATTGCGCTGCATCATTCGTGGGGGACAACATGTTTACTGTTGCCTTTTTTATGTTGAATTGAGGAATACAGTACCCTCAGGACCGATACCTCCTGCCGTAATTCCTGCCGTGGAATAGTTTAGTTTAGCATCCTTGTGAGTTGCTATTGATTCAGTATTCATCCATTTGTTTTGACCTTTTGACTGAGAAGACCAAGCGTGGTTGCCAGGGACATAGGCACGAAACGGGAGAGAACGTTTTGGAACCAAGTAAAACTGGTACCTGAGCTATTCCATTGATAAACGCAGGGCTTTTCCTAAACTGAAATAGCTTATATTTTCTTGTGGTCCCAAACATAACATCAGCAAAAGCTTTTAGTCTGTTTTAGTAGTATTATATGTTCATGCACTGGAATAACGTGTCATAAGATCTGCTAGACATTTGGAGCAACGATGTGTGTGTATATGAGAGAGAGAGAGAGAGAGAGAGAGAGAGAGAGAGAGAGAGAGAGAGAGAGAGAGAGAGAAGAGAGAGAGAGAGAGAGAGAGAGAGAGAGAGAGAGAGAGAGAGAGAGAGAGAGAGAGAGAGAGAGAGAGAGAGAGAGAGAGAGAGAGAGAGAGAGAGAGAGAGAGAGAGAGAGAGAGAGAGAGAGAGAGAGAGAGAGAGAGAGAGAGAGAGAGAGAGAGAGAGAGAGAGAGAGAGAGAGAGAGAGAGAGAGAGAGAGAGAGAGAGAGAGAGAGAGAGAGAGAGAGAGAGAGAGAGAGAGAGAGAGAGAGAGAGAGAGAGAGAGAGAGAGAGAGAGAGAGAGAGAGAGAGAGGAGAATCAATGGAGTAAGATGTGTGATGTGAGGCGCATTTGAAGGAAGGATGGCGCCTGGCACCCCTCACCAGCATGGGGCCTTATCTGTCCCAGAGGGAATCGATAGACAGGGAACAAACACTCTGGGAAAGGAAACAAGCTCTTGGCTTGTAGAAAGTCCTTCGTAAAAACGGGGTCTGTCAGTCACGAGGCTCTGCTCAGCAAACACATACTAGTGTTTTGAAACTGGTGAGCCATGGCAAGACTGCTCAAAATGTGGGGGAGGGAGGGGTAGAGTCTATAGAAAGGAAAGACATTGATGATAAGACACAGTGTGCTGCTGCATGGTAACCTGACGGTCAGCCTCCTTGAACTGTGAAGGAGGTGTGTAAGTGAAAGCGTGTGTGTGTGTGTTTCACTAACACTGATGTTTGTTAGCTACGAGAGAGGAAGCTAATGAAGACATGCAAATACATACATGAGTGCAGCAATTATATTTAATGAGTACACAGCACTTGTGCATTGCGGTTTTACCAAGGTGGAGTAAGAGATGTGCGGGGGCCTCACGTGCCTGTTGTCCTCCAAAACGCTGGTGTTGTGGTTGTCATGGCATTATTAATTGATCGGCTTATGTATGCTAATTTAGTTTTCCCCGTGATGCGGTGGGCGGAGGAGCCGCGTGGGAGTGCGAGAGACGAATGCAAATTATAACGCGAGTGGCGAACAAAGACGAAGAAGGAGGAGGAGATGGAACGGAGGCGCGGCGACACCACAGCAACTCCACTTTTCCCTTACTCACGTCGGGCTACGTGCCCGTAGCAGCTTGTTCCTTTGTCCAGGCTTTCATTAATGAGGGGGGATATGGGACAAGAGCTGTCACTGTGTTAATCCATTTTAGGAGCTTTGTAAAAAGCCTTTTCTGCAGGGAAATGTGCTGTTTCACTGAGTCTGTAGCAGCAGCTGGAAGGGACATAGGCTTAGACATTTGTCAGAAGCCCAGGTGAGGGCAAAGAGAGATGATATAGAGTGAGAATTCAGTGATACAGTGATGAACTGTGCCCAGCGGGCTAAACTGATTACAATGCCATCATTATGACGTATTTTATGATATCATAGTCAGGTTGTATATGGACTGGATATGTTTAAATCTTTTTAGCAACCAGAAAAACATCCAAAATATTACTTATTTCCCTGTTGTTATAAAAAAAGATTGACCTGGTGTAACAGAGACCATTTGGTGGTTAATACGTCTTCTCAACCGAAAAAAAACCGGTATACAACCAGGAAATTAAGTAATCAAGACGTCATGTGTCAAATTGTGTCAGCTGGGTAGTATTTGAATCGTGCTAAATATCCTGAGGCTGAGCTGGTTATCAAAGCCCATCAAGCTAAAACAATATCCACCAAGCCATGTGTTGCTTCACGCCCAGAGGAAAATGTGGCCCTAAGGGAGCATCGAAAGGGCATTTGTGGAGTAAATATCTCATATATGTACAGTTATTCACATAGGAGCCCTAATAACATTCCCACAATCCCCTCTTGCCCTCCAATGCTGTCCCACCAAAAGCTCAAACACAATTGATGCAGAGACTCAGACTGAAGTCAAGGAGAGTAAGGTACTTTAGATTGTTGATATATACACTAGTTCTCCCCCACACTGTGTCCCATGTACAGTACCAGTCAAAAGTTTGGACACACCTACTAATCCAAGGGTTTTTCTTTATTTTTACTATTTTCTACATTGTAGAATAATAGTGAAGACATCAAAACTATGAAATAACACATATGGAATCATGTAGTAACCAAAAAAGTGTTTATTTTATATATTTTATATTTGAGATACTTCAAAGTAGCCACCCTTTGATGACAGCTTTGCACACACTTGGCATTCTCTCAACCAGCTTCATGAGGTAGTCACCTGGAGTATGTGTAATGTGTGTCAGCCAATCAGTTGTGTTGTGACAAGGTAGGGGTTGTATACAGAAGATAGCCCTATTTGGTAAAAGACCAAGTCCATATTATGGCAAGAACAGCTCAAATAAGCAAAGAGAAATGACAGTTCATCATTACTTTAAGACGTGAAGGTCAGTCAATCAGGTACATTTCAAGAACTTTGAAAGTTTCTTCTAGTGCAGTTGCAAAAACCATCATGCGCTATGATGAAACTGGCTCTCATGAGGACCGCCACAGGAAAGGAAGACCCAGTGTCATCTCTGCTGCAGAGGATAAGTTAATTAGAGTTAACTGCACCTTAGATTGCAGCCCAAATAAATGCTTCACAGAGTTGAAGTAACTGACACATCTTAACGTCAACTGTTCAGAGGAGACTGCATCAGACCTGATCATCTGATCAGACCCTACACCCAAACGAGGGCACTACATTCATCCACCTCTGGTCTGCTAGCCCCCCTACCTCTACGGAAGCACAGTTCCCGCTCAGCCCAGTCAAAAATATTCGCTGCTCTGGCACCCCAATGGTGGAACAAGCTCCCTCACAATGCCAGGACAGCGGAGTCACTGACCACCTTCCGGAGACACTTGAAACCCTACCTCTTTAAGGAACACCTGGAATAGTATAAAAGTAATCCTTCTACCTCCCCACCCCCCCCATAAATAAATAAAAAGAGGAATAAAAGTGGTTGTCCCACTGGCTATCATAAGTTGAATGCACCAATTTGTACGTCGCTCTGGATAAGAGCGTCTGCTAAATGACGTGAATGTAAATGTAAATAATAATAATAATAATAATAAATAATAATAATATGCCATTTAGCAGACGCTTTTATCCAAAGCGACTTACAGTCATGCGTGCATACATTTTTACGTATGGGTGGTCCCGGGGATCGAACCCACTACCTTGGCGTTACAAGCGCCGTGCTCTACCAGCTGAGCTACAGAGGACCATAAATGCATGAATCAGGCCTTCATGGTCAAATTGTTACAAAGAAACCACTACTAAAGGACACCAATAAGAAGAAGAGACTTGCTTGATCCAAGAAACACAAGCAATGGACATTAGACCGGTGGAAATCTGTCCTTTGGTAAGATTAGTCAAAATTTGAGATTTTTTTGTTCCAACCGCCGTGTCTTTGTGAGACGCAGAGTAGGTGAATGGATGATCTCCGCATGTGTTGTTCCCACCGTGAAGCATGGAGGAGGAGGTGTGATGGTGTGGGGGTGCTTTGCTGGTGACACAGTATGTGATTTATTTAGAATTCAAGGCACACTTAACCAGCATGGCTACCACAGCATTGTACAGCGATACGCTATCCCATCTGGTTTGCGCTTAGTGGGACTATCATTTGTTATTCAACAGGACAATGACACAACACACCTCCAGGCTGTGTAAGGGCTATTTTACCAAGAAGGAGAGTGATGGAGTGCTGCATCAGTTGACCTGGCCTCAACAATCACCCGACCTCAACCCATTTGAGATGGTTTGGTATGAGTTTGACTGCAGAGTGAAGGAAAAGCAGCCAACAAGTGCTCAGCATATCTGGGAACTCCTTCAAGACTGTTGGAAAAGCATTCCTCATGAAGCTGGTTGAGAGAATGCCACGAGTGTGCAAAGCTGTCATCAAGGCAAAGAGTGGCTAATTTGAAGAATATAAAATATATTTTGATTTGTTTAACACTTTTTTTGGTTTCTACATGATTCCATATGTGCTATTTCATAGTTTTGATCTCTTCACTATTATTCTACAATGTAGAAAATAGTAAAAATAAAGAAAAACCCTTGAATGAGTAGGTGTGTCCAAACGTTTGACTGGGTCTGTAGTTGTTGTTCCAAATACATAATGATGTATTGTACAGTCAATCTCTCCAATCTTCATCCAATCATATTTCAGAGGTAACTCGTTTCAGTCTCATTTAGGAGATACGTTAGATGAAAATTAGATTTTAAAATTAACAGCTGGTCAGGCTGCTAGCATACAGGTACTCTAGTAAGTGACAACGTTGATTCTAGGTTGGCTCCTGCTTGCAAAATGTGAATGTTTAGGATAACACCTACAAGGAGTATCTTTGTACTGCTTTTCACCAGCCAGTCGGCACACTGTTGAGGAACATAGGGCAACTGGAAGGTAGAGGCACCTCTGTCTACTATAGCAAAGCAGTTTTAAGCTCTACATTTTTCCTATGGTTGTGTTTGATTGTTCATATCATTTGCCATGTTGGGAGAGAAAATAGCTCTTGCAAGCCTATTGTGAGTTACTTTATTCTTGACATTTCAGCTTTATTCTCAAAACATTTCAACTTCAATCTCGAAGTATTAAGACATCTCAACATTAATACAAATACAAAAAATTGGTCCTAATACAAAATAGAGGAGCAGGATTTGTTATGATCAAATAATCAAGGCGTGTTTATGGTTTAAATTAATGTAAGTCGCATGCAAATGTGCAGAAACAAGTTGACCCCGAGCTTCAGATTTATAATTCAACAAAACCAAGATGTTTAATTAAATGACTTAATTGAATTAGAAATCTGTTAATGACCCTATCTACCTCTGGGAGACAAAGAAGAAGGCAGACATAAACATGCAGAGAGTGATTCATTTTTGAGGGTTCAGTGAGAAAAGATTGAAGGTATCGATATTGTGACACGGAGGAGAGGATTGGACAGGGCAAGATAATCTCACAACAACAACCTTACAGGATCACTATCACAAGTGCTGTTCTAGCTAGAGAGAGGGTTCGCTTAGGGGGTTATTCAATTGTTCCACTGGGTATAAACTCCAAACGGAAGTGTTATTGAATGCCTAAATAAACGGTTAATATCAGCGTTGGGTCCCATTTTTAAAGTCCCATTTATTTTCAATGGGGATTTTTCCATTCTCAAATTAGAATTCCAGTTGACTTCCTGAATTTAAATTATATATTAATTCACAATGTTTGGCAAGTTGCATCCTAAGATTCTTCATGATCTTCACCAAAGTCATGTATGGATACTCTTACGCCAGTGCTAGATATTATGCCAAATCTAGGGGGGAGGGGTACAGTTCAAGTAGGTATCGGAATACATACTGATTGCAGAGGAAACAGCTTTTTTACACCAAAGTGAATACAAGACAAAATACAAGATTTGGGTCTAGACGTTGTGGCAGCACCTGGGGAGGTGTGCCGCCACAGACCAGGCTAGGTTTCTAGAACAGAGCCCTTTGAGACAGCTACCTGCTCACTGCCGCCAGTCCTCTCCTCTGCTGTGAGGGAAATAGCAGCTGATAATGGTGTGGTGACTGATTGAGGTGCCAGCCACACCCTTAATGAGTTCATGAGGGTCAGCTGTTTGCACTTACAAGCCAGTGGCTGCGTTCCAGGCTGACTACATGACTGTGTTTTTATATTTCCACACTGAATGAAATCAAATAAAATGTTATTGGTCACGTACACATATTTTGCAGATGTTATCTCAGGTGCAGCGAAATGCTTATGTTTCTAGCTCCAACAGTGCAGTAATACCTAACAATACAAAATAATACACACAAATACCCAAAAATCAAAAATAAAGAAATATGTGTGAATAGAAAATATGTGTAGGGCAGTAGTTATATAGGATGAGCCTTGACTAAAATACAGTATATACATATGAAGTGGGTGCAATTTCAGCCTGTTGTGGTGTGATGGAGTTCAGTTAATTAGTTAATAGACTGATAAGAAAGAGTTTTAAAAAACAGCTAGTTTTCAGTTTTCTCCTCCCTACTCCCAGACAGTCCTAGCAAAATTCTTGCTTAGAAATTGCTCTTTGCTAAGAAGCTAAGTTTATTTTTGACCATTGTAATCGAAAAACAATCACAGTAAAGTACTTAATTGTTACCCAGAAATGATTTGATATTGAGATAAAAATGGCTGCATTGGACCTTTTAAGGTGAGGGTGTGGATATGACGTGGCTAACTCTCACAGCACCCCAACGGAAAGGGGGTTTAACACTCATCAATATTTCTGTTCTCGGTGTGTTCAGCGACTGCTGTTTTTCCTCATTAACTGTAGCTTTGTATTGGATAAAGAGCCGGGCTTGCCTAGTTTCCCAGTTGTAAATTGTGTGCCGATAGAAAATACTGCAGTAGAGCAATATCACCCTTTTCACTTCTGCATACAAGTAAGGGAACCTGACAAAATCTTTGTGTCTGCACTATCCATAATCCACATACTCTATCAATTTCCTGAATAAATGCACACTACAACCTCAAATATACAAAGATGGCAAAAATAATGATATGTCAAGTCAAACAGACCAGACAGAAAGACTGAGTTAACTGTTATGTTCATATAGAATGAATTTGTTGTTGCTCCATACGATTCTGTTTGTGAATTGACTTCCTGATATGAAGTAGTAGTGAGGGAGTGATGATGAACATGTCACTGTGAGAGCGTGGGCCCTGCATCCCCTGGCAGCTGCAGCCTGGGGACCCAACAGTCATCCCTGATCAGCCATGTTAAGCTAATTGAGACGTAATGGCTTAATTAATAACCCGACACGCTAATTTCACTGTGTTTAAAGGGATAGTTCATCCAAATTAACAATTTGGTTGGTAAATGCTCAAGTTAGCGGCTGGTGGTTATTTTACCCTACCGAAAGGTGGATTGCACTCTGTCCTTGTCCATAGAGTTACAAAGTATGGAAAAAATATTGGGGTGGATAGTAATAAATAGGAGTTGCACCACAGTCTTTGCAAAGGTTTCGAACGATGGTCAGTGATGGCTTGACCTGTAACATTGTCACGATCGTTCATGGATGAGACGGACCAAGGCGCAGCGTGATAAGCGTACATTTTATTACGTACTTAACACGACACAAAACAACAAACAAAACTATACGTGAAGTCCTAGGTTGCACAAAAACAAACCTTTACGGAACAAGATCCCACACCGACTAGTGCCAAACAGGCTGCCTAAGTATGGTCCCCAATTAGAGACAACGAGATACAGCTGCCTCTGATTGGGAACCACCCTGGCCAACATAGATCTAAACGATCTAGCACATCAACATAGAAAATATACCACAGAAACTACACACCCTGGCTCAACATTTCAGAGTCCCCAGAGCCAGGGCGTGACAAACATGACAAAGCTTATTATTCACTTGTTTGTTTTGTTTTTTAATTTGGATGACTGGTAGAAAAAAAATGTAGCGAAGACATCCAACAATCAGATATGGAGCGTGGAAAGGCACCTTTAATTTGAAAAGGATTAGACTCAAATGGCAGGGGAGTGAAGAGAGGAAGTTTCATAAACTGGAACTTGACACAGCTTAGTCTTGATCCAGAGTTTAGAGGAGGTTAAGCCTCATTGTCATCCCCCTCATGTATAATTAGTGATTCTAGATTTCGTTGTCTAAAGGGAACTTTGGAGTCAAAGTCCTCCGACTTAGGTCAAACACAAAATTAGCTCATATATTTGACAAGACGCACACATTACGGGGACATTATTCAGAGGACTATTCAACAGAGTTTCCATCTTTAATACACAGAAATATGTAATAAAGTATATCACTAATGACAGTGATATAATGAATGTAGTGAAATATCTGTCTGTAAAGTTAACAGGGAAAGTATAAGGCTTGGGCCAGGTTTTAAGTTTTGAACTGGGTTGGTAACCTGTTGATCAACAAAGTTTGGCCACCTCTCAATGAGTTGTGACTTGTGACACAGATTGATGAGTGCTTTTTAGGGTTAATGCAATCCAATCGGCATCTGCAGAGAATGGAGCATTCATGGAGCATTCATGCTTCTCGTGCGGTTCAAAGAGGAGATACCAGAGGCCTCCACATTGTTCAAATTTTAAGAGGTGTGCTGACCAGCCACAACATTTTCTCCACAATCATAATTGCCACGAAGGCCTTTTGCACCGTGGAATCCGGATTGACCATGAATGATATTTTACGCACTGCTGCACAAAAGTTGCACTTTCTGTATTTTGAAAGTTCTATCTTGAAAACTTGTTTGCTGACATGCTAAACATTTTGGGACTGTATCAACAGTGGACTAATGAAACTAATACCAAAATATATCGTTTTGGAGTGGTATTTTCCTTTGAAGAGACTTTACGGAACTTTGGCAACTATGTAAGTATTTTTAAATCTCCTGCTTTGGGCTGGATTTGCCAATGTGTAGGACTGCAAGCTTGGCCCACGTGGGCCAGCCCCCTAGCAATTTGAGTTCCAGTCAATGAGCTTCAGCCCCTAGCCATTTGAGAGACAGCTAGCAAGATGCACATTGACGAGTTGCACAGTGAAAGAAGGCTGGCCCAGGCCTGCCCAGCGTAATCCAATGAGGTTGCAGGGCGGGCCCAACGGCACAGCAGAGAGAGAGACCGAGAGAGGGTGTGAGAGCAATGATGTACTGCACATACACTACATGACCAATAGTATGTGGACACCTGCTCGTTGAACATCTAATTCCAAAATCATGGGCATTAATATGGAGTTGGTCCCCCCTTTGCTGCCATAACAGCCTCCACTCTTCTGGGAAGGCTTTCCACTAGATGTTGGAGCATTGCTGCGGGGACTTGCTTCCATTCAGCCACAAGAGCATTAGTGAAATCGGGCACTGATGTTTGGTGGTTAGGCCTGGCTCGCAGTCGGCATTCCAATTCATCCCAAAGGTGTTAAATGGGGTTGAGGTCAGGGCTCTGTGCAGGCCAGTCAAGTTCTTCCACACCGATCTCAACAAACCATTTCTGTATGGAACTTGCTTTGTATACGGGGGCATTGTCATGCTGAAACAGGAAAGGGCCTTCCTCAAACTGTTGCCACAAAGTTGGAAGCACGGAATCGTCTAGAATGTCATTTTATACTATAGCGTTAAGATTTCCCTTCACTGGAACTAAGGTGCCTAGCCCGAACCATGAAAAATTGTCCCAGACTATTATTCCTCCTCCACCAAACGTTACAATTGGCCCTATGCATTGGGGCAAGTAGCGTTGTCCTGGCATGCGCCAAACCCAGATTTGTCAGTCGAATGGTGAAGTGTGATTCACTGCTCCAGAGTCCAATGGCAGCGAGCTTTACACCACTCTAGCCGATGCTTGGCATTGCGCATGGTGATCTTAGGCTTGTGTGCGGCTGCTCGGCCATGGAAACCCATTTTAAGCTCCCAACCAAACAGTTCTTGCGCTGACGTTGCTTCCAGAGGCAGTTTGGAACCCAGTAGTGAGTGTTGCAACCGAGGACAGAATATTTTTACACGCTTCAGCACTCGGCGGTCCCGTTCTGTAGGCTTGTGTGGCCTACCACTTTGCGGCTGAGCCGTTGTTGCTCCTAGGCATTTCCACTTCACAATAACAGCACTTAAAGTTGACTGGGGCAGCTCTAGCAGGGCAGAAATATGACAAACTGACTTGTTGGAAAGGTGGCATCCTGTGACGGTGCCACGTTGAATGTCACTGAACTCTTCAGTAAGGCCATTCTACTGCCAATGTTTGTCTATGGAGATTGCATGGCGGTGTGCTCGATTTTATACACCTGTCAGCAACGGGTGTGGCTGAAATAGCTGAATCCACTCATTTGAAGGGGTGCCCACATACCTTTGTATATATAGTGTATCTGCATATATATGAAGTAGTATGCCATTTTCTGAGTTTTGGCTCTTGAACGTTACTTTCAGATCTAGTGGCAAAAAAGTATGCAAATCTTCCAGAAAGTCTCCCCTTACAGAAAAAAACATTATTTCACATGTGGAAAATCACATGATTTCACGTGAAGTTTCACATGTGGATTTTCACGTGATCACATAACGTTTCAAATGTGGATTCAAATTTTTACATTTTAATATTGTTCATGAGATTTCACAGGTGATGCCCAGCAAACAAAAATGAGTTGTTAGGATACACACTCAAACAGTGCTTTTAACATACAGTGCATTCAACGTACATATTTGACACCCTTTGACATACATGATTTACATTGTGTATGTTTATTTATACAGTCATTATTATTCAACATGTCCTGAATAATAACTCACATCCTCTTGGTTCACTGCATTTTGATCTTCTTGCTACGCCACCATGTCTGTGTCAATGGATGATTTCACATGTATTCCTAAACTTTGGATTTAAGTAAAGTAAATCTCAGCTTTGTTAAAAATACACTCAAGAAAAACGATTATATTTATCATAGTGATTCAGGAGTAACATTAAAACAGAATAAAATACCCCACCAACATTAGAGAACTATACAGAAAACCCCTTAAATTGCAGGAATAAGTCCATGAAATCAATGATGAGAGAATAATCAGATTAACTGTTAACTAAAATAGAAGTGCAGATGGCACTCTTTTGCTAAGTGCAGAGATGTATTATAGGTAATAAATGTGTAGAGGAATGCTACAGACTTTGCGGGGCAGCAGAACGATCAGCGCACCCCAAATCCAGAGGTTGTGAGTTCAAATCCCAGGTTGGATCATATTGAAAAGTCAGTACTAAGTGATCATGTCAAATGAAATCATATTGTCATTGATTTAAAGATGTTTTACACTATTTTAGCTGAAGAGCATACCACTTACTATAAAACCCCCATATCATTTCATTCACTTACACATGTGAAATTTGCATTTTCACATGTGAAATTTGCATTTTCAAGTGTGAAATCGCATTTTCAAGTGTGAAATGGCTGTTTTAACATGTTGAGCTGAAATGTTCACATGTAAACAAAAGACACAGATCTGTTGTTCACATGTGAAACCATATGTTCACGTGTATTACATTTAGAATGCACATGTTAACACCACCTTTGCACATGTGAGGAGAATAACATATTTTGAAATTTGCACCTTCTAACTCTAACGTGTGGAATTAATTGCATTTTCACGTGAAAAACGTTCACGTGAAAATAGAATTTGCACTTTCACGTGTGTTCAAATTTGTGGTTTCATGGTATCACATGTTGACATTTTTCATCCCCATGTTGTCACATTTATTTAACATGATATCAGGTTTTCACACATGTAGTTTCATGTTATCACATGCTGCTTTTACATGTCACGTTATCACATTAACTTCACATAAGATCACATGAGATCACATGTAAAACACATGTGAAATTGATGTGGTTTTTCTGTAAGGGTAGTCTCTTAAAGATGTGCTATGAAGAAATTGTTCTACCATTTCCTGGCTGCTAAAATTCTAATAGTTCACCTAATTTCAGTTTGTGACAAAACAATTACGTATAGTTTAGAGAAACATTGTACCATCTAAACCACTGTGAATTTCTATGCGAATTTGGTCAGGTCGTCCAAAAAGTTACATATTGCAGCTTTAACATAATATATTCAGCACGCCATTGTAAATGTATCCGTGTCTACTACATTCATGTGGTGACCACGCTGTGTTGTGTTTTGTACCTTGTATGGTAATTTGTAGTAAATTAGCTATGTTTTCCAAGCCAGCACTGAGCCATCAATGAGTCGAGATTATGAAAAATTGAATTACCACTATCGGGCAGAATTTAAAGGAGTGCAATTAGGTCACCCAATCCGACTTCTCCCTTGGAATCTGCAAGTAAAATGTCACATGGTGAAACATGGGGCATGAATCAATAGCTGACATTTCTGCTGCCATGCACATATGGATCCATGGTAGGAAAGATGGCGCTGCTGCTCGCCCAGAAGATTAGAAAACAAGGATAAACACACCCAGTTGGGGGGCAGTGTGTGTGTGTGTGTGTGTGTGTGTGTGTGTGTGTGTGTGTGTGTGTGTGTGTGTGTGTGTGTGTGTGTGTGTGTGTGTGTGTGTGTGTGTGTGTGAAGATTGACTGCTAGACCCACATACACACTACCCATATCTCTTACTGTCCTATGGGTACATGTGAGGATGGTCATACCATAACTGCCACAGGTGCCTCCTGAACATGCTTGTTTTTTAAATCTGAAAACTACACTAATCAGTGCTTTCTTGGGACAGGTCTCTCTTAAATAGATGTGTTATGTCCTGGTAGGTGAGCAATGGTATTATGCGTGACCAGCATGTGTCTTGCTCCAACAACACTGTTAATATGGTCTGTTTGTCCCTGTAAGTCAGGTTTGTTGATCAATTATATTATCTAGGCCAATTATTTATTAAGTGAATGCATTTTCACTTGGTCTCTGTATTGGAGCCCAGGCAGTCATTAGTCTTGTCAAAGTAACCCAGATACCGAGTGGCGCAGCGGTCTAAGGCACTGCATCTCAGTGCTTGAGGCGTCACTACAGACCCCCTGGTTCGATTCCAGGCTGTATCACAACCGGCCGTGATTGGGAGTCCCATAGGGCGGCGCACAATTGGCCCAGCGTCGTCCGAGTTTGGCCGGTGTAGGCCGTCATTGTAAATAAGAATGTGTTCTTAACTGACTTGCCTAGTTAAATAAAGGTAAAATAAATAAATAAAAAATATTGTTTGGAATTACGTTGAAATGTTGTTGCTATTAAGGGACAGTCCATAATATTCAACTTGGGTAATTACAGAAACGACTCACCTCCATTATGCAATTATAATGTGGTTTCCAAATACTATGTAACAACATTGTATTAACATTGTAATAACATGTAGTTATAGTGTTACTTAACAAGAGCAACTTATGGGATTTAGGCTAGAGGAAGAAGAGGTTGGGGGTAAATTGGGCTTTAGTGAGAGACGAACCGGTTGAAGATGAATGAAGGGGGACAAAAGAAGTGATGGAGGAAATGGAATTAGAGAAAGAGAAACATTTATGGAAAGAGGCAGAACAGCAGGGAAGGAAAGGAGAGGAGGTAAAGGAATATGAGAGAGTGATAGAGAGAGTGAGAAGAGGGATGATAATTGGAGAGAACGGAGGAAGAGAGATTGGAGAGGCGTGAGAAATGAATGGATGAAAGGAGGGGAGAAGGTGATGCCACAGCAGCGTCATGCTGTGAAGTCCTGCCGAGGAGAGTGTGTGTGTGTGTAAGACATACCCCACTCCCCTCCAGCCATGTATTTTGGCTGAGGTCATAGCTGTGTGTCGTTGTACCATCCTTTCGTGGACGTCCTCGGCACCCGCGGCAGTGTTTGCGCTCCCTGCCAAAGACTGGCAGCTCAACTCTGCCACACACACAAGCGACTGTCAGGATTTTTGTATACCCGTCTTTTATCTTTGTGTGCGTCACTGCCTCTCACTCACGGATGAGTGAGCGCAATGATTATTTTTGAACACCTGTACATTGCACTACAGCAATACACGACTACATATGTACTATGCGCAGACAGGAGTAACTAAGAGATTGAGGTAGAAATCAGTCACAAAGAGACTATCAAATTATTATTACCATAACTGATTATCTCATTACATGTCAATGTCTTCACTTTGTGTATGAGGAAGGAAGGGAGGGCGATTGATTCCTCCTTATGACGTTCAGATTTAGTTGTGTGTTTCTCAGTCAGCGTTGACCCTCCGTGCTCCCCTCCCTCATTACCATATAAAGCAGAATCCCTCCGCAGTCGAGGGAAAAGTATGAGATCGGAGTGGAAACGAGGAGCTTTGCTGTTTGCTCTGCCTTCATCTCTCTACGGGTCACCAAGGTCGCCAAGGAAATAATCATCAGAACCAGAGTACAGTTAACACCCCTATCCTCCCATGTCGAGCGACAGATTTCACAGCTGAACTAAAGTCTTCTCCTGTCACTCACAAGACAACTGCTGCCCTCTACCATTGAAGTAATTGTGGCAATGTGATTGCAGGTCAAAAAACCTATATCACGGTAATTTAGCCTAGCTGGTTGCTAAGATATTTAGATGAAGGACGATACGATATGAGCATTCCTATTGGACGAGTTCAGATTCTCTGTTTTGAGAATTAAAGAATGTTAGCTCGACCGAACGTGACCGAGGTGAAGGGTCTGTGGTCGTGTTGCAACCGCGTTTGGTTTTTATGCGTATCTGAATGCTATAATGTATTATCCTCACCCAGGGCACCATTTATTTAAAGGATGTTTCTGTAATGTAAATATTGTGGACAATATAAGATTAATAAACACACAATACATCATCTACTCTTTCCTGATTTTATTATTATTGAAAATAGTTGGTTTGCTGCTTAAGTTGGCTTGTGATGTTAATTAATCCATGTTTAAGGTGGTTTCCCCATCCTCACAAATGAAAGTCTGTTTGTTTTGAAAGATATATAGAGCCTCAGCCGAAAAAGGATGGAATCATGTTCGGTTAGCCTTGTTGAGAGTTCATCAATACAGGACGCATCTTAAAGCAGTTCAATGCATTGACTTTTCATCCCGGGGTTGTCCGAGAACAGTCCACATCAAAACAACGTGTTATTGATTTATTGTCACACCATTAAGGTGATTCACTGGATGATACAGTTTCCTGTCCAGCTTTGCACCTGCAAACACCTAGCTGCTAGTCCAGTTCCTCACCAGGGCTTCTCAAGACATGTCCTGGGGTCTCTTCAGCAACTAATCATTAAGCTCTTGAATAGTTGAATCAGATGTGCTATCTTTTGGTCTGCAGTAAAAATGTGTAGGCTGGAGTTGAGAACTCCTTTTCTCTAGACTATTCGTTCTCAAAACACTTCAGATATTGATACTTTCTGCAGCATTATGTCTGTGTCGTATAATTGTTAGATCACAGGTAGTGCTGAGTGATTAGTGCTTTTTGAGGTCGGTTTGGTTTCGATAATTTTTTAAAACATGAAAAGCATTATGAAATAATTACGTTACAATGATTGCCAAAACATAAAAAATATTCCGTTGTCTCTCTCAGGTCCACATTGGGTAGACATCAATAGAAAAATAGGAAAGTACTATGAAATAATAAAATATTTCAGTTGGGTATATTACTTCGTTTTTATTTGATTACTTTATTAATTTTCAAACCTTGAAGTAATCATCTCATCTCTGCTCAGGCAGTAGCAGTCAACCAGCCAGACCATCTAACGTTATGTGCTCCTCATACTGTACTGCAGGGTTTCCCAAACTCGGTCCTCGGGACCACAAGGGGTGCACGTTTAGTTTTTTGTCCTAGCACTACACAGCTGTTCAAATAATCAACTAATCATCAAGCTTTGATCATTTGAATCAGCTATGTACAATGGCTTGCGAAAGTATTCACCCCCCCTTTGGCATTTTTCCTATTTTGTTGCCTTACAACCTGGAAGTAAAATGGATTTTGGGGGGGTTTGTATCATTTGATTTACACAACATGCCTACCACTTTGAAGATGCAAAATATTTTTTGTCTTGTGAAACAAGCAAGAAATAAGACAGAAAAACAGAACTTGAGTGTGCATAACTATTTTGCAGCAATTACAGCTGCAAGTCTCTTGGGGTATGTCTCTATAAGCTTGGCATATCTAGCCACTGGGATTTTTGCCCATTCTTCAAGGCAAAACTGCTCCAGCTCATTCAAGTTGGATGAAGTTGCTGATGTACAGCAATCTTTAAGTCAAACCACAGATTCTCAATTGGATTGAGGTCTGGACTTTAACTAGGACTTTCCAAAACATTTAAATGTTTCCCCTTAAACCACTTGAGTGTTGCTTTAGCAGTATGCTTAGGGTCATTGTCCTGCTGGAAGGTGATTCTCCGTCCCAGTCTCAAATCTCTGGAAGACTGAAACAGGTTTCCCTCAAGAATATTTAGCGCCATCCATCATTCCTTCAATGCTGACCAGTTTCCCAGTCCCTGCCGATGGAAAAACATCCCCACAGCATGATGCTGCCACCACCATGCTTCACTGTGGGGACATAACGAATACCTTCTTCAGTATATTTGGGGAGTCTCCCACATGCCTTTTGGCGAACACCAAACGTGTTTGCTTATTTTTTTATTTAAGCAATTACTTTTTTCTGGCCACTCTTCCGTAAAGCCCAGCTCTGTGGAGTGTACAGCTTAAAGTGGTCCTATGGACAGATACTCCAATCTCCGCTGTGGAGCTTTGTAGCTCCTTCAGGGTTATCTTTGGTCTCTTTGTTGCCTCTCTGATTAATGCCCTCCTTGCCTGGTCCGTGACTTTTGGTGGGCGGCCCTCTCTTGGCAGGTTTGTTGTGGTGCCATATTCTCTCCATTCCTTAATAATGGATTTAATGGCGCTCCGTGGGATGATCAAAGTTTCAGATATTTTTTTATAACCCAACCCTGATCTGTACTTCTCCACAAGTTTGTCCCTGACCTGTTTGGAGAGCTCCTTGGTCTTCATGGTGCCGTTTGCTTGGTGGTGCCCCTTGCTTAGTGGTGTTGCAGACTCTGGGGCAGGTGTGTATATATACTGAGATCATGTGACAGATCATGTGACACTTAGATTGCACACAGGTGGACTTTATTTAACTAATTATGTGACTTCTGAAGATAATTGGTTGCACCAGATCCTATTTAGGGGCTTCATAGCAAAGGGGGTGAATACATATGCACGCACCACTTTTCCATGATTTATTTTTTAGAATTCTTTGAAACAAGTAATTTTTTTCATTTCACTTCACCAATTTGACTATTTTCTGGATGTCCATTACATGAAATCCAAATAAAAATCAATTTAAATAACATTTTGTAATGCAACAAAATAGGAAAAACGCCAAGGGGGGGCAATACTTGCACTGTAGTGTTAAGGCAAAATTCAAAACGTGCACCCCTTGGGGTCCCGAGGATCAAGTTTGGGAAACGTTGCTGTACTGTCTTTAGTCATCCTGTTTAGCTATTCTTCCTAAGTATGCTGCTGAGCTGTCTGATGAAATTATTTTACTCGTTTTTCAAAGTAGATAAGGTACACATTCACAAACTGTCTCTGTCCCTTTCATCATTGTGTTGTGTACATCCCTCTCTCATGCGGTCTGTGCTGCATGTGTGTATCTAACCTGACGTAGCAGGCGTAAAAGTGTATCCGTCCAGAGATCTGTATATAATGAGGAGATGCTCATATATCCACCCTAACAATGGGAGTCGTTGGCCCAAAAGCGGGAATGAAGGTAACAAGCTTAAGTCCAAAATAAGCCCATAGAAACGCATTGTACTTATTTTGGACAGTTTTTGGCGAGGGTGAAATCTCTCGCTTCGCCTCTTCCTTTCTGATCTGTCCCTGAGCACAATGGATTATGGACATTGTAGTTAATCACCCAATTTCTGTGCTGAACTAGGTTGAATATTAGCTTAATGGAAACTACAACTTCCTTCAGCTCAGTGTCCCACATAGTTCTTGACTTGTTTTCTCAGATTTTTCTCGTGAATGATTTGATTTCTCTGTAGAGAAACGGTGCATTGGACTCACAAAAAAAAAAGTTCAGGTAAATGAACCAACGTCGGCCAGTTAGTGGTTTATTAACCAAATCCACCCCCCCCCCCCAAAAAAAAAAATGTTGGTTAATCGCTCACCACTAGTCACAGGTACATTTAAATCAGCTTTAGGTGGGTAACGACTCCAAAAAGGTCTCGGAACAACTGCTCTAATCTCCTATTGTGTTCTTTTTCCAGCGGGAGCGAGTAACAAGATGGGCTGGGCATTTGGACTGGGCCTGGAGCGCCTGGCCATGGTGCTGTATGGGATCCCTGACATCCGCCTCTTCTGGAGCCAGGACGACCGCTTCCTCAAGCAGTTCTGCCTGCCCAACATCAACGACCCAGTCACCTTCCAAGTAAAGCCCTAGGTTATATTTATTGACTTTTTCAACCACTACTATTAGCTTTTAATGCAGAGTTTGGCCGTTGAGGTTTCGACCATAGAGATAGATA
Organism: Coregonus clupeaformis; assembly: GCF_020615455.1. NCBI lineage: Eukaryota > Metazoa > Chordata > Actinopteri > Salmoniformes > Salmonidae > Coregonus > Coregonus clupeaformis. The sequence continues at coordinate 28,741,186 of NC_059225.1, forward strand.
GAGGTCGCACTTGCTTCAAAGCCCATTTTAAGGTAGGCAACTGGAGGATACTTCAGAGGGATCAGCCAATGAATTATACTCCTGAGCAAACATTCCAGCACTGCAGATGGCAGTAGATCACCAACTTTGGCTTGTTCAGACTACACATTCCATGCATCTCTTCAGTTTGTTTATGAACTGCCAATAAACTCATAGAAGTAGAAGAAGACATGTACTACATTAAATTGACTACACTCAATGGTGCTGCCCATGCGAAAGATAGATTTGCCCTCTTTCCATGTCTATGGTTTCTGTCTGAACGTTCCGAGAGCACCACTTTCTCCTCCATAGCCGTTGCTAAGTGATAATTGATGCTTCCACGTGTGCTGTTTATTTCTGATAGTTTTCAAAACCTATGAAGATGTCCAGTGAAAGCAGATATGCAATTTGTTGACACCAACACTACATCACCAACATTTCTAGAATAAAGGGGCTGCTAAAGTGGCAGCTGTCCTAAAACCTGGCCGAACACTCTTAATACATGGCTCTGGTTTCAACAAAAAGCCATTATGATGCTCCCAGACATTTTACATTTACATTTTAGTCATTTAGCAGATGCTCTTATCCAGAGCGACTTACAGTTAGTGAGTGCATACATTTTCATACTGGCCCCCCGTGGGAATCGAACCCATAACCCTGGCGTTGAAAACGCCATGCTCTACCAACTGAGCTACACGGACCATATCATGTTATCCCGTAGCAGCCATGGTTTTAATTAAGAAGGTTGAATGGCTGAAACATTAGCAAACATTAGGGTGTTAGCATAAATAAGTGATAACTTGCAAGCATAGTGTACAGGATTTGTTTTCCATTTTAGCTCCTGGACCAAAAACGATAACAACCAAACTTACTACTCGATAAAATTAGAACCCAAAAACGGAATGAATATTAGAATGAAAGCATGGATGGATGAATGACGCATGTCGAATCATTTAGGAACACGTGGTTTTGTAGTTCATACCTGAAGGTAGTGTATGGTTCATTAGTTTTCATTTAATGGCGGTCCTTGCTCAGGCATGCTACATATGCTTCACTTCAGTGGATAGCAGACAGCAATTGCGCTAAGCTAACGATATGGTCACTTCAATAATCTCCAAACTTTACGCAGAGACATAGAAATGGTATCCATGAGTTCGTCTGACTCTGGGTAAGTAGATAAACGACCCAAATCTCGAAATCTTGCTGTATCCCTGTTAAGAGAATTTATTAACTAACTATTTCAGTGTCTCTGTGCATCTCCCAAAAGGTTGTAAGGCTTTTGGATCAAGAAACGGACAGAGATCCCAGTCTGCAATAGCCAGGTGGTCTTTATTCAGAGAACTCTGCCCAGAGAATTCTGTAATCACAATTTCAGAGTCCATCTTTTATACACACACGTCATACAAAAATCCCACCCCGCTTTAGGCGGGCTGTATTTTTCCACTGTACATGGGTTTAGCTCATGTTTTCCTCTGCTCTCCTGACCATCAGGTCACACACACACACACACGCACACACATGTTCTTATCATAATCTACTCCCTGCTCGGGCAGGCTGCATTCCTCAGTTATCGCCGTTCTCACAATATTCTGACTGCCTCATTGTACTTCTAACTAAACTACACATATTATCAGATTATAGTCTTATGATTCTAACACTTTTCACACAGTTTCAGGGTGTAATAATTAGTCATTAATAATTAGTAATTACCAAATTCTTCTATCAATCCCTTTAAGTCTTTTCAGAACATTTGTTTTTGCCACAGGGTTTGGCAACTGCACATAATACCTTCTTAAATCGTGTCCCGTATCTACATATATCCTGACACTCAACTCAATGCATCTGTCACGATCGTCATAAGAGGCAGACCAAGGCGCAGAGTGATATGCATACATCTTTTAATGAGTACTTAATACATGAACAACAAAACGATACGTGAAGTCTACAGGTTCACCAACACAAACCTATACAGAACAAGATCCCACCATGAACTGTGCAAAACAGGCTGCCTAAGTATGGTTCCCAATCAGAGACAACGAACAACAGCTGCCTCTGATCGGGAACCACCCTGGCCAACATAGATCTAAACGATCTAGAATAAACACATAGAAACTACAACATAGAAACTAACACCCTGGCTCAACATAAAAGAGTCCCCAGAGCCAGGGCGTGACAGCATCATGAGCTTGGCTTAACTATTAACCCCATCATTTAACCAAAAAAATGTTGTTTTTTACGCTATTGCTTGTAAATTATGTTGTTGTAAACGAAAAATGTTTAGCCTCAAAATATGGTTAAATCTACAAATTTAAAAGTGGTTTCATTTCTCCAGCTCTATCCCTCAGCTTTATAGCAAACCAAATGGCTGGACTTGCTTTTTTGTCATTTTTTTCTCTCTAATAACGAGTAATCCTTTAAACAGTCTGGGTGAGACAGAGAAAGGAGAAGGACTGAATCAATGGTTATGTTCCTCAGAGTCATTAATGCTTCCTGGTTATAATGACTTGATGGTAGCCATTGTTGTTGTTGAAGGATTTGGCCAGAAACTGAGATAGCTTAATGGCTTTTTAGCTAGCCGGTATTGATAGATTTTTTGGGGCCAGAACTGGGGCCTTTTAGAATGTGCTTACTGTGCACATAATTGCACATCATTAATTAGATTGGTACATGATGAGACTTTCACATCAAATCAACGTTTATTTGTTGCGTGCACAGGATACAATAAGTGTAAACAGCACAGTGAAATGCTTACTTATAAACGCTTCCTCAATACTGCAGTGTTCAATATCAATGGTAAGAAAATAGAAAATCCAGAATAGGCACTTAAAGCATGGATTAAATCCTAGGTCAGATAAATAAAAACACACGAGGAATAAAACACGTGAATGTACGCATTTAATTCATTTCATTGACCTAGGTAGGTTTGTCCAACACCTACACACACAAAAAATTTAACCATAGCGGATCCCTTTTTGGTGCTATATAAAACATGTTTTAAGGTTATATAAAGGACCCTGCTTATAAGCAGAGGTGTCATGCCCATAAGGGGTACATGCCCCCTCAGATTTGTCATGTTAAAATAAAATATATATTTAAAAAATGTTCTCTGTAATACTTCTAGCCACCTATGAATGTTATGAAGTTTGCTTTAGCTAGTCCAGATAGGTTCCCAACCTCATAACTAGTTACCAAAAAGCCATTTCAGGTTATTAATCAAGTTATATAGAGTAGCTAGCTTGTCTATCTTAGCTGGCATGTGTGCTGACAAGGTTGGTAGACTTTGGAAAAGTAATAAATAACTTAATGTACTGAATAAGACTCATTCCTAAAATCTGGGAACCACCAGTCAGGAGGATACAGACAGCTCAAGAGGTATGCTTAGATATGCAGAAAAAAGATACATGTTTTTTAGATAGAATTAAGCATAATGATTATGCCCCTAGATAGCAGGAAAAAAGCTGTTTCAGGTGTTTGAAAAATTTAAAATTCTCCAACTTCAGGACGGGGGGACCTAGTCCTCCTCCGGACCACCCCCCAGCCATCCTTACGTACTTTGTGCCCCTTTAGATTTTTGGGGTGCTGCTCATACGGTCCTAAATGGAACCTTAATGGTGCTTTAAAGAACCCTTTCTTAAGGTTCTATAAAGAACCATTAAAACCTGTTAGCCTCCCGTGTAGCTCAGTTGGTAGAGCATGGCGCTTGCAATGCCAGGGTTGTGGGTTCGATTCCCATGGGGGGGCAAGTATGAAAGATTTATGCACTCACTAACTGTAAGTCACTCTGGATATGAGCGTCTGCTAAATGACTAAAATGTCAAATGTAAATGTAACTCCGACCCCCGAGATACAGCAGAGATAAAATATGTCACTAATTACTGTTACAAAAGGAATTTTGTAAAAAAAAAAATGTACCTAAACAAATGCAAATTCCCATTGGAACACAGCCATTTTAGAAGTGCTGGGCTTGTGCAACGTGCCATACATTCATTTTTTGTCTGACAGGAATGATATACATATAAGGAGAAAGGTACCTATCCATTGATGAAAATATATCCTCTGTCTGATTCCCAGTTCATCCACTAGATAGCAGTAGGAGATATACATGACGTCTCTTGGCCACTTGACCAGTTGCGTCTGGTTTGGGTAGTGAGTGACTGCCAAAATGCCTCAACGGATTTTCAAGCCTGACATCTTAAAATGACCTTAGCAATCAGGACTTTCGCGTTATGGAGTTTATTGTGTTGAAATAAGACACAGAAAGGTGAAGAAACTTCCAACTTCTTTTCCTATTGTAAAAGATGAGCTAGCTAAACGGAGCATGTGGAGGATGCATTCAAGGTAATGTGGATGGAGAAGGAAATGCATTGCTTTACATTGACCATCAGGGTGGACCCTTTCCATGCACTTTTGGTGACTTGACCTACATTACATACTCTATGAATATGTCCATAGCGCATGATTTATGGCCTTTACGGTGGGGTGGCGGTAAGATTTGAGTTCGATTTCCAAGAAGACAAGGCCTGTAGCTTTCAAATGATATGTCACTTTCTATTTTCTGATAACGTTTTTTGGGGGGGGTTTAACAGGCTTAATAAAAGGTTCTATATAGCACCAAAAAAGGTTTCTATGGTTACAACCCTGCTGTGAGCAAACCACGCCCCAAATTGTAATGAGCCGCCACCCTTACAGTTTTATTATCGCTAAAAGAAGAAAGAACCCTTTTCTGAACTGAAAGGCTCAAAGGGCTCTTGAGTCATTATGATTCATTTACATTTACATTTACATTCCACATAGAACCATCACCCTTCCCTAAGAACCCCTGAGGAACCTTCTTATCTTATTGTGTACCTGACTGAGCGATACTTCTTGAATATGGCAGACACTGCACTGAGACATTACTTATTTATCAAGTGGATTTTTTATTTTTGGCAGATGTCCACTTTTCACAAGTAATTTTAATTAGTCAATGAAAGTTTCCGTTGTCAAAAAGCCATCACCTTTCAATATAGGTATTCTGCAGGCCTTCTATGAAACACCCACACTATGCAAGACATTCTATTACTCACAATATGGCAGTGCCGGACCGTGCCCCCACTATATACAGTAAGACAATACTACCCACAATATTGCAGGACCGCGCCCACACTATATAAGACACATAATACAATATGGCAGGACCGTGGCCACACTATATAAGACACATAATACAATATGGCAGGACCGTGGCCACACTATATAAGACACATAATACAATATGGCAGGACCGTGGCCACACTATATAAGACACATAATACAATATGGCAGGACCGTGGCCACACTATATAAGACACATAATACAATATGGCAGGACCGTGGCCACACTATATAAGACACATAATACAATATGGCAGGACCGTGGCCATACTATATAAGATACATAATACAATATGGCAGGACCGTGGCCCTGCAGGGGGAAGTGAGCAGTCGGTGAGCGATCACCCCGTCTCCCGCTCCCGCTCATTTCTCAGCCCATCTCCCCCTCCACCTCCCTCCATCACTCACTTCCGGGGCCAGAGCGGGAAGGGAGGAAGGGGGAGGAGAAGAGAGAAATCACGCCCGCCACGCCGCCTAATGATCTTGTTGCCATTTATTTATTGCTCCGGCTTGTACCGGGAACTGGGTTTGGATGGACTGATGTGTCGCCAATATTTTTGCCACAACTGTATATTTCTAATGGCTCTGTTGGTTGGACTGTGGTGTTTGATGCAGCAGAGCTTGGGGTTTGAGCCCACATATATAATTAATATACAGTGGGGGAAAAAAGTATTTAGTCAGCCACCAATTGTGCAAGTTCTCCCACTTAAAAACATGAGAGATGCCTGTAATTTTCATCATAGGTACACGTCAACTATGACAGACAAATTGAGAAGAAAAAAATCCAGAAAATCACATTGTAGGATTTTTAATGAATTTATTTGCAAATTATGGTGGAAAATAAGTATTTGGTCAATAACAAAAGTTTCTCAATACTTTGTTATATACCCTTTGTTGGCAATGACACAGGTCAAACGTTTTCTGTAAGTCTTCACAAGGTTTTCACACACTGTTGCAGGTATTTTGGCCCATTCCTCCATGCAGATCTCCTCTAGAGCAGTGATGTTTTGGGGCTGTCGCTGGGCAACACAGACTTTCAACTCCCTCCAAAGATTTTCTATGGGGTTGAGCTCTGGAGACTGGCTAGGCCACTCCATGACCTTGAAATGCTTCTTACAAAGCCACTCCTTCGTTGCCCGGGCGGTGTGTTTGGGATCATTGTCATGCTGAAAGACCCAGCCACGTTTCATCTTCAATGCCCTTGCTGATGGAAGGAGGTTTTCACTCAAAATCTCACGATACATGGCCCCATTCATTCTTTCCTTTACACGGATCAGTCGTCCTGGTCCCTTTGCAGAAAAAACAGCCCCAAAGCATGATGTTTCCACCCCTATGCTTCACAGTAGGTATGGTGTTCTTTGGATGCAACTCAGCATTCTTTGTCCTCCAAACACGACGAGTTGAGTTTTTACCAAAAAGTTATATTTTGGTTTCATCTGACCATATGACATTCTCCCAATCCTCATCTGGATCATCCAAATGCACTCTAGCAAACTTCAGACGGGCCTGGACATGTGCTGGCTTAAGCAGGGGGACACGTCTGGCACTGCAGGATTTGAGTCCCTGGCGGCGTAGTGTGTTACTGATGGGAGGCTTTGTTACTTTGGTCCCAGCTCTCTGCAGGTCATTCACTAGGTCCCCCCGTGTGGTTCTGGGATTTTTGCTCACCGTTCTTGTGATCATTTTGACCCCACGGGGTGAGATCTTGCGTGGAGCCCCAGATCGAGGGAGATTATCAGTGGTCTTGTATGTCTTCCATTTCCTAATAATTGCTCCCACAGTTGATTTCTTCAAACCAAGCTGCTTACCTATTGCAGATTCAGTCTTCCCAGCCTGGTGCAGGTCTACAATTTTGTTTCTGGTGTCCTTTGACAGCTCTTTGGTCTTGGCCATAGTGGAGTTTGGAGTGTGACTGTTTGAGGTTGTGGACAGGTGTCTTTTATACTGATAACAAGTTCAAACAGGTGCCATTAATACAGGTAACGAGTGGAGGACAGAGGAGCCTCTTAAAGAAGAAGTTACAGGTCTGTGAGAGCCAGAAATCTTGCTTGTTTGTAGGTGACCAAATACTTATTTTCCACCATAATTTGCAAATAAATTCAGTAAAACTCCTACAATGTGATTTTCTGGATTTTTTTTCCTCAATTTGTCTGTCATAGTTGACGTGTACCTATGATGGAAATTACAGGCCTCTCTCATCTTTTTAAGTGGGAGAACTTGCACAATTGGTGGCTGACTAAATACTTTTTTCCCCACTGTATGTGGTAGCTGGAATTTGCTTTGGATGAAAGCCTCTGCTAAAATAAGATATTGTAATATTCAGTAGTACCAAAGACATACAAGCGAATACATTTACTGTATGTCTTTTGGAAGAACAGCGGTTTATGCTAAATCCCAAATCAACTCTTTGGCACTCATGTAGATCTGAAGGGATAGGATATAAGCAATATGGTACTTGCGTCACCTTGCTTTCAGATAGGCTTCGTGGAACTTTGCCGTATGGCTTACACCTATCCAATCTCTTCAGATCTTGGGCTTCCGAGTGGCGCAGCTGTCTAAGGCACTGCATCTCAACTCCCGTCCCCACAGGGAGTGTGTGCCGCAGGGATTCCGTTAGGAAAATGTGGTGTCGGACAACGTGACCGGGAAGATTTTAATTTACCAGCCATTTGAGAAATTTACCGGACCCACATGCATTGACTGCATAACCCATTAGGACATCCACCCACGGCGCTCAGAATGAAAAAAATCACATTTAGATTATGGTAATGCATCTTAACAGAACATGCAACTCATGTAATGAAGCAGCCAATAAAACAGCATTTTCAAACATTTGCCAAAATGCAATTCGCAGGAAAACACAATTCTAAACAGCGCACCTGGGAAAACATAATTCTAAATAGCACACCTGATAGCGATTCCATCTCTAGAAAATTAAAAAGAGGGGGAATCTAAAGATGCAACAACTAGGATGTGTTACTAATATAACTAGGATTGTGCCTTTGGCTTCAGGACAACAAAATAAAGTTGATATGAAAACCAATAGGACAGGAGAGAAATGGCATAGCGGTGGGTCCAATAAGGAAGTAAATGGAAATACATTTGCCAAAATCATATAATTACTCCTGTCTATACAGAAATAAATAAAATACTTCACCAGAAAGCATGACTACACCGGATCATTAGCTTCTTAAATTTTTTTGCTGTGGATTGTTTCAAATCACAAGCTCATAGGTCTATGCCTATTTGGGAAGCCCGCAATTTGGGCAACGTGCATGGCAATAGGCCTAGCTGATTATTGAGTTGTGGCTATCAGTGAAATGCTTCTCTAATGTGTGAAGATAATGTGGCTTGAGTATAATTTAAAATGTTTAGACAAGAAGAAGGGGAGGGGTGTGTGGCAAATATATAGGCAGGTCTCTCTCCAGAATGTCTCAGCTGTCTCCCGCATTTGTTTCATTGTGTGAATTATTTACCCTTAGATCTTTTTAAATTTTATTTCCCTATTAGATATGTCACCAGTAGTAAATGTACTGTTAATCCCTGTAATTTGGTTACATACATTTCTGTTAATGCATGTATTAATTACAGTAATTTACCGTTCTCATTATTGGAGTGGAAACATTGTTTGCAGAGTTCACAACCTGTTACGCTTGTGAGAAACAAGTTTTGGTTTATTTCATAACCATCATTTGCGAGATTTGTAAATGTTTTCATTGTCTTTTGTTTGGAGTGCTCCATGTGAGCAATGAGCATGTGTCTGGTTTCCCTGTCCTGATAATGTTGAGGGAGAGCCCTGTGCACGCATAGAAGTACCTGGCCTGCTGCGCGGAAATGTAGGAAAGTGTTTTTTTAAACATCCATTGTGAATAATAATATATTAAAACTATAGTTCCTCACAGTAAGCCATTTGAAAAATCTTTACAATCTCCCCCTCGAGAATCACCAATCCTCGGTGTGAAAGAGCAATGGATGTTATAGACCTACTGCTGCATTGGCCTATAGGCCATTTCTTTAAATGCCAATGGATCACGGTATATCAATTGTGAATGGGAGGCGTGCTTCAATCACCAGTTAAGAAATAATAATAGTAGCTCTTTTTAATTGTGCGCCAAAACTGTTTTTAACACGCGATTGCATTTCGATTTTGTTGCGCAATGAATGGGCTTATAAAAGCACAATTTACAGCAGCAGCAACCAGCTGAGGAGCTGCAGGAGAAATCCTGCTCAAAGTAGGTGCTGTATGCTGTGTTTGTGTGATAGTTGTGTTGGATAAATAAGATACATGATGACTGACAAAAATACACACAGGCCAATTTAATGACACTAAATTATGCAAATTAACCTGTAGACCGATAAGCATGATGGTCAAATGTATTTACATCGACTGGTATTTACATTTATGAATAAAAAGCATTATTTTGCAATGGGATTTTTTTTTCCCGACCAAAGGCAACAGTTTTATTTATCGGCTTTTCATTTTTTTTATTGGACAAAAGCCGGCAATTGCCGGCTAACGGAAACCCTGGTGTGCCACCGGGTCCAGCTTCACAGCAGACCCAGAGACCTGTCTAGTTCGCTCCTGTCACGATCGTCAGGAACAGAGGACCAAGGCGCAGCGTTGAATGCGAACATATTTATTATTTAGTGATTCCACGAAACAAAACAACAAACGATAACGTGACAGTAAACGGTCTAACACAAACCAACTAGAACACCACACCATCATGGAGTCAGCAGGAGCAGTGGCGGCACCCAAGTCGCTGGAGGATCGGATCAGCAACCAAGACACCATGATCCAGCAACTTGGGGCCGCCATGAACGAGGTGTCCAACACTCTGCGCCGGTTGGTGAGTGGAGAGGTGCCCACGCCTTCTCACACCATCCCATCACCAACGGCCAGTCCTCCTCTCTCAGCACCGGAACCCAGCGGCATTCGGCTCTCGCTCCCGAGGGCATATGACGGTTCTGCAGCCGGGTGTCAGGGGTTCCTCCTGCAAGTGGAACTCTACCTGGCCACCATACACCCAGCGCCCTCGGGATACGAGAGCGTCTCCGCCCTCATCTCCTGTCTATACGGCAAGGCGTTGGAGTGGGCCAACGCCAAATGGAGGGGAATAGACGCCGCTACCATCACATACGCGGAGTTCTCCCGCCGCTTCAGGGCAGTCTTCGATCACCCACCTGAGGGGAGGGCGGCGGGGGAGCGTCTGTTCCACCTCCGACAGGGGAAGAGGAGCGCACAGGAGTTCGCCCTGGAGTTCCGGACTCTAGCGGCGGATGCGGGGTGGAATGAGAGGGCCCTCATCGACCATTACCGGTGTAGCCTACGAGAGGACGTTCGTCGTGAGCTGGCCTGCAGGGACATCAACCTATCGTTCAACCAGTTGGTGGACATCTCCATCCGGCTCGACACCCTGCTGGCTACCCGCGGACGTCCCGAGTGGGGGTCGTCCATTCCACCCTCCAGCACCTCCGAGCCGGTTCCTATGGAGCTCGGGGGTGCTGGCGCTAGAGAGAGGAGGAGAGAGAACCCGAGGGGGGCCATCCCCTGCACCAATTGTGGCCGTGGAGGACACACCGCGGCCAGGTGCTGGGGAGGGTCTCCTGGGAGAGGGGACAACAGGTCACGCACTGGGGAGTCATTTCAGGTGAGTAGGCGCCCCACTTACCCAGAGCTCTCTGTTGGTCACATGAGTATTCCTGTGAGATTTCCACAGGTGGCACCTCATTCCCAGCATAAGGCGCTAGTAGATTCAGGCGCAGCTGGGAATTTTATTGATTGGGCTTTTTGTTATAGGTTAGGAATTCCCCTTCGGCCGGTAGAAGCTCCCTTTCCTGTCCACGCCTTAGACAGCCGGCCGTTGGGGTCGGGGCTGATCAGAGAGGTCACAGCACCACTTAAGATGACGACGCAGGGGGGTCATGAGGAGTTCATTCAGTTTTATCTGATTGACTCTCCTGCGTACCCCGTGGTGCTGGGACTTCCCTGGTTAAGCACCCATGATCCTACCATTGCGTGGCAACAGAGGGCTCTTATGGAGTGGTCTGCCCAGTGTGTAGGGAGATGTCTCGGTGTTTCCTTAGGGGCGACCTCGGTAGAGAGTCCGAACCAAGTGCCCGCAATGCGCATTCCCCCTGAGTATGAGGACTTAGCACTTGTGTTCAGCAAAGCGAGGGCAACACGGCTACCACCTCATAGACAGGGGGACTGTGCGATAAATCTCCAAACAGGAGCGGCTCTTCCGCGGAGCCGTGTGTATCCCCTGTCTCAAGAGGAGACAGCGGCTATGGAGACTTACATAGCCGAGTCCTTGGCACAGGGATACATACGGTCCTCCACTTCCCCGGTTTCCTCGAGTTTCTTCTTTGTGAAGAAGAAGGACGGGGGGTTTGCGCCCGTGTATTGATTACCGTAGTCTCAATCAGATCACGGTTAAGTACAGTTACCCTCTTCCTCTGATTGCGACTATGACGGAGTCATTACGCGGAGCGCGGTTCTTCACAAAGTTGGATCTCAGGAGCGCGTACAATCTGGTGCGCATTAGGGAGGGGGATGAATGGAAAACAGCATTTAGCACCACCTCGGGTCATTACGAGTATCTCGTCATGCCATACGGGCTAATGAATGCTCCTTCAGTCTTCCAATCCTTTGTTGACGAGATTTTCCGGGACATGCATGGGCAGGGTGTGGTAGTGTACATCGACGACATCCTAGTGTACTCTTCTACACGAGCCGAGCATGTAGCCCTGGTGCGCCGAGTGTTGAGAAGACTGTTGGAGCATGACTTGTATGTCAAGGCAGAGAAATGCCTGTTCTTCCAGGAGTCCGTCTCCTTTTTGGGTTATCGGTTGTCCGCGTCTGGTGTGGAGATAGAGGTAGACCGTGTGTCGGCCGTGCGTAATTGGCAAACTCCAACCACTGTAAAAAGAGGTGCAGCAGTTCTTGGGTTTTGCTAATTACTACCGGAGGTTTATCCGGGGCTTTGGACAGGTTGCAGCTCCCATTACGTCCCTGCTAAAGGGGGGTCCGGTTCGTTTGCAGTGGTCAGCTGAGGCGGACAGGGCATTTGTCAAACTGAAGAACCTGTTCACCTCGGCCCCGGTGCTGGCGCATCCGGATCCCTCTTTGCCATTCCAAGTGGAGGTAGACGCGTCCGAGACCGGTATTGGGGCAGTCCTGTCACAACGGTCCGGCACGCCACCTAAGCTCCGCCCCTGTGCGTTCTACTCCAAGAAGCTCAGCTCGGCGGAGCGCAATTATGACGTTGGGGACAGGGAGCTGTTAGCTGTAGTCCAGGCCCTAAAGGTGTGGAGGCATTGGCTTGAGGGGGCTCAACACCCTTTCCTCATTCTGACTGATCACCGTAACCTGGAGTACATCCGGGCAGCTAGGAGATTGAACCCTCGTCAGGCTAGGTGGAACATGTTCCTGACCCGGTTTGTTTTTAAGATCACATACATCCCAGGGTCCCAGAACGGTAAGGCAGACGCCCTGTCCCGGCGGTATGACACAGAGGAGAGGTCCATTGAGCCTACTTCCATACTACTGGAGTCTTGTCTGGTGGCTCCGGTGGTATGGGAGGTCGATGCGGAAATCGAGCGGGCACTGCGTACCGACCCTACTCCCCCCGAGTGTCCTGTGGGGCGGACGTACGTTCCGCTCGAGGTGCGTGATCGTCTTATCTATTGGGCTCATACATCACCCTCCTCTGGACATCCAGGTATTGGCCGGACAGTGCACTGCCTTAGTGTGAAATACTGGTGGCCAACGTTAGCTAAGGATGTGAGGGTTTATGTCTCCTCCTGCTCGGTGTGCGCCCAGTGTAAGGCGCCTTGACATTTGCCCAGGGGTAAGTTACATCCCCTGCCCGTTCCACAACGACCATGGTCCCACCTATCGGTGGATTTTGTGACCGACCTACCCCCCTCCCAGGGGAATACCACCATTTTGGTCGTTGTGGATCGGTTTTCCAAGGCCTGTCGTCTCCTCCCAATGCCGGGTCTCCCTACTGCCCTACAGACCGCTGAGGCCCTATTTACCCATGTGTTCCGGCACTATGGTGTCCCCGAGGATATTGTGTCTGACCGAGGGCCCCAGTTCACCTCCAGAGTTTGGGGGGCGTTCATGGAACGCTTGGGGGTCTCGGTAAGCCTTACCTCGGGGTACCACCCAGAGAGCAATGGGCAGGTTGAACGTGTCAACCAGGATGTGGGTAGATTTTTGAGGTCCTATTGCCGGGACCGGCCGGAGGAGTGGTCTAGGTTCATCCCCTGGGCAGAGATGGCCCAGAACTCTCTCCGCCACTCCTCCACCAATTTAACACCTTTCCAGTGTGTTTTAGGTTATCAGCCGGTCCTGGCACCATGGCACGAGAGCCAGATCGAGGCCCCCTGCGGTGGGACGAATGGATTCGGCTCTCGGAGGAGACGTGGGGACGCTGCCCATGTCCATCTGCAGCGTGCCATCCGTCAACAAAAGGCGAGCGCCGATCGCCACCGCAGTGAGGGACCGGTGTACGCACCGGGAGATCGAGTCTGGCTCTCGACTCGAAACCTGCCCCTCCGCCTGCCCTGCCGGAAGCTGGGTCGGCGGTTTGTGGGGCCCTTCAAAGTCCTGAGAAGATTGAACGAGGTGTGTTACAGGTTGCAACTGCCTATTGAGTACAAAAATATTAACCCCTCGTTCCATGTGTCTCTTCTCAGGCCGGTGGTAGCTGGCCCACTCCAAGAAGATGAGATAGGAGAGACCCCTCCGCCCCCTTTGGACATCGAGGGGGCCCCGGCGTACAGGGTCCGGACCATCTTGGACTCGAGGCGCCGGATGAGTGGTCTCCAGTATCTCGTGGAGTGGGAGGGGTACGGTCCGGAGGAACGGTGCTGGGTGCCCAGGAGGGACATCCTCGATCCATCCCCTCCTGACTGAGTTCCACCGTGGGCATCCCACGCGCCCGGGTCCGCGTCCTCCTGGCCGTCCCCGAGGCCGGGTCGGCGCACGGCTGGAGCCGCAGCGTCAAGGGGGGGGTACTGTCACGGATTCTGCCGAGACTGCTCCTCCTCCTGGTTCGGGCAGGCTTCGGCGTTCGCCGTCCCCGGAGTACTAGCTGCCACCGCTCTATGTTTCTTGGTGTGATTGCTTTCGTCTGTCTTTTACACCTGTGTCCATTTGTGTGTTGATTACTTGTCCTATAAGTTCCTTGTTTTGCTTAGGCTAGATTGTGTGTTGTTTTTCGCCTGTCCGTTGTGCTGCGTGTTTTGTACCTGTTTTCGTGTTTATTTGTTTTACGCACTGTTTGCGTATTTCGCTCGCCTCTGTTTATTGTTGAGGCCGTTCTCTGTATTTTCGCCTTTTGGTAACTTTAGTAAACTTTGTTGGACTAGCTTCGGTGTCCTGCGCCTGACTTCCACACACCTTACACCTCAGCCCTTGACAGCTCCCTGCAGTCTGTTCCAGTGTAGCCTTTGGAAAGTTCCACTGAATAAAGACGCATTAACAGAGACTCACCCGGAAGCCAGGGAAATATCTCTCCTTCTGGTGGTGGCTTCGGATTTTTTCCTTTTTTGCGGTCTGATTTACTAGCAGCCCATTATAGGGATAGTGAGATGAACTTGTGGATACCATTTTGATGTATCTGTGTCCAGTATGAAGGAAGTTAGATGTAGTTTCATGAGCCAATGCAAACTAGTGTTTGCGCAATGACTGGAGGTCTACAGGAACAGCTAGCATGCTACCTCTAACTTCCTTTGATGCAGATACATCAAAATGGCATCCACGAGGGAAGTGGTCCGATGAAGCAGACGTGAGGCTAAAAGACGGTTTTGCTAGTAAAGACTGGGATATGTTCCGGGATTTGACCGATACCATTGAGGAGTTTACCATATCAGTCACGGGCTTCATCAATAAGTGCATAGACGACGTCGTCCCCACAGTGACTATACAAATGTATCTAAACCAAAAACCATGAATTGCAGGCAATATCCGCACTGGGCTAAAGACTAAAGCTACTGCTTACAAGGAACGGGACACGGACCTGGACACATACAAGAAAGTTCAGATGAGACATCAAACATGCAAAATGACAATATTGGAGGAAGGTGGAATCCTATTACGCCGGCTCTGACGCTCATCGTATGCGGCTGGGCTTGCAGACGATAACGGATTACAAAGGGAATCCCAGCCGTGCCCAGTGATGCAGAACTCCCAAATGAGCTAAATGCCTTTTTATGCTCTCTTCGAGGAATACTGAAAGCCCCTGTTGTTCCGGATGACTGTGATCTCGCTCTCCGTGGACGATGTTAGTAAAACTTTTAAACAGGTTAACACTCACAAGACCGCCGGCCCAACGGAATACCAGGGCGCGTACTCAAAGCATGATCATACCAGCTGGCAAGTGTCTTCACTGACATTTTCAATATCCCCTTGTCCCAGTCTGTAATCCCAACATGTTTCAAGCTGACCACCATTGTCCCGGTTCCAACGAACTCCAAGGTAACCTTCCTAAATGACTGTCGCACTTTAGCACTCACATCTGTAATTATGAAGTGCTTTGAAAGGCTGGTCATGACACACATCAACACCATCATCCCAGACACCCTGGGGCCACTCCAATTTGCATACCGTCCCAACAGATCCACAGATGACGCAATCTCAATTGCACTTCACATTAACCCTCTCCAACCTGGACAAGAGGGGAAATAACTATGTGAGAATGCTGTTCATAGACTACAACTCAGCGTTCAACACAGTCCCCTCCAAGCTCATCACCAAGCTGGGGACCATGGGGCTGAACACCTCCATCTGCAACTGGATCCTGGACTTCCTGACAGGCTGGCTCCAGGTGGTGAGAGTAGGCAACAACACCTCTGCCACGCTGACCCTCAACAAGGGGTCCCCTCAGGGTGTGTGTGCTTAGTCCCCTCCTGTGCTCCCTGTTCACCCACAACTGCGTGGCAATGCATGACTCCCAATACCATCATCAAGTTTGCTGACGACACAACGGTGGTAGGCCTGGTCACAGACGGTGAAGAGACAGCCTACAGGGAGGAGGTCAGAGACTTAGCAGTGTGGTGCCAGGACAACAGCTTCTTCCTCAACGTCAGTAAGACCAAGGAGCTGAACGTGGACTAGAGGAGAAAGAGGGGAGAGCATGCCCCCATCCACATCGACGGGGCTGTAGTGGAGCGGGTCGAGAGCTTTAAGTTCCTTGGCGTCCACATCACTAAGGACTTAACATGGTCCACACACACCCGCACAGTCATGAAGAGGGCACGGCAGCGCCTCTTCCACCTCAGGAGGCTGAAAAGATTTGGCATGGGCCCTTGGATCCTCAAAAACGTATACAACTGCACCATCAAGAGCATGTTGACTGGCTTCATCACCGCTTGGTATGGCAAATGCACCGCCCTCGACCACAAATCGCCACAGAGGGTGATGCGGACAGCCCAGTATATCACTGGGGCCAAGCTCCCTGCCATCCAGGACCTCTATATCATGCGGTGTCAGAGGAAGACCCGAAAAAATACGGTAAAGTCTACACCCGTTGTATTCGGCGCATGTGACAAATAAAATGTGATTTGGTTTGGTTATGTATTCCACAACACAATTCGAAAGGGATCGTGTCATCGTGCCCCTACTCATTTCACACTATCGGTTCTTCATCACACACTATTTTTGCTCTTCTTCTTCCTCTTAGTTTGTCTTTGTGAAAACACTATCCCATATGGATCACCCAAATAATTTCAAATAATCTAAAAGCAGCTTTGAATGTGGATTGTGTAGCAGCTCAATGATTAGGTTTGAAGTGACTTCAGATGATTTGGGTATGAAATTCTATTGGCTGTTGCATAGAAATTGATTTAAAAAAAAGTAAAACAAAGCGATTGGTGGCAGTGGCTAAGACAAACCCAAAGTGTGCATTGCTGTCTCTCATTGTTATTCTTTGTTCTAAAAGTGCACTCATTTTCCCTCTCCTCTGCTCCCATCTCCTCTCCTCCCCCTCCCGCTTCCCTCTCCTCCTCCCCTCCTCAGCCCCTCAGTAAGTACCCACCTCTGATCAACGACATCTCCTTCTGGCTACCGGCCGAGGGCTATGCAGAGAACGACTTCTATGACCTGGTGAGGAACATCGGAGGAGACCTGGTGGAAAAGGTCACCCTGGTAGACCAATTCACACATCCAAAGTAAGACGCCATGTTCTTTACAAGAAATAGAGCTGTAGGACTTGAACACAGTGTTTCCCAGTACTAGCACACCTGGGTCATATTCATTAGTGCACACTAGCAAAATGTTTTGTAATGGAAAACAAAAACAAGTGTTTCCTATTGGACAAGTTCAGGTAGTCTCTCCCCGTTTCAGTCTGTTTACTTCCGTTTGGTTCCTAGTTAATACGACCCTGGTTACTCTTAACCGTGTTTCGCAGTATTAACTAGCACATCTGATTTCAACTACCTGACTTACACCTGATTCAAGGGCTTGATTATTAGTTGACCAATTGAATCAGGTGTGCTTATACTGGCTTAGATCAAATAAGTGCAATTGCAGGGGGTACTCAAACACTGCTCTCATCCATCACACATCCAAAGTAAGACAACATGCCCTCAAGAAGATATACAGCAGTGGTACTCAAACGGCAGGCCTGGGGTGCCATGACTGAACAACGATGGGCATATTGCCACTCACTCTGATAACGGAATTATAGCCGAAACGTTGGTGTGTGTGACTTTCATTTAATTATTTATTGAATTGCTACCACCATCATCAGGTTTTCAGTATCTAACCCCTCCCAGACAATTGCCCCCTCCCCTCATGCCTCCCTTAAAACTGTGCTTGTTGTGAGAGACAAAAAACACTTATAACACTGGGTATAACAATGTTGTGACTCTAAGCATGACATATTAGTTCAAATGTAACAAACATGTTAAACAATGTACTGACTAATGATAATGATATGACGATGTAGTGAATGCTCTTAATTTGGTCTGTACGGTCTTGTTTGCGATTTGGGGTAAAGTAAGATCTATTCCACTGCTTGACAAATGGGCTCGGAGAGAAAAGGTTAAGCGATACTCAATTAATCAGAGGGGCTCGGGATTGGATTGTTTGGTGTTTGATAGCGGGTATGTCTCGTAGCTTATCTATCTTTTCTACTCTGACCGCTCCTTATTATGCAAGATAATGGAGCCCGACTGAGCCGAGTGCTGTTTGCTCTGTTGAGTGGAGCCCTTAGTCTAATGACAAGGAAGGACCAAGGGTCAATGTTTGTTAATGGGACATCTTAATTTGACCCGATTCACATCGGCGACATGAGGCTCGCTCTGTTTGTTTTGCACTCACGCACACACCTACTCCCTCTTTCTCTCTCTGTCTCTCTATTTCGATCTCTCTCTCTGTCATACACACATAAAACTCTCACACACACACACACACACAATTAACAAACAGAGCCTTTGGACTAATCCCAGCACTGACAGGAACAAACAGGATTGGCCCTGTAATAGATCAATCACAGAGACTGATTGGCTTTGCCTTAGCTAATGAATTACTACTTCCATCAAATTCCTATAAAGGATTTAGATTTCGGGACAATTGAATGCTCTGATTCGATATGTAGCAGTAACAACTTTTTAGTAGGGCATTGCCTTGCTCGCCCCCTGTTTTGCATTTGAAATTTGCACAAAACCTGAAAACACCGGATAAGTGAAAGCAACATGGCAGATGTCTTCGCTTCACCAATCAAACCCTTTCACAAGTCAGTGCAGCTCAAGGAAAGGAGACGAGGAGAGGAAGTCACTTTACACCTTATTGAGATTCACCCTTGAGAGGGACCCTCTGTAGTGAAAAAGCTGTTTCCTTTTCCTCCACAAACCTGTCCTTAGCATTCACCCCTGAGCCTCAGCCTTGATGTCTCATTTTTAAATACAATGCGTAAAGGGCAGGCGGTGGACACAGCTTGACGCAGGACTTATGCCCGCCACGCATCCTAGTGGCTTACCGAACAGAGAGTGTGTGTAGTGTGTTTAATGGTGAAACAAGGGGCCCGCAGTGCGTAAAAACGCCTGTGCGCATTAATCTCTGTCCCTGCTTTTAATCTTTTTTAAATAGCAACCTTTTCCCTACCCTCCGTTAGGGTCTAATGTGGCTGTGTGCAGGTGTGTGTGTGTGTGTGTGTGTGTGTGTGTGTGTGTTTACTGTGAATGCGAGAAAGAACAGTATCAAAATTGTTACAAGTGTCTGATTCACAATATGTAAATGTTGTCTGTCTGTCTATCAGGGGCATGTGTCTTTAAGGCTGTGTGTTTTTGTGAATTTGAGACAGCATATTGTGACAATGAATCTCCTGTAAGTCATGAGCATTTTGGGATCATTTGTGACGCAGTTTCACCAGAGCCCCTGCATTATCCCATTTTTACCCAGAGAGAGATGAGTCGAGGTAGGCCGAGCTCACATCGATATGCAGCCTCCCTTAGACAACACACTTTATGATTACTGCCGCGGGATATCAAGCTCCATTTTACCTGACAGACTGTCCTCCCTGCGAATGCCACTTTTATGAACAAGATGGCGGGCTAATTGTTTATTTTTTGCACAGCATCAACGCTGACTCATGGAATTGGGCAAGCTGCTCCTGATGAGGGCGGGTGGGAGGGCGATCGTACCCTTCTGTCTCTGTCTGCACACCATTTATAGATAACCTGCACAAGCAGGGAGGAGTATTTTTACCCAGAGAGAGATGAGTCGAGGTAGGCCGAGCTCACATCGATATGCAGCCTCCCTTAGACAACACACTTTATGATTACTGCCGCGGGATATCAAGCTCCATTTTACCTGACAGACTGTCCTCCCTGCGAATGCCACTTTTATGAACAAGATGGCGGGCTAATTGTTTATTTTTTGCACAGCATCAACGCTGACTCATGGAATTGGGCAAGCTGCTCCTGATGAGGGCGGGTGGGAGGGCGATCGTACCCTTCTGTCTCTGTCTGCACACCATTTATAGATAACCTGCACAAGCAGGGAGGAGTATTCTGAGACTTGTGTAAAGTGAAGTGTTACTCATAACATTAGGTTACAATTTGATCACCGCAGGGTCGACAGAAAGCGGATGTAATCACATGATCTTATGCGATGTTAATGTGATAATGTAACAACATGTAAAAGCAACATGTGATAACGTGAAACTACACATGATAACATTTGAAAGTTTTTCACATGTAAAACTGCAAATTCAATTTTCACATGTGAGTAATGTTACTCCTGAATCACTATAATAAATATAATTGTTTAACTTGAGTGTATTTGTAACAAAGCTGAGATTTACTTTGAAGTCCAAAGTTTAGGAATACAGGTGAAATCAGTTCTTGACACAGACATGGTGGGGTAGCAGGAAGATCGGAATGCCGTGAACCAAGAGGTTGTGAGTTCAAATCCCAAGTGAGAACATACACAATGTAATCATGTATGTCAAAGTGTGTAAAATATGTATGTTCAAAACACTGCGGCTGTGTGACGTTCCGGGGACATCCTAATAACTCATTTTTGTTTGCGGTGCATCAGCTGTGAAATCTCATGAAAAATATCCACGTGAAACTTCATTGTGTGATTTTCACATGTGAAATCGTGTGATTTTCCCACATGAAATCGTGTGGTTTTCCCACATGTGAAATCGTGTGGTTTTCCCACATGTGAAATCATGTGGTTTTCCCACGTGAAATCGTGTGGTTTTCCCACATGTGAAATCATGTGATTTTTCTGTAAGGGCCTTTAAATGTCACATCAGAAGCTCCTCCAGGTGATATACATCATTCAAACAAACCATTCCATCTTTCTCAAGATTTCGATGTGGCGAAATACAAGTTGCATTTGCGGAAAAATCACGACAAAGTGGAATCCTCAGATCAAAGTCGAGAATTCCGTTTGAATACATTTGCGTCGTACTGCAGTCATAGTGAGACGTTTTACTGGCCTGCACTAGTGTTCCTTGGACGTGGCGCTACAAATCAAATCTGATAGGCACTATAATGCAACACAAATCTGCATTTATTGGTCCATAACGCTGTCAGATGTAATCGGGACGGATTCATTTGTAAAGCCAACTGTACTGTCAATCAAGCTGACAGCTTGGACAGGAAGTCAACGGCCTGCAGGCGAGCGGGGAGGGAGCTGTTGCGCTGCAGCAGAGGTTGTGTTACAACCTCTCGTAGAAGGTAGTAGCCAGAATTTTCTTCATACCCGCTCTTATCTGAGTTAGTGAGTGGCACCGTCAGTTGGTAACATTGTATTAACATGTAGTTACATAGTAACAACGTTGCAGTGACATGGTAATATGTAAATGTAAATGTAAAATGTAATATAGTTTATCCACTTAGCTATATTACCATGTCACTACAAAGGTGTTACTATGTAACTAGCAGTATATGTTACAACTCTACAACCTTATGAAGGGGCAAATTCTATTGATACCCCCCTTGCTGGTTTATATTTATGAGAAGAGGCTTTTGCATGGTTTGTCAACACCAATGTGCGTCCTCAGGCTATTGTCTGGTTGCTGTGATGTATTTATTCTCTTCTCACACGGGCATGCTTTCCATATGTGACGTTCATGACTAAGTGTGTGTGCGTGCGTGTGAGCGCGTGAGTGTGTGTGGATCCCTGTGTATGTATTCTACAAGACCATCACAACACACTACTTGTTGTTAACTATAACTATAGGAGGTATCTTTTTAAAGCCACTGTCATAAAATAGCACCAGAATGCTCAATATAATTTGAAATGCTTCTGCTGAGTGTATAGTACAGTATATAGTAGTATAGTATATAGTAGTATAGTTTATAATATATAGTACAGTACATACTAGTATAGTAAATAGTAGTATACTATATAGTAGTATAGTGTATAGGATACTACTATATTCTATACATACTAGTATAGAATATAGTAGGATCGTGTATATAGTAGACATGTGGTCCTCTGTAGCTCAGCTGGTAGAGCACGGCACTTGTAACGCCAAGGTAGTGGGTTCGATCCCCGGGACCACCCATACACAAAAAAATAAAATAATAATAATAATAATGTATGCACGCATGACTGTAAGTCGCTTTGGATAAAAGCGTCTGCTAAATGGCATATTATATATTATTATATAGACCAGCCATGTGTCCTCTGAGGAGAACGTTAACACTGTCTAACCTGAAGCCCATCTCACCTCCAACACACCTGGCCTGACCCCTCAGTCTGTCCCTCACAAGGCCCACCCATCTCTCCTCTCAGCTTAGATAGAATAGGGAGCACCCGGCCGCCATCTTTTGGATCAAATTAACAATTTACCGCTGGCACGCGCAGGAAGAAAGAAACAGATGGGGAGAGGGGGAGGAGGGTGAGATATGTAGACAACAGGAACATGGAGGAAGTGTGTGTGTGTGTGTGTGTGTGTGTATGTATGTGTGTGTGTGTGTAAGAGGGAGAGAGTGGAGTGCCATGCAGAGTGTTGTGTCCCAGGATCAGTGAAACGTTTAGAGATAAATGGAGAGGAGAGAGAGGTGTGTGTGTGAGTGGTTGACAAATGGCCGTCTTCGGCAGTGGGTTGCTGTAGAGAGCCAGACTTGTTAAAAAATCTGCCCTCTTTGTTGGAAACCTCCCGGGATCTTTCCAGAAGGCGAAGCAGCAGGCTAATGCTGAGCACCGCCCCCGAGCCAGAGTGGAGCAGGCAGAGAAGGAGAGAGTGAGAAAGAGAGAGACCAGGGAGGAAGATAGAGAGATGAGGGGCGGGTGGGGTTGTGTGTGCTAGAGAGAGAGAAGGAGCTGATGGAGAGACAGAACATTCCAGGGATGGAGAGAGAAGGGGATGACAGAGAGAGAGAACAGAGAGAGGGAGAGATTTGGCAGGGAGAGGGGGGGTATCCTGGGAGCGACAGTATAGACCGATAGGGGGGACCTGGCAGAGGGAGAGAGACCAGGGAAGAAGAGAGAGTGGGTTGAGTTTAATGGAGCTACTGCAGGAAACGCCTTTGAATAATGTATCGTTGTTTACTATGCACACTTCAATACGGTACAGTGCATTACCCTATATCACACATGATTTGTCACTCACAAATGTAAGATGTTAGAAAAGAATATGCATATAGAATGCATATTACAGTCCTATTGCGGATGGTATAGTATTTGCCAAAACACATGCTGTAACAATGTGTATTATCCAGGTAGTACCAGGTAGATTGGGTAAAATGTATGTGTGTGTGTATATATATATATATAGTAGAAGTATTTGATACACTGCCGATTTTGCAGGTTTTCCTACTTACAAAGCATGTAGAGGTCTGTAATTTGTATCAAAGGTACACTTCAACTGTGAGAGACGGAATCTAAAACAAAATCACATTGTATTATTTTTAAGTAATTCATTTGCATTTTATTGCATGACATAAGTATTTGATCACCTACCAACCAGTAAGAATTCCGGCTCTCACAGACCTGTTAGTTTTTCTTTAAGAAGCCCTCCTGTTCTCCACTCATTACCTGTATTAACTGCACCTGTTTGAACTCGTTACCTGTATAAAAGACATCTGTCCACACACTCAATCAAACAGACTCCAACCTCTCCACAATGGCCAAGACCAGAGAGCTGTGTAAGGACATCAGAGATAAAATTGTAGACCTGCACAAGGCTGAGATGGGCTACAGGACAATAGGCAAGCAGCTTGGTGAGAAGGCAACAACTGTTGGCGCAATTATTAGAAAATGGAAGAAGTTCAAGATGACGGCCAATCACCCTCGGTCTGGGGCTCCATGCAAGATCTCACCTCGTGGGGCATCAATGATCATGAGGAAGGTGAGGGATCAGCCCAGAACTACACGGCAGGACCTGGTCAATGACCTGAAGAGAGCTGGGACCACAGTCTCAAAGAAAACCATTAGTAACACACTACGCTGTCATGGATTAAAATCCTGCAGCGCACGCAAGGTCCCCCTGCTCAAGCCAGCGCATGTCCAGGCCCGTCTGAAGTTTGCCAATGACCATCTGGATGATGCAGAGGAGGAATGGGAGAAGGTAATATGGTCTGATGAGACAAAAATATAGCTTTTTGGTCTAAACTCCACTCGCCGTGTTTGGAGGAAGAAGAAGGATGAGTACAAACCCAAGAACACCATCCCAACCGTGAAGCATGGAGGTGGAAACATCATTCTTTGGGAATGTTTTTCTGCAAAGGGGATAGGATGACTGCACCGTATTCAGGGGAGGATGGATGGGGCCATGTATCACGAGATCTTGGCCAACAACCTCCTTCCCTCAGTAAGAGCATTGAAGATGGGTCATGGCTGGGTCTTCCAGCATGACAACGACCCGAAACACACAGCCAGGGCAACTAAGGAGTGGCTCCGTAAGAAGCATCTCAAGGTCCTGGAGTGGCCTAGCCAGTCTCCAGACATGAACCCAATAGAAAATCTTTGGAGGGAGCTGAAAGTTTGTATTGCCCAGCGACAGCCCCGAAACCTGAAGGATCTGGAGAAGGTCTGTATGGAGGAGTGGGCCAACATCCCTGCTGCAGTGTGTGCAAACCTGTTCAAGACCTACAGGAAACGTATGATCTCTGTAATTGCAAACAAAGGTTTCTGTACCAAATATTAAGTTCTGCTTTTCTGATGTATCAAATACTTATGTCATGTAATAAAATGCAAATTAATTACTTAAAAATCATACACTCAGACCTCTACATGCTTTGTAAGTAGGATAACCTGCTTAAAGGGAAATTACATTTGCCTTCAAATTATTTGTCAGGTATGAAATGTCAACCATTACATAAAATTACATTTATCTGGTTTAGAAATCTGAAATCATTTTAGGCGGATCCATATGAAATGAACGTTCCATACTTTAAAATCATTAAAGGAAAAAAAAAAATACAAAATCCCTGTCTTCATTCCCTTCTGTACTTAATATAACTCCAACATATTTATGATATCCCATTTGTACACAGTATTCCAAGCTATTAGGTCTTTTTTAGCCCACAGCGTTAGTGCACAGTGCACCGTATTCCTCAGAGTTTTCTAACAAGCAGTGTTTTATGGCATTAGCCGGCTCAAGTGAGCATAATGGGAGCTGGACCAGATTTATGCTGTAGCTGCTGCCAAACTGCCTGGGGCAGCTGGGTAATCTGGGTGTAATTGAGAGTGTGGGTAACCAAAACATGGGCAGGCAAATGGATAAGGAATGTTGTAGGGAAACTGATCTGGGGGCCGACAACCAAATGAACAAAATCTGACAGAGAAAAACCTGAAAGTAATCTTAATCTATGAACTATTTGTTTACCTTGATTGAAGCTTGAATCTACATGATTGCATACTTTTGGGTTATTGGCTATACACAGTTAGCAGGTAACCCCCCCCATTTGATTTGTATGTCAAGTGCCTTGCACACAGGAAATCGAGCGCAAACCTTGACAAATAGCATGGAAATCAAATCAATGGTGGAAACAGACGCAAAAGAGCTACCACGGAGCGAGGGAGAGAGCTTCACATCTGCATTGCTTGCTGTTTGGGGTTTTAGGCTGGGTTTTCTGTAAAAGCACTTTGTGACATCTGCTGATGTAAAAAGGGTTTTATAAATACATTTGATTTGATCCACTGGGTTAGCGGCACAATCCAAGGGAGGTATCGACAAAATTTTCTCGATAATTATAATGTTTCCTAAATAGCAGAAGATGCGGTTGGGTGATGTGTACGGGGAGTAAATGGGGCCTCTGTAATTAGTGTTAGGCCCTGGAAGAGAGTGAGAATAAATGGGATCAATCTACAGCCACCCCCCGCCACACACTAAAGGCATTTCTGCCGCCATTACTTTAGCCTTTTATCCTATCGGCTATTATCCTCGTCCCAGTCAAATAACTCGGCGAGGGAAGCACTTATATTATATTAGGTGGTGTTTCAAAAACATGCCAATTGATTCGGTTGTCTGCTGAGCAAAGGGACACATTTGATTGTTCATGACTCATTCAACAAAGTTATTCCTTACTACACAAGGACTTCTCGCTTAGCTTGCTTCTAAGAAATGACGTGGGGCCTTGTTTCGATGTGTCACGGTGGAGAACTTTAATCAGGCCAAATTGGGGGGAGGGAGGGAAGGAAGGGAGGGAGGGGGGAGAAGGCCAGAGCCTACTGGATCAGTGCAGGAATTAGAACAGTGGCAGGCAAGCGACGACAGGCCAGGCTGGAATATCTCTTTGCGTCTCCCCTGAGGGATCATGGAACGATCATTTAAAATGCAGGACTTGTGTATGTATGTTATGATGAGTTTCTGGTATTGAGAAGTTCAAGATGCAAGAATTTACTTAGACATTCTGTGGAGATTTTACCAAGTATTTATTTGATCACGAGCCCGTGGGTTTATCTAGCAAACGGACATAGCATTGCCCCACAGTTGAACTGCCCACACACACAAATCTCACAGCTTTTATACTCTTGGTTACACATTTCTTCAACCACATCTGGCCATCGTCAATGAGCACTCCCATTCTTTGATGTTATTACCCCAAGTCAGTATCCTGTCCATCAATCATGCTATCCTAAACATCAGCACCAAGCCAATTATCTAGTAACTCTAACCTGGTCCCCACGATACTATGACATGACATCATAACACTATAAAAACCTCATATCAATGTATTTGTGACTTTGTGTATTGATATCTTTGGTTTATCATCAACCACAAGGGTCTTCGTGAGTTTGAGAAGCTGTATTGAAATGGAAACCAAAAAGTTTTGAGTTTGGCCCCATCTTCCTGGGATGGCAGGTAACCAATTGAATATTGGGTTTAGCAGCAACAGAGAGCACTTAAGTGAGCGTCTGTTTGAAACCTTCATGTTAGTGCTCATGGGTTGCTAGTCAACAAGAGGAATGAGATCTACAGGTCAGTCTTCATGGTTGAATTTGGCGTTTGCCATTTCAGTGCTGGGCAGTGGCTGGGCGTCTAGGAGGCTTATGCAGCCAGCAGAAGGTCAAGTTAAATGTCACTCTATACTCTGCTCTTATAAACAGAGAGCCATGGGGGACTCACAAGGCAGTACATTTCCTAGCCGGCCGCCTCACCCTCTCCACAGCAGAGCAAGCAAAACCGACTGCGGGATAACCCTGCTCAGCAATCATCATTACAAACAACACTCCCAGGCGTGTGCACGCACACACACACACACACACACACACACAAACAAACACATACATACTCAGTCCCACAGCTGTCCCCCTCGACCTTACAGCCTCCGAAGACAGCGAGCTGTCCACTGCCTTGTAGAGCAGTCTACTGTCCAGAGGCCAAAGATCACATCATGAGTGACAGGTATATAACAGGAGAGGAGAAGAAAATAAATCTGGGAAGGGAGGGGAGGAAAGAAGCAACAGGGGAAGGGAGGGTAGGGAGGGGGAGAGGACTGGTGAGACAAGAAGAGAGGAGGAGGGGAGTAGAGGGGAGACGAGGAGAGGATGGGAAGGAAGAGTAGTCGAGTGGAGAGGAAAGGGGGAGTGCACAAGGTAATTACTCCATTACATGAAAGAGACCGATGTCTATACCAGTTCAATGGGTAATTACTCCATTACATGAAAGAGACCAATGTCTATGCCAGTTCAATTAGAGAGTGGGAGACAGAGGTGGTTAGAGAGAACTCCATACAAATCTGCATTCACCCCAACTCAGAAAGGTCACAGCTAATGTGTGGGAGAGGAGGAAGAAATGGAGGAGAGGATGATGGACAGGAAGAGGAGATTAATTAATCCACTTTCTCCCCACACACAAATGTATTTCCAATTAAGATAGAGCAGAATAAACCAAAGGACAGACGAGGTGAAAGAGACTAAGAACCAGGGGAAAGCTATTAAATGGACAATACAGTAGTAAATTATTATAATTTTTTTGCTGAAGGAGCTCTGTTTTGGTGGCCTCTGGTACATTCTAATGCCTTGATTCTATCTGAAATACACAGCGAAATTATTTTATACTTTAGCGCGTTTACCACCAAGATTGGAAAAATGTGTTGTGGTATTGTGTAGAAAAACATGACTTTACAATTTAAATTACAGAAAATGTATGAATTCAGTGTATTGTTAATTGTTTTGGATTTTGTCTAGGCCTTTATGATCAGGACTATTTTCTAAGTAAGAGAACATTAAATTGTTTTTACATTTAACCTGTCTTCTCTTGAGGTTAAAGTCTTATTTTCAGTTTTACTGTAAGATAATAATTGCCACGATGATGTTAGTTCTTAAAATTATGTATTTTATTAAAACAGAAAAATGAAGTAAATAGCCTACATTATCGTGAACAATTAATTAAAGGTTTTGTTTTTCCAGGTTTTGTTCTGTTTTTCACTCTCAAAATCACACTTTTTTAAAAGTAGACAAACAACAAAACTGGATGTTCTAAGTCAACAACAATGCTTAAACCACGTCAGGAGACCACTTTTGAGGTTTGAGAAAAATCTGCACCTAGCAACAGGCTGTTGTTTAGCAGTGTTTTTGTAGTGCACATGTGATCATAGCCACAGGAAGTAGTTTGTGGGTGGGGGTGCACGGGGGGAGGGTGGAAAAAAGTTTTTGCCCACGCTGCAGATTAATATTGGTCAGCTAATACATTTACATTTACATTTACGTCATTTAGCAGACGCTCTTATCCAGAGCGACTTACAAATTGGTGCATTCACCCTATAACCAGTGGGATAACCACTTTACAATTTTTTTTTTTTTTTTTAAGAGGGGGGGGGGGGGTAGAAGGATTACTTTATCCTATCCCAGGTATTCCTTAAAGAGGTGGGGTTTCAAATGTCTCCGGAAGGTGGTGAGTGACTCCGCTGTCCTGGCGTCATGAGGGAGCTTGTTCCACCATTGGGGTGCCAGAGCAGCGAACAGTTTTGACTGGGCTGAGCGGGAACTATGCTTCCGCAGAGGAAGGGGAGCCAGCAGGCCAGAGGTGGATGAACGCAATGCCCTCGTTTGGGTGTAGGGACTGATCAGAGCCTGAAGGTACGGAGGTGCCGTTCCCCTCACAGCTCCATAGGCAAGCACCATGGTCTTGTAACAGATGCGAGCTTCAACTGGAAGCCAGTGGAGTGTGCGGAGGAGCGGGGTGACGTGAGAGAACTTGGGAAGGTTGAACACCAGACGGGCTGCGGCATTCTGGATGAGTTGTAGGGGTTTAATGGCACAGGCAGGGAGCCCAGCCAACAGCGAGTTGCAGTAATCCAGACGGGAGATGACAAGTGCCTGGATTAGGACCTGTGCCGCTTCCTGTGTAAGGCAGGGTCGTACTCTCCGAATGTTGTAGAGCATGAACCTGCAGGATCGGGTCACCGCCTTGATGTTAGCGGAGAACGACAGGGTATTGTCCAGGGTCACGCCAAGGCTCTTCGCACTCTGGGAGGAGGACACAACGGAGTTGTCAACCGTGATGGCGAGATCATGGAACGGGCAGTCCTTCCCGGGAGGAAGAGCAGCTCCGTCTTGCCAAGGTTCAGCTTGAGGTGGTGATCCGTCATCCATACTGATATGTCTGCCAGACATGCAGAGATGCGATTCGCCACCTGGTTATCAGAAGGGGGAAAGGAGAAGATTAGTTGTGTATCGTCAGCGTAGCAATGATAGGAGAGGCCATGTGAGGATATGACAGAGCCAAGTGACTTGGTGTATAGCGAGAATAGGAGAGGGCCTAGAACTGAGCCCTGGGGGACACCAGTGGTGAGAGCACGTGGTGCGGAGACAGCTTCTCGCCACGCCACTTGGTAGGAGCGACCGGTCAGGTAGGACGCAATCCAAGAGTGAGCCGCGCCGGAGATGCCCAGCTCGGAGAGGGTGGAGAGGAGGATCTGATGGTTCACAGTATCAAAGGCAGCAGACAGGTCTAGAAGGACAAGAGCAGAGGAGAGAGAGTTAGCTTTAGCTGTGCGGAGAGCCTCCGTGACACAGAGAAGAGCAGTCTCAGTTGAATGACCAGTCCTGAAACCTGACTGGTTAGGCTCAAGAAGGTCATTCTGAGAGAGATAGCAAGAGAGTTGGCTAAAGACGGCACGCTCAATAGTTTTGGAAATAAAAGAAAGAAGGGATACTGGTCTGTAGTTGTTGACATCAGAGGGATCGAGTGTTGGTTTTTTGAGAAGGGGTGCAACTCTCGCTCTCTTGAAGACGGAAGGGACATAGCCAGCGGTCAAGGATGAGTTGATCAGCGAGGTGAGGTAGGGGAGAAGGTCACCGGAGATGGTCTGGAGAAGAGAGGAGGGGATGGGGTCAAGCGGGCAGGTTGTTGGGCGGCCTGCAGTCACAAGTCGCAAGATTTTATCTGGAGAGAGAGGGGAGAAAGAAGTCAAAGCATAGGGTAGGGCAGTGTGAGCAGGACCAGCAGTGTCATTAGACTTAACAAACGAGGATCGGATGTCGTCAACCTTCTTTTCAAAGTGGTTGACGAAGTCATCCACAGAGAGGGAGGAGGGGGGGGGAGGAGGATTCAGCAGGGAGGAGAATGTGGCAAAGAGCTTCCTAGGGTTAGAGGCAGATGCTTGGAATTTAGAGTGGTAGAAAGTGCCCTTAGCAGCAGAAACAGATGAAGAAAATGTAGAGAGGAGGGAGTGAAAAGATGCCAGGTCCGCAGGGAGTCTAGTTTTCTTCCATTTCCGCTCAGCTGCCCGGAGCTCTGTTCTGTGAGCTCGCAATGAGTCATCAAGCCACGGAGCTGGAGGGGAGGACTGAGCCGGCCGGGAGGATAGAGGACACAGAGAGTCAAAGGATGCAGAAAGGGAGGAGAGGAGGGTTGAGGAGGCAGAATCAGGAGATTGGAGGGAGAAGGATTGAGCAGAGGGAAGAGATGATAGGATGGAAGAGGAGAGAGTAGTGGGAGAGAGAGAGCGAAGGTTGCGGCGGCGCATTACCATCTGTGTAGGGGCAGAGTGAGTAGTGTAGGAGGAGAGCGAGAGAGAAAAGGATACAAAGTAGTGGTCGGAGACATGGAGGGGAGTTGCAGTGAGATTAGTAGAAGAGCAGCATCTAGTAAAGATGAGGTCAAGCGTATTGCCTGCCTTGTGAGTAGGGGGGGACGGTGAGAGGGTGAGGTCAAAAGAGGAGAGGAGTGGAAAGAAGGAGGCAGAGAGAAATGAGTCAAATGTAGACGTAGGGAGGTTGAAATCCCCCAAAACTGTGAGGGGTGAGCCATCCTCAGGAAAGGAACTTATCAAGGCGTCAAGCTCATTGATGAACTCTCCAAGGGAACCTGGAGGGCGATAGATGACAATACAGAATGACAGAAGACAAAGAAATATTTGTCAAAAATATATATATTTACTTGTTTATTTTTATTCTGATATTTCAGGGGTTGCTGCAGCACCCTCAGTACCCCTACTTCCCACAGCTATACATGCAAAATTGTGCATAATTAGGTCATTGTTGTGGATGTATCCAAATAAATGTCACTAGAAAACAGCTTATACGCACGCAAATGCAGCTACTTTGCTGCTATTCTGGATGCACTTTTTGACGCTAATAAGTTAGCCATAGTTGGCTAGCTAGCAAGCAAGGGATAAGAATGTTGCCAGCCAGTATGGCAATGGAAAATGTTTAACTAAAACTGGGTTGCGTCCATAGATACAGAACAAAAAGACTGAACGACTGCGTCTCTGGCAACCGAACCGATAGAACGAACGACCAGCCGGCTTGGTAGCAACCCTAGATTTGTGTCGGGACTATATCTTGTGGAAGGATGAAATAGTATGAATAAATTAATCAAAATAACATTTTTTATGAAAATATATAAATCATTATTTGTATATGTTGGTAACCCATTGTTTAAAGTGATAATGCCCCACCCGTGCCAATATATCCTCCAAACACCGGCTTTTCGGGCATTTTCACTTAATTGCAAAACAAATACTCACTGTATTGTTGAAAATAATCATGACATCATTCTGCCAAGTAAGCATAGGCTACTTTGTAGATAACATTTAATTGAGAAGGTCTTTGGGACTGCCTTTCCATCTACAGGAAGAATGGTTTCATTAGCATCATTGCTAACAACGTACTGCACAGACACAAACAGACAGGGGCGTTCTCATTGCCTCTTTCAAAATGTGCAGGAAATACGAATCACTGATGCATTGTGTTCATGTCTTATGATAAACTTGGGCAAATTAATTAATTTTCAATATACTTAATGCCTGGATTCCATGAGTGCCCTATCATATTTGGACTAGAATGAGGCTCTCCATTACTTATTTTCCTGCAGTGATGATTCTCCATCTTCATCGAATTTTCTCATAATTTATCTGCAGATAATTGCCAAAAAGCCTAGGTCTACCAGTAGCCTATGCAAATTAGGGAGCCAAATGAACGGAGTCACTTTTATTGCAAATAAGAATATAATATTTTTCTAAACACTTCTACATTAATGTGGATGCTACAATGATTACAGATACTTGTGAATGAAACTTAAATAATGATGAGTGAGAAAGTTAGAGGCATAAATATAGCATGTCTTGCGGGTACAGTATGATATTTGTGTGTCTGTAACTTTCTCACTCATCATTATTCACGATTCATTCAGGATTGTCCTTAATCATGGTAGCATCCAAATGAATGTAGAAGTGTTTAGAAACATATTATATTCTTATTTACAATACAATTGACTCCAAAATGACACAATACATTATTTGCCATTCATTTCTATTGGGCACAAAATAATCTGAAACAACCAAAACAAACATCAAATGCATCCAACAAGTTTGTAGAGTCACCAGCTTGATGTAATCATTGCGTGCTAAGAATATGGGACCAAATACTAAACCTTTAATACAAATATAAGTGAATTTGTCCCACTTTTGGTTCCCTAAAATGGGGGGACTATGTACAAAAAGTGCTGGAATTTATAAACGGTTCACCCGAGATGGATGAAAATACCCTCAAATTAAAGCTGACAGTCATAGTCATTGTATCATTTGAAATCCAAAGTGCTGGAGTACAGAGCCAAAACAACAACAAATGTGTCACTGACCCAATGCTTCTGGAGCTCACTGTAGCTTAGGTCCAAAATAAGCCCATAGAAATGCATTAGGCTTATTTTGGACAGATTTTGGCAAGTGAAACGTCTCGTCTCACTTCGCCTCTTCCTCTCTGCTGCGTTTCCCTGTCATCGCTCGCTTTGTGACTGATCATTAGAAGATGCATATCGTTCAATCTAGTGGGAGAGGGTTCGTTGGACTAGCGAATTGAAACTTTTAAATGAAAAGTAGCCTAGTTAATATGAAGTGGAAAATGTAGCTGGCTGAAAATTAGTCTGTAACCGGCTGATTAGCCGACAGCCTGTGCTAATGGAAAACACTGTATATAGGAGACGGAGCTCATTTGCACCTATAGATTGAGAAATGAGGGGAACGCATGAGACAGACAGGAAGGAGATTAAAAGTACAGAAACAGGTCGGGGTGAGTTCACATCATAATTGAGGCTTGCCGACGCTACTTTGACTTTTCCAGTGTTGTTATTTTCCTGTAACCCTCGTATTTCGCTCAGGGGGCAATGGAGGGAGGTGTGTGTTGGGGGGATACCTCGCTGACAGATTGATTGCACAGTGCTTTGGGCTTTTCTGTCACTCAATCACTTGGTGACAGGGGTGCATTGTCTCGTACCTGTTATCATTTAGCAATCTCTGGCTTTCATTAAAAATTATTTTGATTCATTATGGAGAATTGTGTGTAAGCTAGATCTGGACGGAGAAAGCTATTTGCAAAGTAAAACACAGGTGTGCACCTGATTGTAATACGCACAGGAAATGCGAAATCCCGTTATATGATCTTTTTGTGATACACCTCACTGGAGCAAACTCTCCTTGTAATTGAAAAAAAGTAATTTCCTATTCAAATGTGAATTCTCAATAGTGCTTGGCAGAGTTC
Source organism: Coregonus clupeaformis (assembly GCF_020615455.1). NCBI lineage: Eukaryota > Metazoa > Chordata > Actinopteri > Salmoniformes > Salmonidae > Coregonus > Coregonus clupeaformis. The sequence continues at coordinate 28,775,240 of NC_059225.1, forward strand.
TATTTATTTACCCCGAAGGCAGCCAATGAAAAACATGCCAGCAACACAATAGACACACCTCTTTTTAAGGGATAGTTCATGTACATTGATTTAGCTTAAATTGTTTTTAATCCATAACAAGCAAACAAACTTAAAAATCGTTTGGATGAAACAACAACACCATAGTTCAGAAATGAGCTCTAACTTCAAAAAGTGAACAATCCATTCTATACACAAACCAAAATCAGTACTTTCACTTGATACGATTGTGCTGCCTGTTACCCTTGGGGCCCCTTTACTTTTGTGGCCATGTTATCTGGGATTATAACACTTTCTATGAAGTACATTTAGATAACTAATTTATAGTACCTCCTATCTTTTTAGAACAGCCCATGGCTTCTTATGTTGGCCTTCATCAGTGCATACAGGTAGCAGAGGATCTTAAAACTTGTTGTGAGCATGTAATACAGTTCATGGCTCCTCATAACAGCTCATAACCCTTCCTGGCACAAACAGGGCCGGCTCAGTCAGCTAACCGAGACACCAATGCCACTGAGCCGCAGGGGGGTGTGTGTGTGTAAATAGGAACCACTGCTGCGGAACCACCCGCCTCCAAGCCCCATCGCTCTCAGAGTGTCAGCAGTACTGCTAGCTTGCGGTCTTCCATTTTCTGTTGTGTCGTTTTCACTGTAAGCTGATCTGTATTGTTTTGTGAAGCAGTGGCTAAGGATTGTAGAGATCATAGAAATAGTCATATGAATGATGGATATTGGACCACCACTCTCTTATCAATGGAGATGTCGGTTTGAGGCTCGGGAGGGGCAGGCAACGGAAACCAATTTGTGTGGAGGCTTGAGTGCAGGATACATGCAACAAGAACAACAAAAGCCCCACTTTGGTATCTGCTTTTTGTTTCGTCCTCCGAACCTGCTGCTTCCCAGTTCTAGGACCCAAGTCCTTTTAGCACAAATCTATTTTTGAATAGGTACTCTAATGTACAATGTGGATTAACTTAACCCAGCATTAAAGCTATTGATTACCTCCCCCAAAGCAGCCATCCGAAGCATAATATGCTCAAATTACCCGGGCGCTCGCGGAAGAAGCGTTTGAATTAATTTCATTGTGGAGAGAGGTGTGGCCCTGGATTTGTAGCCATGTGGACATAAGCGGAAAGATGATACCGTTTCCATTTTACTGTAACGATGAGGCCGTCTTCCTGACTCTATTGGTCATCTTTGTGGCAATTAGGATGTGTTTAGGCGACGGGGCTGATGGTAAAGAGGGTCCACACCCCTCTTAAGCCTCCCTTAGCTCTTCTACCCCACAACACCCACACACCCTCTGCCAACTCTATCGACCACCTCCCTGCCCCCCAGATTCCTCTTATAATTAGAGAGAGAGGCCTCACTCCAGGGCATACGATGACGAGCCAGGAGGAGAGCTTGTTTGTTTACTTCTAATTGCATTTGAATAATGTTTGTCAAAAGGCTGGAACCCTTTGACACACCATGCTTGTCTGTTGGTTTGCAGGAATTGACTTTTCCTCAGTCTTCCGCAATACAACTGGTGATGGATAAGTGATATTGTGCAAGAGGCTTTGATATTTGGGGAATATTGGCCTGCTAAAGGGGCATTGTAGCGCACAAGGCACCTGTTGTACCAGTATTTCAGAACTTCTGACATGTTCGTGAACACAAATGGAACGGTCAAAATGTACCCTGCCGCAGTCACTGCTTAGTTTCTAAGCAACGATGCTAGCCAGGTACTATCCTACCACATTTAAACTCCAGAGTTAGAATAACTTCTGTTCAGACTCTCAGGGCATAATGTTCTGTTCTAACAAAAGTAAAACCTCTATATCCACTGCCATTTCTCTGAAATCCATAACACAGAACAATTATTACAAAGTTTAGCCTGTCAATTTATTATTCTGCCTACCTCAATGTTGATCAGAGGTGAACCACCAACATGTGTCAACATGTTATCCACTCGTGAGCAGTGTCATGGCTTGAATGATCATTGGCCAATTAATCAGCTAGCAGAACTGGAACTAGCCTATCGGTTCATTACAAATTGAACCAAAATCCTAACAGATCAGCAACTGTGTTCTCGTGTGAATATTCTCCTCAACGCTTGATCTAAAACTTTATTTTCTGATACTGCCCCCTCTCCCCTAGATGATCCTCTTCCCAGTACAGTATAAGTACAGTGCATTCAGAAAGTATTCAGACCCCTTCACTTTTTCCACATTTTGTTACGTTACAGCCTTGTACTAAAATTGATTAAATTGTTTTCCCCCCTTATCTCCACACAATACCCCATAATGCCGACGCAAAAACTGGTTTTTAGACATTTTTGCAAATCACATAAAAAATTTAACACTGAAATATCACATTTACATAAGTATTCAGACCCATTACTCATTGCTTTATTGAAGCACCTTTGGCAGTGATTACAGCCTTGAGTCTTCTTGGGTATGACGCTACAAGCTTGGCACACCTGTATTTGGGGAATTTCTCCCATTCTTCTCTGCAGATCCTCAAAAGCTCTGTCAGGTCGGATGGGGAGTGCCGCTGCACAGCTATTTTCAGGTCTCTCCAGAGATGTTCGATTGGGTTCAAGTCCGGGCTCTGACTGGGCCACTCAAGGACATTCAGAGACTTTTCCCGAAGCCACTCCTGCGTTGTCTTGGCTGTGTGCTTAGGGTTGTTGTCTTGTTGGAAGGTGAACCTTCGCCCCAGTCTTAGGTCCTGAAAGCTCTGGAGCAGGTTTTCATCAAGGATCTCTCTGTACTTTGCTCTGTACATCTTTCCCTTGATCCTAACTAGTCTCCCAGTCCTTGCCGCTGAAAAACACCCCCACAGCATGATGCTGCCACCACCATGCTTCACCGTAGGGATGGTGCCAGGTTTTCTCTAGACGTGACGCTTGGCATTCAGGCCAAAGAGTTCAATCTTGGTTTCATCAGACCAAAGAATCTTGTTTCTCATGGTCTGAGAGTCCTTCAGGTGCCTTTTGGCAAACTCCAAGCGAGCTGTCATGTGCCTTTTAGTGACGAGTGGCTTCCGTCTGGCAACTCTACCATGAAGGCCTGATTGGTGAAGTGCTGCAGAGATGGTTGTCCTTCTGGAAGGTTCTCCCATCTCCACAGAGGAACTCTGGATCTCTGTCAGCGTGACCATCGGGTTCTTGGTCACCTCCCTGACCAAGGCCCCTCTCCCCCAATTGCTCAGTTTGGCTGGGCGGCCAGCTCTAGGAAGAGTCTTGGTGGTTCCAAACTTCTTCAATTTAGGAATGATGGTGGCCACTGTGCTCTTGTGAACCTTCAATGCAGCAGAAATGTTTTGGTACCCTTCCCCAGATCTGTGTCTTGACACAATCCTGTCTCGGAGCTCTACGGATAATTCCTTCTACCTCGTGGCTTGGTTTTTGCTCTGACATGCACTGTCAACTGTGGGACCTTTATATAAACAAACAGGTGTGTGCCTTTCCAAATCATGTCCAGTCAATTGAATTTACCACAGGTGGACTCCAATCAAGTTGTAGAAAAATCTCAAGGGTGATCAATGGAAACAGGATGCACATGAGCTCAATTTCTAGTCTCATAGCAAAGGGTCTGAATACTTATGTAAATAAGGTATTTCTGTTTTTTATTTGTAATACATTTGCAAATATTTCAAAAAAACCTGTTTTCACTTAGTCATTATGGGGTATTGTGTGTAGATTGATGAGATCTTTTTATAAAAATCCATTTGAGAATATGTCTGTAACATAACAAAAGGTGGAAAAAGTTAAGGGGTCTGAATACTCTCTGAATGCACTTGGCTGGATGTATCAAGATTGGTTTGGGCTCCAGTGAAGAAACTTGAGTGTGCTAAATCGGGACTTGGCTTTGTAAAGTACTGTATGTCAGTGCATAGACTGCACACGCATCATTGACACAGTAATAGTGTCACAGTGCGTCACAGCGTTGCAGTCTGACATTCTAAGTGAGGTTGCGTACAGCACAACAAGATGACTAAAGATAAGAATGACTGTCTCTCTGTAATAACGACACAGTCATTCTTATCTTTAGTCATCCTTATTTGTTGTGCTGTACGCAACCTCACTTAGAATGTCAGACTGCAACGCTGTGACGCACTGTGACACTATTACTGTGTCAATGATGCGTGTGCAGTCTATGCACTGACATACAGTACTTTACAAAGCCAAGTCCCGATTTAGCACACTCAAGTTTCTTCACTGGAGCCCAAACCAATCTTGATACATCCAGCCAACTGTGTGCCCAAAGAGGAACGCTTCCACCGAGGGATGTAAAAGCAGCCATGCTAAACCAAGTAACATTTGTAAATGTAATATTGAATATTACATTCGCAAACCAGGAAGGATGTGCAAACCAGATTGAAAGTCTTCAAGGGATATCGGAGTGGGATGGATGAAGTTTTGTGTCTGCTATGTAAATGTGAAGTCTTGATTGATGGTTCATCTAGCCATAACAGGATAGATTACAGCTGGGGAGTTTAGTTAACCCTCGGCTCTCCATGAGTGTCGGCCCGTGTTTAGCATGTCACAAGACATTACAGTGGATGCCCCCCCCCCCCTTTGTTTTTACACTTCTGCTACTCACTGTTTATTATCTATGCATAGTCACTTTACCCCTACCTACATGTACAAATGACCTTGACTAACCTGTACCCCTGCACATTGACTCGGTACCGGTACCCCCTGTATATAGCCTCGGTATTGTTATTTTATTGTGTTTATTGTGCATGTGACAAATACAATTTGATTAGATTTGATGGCATACAGCTATCTTTCCTCTTGACAGACACAGCTGGAGAGTTAGGGCTTACTCAAGAGAAACTACCAATAGTGGACTAATTCATGGTAAGGCATTGGAGCACTCAGAATTACACAGTCTGAGATGTACTTCATCTTAGAATGTTCAGGCTTTATTATAATATGCTTCATGTATGCATGTGAGGGCTGGAAGCCTTCTTTATTCATCTAACAGTGTATGCCTCCCATCCTCCATGTCCTCTCAATGGAAATGCCACTGCAGTATAATTCTATGACCTTAAGACTACTCCCTAAAACAAGATCAGAGTTTAGGAGAGTAGGCTATGGAGACTGGTGAAGAGGTATGGCAGGGGGATGAAGGATAATGGTATATCATACACTGCATTTGAGGAACAATGGGAAAGTAATTCTGCTTTAAAAGTTGATTAACTTGTAACCCCACTTTTGAGAAAATGGCCCTTGAATGTTTTGCTACACCTACTGGAGAGCTCTTCTTTGTCTACATCCATTCAGCATTGTTCACACACTCTTAAGCCAGCCCCACCCATCTCTTTTAAGGATTCACATGTGAGGTAATGTGCTAAACAGTGAGTAGTGTAGTAAAGATTAAAACTAAAAGTGGTAAAAGTTGTAGCCTACAATAAGGAACAATTCCAGGTAAACAGAAAGTGTTCAGATAAAAACATACTTTATAAATATTAGATGACGCTTACTAAGACACACTTGATGGGTCATATGAAAGAAATGCTATAACCCCCAGCCACATCTTGCTAAGTGGATGGGTCTCTACAGAAGGTGTAAACGGTACAGCCAAATGGTTACTTGCATGGTAGCAATATCAAAAAATAGTGTCAATATAAAGAAAAAAAGAACAAGTGTCAATGCCAGTAGAGAAAGATAAAATAATATACAGTATGTACAAGACCAATATCAATAACGATATCAGTGATAGATGAGGTAGTTATATGTATACTATCAGGGGTAAAGTGGCTGATCTCGTACATTTTGCAACGCCATGCCATACCCTGTGGACGGCGCTTGATTGGAGCTAATTTCCTCCTACAACAGGACAATGACCCAAAGCACAGCTCCAAACTATGCAATAACTATTTAGGGAAGAAGCAGTCAGCTGGTATTCTGTCTATAATGGAGTGGCCAGCACAGTCACCAGATCTCAACCCTATTGAGCTGTTGTGGGAGCAGCTTGACCGTATGCCCATCAAGCCAATCCAACTTGTGGGGTGAAATCTCTTCAGATTACCTCAACAAATTGACAACTAGAATACGGTCTGCAAGGCTGTAATTGCTGCAAATGGAGGATTCTGTGACAAAAGCAAAGTTTGAAGGACACAATTATTATTTCAATTAAAAATCATTATTTCTAACCTTGTCAATGACTACATTTCCTATTCATTTTGCTATATTTCCTATTCAAACTCATGTATGTTTTCATGGAAAACAAGGACGTTTCTAAGTGACCCCAAACTTTTGAACGGTAGTGTGTGTATGTGTGTGTGTGTGTGTATATATATATATATATATATATATATATTGTGATGTCACGAGAGGCTGTGTCCTGGAGGGACGTTACATCCCCCTGAGATGGCTGCAAACCCAGACAGCTATGGCTCCATCTGCTGGTATGGTCGGGAACTCCACCCCTCTATGGCCAATCTTCCCACGCAGCTGAAACAGATCAGGAGCTGATGAGCTGGAGGTTTTTGAAGGGAAGAGACACACTGAGAGTGAGTGTGTGGGTTGTGAAGTAACACAGTCTCCAACCTGGGCTCTCTGGAGGACAAGAGTGCTGCACGTCCACTTCCATGAGGAATATAAGGATTTGGAGATACTTACCTTTGGGAAATACTCACCTTTGGATATATGCACCTGTGGAAATACGTGTGGGACATTTGGAAGGACGTTTTGCTGGGTTGGCCACTAGCTGCAACGTGGAATACAGTAAGACTGGGGAAAAGTTATTTGAGCGAGGGAGAGTTATGATTTTGGATGTGGAAGAGACATCCCTGAACTGTTAACCCTTAAGAGCCACCAGAGAACAGAATTGTGTTATACTTTCGTTAGTTTCCCAAGACCTTTAATAAAATCCTTGTTTTGGTTGAACCTGGTCTCCTTGCACTACTTGAGCAATCCCGCTGAAAGCTGTGTAGCCTCTCGTGACGTCACAGATGGTGGAGAATACGGGCAAGCTCAAGCGTTAATAGTGCATGTCAGAGGAGGATACCGAAGGTTTGATCACCCAGTTTTCGAAGTTGGCCGTAGGCTCCCCGCCGACTGAAATGGAGGACATATTGAAAGCCCTTGTTGCTGGCCAGCAAGCCCAGATGCAAGCAACCGTGGCTCTCTTGGAGGAGCAAAAGAAAGCCAACCTTCTGAAGGCAGAGGAATTGCAGTTGCAGAGACAGAGGGTGGTCCAAAATACCCGCCCAATAAAGGCAAGTGACTTTATATCTAAGATGGGAGCTACCGATGACATTGAGGCATACCTGCATGCATTTGAGGCCACCGCCACTAGGGAAGCCTGGCCCAAGCAACAGTGGGTTGGTCTGTTAGCCCCCTTTCTAACCGGGGAAGCGCTGAATGCTGTCCGGGACCTGGGCCCTGACCAGGTTACTGACTATGATGCCCTGAAGTCTGAGATCCTCAGCAGATATGGACTCACAAAGTTTGGTATGGCCCAGCGCTTTCACAGCTGGACCTTCCAACCAGACCAACCTCCTCGGGCGCAGATGCATGAACTTGTCCGAATCGCAAGGAAATGGCTGGATCCGCAGAGGAATACAGCAGCGGCGGTGGTGGAGGCCGTTGTGGTGGATCGTTACCTACGCGCCCTGCCTTATGAGGCAAAACGGTTCATCAGTCAACAGGCCTTGACCACGGCTGATCTGACCGTGGAAGCTGTGGAAAAGTACCAGGCCACAGCGGAGATGCTGAATGCTTCCCGAAAAGACCCCAGGAGTGCGGCCCCACCACAAATGGGAAGAACCCGTCCAAAGGACCCCAAGGTCTCGAACCCAGCCACGTCAGGACTTATCCCGGCTCCAGGGGGAGCCAGAAACCAGGCGGGTCCAAGAAGAGTACACCAGGAGGGGGGGAAACTTCGACAGTGTTACCGGTGTGGGGAGATGGGACATATCTCCTGGCAGTGTGGGAAACCAGCCGATGAACCTATGCCCACTGCGGAGTCCTCCAGCTCAGCACCCACACACCGTTTGCCTCGCTCTTGGGAGTCGTAGATGGCGGCCCAGATCGACCCCCCACCTGCCCGGTAACTGTGAATCACCATGATGTGGAAGCCTTACTGGATTCTGGTAGCCGGGCCACCCTGGTGCGTAAGGATTTGGTGGGCCCAACGTGTCTGACCCCGGGGAAAGTCCTCCCAGTTTCCTGTGTCCATGGGGACACCAGAGAATACCCCATTACTGAACTTACAATGACCAGCACACGGGGAACCATACACACGACGGCGGGGGTGGTTGATTCCCTCCCGTCCCTGTCCTAATTGGACGAGACTGCCCAGCCTTTTACCCACTCTGGAGAGAGTCTCAGGAGAGGATAACCCGAGTACCTCGGAAACGGAGAGGCAAGACTCATCCTGGGAAGGCTCCGGTGCAATCCTCCGAGTTACTCACTCCCGCCCGGGCTCTGATAGGGATGGCAGGTGCCCAGACCGACACAGAGACGGAGCTACAGAATCTGGACAAAGAACTGTCTGGTCTGAAGGGGACCGCTGAGAGGTATCGTTTGTTAAAGCAACAGTTAGACATGAAGACAGAAGAGTTAGATATCCTCCAGGCTAAACTCCAACAGAGCTCCTTCCCTAAGCAACAGGAGGAGCTGGAGAGGCTGCGCAGGACCATCGAGGAGTGTGAGGAGACCCTGCGCAGTAGTAAGGAGGTCCAGAAGAAGGCAGAGGAGAAGTACAAGGTGTTGGAGAACAAGATGAAGAATGCGGAGGCAGAGAGAGAGAAGGAACTGAAAGCTGCTCAACAGAAGCTAAACTCTGCTAAAACCAAGGCTGATGCGTTCAGTAAGAAACTCAAGGAGAGACAACAGGAGGCTGAGTCCCTGGTCCTAGAGGTGGAGGAGTTGAAGAGAGAGCAGGCTGGCAAGCACCACGGCAATGCGGACGCCCTCTCCCGGCGTGATGCCTTCTTCGCTGCCTTTACCCGACGAGGACGTCGGTCCCGAGGAGGGGATGTGTGATGTCACGAGAGGCTGTGTCCTGGAGGGACGTTACATCCCCTGAGATGGCTGCAAACCCAGACAGCTATGGCTCCATCTGCTGGTATGGTCGGGAACTCCACCCCTCTATGGCCAATCTTCCCACGCAGCTGAAACAGATCAGGAGCTGATGAGCTGGAGGTTTTTGAAGGGAAGAGACACACTGAGAGTGAGTGTGTGGGTTGTGAAGTAACACAGTCTCCAACCTGGGCTCTCTGGAGGACAAGAGTGCTGCACGTCCACTTCCATGAGGAATATAAGGATTTGGAGATACTTACCTTTGGGAAATACTCACCTTTGGATATATGCACCTGTGGAAATACGTGTGGGACATTTGGAAGGACGTTTTGCTGGGTTGGCCACTAGCTGCAACGTGGAATACAGTAAGACTGGGGAAAAGTTATTTGAGCGAGGGAGAGTTATGATTTTGGATGTGGAAGAGACATCCCTGAACTGTTAACCCTTAAGAGCCACCAGAGAACAGAATTGTGTTATACTTTCGTTAGTTTCCCAAGACCTTTAATAAAATCCTTGTTTTGGTTGAACCTGGTCTCCTTGCACTACTTGAGCAATCCCGCTGAAAGCTGTGTAGCCTCTCGTGACGTCACAATATATATATATACACACACAGTGGGGGAAAAAAGTATTTAGTCAGCCACCAATTGTGCAAGTTCTCCCACTTAAAAAGATGAGAGAGGCCTGTAATTTTCATCATAGGTACACGTCAACTATGACAGACAAATTGAGAGAAAAAAAATCCAGAAAATCACATTGTAGGATTTTTTTATGAATTTATTTGCAAATTATGGTGGAAAATAAGTATTTGGTCACCTACAAACAAGCAAGATTTCTGGCTCTCACAGACCTGTAACTTCTTCTTTAAGAGGCTCCTCTGTCCTCCACTCGTTACCTGTAGTAATGGCACCTGTTTGAACTTGTTATCAGTATAAAAGACACCTGTCCACAACCTCAAACAGTCACACTCCAAACTCCACTATGGCCAAGACCAAAGAGCTGTCAAAGGACACCAGAAACAAAATTGTAAACCTGCACCAGGCCAAAACACCAGCAACAGTGTGTGAAAACCTTGTGAAGACTTACAGAAAACGTTTGACCTGTGTCATTGCCAACAAAGGGTATATAACAAAGTATTGAGAAACGTTTGTTATTGACCAAATACTTATTTTCCACCATAATTTGCAAATAAATTCATTAAAAATCCTACAATGTGATTTTCTGGATTTTTTTCTTCTCATTTTGTCTGTCATAGTTGACGTGTACCTATGATGAAAATTACAGGCCTCTCTCATCTTTTTAAGTGGGAGAACTTGCACAATTGGTGGCTGACTAAATACTTTTTTCCCCCACTGTATATATATATATATATATATCATTTTTGTGTGTGTATATCTATCTATCTATCTATCTATATCTATGTCCTTAATCAGTATAAAGGAGGAAATGTTGCTTACTTGTTGAGCAAAATCAAAGCTGTAATGCATCTTGATGTCTTTGCTTGCTGGTTCAGTAGGGACCCCCAGAGACAACTGCATGTCTTGACAGGTATGTCCTGGGCTTAGTGCTTGAGATGTGGTGCAGCATTTTTCTCCACAGATTCCTGAAGGAAGACAGCCCGACTACACGTACATCTGGAAAATACAGAAATAATGTGAGATCAATAAAAGTAGTGCCAATCATGTTGGAGGTAAATTAAATAATCAAAACATGTTGTTTATGCTTTACATACCAAGTGTTGTCATCGATTCCTTGTAGAGACGCCACACTGCTGCTTTTGTCACATGAGATGACAGCAGCTTTCCACCAAAGTGTTTGTGTCCTGGGTGGCATCCTGTTAATACTATTGCATTATCCTCTGTGCTGCAAGTCCTCATGCTTCAGGTGTAACCTGTGCTTGCTTGGGCCAGCTCTCTTTTTGATGGGAGGCATTATACCATTCTCCTTGTATGACTGGTGGAGGAGAGTCAGGCTTGTTCTACTGATGCTGAAAGACAAATTCCAGATACAAATATTTTTGCATTATTATACAATAGATAGCCAGATGTGTCTGACAGTGATTATGGCAAACTTGATGGGTCACGTAATCATCTGGCGAAGTGGAGTCTTTTGTTTAGACATCTAGCTAGCTAGCTAGCTAGCTAGCTAGCTATCTAGTCAATTAACCATAATCCCAATCCATAGAGTACTAGCAATACAAACCGATTGTCATAGCTAGCTAAAGTTAACCAAATAGGTTCAATGTTAGCTAGTTCAATGTTAGCTACACAGCAGACCAATCCGAAACTCATCTCTCGGCATGTCCAGCCCATTCATTATCTCAGCCAATCATGGCTAGCAGGAAGGTTCCTGTCTTTTTCTGTGGCTAAACCAACTAGGCTCGTAATTTTAACAACTTTGTTCGTATTTACAGATGGCATACAAGTTTGTTATTAAGGCACATGAAAGTTCAAATGTTCCAGAAGGCATTTTTGCCAAAAAACGCATTTTGATTAAAAAATAAACGTTCAAATGCCTCTCCTGTGTGAAGTCGTGACTTGCGACATATGCCTAGTTTCCAGAAACGAGTCACAAATGTGCTACTCTGGCTCACTAATTAGCAAGAGCTTGGGTTTCTGGCCTTCTGCATTGGCGAGAGGCCAGGGTGAGGCTGGCTAGATACCTGGGTTAAGGCATATCTCTGTATGCAGTGCTACTGTAGAAGCCATTTTATATTTTGAAGCTTCCTCATCAGCCAGTATTTATATATTGATCATCTATGCCCGAGTGGTACTGTAGGAAATGAACACTGGTTCAATTCACATTCGACATGATGGCTGTCTTTTTCACCCACTTCTTCCTAAGCTTTTCTCTTTTTAAGAGTGAATCTCTACTGGTGACTGAACTAGCATGATGACTCGTGTTACATGCTTTACAGCTTGTGTGAGTATCTCTACTCTTGTTTGAGTGGTTGTATGTCTCATCGTAAACAAATACATGTATTTCTGTGTGCTACCTCCGCTTTTAACACACTTGAGAGTACTTTAGCAGGAGAGAAAATATGATTGGTTTTACTGAGAGTAAAACTCTCCTCTGCTTGTTTATGTACTGTAGGCACCACATTCTTTACCTGGATACTTAGGGCCCCGTGAGATTACAAGTGGGGTTGAATGGCGGGAACCCGGTTGCCGAGATTTACCGCCCAAAAACACTCCTATTTCCCGGGATAAATAACTGCGAGAAACCAGTAAATTATAATAAATTATTTATATGAACAGCATGGCGTGAAATGGAACTGTTAAATTATATGTGATGTCTAAATCTGGCTTCTCTACGGCCTCAGCATGATGAATCAACGCTCAGGGTGGGGACAGATAGCCCATCTCAGTATGGAGTGCAGTTCACAATGCATGTAGACCTATTATCTCATCATGGTAACTATTTTTCTTGTGACAGGTAGGCCTACATTTGCTGCAGCATAGCCTATGCTACTGTAATATAAAGACCGAATGCACGTCTAATTTACCCATCTCCATCTGGCTTTCGGGGTTCACCTTGTGTTTTAATTGAAAATATATATATATTTATTATTACTGCTGCAGAGTTTTAAAACAGCCTATCACTCAAATATCATTGCTTTTAATCAGTGTACACACGAGCACTCTCTCGCAGTCTTTCTCTCTCTCCATCAACGCCATTCAAATTGCATCCAAAATAGATCATCCTCTTTTAGATTGATATATATAGCCCAATATATAGATGTCCTAGCCTATGTCTTTCAGGTAATACATTCAATGCTGTATTAGCCTTATATTTAGCTAATTAATGATGGGTTATGCATAATAAGCTTCTAATTTATTGCCTCTGTCTCTTGCGCAATATGCAAGCACCTGTGCTCCGCTGGCCTCTCTTTAAAAAATGCTCCTTAGCTCTTGGAGTCCCATGCAGGAAAGAATAGCTTTGCTGGACATGCAGTTCTTATACCAATAGACTATTTTTTGCTGAATGTTAAATGTTACAGCAGCCAATAGAACTCACTAGTAATTTGAAAGAAGAGCGAACACACGATGGCGGAAGGCTATAGCAGTTATTTATCCAGACCCATAACCATTCAATCTTCGTGAAGAGAAGTGGAAGCCTTCTGCATCTAATTCTAGTCCTATATTATTCAAGTATGTCATTAGAATGATTAGGATAAGGACAACAAAATGTATTTCATTTAACTGTTGAAAGCGAGGACGGACTGAAGCAACAATAGAGAGAGAAAGAGGAGGTAGGCTAAAAACATTAGGGAAAATATTATGAAAGGTACAGTGAGGAAAAAAAGTATTTAGTCAGCCACCAATTGTGCAAGTTCTCCCACTTAAAAAGATGAGAGAGGCCTGTAATTTTCATCATAGGTACACGTCAACTATGACAGACAAATTGAGAGAAAAAAAATCCAGAAAATCACATTGTAGGATTTTTAATGAATTTATTTGCAAATTATGGTGGAAAATAAGTATTTGGTCACCTAAAAACAAGCAAGATTTCTGGCTCTCACAGACCTGTAACTTCTTCTTTAAGAGGCTCCTCTGTCCTCCACTCGTTACCTGTATTAATGGCACCTGTTTGAACTTGTTATCAGTATAAAAGACACCTGTCCACAACCTCAAACAGTCACACTCCAAACTCCACTATGGCCAAGACCAAAGAGCTGTCAAAGGACACCAGAAACACCAGACGCATCCACCTCCACTACGAACGGTAGTGATGGATCGGGGTGGGCCAGTACCGGGGCTGAGGTGAACAGACCCCGCAGTTTGCTGAAGGCCAGGTCAGCCTCAGCAGACCAGCGGAGCCGGGACGGCCCACCCTTCAACAGGGATGTAATGGGAGCTGCGACCTTGCCAAAGCCCCGGATAAACCTCTGATAGTAGTTGGCGAAGCCAAGGAAGCACTGCACCTCCTTAACCGTGGTTGGAGTCGGCCAATTACGCATGGCTGAAATGCGATCTCCCTGCATCTCCACACCTGAGGTGGTATTGCGGTATCCGAGGAAGGAGACGGACTGCTGGAAAAACATACACTTCTCTGCCTTGGCATAAAGGTTATTTTCCAACAGTCGGGCCAGCACTTTGCGAACCAGGGACACATGCTCGGTGCGTGTAGCGGAATACACCAGAATGTCATCGATGTAGACCACTACACCGCGACCAAGCATGTCCCGAAACACCTCGTTCACAAAGGACTGGAAGATGGATGGAGCAGTCATCAAACCGTAGACCATCACCAGGTATTCATAATGCCCCGTGGTTGTGCTGAATGCTGTCTTCCACTCATCCCCCTCTCGGATACGCACCAGGTTGTACACACTCCTGAGATCTAATTTGGGGAAGAAGCGCACCCCATGCATTGACTCGATCACTGACAGAATGAGGGGGAGAGGATAACTGAATCTGATCGTCTCCTTGTTCAGTGGTCGATAATCAATGCACGGGCGCAGACCGCCATCTTTCTTCTTCACAAAGAAGAAACTCGAGGAGGCGGGTGAAGTGGAGGGACGTATATACCCCTGGCGCAGGGACTCGGTGACGTATGTTTCCATAGCCGCCGTTTCAGCCTGCGAGAGGGGGTACACATGACTCCTGGGAGGTACAGCGTCTACCCAGAGGTTTATCGCGCAATCCCCCGCCCGATGAGGTGGTAACTTGGTAGCCTGCGTTTTTGAAAACGTGTGCGCCAAATCGAGGTATTCGGGGGGAATGCGCATGGTGGAGGTACTGTCTGGACTTTCCACCGTGGTTGCACCAACGGAAACACCTAGACACCTACCCTGACACTCCTGCGACCACCTCATGAGAACCCTCTGCGGCCATGAGAAGGTGGGGTTGTGGAGTGCTAACCAAGGGATACCTAATACCACAGGGAAAGCAGGGGACTCAATAATAAAAACAGAGATCTGCTCACAATGAGTCTCCTGGGTAATCATGGTGACAGGTGCAGTAACTTCCTGAACAAACCCGGACCCTAATGGTCGACTATCAAGTGCTCTGATGGGGAGTGGAATGGATAGGGGAACCAATGAAATGCCTTGACGGCGTGAGAATGCCCTGTCCATAAAGTTCCCAGCTGCGCCTGAATCGACTAGCGCCTTACACTGGGGAACTACCATGTGATCGGGAAAGTAGATGGGTAAGGTACAGTGAGCAGCAGAGGGCTCTGAACGAGTGTGGGTGTTCGATACCTGGGGTGATGCGAGAGTGCCCTGCCTGCCGACCTCCAGACCCAAAAGAGCGTTGACGACAACGTGTGGTGTACTGTCTCTTCGTGCCACCAGAGTGGCACTGTCGCTGTCCCCCTCCGCTCTCTCGGACGGCGGCTCCACCCAGCTCCATCAGCTCGGGATCCGAGTCGGCCGGGTGGGAACGGGCAGACCCCTTCCAGGACGTCCTCTAGCTGCCAGCAGGTTGTCCAAACGGATGGCCATGTCCACTCTACCATAAAGGCCTGATTGGTGGAGTGCTGCAGAGATGGTTGTCCTTCTTGAAGGTTCTCCCATCTCCACAGAGGAACTCTGGAGCTCTGTCAGAGTGACCATCGGGTTCTTGGTCACCTCCCTGACCAAGGCCCTTCACCCCCGATTGCTCAGTTTGGCCGGGCAGCCAGCTCTAGGAAGAGTCTTGGTGGTTCCAAACTTCTTCCGCTTAAGAATGATGGAGGCCGCCGTGTTCTTGGACTTTCAATACTGCAGACATTTTTTGGTACCCTTCCCAAGATCTGTGCCTCGACACAATCCTGTCTCGGAGCTCTAGGACAATTCCTTCTACCTCATGGCTTGGTTTTTGCTCTGACATGCACTGTCAACTGTGGGACCTTATATAGACAGGTGTGTGCCTTTCCAAATCATGTCCAATCAATTGAATTTACCACAGGTGGACTCCAATCAAGTTGTGGAAACATCTCAAGGATGATCAATGGAAACAGGTTGCACCTGAGCTCAATTTCTAGTCTCATAGCAAAGGGTCTGAATACTTATGTAAATAAGGTATTTATGTTTTTTATTTTAAATAAATGTGCAAAAATGTGTATAACCCTGTTTTCGCTTTGTGATTATGGGCTATTGTGTGTAGATTGATGAGGAAGAAAATGTATTTAATCTATTTTATAATAAGGCTGTAACGTAACAAAATGTGGAAAAAGTCAAGGGATCTGAATACTTTCAGAATGCACTGTATATGTATTGGATAACGTCACAATCATTTGGGCTTTTTTAGGCTTGGGTCATTAAATGTCGTTAATGTAGGGCTCATAAAATGTATTAATTTTTTGGGGAAATGCCAGGTTACCTGGGAATTTTTTATTTATTCTTGTGATGGAACATTTGTAAAATACCGGGAAAATATTCAACCCTAATTAGAAGTGAGTCATGCCAGCGCTAGCCAGTCTAGTCTGGACCAAATTAAATGATTGACCCACTGGGTAATTTGGAATCTCAAATTGCGGGCCGGATTGGAAAGCTTCGGTATGATTGCTCTCTCATTTTGTTTATGCAAAAACCACTGGGGATATCATTGCCAAAAAGCAATCACGGCTCCTCCAACACCCGGACTGTGAAAACCTAACCTCAATAACGGCATAGGGTCCACCCCTGTCTCGGCAATCACTCATAAATCTATACTCAAGTCGCCGGCCATTATTGATCTGCTGGAATGCCACAGCCATATTTTACATTTATGCCGGTGACTACCGATGCTGCTGCTTGCTGCCACGTCACTGTTGCCTGCACCTCAGGAGCAATACAATACTTGACAGTCTCACTGACCTGAAAGACGGTTGTCAGTAGAGGCCGTCGGACTCTATTTCAGCCTCCATTTAGTCGACTCCACTTGGAGAATGGACAGTGAATAGATAGCCGGCCCGCAATCCAATGTTGATAGCATGCATCAGCTCAATAGAATAAGTGGTTTCTTAAAACCAGAGTAAGAAATACAGAAACTGTCCATAGAAGTTGTGGTGTTTTAAACGAAAAAGAGGTGATAGAATCCGGAATGTTTTATCTTCTGATAAAGGTCAAGTGGAACATTTAACAAGCAATTAACGAGGAATTTAGTTGGAAATGCGAGTCTGGAATTGGCAGCTATAAAATAAATAGGCATAAATAATTCAATGAAATAACGGGAATGAGCAGGGGTAATCTCTGGTTGAATCGCTCAGGCTAATGTCAAATGCGTTCACAAACCCAGTGAATTTGGCTTAATGACTCATTATCCCCGCTGGGCTGCTGTTGCGAAGCGATGGGACGTTGGCCTTGATGTTGGAACCATAGAAATAGAACTGCTAGAAGGCACAAAGCCCCTCTGCAATTTGACTTGAACATTCATGGGTACACTCAATATTGTCGCCAGTTCACCCATCAGAGAGCAACATAAATGGGAATATCTGTTCTGGTAATTCCATTTCTATGGTTGGAACAGTCTGGCGGTCCTGAGCAGCCCCCTTATACAACCAGGACTTTACCATTGTTACTGTTATTTCCTTAGCTAAGCGCTAGCTCTATTAGTTCTCTATGGCTAGTTCCACACTTAAGCACCTGTCGCTATTGTACCGTAAATTCAGGGAGTTGGCTGTTGTAGTTTACAATACCTTTAGGGATTACACAGTACACAGACGTGATTGCCTGTTTTTGAGCTAGGGCAGTAGTCCGTCACCTGAGAGGAGTTTTCAATCAAGTTTTTTAATGTCTTCTGGAGTATGCAAAAAAATGCGTTGAGCAAATGTCATCAGGACTGGCAGTTGACTGACGTTGGACAGGTCATTTTCACAATCAGTCCTAGAATAATTATGAATAATTATTAAATAAGTGAGGGAAATGATATGATCACCCACAAAATATTAAATCCAACAACAGTAGTGTAATGACAGCTCCAGCTTTTCAGAAATATGTCAGCTATGTCAACCCCTAATGTCATCTCGTTGTCCAGCTTTTTGATGTGATATTGACAAGACGTAAAAATGTAAAAAATGTTGTGATTTCCATCTGAAACACACAAGCTATAGATAGAGAGCCCATCATGGTAAGAAATACTTCACTCCACGGGCCCCCCCCTTGAATATTTCACCAACTTCAAGTGCTCCCAACACCCGAGTTGAAATAAATTAAAGCTGTCACCATCACTCCGGTGCACCTTGCATCCACAATTAATTATTGAGCATGCAGCAGTGTGGCTACCCACCTCTCTAACCATTGGGGATCCGCGCGGGCAGCCACATCTTTGGTAATGTGGGGTCCGGTGAAACATCGATTTGGATTCCCGTAAAACCCCTCAGGCTCTCTTCTTTGTTTGTTTTCCGCCAGGACCTTATTATATTCTAAAGACAAACATGTTTTTATTCATGTGTTATTCATTAGCATAAGCATTGCTCTACTGTGCATTAGCATAACCATTGGCCTATTTTTGGTTATTTCTCGTTATGCCTGCAGCACGTGTGTTATTTACACTCATAGCCTGCATAGATCAGCACATCTATAGACCGCTCATATTTGTATAATGTGCAATGCATCATATTGCACGAGTTATTGGCATTGCCACCGATACATCTGATGGCAAACTGAAACAAGCAGTTCAAATCCATGGAAACATCAAGCTCATTCATGTGATATTGACTGGATTGATCACACAGCTGAGCTTTTGTTGTTTCAAAGCAGGGAGTGTATTTTGAACACTCAAATATCTGGGCACAACAGAGCTTCAGAGTAGGTGACTAGAGCGACTACCATACCATACCATTTTGTCGGGAAACCCAAAACATTTAACAGCACTCGTTAGCACAGTTTAGCACTCATTACTAGTTGAGTGCAAAATACTAGGAATGGTAGGATCTCTGTTAGCATGACCCAACTAGCATGCCAAAATCATCTCACTTACTTCAGACTAACAACATGAGCAACATAGTGCCTTTTAGAAGTTGATCATACTGTATAATATTGTGGATTAAAACAATCAAGTCTTGCTCCCAGTGAAGGTTTCATAAAGGAAGAAAAGAACATGTTCATGCTACTTGGTAATATGCCTATTATACTGTATCAGATGCTCTATCGATATGCATTTACAACTCCTGTAGAAAAAATCATAATATGGACACTGAACAGAAGTGATATCAGTTTCCCTACAATCTGATTAGCAGTAATGTGGTTTTAGATCTGTGAATAGAGGAACAAACTGAAGACCACATAGAGCTGAGAAAACAAGGGACAATGTGACAATTATGGACAATTAAATTGGTAATGGGTATAAAAATAATTGCATTGACTATTACTTGTTGTATGTGACTGCCCATTATCATTGCTAATGGTTGAAGAGATGGCTAGATAAATGCTCCAACTATATTTGTTCATATTTTAAGCATTCCAATAAAGCAGATGGCTTTGCTTTAGCAGCATGTATGATCGATGCATAGTTAGTAGCTAGTTTGATAGAACTCAACCCTGTATTCTGGGTAAGGAGACGGGAGTGGATGCAGAGTACAGCAGAGGGCCTTGGTGGGTTTAGGCTAGGTCTGTGTGACCTGCTCACATTGTTTTACTCCCACTTTAATGTGTCTCGGTCTCTAGCAGGGGAATTCAATGAGATGGAGAGAGAAGCGTAATGTCTTGCAACCCCTCACTGACCTACTCACACACACACACACACACACACACACACACACATGCCCAATCCACATGCCACGCTCTAATGTAATGTACAACGTTGAGTGATTCATCTCAGCTGTCGCTCTCCCCCTGAGCGTTGTCTTGGGAGCCTGTCATGATGACGACAGTAAGGGCCACGTTATTATTGAGCTCAGGCTCGCTGCTGCGTCCAGCTGCCCATGCAGGATTTATCCCAAACCATCAATATCTCACTGGCCAGGGCCTTGCTTCTAGGGGAGGGAGTATTTATTACTCATATATTCCGACCCGGGGTCTCCAGGCCCCACCGGAGGTTCAGGTCGTCAAGGAAAATCCAAAGAAAATCCCTGCAGTGGAGCCCTCCTCCCACGGCGAACCCAGGCCTTAAGTTATTTACAGTGCCGGAGCAAGACCCCGGGTGATGAGAAAGCTGCAGCTGCGTGTTAGCCTCTGATCCTTCGACAAACAACTGCCGTCCCCATGTGGCCTCCTGTAGCTCAGTTGGTAGAGCATGGCGCTTGCAACGCCAGGGTTGTGGGTTCGATTCCCACGGGGGGCCAGTATGAAAAATGTATGCACTCACTAACTGTAAGTCGCTCTGGATAAGAGTGTCTGCTAAATGACTCAAATGTAAATGTAAAATGTACTGTTGTCCTCTTAAGGTAGTTAACGTCTTCATGTCTGGTAAACCTTGGCAAACAACGTTTCAGTATGTTCTTGGTCACTGTGGTGACATGCTTTATTACTCTAGCTACCATCACATGGCTGTCTGTGCAGTATCTAGCTATAGGCTAGCAGTCCGAATCTGTTGCTGGTTTTCTCAAGGTCAACCAGAGATGAAGTCATAGTGGGGACAGTAATACAGAATGAAGAAATATCTGAGAATTACAAAGCATTTACAATCATTACCAGGTATATACAGTTGAAGTCGGAAGTTTACATACACTTACGTTGGAGTCATTAAAACTTGTTTTTCAACCACTCCACAAATGTCTTGTTAACAAACTATAGTTTTGGCAAGTTGGTTAGGACATCTACTTTGTGCATGACACAAGTCATTTTTCCAACAATTGTTTACAGACAGATTATTTCACTTATAATTCACTGTATCACAATTCCAGTGGGTCAGAAGTTTACATGAACTAAGTTGACTGTGCCTTTTAAAAAGCTTGGAAAATTCCAGAAAATGATGTCATGGCTTTAGAAGCTTCTGATAGGCTAATTGACATCCTTTGAGTCAATTGGAGGTGTACCTGTGGATGTATTTCAATGCCTACCTTCAA
Source organism: Coregonus clupeaformis (assembly GCF_020615455.1). Classification (NCBI taxonomy): domain Eukaryota; kingdom Metazoa; phylum Chordata; class Actinopteri; order Salmoniformes; family Salmonidae; genus Coregonus; species Coregonus clupeaformis. Next base: position 28,796,189 of record NC_059225.1, read on the forward strand.
ACTCGGTGCCTCTTTGCTTGACAAAAAATTGTAGACCTCCACAAGTCTGGTTCATCCTTGGGAGCAATTTCCAAATGCCTGAAGGTACCACGTTCATCTGTACAAACAATAGTAAGCAAGTATAAACACCATGGGACCACGCAGCCTTCATACCGCTCAGGAAGGAGACGCGTTCTGTCTCCTAGAGATTAACGTACTTTGGTGCGAAAAGTGCAAATCAATCCCAGAACAACAGAAAAGGACCTTGGGAATTAGCTGGAGGAAACAGGTACAAAAAGATCTATATCCACAGTAAAACGAGTCCTATATCGACATAACCAGAAAGGCCGTTCAGCAAGGAAGAAGCCACTGCTCCAAAACCGCCATAAAAAAGCCAGACTACGGTTTGCAACAGCACATGGGGACAAAGATTGTACTTTTTGGAGAAATATCCTCTGATCTGATGAAACAAAACCAGAACTGTTTGGCCATAATGACCATCGTTATGTTTGGAGGAAAAAGGGGGTTGCTTGCAAGCCGAAGAACACCATCCCAACCGTGAAGCACGGGGTGGCAGCATCATGTTGTGGGGGTGCTTTGCTGCAGGAGGGACTGGTGCACTTCACAAAATAGATGGCATCATGACGAAGGAAAATTATGTGGATATATTGAAGCAACATCTCAAGACATCAGTCAGGAAGGTAAAGCTTGGTCGCAAATGGGTCTTCCAAATCGACAATGACCCCAAGCATACTTCCAAAGTTATGGCAAAATGGCTTAAGGACAACAAAGTCAAGGTATTGGAGCAGCCATCACAAAGCCCTAACCTCAATCCTATAGAAAATGTGTGTTCAGAACTGAAAAGTGTGTGTGAGCAAGGAGGCCTACAAACCTGACTCAGTTACACCAGCTCTGTCAGGAGGAATGGGCCAAAATTCATCCAACTTATTGTGGAAGGCTACCCGAAACGTTTGACCCAAGTTAAACAATTTAAAGGCAATGCTACCAAATACTAATTGAGTGTATCTAAACTTCTGACCCACTGGGAATGTGATGAAAGAAATAAAAGCTAAAATAAATCATTTTCTCTACTATTATTCTGACATTTCACATTCTTAAAATAAAGTGGTGATCCTAACTGACCTAAGACAGGGAATTTTTACTAGGATTAAATGTCAGGAATTGTGAAAAACTGATGTGTATTTGGCTAAAGTGTATGTAAACTTCCGACTTCAACTGTACAGTGCTATGAAAAAGTATTTGCCCCTTTCTAATTTTCTCTACTTTTGCACATTTGTGATACTGAATTTTATCAGATCTTCAACCAAAACCTAATATTAGATAAAGGGAACATAAGTGGACAAATAACACAACAATTACATATTTATTTCCTTTATTTCATAAACAAAGTTATGCAACACCCAATTCCCCTGTGTGAAAAAGTAATTGCTCCCTTACACTCAATAACTGGTTGTGCCACCTTTAGCTGCAATGACTCCAACCAAATGCTTCCTGTAGTTGTTGATCAGTCTCTCACGTCGCTGTGGAGAAATTTTGGCCCACTCTTCCATGCAGAACTGCTTTAACTCAGTTTTCAAGCATGAACTGCTCGTTTCAAGTCCTGCCACAACATCTCAATTGGGATTAGGTCTGGACTTTGACTAGGCCATTCCAAAACTTCCAATTTGTTGCTTTTTAGCAATTTTCATGTAGACTTGATTGTGTGTTTTGGATCATTGACTTGCTGCATGACCCAGCTGCGCTTCAGCTTCAGCTCACAGACGGATGGTCTGACATTCTCCTGTAGAATTCTCTGTGATGGTTCCTTCTATTAAGGCAAGTCGTCCAGGTCCTGAGGTAGCAAAGCATCCCCAAACCATCACACCACCACCACCATGCTTGACCTTTGGTATGATGTTCTTACCGTGGAATGCAGTGTTTGGTTTTCGCCAGGCATAATGGGACAAATCTCGTCCAAAAAGTTGACTCAAGTTTGCCAAAAAGCACCTGGCTGATCATCAAGAATCTTGGAAGAACGTTCTATGGACAGATGATTCAAAAGTATAGTAATGCCTGGCGAAAACCAAACTCTGCATTCCACAGTAAGAACACCATACCAAAGGTCAAGCATGGTGGTGGTGGTGTGATGGTTTGGGGATGCTTTGCTGCCTCAGGACGTAGACGACTTGCCTTAATAGAAGGAACCATGAATTCTGCTCTGTATCAGAGAATTCTACAGGAGAATGTCAGACCATCCGTCTGTGAGCTGAAGCTGAAGCTGAAGCGCAGCTGGGTCATGCAGCAAGACAATGATCCAAAACACACAATCAAGTCTACATGAAAATTGCTAAAAAGCAACACATTTGAAGTTTTGGAATGGCCTAGTCAAAGTCCAGACCTAATCCCAATTGAGATGTTGTGGCAGGACTTGAAATTAGCAGTTCATGCTTGAAAACCCACACGTCACTGAGTTAAAGCAGTTCTGCATGGAAGGGTGGGCCAAAATTCCTCCACAGCGACGTGAGAGACTGATCAACAACTACAGGAAACATTTGGTTGGAGTCATTGCAGCTAAAGGTGGCACAACCAGTTATTGAGTGTAAGGGGGCAATTACTTTTTCACACAGGGGAATTGGGTGTTGCATAACTTTGTTTATGAAATAAATATGTAATTGTTCTGTTATTTGTTCACTTATGTTCCCTTTATCTAATATTAGGTTTTGGTTGAAGATCTGATAAACATTCAGTTTCACAAATATGCAAAAGTGGAAAAAATTTGAAAGGGAGCAAATACTTTTTCATAGCACTGTATATATATATTGAGAGAGCGAGAGCGAGAGAGAATCTCACCACAGCAAGTCTGGAACAAATAAGAGAAAGAACAATGAATGTAAGACCCTTTTATAAGCATCTCAACTTTCAGCTCGTAGTTTGTATACTGTACATCATAACGTTGGTGACTGCTCTCTGTACAACTTTTGATCACTGGAGGAACCGGTGACATAAAACTACCTAATCTAACGAAATTAGTGCTCAGCAGTTTGCATTTTAGAGACCCAGATACTATATGTCACGCTCTAGGTTCGGTTAATTATTGATCAGGCCGATGGTATTCATCAAATTAAAAATTAACACAGATCATTGTGATCAAAACTCTGTCTGGCCCTGGCAGACACTTTCGACCACAGCAGGGTTTACCCCCTAACCTTCCTGTAATAAAGCTTTAGTTTAGATTACATCTTCATGACAGTGAATTGAACTGGATCTGTATTTCTGTGTTCAATTTGGTAGCTTCTCATCCCCAAGGATTTCAGTCAGAAGTGTTTTTGTGTGTGTGTGTCTGCAATTCAGCTTTTAGCTGGGAATTGTTCAAGACACCCTAACCAGTAATAATATAAACTTATACAAACGTTGTACACCTCACTCCCCCACATAACAGAGTAAATGTGATTACTGACAGCCCTCTATAATTATAGTATTCTATCATTAAAACAGTGTTTACATCATTAGGTCTTCATCTGGTCATTATCTGAAAGAAATGTCATCGTTACAATGGTGTCATGTGATTCTAGTGGGTCACAGTAATGTTCCCTCTAAGTAGCCCAGGATTGCGGCGCAGCTCCCCCCAGGACTGCTGCATAGAAATATCAGCCCACAGAGAGAAGCACGAGATTGAACTATATGCAACTTTCTAGAGCAGTGGTCACCAACCGGTCGATCTCCAAGGCATTCCTAGTCGATCGTCAAACATTTCTGTAAAAAAAACAGCGGTAAAGCCTTGTGTTCCTATTTTTTTACATTTGTCTCGGGCTGTTGGTGGAAGGTGCACCCGATTCAGCTGCCCTAGGCACCGGGTAGGCAAACTAATGCCATTAAAACCATTTCATGTGTCAGAAGGTACAAACTCTGCCTTCCTGGCGGGCCCAGAGAACAAATCAAGTGCACTATAAGATTACCGCTGAGATGACCGTGTCTGCAGTAATGTAGCAGGCGTAAAAGAAAGCTACAGCAAAGTTGATACTGTGAGATTTCAAAACGTTTAAAACCATGACTAGAGAGAGACTGTCAACGAATACAGCAAAGAGTTGCTGTTTTTTTAGCCCAGTTATAGATTATTTGTAGTCAGCACTTGGGGCTCCCGAGTGGCGCAGAGGTCTAAGCGTCACTACAGACCCCCGGTTCGATTCCAGGCTGTATCACAACCGGCCGTGATTGGGAGTCCCATAGGGCGGCGCACAATTGGCCCAGCGTCGTCCGAGTTTGGCCGGTGTAGGCCGTCATTGTAAATAAGAATGTGTTCTTAACTGACTTGCCTAGTTAAATAAAGGTTAAATAAATAAAAAATAGGGGAATGATTGCTTCCTACACAAAACTTATACATTTCTAGACATCTTTGAAAAGCGAGTCAGGTAGGGAGCTTTCTTTTTGTCTTAAAGGGACAGTGATGTATTTTGAGACAGGCTTGAATAAGCTAAGTAGCCAATAGGCAGAGGGTAGCATCATTTGTCTGATTCTCTGTAATAATGGTGTGGGAATAATAATGCATTTTGTAAAGTGGTTTCTTGCATCAAACAACACAACATTTTCAGTCACGTTTATTCCCAAGTGGATAAACAGGTTAATGTCAAGCACTGCATGTTTTTTTTTTTCAAAAGTCTCATGGAATGTAGGCCTACATTGAACACCACACATTGGCTGCTATTGTAGGCCGGATGATAGACCAGTTATTTCCATGTTAAAATGTTATGGGATGTATTTTCTCCATTATTTCTTATGGTAGGCCACACTGGTAGGCCTATATTATGATCAAATAGCCACAGTAACCTACATGGCCACTGTTAAAACTGTAACTAAAAGCGGGTACAGCCTCAGTGTTCACAGTAAACGTTCACTGGAAGTTGCACAGAATTTTCACAACGTTCAAGTTAGCACTCAGCAGACCTGAAATTTGCTCTGTGCCGGAAAATAATTGTGGGAACATTGGGTCACAGGTGGTGCTATTGGGACACACATACACACATACAGTGCCTTCAGAAAATATTCACACCCCTTGAATCTTTCCACATTTTGTTGTGTTACATTCTGAATTTAAGATGTTGTGTCACTGGCTTACACACAATACCCCATAATGTCACCGTGGAATTATGTTTTTAGAATATTTTACAAATTAATTCATTAAAAATGAAAAGCTGAAATGTCTTGAGTCAATAAGTATTCAACCTCTTTGTTATGGCAACCCTAAATAAGTTCAGGAGTGAAAATGTACTTAACAAGTCACATAATAAGTTGCATGGACTACCTCATCTCTGTACCCCACATATACAATTATCTGTAAGGTCCCTCAGTCAAGTAGTGAATTTCAAACACAGATTCAACCACAAAGACCAGGGAGGTATTCCAATGCCTCACAAAAAAGGCCACCTATTGGTAGATGGGTAAAAATAAAACAAAGCAGACATTTCATATCCCTTTGAGCATGGTGAAGTTATTAATTACACTTTGGGTGGTGTATCAATACACCCAGTCACTACAAAGATTCAGGTTTCCTTCTTACTCAGTTGCCGGAGAGGAAGGAAACCGCTCAGGTCAGAACATGGATCCTGTTTGCAATAAGGCACTAAAGTAAAACAGTAAAAAATGTGGCTAAGAAATTAACTTTATATCCTGAATACAAAGTGTTACGTTTGGGGCAAATCCAACACAACACATTACTGAGTACCACTCTTCATATTTTCAAGCATCATGTTATGGGTATGCTTGTCATCGGCAAGGACTAGGGAGTTTTTTAGGATACAAATTAATTGAATAGAGCTAAACCTGGTTGTCTGTTTTCCAACGGACACTGGGAAACAAAATTCACCTTTCAGCAGTAACCTAAAACACAAGGCCAAATATGCAATGGAATTACTTACCAATATGACATTGAATGTTCTTTAGTGGCCTAGTTACAGTTTTGACTTGAAAATGGCTGTCTAGCAATAATTAACAACCAACTTGACAGAGCTTAAGAAAAAAAAAATATATATATATATATATATATTGTACAATCTAGGTGTGCAAAGCTCTTCGACTTACCCAGAAAGACTCACAGCTGTAATCGCTGCCAAAGGTCATTCTAACATGAATTGGCTCAGGGGTGTGAATACTTATGTAAATGAGATGTTTCTGTATATCATTTTCAATACATTTGCCAACATTTCCAAAAACATGTTTTCACTTTGTCGTTATGGGCATTGTGTGTAGATGGATGAGAAAAAAATAATATTTTAATTAATGTTGAATGCAGGCTGTAAAACAACAAAATGTGGAATAAGTCAAGTGGTATGAATACTTTCTGAAAGCACTGATCAGATGAGTAGGTTAACATGTTTATGAAAATACATCAACATCTTCAATTGTATATCCCTCTACAGAGACCTTGTCAGTGGTAAGGTAGCTTTGATGTCAAACCACTACCTCTCTGTTCCAATCATTGATGCATCTATGGAACGATAATCATAATCATACAGCCCCTTGCATGTATGGCGCTACAGGACCCCTTCTTTATTTGGGCCCACCACCATGATTTGCTTCCCCCTCATTTGTGACAGAGATCTTAATAATTGAAATTGCTGCTGTTCCGCCGGGAGACTTCTGAATTTGAATTTGAATTTGGGGCCTTTGAAAAGTTTATTCTTCTCATAGTGAGAGGATCTCTTTCTCTTTCTTTCTTTCTCTCCCTCTCTCTCTCTTTTTCTTTCGCGCTCCCTCTATCTCTAATTAAGCACATTACTTTGTCATGTGGGATGTGTCTCTTTCACTCATTGTCTTGGAGATCTGGGGCATCGGTGTAGATAGGGGAGAGATACTGTTGAATTTAACATGAAGGGAATGTGAGCGACTGGTGCACCAGGTGGTTCCGCCGGGTTCATGTATAAATGAGATTCAGTGTTTCAACACTTTTTCAATTGAGGGTTGGTGATTTTCTGATGAAAACCTCCTACCTTGATTTACAGTATGACACATCAAGGGTTAACAAAATCTGTTTTAGAGTCAATGTGAAAGGCATGCAGGTAAGGCAAGACTGATAGAAACAATGCACATTTATAGTATGGATTATAGACATGGATTACCACAGAGAACACTGCTACTCCAGCTGCTCTCTCGTCATCTGACTATGTGTTCTCTCATAGTCTGAGAGCATCTGTTCGTCACAGTGGTGGCACAGGGCTACTCATTTCTCCTTAATGGAGATTTTCTATTTTTCTCCTCTCTCACCGGTACTTCTTCTCATTTGAATTCCATGCTGTCACTGTCAGTTGACCACTCAAGCTTAACATTGTTGTCACCTATCGCCCACCAGGTGCCCTTGAAAAGTTCCTTAATGAGCTAAACACCTTAATAAGCTAATTTCCCGACGATGTCTCACCACTCATCATACTGGGTGACTTCAACCTCCCGACTTCAACTAATTTCTTTACACCTCTTTCTTTCCCCTTCTTGCCTCTTTTGACCTCATCCTTACCCAGTCCCCTCCCACTCACAAGGCAGGCAATATGCTTCATCTCATCTTTACTAGAGGCTGTTCGCCTACTAATCTCACTGCAACCCTCTCCAGGTCTCTGATCACTACTTTGTTTCTTTTTTCTCCCTCTCTTCTCAAACCCTACCCACTCAGCCCCTACCCAGATGGTCATGCACCATCGCAATCTGCGCTCTCTCTCTCCCACTACTCTCTCCTCTTCTATCCTATCATCTCTCCCTTCTGATAAATCCTTCTACCTCCTGCCTCCTTACTCTGCCTCTTCGACCCTACTCTCCTCCCTTTCTGCCTCCTTTGACTCCCACTTTCCCCTTTCCTTCCGGCCGATTTGACTCTCCCCTCCTGCTCAGTCACTAAGTCACTCGGCTCCATCATATCTCATGGTCTCTCCTATCATTGCTATGCAGATGAAACTCAACTACTTTTCTCATTCCCCTTCTGACGTCCAGGTGGTGGCACGCATCTCTGAGTGTCTGTCAGATACGGTATCTAAGCTTGGATGTCGGCCCACCACCTCAAGCACAACCTCGAACACGACTAGGCTGCTCTTCCTCCCGGGGAAGGCCTGCTCGCTCCAAAACCTCTCCATCACGGTCAACAACTCCACGGTGTCCACCTCCCAGAGTGCAAATAACCTTGGCGTGACCCTGGACAACACCCTGTCGTTCTCATCAAAACAATGACTCGCTCCTGCAGGTTCATGCTCTACAACATCCGTAGAGTATGACCTTTCCTCACACAGGAAGCGGCGCAGGTCCTAATCCAGGCACTCGTCATATCCCATCTAGACTACTGCAACTCTCAGTTGACTGTGTTCCCCGCTTGTGTCATGAAACCCCTGCAACTTATCCAGAATGCCGCAGCCCGTCTGGTGTTCAACCTTCCCAAGTTCTCCCATGTCACCCCACTCCTCTGTACATTCCATTGGCTTTCAGTCAAAGTTCGCATCCACTACAAGACCATGGTACTTGCCTAAAGCACAGCAAAGGGAACTGCCCCTCCCTACCTTCAGGCTATGCTCAAACCCTACATCCCAACCCAAGCACTCTGTTCTGCCACCTCTGGTCTCTTGGCTGTCCCACCCTTATGGGAGGTCAGCCTCCACTCAGCCCAGTCAAAGCTCTTCTCTGTCCTGGCACCCCAATGGTGGAACCAGCTTCCCCCTGATGCTAGGACAGCAGAATCCATGCCCCTCTTATGAAAACATCTGAAGCCCTACCTCTTCAAAGAGTATCTTAATAAAGACCCCCCCCCACAAAAAAATAATAATATATATATATATATATATATATATATAATACAAATAATAACTTGCAGATGTCTTTTCCTACTAGCATTGACATTTCTGATAACTTCTTTACTGGGGATGTACTTACTATGACTGTGATATCTCACCTAGCTATCTTAAGATTAATGTACTAACTGTTGTGTTGTTTTGTAACCCTACTTGTCTGTTGGGTCTAATTAATAAATTAGTTGTCGGATTAATGCGAAAAAAAGGAGTGTCCGGCCCTAAGTCAAGAATGCGAATCGGCAACGTTTAATGAAATGCAAATGGATTTCTGTGCCCGCGCCTCTTCCAAGCGTCTTCCAAGAAGAAGAGAAGAGAAGGCTGCCATTGCTTTGATGAGGGGGAACAGGTCTTTCATCATGGCGGACGAGCGTTTGGGCCTGAGCCAAATCCTCTTACAGAACGGACATCACAGTGATAGAAAGGGTTTGATTAAGTTGAGTTATTAACAGAGGTACCACTATGTCTTCTTCTACTGCTAAGATGTAGCAAGTACTAATGGGGGTAGACATCTTGAGAGAGACACAGTTCCATGCTCATTTGTGATTTCTCACTAGCTGAACTCATGTTTTGTGTGTTCTTTGCCAGACTGTGATGTCATCTCTTTTATTCAGTAAAGCGCTACAGTTTGGAAATCGCATATACTATTGGGGTGGCTATGTGTGTGACTGTAGATAGCAAAGCTTATTCACTCTCAAAACCAAGACAACAATGAAAAATCCTTGCAAAAGCATAATTTGTGAATGACAAAGCAGTATCTCTCTTGGAGAGCCTGTCATTGAAGTGAAAAGAAATAGAGATTTTCTCTTGAACGGCCGAGGCATTTTCCACTATCCAGTGTAGCAACTATACCCTCTAATTGCTATCATATTGGGTCGATGCGCTATCCCAGAGACTCTGAGAGGAAAGCACATCAATGAACCAGCATCGCTAACCAGGTATCGTTTTACTATCCCAGTGCCTTGTTGGTTACTAGCAGCACTACTTGGCATCATTAGCATGGCATGGAGTCTGGAGAGAGTCCCCGGTCTGCTCCTCTTTCCTCTCATCTCGGAATCTCATCTCAGAATGGCAGCCATTGGAGGGGGGGGGGGGCATTGTCCCAGCAAGCAGCCTTCCCCCGTTCCCTCTTGTGAATGAAACACTACACTCATCTTTTCGCTGCCCATCCCCTGGCCTGAAGCAACATACACAACATGAAAAGCAATGATTTTTCCTGCAGCCCCAAATTCCCCTGGATCTGCAAATGGCCTCCGAAAACCCTTGATCTGATGACTCATGTGATTTTATATACCTTGTACAACCGTTATGCTTTTTCTCTAAGACTTGTGTCAGCTAAATGTAGGATGGCTTAGATGTATCCCCCCAGTTAAGCGTAAAAAGCATCAAGGAGAGAAGAGAAAATAAAGCTTCAAGAAAGAAATACCAACTGAAATGACAAATTAATTAATGGAAATGTATGCAAATGCAGAGGATGTTCAGATTCCTGTGTACTACAATTACTCAGATTCTTTCTCAATTACATTGGTGCGTATAGGATAACGTCTCCCTGACTATAGATAAATTACTTGAAAATATAGGATGTTTAGCATGAGATGACTTGCAATCACATGAAAACAAACAAAAATTGTTTGGAGGTGGGAAAACATATTGTCTGTGCTCTCAATTTGAATAGCTGTACAGTGTGTGGTGCAATATTGACCAGACAGACCTATATGGACTCCCAGTGTGTGTGTGTGTGTTTTCAAGTTTTATTTTTCCCATATGTACGGGATACACATGGTCCAACAAAATGCTTACTTGCAGGGTTCCTTCTCCACAATGCAACAACAATAACAAATAATAAGAGAAGAATGCAAACATAAAGTAAATGTCTCAGTAGAATAGAATAAACATTTTAGCATCAGTATAATACAGGAAAGAACAATTTAGTCCAATATTTACACGTGTTTTGGGGATTGTGGGTCAAGTGTTTCAATTGTGCAGTATTTAGCGATCATAATAAGAGTCTGGTAGCAGCAGTTGGAATGTGTGTGTGGGTGTGTGTATGTCTGTGTGGGTGTGTGCGTGAGTTAGTGCATGTGTGTTAAGGTGCAGAGAATCAGAGCAGGTGGTCAGTCCAATTCGTGTTAAGCAGTCTGATGGCTTGTAGATAGAAACTGTCTCTGAGCCTGTTGGACGGGGCAATTCACGTACCAGGCCATGATGCAACCGGTCAGAACGCTCTCGATGGTGCAGCGATAGTATTTGGAGAGGACCCTGGGTGGCATGCCAAATTTCTTCAGCCGCCTTATGAAGTAGAGATGCTGTTGCGCCCTCTTGACGAGTGGTGGTGTTGTTGGTCCATGTCAAGTCCTCGGTGATGTGGACGCCGAGGAACTTAAAACTGCTGACTTTCTGCAGTCCCGTTGATGTGGATCGGGGCATGTTGCCTCTTGAAGTCCTCTGCTTGTTGTTTTGCTGATGTTGAGGGAGAGGTTGTTGTACTAGCACCACAAGTACAGTAGGCCAGCAGGACAGAGAAGAAGAGACTGAGTGTAAAAGACTGTTCTTCGGCACGTTGGACGCAGTTATTGGTGAAATGTCCGAACGATTCAGGGAATGCAACAGCCAACTGGTGGAGGCCCTGTGTGCCCTTGATCCAGAGAGACATGACTTTCTTCTACAGTGAAAAAGGTGAGACCACTGCTGGATCCAAGCAAAACAGATTTGGTGGAAGCTGAGTTTAGTGTCGCTCGCCAGTTTTTGCAGACTGATATCGCCCACTCTGGCTCCAATAAGGACAGATGGACCTCACTTGATATCCTCAACGATTCTCTTGGCCTCTCTCCACTATGCTGACTGTGCTAACTGCACTGAAACATGGACTGACTTTTGGGGTGTCCATAGCTACATGGGAGAACTCATTTTCCACTTTGACAAACGTGTTCAGTCAGCACAGAAGAAGCATGCTACACCCGAGGAAAGCTCAAGTAATCCAAATGGCATTTGAGGGGGATCTTACAAGAAGATTTCGGGGAGAATGGAATGATTGATTACTCAGGAAGTTCCACAGAGCATCAAGGAAGCTGCAACTCTTTTGAAAAGCAAAGATTGAAACAATCTAGCAGTTTTTTTTATTTTTTTTAGAATCTTGCTTTAGTATGCAGGGCGCTGTCCATGGTGCTGATAGAGCGCAGCAAAAGCATTTTTTGAACTTTTGTGTTTATTATGGTATAGTGTGATTATAAGCAGAATTCAATATAATTACAATGCAAGAATCCAAGTGACGCCCCTGGGTATAGATACATATCGGTATAATTCATCATAGAAATAGATAGGTTGTATTCTATTATGGTGTTCTTGGTAGCCTATTTTATTTGGTTGCTGTAAATGGAAGTGTACGTATTGGAAACATGTTTATGGTAGGCTGACAATTGCTTAATTGATTACGTGGGTCGAATTTGATTCCCAGAAGTGTATTGTGCCATATCACAACGTGTTGCTGAACTCATGAGCGAGCGGCATTATTTTCCATGTTTGAAGCGAGCCTGTATTTATTTGGCAAGACAGCTGTGCATGGCTGCGTCTCACTGTAGTAGGCTGTAGGCTATGTTTTGGTTATTTGGATCTCCATTCACCATTTGTTTACTACGTTTGTTTACTGTTAATGTAACTAGCCTAAATATAGATTGTGTCATGCCTCTATCGATCTGATATTTTGTTTACTAGGCCTACTACTTGGTACCGCTGTCTTATTCTGTTTGCATTCATTCGCATTCACAGTTGTGCTGGTATTCTAAGCCAAACTGCTATTCAGTATTTTTGTTTGCATGCATGAATAATTAGGTTACTACTTTCAGCATTTGGTTTGCATTATTTTTGGTAAGACAGCTGTGTGTATGGCTAGCCTATATTCATTACCAAAACGGCCTAGCTGTAGGGCGCTGTCCAGTGTGCTGATACAGTGCAGCAGAGAGAAGCTACAGATTCTCAAAGCACTCAATGATCTCGGAGTGTCGGCATTTGAACTTTGTTTATTGTGGTATAGCGTGATTATATAAGCAGAATTCAATATAATTCCAATGCAAGAACCCCCAAAAATGTAGCCCCCTCGCCAATGTCAACTGCCCCCTTAGTCACTTTATCCTGGCACCGGGTTTGTGTTGGAGCAGTGTGTGTGTGCGTCAGAGTGTTGGAGAGCATGAAAGAGAAAGTGAGAGAGAGAAAGTGGTATTTGTATTTATTATAGATCCCCATTAGCTGCTGCCAAGGCACTGGGACCAATTAGAGTGGTCTTCCTGCTTCCTGTGTGTTTGGCACTGGTCGTCTCTCCTCCTCTTCCAAGCTTCTCTTCCCTCAGCCCGCCACTGACCCCTCTCCCAGCCCAACTCCTCCAAACATCCCCCTAAGCATCGCTCTGTCACTCTTGTGACTGTAGATACCCAATAGGTTATAATGACATCATGATTACAACCAGTTTGTGTCGCAGTTTGTAACGCTTTGTCTGCTGGATACCCTCTTCACTCACTGAAAATAGGTATACTCACTCCTGAAAAGAGTGGCCTGGAGAGTTACACAACATGTAATCAACAAAATCACAACGTGTGTCAGGAGAACTGTATTTGTTTGACCTCACATTTGATTGAACATTTTGTTTTGACATTGTCTGCTGAGTTTCCCGCCACAACAAAGCTTGCTTTGCTTCACTACATAAATCTTTCTGAACATACTGTACATTCCCGATTACAGCACCCCAATCTTTGTTAGATCGTTTTCTAACATCTGCCCTGCCGGCCTTGGAGGCCCCATCCTCCATGCTCCTGGACAGGTCTGTTTTTCTCCCTTTGGAAGAAGCCAGTGTGAATAATCGACAGCCAGCTGGCTGACTGTAAACCAAATTATGCAGGGCAATAAAATGGAGACTTCTACAATAAATAGTGATTGTATTGTGTGTTTCGATCACTGTTCTCCTTCTGCGCACTGAATTATTGAACAACTGCGTGTTGGGTGGAAATGTCAGATGCTCTTTTTGCTAAGACAGACGGGGGAGAGAGAGCGCGAAACGGGGGAAGCTATGCATGAACCAACCGCCATGGATGGAGACAACAAATGCCATTTCTAACGGGGTGTCATGGCCGATCATTGATTATTTTTGATGAGCTCGGACCTTGAATAATTAATTTCTCCATTATCAAGTCGGAATCGCCTCAGGAAATGTCCCCTCCCCTCCTGTACAGTTGATAGTTATGGGCTGCACTCTATTATCATTAATACACAGGTCTGGTTTGGAGCAAATTCCATTAGCTCATCATCATCCATTAGCTCATCAAGTCAATGATGGAGGGAGAGGGAGAATAACCGTGTGAAAGCTCAGTGCTGGAGGAAAAAAAAAACACTTTTTCTCATTAGCTGGTTTTGGCTGTGAAGGGGGGGAGGGGGGGTTAAAAAATAGGGTTTAGGGGTTAGGGACAATAGGATTTTGAATGGGACTTGATTGTTGTTCCCCAAAAAGTATAGTAAGACACAGCTGTGTGTGTGTGCGAGTGCCATGCAATGTCCCAGTGGCAATCAGTGGTGGCCTAAATTTGTCAGGGCTGGTATTTACGAAGCTGCCCACAGTAGCTCTCTAGCTGAGAGTGTGATTTATTTTCTTCTCTTTTTTCTTTTTAACAAGGATGTCGGTCCGATAAACCAATTATCTCTTTCCACGCCGTGCGCTCTAAATTATATTTTTTCATCTGTCACTCACCCCCCGACAAGGTTACCCAGAGATCACACTCTCTCGGGCTGCAGCTATTCTTAGCGTGGCAGCCCACGAGGACGAGTTTTCTGTGAAACAAGGTTGCCCTTTCAGAGAGTAGAGGAGGGAAGAAACAGACACCTCTGGCACAGCCCCCACCACCGTATAGAACACTGTAAAGCTGGAGAAATGTAATCTATTCTCCTGTCTGCCAGAGCTGGAGAGAAATGAAAGGCGAGAGCGAAGCTCCCGTTTATGGCCCTAAAGGGTTTTCTGCTTAAACGTGGCTAAACCCGGCCTGAGTGTCGCCGCCGCCTCGTCGTAGTTACAGTGTCTCATTTCCAGTGGATATCTGCATTCTCAGGGAAAACAGTTCGCCTCTGTTTTCCCAGTAATGAGCAGCAGTCGTCTGCACTGTTTTTAGAAAATGCACCCTCATATTGCGATGTGTCAAGGGGAAATGTGTTATGCCATGGAACTTCACAGGCATAGTCTGAGGTCTGCTGTAGCCTTGCCAAATTAAGAGTTTATGGTTTTGAGCTAGGACTAGAAAGTATACAGAAATTAGGACCGGTGACGAATGTACTTGAAATTAGGACTTTTATCAGAAAACTGTTGGCACAGCGACATTGGGCCCTGTTCAAATACTGTTATTAAATGCATCCTTAGGAAGGAGAGACATTAGGCACTGTTTAAAAACTGAAACCACAGCGCGACTTTGTCACCACTTCTCTGTTTGAATTATTATCTCTGCAGCAGTAGACACTGTGTCCTCCTGACAGTGGAAGTCTGCTGGTATGAAGCCGAATCTGATTTTCTCAGGGATCCCATGGTGTTTGGGCTGTTGAATCCCAAGGCTCTGTCTTTCAGAAGTCTTCTCTCAGACATTTTGTCTTAGCTGGGTGCTTTGGGGCACAATTCAAATCTCAGCCGTTGGTTTCAATGAGCCCCGGAATATGGAAATGACAAAAGGGCCATGCTTAGCTTTTGAACTACTTTTTGTGGCGGATACTACTGTTGTTCATGTTCATTTTCCTTCGCTGTACTTTGAAGATCCTCATTACTGTCCCCTAGAGAGACAGGGACTGTGTGTGTGTGTGTGTGTGTGTGTGTGTGTGTGTGTGTGTGTGTGTGTGTGTGTGTGGGTGGGTGGGTGGGTGGGTGTGTGTGTGTGTGGGCTCGTGCGTGTGTGTGTGTGTGTGCATGCGTAATCCAGTATCTTGACTACTGTAGGCTCTAATATCTCACCTAATGTCTTTCTATATCCCTTAGGAATGGAGGGATGTGACAAATATTGTTAAGCACCTTTGTAGACAAAATGAATATTGTCTGATCTAATTGGGATTGTCCATGTGGATCTCACTGGAGAGGTCAAACATAGCTCTTGTGTTTATTGGTGTTCATTAGTCTCCAAAAATATATGTATTTTTAAATCATGTTCGTGGTGTTTAAATTCTTAAAACCACTGCAATTCCACTGTGACCTACACCCTCTCTTGATCCCTCTCAGTCCTCTTAACCCCAGTCTCTCTTCTTCTCTCCCCACAGGACGCAGAAGCACAGCCACTGTTACCGCATCACCTACCGCCACATGGAGAGGACCCTGACCCAGGAGGAGGTGCGTGTTCTCCACGCCGCCATCGAGCACACCGCCGAGCAGGAACTGGGCGTGAAGGGGCGGTACTGAGACCCCCTCCACCGCCCCCTCCCCTGGGTTGTGCTCAGTAGGCGCGAAACAGGGAAAAATCGGGTTAAAACCTGCCAAAACGGAAAGGTACCACCCAAACTCATAGAGACACGAGGGGAGGCCTAAGGACCATCCCTGGAGTCCCTCCTCTTCGTAGTACAACAAGAATGCAACTGGTTGTATTACCTATAGATGTAGGATCTTAATTTGATCACTCTTTTGTTGCTGAGAGTGTTGTAGTGTATTCAAGGTTTAAAAAAGATTCAAAAGTTTGTAATTTCCACTTAAAAATGTCAGACTTCATTTGCCCTAACGAAAAATTTATCAACCCCTACAAAAAGGTCCATTAATTATAATCACCATAATAATTCAAATTTCCTGTTGCTGTGGGACTATTTTCCTGCTGTAGCAAACTGTCCCAGACGTTTCACAGTTTTGTTGTAGCCCTGAGATAACTCACCTGATTCAAGTAGTCCAGGGCTTGATGATTAGTTGTCAAGTTGAATCAGGTGTGTTAGCTCTGGAATAGTTCAAATGCATGGAACGGCTGGGGGTCCCTGAGGAGAGGTTTGGTACGAGACAATAGGTAATGACTAGACCTCCTTGAAAGTGTCCTTCAATGTGACTGTTAGATAGTGGTCCTGTGTGGTAAGAGCACTGCGCTAGCAACGCCAAGGTAGTGGGTTCAATTCCTGCATGGATCACATACAAAAAATGGATGCACTCATTGTACTGTAAATTGCTTTGAATAAAAGTGTCTGTTAACTGACATATTATATTAGCTGATTCTTCTTTACTACCACCGCAGTACCTAGCAACTCTTATCATTAGAGCCTCCAGTAACCTTTCATGTGAAGCAGTGGGCGGCTGCTCTTAAATAACGCAATCCACAGTGTGGAGGGGGAATGTGTCACCTAAAGCCTTTCATGCCATTGCCTCCTTACCAGCCTGGTGAGAGAGACCGACGAACGAACACAATACAGTCCTGTTGATGATTCATGTCGACGTTTGTATTTTTAGTATTTTCTTAACGGATGTGTTATTAAGAGTGGGGAGGGAGGAGAGGATGTGTTGGTGCACTACCTGAGAAGCATTGTAATAAAAGCCGGTATTGTCTCACCGCTGGGTGAAAGTACAAAGAGTGTCCTTTATGTCCGTTTGCTTAACAGGGGATTTCAAATAAACTGTGACGTTTGGTTAAAGTCCTGGCGATCGTTCTTTCTGAGCAGAGCACACGCATATTTGAGGAGCTGCAGAAATGATTTTATACTGCAGATTGAGCACCAATGTTTTTGGAACAACCTCTGCCCTCATCAGTCTTGTTAACAGTGATTATGCATTCACAGTAGATCTATTACGCCCGCTATTCTGTTTAAGACTGTAAGAACCTGTATGAATACCAGATGAGACTATGTGTGTTCCATATTTATTTTATGCGCTGTAAGCCTCTTCATTAAGAAGTCATTAGAAACAATAACACATCATCATCCCCTGCCTCCAATCTCTGTCTATAGAATCATCATGATTCTCTTGTTGTTTCACTGCTGCCATTGGGTATGTAGGCTATACGGAGCGCTAGATTGACAAACTGACCCAACAGAATAGAGCTGTCAAAGAAAGGGCCCATTTCATTATGACAATGTCTCAAGCTGAATCTCTGCAAAACGGAGCTGCTCTTCCTCCCGGGGAAGGACTGCCCGCTCCATGATCTCGCCATCACAGTTGACAACTCCATTGTGTCCTCCTCCCAGAGTGCAAAGAACCTTGGCGTGTCCCTGGACAACACCCTGTCGTTCTCCGCTAACATCAAAGCGGTGACCCGATCCTGCAGGTTCATGCTCTACAACATTCGCAGAGTACGACCCTACCTTACACAGAAAGCGGCACAGGTCCTAATCCAGGCACTTGTCATCTCCCGTCTGGATTACTGCAACTCGCTGTTGGCTGGGCTCCCTGCCTGTGCCATTAAACCCCTACAACTTATCCAGAACGCTGCAGCCCGTCTGGTGTTCGACCTTCCCAAGTTCTCTCATGTCACCCCGCTCCTCCGCACACTCCACTGGCTTCCAGTTGAGGCTTGCATCTACTACAAGACCATGGTGCTTGCCTACGGAGCTGTGAGGGGAACGGCACCTCCTTACCTTCAGGCTCTGATCAGACCCTACACCCAAACGAGGGCATGAGGGAGGGGAGCTAGCTCCCCTACCTCTACGGAAGCACAGTTCCCGCTCAGCCCAGTCAAAGCTATTTGCTGCTCTGGCACCCCAATGGTGGAACAAGCTCCCCCACGACGCCAGGACAGCGGAGTCACTGACCACCTTCCAGAGACACTTGAAACCCTACCTCTTTAAGGAATACCTGGAATAGTATAAAGTAATCCTTCTACCCCCCTCCCCCACCCCCCCATAAAAAAAAAGTGGTTGTCCCACTGGCTATCATAAGTTGAATGCAGCAATTTGTAAGTCGCTCTGGATAAGAGCGTCTGCTAAATTATGTAAATGTAATTGTTTCTTTTTTTGAATTGGTTGGAGAGGAACAGAGAAAATGGAAGCCCTTGGGAGTACAAATTAAATTGCGACGTGATGAGTTTCTCCGTCCATTTGGTATGATACTGTATGTTATGTTACGTTTCGTATGGTATATATTAATTTGTGGATGTCCATCATCCATTTTGTATGATATGTTACAAATTACATATGTTCCACCAGCTCGATTCGGTCTTATGTAGCAACATTTGAAATTGTGTTTTTAGAGACTCAGAGCTAGAAAATGGTATATCATATACTACAGTTGAGAAACAATGGGAAAGTAATTCTGCTTGGAAAGTTGATAAACTTGTAACCTAACTTTTGAGAAAATGCTCCTTGAATGTTTTGGTACCTACTGGAGACCTCTTCTTTGTCTACACCCACTCATTATCGTTCACACCCTCTTAAGCTTTAGCCCCACCCATCTCTTTAAGGATTCACATGTGGGGCCATGTGCTAAACAACCAACTATTTCAAGACTAAAGGCTGGCTTATACAACGGGTGTGTTTGTAAATTTAATCTCGAGTGCCAGAGTGTGCTCTGTGCGTTCGTAAACTCAGAGCTTTGTCAGATTATCCGTTCGTAAATTCTGAGCGTTTCGCTCTCAGAGCGTTCAGAGCGCACACTGGACGCTCTGGCCGAGGAGTAGGGTTGATCCGAGCGTTCTGACCAAACAACAGCAGTCAAGCAACCAAGCTAACTGGCTAACGTTGGCTAGCTTAAGGTTAGGCATTAAGGTTAGGAGTTAGGATTAGGAGTTAGGGTTAGGGTCAG
The DNA here is from genome assembly GCF_020615455.1 of Coregonus clupeaformis. Taxonomy (NCBI): domain Eukaryota; kingdom Metazoa; phylum Chordata; class Actinopteri; order Salmoniformes; family Salmonidae; genus Coregonus; species Coregonus clupeaformis. Next base: position 28,815,692 of record NC_059225.1, read on the forward strand.
CTAACATGCTAAGTAGTTGAAAAGTAGCTAAAAAGTAGTAAGTAGTTGCAAAGTTGCTAATTAGCTAAAATGCTAAAGTTGTCCATGATGTGATTCAAACACGCAACCTTTGGGTTGCTAGACGTTCACGTTATATCCTAAACCACCCTTTGCCGACCATCCTCCCTCCTTTTGTTTTTGGCCTAAGTAACCTTCTGTATTATGTAACCATTCAAAACACAACATATCAGATTTATTTGAGTTTCACAGGGATACATTTACTATGTTACGTCTAGTCCTTGAGGCCAGGCTGCCAAACTACAGCCTTGGGCCATGGCACCAGGACATTTGGGACGCTTGAAGAGAAACATCAGGTATTTTTCACCCAGTGAAAGATTAGGAAATTAAAGACAATACTTAGGTGCTCCAAGGCCCAGAGAAAGTCCATTTAGAAGAAATTTAAGAGTTTCATTCCAAAACGCTAAATATCCATTTTCAGATTGTTTTATTGTTTAAAGAAATTATGAAAGAGATTGGTGTGTTTTTTCAGTATCTAATCATCGCATGGGGTTTTTCAATGACAGATATGTATTTGTTTAAAATCTATCACTTGATGGTTTTATTTCAGAGAGACAAATAATCATGTTTTTTTGCTAAATGCTTTATATCTGCCTCACTCAGAGAAATAAGTAGTACTGCTACTCTAGGTTTTACATAGTCAAATGTAACAAATAACTACATTTTTTATAAAGTTTAAAAAATATATTCAATACAGTAATATGAGATCTGTATGTAAAAGATTTACATTTGACATTTCAGTCATTTAGAAGATGCTCTTATCCAGAGAAACTTACATTAAGTGCATTCATCTTAAGATAGCTAGGTGAGACAATCACACTATATATACAAAAGTATGTGGACACCCCTTCAAATTAGTGAATTCGGCTATTTCAGCCACATCCGTTGTTGACAGGTGTATAAAATTGAGCACACAGCCATGAAATCTCCATAGACAAACATTGGCAGTAGAATGGCCTTACTGAAGAGCTCAGTGACTTTCAATGTGGCACCATCATAGGATGCCACCTTTCCAACAAGTCAGTTCGTCAAATTTCTGCCCTGCTAGAGCTGCCCCGGTCAACTGTAAGTGCTGTTGTTGTGAAGTGGAAACGTCTAGGAGCAACAACGGCTCAGCCGCGAAGTGGTAGGCCACACAAGCTCACAGAACGGGACCGCCGACTGCTGAAGAGCGTAGCATGTAAAAATGGTCTGTCCTCGGTTGCAACACTCACTACCGAGTTCCAAACTGCCTCTGGAAGCAACGTCAGCACAAGAACTGTTCATCGGGAGCTTCATGAAATGGGTTTCCATGGCCAAGCAGCCACACACAAGCCTAAGATCACCATGCGCAATGCCAAGCGTCGGCTGGAGTGGTGTAAATCTCGTCGCCATTGGATTCTGGAGCAGTGGAAATGCATTCTCTGGAGGGATAAATCACACTTCACCATCTGGCAGTCCGACGGACGAATCTGGGTTTGGCGGATGCCAGGAGAACGCTACCTGCCCGAATGCATAGTGCCAACAGTAAAGTTTGGTGGAGGAGGAGTAATGGTCTGGGGCTGTGCCCATCACAGTCACATATACAGGATAACATTCCATTCCAGCAAAACAATTGATATACACTGAGTTTACAAAACATTAAGAACGCCTTCCTAATATTGAGTTACATTACTCAGAACGGTCATATTTCACACACACACGAAGGTGCCCATAAGCAATGATTTCTGAAGAAAAACACAAATGTGAATCGTTTTGGAAATAAAGTCTTCAATTGCTAATTTTCTCTGAGCGTGGTGGTGGTGCAGGCTAGATCAATAGCAGCCCCAGACCCTGACAAACGCCACTGACAAGGGCCCATATCAATTGGGGAAAATTAGCTTGGGGGGGGGGGAGGTTGGGCAAAACAGTAAACAACTATCTATCGTTCTCTTTAGGGAAAAGACTGAGATAGAATGCGGTGCGTAACTGCCTCTGGGCAATGGGGGAAATCGGTAGTTTATGATGACATGATTTCATGGGGGAGCTTATCGACATATTGTCACATGTACATTTAATTGCCACTCCGATTTCTTTTGGGAAGTCATCTAAAGAATGTCCTGCATGAATTCCAAAATAAAAAGTGGACTTTGTCATTCGATTAAGGGGCAATCTGTGATTGGTACATATTTGGTCTTTTAAAATAATTATATACAGTGGGGGAAAAAAGTATTTAGTCAGCCACCAATTGTGCAAGTTCTCCCACTTAAAAAGATGAGAGAGGCCTGTAATTTTCATCATAGGTACACGTCAACTATGACAGACAAAATGAGGAAAAAAAATCCAGAAAACCACATTGTAGGATTTTTAATGAATTTATTTGCAAATTATGGTGGAAAATAAGTATTTGGTCAATAACGAAAGTTTCTCAATACTTTGTTATATACCCTTTGTTGGCAATGACACAGGTCAAACATTTTCTGTAAGTCTTCACAAGGTTTTCACACACTGTTGCTGGTATTTCGGCCCATTCCTCCATGCAGATCTCCTCTAGAGCAGTGATGTTTTGGGGCTGTCGCTGGGCAACACGGACTTTCAACTCCCTCCAAAGATTTCCTATGGGGTTGAGATCTGGAGACTGGCTAGGCCACTCCACGACCTTGAAATGCTTCTTACGAAGCCACTCCTTCGTTGCCCGGGCGGTGTGTTTGGGATCATTGTCATGCTGAAAGACCCAGCCACGTTTCATCTTCAATGCCCTTGCTGATGGAAGGAGGTTTTCACTCAGAATCTCACGATACATGGCCCTATTCATTCTTTCCTTTACACGGATCAGTCGTCCTGGTCCCTTTGCAGAAAAACAGCCCCAAAGCATGATGTTTCCACCCCCATGCTTCACTCCCGAGTGGCGCAGTGGTCTAAGGCACTGCATCGCAGTGCTAGCTGTGCCACTAGAGATCCTGGTTCGAATCCAGGCTCTGTCGTAGCCGGCCGTGACCGGGAGACCCATGGGGCAGCGCACAATTGGCCTAGCGTCGTCTAGGGTAGGGGAGGGAATGGCCGGCAGGGGATGTACCTCAGTTCGTAGAGCATGGCGTTTGCAACGCCAGGGTTGTGGGTTCGATTCCAATGGGGGGTATGAAAAATAAAAATAAAATAGTAATGTATGCACTAACTGTAAGTCGCTCTGGATAAGAGCGTCTGCTAAATGACTAAAATGTAAATGTAAATGTGTTCTTTGGATGCAACTCAGCATTCTTTGTCCTCCAAACACGACAAGTTATATTTTGGTTTCATCTGACCATATGACATTCTCCCAATCCTCTTCTGGATCATCCAAATGCACTCTAGCAAACTTCAGACGGGCCTGGACATGTACTGGCTTAAGCAGGGAGACACGTCTGGTACTGCAGGATATGAGTCCCTGGCGGCATAGTGTGTTACTGATGGTAGGCTTTGTTACTTTGGTCCCAGCTCTCTGCAGGTCATTCACTAGGTCCCCCCGTGTGGTTCTGGGATTTTTGCTCACCGTTCTTGTGATCATTTTGACCCCACGGGGTGAGATCTTGCGTGGAGCCCCAGATCGAGGGAGATTATCAGTGGTTTTGTATGTCTTCCATTTCCTAATAATTGCTCCCACAGTTGATTTATTCAAACCAAGCTGCTTACCTATTGCAGATTCAGTCTTCCCAGCCTGGTGCAGGTCTACAATTTTGTTTTTGGTGTCCTTTGACAGCTCTTTGGTCTTGGCCATAGTGGAGTTTGGAGTGTGACTGTTTGATGTTGTGGACAGGTGTCTTTTATACTGATAACAAGTTCAAACAGGTGCCATTAATACAGGTAACGAGTGGAGGACAGAGGAGCCTCTTAAAGAAGAAGTTACAGGTCTGTGAGAGCCAGAAATCTTGCTTGTTTGTAGGTGACCAAATACTTATTTTCCACCATAATTTGCAAATAAATTCATTAAAAATCGTACAATGTGATTTTCTAGATTTCTTTTCCTCAATTTGTCTGTCATAGTTGACGTGTACCTATGATGAAAATTACAGGCCTCTCTCATATTTTTAAGTGGGAGAACTTGCACAATTGGTGGCTGACTAAATACTTTTTTTCCCCACTGTATACCCATTGATTCTTGACGAATGTAAATTATAAATGCCTCATGAGCTTAGTTCAACTGTCATACCCCATCAGAACCCAAAATGTAAGCTTGTATTAGTCAAAACATTTTGATCTCATGTATGGGCAGTCGTTACATTCATAGCTCTGTCTATGAATATGAGTGGTTCTCCAGCCCAATCCTTCAACTGTTTATCAAAACAGTGGTGGGGTCCCCACTGTGTTGTTGTTTGAACTGCAGATAACCCCTTTAACCTCATTCTGACACACACATCCCTTACAGATATTACACTACGCCACAGGAGGTTGGTGGCACATTAATTGAGAAGGACGGGCTCGTGGTAATGGCTGGAGCGGAATAGGTGGAATGGTATCAAACACATGGTTTGATGCCATTCCATTCGCTCCATTCCAGCCATTATTATGAGCCGTTCTCATTAGCCTCCACTGCACTACTCATGTGCATAATTAGATTTTCAAATGTAAAAGTTTTTCCACATGTGAAAGTGCAAATCCGATATTCACATGTGAATCTGCAATTCACATGAGGTGAAAACGTGAAAAGGTGGTGTAACGTGAACTCTAAATATAATACATGTGAACAAATTATTTCACATGTGAACAACTGATCTCAAGTCTCTTTTTTTACATGTGAACATTTCAGCTCAACATGTGAAAACAGCTATTTCACATGTGAAAATGCAAATTTCACATGTTGTTTTTGTAAGGGAATGAAATGACATGGGGGTTTTAAAGTAAGTGGTACGCTGTTCAGCTAAAATAATGTAAAAAATATTTAATCAATGACAATATGATTACATTTGACATAATCACTTAGTACTGACTTTTCAAAATGACCCCACCTAGGATTTGAACTCACAACCTCTGGACTTGGGGTACGCTGATCTTTCTGCTGCCCCGCCAAGTCTATAGCATTCCTCTACACATTCATTACCTATAATACATCTCTGCACTTAGCAAAATACTTCCATCTGCACTTCTATTTTAGTTAACAGTTGATCTGACTATTCTCTCATCATTGATTTAATTTTCTTATTTCAGCAATTTGAGGGGTTTTCTGTATAGTTGTCTAATGTTGGTGGGGCATATTATTCTGTTTTAATGTTACTCCTGAATAACTATGATAAATATTATATTTATATTATATGTATTTTTAACAAAGCTGAGAGATTTTATTTACATAAATCCAAAGTGTAGGAATATAAGTGAAATAATTTATTGACACATGGTGGCGTAGCAGGAAGGTTGCAATGCTGTGAACCAAGTGGTTCTGAGTTCAAATCCTTGGTGAGGACATGTTGAATAATCATAACTGTATAAATAAACCTACACAATATAATAATGTGTGTCAAATATGTATGTTGAAAACACTGTTTGTGTGTGTATCCTAACAACTCATTTTTGTTTGCAGGGCATCACCTGTGAAATCTAGTGAAAAATATTCACACGTGAAGTGTTCAAAAAACACATGGTTTCACATGATTTCACGTGGAATTTCACACAGTGCTTGCCATTCCATGTTTGTAGATTCGGCTTCAACAGAGCGTGTGGTATTTATCTCCAACGTAAAAGGGGTTTATGTTTCAAGCACACTGAGACACCCAGAGCTGTACAGCAGGCTGCTCTCCTGTCTTTGTTTAAACGTTTAAATGTTGCAAAGACATTGCTTCTTGTCTCAAAACTGTGTTGTGAAATCCAATAGTTCAAGAGGTATAACTGAAAGAGTCAATGGCACATTTCGATGGTGTTTCAATGAAGTCAACCTTTTTGAAGACATTTTAAATAATAGCCTATTACAGGGAGGAACAACTCCAGTACTCGGGGGCCTGATTGGTGTCACATTCGCCCTAGCCCCAGCTATTACACCCAAATAATCAACAGTAATCATGGTCTTGTCGTCATCCGAATACAATTAGTATAATCAGGTGTTATGTCTAGCATTGGGGCAAAGTTGTGACACCTGTAAGGCTCCTGAAGACATACCCATTCCCCAAGCCACATGACTCAGATTTGTATGCGTAATATACTCAAAAGCTATAATTATGCTCCAGAAGACAGTAAATAGTCCTGATTGTCAAGAATGTCTGTGGTAGGTATCCTGTGGACTGTAATGTTTATAGATATTTCAATAACCCTTTATTTTAAAGCCCAACATTTACCAGGTAGTGACTTTACTTAAATCAGGTAGTTACATAAATCAGTAATTGCCTAATAATTGCATAGTAATTACACGATTTGTTTGAGATTTATTGACACAAGCGTAACTATGCACCATTTTGTACTGCGTGGTTACCAATTAAATTATTTGAGGTAAGTACCAGAAAGTAGACCAACAAAGAGGTGTAATGGGTTCGCACTAAAAAATATATCGCATAAAGCTTACTTCATTATTCAATGTTTTAATTGTTTACTGCATCAGGGATAGCGTACACAGACGTTTCGGCTTTACAGCCTTTGTTTGTCTGAATTTGAGGGTTTTACGCGCCAGCCAAGCTTTTGGGAGAGCGCGATGGTTCTCTTTTGATTAAGTATCTGAAAGTATCCATTGTTCCCACATAGTTTCTTAGTTACTTTTAAATACTAGGTACAATACAGTACCAGCTTAAACCAGGATTTCAAATAATTGTACTGGTATTCTCCTTCACTATGCATTGTATTATTGACCTCAGTGTCAAGTACTCATGAACATGAACATCTAACCCTGAAATTTCTGCACCCGATCTATTCAACCCATGGCAATGTTTCCTCTTCCAGTCTCACCCAATCAGGGGCCTCGAAGTGAATGGCATTTCCCTTGTCGGGTAAGTGGACATTGATAACCGGAAGGCAGTCTTAAACTGTTGGAGGCAATTTGTTGGAGTGACAGTTGCAACAATCAGTGTGTGCAGTCTCAGTAATTTGTGAGTCATTAATCTGGTTTAGCCAATCCTCTCCCATTTAGATGACGGCTTGTGTTCATATGTTGATCATATCAGCAGGCATGGCAGGATATGTGTCATACCCTACAATCTTAGAGAAAAGGGTTCCAAAAGGGTTCTTTGGCTGTACCCATAGAATAACCCTTTTTGATTCCAGGTAGAACCCTTTTTGGTTCCAGGGAGAACACTTTTGGGTTCTACATGGAACCCAAAAGGGTTCTACCTGCAACCAAAAAGGGAACTTCAAAGGGTTATTCTATGGGGACAGCCGAAGAACCCTTTAAGGTTCTAGAAAGCTCCTTTTTTGCTAGGAGTGCAGGGGGACGGAGTTAAACCATCTAATGAACTGTGTACACGTTTACTATGGACGTTCTTGGTAGCGCTGCAGTATATGTACGACCCGTGTAATTATTTGAGGTATGAAAAAATCGGACAAACTATTCCTTTAAATGTGCCATTAAATTATATTATCCCAGTATCTTTACATCTTAGTGCACCTTTCTTGAATGAAAATGGATTGATCTGCAGTATGCCGCTTAGGAGACCATGCCCATAGTATTGCTCAGTATGTGCAATATTTAAAATGTACATACCTTGATCAAAATAGAACGTTTTCCTCAGTAGAAAATATACATTCAGTGAGCTTAAAATATTGCAGACCCTCAAACCTTGTGCTTCTCTTTATATCCTAACAGTGCTTAATAAATATTAACCTGGTCAAGGACCTTTATAATTGGGTGAATGTGGTCCTAGGGTGCACGTAAGCTTGACATGTTCAAACAGACAGAGCTCTGGCAAACAGCCCACCCAGAAATACAACGCATCAGACAGCCCTATTCTCCTCCAAAGGGCAACTGTCACAAAGCACACAACACCAACTCATCATTTGTCTCTTGTGTTTCTCCTCTCGTCCCGTTCATCTTTTTCTATTAGAGGTCTATCAAACCCGTAATGACAACATATCATGATGTGTATCACATATCTATCCACTATACACCCAGGAGGGCGCTCTGGTGCAGGCGAGGTATCGGTTAATAACAGCATTAGTGTCAGCCGATGCCACCATGGCAAAGGGAAAGACATTAACATGATAGCCAAACCGGCTCCGCGCGTGCACGTTGATTTTGTCTATCCCCACCAGACACGTTCATGACACGCAGGTTAAAATACCTAAACCAACTGTGAACTATATTAATTTGGGGACAGGTTGAAACACATATGAAACATTCATGGGCATTTGGCTATCTTGCTGTTGCTAGCTAATTTGTCCTGGGTTGTTATTTTACCTGAAATGCATAAGGTCCTTTTTTTACTGGATCTTTGCATTATTTTTACCCATTTTGAGTCACATAAAATGGTGTGTTCTTTAATCAAAAAAATTAATCCACAGATAAAAGTGGAAACCTAGTTCGTTTTTAGTTAGTTTTCTTTGATTAATCTCTCCTCGTTCCGCGTTCTTCTTCTTCTGTGGATTTTAATGGCAGTTGGCAACCAACTTTAAGGTGCATTACCGCCACCAACTGGACTGGAGTGTGGACCTCGTTCATCTTTCATTCACCCACGTGGGTATATGCTCGTAAAAACCAATTAGTAGATGGGAGAGGCGGGACTTTAACACCTGTGCACGCAATGCAGCTGGTTTGGTCAGCATGTATAGTGATGCACTTTATTCAGATCAGGTCCCATTAAGAGGCCCACAGCATCTCTCCCGGTCCGCCCAGCAACTGGCGACTCACCTCCGCAGACACCCGTATTAATCTCGGCCAGGCTTCAGCTCCACCCGGGATTTCACCCCAGCACTGGCCTACACACCTTAAACACAGGGGTAGGGGGGGATGGAAAGAGGGAGACAGGCACAGCCAAATCTGGAAAAAGTGGTAGGGAAAGGGGGAGAAAAGAACAGCCAACCAGGGAGGGGGGAGACAAATACAGGCACAGCCAGGAGTGGGGGATAGATGCACAGATAACTGGGGGAGTGGGGGATAGATGCACAGACAACTGGGGGAGTGGGGATAGGGGGGTGTAGCCTTGCCATGATGCAGGGCTACACCTGTGTTCTGGGTAGAGAGCCATTCTCTGTTAAGATGATGCATGAAGGGTCATTATTAAATTGCAGAGGCTTTTGGGCATGGAATTTTGAAAAAAATGAATGAAAATGTTCTGTAAGTTTTATTTATTTAAATGTATTTGGGTACTTCTTCCCATTCTAAAGCAACTATACTGAACAAAAATATAAACGCAACATGCAACAATTTCAAAGATTTTACTGAGTTACAGTTCATACAGTGAGGGAAAAAAGTATTTGATCCCCTGCTGATTTTGTACGTTTGCCCACTGACAAAGAAATGATCAGTGTATAATTTTAATGGTAGGTTTATTTGAACAGAGACAGAATAACAACAAAATCCAGAAAAACGCATGTCAAAAATGTTATAAATTGATTTGCATTTTAATGAGGGAAATAAGTATTTGACCCCCTCTCAATCAGAAAGATTTCTGGCTCCCAGGTGTCTTTTATACAGGTAACGAGCTGAGATTAGGAGCACACTCTTAAAGGAAGTGCTCCTAATCTCATCTTGTTACCTGTATAAAAGACACCTGTCCACAGAAGCAATCAATCAATCAGATTCCAAACTCTCCACCATGGCCAAGACCAAAGAGCTCTCCAAGGATGTCAGGGACAAGATTGTAGACCTACACAAGGCTGGAATGGGCTACAAGACCATCGCCTAGCAGCTTGATGTGAAGGTGACAACAGTTGGTGCGATTATTCGCAAATGGAAGAAACACAAAAGAACTGTCAATCTCCCTCGGCCTGGGGCTCCATGCAAGATCTCACCTCGTGGAGTTGCAATGATCATGAGAATGGTGAGGAATCAGCCCAGAACTACACGGGAGGATCTTGTCAATGATCTCAAGGCAGCTGGGACCATAGTCACCAAGAAAACAATTGGTAACACACTACGCCGTGAAGGACTGAAATCCTGCAGCGCCCGCAAGGTCCCCCTGCTCAAGAAAACACATATACAGGGCCGTCTGAAGTTTGCCAATGAACATCTGAATGATTCAGAGGAGAACTGGGTGAAAGTGTTGTGGTCAGATGAGACCAAAATCGAGCTCTTTGGCATCAACTCAACTCGCCGTGTTTGGAGGAGGAGGAATGCTGCTTATGACCCCAAGAACACCATCCCCACCGTCAAACATGGAGGTGGAAACATTATGCTTTGGGCGTGTTTTTCTGCTAAGGGGACAGGACAACTTCACCGCATCAAAGGGACGATGGATGGGGTCATGTACCGTCAAATCTTGGGTGAGAACCTCTTTCCCTCAGCCAGGGCATTGAAAATGGGTCGTGGATGGGTATTCCAGCATGACAATGACCCAAAACACACGGCCAAGTCAACAAAGGAGTGGCTCAAGAAGAAGCACATTAAGGTCCTGGAGTGGCCTAGCCAGTCTCCAGACCTTAATCCCATAGAAAATCTGTGGAGGGAGCTGAAGGTTCGAGTTGCCAAATGTCAGCCTCGAAACCTTAATGACTTGGAGAAGATCTGCAAAGAGGAGTGGGACAAAATCCCTCCCGAGATGTGTGCAAACCTGGTGGCCAACTACAAGAAACTTCTGACCTCTGTGATTGCCAACAAGGGTTTTGCCACCAAGTACTAAGTCATGTTTTGCAGAGGGGTCAAATACTTATTTCCCTCATTGAAATGCAAATCAATTTATACCATTTTTGTCATGCGTTTTTCTGGATTGTTTAGTTGTTATTCTGTCACTCACTGTTCAAATAAACCTACCATTAAAATTATAGACTGATCATGTCTTTGTCAGTGGGCAAACGTACAAAATCAGCAGGGGATCAAATACTTTTTTCCCTCGCTGTATAAGGAAATCAGTCAATTGAAATAAATTAATTAGGCCCTAATCTATGGATTTCACATGACTGCGAATACAGATATGCATCTGTTGGTCACAGATACCTTTAAAAAAAGGTAGGGGTGTGGATCAGAAAACCAGTCAGTATCTGGTGTGACCACCATTTGCCTCATGCAGCGCGACACATCTCCTTCGTATAGAATGTTGTCCTACTCCTCTTCAATGGCTGTGCGAAGTTGCTGGATATTGGCAGGAACTGGAACACGCTGTCGTACATCTCGATCCAGAGCATCCCAAACATGCTCAATTGGTGACATGTCTGGTAAGAATGCAGACCATGGAAGAACTGGGACATTTTCAGCTTCCAGGAATTGTGTACAGATCCTTGTGACATGTGGCCGTGCATTATCATGCTGAAACATGAGGTGATGGCGGCAGATGAATGGCACGGTATCTCTGTGCACTCAAATTGCCATTGCTAAAATGCAATTGTGTTCATTGTCCACAACTTATGCCTGCCCATACCATAAACCCTCCGCCACCATGGGGCACTCTGTTCACAACGTTGGCATCAGCAAACCGCTCGCCCACACAATGCCATACACGTGGTCTGCGGTTGTGAGGCCGGTTGGACGTACTGCCAAATTCTCTAAAACAACAATTCTCTGGCAACAGCTCTGGTGGACATTCCTGCAGTCAGCATGCCAATTGCACGCTCCCTCAAAACTTGAGACATCTGTGGCATTGTGTTGTGTGACAAAACTACACATTTTAGAGTAGCCTTTTATTGTTCCCAGCACAAGGTGCACCTGTGTAATGATCATGTTGTTTAATCAGCTTCTTCATATGCCACACCTGTCAGGTGGATGGATTATCTTGGCAAAGGAGAAATGGTCTGTGATTTTTTATTTCAGCTCATGATACATGGGACCAACACTTTACATGTTGCGGTTATATGTTTGTTCAGTGTATTTAATGACGTTTAGAGGCATTGGGGAGATGTGTTGACGCATGTCCCATGTGGCTCAACTAGGATCAACTCAAAGCTCAGCGCAAACCAGAACAGATAGCAGTCAGGGGGAAGTATGAGGGGAAGGGATGTTCATTTGTGTTCTCTAGAGCTAACTCTTTGTGACTGAAATAGGTAAAGATCCTTTATTCTATGTATTAAACAAACATAGGAATAGTTTTGTTTGCATTGAAAACACTGGCTGCCTGAGTTGGAGTCTTCTTTGCAGACTGATAGCCCTTACGGAAAAACCACATGAATTTCAAGTGATTTTATGTGACGTTAATGTGATAAAATGTAACATGTAAAAGCAACGTGATAACATTAAACTATACATGTGAAAACATTTGAGCACATGTGATAGTGCTTATTCAATTTTCACGTGAACGTTTTTCACATGTGAGAGTTTGATTTTCACATGTGAGGTGAAAACATGTCATTCTCCTCACATGTGAAAAGGTGGTGTTAACATGTGAACTCTATTGAATAAATGTGAACATATAACGTTTTTTTTGGTAAGGGAAATACTGAAATGGGATGGGGGTTTAAAAGCTGGAATCCTTCGTTGCTACATCCATTTTTGGACATAAATTAATGATATATACCCATTTGATTCTTGAAGAATCTAACTTATAAATGACTTATGAGCTTAGTTCAACTGTCATACCCAATCAGAATCCAAAATACAAGCTTGTTTTACTTCAATGTTTGTAAACAATGTAAACAAACAAATAGTTTTAACCATGTTTTTAGGCTATCATGGATGGTCAGTCCTGCATCCATTGCTCTGTCTATGAATTTGAGAGTGGTTACATTTTCTCCAGGCCCATCCCTCCACTTTTCACCAAAACACAGGCGCGGTGACCACATTAATAAGATAAGTGTTATGCTGTTGTGTATAAAAAAAAAGTGTGAAAATCTTTAATAGTGTAAAGATATTTAATTAATGACAATATGATTACATTTGACATGATCACTTAGTACTGACTTTTCAATATGACCCCACCTAGGATTTGAACTCACAACCTCTGGACTTGGGGTACGCTGATCGTTCTGCTGCAACACAATGTCTGTAGCATTCTCAGAAGTCCCCTACACATTCATTACCTATAATACATCTCTGTACTTAGCAAAAGTGCTGCTACACCATACAGTATATACACAAGTATGTGGACACTCCTTCAAATGAGTGGATTCGACTATTTCCGCCACATCCATTGCTGACAGGTGTATAAAATCAAGCACACAGCCATGCAATCTCCATAGACAAACATTGGCAGTAGAATGGCCTTACTGAAGAGCTCAGTGACTTTCAACGTGGCACCGTCATAGGATGCCACCTTTCCAACAAGTCAGTTCGTCAAATTTCTGCCCTGCTAGAGCTACCCCGGTCAACTGTAATTGTTGTTATTGTGAAGTGGAAACGTCTAGGAGCAACAACGGCTCAACCGCGAAGTGGTAGGCCACACAAGGTCTCAGAACAAGACCGCCGAGTACTGAAGTGCGTAGCGTGTAAAAATCGTCTGTCCTCGGTTGCAACACTCACTACTGAGTTCCAAACTGCCTCTGGAAGCAACGTCAGCACAATAACTGTTCATCGGGAGCTTCATGAAATGGGTTTCCATGGCCGAGGAGCCGCACACAAGCCTAAGATCACCATGTGCAATGCCAAGCGTCGGCTGGAGTGGTGTAAAGCTCACCGCCATTGGATTCTGGAGCAGTGGAAAAGTGTTCTCTGGAGTGATGAATCACACTTCACCATCTGGCAGTCCAACGGACGAATCTGGGTTTGGCGGATGCCAGGAGAACGCTACCTGTCCCAATGCATAGTGCCAACTGTAAAGTTTGGTGGAGGAGGAATAATGGTCTGGGACTGTTTTTCATGGTTCAGTCTAGGTCCCTTGTTCCAGTGAAGGGAAATCTTAACAATGACATTGTAGACGATTCTGTGCTTCCAACTTTGTGGCAACAGTGTGGGGAAGGCCCTTTCCTGGCACAAAGCGAGGTCCATATAGAAATGGTTTGTCGAGATCGGTGTGGAAGAACTTGACTGGCCTGCACAGGGCCCTGACCTCAACCACATCGAACACCTTTGTAATGAATTGGAAAGCCAACTGCGAGCCAGGCTTAATCGCCCAACATCAGTTCCCGACCTCACTAATGCTCTTGTGGCTGAATGGAAGCAAGCCCCCCAGCAGTGTTCCAACGGCCAGTGTAAAACCTTCCCAGAAGAGTGGAGGCTGTTAAAGCAGCAAAAGGGGGGATCCACTCCATATTTAATGCCCATGATTTTGGAATGAGAGGTTCGACAAGCAGGTGTCCAAATACTTTTGGTCATGTAGTTTAAATCCCAGGTGAGGACATGTTGAATAATAATTACTGTATAAATAAACATACACAATGTAATCATGTATGTCAAAGTGTGTCAAATATGTAAGTGGAAAACACTGTGGCTATTTCGTGACATTCCGAGGACATCCTAACAACTTTTTGCATTTTGCAGTGCACCATTTGAAAAATTATATTCACATGTGAAACTTAATGTGAATTATCATCACATTTCAAGTGTTCCAAAACCACACGGTTTCACATGATTTCACCTGTGAAAGGTTATGTGATCACTTGTAAAAATCCACGTGAAACTTCATGTGAATTATCATCACATGTGACGTGTTCCAAAACCACATGGTTTCACATGATTTCACATGTGAAATAAAATTTTGCATATGTAAAATGTGAACATTTGAAATCATGTTGTTTTTCCGTAAGGGACAGCCAATACTATGTCTGCAGCAGGGTTGGGGTCAATTCCATTTAAATTCGGTCAATTTAGAAAGTAACCTGACATTCAAATACCAATGAAATGACTGAACTGGATTGGAACTGATCCGAACCGCAATCTTGGCAACACATAACCAAATATTATGTGAGCGGTGCAGCTACTTGATCAAGTTCTGGACATGAGGAAGTGATGTTTGGACTAGTGCTAGAGATCGGCAGTTGTTAAGTCCCTTTGAAAGCCTCTGACAAAGGCCCTCCTCTTCTGAAAATTCCAAATATTTCAGCTGTAGCGGGATTTCTCTGCGAAATCATGATTCATCCAACTATAACAGTGGTTTAAATCCAGCTCACCAGACTTTGCTCATATCCCAGGGTAATGATTATAGACTGACAGACACAAGAGACTACTCCAAAATGTGGTCTGCAGTCATGTTACATCTCACAGGCCTGGCAGCTTGTAAAATCACTGAATGTTGTAACAGTCATCTATAAGCATTAATAGGTGACAGTCAGCCACACGCTCAGACAGGCCTTGAGCTCACACTTGTCTACAGGTGGACATTGGGTTCATGTAGACATAGGTTCATATCTCAGCCTACTTACCATTCTACAGCTGCACTATCGAGAGAATCCTGACTAGTTGCATCACCTCTTTGGATGGCAACTGCTCGGAATCCAACAGCAAGGCACTACAGAGTGCGTACGGCCCAGTACATCACTGGGGCCAAGCTTCCTGCCATCCAGGAACTCTATACCAGGCAGTGTCAGAGGAAGGCCTTAAAAATTGGCAAAGACTCCAACCACCCTAGTCATAGAATGTTCTCTCTGCAACCGCATGGCAAGCAGTACCGGAGCATCAAGTCTAGGTCCAAAAGGCTCCTTAACAGCTTCTACCCTCAAGCCATAAGACTGCTAAACAGTTACTCAAATTGCTACCTGGACTATTTCCATTGACCCCCTTTTTCACGCTGCTGCTACTCGCTGTTTATTACCTTACTTTAAAGAAAAATCTGAATTGTTGGTTAAGGGCTTGTAAGTAAGCATTTCACAGTAAGGTCTACACCTGTTGTATTCAGCACGTGACAAATAACATTTGATTTGATTAATTGACCGCTGGCATGATGCAAGCAGGCCATGATTACCTGTAGCATTTTTACTCAACCTAGATACAGTATATTACTGCATTACAAGACAAAAAAGACAAAGTAGTAATCTGTATAGTAATAACTAATAGGAAGTAGTAATCCATCACATGATTGAAAAGTGTTGTGGAAACCTAAGACTGCAACACTAAGAAATGTTGGCATACAAAGCTAAGTTAATGTTATGCTTAGCTTTGTATGTTAACAGATGGGGTGCCACAGAGTAATAGAAAACCCGCTCTAGTCAGAGCTAGCTACGTGATTTAGCAATCGAGGAATGGCTTAACCTCACATTGTTTGTTGCCCGGCCGCTGCGGAGCATGCAAGGACAAGCAAGATTCTGAGCCAGAAAGACATGGAATGGGTGTCACAGAATTGGAAGCTAGCATCATCAAAAGTAGTTGCCATGGAAATTCAAATCTTTTTACATCCAGCTCCTTTTTTCCAGGAAAAGATGAGCTCACGGTTGTGTTACTAACAGCTGTCTTGTCTAAGTGGTATTTTAACAGGTTTTCACCATATATAATTCACCAGATATACAGTAAGTTCAAACTCATGTATTGATGTTGAAGCCGACTTATTTTTACATCATATGTACACTTTTGAGAACCTTTTATTTGGATCATTTGATTTGATTTGGGTCAAGGAACAGTTTTAGTTTCATTACCATATCTGTGTATAATCTGAATTCTATGTCATGCAGCAGCAATACAGTTTGTGCCCTTCAATATCATGATCAAAAGTGAATTATGTGAATAGGGTTCTATCTTGAACATTACTGCAAACACCATTAATATTTCTTATGTGTGCATGGTAATAGGAACTTTTCGATCACCATAATTAATGCCTGGCTCATTTGTATTCAAAATATGCGGGATGGATCCACAGAAGAAGCCTGCACAGCATTCATAAAGAAAGCATGAGATATGCGTTACCCAAATGTTGTTTTGAATTTCATCAGATTGTTTTAGGACGGTAGCAGCAACCTAAAAGGATATAATATTTTATTGCAATGTACATGTATTGTGAATATCATGGATATAATTTAACTGATTTAATATATCCTCGCTGCATGTTGGATTTGATATACCTATATCTTTCAGAGATCACACCAGCCAATTGATACTAATAACTATACCATATTTTTATTTGATATGATATCCTATAGAGGGGCTTCAAATAGACTGACAGTTGGAATATAAAGGAATGTATTTGTATGAATTCTTCAGTAGCCTACAGAGACAATACTGTGAGTAATAATAGGGTTCACTTCTTAGTGTTTCTCCCTCACACTCCCTCTCGTCGCCCTCTCTGCAGAATCGTCATTCACAGAGGCTAGCTTGCAGGGGAATAGATCACAAGAGATCTCTTTCGGTTCCTTGAAGTCACGCACCACCATATAATTAAATATTAGAGTGCACCACCACATAAAAACAAGGAACGCCGACCGTGAGCTGACGACACGAGTGCGAACGTGCTCGGAGTGGGTTCTTGGTTCGGTGGTCCCGCGGGGTGCTTAGTTTAGCAATTCAGGGCAGGTATTTTTAGAAGGCAGCAGCATTGCACTTCACACGGCAGCGTGTTCTGCCTTGGAGCATCTAAAGAGGTCTCATTTCATAGCAAAGCGCTCTTCTAACAGATACCGATGAAGACGTTTTTCCATGGTGCGCGGCTGAGGAATCCTTAATCAGATGCAACAGCCGTGAAAAAACCTCCCCACATCTTGTTATGCCCTTAAGAATGATGTGAGAAAGAGCGAGGGGATGGAGAGATTGAAAAGAGAGGTGTAAAGGTAGCAGGCTAGCAGCCTTAGTACCAGACACAGGTCCTATGAGGTTGGAAGAGGGGATGTTATTGTAGAAAGGCCCACTGATCGTGCCCAGAGTAGGGTACTGCTTTACATTTTATGGTGAGGGCATTAGAAATTCGTAAGGGTTTCAAGGGAGAACTTGTTGTTCTAAGCATGCCATGTCGACCCCTCTACTGTACAAACAAGAAACGCATCTTTGGTATCTGCCCATGCAAACCCACAGGCTTGCATAGTTATGCTTTTGACACACACACACACTCTCTCTCTCTCTCTCTCTCTCTCTTTTATTCAGACTAACACAGACATCCACACACCCACACAAACTGCATGCATAGCTGCCGAGGGCTGCAGTGCTGACCTCCTGTCCCCCTGCTCCCTCTCCTGTGCTCCTGGCAGTGCCGAGGCTGTGGCGTGACTGTGATTGATCTCCTAGGGTGCAGGTGATCCGTGGCAGATTCAAACGCCCGGGCACCCCCAGAGCCCAGGGAATTAGTGCTGCTTCCCTCCCTCTACCTCTCTCTCTCTCTCTGCGTCTCCCTCTTTCATCCTCTCTGTATCTATTTATCTTTCTCTCACTATCTATCTCTTTGACTCCCGCTTGCTTCCTCTCTCTCTTCCTCTCTCTCTTTCCATCTCTCTCAAGCGAGATGATTATGACAAAGTGCTTTTCCTCTCTATTCTGAGTTCATCTAAGAGAGAGACCGGTGTCTGAGGGGGAAAATAATAATGTTTGTAATAAAACTTACCTAAGGGGAATGGAACTTGTAGAATGATCCTACACTTAATCATCTCACAAAAGTTACCCACAGTTAATTTGAGAGGAAAAGAGTGAGTTGGATGAGTTGACAATGTATTGATCATTGCAAAATCACAGTTGCCATATTTTGGATGGGGTAGGAGTCAATATTAGGAACAGCGTTATAGTTTCCAACACATCCATTTGACAATACAACTTATCTTGTAGACTTTAATTACACATATCCTCTAAAATCTTTGTGACTGTGCGTTATTATAATAATGATGTTAATTTGTGATATTTTTGACAACTCCTTCAGTTCTCCTTTCAGTCAAAGTAGTGTGAGTCTTTGAGATTCATACGTTATGATCTAACAATTACTTCAGCAACATTTAAACATTACAAAGAGATCAGTCACTGCATAGTTAACATTCCAAGGAAGTCATTTAGATGCCAGAGGTCTCTCTTTACTCAGTAAACTGGAGAGACACCTTTCAGACTCCTGAGGGAATCCTTGTAGACTCTCAACATGATAGCATTGACTGGGGAGGCCACTGAGTCAACCATGTAGACTTAATAACCAAGTGGAATTGACCTTGTGAATTAGTAGACAGAGGGAAAGTTTCATTGTCGACAGAAATCTCCACCTTTGACAAGTGCAAGTCTTAATGACTCAGGGAAATGTTTGAAGTGGGAGGGAGCTCAGCATTAATCAAGCACTCGCCTGCTCTCCTAAAATCGTTGACGAGCCTCCCCACTGATGTTCAATAGGTCACAATGCCCTCCAATGTAATTTTTCACTGGCAGAGCTCCCCATGACGCTGGCTATTTGTTTTAATACAATTTAATTGGAAATGTACTGAGGGGACATGTCTTGCTGTTGAGGCATATTCCTACGCGGATCATGTTTATTAGAGCACATAACAGAAACGTTTAGAAATGTTTTGCAACGGAAAACAAAACTGAGCGTTTCATATTGGACAAGTCCAGGTTGTCCCCTCCCTTCCGGTTTCAGTCCGTTTCCCTCCATTTGGTGCTGAATGAACACTTCCCTTATTTCAGGTTGGAGTTTCCGATCAGGGGATGTGAACAAAATGGAAAAGTGGGCTAGAGTCCAATTTGACCCTGTGCCCTGTGTTGCCTCCCTGCTAAGACCTCAGATGATTATGGATTGTACCAGGCGACACAGTGTCAGCACACATCATCTCCCAAACAGTCACCTTTTCATGACAAGCAGGCAGGACTTGGGGAGAATTCCTTATCTGATTAGGATTGTCCAGAGAAGATTTGTCGCCAGATGGTTGCGACAAGCACATCTTGAGTCAGCCATGATATTTGGAAAAATCTGTTATGACCGTGGATGGCAAATGCAGTTGGGTGTTTCTGTTTCTTTGGGTGTTTCTACTCTTTATAATAATTGAAATCATGTAAAATAGACTATGATGAAAGTACCCAGAGGCAATACAGATCTTTTGCCTCTGGGGGTGCAAAATGGGGTCCCCAAAATGTACAGACATATTGTCCAGCAATTACCTAATTGGACAGAAAGGGGCACACCTCCCCACACCATTGAGCAAAATCATACATTGTTTGCCTGAAACTAAGGATTTGTGTGGTTTCATGAGATACAAATTTATTCATATTAAATATACGAAACCTACAGCCAATATTCAAACTAGAATGGAGTGTAAAAAATGTGCCAATAAACTAGAGTATCTCTAATTGTGAAATTGAGGAAAGCACTAAGAAAGCTTGCTGCTAAAATGACTTCTTGATGAATCACCTGACAACACGATGACAGTAGTACTTGGGGCAAACAGTTTAACATGTTCATGATCAAATTATATCTAATTTAGATTGGAGACCATGTTGTGCATTATAGATCCTTTTGACATTTGTCTGTATCTCAACCAATCAATCATTACATCAACATGTTCCAATTGGGTTTGTCTTGGTATGAAATAGATGTGCTTCAATAAGGAGGATTAAACTACCACTAATGTTTGATGTTTGAGTCACCATTGTTATGTTCATTAAGTGGAGGGACTACCTGGATTTGTTCCAATAATAATCACTCATGTTCGCTTTCTGTTGCGAAACATTTCAAAATGTTTTCTGTGGCATATCCTAATGAACACAACCCAGGTTCTTTATCAAAGATGATTTTAGACTTGTGCAGTTGAGAGCGACTTCTGGTCAGACATTGATGTGTCGGGGGATGATGGGATTCCATTGGTCCTAACAAGAAGAGGAGTAACTGGTTCAAATAGCAACCACTATTCCTTACTTCAGTCTTTTTATATTAGATCAATGTGACTGCTTACTAAATCTAGTCACAAAGGTTAGATTTTCCATTGAGGAATGTTTTATGTCCTATATCACCTTCAAGTCCTACATCATTGGAAATGATGGACCTACCTCCAAAATAATATTATTTTATTCCTGGACTGCGTCACAAATGGCACCATATTCCCTATATAGTGCACTACTTCTGAACAGAGCCCTATGGGCTCATTTCAAAAGTAGTGCACCATAAAGGGAATATGGTGCCATTTAGGACGCATGCCTGGTTTTCATTGTCACACTGATTAGATTTCTGAGTCGAAGCCCATCCCTTGACACTGACACATGGCATCCGATGAATAATCTTGTATACCTTCAATGTAATGTCCATTCTCTCCCAGTTAGAAATCTGCTGAGGAGGCACGTGCGCTATTGAAAGGTGCTCCACAAATGTTCGCTTGATTGATTCTTTAATTTATTGTCTGAAGACAAAATGTGATAGCCATTAGCTGACTCACAAGGCCCCAGCAGAAGCCGTGTTTTGTGTGGAGGACAAACGCTAGCTCTCACACGCTCTCTCTCTCTCCCCGCTACAAAGCCCCAAAAGTGACAGCTGATTAATGGCAGTTATGGCGTCTGTAGTGAGAGTCAATGGGCAGAACTGGCAGGTATGTAGAGAAAGGCTTTTTCTCTCTTGAGGGACATTTCCAGAAGAGGTGCATTCCAGAAAAACAGGCCCTGTTCGAAGGTGTTAAGATTTCATCCTTTCTTCCTCCCTTGGAGGAATTTGCCGATCTGCCATGGCTGGATTGGTGAAAGATGTGACCGATGGTTAGTGACATTTATCGATTTGTGTTAAGTCAGTGAATACCAGCACTGCCCCCAGTTTCTGCTGTAACGTCAATCTCCTCTTCTCTGAACTCTGCAAGGCTCTCCAAAGGATTTCACTAGGAGTTTATTTTTGCAATAATGCGAAGATATTTTATGTCCAAAACCCGAATCCCAATTTAGTGGTGGTTTTTACATGGGTTATACAGCTATTGTTGTGTAACCTATGATTGTACAAAGTTGTTACCAGGAGAATGTCTAAAGGCCTGAAGCTTGTCTAAGAACAGACAACTGTGTATTTTGAAAAACTATATCTAAATGTCGTATTTTTTGATGATGATGATTCTACTGTTTTGGAAAAGAGTATTGGGATCCCTTTCTGGGCAAAGACCCAACTTAGTGGAGATTCTCATGCAATTGTTGATCTTAAGGATAAGTGTCTACTGTGAAGACTCCTGTGTTCTCTATCAGGCCTTATTGACGCATCTATTGCAGGAGATTGATGGCGTTGTGAGCTCAGATTGAGCTGTAGTCTGTTCTGCACTAAGCTTGGCAAGCAAGGCTAGGAACTGTCTAGCTAATGTAGAAGCTATCCATGGACCTGACTGACTGGCTTAGACCTATATGGTGCTGAATGAACAGCAGGGGAGGTAGGAGCTGTCCATGGTTCTGAAAGACGAGTGGGCCTAATGGAAAGCAGGATTTTGACCACATGTTCAATAATTTGGCTGCCACAACCTGCCACACATCTACCAAATAGAAACAAAGCATTTACTGGGTACATCAATGTAACTTGTAGCAAGCAAGAAAGAACCTAGGTCAATTTGAGCTCAATACCCTACCTTTATACAGTGAGAGGGCTTTCGTTGTAAGAGGAGGCCTTGAAAGGTGAGGCAGACTCTTCTTGAGACTGGAACAGGCATATGTACATTGGAATTCTGCCAAAACCAACTTCAAATATGTCATTGTTTGCTGAAATGTCCACTTGCTCTTCAAAATTCCTAAGTCTGCATTCTATTCTGATATTGTTGAACTATTACTTTGGAAAACATAAATAGCTTATTCTTTATCTTTTTTTGGCATGCCTGGACATTTTTCCCTTGTTAATCTTTCATATATTTTTGGCAGCTTTTTCTTTTTGAACTTGTGTGTGGATTGTAGCAGCTATCTTCAGTTTATTTTGCATGAAATCACAGGGTTCAAATAGGAATAGCAGGTTACTTAGTATGCTGATTTCACATGGTTCACAACCAAATATGAAATAGCCAAAGAGACAACAGTATAATTAAACACTTGAATAGAAACATGCTTTAGAGAAGTATATGCTTTGATCAAATCATATAGGCCTATAGGCTAATTCTGATACAGTGGGAGAAAAAAGTATTTAATCAGCCACCAATTGTGCAAGTTCTCCAACTTAAAAAGATGAGAGAGGCCTGTAATTTTCATCATAGGTACACGTCAACTATGACAGACAAAATTAGAAGAAAAAATTCCAGAAAATCACATTTATAATGAATTTATTTGCAAATTATGGTGGAAAATAAGTATTTGGTCAATAACAAAAGTTTCTCAATACTTTGTTATATACCCTTTGTTGGCAATGACACAGGTCAAACGTTTTCTGTAAGTCTTCACAAGGTTTTCACACACTGTTGCTGGTATTTTGGCCCATTCCTCCATGCAGATCTCCTCTAGAGCAGTGATGTTTTGGGGCTGTTGCTGGGCAACACAGACTTTCAACTCCCTCCAAAGATTTTCTATGGGGTTGAGATCTGGAGACTGGCTAGGCCACTCCAGGACCTTGAAATGCTTCTTACGAAGCCACTCCTTCGTTGCCCGGGCGGTGTGTTTGGGGTCATTGTCATGCTGAAAGACCCAGCCACGTTTAATCTTCAATGCCCTTGCTGATGGAAGGAGGTTTTCACTCAAAATCTCACGATACATGGCCCCATTCATTCTTTCCTTTACACGGATCATTCGTCCTGGTCCCTTTGCAGAAAAACAGCCCCAAAGCATGATGTTTCCACCCCCATGCTTCACAGTAGGTATGGTGTTCTTTGGATGCAACTCAGCATTCTTTGTCCTCCAAACACGACGAGTTGAGTTTTTACAAAAAAGTTATATTTTGGTTTCATCTGACCATATGACATTCTCCCAATCCTCTTCTGGATCATCCAAATGCACTCTAGCAAACTTCAGACGGGCCTGGACATGTACTGGCTTAAGCAGGCGGACACGTCTGGCACTGCAGGATTTGAGTCCCTGGCGGCGTAGTGTGTTACTGATGGTAGGCTTTGTTACTTTGGTCCCAGCTCTCTGCAGGTCATTCACTAGGTCCCCCTGTGTGGTTCTGGGATTTTTGCTCACCGTTCTTGTGATCATTTTGACCCCACGGGGTGAGATCTTGCGTGGAGCCCCAGATCGAGGGAGATTATCAGTGGTCTTGTATGTCTTCCATTTCCTAATAATTGCTCCCACAGTTGATTTCTTCAAACCAAGCGGCTTACCTATTGCAGATTCAGTCTTCCCAGCCTGGTGCAGGTCTACAATTTTGTTTCTGGTGTCCTTTGACAGCTCTTTGGTCTTGGCCATAGTGGAGTTTGGAGTGTGACTGTTTGAGGTTGTGGACAGGTGTCTTTTATACTGATAACAAGTTCAAACAGGTGCCATTAATACAGGTAACGAGTGGAGGACAGAGGAGCCTCTTAAAGAAGAAGTTACAGGTCTGTGAGAGCCAGAAATCTTGCTTGTTTGTAGGTGACCAAATACTTATTTTCCACCATAATTTGCAAATAAATTCATTAAAAATCCTACAATGTGATTTTCTGGATTTGGCTGGGTCTTTCAGCATGACAATGATCCCAAACACATCGCCCGGGCAACGAAGGAGTGGCTTCGTAAGAAGCATTTCAAGGTCCTGGAGTGGCCTAGCCAGTCTCCAGACCTCAACCCCATAGAATATCTTTGGAGGGAGTTGAAAGTCCGTGTTGCCCAGCAACAGCCCCAAAACATCACTTCTCTAGAGGAGATCTGCATGGAGGAATGGGCCAAAATACCAGCAACAGTGTGTGAAAACCTTGTGAAGACTTACAGAAAACGTTTGACCTGTGTCATTGCCAACAAACGGTATATAACAAAGTATTGAGAAACTTTTGTTATTGACCAAATACTTATATTCCACCATAATTTGCAAATAAATTCATTAAAAATCCTACAATGTGATTTTCTGGAATTCTTTTTCTCAATTTGTCTGTCATAGTTGACCTGTACCTATGATGAAAATTACAGGCCTCTCTCATCTTTTTAAGTGGGAGAACTTGCACAATTGGTGGCTGACTAAATACTTTTCCCCCCCACTGTATATGTACATAGCATATGCCATGTAAGATAGGCTAATCACATTTGGACATTCTTTTTGTATAGCTTAATTTTTTTTATCAGTCTACTGTAGTTTGAATTAAGAAGACATGTCTGTATAGTATATATAGTATGTATGTATAGTCACACTTTGTCGCCCTGATAAAAACTGTAATAACCAAAACGTGCCAGAGTGACCTAGCCTACTTCAATTATTCTATGCAAAACAATATTGTCGTCTTTAATTTTAACCAAATAATGTATCGTGCTTCGTTTGAAGAAAGATATGAGGCTATGATTATGCAGTATTCAAATTGTGATTGTTCGCTTTTATAACTGATCTAAGGGTTTCGTTATTATAGTAATATTACTATCACAGGAAATGGCACAACGTATGGCTCGTTATAGACCACAGAATAGGCGGGGGGCGTAATAGGCGTGTAGTTATAGGCCCTGCCCATAAGAAAATCTAATCTACAAAAGCTGCATGCAATTACATCATTTCGCTCAAATATAGAAGAAATAAACATAAAAAATAGAGGCAGGCTTGTATGTCTCTTTCTCTTCTTGGAAGGGGAGACAGTCATTCATACAACTTTCATCCATATTAATGCAGGAGCATGCTTTTGAAATCAAAGCTGTATTCCACTGGGGACAGGAAATACAAATTAGCTTCTGATTTACGAAATTTGTGCGCAATATTAGTCACATTAAAAAATATATATATTTCATATTGCTTTACCACATTTGATCGTAGACCTATAGGCCTAAATATAAAAAGAATAATGTGCTAAAGCCCACAACGTTCATTCGTTAGCGACATACTTTTTTATTTATCATTAGGGCTCATGCAACGCAAACGCATGTCGCCTGCCACTGCTAATCTCGATTTCATCTAATCGTTTGCACATTAGGATGCTTTATCGGATATATTTAATTTGATACGAGAGACGGAAGGATTTTTTACATTCTAAATACTGTAGCCTGTTTCAATGTTTCTATTTTTCCTAGCCACAGTGGCCAGTCGCTTTGAGATTATACGTTTTTGCCCAGAAAGACAAACAGCAATATGGCCTGCTGCTTTCTCTCCCCTCTCCCCCAAATCAATGAAGTGACTCGATGTGTGTGTGTGTTCGAGTGAATATTAAATGATTGACTGCTTCATCTCGTTTGCTTCAAAGCCATAAATGAACCCAACATCCAAAGACCGTGAGATCTTTTTACCAAAGACACCTGTCAACATCATTGAGCTAGGCCAACATCAGATATGCTGTTTTACACACCACCAATGTACACCTTTTGGCAGCATAATGTAGACTACACATTTTGGAACAAAACTAAAAATAGTAACATGTTAAAATCTGAACCACACACTTATTTTCAAACATGAACTGTTTTATTTCATATTCTTCGTACTTTTAGCAATCAGATTTTTTATATAATAATCAATCTATTTTTAAAACTGTTTGGGATAAAGTATCGGTATATTTATTTAATTCCTTTGATATACATAGTCTCTTATTTACTTAAATTATTAGAAATAGTCAGGTATTATATGCAACATCCCCAAAAACAAACAAAAAAACATAATACACATCTTTTGAAGGCAGTGAAACGTGGTCTATGCCTTGGCAACATCAAATAAAGCTAGCTTAATTTCACTTCATCCAACTACTGATTTCGCATTCTGAGTATTCTCGTGCTACTTTAGCCTACTTTTGGGATGTATGGTCTCATGTGGGCTATACCCTAGGGGTAGCCTATATTTGTTCGTAAATTGATGGGTAATGGGCCGACATAATGGCAACAGTCATATCACTCTTCAGCCACTGTTTTCGTTGTCTACATTGGCAAACTTTAAGTAATCGTATTGCCATAGTCTACTTTTCACGTAATAACCAACCTGCCATTGAATTCTTGTAGTCGTTCCTGAGTTCAATTTTTTTCATTCTTATTACTATGATATATTATATTTATTTTTTCTAGGGTGATGGTTAGGCTAAAAGTAGAAACATCAGATCCTCAAACAACCATGATACATTTCGCAAAATAAAGTAAATAACATCTAAATGGTGAATATTGGAGACCGACCTGGAGATTTCCTTGAGCTAAGCGTGCCTCGCATTAGCCTACAGAGTATGAGCAGCTTGCAATCACCTGAAATAACAGATGTCTAGGCCTATAGGCTACTAATATAAATAATTAATCGTCGACTTTAATACTATGTAATTCCACGATTGCAACCGGGCGAGGATCCATCAAAATGTCATCATAATTTCAACTCAACACCTGCTAAATATTTAATGTAATTGACCCCAGGTCAGACAAATATGGTGCACCAGTCCCGGAAGACGACCCGCCAATGTCTCTAGCAAAATCAGGTCGCTTTCCCGGATGAAGTATAAATCCATTTGGGTGTAAATGAATTCAAACGTCTCTTTTGTTTTTTATTTTTTGTGTCGATAGCTAGCACTTTTTTTCCCTTTTATCTTCTTCTTCTTTGTTTGTTTTTTTGGCCTTGTTTTTTTATTTTTCTATTTGCTAAAATGAGAGCCAAGTCACTAAGGCGGAAAGTGCCGTTAGAAGTATGGTGAGACCTAAAGGGACTGTGGATTTGGAGGCCCCGTTCCCCCCGCCACAGAGTTCAAACAAGCTCCCTCTGAACTCCAAGTTTCTGGACTCCTTTTTAAGCTTCTCCCATAGATCTGTTGCTCCCTCTTGGCAATCCACCAGCGCAGTGGTCGCACATGAGTGGAAGTCATCCCAATATCTGCAAATCAAATGCAAAAGCAACAAGACAGGTGTTAGAATATTATATTACTGTTATAATACTGTTCTCTCTCTTCATCAGTTGTCCGTGCTGTATTCGAATAGCCTAAAGTGTTTTATTTTAACACTGTTTTAATAACAACAGAACACCTAAAATAATTCCAGTAATAAATGCATAATAATAATAATACTATATAATAATAATTATATTTGTGTATTGTAATCTATAGGCCTAAAGTCGATAGGCTAGTATTAACACCTCCCTGGTAGGCCAAACAAAATCTATATTGGTTGTAATCCACACACTCTGAGAAAGATTCCCTGAAGTCACGTGATTTTATCCAACCCCTCCCTCCTTCAATTTCTCTACTCCTCTCTCAATCCAATACAATTTCAATTCAATTTAAGTGGCTTTATTGGCATGGGAAACGTATGTTTACATTGCCAAAGCAAGTGAAATAGATAATAAACAAAAGTGAAATAAACAATAAAAAATGAACAGTAAACATTACACTCACAAAAGTTCCAAAAGAATAAAGACATTTCAAGTGTCATTATGTCTATATATACAGTGTTGTAATGATGTGCAAATAGTTAAAGTACAAAAGGGAAAATAAATAAACATAAATATAGGTTGTATTTACAATGGTGTTTGTTCTTCACTGGTTGCCCTTTTCTTGTGGCAACAGGTCACAAATCTTGCTGCTGTGATTGCACACTGGTATTTCACCCAATAGATATGGTAGTTTATCAAAATTGAATTTGTTTTCCAATTCTTTGTGGGTCTGTGTAATCTGAGGGAAACGTATGTCTCTAATATGGTCATACATTTGTCAGGAAGTTAGGAAGTGCAGCTCAGTTTTCACCTCATTTTGTGGGCAGTGTGCACATAGCCTGTCTTCTCTTGAGACCCAGGTCTGCCTTCGGTGGCCTTTCTCAATAGCAAGGCTATGCTTATTGAGTCTGTACATAGTCAAAGATTTCTTTAATTTTGGGTCAGTCACAGTGGTCAGGTATTCTGCCACTGTGTACTCTCTGTTTAGGGCCAAATAACATTCTAGTTTGCTCTGTTATTTTGTAAATTCTTTCCAATGTGTCAAGTAATTATCTTTTTGTTTTCTCATGATTTGGTTGGGTCTAATTGTGTTGCTGTCCTGGGGCTCTGTGGGGTCTGTTTGTGTTTGTGAAAAGAGCCCCAGGACCAGCTTGCTTAGGGGAATCTTCTCCGGGTTCATTTCTCTATAGGTGAAGGCAATGTTATGGAAGGTTTGGGAATCGCTTCCTTTTAGGTGGTTGTAGAATTTAACGGCTCTTTTCTGGATTTTTATAATTAGCGAGTATTGGCCTAATTCTGCACTGCATGCATTATTTGGTGTTTTACAATGTACACAGAGGATATTTTTGCAGAATTCTGCATGCAGAGTCTCAATTTGGTGTTTGTCCCATTTTGTGAATTCTTGGTTGGTGAGCGGACCCCAGACCTCACAACCATAAAAGGCAATGTGTTCTATAACTGATTCAAGTATTTTTTGCCAGATCCTAATTGGTATGTCAAATTGTATGTTCCTTTTGATGGCATAGAAGGCCCTTCTTGCCTTGTCGCTCAGATCATTCACAGCTTTGTGGAAGTTACCTGTGGCGCTGATGTTTAGGCCAAGGATTGTATAGTTTTTCATGTGCTCTAGGGCAATGGTGTCTAGATGGACTTTGTATTCGTGGTCTTGGCAACTGGACCTTTTTTGGAACACAATTATTTTCGTCTTACTGAGATTTACTGTCAGGGCCCAGGTCTGACAGAATCTGTGCAGAAGATCTAGGTGCAGCTGTTAGGCCCTCCTTGGTTGGGGACAGAAGCACCAGATCATCAGCAAACAGTAGACATTTGACTTC
This sequence comes from Coregonus clupeaformis, assembly GCF_020615455.1. Lineage (NCBI taxonomy): Eukaryota > Metazoa > Chordata > Actinopteri > Salmoniformes > Salmonidae > Coregonus > Coregonus clupeaformis. The sequence continues at coordinate 28,845,249 of NC_059225.1, forward strand.
AGATTCTAGTAGGGTGAGGCCGGGTGCTGCAGACTGTTCTAGTGCCCTCGCCAATTCGTTGATATATATATATATATATATATATATATATATATATATACATGTTGAAGAGGGTGGGGCTTAAGCTGCATCCCTGTCTCACCCCCCTGGCCCTGTGGAAAGAAATGTGTTTTTTGCCCATTTTAACCGCACACTTGTTGTTTGTGTACATGGATTTTATAATGTCGTCTGTTTTCCCCCCAACACCACTTTCCATCAATCTGTATAGAAGGCCCTTATGCCAAATTGAGTCAAAAGCTTTTTTGAAATCAACAAAGCATGAGAAGACTTTGTTGCCAATTTTGCCATTGGGTGGAGAGACATTTTTGCAGTTTTAACGCTAATTTCCCTCAGTTCAATACATTTTGCCAAAACTTATACCATGTTAAAGGGATACTTCAGGATTTTGGAAATGAAGCCCGTTATCTACTTCCCCAGAGTCAGATGAACTTGTGGATACCATTTTATGTCTCTGCATCCAGTATGAAGGAAGTTAGAGGTAGTTTCGCAAGCCAATGCTAACCACTAACTGCTAACTACTAGCATGCTAGCAGTTACAGTGGGGGAAAAAAGTATTTAGTCAGCCACCAATTGTGCAAGTTCTCCTCCTTAAAAAGATGAGAGAGGCCTGTAATTTTCATCATAGGTACACGTCAACGATGACAGACAAAATGAGAAAAAGAATTCCAGAAAATCACATTGTAGGATTTTTTATGAATTTATTTGCAAATTATGGTGGAATATAAGTATTTGGTCAATAACAAAAGTTTCTCAATACTTTGTTATATACCCTTTGTTGGCAATGACACAGGTCAAACGTTTTCTGTAAGTCTTCACAAGGTTTTCACACTGTTGCTGGTATTTTGGCCCATTCCTCCATGCAGATCTCCTCTAGAGCAGTGATGTTTTGGGGCTGTCGCTGGGCAACACGGACTTTCAACTCCCTCCAAAGATTTTCTATGGGGTTGAGGTCTGGAGACTGGCTAGGCCACTCCAGGACCTTGAAATGCTTCTTACGAAGCCACTCCTTCGTTGCCCGGGCGGTGTGTTTGGGATCATTGTCATGCTGAAAGACCCAGCCATGTTTCATCTTCAATGCCCTTGCTGATGGAAGGAGGTTTTCACTCAAAATCTCACGATACATGGCCCCATTCATTCTTTCCTTTACACGGATCAGTCATCCTGGTCCCTTTGCAGAAAAACAGCCCCAAAGCATGATGTTTCCACCCCCATGCTTCACAGTAGGTATGGTGTTCTTTGGATGCAACTCAGCATTCTTTGTCCTCCAAACACGACGAGTTGAGTTTTTACCAAAAAGTTATATTTTGGTTTCATCTGACCATATGACATTCTCCCAATCCTCTTCTGGATCATCCAAATGCACTCTAGCAAACTTCAGACGGGCCTGGACATGTACTGGCTTAAGCAGGGGGACACGTCTGGCACTGCAGGTTTTGAGTCCCTGGCGGCGTAGTGTGTTACTGATGGTAGGCTTTGTTACTTTGGTCCCAGCTCTCTGCAGGTCATTCACTAGCTCCCCCCTTGTGGTTCTGGGATTTTTGCTCACCGTTCTTGTGATCATTTTGACCCCACGGGGTGAGATCTTGCGTGGAGCCCCAGATCGAGGGAGATTATCAGTGGTCTTGTATGTCTTCCATTTCCTAATAATTGCTCCCACAGTTGATTTCTTCAAACCAAGCTGCTTACCTATTGCAGATTCAGTCTTCCCAGCCTGGTGCAGGTCTACAATTTTGTTTCTGGTGTCCTTTGACAGCTCTTTGGTCTTGGCCATAGTGGAGTTTGGAGTGTGACTGTTTGAGGTTGTGGACAGGTGTCTTTTATACTGATAACAAGTTCAAACAGGTGCCATTAATACAGGTAACGAGTGGAGGACAGAGGAGCCTCTTAAAGAAGAAGTTACAGGTCAGTGAGAGCCAGAAATCTTGCTTGTTTGTAGGTGACCAAATACTTATTTTCCACCATAATTTGCAAATAAATTCATAAAAAATCCTACAATGTGATTTTCTGGAGAAAAAAATCTCAATTTGTCTGTCATAGTTGACGTGTACCTATGATGAAGATTACAGGCCTCTCTCATCTTTTTAAGTGGGAGAACTTGCACAATTAGTGGCTGACTAAATACTTTTTTTCCCCACTGTACCATAGACTACTCATTGTGCTAATGCTAGTTAGCAATTGCGCTAACGCCAAATTACAACTTCCTTTAAACTGCATGCAGAGATATAAAAAGGATATCCACGAGTTCATCTGACTCTGAAAGTAGATAAAGGGCTTTATTGCCCAAAATCCTGGAATTCAGGGCCCCTGGCCACATGCCCTGCGTGGTAGGTATGTATTCGACCATGGTTATTACAATTTTAGATAGCTGGCTAGACCAATTTACCAAACAAAAATTGTTAGCTGAAATTGATAATTGAGTGACTGTCAGTGACTGACATAACAAGAGAAAAACTGCTGATGCACAACCAAATTTCGAAATTGCACCTTGTTTATTTTACTATTGTAAGTGTATTCTACTATTTTTTGGGGGGGGCCCTAATTGACTGCTTATGTTGCTTATCGCTTATGTTGCTTATGCCCGGAGCCGGCGAACTACAGTGAGGGAAAAAAGTATTTGATCCCCTGCTGATTTTGTACGTTTGCCCACTGACAAAGACATGATCAGTCTATAATTTTAATGGTAGGTTTATTTGAACAGTGAGAGACAGAATAACAACAACAAAAATCCAGAAAAACGCATGTCAAAAACGTTATAAATTGATTTGCATTTTAATGAGGGAAATAAGTATTTGACCCCTCTGCAAAACATGATTTAGTACTTGGTGGCAAAACCCTTGTTGGCAATCACAGAGGTCAGACGTTTCTTGTAGTTGGCCACCAGGTTTGCACACATCTCAGGAGGGATTTTGTTCCACTCCTCTTTGCAGATCTTCTCCAAGTCATTAAGGTTTCGAGGCTGACGTTTGGCAACTCGAACCTTCAGCTCCCTCCACAGATTGTCTATGGGATTAAGGTCTGGAGACTGGCTAGGCCACTCCAGGACCTTAATGTGCTTCTTCTTGAGCCACTCCTTTGTTGCTTTGGCCGTGTGTTTTGGGTCATTGTCATGCTGGAATACACATCCACGACCCATTTTCAATGCCCTGGCTGAGGGAAGGAGGTTCTCACCCAAGATTTGACGGTACATGGCCCCGTCCATCGTCCCTTTGATGCGGTGAAGTTGTCCTGTCCCCTTAGCAGAAAAACACCCCCAAAGCATAATGTTTCCATCTCTGTTTGACGGTGGGGATGGTGTTCTTGGGGTCATAGGCAGCATTCCTCCTCCTCCAAACACGGCGAGTTGAGTTGATGCCAAAGAGCTCGATTTTGGTCTAATCTGACCACAACACTTTCACCCAGTTCTCCTCTGAATCATTCAGATGTTCATTGGCAAACTTCAGACAGGCCTGTATATGTGCTTTCTTGAGCAGGGGGACCTTGCGGGCGCTGCAGGATTTCAGTCCTTCACGGCGTAGTGTGTTACCAATTGTTTTCTTGGTGACTATGGTCCCAGCTGTCTTGAGATCATTGACAAGATCCTCCTGTGTAGTTCTGGGCTGATTCCTCACCGTTCTCATGATCATTGCAACTCCACGAGGTGAGATCTTGCATGGAGCCCCAGGCCGAAGGAGATTGACAGTTCTTTTGTGTTTCTTCCATTTGCGAATAATCGCACCAACTGTTGTCACCTTCTCATCAAGCTGCTTGGCGATGGTCTTGTAGCACATTCCAGCCTTGTGTAGGTCTACAATCTTGTCCCTGACATTGGAGAGCTCTTTGGTCTTGGCCATGGTGGAGAGTTTGGAATCTGATTGATTGATTGCTTCTGTGGACAGGTGTCTTTTATACAGGTAACAAGCTGAGATTAGGAGCACTCCCTTCAAGAGTGTGCTCCTAATCTCAGCTCGTTACCTGTATAAAAGACACCTGGGAGCCAGAAATCTTTCTGATTGAGAGGGGGTCAAATACTTATTTCCCTCATTAAAATGCAAATCAATTTATAACATTTTTGACATGCGTTTTTCTGGATATTTTTTTTGGTTATTCTGTCTCTCACTGTTCAAATAAACCTACCATTAAAATTATAGACTGAATATTTATTTGTCAGTGGGCAAACGTACAAAATCAGCAGGGGATCAAATACGTTTTTCCCTCACTGTAGCTAGCCAATCCCCCATTCTCACATCCCTAACGTCCAATCACATGTACAGTTTTTGGGCTATAATATTCCATTCCCACATAGGTTGTGTGTTTCAAAGGAGCCACTGCTCCAAATTGTCATATTTAGCTGGCGTGTGGCTCCCCCCTGAACCTGACTCTGTATCTAATCCAATGGAGTTGTCAAATAAACTGGGCCCTCGTGCCATTTTGCACCAACCTGTTTGGAATATGGGGTGTGGTTTGCCTGCTTGATCCTTTTTGTAGTTGATCAAATTCTGCATGGGTATTTTTCTTTCCTTTTATTTTTCAACTTACGTGCAGATGGTCTGTAGATTTTCCTTCTCGTCCAGCTCCTGTGGATAGTTAGCCATATTCTCCCCCAGTCTCAGCAAGCAGTTGGAGAACCCTTTGAATACTGTATCACATTTCCCTGTTGCTCTCACCGCATGTAGCAGATAAGCTGGAATTGGGGGGGAAAAAATAATTTATTCACTTTTGTAATTTTAGTTCACTCTTTTTTATCGTGATTAATTGCAATGTCTGAAAACATAAAAATTACATAATCTATACAGCAAAAAACAATGCAATGTCAAAACAAGTTAACATTGAGGTTAAAGAAAGGATGCTTTATCAATTTACCAGATTTTGCTAACTGTTACATTGGACAAAATCAAAACGTCAATATTCGTGTAATGCTTTTTGTATAAAAAAAAATCTTAAATTATGCCTACAGCTCAATTTGAACAACTCCTGTGATTAACTTGATTACTTTGTTTTATTGTTTGACAGCCTTACTTTTTTAGGATGATGACGTTTTGTTTCCATTTGAATGCCTATGTCTTATAATGACAGGCTAAAGTTAAGTTGCTTTTCATGGTGATTTGTTTTTAATTTTATCCAGTTTGTTCATTCACCATTTATTTCCTTAATTCAGCCTATTTGGTTTTTATATAGCCTGGCTGACATGACTCACAGTGCAGGGAAAGATGTGACCACACTGGTCTGGAAAGGACTGGAGGCCGTTTGTTAATGCAATATTTGCTCAGAAATTGTGTGATGGGTTTGATTGGTTCTCTCAAATGTTTTTTTTTTTTCTCGGGGGTTGAGACCTCTGGTTGTTTGGATTTGAAATTCCAACCATTGTAATAGAAGGGGCAGCACTGGGGGCTGTGTGTGGCTGTGCCTGTGGGTGTTTGGGTGAAAAAGAAACAGAGGAGAGCCAACCAATAAAAGCACAGCCCTCTTCATTATCAACGCATTTTGACATCAAAGACATATTCAAGACTGAAGTCAGGAGGACTTCGAGAGTTAGGCGTTAACCAGACTATGTTTTATATGCGAATGGTTAACAATGAACCATATAACTTATTGTCAAGAAATATCGGAATGTTTTCCCCTAATATAATGTTAGTTTTTATATATCCAACAACTTCCTTGCACTTGATCATACACTAGTGTTTGGAGAATGCATTGGGAGATCCCAGCCCATAACATTGAACGCCACGAAAATGTGTGCAACAGCAACAAAGGAGGATGAGGTAATGCACCGCTGAGCTACAGTGAGAAAAAGGGGGGTGTTTCTCACTGCATGGCTTTTGTGTGTGTGTGTGTGTGTGTGTGTGTGTGTGTGTGTGTGTGTGTGTGTGTGTGCGTGTGCGTGCGGGGATGGGGGTACCCTTTGCTATTGTAAATTGTAGTAATATCTGTGTCTGTGTTTATTCAACAAGATTAGGGGGCGTTCTACATCTTTTATAATTCGTTTAATAGTGAAAATGACAGGGTTGTTGCAAAACGTACACGCCTCCATCCAACCCTTTTTACACCCTCGAACTAAATTTTTTGTTTGCCAATGGTGGGACGCACCGAGCATCTCTGGTTCGTTAAGCAGGATAATCGCTCGATTGACCATTTGTTACAATGGTGTCCCAGGTCGATTGGTTGCAGAATAATGCACAACCTCTGTTATAGGCATTTAGGTTTAGGTCATGTGTTGATAATATACGCATCACGTTTTCGTTAAATAGCGTAGTAAAACATGTGAGGCTACTCTTATTGCCATCATGCCCTATAGTAAATAGGGCTGTAGCCTACAAGCAATACAATGTCACCAAATATGTTATGCGAAATGTTGTAATAGACTCTGGCAAGGTCAAATTAATGCGTTAATTCGAAAGACAAGAATGAATGTTGCTGCGTCTCGAGGAGCAACCTGCTCGCATTTCAAATTATTTATAATGTGGCAACGAGCAAGATGATTTGATCATTTGCATTGTAAAATTACACATAACCACCCTATAACCTAGCAGTTCACCGTGTGCCATGTCACAAACCCTGTCTCTGTATTCGACTTCGAAATGCAATCATCATTATGGTCAGAAATTATATGATGCAAGATGGCAAGTTCACAGCAACTAACTACATGGCACCTTCGAATTATAGAACGATAACATTCGATCCAATACAGTCTATAATGCAGAACTAACGTTACATCTATCAAGACAACGTCGTTTCATTCGTTTTAGTAGCCTAAGAAGAATATTATCTTGTAAAATGTGGTAATTACTTTTACATTTGCAATAACAGGTTTGAAATCTATGTGCCCTCTATCCGATTTTAATTTTTAGGGGACATTTCTGCCAAATGTGTGAAATGAGGACAGTGTGTTAGAGAATCCTCTACACGTGTTTCTCGCACTCAGCATAGACTCAGCTCTTAGCTCCAATAGATAGCCATATTGCTAGCTACAGTAGCCTTCATGCTACTATTAGTCACGCCTTCACACCCACACTATAGATTTAGCTAAAGCAAGTCAACCCGCAGCAAACACGGCACATCAACGTAGAATAACCCTCTAAATGCGACCTCTGCGGACGACCCTGCAGTCACAGACAAAACACCAGGTAATATCCAAGTGATAAAAACGACTATCCATAGCCTACCAGTTGCCGTTTTCTAGGTTAATGCTGTGTGTTAGCCGATACCACATCTCAAATAGGCTAAACGATGCAATAAATCGATATGGCTAGCCTACATTCTTAGATATAATCTTAATTATAGCCTCAAAATGGAATAGGCCAAATAGCCCATAGATATAAATAAAACGTAATCTCTATGCGGTTGCCTACATTTGTTGAATTGAAAAGAAATTCTGCAAAGTGAAATACATGTTATCTTCGTAGACTAAATATAGTCTAATAGTCATATTCGTTAATGAAAAATTATCTCACATTTTTCGAAATCCTACTATACATTAGACAGTTCGATATAGCCTACTCCAATGAATTTCGTTTGAAAAAAGAAACGATGCACCTGCTAGACACTCATATCTTAAACGAGCGTCATTGCCTTTAAATGCTGTCTTTTTGTAAAATGTTTCATTCACAAAGCATGTCAAGTCAAAGCATTTCTGTTTTTCCCACAATGTCTCGGCTGCTATGGAATGAATTATTTATAATGAATTCCCTTGCCACTACATGATTCTAAGGAGCAGTGTCTTCCACTGGCAGCGTTAAGCAATGGAAACGAAACACTGGCCTATTTGTGCGAAACACAGGCGGCTGGTGGCGCTTTAATTGGGGAGGACGTGCTCCTAGTAATGGCTGGAATGTTATCAATGGAATGGTATCAAGCACATCAAATGCATGTGTTTGATACCATTCCATTCACCCCATTCCAGCCATTATTATTAGCCGTCCTCCCCTCACCAGCCTCATGTGGTGTGAACGTCCCCATACACGTTTCCAATCGAATTTACATATGCATTCGCATAGAATACAAAAATCATTATAACGAATATAAAAAAACTGGAATGTGACAGCCTTTGGTTTGTTGTGGCTATGTTAGCATGCATCCCATTGCAACCAGAAAATAAACTGATTTCATGCATTCCTTGCAATAAAAAGTCTAGATTTTTTTCCTGAAATGATCGAATAGTTGACATTTCAAATAGTTTGGCTATAATTCTTAACAATTCGCTATTCATTGTTAACTCAAATATAAAAACAAGACCATAACGAATCGACCGTGACAGAGTCACTCACCTAACTGAACAGCAAGAAACAGTGAGATATATTTTCCGGACCAAGTTAATCCCATTCTACGTGTGGTATAACCATTGGCATATGCAGATCTTAAAAACTCTGATGGAAAAACGATGTTGAGGTCTGAGCATCACACATAGCCATCAACTTCCAGAAGCACTCAAGCAGCTTTTTCTCCTGTTGCCTGTTACACAGTGTGGCGAAGAGTGAAATGGTTCACCCCTTGTAAAGCGAGGGCGTCTCTCTCTCTCTCTCTCTCTCTCTCTCGCTCTCTCTGCTTCACGCCCACATCGAATGCTTGACGTAAAAGTGACTGTTGGACTCCCGCTTTCTACATTTTCTCATTTGCTAGACAAGTCTTTCCCCCTAGCCCACACCGTACAGTCATTAAAAGAGCTGTGGTGATCTCCGCTGATCTCCTCATCTGTGTCATGGGCACACGTGCGCGCCAAGGACCACACTGCTGGTGTCTAGAGAGCGTGGAGCATTGAGAGAGAAAAAAGAAAGAAAGTTTGTGGTGTATTATAATATATTAATAATAATTTTACCAAAGACGAAAAGACTCAGATTTTGCCCAAAAACAATGTTGTTTAGCTATTATAAAATTGTCCACAGGCCTATATACTACAAAAGCCAAATCGGCGACCTTGCGTTTAGCCTATAATGTTCTAGCTAACTAAGTGAAACTCAATATTGATTGCACTTATTTCTCACAACAGCTTAGGGGACAAGACAAGCAGAGAAGTAGGACAACCCTCATATGTGAGATGTTGTAGCCCAGATATAGCTTATTGCACGCAATGGGAATGCAATTCTTTATTCATTCATCAACGGTATACTGTCTGGTCTCTGGAAACGAATGCTGTTATAACATACGTTCAATCCAAGTCCAGGGCCTCATTTCCCAGAGACTTCATAGCATTAAGATCATCGTTAGAACCATCTTACGATGTATCTTTAGTAGGCAAGCTGTTTTACAAAAACGATCGTTACCAAAGTTGCACTTGAAAATGCTCGTCATTTACAGAGCGCCTCAGACCACTCATTGAACAGCTAAGTGAGTCTTTACATGCTTTTTGCCCTTCCACGTCAATTTATATATAGAAGATCTCCGCTAAACATAGAATCAAGAGGTTTAACCGTCTCTCTGTGACCTCTGATAACTTCAGAACGAAGTTGACTATAACAAATTCTCCAGTATTAAATCAACACTGACATTGTTAAATTTAACACTGGTCCAGAGTCTATATGGGTCCAAACTTGTCAGTGTTAAATTAACACACTGCTTAGTGTAAAGCCTTATTTGCATATTTCCCAGAGTGTATTGCCTTTTGTTAGTGACAGAGACATGGTGGTTGCATTCATCAATTTTCAGTCCTGTGGCCTTCACCAAATGTAATATTTTGAGGGCATAGCTCTACCCTAATACTTTGTCCTGAAACTCATGGTTTTCAGGTCTGCAAGTCACATTATGAAGGCTTGTAAGTGATGTGTAATTCCTATTGGAATCCAGCCAGAGTGGGGATATCCAACATTTAGAATGACTGCTGGGTTGGGAAGATTAAAGTTTGAGACTACCTAAACCATTTAAACTGGAACAACCATTTCAGTAACAGGTGCAATAAATTCAAGTAACAGATTGGATTAGTTTGAAAATGTATGTTATTTATATTTGAGTAGCATAATATTAATTAATCAATCAATGTACATGCAAAAACATAGATATTGAAACAAACAATCTTTAAAAAATCAACTTGCAATAGAGCATGCTGGGAAATATGATAATGATGGGCGTGGTTTTGGTTTAACACTCTTTACTAACACCAACACTCGGGTTCTTTTACACCAGTGAGTGTTCATTTAACACCTGTATCAACAAAATAAATGTTACAATGAAAAATCAACACTAGGTAACACTAGCCAGTTTTCTGTGTAGACACAAAGTTGCCAATGCAAAGAATAAAAGATGCTTCAAATGAAAAGCAAGATGACTGCACCAAGACAACTGCAAATGGTAAATACATTATAGGCTACATAGACCTATATATTTAAATCACATTGAAATACATTTTATATTAATTCAATTTCAGTCTATTTAACTAATTATAGGCTACTGTCTGTAATGTTTGACTCAATATATTTAATGATGTGCAACAACGTGTGCAATGATGTGCCAAATCTTTATTAAGTGCATTATTATAGGGTAGCCTAAGCATTTAGAATAAGCCGCCACAATATTTGCAGCCATAGATGGTATTGTCAGTATTGTGGAATCATTCTGATGTTAAGGTAAGATTTGAATGGAGAAAGCCAATCCGAGAGCAACACTGCTTTTCTTTCGATCCAATCAGTATCGACACATGGTCTAAAGACGCATTTAGCGAACGTTCTCTCTACGTGCTTGTTTGTCAAACACTTAAAACTGGGAAACGAGGGCCTGATACATTCTCATATTTGACCAATTTGTTCAATCGTATGCTATTCTGAACATGTCTAATGGAGCTATTGCATGCCTGCCTTCGCTGGCACACACAAACAAAATAGCCTATTCGGCGCCTAGGCAAAAACAATCATCTTCACATTAGTGACAAGGAAAAGGGAACCTTACCCCTTTCCTCGACAGTATAACTGTTGTGAATGACTCACCCAATAATTTCAGATTCAGTGCCAGTCGCATGGTGTCTTATGGGAAGCTGTGTGTGTGTATGCGTGGGCGCACTGTTTGTAGGTGTGTGTGTTGGTAGGTAGGTACTCATTTCAGATTCACTGCAAGGTGTCATGGAAAGCTGTGTGTCTGCGTGTGTGTGTGAGGAAGTCATACACATTGTTTGGATAATGAAAAAAATAGGGAGGAAAAAAATAATTGTCTCTCCCTCGCTGACGTCAGCAGAATTTGTAGCGAGCCAATGAGTTTCACTTTTTTCGTGCCAGACCCGGGGCACTCACCAGAATACTAAAACGTTTCCGTCAGGCAGCTTGCTGAAGGAGAATCCTCACACAGTGAGAACGGCGGACTGCAAGACCCGTCTGCCTCGGCGGACTGCAAGCCCCCCAACAGTTTAGAACGGAGACCGCTGTAATAAGCGTTTAGTGAAGGGCTAGAAACGGTCATATTTGCTGGAGCCCTGAATACTATTACCCCGCCCCCTCTTCCCCTTTCTGATAGGTTGACTATGTTTAGAACCTTGTTTAGAACTATTACCCCCCCCCCATTCATCAAATAACCAGCACAGTTTTTAAACAGCCTTGGATAAGTTTAGAGCCTAACTTCCAATTTATCTTTCATTTTGCAAAATATCATAAGCAAATGGACGCATAGGAATATCAGTGTAGTCTGATGAGCTAGTTATACGGGTCTTCAGAGTCTCTTGTCGCAACTGTCTGATAAAGATCCATGTTCTAGTATGATCATCATAAGATCATCAACTACAGTAGTAGCCTAGTAGACGTCATCATCCGGTGTATTCCTTTTTTCCATTGATAAACTGATATCTTGTCGCCCTCTGGTGGTGGAAGCTTGTTTCTACAGTTAGAATGGTCATAATCCCACACACACACACAAACAAATTAAGCTAATAGTGGAGATTTGGACACCTGCAAGAGCAGAATTTCGAAGTTCCAACACTCAGCACTATATGGCAGTGGATAGTGACAATAAGGCGCATCACCTCCCCCTATACCCTTACATGCTGACCACACCTCCCGCGTTGTGCGCGCGAGCGTTGCAAAATAAATGTACACATACATGTTATTCAATCATTTAACCCAAACTGCTCGTGCGCATCAACGAGCATCAGCGTAGCCAGGTGCTAAAATAGAACTTGGTTGTAATGCATTTTATGCACGCTTTGACAACAACAACATCGAGCCGGGTGTGAGGGCCGTCACCGACCCAGATGACTGGGTGATCTCACTCTCTGAGGCCGACGTGAGAAGGGTCTTTAATGAGGTCAACACCCACAAGGCCGCGGGCCCCGTCTGCCTCGGGGTCCACGGCCTTGTGGGCGTTCTCAGAGCATGCGCAGAACAGCTGGCAGGCATATTCACTGTAATTTTCAAACTCTCCTTGTCCCAGTCCCAACATGTTTTAAGATGACCACAATCATCCCTGTTCATAAGAACTCTAAGATTTCATGCCACAATGATTACCACCCTGTAGCACTCACTTCTGTAATCATGAAGTGCTTTGAGAGGCTGGTTATGGCACACATTAACTCCACCATCCCAGCCACCCTAGACCCACTCCAATTTGCATACCGCCCCAACAGATCCATAGATGACACAATCTCAATTGCTCTCCACACTGCCCTCACCCACCTAGATGAGAGGAATACCTATGTGAGAATGCTGTACATTGACTACAACTCAGCGTTCAACACCATTATCCCCTCCAAGCTCGTCACCAAGCTTAGGACTCTGGGTCTGAACACCTCCCTCTGCAACTGGATCCTGGGCTTTCTGACAGGCTGACCCCAGTTGGTGAGGGTAGGCAACATCACCTCCACCACTCTGACCCTTAACACAGGGGCCACACTGAGTTGTGTGCTTAGTCCCCTGTGATAAGGGTCAGAGTGCTTAGTCCCCTCCTGTACTCTCTGTCACCCACGACTGTGTCGCCACGCACGACTCCAACACCATTATCAAGTTCGCTGATGACACGGCGGTGGGGGCTAACACGCCCCCACCCACATCGACGGGGCAGCAGTGGAGCTGGTAGACAGCTTCAAGTTCCTCTGTGTCCAAATCACTAAAGACTTAAAATGGTCCAAACACACACGCAGTCATGAAAAAGGAGCGACAGTGCCTCTTCCCCCTCAGGAGGTTGAAAAAGTTTGGCATGGGTCCTCAAATCCTGAAAAGGTTCTACAGCTGTACCATTGAAGGCATATTGACTGGCTGCATCACTGCTTGGTATGGCAATAGCACCGCCCTCGATCGCATGGCGCTTCAGAGGGTGGTGCGGACAGCCCAGTACATCACTGGGGCCGATCTCCCTGCCATCCAGGACCTCTATATCAGGCGGTGTGAAAAGGCCCAGAAAATCGTCAAATTTTATTTTTATTTTATTTTATTTATTTCACCTTTATTTAACCAGGTAAGCCAGTTGAGAACAGGTTCTCATTTACAACTGCGACCTGGTCAAGATAAAGCAAAGCAGTGCAATAAAAACAACACAGAGTTACATATGGGGTAAAAAACATAAAGTCAAAAATACAACAGAAAATATATTTACAGTGTGTGCAAATGTAGCAAGTTATGGAGGTAAGGCAATAAATAGGCTATAGTGCAAAATAATTACAATAGTATTAACACTGGAATGCTAGATGTGCAAGAGATTATGTGCAAATAGAGATACTGGGGTACAAATGAGCAAAATAAATAACAATATAGGGATGAGGTAGTTGGGTGGGCTAATTTCAGATGGGCTGTGTACAGGTGCAGTGATCGGTAATGTGCTCTGACAACTGATGCTTAAAGTTATTGAGGGAGATAAGAGTCTCCAGCTTCAGAGATTTTTGCAATTCGTTCCAGTCATTGGCAGCAGAGAACTGGAAGGAATGGCGGCCAAAGGAGGTGTTGGCTTTGGGAATGACCAGTGAGATATACCTGCTGGAGCGCAGACTACGGGTGGGTGCTGCTATGGTGACCAATGAGCTAAGATAAGGCGGGGGATTTGCCTAGCAGTGATTTATAGATGGCCTGGAGCCAGTGGGTTTGACGACGAACATGTAGTGAGGACCAGCCAACAAGAGCGTACAGGTCACAGTGGTGGGTAGTGTATGGGGCTTTGGAGACAAAACGGATGGCACTGTGATAGACTACATCCAATTTGCTGAGTAAAGTGTTGGAGGCTATTTTGTAAATGACATCGCCGAAGTCAAGGATCGGTAGGATAGTCAGTTTTACGAGGGCATGTTTGGCAGCATGAGTGAAGGAGGCTTTGTTGCGAAATAGGAAGCCGATTCTAGATTTAACTTTGGATTGGAGATTCTTTATGTGAGTCTGGAAGTTGAGTTTACAGTCTAACCAGACACCTAGGTATTTGTAGTTGTCCGCATACTCTAGGTCAGACCCATCGAGAGTGGTGATTCTAGTCGGGTGGGCGGGTGCCAGCAGCGTTCGATTGAAAAGCATGCATTTAGTTTTACTAGTGTTTAAGAGCAGTTGGAGGCTACTGAAGGAGTGTTGTATGGCATTGAAGCTCGTTTGGAGGTTTGTTAACACAGTGTCCAATGAAGGGCCAGATGTATACAAAATGGTGTCGTCTGCGTAGAGGTGGATCTGAGAGTCACCAGCAGCAAGAGCGACATCATTGATATACACGGAGAAAAGTGTCGGCCCAAGAATTGAACCCTGTGGCACCCCCATAGAGACTGCCATAGGTCCAGACAACAGGCCCTCCGATTTGACACACTGAACTCTGTCTGAGAAGTAGTTGGTGAACCAGGCGAGGCAGTCATTTGAGAAACCAAGGCTATTTAGTCTGCCAATAAGAATGCGGTGGTTGACAGAGTCGAAAGCCTTGGCCAGGTCGATGAAGACGGCTGCACAGTACTGTCTATTATCAATCGCGGTTATAATATCGTTTAGGACCTTGAACGTGGCTGAAGTGCACCCATGACCAGCTCGGAAACCGGATTGCATAGCGGAGAAGGTACGGTGGTATTCGAAATGGTCGGTGATCTGTTTGTTAACTTGGCTTTCAAATACTTTCGAAAGGCAGGGCAGGATGGATATAGGTCTGTAGGAGTTTGGATCTAGAGTGTCACCCCCCTTTGAAGAGGGGGATGACCGCGGCAGCTTTCCAATCTCTGGGGATCTCAGACGTTATGAAAGAGAGGTTGAACAGACTAGTAATAGGGGTTGCGACAATTTCGGCGGCTAGTTTTAGAAAGAAAGGGTCCAGATTGTCTAGCCCAGCTGATTTGTAGGGGTCCAGATTTTGCAGCGCTTTCAAAACATCAGCTGTCTGAATTTGTGTGAAGGAGAAGCGGGGGGGCATGGGCAAGTTGCAGCAGAGGGTGCAGAGTTGGTGGCCGGGGTAGTGGTAGCCAGATGGAAAGCATGGCCAGCTGTAGCAAAATGCTTGTTGAAATTCTCGATTATTGTAGATTTATCGGTGGTGATAGTGTTTCCTAGCCTCAGTGCAGTGGGCAGCTGGGAGGAAGTGCTCTTATTCTCCATGGACTTTACAGTGTCCCAAAACTTTTTGGAGTTAGTGCTACAGGATGCAAATTTCTGTTTGAAAAAGTTAGCCTTTGCTTTCCTGACTGCTTGTGTATTTTGGTTCCTAACTTCCCTGAAAAGTTGCATATCGCGGGGGCTGTTTGATGCTAATGCTGTACGCCACAGGATGTTTTTGTGCTGGTCAAGGGCAGTCAAGTCTGAGGAGAACCAGGGGCTATATCGGTTCTTAGTTCTGTATTTTTTGAATGGGGCATGTTTATTTAAGATTGAGAGGAAATTACTTTTAAGGAACAACCAGGCATCCTCTACTGACGGAATGAGATCTATATCCATCCAGGATACCTGGGCCAGGTCAATTAGGAAGGCCTCCTCGCTAAAGTGTTTTAGGGAGCGTTTGACAGTGATGAGGGGTGGTCGTTTGACCGCGGACCCGTTACGGACGCAGGCAATAAGGCAGTGATCGCTGAGATCCTGGTCGAAGACACCAACCACCCAAGCCATAGACTATTTTCTCTGCTGCCACACGGAAAGAGGTACCGGTGCATCAAGTCTGACACCAACAGGCTCTTGAACAGCTTCTATCCCCCAAGCAATACGACTGATCAATAGCTAACAAAATAGCTACATGGACCGAGTTTACCTTGCATCTTTATTGACCTTTTATTTCAGTATTTGTACTGTCTCTATGCACGCTCACAGGGCCCTACACACTCACACACACTGTCACTCCAACACACATACAAACACTCACTCCATCATTTTCTCACTCACACATAATATGCACATACATTTGTACTGACTCTACACACCCGCACACCCACTCACATGCAAGCTGCTGCTACTCTGTTTATTTTATATCCTGTTGCCTAGTCACCTTACCCCTATACATATCTGATTCACTCCAGTATCACTCCAGTATCCCTGCACATGTAAATATGGTATTGGAACTGACTTTTTAAATATTTCCTGTATATAGTATGCTTACTTACTTACTTTATTGTGCATTTCATATTTCTTATTTCTCGTGTTTTTTTCTAGTAATACATTGTTATTAATTATTTCATTGTTGGGCTTTGCGTTTGCAAGAAAGTCTTTTTGACTCGTGACGGGCTGCAAGTCCCACCTCTCCCATATCCTCATTGGTTTTTAAGAGCATATACCCACGTGGGAGATTGAAAGCTGAACTGAGGTCCACATTCCAGTCCAGTTGGTGGTGGTAATCCACCTTAAAGTTGGTTGCCAACCGCCACATAAAGTTCACAGAAGAAGAAGAAGAAGACTGAAGGGGAGGGATTACTAGAAACTAACTGAGTTTCCCCTTTTATCTGTGGATTAATTGTCAGAATAGAGGACACACAATTTTGTGTGACTCAAAATGGGTCAAAATTCTACAAAGATCCAGGAAAAAAAGGACCTTGTGCGTTTCAGATAAAATAACAACCCAATGATTATATCCCAGGACAAATTAGCTAGCAACAGCAAGCTAGCTAGCTAAATGTCAATGAATGTTTCATGTGTTTCGATCTGTCCCCAAATTAATATAGTTGGTTCAGAGTTCGTTTTGATATTTCAATCTGCGTGTCCTGATCGCATCTGGTGTGGATGGACAAAATCAACATGCGCACGTCGAAGCACGCACGTGCCCGGTGTAGTCAGCATGTTAGAGTTAGGAGTGATTCGAAATTAGCATCATGGCAGCAACACTAGCTGGATCCTATCCACATTGACTTTCGGATTTAACCTTCAAAATAAAAGTCTGCGGTAAAAAGCTATATGTATGATATGAAATCAATATTTTTTGCAGCTTTGCATAGTGCATAATGTAAAAATTATGTAGAACATGTCAATTATAACTACATTGGGGAGAAATCTAAACTAAAGACAATTACTACGTTATAAGAAATAATATAATAAGGTGGAGCACACTGAGAAATGGTGGGAGCTTATGTAAACAAATCTCAAGAACATAATAGCCTACTGGTAAAAAAAATATATACAATACATTTAAAAAATACATCTTTATTTTGATTGTATGATTATTGTTTATTCACTGACGCTATTGTTCAAGGATGACATTTTGAAATGTAATGTTTGAGAAAAGTCTTACTGTATTTTTGTTGTATTGCACAAACAAATTGCCCTGTACAGGAAATACAATTGATTGTGTGTCCATAAAACCAGGGTCCAGTCTACTCACTAGAGTCCCTAGCCCCTAGAATACAAATCAGATGAGTTTGAACAAAAAGCTAGGTCATAGGATGTGTTGCTGGGCTTTAACTGTGGTCAAACAGCTTAAAATGGGGTGTCAGGACACTATAGGGTATAGCACTGTACAGGAAAAATGATTATTTGTGCTTATGTAAAAGTTGGGTGGGGAGTACTCAGTAGGGTCTGTAGAATCCATATATGGTGTCATTTCAATGAATAATATGGAGTGTTGCTGGCCTTTTACTTCACCCATTCCGTTGGCCACAATGCAAATCATGGAATACATATTGGCTTATAGAGCAAAAACTATTCTAGGGTCCGCAGCAGAAGTATTTTAGGGAATACTCAGTAGGGTCTGTAGAATCCATATATGGTGAATAATACGGAGCGTTGCTGGACTTTTATTGTGGTGAAACAGCTTAAAGTGGGTTGCCTGGACACTAATACGTTACAAACATAGCACTGTACAGGAAAAACAATCGATTGTGTGTCCATAAAACCAGGGACCCTAGAGATCCTAGAATACAAAACAGGTGAGTTTGAACAAAAAGCTAGGTCAGAGGAAGATTTGTTGACATTTGAACAGTGAGACACATATCAGCACCGTAAATTAATTGACTTTTAATTGACGTAAAATTAACCCACAGTTTATGTAAATGTCATTTAAATATGAATGAAAAAGAATCATTGTTAATGTTTAGACAATTATTTTTACTATATCATGAATACATACAGGTTATTGACACTTTTCTGCTATTACGTGGGTGACTTTTATTTAGAACATTTCTGAAATTCTGTGATCCGGAAGTACTTTTTTAGTGTTGCTGACGAGACGCTGATTGACTTGAGGAACCTTGGGTATTCGAAAGGAACCATTGCAGTCAATGGGTTCATATTTGCACCTTCAGTTAGATGAGGGGTTCTTGGAGGACCCTTTAATGTTTCAATGTACTCAAAAGGGGTGATTAACAATCATTTTGATCCAAATGTGCAATTGTCCAAATAGATCCACAAGATAGATAGATTATTTTAAATATGTTATTGGACCATAAACAGATTTGGCTCATTAATCTATACTGTCCAAATAATGATGATCCACGCTTCTTTGAAAAAATATATATAATCATTTATCAAGCCTACAAGCAATACAATGCACTATTATTATGGTGGGAGATCATAATACTGTTTGAAATACCTCAATGGACCGTAAAAGAAATCACACTACAAACGATCACCCTCATGCGCTTAAGGAAATCACGAATGTCATGGATATATTGAAGCTAGTGGATATATTGAGACTTACATATCCTGACATAGTGAGATGCAGTGCATTTGGAAAGTATTCAGACCTGTTGACTTTTTCCACATTATGTTACGTTACAGCCTTATTCTAAAATTGATTTAAATGTTTTTTTCCCCTCATCAATCTACACACAATAGCCCGTAATGAAATGTTTGCAAATGTATTAATAAAAAACCCGGAAATATCACATTTACATAAGTATTCAGACCCTTTACTCAGTACTTTGTTGAAGCAACTTTGGCAGCAATTACAGCCTCAAGTCTTCTTGGGTATGACGCTACAAGCTTGGCACACCTGTATTTGTGGAGTTTATCCCATTCTTCTCTGCAGATCCTCTCAAGCTCTGTCAGGTCGGATGGGGAGCGTCGCTGCACAGCTATTTTCAGGTCTCTCCAGAGATGTTTGATCAGTTTCAAGTCCGGGCTTTGGTTGGGCCACTCAAGGACATTCAGAGACTTGTCCCGAGGCCACTCCTGCATTGTCTTGGCTGTGTGCTTAGGGTCTTTGTCCTGTTGAAAGGTGAACTTTCGCCCCAGTCTGAGGTCCTGAGCACTCTGGAGCAGGTTTTCATCAAGGATCTCTCTGTACTTTGCTCTGTTCATCTTTCCCTAAATCCTGACTAGTCTCCAAGTCCCTGCCGCTGAAAAACATACCCACAGCATGATGCTGCCACCACCATGCTTCACCGTAGGGATGGTGCCAGGTTTCCTCCAGTTGTGACACTTAGCATTCAGGCCAAAGAGTTAAATCTTGGTTTCATCAGACCAGAGAATCTTGTTTCACAGGGTCTTAGAGTCCTTTAGGTGACTTTTGGCAAACTCCAAGTTGGCTGTCATGTGCCTTTTACTGAGGAGTGGCTTCCGTCTTGCCCCTTTACCATAAAGGCCTGATTGGTGGAGTGCTGCAGAGATGGTTGTCCTTCTGGATGTTTCTCCCATCTCCACAGAGGAACTCTGGAGCTCTGTCAGAGTGACCATCAGGTTCTTGGTCACCTCCCTGACCAAGGCCCTTCTCCCTCGATTGCTCAGTTTGGCCGGGCGGCCAGCTCTAGGAAGAGTCTTGGTGGTTCTAAACTTCTTCCATTTAAGAATGATGGAGGCCACTGTGTTCTTGGGGACCTTAAATGCTGCAGACATTTTTTTGGTACCCTTCCCCAAATCTGTGCCTCGACACAATCCTGTCTCGGAGCTCTATGGACAATTCCTTCGACCTCATGGCTTGGTTTTTGCTCTGACATGCACTGTCAACTGTGGGACCTTATATAGACAGGTGTGTGCCTTTCCAAATCATGTCCAATCAATTGAATTTGTAGAAACATCTCAAGGATGATCAATGGAAACAGGATGCACCTGAGCTCAATTTCGAGTGTCATAGCAAAGCGTCTGCATACTTATGTAAATAAGTTATTTCTGTTTTTTATTTGTAATACATTTGCAAAAATTTCTAAAAACCTGTTTTCACTTTGTCATTATGGGGTATTGTGTGTAAATTGATGAGATAAAAAAAAAAATTAGAGTAAGGCTGTAAAATGTAGAAAAGGTAAAGGGGTCTGAATACTTCCGAATGCACTTTATACATGTTGGAGCCTCAATCAAACTAGTCGTCTTGACTACTTTCTTATGTCATTCTCGCTGGCACCAAAAGTTTAAAAAAGTGTTGATAGGGGATAGAATGCCTTCGGACCATCAAGTAATTGGCATATACATTACTCTTACAAAATTTCCAAGTGGGCGAGGATATTGGAAATGTAATCAAAGCCTATTGGATGATAACTTGTTTTTAACTTGACTAAATAATGTATAACTCATTTTTTGCGACATAACATTTTAAATGTGCCTTTAGAGGCCATGCAATTCAATACTCATCTTTAAAACAAAAGCAATTTAGGTCAAAATAGTTAATATTAACAAAGGAAATAGGACTAACAGTACAGATAAATAGCAGTAAAAACTGTACCAGAGAGGCACAGAATAAGCTGGAGGAAAAGCAAAAATAAATGGAGGAACTTATTCAAGAAATATCAAGTGTAATGTATTATAAAAAAATAAAGCGAATTGGATGGAATATGGGGAAAAATGCACCAAATTATATTTTTTATCTTCAACATAGAAATGCAACCAAAAATAATTTACTGAAACTTGTTACAAATGACAGTCACCCATGATTCACCAAACAATAATTTGAAAGTGGAATCAAAGTACTTTAAGCATACGTTTTCGTTTCAGTCTCTTCCATCTCCACTAACCGAAGTTAATTGTATGGATTATTTTTCTATGAATAATGTAAAATTAACGGCTGTACAGAAAGACTCATGTGAAGGCCAAATTACAGAAGAGGAACTTTTTGATGCAATTAAACCCTTTAAGTCCTTGAAAACTCCAGGGCTGGATGGCATACCAGTTGAGGTATACCAAACATGTTTTGATGTACTCAGAGGACTGTTATTAGCATGTTTTAACCACTTTTAACCATGGTAGATTATCAGATACTCAACAAGAAGGTCTGATTTCATTATTACTGAAACAGGACCCATGTGGTAAATATAAAGATCCAGTCCATGAAAAAAATTGGAGGCCCCTTACACTTCAGTGTTGTGATGCAAATATTCTAGCAAAATGCATAGCGCATAGAATAAAAAAGTTATTGTTGGATATTATTCATTCTAATCAGACAGGTTTTGTACATGGATGATAGATTGGAGATAATATAAGACAAGTACTGGAAACAATAGAACACTATGAAAAATCTGGGAAACCAGGCCTGGTATTCATAACTGACTTTGAAAAGGCTTGTAACGGAGATGCAGGGATTCAGGAAGCAGGTGCAGTTGGTGAGTTTAATAATAACGAACATGGAGAGATATAAATCAAGAGAAGCGTCTGGACAAGAAAACAGAACCAATACTGCCTGATGAGTGAGGCTACGGAGTGCTAGATGAAGGAGAAGTAATGATGAAGTCCAGGTGTGCATAATGATGGTTGCCAGGTGTGTGTAATGATGGTTGCCAGGTGTGTGTAATGATGGTTGCCAGGTGTGCATAATGATGGTTGCCAGGTGTGTGTAATGATGGTTGCCAGGTGTGCATAATGATGGGTTGCCAGGATCGGTGGTTAGTAAACCGTAGAGTGCCGGAGCAGGAGTAGGCATGACAGTACCACCCCCCCTTGCCGGTCCTGGCAGTGACTCCTCAAGAACCTCCCCAGCTCCTGGTTCATCCAGTAACACTTTAGTTGAAGGGCTAACTTTTATTAAATACCTATGTCAACAACTGCAAGTATACATAGGATGTTTTGAGTCGAGATACAGTGGGGTCCGAAATTATTGACACCCTTGATAAAGATGAGCAATAATTACTATATAAAATAAATAATTCAAATACTGAGCATACAATAATATTGTATGCAAAAAAATATGGTGAAAAGTGGGGGGAAAAGTATTTAGTCAGCCACCAATTGTGCAAGTTCTCTCACTTAAAAAGATGAGAGAGGCCTGTAATTTTCATCATAGGTACACGTCAACTATGACAGACAAAATGAGATTTTTTTTTCCAGAAAATCACATTGTAGGATTTTTAATGATTTTATTTTCATATTATGGTGGAAAATAAGTATTTGGTCAATAACAAAAGTTTCTCAATACTTTGTTATATACCCTTTGTTGGCAATGACACAGGTCAAACGTTTTCTGGAAGTCTTCACAAGGTCTTTCACACACTGTTGCTGGTATTTTGGCCCATTCCTCCATGCAGATCTCCTCTAGAGCAGTGATGTTTTGGGGCTGTCGCTGGGCAACACGGACTTTCAACTCCCTCCAAAGATTTTCTATGGGGTTGAGATCTGGAGACTGGCTAGGCCACTCCAGGACCTTGAAATGCTTCTTACGAAGCCACTCCTTCGTTGCCCGGGCGGTGTGTTTGGGATCATTGTCATGCTGAAAGACCCAGCCACGTTTCATCTTCAATGCCCTTGCTGATGGAAGGAGGTTTTCACTCAAAATCTCACGATACATGGCCCCATTCATTCTTTCCTTTACACGGATCAGTCGTCCTCGTCCCTTTGCAGAAAAACAGCCCCAAAGCATGATGTTTCCACCCCCATGCTTCACAGTAGGTATGGTGTTCTTTGGATGCAACTCAGCATTCTTTGTCCTCCAAACACGACGAGTTGAGTTTTTACCAAAAAGTTCTATTTTGGTTTCATCTGACCATATGACATTCTCCCAATCGTCTTCTGGATCATCCAAATGCACTCTAGCAAACCTCAGACGGGCCTGGACATGTACTGGCTTAAGCAGGGGGACACGTCTGGCACTGCAGGATTTGAGTCCCTGGCGGCGTAGTGTGTTACTGATGGTAGGCTTTGTTACTTTGGTCCCAGCTCTCTGCAGGTCATTCACTAGGTCCCCCCATGTGGTTCTGGGATTTTTGCTCACCGTTCTTGTGATCATTTTGACCCCACGGGGTGAGATCTTGCGTGGAGCCCCAGATTGAGGGAGATTATCAGTGGTCTTGTATGTCTTCCATTTCCTAATAATTGCTCCCACAGTTGATTTCTTCAAACCAAGCTGCTTACCTATTGCAGATTCAGTCTTCCCAGCCTGGTGCAGGTCTACAATTTTGTTTCTGGTGTCCTTTGACAGCTCTTTGGTCTTGGCCATAGTGGAGTTTGGAGTGTGACTGTTTGAGGTTGTGGACAGGTGTCTTTTATACTGATAACAAGTTCAAACAGGTGCCATTAATACAGGTAACGAGTGGAGGACAGAGGAGCCTCTTAAAGAAGAAGTTACAGGTCTGTGAGAACCAGAAATCTTGCTTGTTTGTAGGTGACCAAATACTTATTTTCCACCATAATTTGCAAATAAATTCATAAAAAATCCTACAATGTGATTTTCTGGAAAAAAAAATCACAATTTGTCTGTCATAGTTGACGTGTACCTATGATGAAAGTTACGGGCCTCTCTCATCTTTTTAAGTGGGAGAACTTGCACAATTGGTGGCTGACTAAATACTTTTTTCCCCACTGTATATTATTTTATACTATTACAATTGCTCAGAGAAAGATATTTTGTTTAACAAGTAATATATGTTTATTTTTATTTACAATCAATTCTATTGGGCACAAAATAATCTCAAACACAACCAAAACAAACTGCAAATGCATCCAAAAAGTTTGTAGAGTCACAAGCTTGATGTAGTCATTACGTGCTAGGAATATGGGACCAAATACTAAACTTTTGACTACTTTATTTATACCAATCTTTAGGGGTGTCAATTTTAATGACTACCTGTTTGAGAAAAAATGTATGTTACTTATTATTTAAAAATATTTCTCTGAGCAATTGTATTAGTATAACATAATATAATTTCCCAATTTCTTTCAGCATACAATTTAGCTCAATATTTGAATAATTTATTTTATACAGTCATTATTTCTCATCTTAATGGCGGACCCCACTGTACATGTAGTTTATGTGACGATACTGTGACATCAAAAACGTCAGCTTGCAGTTCTACTGATTATGAATGTGTCATTAATTGCTAAGGAATGTGTTATGAAGTCCTTATGTAGGTGCCGTTCAACTTTAAGTGTCACCAATGCCTGAAAATACATTGATTTGATTGATATTTGGCATTGCAGAAGAAATAATAAGA
This sequence comes from Coregonus clupeaformis, assembly GCF_020615455.1. Taxonomy (NCBI): domain Eukaryota; kingdom Metazoa; phylum Chordata; class Actinopteri; order Salmoniformes; family Salmonidae; genus Coregonus; species Coregonus clupeaformis. The sequence goes on from NC_059225.1 coordinate 28,869,898, forward strand.
TAAACGTATGTGCTTGTTGCTGTTTGGCCCTCCCTCTTCGAAAGGAACCATTGCAGTCAATGGGTTCATATTTGCACCTTCAGTTAGATGAGGGGTTCTTGGAGGACCCTTTAATGTTTCAATGTACTCAAAAGGGGTGATTAACAATCATTTTGATCCAAATGTGCAATTGTCCAAATAGATCCACAAGATAGATAGATTATTTTAAATATGTTATTGGACCATAAACATATTTGGCTCATTAATCTATACTGTCCAAATAATGATGATCCACGCTTCTTTGAAAAAATATATATAATCATTTATCAAGCCTACAAGCAATACAATGCACTATTATTATGGTGGGAGATCATAATACTGTTTGAAATACCTCAATGGACCGTAAAAAGAAATCACACTACAAACGATCACCCTCATGCGCTTAAGGAAATCACGAATGTCATGGATATATTGAAGCTAGTGGATATATTGAGACTTACATATCCTGACATAGTGAGATGCAGTGCATTTGGAAAGTATTCAGACCTCTTGACTTTTTCCACATTATGTTACGTTACAGCCTTATTCTAAAATTGATTTAAATGTTTTTTTCCCCTCATCAATCTACACACAATAGCCCGTAATGAAATGTTTGCAAATGTATTAATAAAAAACCCGGAAATATCACATTTACATAAGTATTCAGACCCTTTACTCAGTACTTTGTTGAAGCAACTTTGGCAGCAATTACAGCCTCAAGTCTTCTTGGGTATGACGCTACAAGCTTGGCACACCTGTATTTGTGGAGTTTATCCCATTCTTCTCTGCAGATCCTCTCAAGCTCTGTCAGGTCGGATGGGGGAGCGTCGCTGCACAGCTATTTTCAGGTCTCTCCAGAGATGTTTGATCAGTTTCAAGTCCGGGCTTTGGTTGGGCCACTCAAGGACATTCAGAGACTTGTCCCGAGGCCACTCCTGCATTGTCTTGGCTGTGTGCTTAGGGTCTTTGTCCTGTTGAAAGGTGAACTTTCGCCCCAGTCTGAGGTCCTGAGCACTCTGGAGCAGGTTTTCATCAAGGATCTCTCTGTACTTTGCTCTGTTCATCTTTCCCTAAATCCTGACTAGTCTCCAAGTCCCTGCCGCTGAAAAACATACCCACAGCATGATGCTGCCACCACCATGCTTCACCGTAGGGATGGTGCCAGGTTTCCTCCAGTTGTGACACTTAGCATTCAGGCCAAAGAGTTAAATCTTGGTTTCATCAGACCAGAGAATCTTGTTTCACAGGGTCTTAGAGTCCTTTAGGTGACTTTTGGCAAACTCCAAGTTGGCTGTCATGTGCCTTTTACTGAGGAGTGGCTTCCGTCTTGCCCCTTTACCATAAAGGCCTGATTGGTGGAGTGCTGCAGAGATGGTTGTCCTTCTGGATGTTTCTCCCATCTCCACAGAGGAACTCTGGAGCTCTGTCAGAGTGACCATCAGGTTCTTGGTCACCTCCCTGACCAAGGCCCTTCTCCCTCGATTGCTCAGTTTGGCCGGGCGGCCAGCTCTAGGAAGAGTCTTGGTGGTTCTAAACTTCTTCCATTTAAGAATGATGGAGGCCACTGTGTTCTTGGGGACCTTAAATGCTGCAGACATTTTTTGGTACCCTTCCCCAAATCTGTGCCTCGACACAATCCTGTCTCGGAGCTCTATGGACAATTCCTTCGACCTCATGGCTTGGTTTTTGCTCTGACATGCACTGTCAACTGTGGGACCTTATATAGACAGGTGTGTGCCTTTCCAAATCATGTCCAATCAATTGAATTTGTAGAAACATCTCAAGGATGATCAATGGAAACAGGATGCACCTGAGCTCAATTTCGAGTGTCATAGCAAAGCGTCTGCATACTTATGTAAATAAGTTATTTCTGTTTTTTATTTGTAATACATTTGCAAAAATTTCTAAAAACCTGTTTTCACTTTGTCATTATGGGGTATTGTGTGTAAATTGATGAGATAAAAAAAAAAATATTAGAGTAAGGCTGTAAAATGTAGAAAAGGTAAAGGGGTCTGAATACTTCCGAATGCACTTTATACATGTTGGAGCCTCAATCAAACTAGTCGTCTTGACTACTTTCTTATGTCATTCTCGCTGGCACCAAAAGTTTAAAAAGTGTTGATAGGGGATAGAATGCCTTCGGACCATCAAGTAATTGGCATATACATTACTCTTACAAAATTTCCAAGTGGGCGAGGATATTGGAAATGTAATCAAAGCCTATTGGATGATAACTTGTTTTTAACTTGACTAAATAATGTATAACTCATTTTTTGCGACATAACATTTTAAATGTGCCTTTAGAGGCCATGCAATTCAATACTCATCTTTAAAACAAAAGCAATTTAGGTCAAAATAGTTAATATTAACAAAGGAAATAGGACTAACAGTACAGATAAATAGCAGTAAAAACTGTACCAGAGAGGCACAGAATAAGCTGGAGGAAAAGCAAAAATAAATGGAGGAACTTATTCAAGAAATATCAAGTGTAATGTATTATAAAAAATAAAGCGAATTGGATGGAATATGGGGAAAAATGCACCAAATTATATTTTTTATCTTCAACATAGAAATGCAACCAAAAATAATTTACTGAAACTTGTTACAAATGACAGTCACCCATGATTCACCAAACAATAATTTGAAAGTGGAATCAAAGTACTTTAAGCATACGTTTTCGTTTCAGTCTCTTCCATCTCCACTAACCGAAGTTAATTGTATGGATTATTTTTCTATGAATAATGTAAAATTAACGGCTGTACAGAAAGACTCATGTGAAGGCCAAATTACAGAAGAGGAACTTTTTGATGCAATTAAACCCTTTAAGTCCTTGAAAACTCCAGGGCTGGATGGCATACCAGTTGAGGTATACCAAACATGTTTTGATGTACTCAGAGGACTGTTATTAGCATGTTTTAACCACTTTTAACCATGGTAGATTATCAGATACTCAACAAGAAGGTCTGATTTCATTATTACTGAAACAGGACCCATGTGGTAAATATAAAGATCCAGTCCATGAAAAAAATTGGAGGCCCCTTACACTTCAGTGTTGTGATGCAAATATTCTAGCAAAATGCATAGCGCATAGAATAAAAAAGTTATTGTTGGATATTATTCATTCTAATCAGACAGGTTTTGTACATGGATGATAGATTGGAGATAATATAAGACAAGTACTGGAAACAATAGAACACTATGAAAAATCTGGGAAACCAGGCCTGGTATTCATAACTGACTTTGAAAAGGCTTGTAACGGAGATGCAGGGATTCAGGAAGCAGGTGCAGTTGGTGAGTTTAATAATAACGAACATGGAGAGATATAAATCAAGAGAAGCGTCTGGACAAGAAAACAGAACCAATACTGCCTGATGAGTGAGGCTACGGAGTGCTAGATGAAGGAGAAGTAATGATGAAGTCCAGGTGTGCATAATGATGGTTGCCAGGTGTGTGTAATGATGGTTGCCAGGTGTGTGTAATGATGGTTGCCAGGTGTGCATAATGATGGTTGCCAGGTGTGTGTAATGATGGTTGCCAGGTGTGCATAATGATGGGTTGCCAGGATCGGTGGTTAGTAAACCGTAGAGTGCCGGAGCAGGAGTAGGCATGACAGTACCACCCCCCCTTGCCGGTCCTGGCAGTGACTCCTCAAGAACCTCCCCAGCTCCTGGTTCATCCAGTAACACTTTAGTTGAAGGGCTAACTTTTATTAAATACCTATGTCAACAACTGCAAGTATACATAGGATGTTTTGAGTCGAGATACAGTGGGGTCCGAAATTATTGACACCCTTGATAAAGATGAGCAATAATTACTATATAAAATAAATAATTCAAATACTGAGCATACAATAATATTGTATGCAAAAAAATATGGTGAAAAGTGGGGGGAAAAGTATTTAGTCAGCCACCAATTGTGCAAGTTCTCTCACTTAAAAAGATGAGAGAGGCCTGTAATTTTCATCATAGGTACACGTCAACTATGACAGACAAAATGAGATTTTTTTTCCAGAAAATCACATTGTAGGATTTTTAATGATTTTATTTTCATATTATGGTGGAAAATAAGTATTTGGTCAATAACAAAAGTTTCTCAATACTTTGTTATATACCCTTTGTTGGCAATGACACAGGTCAAACGTTTTCTGGAAGTCTTCACAAGGTCTTTCACACACTGTTGCTGGTATTTTGGCCCATTCCTCCATGCAGATCTCCTCTAGAGCAGTGATGTTTTGGGGCTGTCGCTGGGCAACACGGACTTTCAACTCCCTCCAAAGATTTTCTATGGGGTTGAGATCTGGAGACTGGCTAGGCCACTCCAGGACCTTGAAATGCTTCTTACGAAGCCACTCCTTCGTTGCCCGGGCGGTGTGTTTGGGATCATTGTCATGCTGAAAGACCCAGCCACGTTTCATCTTCAATGCCCTTGCTGATGGAAGGAGGTTTTCACTCAAAATCTCACGATACATGGCCCCATTCATTCTTTCCTTTACACGGATCAGTCGTCCTCGTCCCTTTGCAGAAAAACAGCCCCAAAGCATGATGTTTCCACCCCCATGCTTCACAGTAGGTATGGTGTTCTTTGGATGCAACTCAGCATTCTTTGTCCTCCAAACACGACGAGTTGAGTTTTTACCAAAAAGTTCTATTTTGGTTTCATCTGACCATATGACATTCTCCCAATCGTCTTCTGGATCATCCAAATGCACTCTAGCAAACCTCAGACGGGCCTGGACATGTACTGGCTTAAGCAGGGGGGACACGTCTGGCACTGCAGGATTTGAGTCCCTGGCGGCGTAGTGTGTTACTGATGGTAGGCTTTGTTACTTTGGTCCCAGCTCTCTGCAGGTCATTCACTAGGTCCCCCATGTGGTTCTGGGATTTTTGCTCACCGTTCTTGTGATCATTTTGACCCCACGGGGTGAGATCTTGCGTGGAGCCCCAGATTGAGGGAGATTATCAGTGGTCTTGTATGTCTTCCATTTCCTAATAATTGCTCCCACAGTTGATTTCTTCAAACCAAGCTGCTTACCTATTGCAGATTCAGTCTTCCCAGCCTGGTGCAGGTCTACAATTTTGTTTCTGGTGTCCTTTGACAGCTCTTTGGTCTTGGCCATAGTGGAGTTTGGAGTGTGACTGTTTGAGGTTGTGGACAGGTGTCTTTTATACTGATAACAAGTTCAAACAGGTGCCATTAATACAGGTAACGAGTGGAGGACAGAGGAGCCTCTTAAAGAAGAAGTTACAGGTCTGTGAGAACCAGAAATCTTGCTTGTTTGTAGGTGACCAAATACTTATTTTCCACCATAATTTGCAAATAAATTCATAAAAAATCCTACAATGTGATTTTCTGGAAAAAAAAATCACAATTTGTCTGTCATAGTTGACGTGTACCTATGATGAAAGTTACGGGCCTCTCTCATCTTTTTTAAGTGGGAGAACTTGCACAATTGGTGGCTGACTAAATACTTTTTTCCCCACTGTATATTATTTTATACTATTACAATTGCTCAGAGAAAGATATTTTGTTTAACAAGTAATATATGTTTATTTTTATTTACAATCAATTCTATTGGGCACAAAATAATCTCAAACACAACCAAAACAAACTGCAAATGCATCCAAAAAGTTTGTAGAGTCACAAGCTTGATGTAGTCATTACGTGCTAGGAATATGGGACCAAATACTAAACTTTTGACTACTTTATTTATACCAATCTTTAGGGGTGTCAATTTTAATGACTACCTGTTTGAGAAAAATGTATGTTACTTATTATTTAAAAAATATTTCTCTGAGCAATTGTATTAGTATAACATAATATAATTTCCCAATTTCTTTCAGCATACAATTTAGCTCAATATTTGAATAATTTATTTTATACAGTCATTATTTCTCATCTTAATGGCGGACCCCACTGTACATGTAGTTTATGTGACGATACTGTGACATCAAAAACGTCAGCTTGCAGTTCTACTGATTATGAATGTGTCATTAATTGCTAAGGAATGTGTTATGAAGTCCTTATGTAGGTGCCGTTCAACTTTAAGTGTCACCAATGCCTGAAAATACATTGATTTGATTGATATTTGGCATTGCAGAAGAAATAATAAGATAAACGTATGTGCTTGTTGCTGTTTGGCCCTCCCTCTTCTGCCCAATTCCAAATCAACTCTTAGCCCCTAGCCCCAGGCATTTCTGGAAAAAATCTGCAATATGGAATTAGCTCGATCTCGCCCTCTCATAGGCTAGGTGGAATTGCTTATCCACCAATCAAATCCTTTCAGATCTACACAAGAGCCTCTAGTCGTCCATGGTTCTCCGGTCGATGGCAGGTGATTAGCAGGTGGGAGGGAATTCCCTGGGCAATGATCAGGCCTGGACGCAGATGGCCCAATTGCCTTGCACATTCCCAAGGACCGAGCAGTCCAGGACAGCATAGATCATTGTATCCACAGACCTCGTAGGGACACATGACTCCATCCAGGAGATGGAGGCGCCGGTAGCGATCTCACTACAAACACACACACACACAGATTGGCATACTAAATATACCATATTGGCTCTGTTTTTGTGAATGTGAGGTTAATGTAAGTGTGAACATCATCATGATGTGAGATCTTGCAGTTGTAAATCCTGTTACCTGTACAACTTTTCCCGGTATGACATGAAATTAGGCCCTTGCATGGCCATCCTCACGTCATGAAGGCTGAATGGAAATGGGTTTGTGAACTCCACCTTGACAACTACTTCCTGGTTCACCTGCGCTGGTCCACTCATCTGTTCAAATAGAGCTAGTACATCACAACAATCTATGGTCATATAATAAATTATAATGATCTGGGGATTATCAACTCCACTGCGTTGGCTGCATGGATGGTTTTTGGAATGTCTGCTTGATCAAAGGTGAGGAGAGATGCAGCTTTCTAGCAGCACAAGTAAGGCTTTAATTGGGTACACTACTAAGGCTGTGGCGGTCACAAAATGTCATCTGCCGGTGATCGTCAAGCAAATAACTGCCAGTCTAATGGTAATTGACCTTTAATTAACATAAACACATTTAGCATCTCCTGGCTTCCACACATAGCCTACAAGCCACTGATGCAGAACTTTGGAACATCTACGTTATAAAAGGTCTAATAGGTGTAAGCTCCCGAGTGGCGCAGCGGTCTAAGGCACTGCGTCTCAGTGCTAGGCGTCACAAGGTGTCACTTCAGACCCTGGTTCGATTCCAGGCTGTATCACAATCCGGTCGTGATTGAGAGTCCCATAGGGCGGCGCACAATTGGCCCAATGTCGTCCGGGTTTGGCCGGGGTAGGCAGTCATTGTAAATAATAATTTGTTCTTAACTGACTTGTCTAGTTAAATAAAAAATAAAAATACACCTTCACAATAAATGCATTCTTTATTTCAGTCAGGTCTAAAGAAACATGATGTGAAGAAAATGTAGTCTATTTTAGAAGAACAGAATAGCATACTCTGAGTTGTCCTTATGTTAGGTTCTGATCTGGCTATGGCTGTGGGCTACACTAGTTCATTTAGCAGACAAGATTTGGTTAGTATGAATTTGGTTATTTTATAGTATGAAGAATACAATTGAACAAAGCTGAATAAAATAGAAAGGATATTTTTTCCAAACGATTTGAAGGAGTGCGCACATGCGGCTATTCTGTGTTGAGCGGTTAACAAATAAATAGTTCCTCCTATATGCTTAATTTAGAGTTATTTATGTAACGTTAGTTGTGATACAAATGTTGGGCTAAATGTTTTGAATTTTAATACATTGTAAGGCTGCATGATGCAACTCTAATGATGATTTGAAAAAAGTCACGTGAAAGGCATGAGCTCTGCTTTGTTTTTTGCACAGGCTGTACACACTCCATCTGTCTCTCATTCACAATTTGACAAGCACTTGATAATGCCTCGAATTTCCTGGCGGCATCCCCTTTGTGTGGCCGTAATGCACCCTAAACAAATCCATGCCTTTTGCGGCCAGTGGCAGTTGTGCCCTTGGGCTAAATCTAATAATTATAATTCTCTTCTCCATGAGTGCTGCATACTCTGAAGCACCTCTCACTCACATCGCTCTCAATCACGTGATCGGGTCTTTCTCACAGGCTACAAGTGAAGACAGACACATCAGGGCCAAAACTGCGTGCATCCTTATCCAATTCCGAGGTGAAGATATTGGAAGAACTGTCCACATTTACTTTTCGTCAGCCAGGTAGGCCTAACAAACAGCAAAAGCACTAGCCTATGACAATCTACTATCCCCCATAGTACAGAAGTTGACCTATTCTGTGCGAGAAATAAATATTCCAAACATAGTCTGGGACAGTTGTGGGATGCGATAGATCCCAAATTAAGACAACAACTAGCATTAAAAAAAACGTTTTTACGCAATGAGCCTGACGCAACAGATCAGAACCTTTAGCTTATACTTTTGATAAACTATTAGGCTATTTCTTCACATTATAAGCGCAGCAATGCGCACACGGCAATGTTCCATTAGCGGGAAAACACCATTATCAAAAGTGACCGCAAATGCGATTATGCATGTAATGCTTTTATTATAAAGGTGCATTTTATAATGTTGCCGGACAAATTCAATCAGCAACAGGAAAACTCTAATACTAACTCTAATACTCTAATAAAACTCTAGTATGTTTGTCTGCATATCACTTTTATAATAATCTTTTGATTATTCAGGGTTTTACCGTAAAAGCGGATTAATGTGCTTAATTTTAAGAAGTTATTTGGCCACATTAGTTGTGATACAAACATTTTCAAAACATATAGGCTTATGGGCTAGGCTACATGAGATGTTTGACTATGATTAGAAGAAGTCCAAAAAAAAAGGCATTGTTTCTTGCCTTACGCTGGGCATCATTCACAAGTGATAATATATAATTCACAAGTGATAGGCTAATATTGTCACCGATCAGTTTTTCTTTCCATGTCAGCAGTCTATGGAACAACGTAAGAGAGCAATCCATGATTTGGTTTTGTTTACCTGGCCACTGTCACCAAATTACTGCTGACAGGGTAAGGAAACCAAAATGTTTTTTTTTGGGGGGGGGGGCGAACTATCCCTTTAAGGGAATAAGGAAATACATCCTAATAAAGAGGACTAATGGAACTTCCAGACCCACCGAAAAGACCAGCTCGGGGCCTTCCAGGTTCACTATCTGCATGGCCGTCATGTCCTGGTTGTTCTCCATGCTCTTGGCTGTCACCATGAAGCGCAGATTGGACTGGCAACCCAGCTTGGGCATGTACTTCTGGGCCAGCACGACCACCTGCACCCTCGATACTGTTGGTCACAGGGAGAAAGAGTTTTGACAATAAACCCGAACCGGACAAATTCAATCAGCAACAGGAAAACTCTAATACTAACTCTAATACTCTAATAAAACTCTAGTATGTTTGTCTGCATATCACTTTTATAATAATCTTTTGATTATTCGGGATTCACCGTTGCTTACCATTTGGTACCAGGTTGTTACCTGTAAAGCCTTTTGAAGTACGTACTGGAGAGTATCCCATCATTACCTCACAATCTCTTACAATACAATACATACACACATACCTGCTGAAACAGGATGGTAACATAAATCTCTAAGGACTGTAAAGTAAAGCATTTCCTATAAGCAGTTGAGGATTTTATTTCAGAGGAGTGGTCTGAAAGCTTTGCAGGACTATCGTACAAAGTTGTGATACATGGAGACATTCTCAAGCCCAAAAAGACATACAGTACAGTACGTATGTAAAGGGTCACCCCGGTTTCCACTCACACTCCATGGGGTTCAGAGTGACGTCAAAGCTCTCCTGCTTGAACTGAGCTCTTTGGATGTTAGTGTAGTAGACTGTGGAGCCCACCAGGAAGCCACGGATGATGCGTGTGTCTTCACTCAGGTTCCTGAAGACCACAGCCATCTGGAAGTCATGGCCAATCTTCACCTGCTCCACTGGTGTCTCCAGCGTCATCTCCACGTTAGCCTCTGGGATCTCCTGCTCGTCGTCGTATTGCATATCCATCTTGTAGGTACTCTCGGCTTTCTTCATGGTCACTTCATCCTTACTGCTGCCTGTGCGTGTGTGGGGAGATGGAGGGGAATAGAGTTAACATGGGACTGGTGGTCTGGTGCTTAAACAGAAACCCAGCCTAAAACCCCAAAGAGCAAGCAGTGCAGATGTGGAAGCACGGTGGCTAGGAAAAAGGAACCTAGGAAGAAACCTAGAGAGGAACCAGGCTCTGATGGGTGACCAGTCCTCTTCTGGCTGGTGGAGATTATAAGAGTACATGGCCATTAAGGCTAGATCATTCTTCAAAATGTTGAAATGTTCATAGATGACCAGCAGTCTCAAATAATAATCACAGTGGTTATAGAGGGTGCACCAGGTCAGCACCTCAGGAGTAAATGTCAGTTGGCTTTTCATAGCCGAGCAATCAGAGGTTGAGACAGCAGGTGCGGTAGAGAGAGAGCGAGAGAGAACACATATATCGCTGCATCAACGGTTTGAAACCGGCCCACTGCTATTTTAGCAACTCCCTTCTATCTTTTCTCTCTCTCTATTCCATACAATAGCCAAAAAACAATACAATAGAAATTACTGCATCGATACAGCAGTAATTGAAAAGTAATTTGAAAAGCAGTGGTAGCGTAGTCATTTCTATACTTCATTCTTGTTGCATTAGTTTCATGAGAAATTGTACAAACTGCCAATAACAAACGGACTTTCAGTAAAATGTAGCATTAAATGTGCAGTTGCACCCTTGCCAGCCTACTCCCTTGTCCAGGTGCCACATACCTTCTGGGTATTTGTACGTCTCTGTAATGTCCATTGGCTCATAATTCTTTCCACCAACGGACTTCGTCACTACTTTCTTGCCGACATAGGTTGTGTCCACGCTTAGTAACTCAGTTTTCCCAGTTTGTGGATTTAGCTTGTGGTAGTAAACGTTGCTATTCACCTGAGGTTAAAAGAAAGAGATAAATGTCAATATTGTGATTGTTTAAAAAATAAAGAAAATGTAATGCAAGTGTGTGCAAGCATATACAGTTATAAAGCATAAGTGTGTTATGCTTCATAATGGTATAGATGATGAAGGCATTATAATAATAATATGCCATTTAGCAGACGCTTTTATCCAAAGCGACTTACAGTCATGTGTGCATACATTTTTATGTATTGGTGGTCCTGGGGATCGAACCCACTACCCTGGCGTTACAAGTGCCATGCTCTACCAATTGAGCTACAGAGGACCATTATGTTAGAACAGTGTTACTTGTCAAGCTCAAAGAAAATGTATGGTTTTACCGCAATTTCTGTTTAATCCACCAGAAAAGACAGAACAAATATTACAACAAATATTATGGTTAAACACAAATATAGTATTTGATCAAATAAAACTATTTTTGGAGAAAAATAAAGAATAAAGGTATCATCTTTATTAATGACATCATAAATAGGACCGGTGAAGTTATGTCACGCAGCTAACAAAAATATATGGAAATGTCTGCTCTATACAAAATTATAACCAACTGATTGCAGCATTACCACAAAAATAGAGGGGGCAAGTGGAAGGGGGAGAAGATAAGGAACTGTCGACCCTACATTAAAAACCAAAATTGGTTAAAGAAAATTGTGATAATAAATAAAAAAATATTTTTTCTATATTGTAGTTGACATCAAACCATGAAATAACACATATGGAATCATGTATTAACCAAAAAACTGTAAAAAAAATAAAATATATTTTATATTTGAGATTCTTCAAATAGCCACCCTTTACCTTGACAGCTTTGTGTCCTTTGTCCTTTGGTCTGGAGTCCAAATTGGAGATTTTTGGTTCCAACCACTGTGTCTTAGTGAGACACGTTGTGGGTGAACGAATGATCTCCGCATGTGTATTTCCCACCGTAAAGCATGGAAGAGGAGGTGTTATGGTGTGGGGGTGTTTTGCTGGTTACACTGTCTGTGATTTATTTAGAATTCAAGGCACACTTAACCAGCATGGCTACCACAGCATTCTGCAGCGATACGCCATCCTATCTGGTTTTTCAACAGGACAATGACCCAACACACCTCCAGGCTGTGTAAGGGCTATTTTACCAAGAAGGAGAGTGATGGAGTGCTGCATCAGATGACCTGGCCTCCACAATCCCCCGACCTCAACCCAATTGAGATGGTTTGGGATGAGTCGGACCGCAGAGTGAAGGAAAAGCAGCCAACAAGTGCTCAGTATATGAGGGAACTCCTTCAAGACTGTTGGAAAAGCATTCCAGGTGAAGCTGGTTGAGAGAATGCCAAGAGTGTGCAAAGCTGTCAAGGCAAAGGGTGGCTATTTGAAGAATCTCAAATATAAAATATATTTTGATTTTTTAACACTTTTTTGTTTACTACATGATCCCATATGTGTTATTTCATCATTTTGATGTATTCAATATTATTCTACAATGTAAAAAATAGTACAAATAAAGAAAACCCTTGAATGAGTAGGTGTGTCAACACTTTTGACTGGTAGTGTATATATAAATAAAAGTATTGTTTGACCTCAGCAAAAACAAATGGGGCATCAAATTGATAGCTGAGCATTCCTTCCTTGATGGCTTTCACAGAGCAAGGTCCACAGCGGTAATATCCTGCAAAAATAATGTCAACAACCCATCAACCCATCTGTTTGACATTTAAAGGGATAGTTCATTTTTATTTATCTTTTTGCGTATTTTCGACTTCCCTAGGGTGCTGTTGTTTACATTTTTAAATTTTGATATTCATTAGCTGGTTATTTAGCATTGTCTAGAATATATTTGCTAGCATTGTTTTGAGAATATTCCAATGCTATTGGAAAAAGGTTTGTATTTGTGGATTGTATCAGGGGATTGCTACATTCCCCAAAAATGCTAGCCAGGAGATTATAGACGTTGTTTATTAAATAACCTAGTGAACATTGTCAAGGTGCAATCAATGCTTTTGAGAGCCATTTTCTTCATTTCTATTAATTTTATTGGCACCCTTGCACTTTCATAAATAATTCCCAAATTCTTCTAAAATAAATTTAAATTGCAAAAAACTTTTGGTGAAATGGTAGGGACAAAATTATTAGCAACCAAGAGCTAATACTTGGTTGCATAGCCTTTGGCCAAGGTAACTGCCCATGAATGCTTCTTGTAGCCATCGAGCTTTCTACTGGAAGTTTGGCCCACTTGCCATAAGTTTTCGATGGGATTCAGACATGGACTCAATGCTGGCCACTCCAGAACAGTCCAGTGTTTCTTCTTGAACCAGTCCTGGGTGCTTTTTGATGTGTTTGGGGTCATTGGAAAACCCACCACCTTTGACAGAGACTCAGTTTTTGGGCACTGGGTTGAAAAGGGCAGTTCCATAAGGGCAGACAAAGGAAATCAAGGATCTGGAAAGATTCTGTTTCGTGGAATGGTCTAAGATCCCTCCCAATGTGTTCTCCAATCTCATAAAAATGAAATCCCCAGTGTTGTTATCCTCGCAAGGATAGGGTGCTGGAGTACTGAAAACAAAGGTTTAATCATCCCCTATCTTTGTGAGATTTTTTTGTATTTTTTGTTAAACAAAATCTGTTTAGCTGAGCAATTGTATTAGTATAAAATAATATAATTTTCAAAAAGGAATTAGAATAGAATATATCTCAGTATTTGTATTATTTATTTTATACAGTTTTTTTTGCTCATCTTTATCGATGGTGCCAATAATTATAGACCCCACTGTATATGAAGGGTTTGATTCCAAAATGCGATAAACACAAATTTTTCACATATACATTTTTTCCTCTGAAATGAATGCTCATGGATCCCTTTCTATGTGTATGAATTATGGTTGTTCTCATACTTTTAAAACATATACTTTAGATGTGCTTTAGAATGTGTTTTGTTGCAAACCGAGATATCCGACACACTTGTTTCATACCAAAATGTGCTATATCCAGAGCCATGTGTTTAGAGAGTTGGGACATTGAGGTTTCTGCATTATGATGCGTTTACATGACACAACAACATTCTTTGGCAGCCATACACCAAGGTGATATTCACAACATAAGAAGGAATTCCCCTCAACCACACCCACAAATTGGGGAAAACAAACATTCTTTCTTTACAAAAAAATAACTTTGTCGTAGATTTTTTTGTTATACAGAAATAACAAATTATGCCGAAAAGCTGCTGTGTTTTCAATGTACATGTAACCAGGTCAAAAATCCCGACCTACGGTTCGCAATGCTCCCATGTAGGGAAATAGAGCCTGCGAGAAGAGCCCTGTGGCTTCAGGCTATTTGGAGTGGGAGAGTGGGAAATATGGGGACCTGGTGTCCAAGTAGGCTACATGTAGCTATGTGTGTGGAAAACCTTTCATCACACGTAAGACATTTAACTTGTTTAGTCAAAATCCACAAAGAAATGGTTAATTGACCACAAAATCAACATTTTGCAATCGCCATCTCGGTCTCCGGACTTGAACCCCACTGAAAGCCTGTGGTTTGAATTTAAGAGGGCAGACCATAAGTGCAGACAAAGGATATCAAGGATCTGGGAAGATTCTGTATGGAGGAATGGTCTAAGATCCCTTCCAATGTGTTTTCCAATCTCATAAAACATTTTAGAAAAAGGCTCAGTGTTGTTACCCTCACAAGGGTTGGGTGCTGGAGTATTGAAAACTTTTTTAGATTTGTTTTATTACTTGTTAAACCAAATCTCTTTCTCTGAGCAATTGTATTAGTATAAGATAATATAATTTCCCCAAAAAATGTACGCTTACATTATAGCTCAGTATTTGTATTATTTATTTTATACAGACTTTTTTGCTCATCTTTATCAAGGGTGCCAATAATTATGGACCCCACTGTATCTTAAATGGATGCGTTGTCATAAATTTGACGATGCAATTTTGAAGCCCATTCTAAGCCTACAAAATGTGCATAAAGAAATGAAAATGACGTCGCCCTCTCCCATCGTATAGCAATAATGTGTGTGGGCCCTACTTAATTATCTTATTTTCTCTCTTACCATCACTGGTTTCCTGGGGGGTGGCATCCACCACCTGCCAGCCACCTAAGTCATGGCCTGCGGGGAGGTCAGGTCTGGACATGTTAACCTCATTCCAGCAGTGGTAGTTCCTGTGGAGACAATGCACACCTCTCTCGAACACTATCTGGCATCCTGCACCACTAAGGGACATAATCTGGCATCATGCATTACTCAGGAACACCATCTGGCATCCTGCATCACTCAAGTACACCATCTGTCATCCTGCATCACTCAGGTACACTATATAGCATCCTGCACCACTCAGGAACACTATCTGTCATCCTGCATGACCATTTTCTTCTTGAAGCACGACCCAGTGATATAAAGATAACAGGAGCCTCTAGTCTATTTCACCCCCCACCACGCTATGACTAAACTGTTTTTACAGTACGTACAGTGAGATATATAAATATGAAGATATAGAAACCTACATTCTGGGATTTCATTTCATTCAATGCGAATGAATAAGCAGAAATATAACTACAAGAAAGAGTCCCTGGTAAGGCGCTCGTTCAGTTCAAGTCGATTTCTCACGACGTTGAAGTTGAGATCCGTGATTAGGTTCCCTGTGTTGTCGTGGGCGGAGTTGAAGTTGGTGATCACCCTGGCAGGGATTCCCAGGCACCGCAAGACTGGGGAAGGGGAGGGGACACCGTTAAAGAGGCTAGGCAACACTTCAAAATAAGCATATCAATTAACATGCAGTCGTTAAAAGGAGAACATTTTTAACTAATACATTCAATGTATTCAATCAAAGTGTGTTTCATTTGCACAGCAGCGGGCCTTGTGTGAGGAAACTGCTACCTATTTTTTTTGTCAATAGGAAATGGGCCCTGGGGTTTGTTCACCCAAATTACCAATTTTCCACAGCTTTTGCATACCTAGAAAGTGGCCTATGGGCCAGACTAGTCAGAAAGCAGTATTGAGCTACGGCTTAGCATTAGCATCTATAGGTGCAAAACAATGGGGATAGTAGAACTCCTGTAAGCATGTTCTAATCTAGATAGCACACATGCTAATCATCTCAAAATAACTAATATCCCTCTAAGGGACTGACTCCAAGAAAACAAATGGCCTCTATAGGTCATTATCAATAAAATGTCACAATACTGTGCAGAGCGTTCGATTTGGCTGCTGGGGGGCAAGGAGACCCACAGCTCTGCTAAAATCGTTGACAACTACGTGCCTTTATCAAGGGATTGTTAAATAAATTGTATAACTATTTGGTGATCAGGTCTGCTGAAGGGAAGGCATACAGAAGCATGTCTGGCCACTTGTGTGCCAGCGCGTCCACGCCTAGAGGAGCGTTGTGATCTCTCATCGTGAAGAACAAGCGACAGTGTGCGTTGTCCTGCGATGCATAGAGCCCTGCCGTAATGTCCCCATCCCTCCTCAACGACTTCGAGATTAAGTCACCACTCCCCTGGTAAGGGGTTCCCCGCGACAGTAAATCTGCACCTGCGTTTAGTCTGCCTGGCACGTGTTGCTCTGAGAGACAACAGATGTTCGCTGCTCCATAGCAAGAACTCTTTCGCCAGAGAGTGGAGTTGGCGGGAGTGCCTTCCTCCTTGGCGGTTGATATACGCCATCGTAGACGTATTGTCCGACCTAACCAGGTCATGTTGGCCCTGTAGGAATAGACGGAAATGCCTGAGGGCTAGTAACACAGTGTAGAACTCGAGAACATTAATATGACGTCCGAAGCTTCGCTTTATCGAACAACCACCTGATTGGTTTGTGTGACGTCATCTATCATAATTTGGCTGTTCTAAATTAGTTTGACCAGCAGGTGACACTAGTGTTGATCAAAGCCTCAAGCTTCAAGTAATGAACCTATTTTCGACACAATTGGTTGGAAATGATGAATGCTTCAGGAAGCTTCGTTTCCCCATCACTACCGTTGACCGTACGCCCTTCGTGGACTGCCCCCCATCCCTGTAGTGACGCATCCGTCATGGAGACTCTCCCACTAGGGCAGCCCTGCGTCAACAGGGATGGGTCGCTCCAGCATTTAAGTGCCGATAGACACTTTGGAGAGAGAATCACTCGCCTGTGCCTGTGGAGAAACGGGTCCAAGCGGAGTGAGGTCAACCAACGTTGGAAGTCTCTCATGAGGAGGAGACCAAGCGGAACTACCACAATCATGGAGGCCATGAGCCGAAGAATCCGCAGACACATCCAGTACGTGACTGACGTTGCCGGGCGAAACCCTGAGAGGCAGTGGTGAAAAGCTGTCACTCTCTCCACGGTGAGGGCTGCTCGACAGGCTAGAGAGTCCAGAGACAATCCCAAAAATAGTTTCTGCTGGGTTTGGCACTATTTATCCTGAAGCCTAGAGCGAGCAGGTGTGACAAGAGCTTACTTTGTGAATGTCCGTGGGGCAAGGGACAGACCAAATGGCAAGTGTGCAGGATAAACTCTGATGTGGAAACAAGCATCCTTGAGGTCTACTGTGGTGAACCACTTGTTTGGCCGAATCGAATCTAACCGCATGCATTCGAAATCTGTAGACCCTCAGATGCTTTTAGAGGTGCCGTAAATCCAGGATGGGGCATGTGGATCAAGAAGTAACTTCCGAAGAAGCCGTGTTGAGCTTCCTCCCTCGGTCCCTTGGACAACAGAGACTGTATTTCAACTGAGGACTCGGTCCGCTTCCCCCTGTGCAGTGGACTGCACTATTCCCATAAAACGTGGGGGGACCCCTGCGAATTGTAGTCTGTACCCCTGGTCTACGGTGCGTAGGGGAGATTGCACTGCTCTCTGTGAGGAGCAAGGGAATTCGCCTGTCCCCTGGGGGGAAGTTGCTCCACTGTAGCGTCTCCGCATGTGGGCAACCTGGTGGCCAGACGAGGACGCCCTCGAGAGGTTGATTGATTTGAATGGGAACATTCTGAACCATCACCCTCGGCCCATGGGCCTGGATGTGATGTGAACTCTTTATTTGAGAATTGAACTTGGGGAACAGTGGTGTTGGCCTGCCCCAACGGGTGATTCTGGGTTTTGAGGTAGGGGGCTCCTGTGCTATACCTCTGCCATTTGTAAACGTGCTTGTGTGGCCTGACGCGGGACTCCTGAGGAGAATGTAGTCGTCGAGGTCGGAAGAGCTCTGCCGGCTCCTTGAGCCCCATGCCTTGTGTTCGGTGTGACGCTTCTTCCCCTTCCCTCTGGATGGAGCCGAGGGGGCCTATACCCTGTGTCCGTCCCTGGGTCGGAGCTGCCGGAGAAGGCTGCTGAGGCTTCTTAGGGATCCTCCAGTTCTGGGTGTGAGGTCTCATGGTGATGACCTGGGTTGGGGCTTTCAGCCTGTTTCCATGGTAACAGGGAGCCCAGTGCCTCAGTCTCCTTTTTCTTAGACTCAAACCTGGCCTGTATCTCCGATATGGCTGGTCCAAACAGTCTGGTGGGATCGATCTTCCCATTCAGGATCTTTCCCTTCTCCCTCTGACACCCTTGCATTGTTCAGTCAGAGGGCTCTCGGTACACTTGAGGGTCCAGGTGGTATGGTTGGGAAGGTGACTTGGCTCCATTAGCTTCTCCCGGTCGACAGTGCCAAGGGCAGCTGCGTTCATGGAGCGCCCTGCCTGAGCCATCCCGACGACTCCATGCAGTGCACATCCAAGTGGTGGTAGCCAGTCACAGGAGAAGGTGACTTGAGTGGCTCTGCCCAGGAAGACTCCAACAACGCCATACAGTCTAGGAAGGCTGGTACACACTGTCGGACGGATGTAGAATTACTCAGAGGAGATTCCATCCATTTTAGTTTTCTAGGAAGGTGGGGGCGGCATGGGATACTCAACATCAAGATTGGTGGCAGGACGTCTGATTGCCTCGAAGAAGGGGAGGTCAGTTATTGACTCCTGCCCTACCTCTTCAGTCTGGCTGGGTAGCACAAACTGAGCAGAAGGGAGAAATTCTTCTTCAGAGACGTAATCCATCTCCTGGTCAGAGAGGGCACTGCCTGATGCGGCAAGAGATATGCTGTTGTCCTCACTTCCGGATTTGTCGGAATTAAGGTCTGCCCCCCCCGGAAATATGGGGGTCCTCCGAATCAGCCTGAAGCACGAGCGGAGGGGAAGCCTGAGTAGCTTTTCCCTCCTCTGGGACTTTGTTGATAACAGAGTCATCCTCGAGCAAAGATGAGGCCTGGGCAATACTTTCCATGTACTTCACTCTACATCTAAGGACACTGGAGCCCAGCTGAGCGCAATGCACACAACTAGCAGGGTTGACGATAGCCTCCATAGCGTGTTCAATGCCGAGGCAGGTAGTACAGAAGGGATGGGGATGCATCTGGGAAATGTAATGCCCACAATTGCCAGGGCAAGCTTTGCTAGGTGTGCACTGCTTTTTCTCCCCCTTTCCTGACGACTTGGCCGAAATCTCGTTTCGATCAGACGGACAAAAGCAAATGGAATTACCAGGGAGCTAGCTAGCTACTCCACGTGCTGCTACTACGTCGCAAAGTCGGGAGAGACACAGGGTAACATGCGCTTGAGCCAGGTAAGCATAACCAGAAAGCTTTATTTATCAGGGTGGTGGGAAATAAATACCGTCTTTATACTTTTGGTGTAGTGAAAGTAGAGCTAACAGGGATGCTAGCTAATTAGCTGGCTATCTTCACCTGAGTGACGATAACCAGCTAGCCGAGACATTGAGTGAAGTACCAAGTGCCGACTCGGTGTGTAAACCAAGTTACTTGAGGTAAAAATGCATGGCTAGGTTATCTTTTACAGGAGAATGTAAACGGAATGGTGCTTGTAATGGTGGGGCAACACACTGTAAAGAAACAGCACCGCTTGTGTTAGCCAAACAAACCGAATGGGGGTTTAGCACAGAGGTTGATAGCTAAAACACCTATGGTGCCGTTAGCCCACTAGCTAGCTAAGTCACTCGAAAGTTCTTTAAGCTAACTCCAAAAACTGGGAACCGACGTAGAGCTAGAAACCATGGGTAGAAGTAGCTAAATCTTTTCAAAAACCTGCTATTATCAGGATGCTAAAGCAGTGTAGCTAGCAAATTAACAACGCTATTTATGTGCTGTAGCTAGCCAATAACAAACAAGCTAACTGAGGTAACTTCACTACGTAAAGTGAAACTGAAGTTAGCAGGAGCCACTCAACGCTCCCACACTGAAAGGAACAGTTAAGTTGAGAGCTAGTTTTCTGATGAAAGCTGCTTAATGGGTTAATAACCAAATAGTAACCAAATATACTTGTTAAGAGGCGAAGAATGAGGAAACGCAGGGCGTACACCCACAAAGCTCTGATTGGCCTGTTAGGTGTGATTGAATAAGGCTTCAACCAATAACATGTAAAAGAGGGCGTATCCCATTAATGAGATTTCAAACTGAATTGATTGAAAGAGAACGATGTTGAAAAGGGATGTTAGCAAAGTTAGCTAAGTAGGCCTACGCTGGTTGGAGAGAAAAGTACATTAGGTCTACTTACCACTAAGTTTCTACCGGTAGCTTGCAAAGACACTTGAAACCCTACCTCTTTAAGGAATACCTGGGATAGTATAAAAGTAATCCTTCTACCCCCCCCACAAAAAATAAAATAAAAAATAAAATAATGCATTTTATACTTGGAAAGTGGTTGTCCCACTGGCTATCATAAGGTGAATGCACCAATTTGTAAGTCGCTCTGGATAAGAGCGTCTGTTAAATGACGTAAATGTAAATGTAAACATTATAAGCTAACAGTGTATCGGCAAATGCACCCTTCTGCTGCTTGACAGGCATGGGAAGTTAACCTAAACCACTATACTTGTCAGGTATAGTTCACTTATTTTATATCCTTCAAATAGCCAATTAAATCAAATCAAATTGTATTTGTCACATACACGTGTTTAGCAGATGTTATTGCGGGTGTAGCGAAATGCTTGTGCTTCTAGCTCCGACAGTACAGTAATATCTAACAAGTAATATCTCACAATTTCACAACATACACCCAATACACACAAATCTAAGTAAGGAATGGAATTAACAATATATACATATATGGACGAGCAATG
Source organism: Coregonus clupeaformis (assembly GCF_020615455.1). Taxonomy (NCBI): domain Eukaryota; kingdom Metazoa; phylum Chordata; class Actinopteri; order Salmoniformes; family Salmonidae; genus Coregonus; species Coregonus clupeaformis. The sequence continues at coordinate 28,890,984 of NC_059225.1, forward strand.
ACAGAGTGGCATGGACTAAGATACAGTAGAATATTACAGAAAACAGTATATACATATGAGATGAGTAATGCAAGATATGTAAACATTATTAAAGTGACTAGAGTTCCTATTTCTTGAAGTGGCCAGTGATTTCCATAGGTAGCAGCAGCCTCTAATGTGCTAGTGATGACTATTTAACAGTCTGATGGCCTTGAGATAGATGCAGTTTTTCAGTCTCTCAGTCCCAGCTTTGATGCACCTGTACTGACCTCGCCTTCTGGATGATAGGGGGGTGAACAGGCAGTGGCTCGGGTGGTTGATGTCCTTGATGATCTTTTTGGCCTTAGTGTGACATCGGGTGCTGTAGGTGTCCTGGAGGGCGGGTAGTTTGCTCCCGGTAATGCGTTCCGCAGACCGCACCACCCTCTGGAGAGCCCTGCGGTTGCGCGCGGTGCAGTTGCCGTACCAGGCGGTGATACAGCCCGACAGGATGCTCTCAAATGTGCATCTGTAAAAGTTTGTGAGGGTTTTAGGTGCCAAGACAAATTTCTTTAGCCTCCTGAGGTTGAAGAGACTCTGTTGCGCCTTCTTTACCAAACTGTCTGCATGGGGTGGACCATTTTAGTTTGTCAGTGATGTGTACGCCAAGGAACTTGAAGCTTTCCTCCTTCTCCACTGTGGTCCCGTCGATGTGGATAAGGGGGTGCACCCTCTGCTGTTTCCTGAAGTCCTCGATCATCTCCTTTGTTTTGTTGACGTTGAGTGAGAGGTTATTTTCCTGGCACCACACTCCCAGAGCCCTCACCTCTTCCCTGTAGGCTGTCTTGTCATTGTTGGTAATCAAGCCCACTACTGTTGTGTCGTCTGCAAACTTTATGATTGAGTTGGAGGCGTGCTTGGCCATGCAGGCATGGGTGAACAGGGAGTACAGGAGGGGGCTGAGCCCACAATCCTTGGTAGTGGGCTGCGTCGGTGGCACAGTGTTATCCTCAAAGCGGGCAAATAAGGTGTTTAGCTTGTCTGGAAGCAAGACGTCGGTGTCGGCGACGTGGCTGGTTTTCCTTTTGTAGTCTGTGATTGTCTGTAGACCCTGCCACATACGTCTCGTGTCTGAGCCGTTGAATTGCGACTCCACTTTGTCTCTATACTGATGTTTTGTTTGTTTAATTGCCTTGCGGAGTGAGTAGCTATACTGTTTGTATTCTGCCGTATTCCCAGTCAACTTGCCATGGTTAAATGCAGTGGTTCTGGCTTTCAGTTTTGCGCGAATGCTGCCATCTATCCACGGTTTCTGGTTAGGGTAGGTTTTAATAGTCACAGTGGGCACAACATCTCCTATACACTTGCTGATAAACTCAGTCTAAATTATTTTCGCAAGCTACCCGGAACGTAACCCACTCCATGTGATCAAAACAATCTTGAAGCGTGGATTCTGATTGGTCAGACCAGCGTTGAATAGTCCTTAGCACGGGTACTTCCTGTTTGAGTTTCTGCCTATAGGAAGGGAGGAGCAAAATGGAGTCGTGGTCAGATTTGCAGAAAGGAGGGCTGGTAAGGGCCTTATAACCATCCCGTAAGTTCAAATTGCATTGGTCGAGAATTTTAGCAGCCCGAGTACAACAGTCGATATGTTGATAGAACTTCGGCAGCCTAGTCCTTAAATTTGCTTTGTTAAAATCCCCAGCTACAATAAATACTGCCTCAGGAAATGTGGTTTCCAGTTTGCATAAAGTGTAGTGAAGTTCTTTGAGGGATGTCGGGGTATCGGCTTGAGGGGGGATATACACGGCCGTGACTATAACCAAATAAAATTATCTTGGGACATAATACAGTCGGCCTTTGATTGTGAGGTATTCTAGGTCGGGTGAACAAAAGGACTTGAGTTCCTGTATGTTACTACAATTACACCATGAGTCGTTAATCATGAAACACATACCTCCGCCCTTCTGCTTCCCGGAGAGATATTTATTTATGTCTGCGCGATGAACTGAGAACCCATCTGGCTGGACCGATTTCGACAGAATATCACGAGAGAGCCATGTTTCCGTGAAACAAAGTATGTTACAGGCCCTGATGTCTCTCTGGAAATAAATCCTTCCCTGAGCTCGTCGACTTTGTTATCCAAAGACTGAACATTAGTGAGTAATATACTTGGAAGAGGTGTGTGGTGTGCGCGCCTCCTAAGTCGAACCAGCAGGCCACTCCGAGTGCCACTCCTCCGCCGGCGATGTTTTGGGTCAGCCGCTGGAATCAGTTAAATTGCCCAAACAAAGGATCTGCTTCGGGAAAGTCATATTCCTGGTCGTAATGCTGGTAGTTCTGGTGAGTTACCGCCACTCTGATATCCAATAGTTTTTCCTGGCTTGTATGTATTGATAGAAAACATTTCTGAGCTAATAAAGTAAAAAATAATACATAAAGAAACAAAATACCGAAAAGTTTCCTAAGAGCTAGTTGCGAGGCTGCCATCTTCGTCGGCACCAGGTATGTTGCAAATGATGGCCAATATTGAGAGATATCGTCAGGCTACCCTCACATATCTGAAAGTACAGTATCAATTGATATTTACTGATCATGAACAGAATGCATTTACTTGCTGTAGGCTATAACTCTGATAGAGCTCAATGTGTGCAATCGTTTTGCATGGAGTAATCAGAAATGTGTATACTGAACAAAAATATAAACGCAACATGCAACAATTTCAAATATTTTAATGAGTTACAGTTCATATAAGGAAATCAGTCAATTGAAATAAATTCATTAGGATGGATTTCACATGACTGGGAATACAGATATTAATCTGTTGGTCACAGATATCTTTAACAAAAAGTAGGGGTGTGGATCAGAAAACCAGTCAGGATCTGGTGTGACCACCATTTGCCTCATGCAGCGCAACACATCTCCTTCACATAGAGTTGATCAGGCTGTTGATTGTGGCCTGTAGAATGTTGTCCCACTCCTCTTCAATGGCTCTGCGAAGTTGCTGGATATTGGCGGGAACTGGAACACGCTATTGTACACGTCAATCCAGAGGATCTCAAACATGCTCAATGGGTGACATGTCTTTTGAGTATGCAGGCCATGGAAGAACTGGGACATTTTCAGCTTCCAGGAATTGTGTACAGATCCTTGCGATATGGGACCGTGCATTATCATGCTGAAACATGAGGTGATGGCGGCGGAAGAATGGCACGACAATGGGCCTCAGAATCTCGTCACGGTATCTCTGTGCATTCAGATAGCCATCGCTAAAATGCAATTGTGTTCATTGTCCGTAGCTTATGCCTGCCCATACCATAACCCCACCGCCACCATGGGGCACTCTGTTCACAACGTTGACATCAGCAAACCGCTCGCCCACACAACGCCATACACATGGTCTGCGGTTGTGAGGCCGGTTGGACGTACTGCCAAATTCTCTAAAACAAGTTTGGAGACGGCTAATGGTAGAGAAATGAACATTACATTCTCTGGCAACAGCTCTGGTGGACATCCCTGCAGTCAGCATACCATTTGCATGCTACCTCAAAACTATAAACATCTGAGGCATTGTGTTGTGTGACAGAACTGCACATTTTAGAGTGGCCTTGTAAAGATCGTGCTGTTTAATCAGCTTCTTGATATGCCACACCTGTCAGGTGGATGGATTATCTTGGCAAAGGAGAAATGCTCACTAACAGGGATGTAAATAAATTTGTGCACAAAATTTGACAGCAATAAGCTTTTTGTGCGTATGGAACATTTCTGTGATCTTTTATTTCAGCTCATGAAACATGGGACCAACACTTTAGATGTTGCGTTTATATTTATTTTTGTATATTTTTGTTCAGTGTAGTTCTGACTATGTTCTTCAAGAGGTGATGATATTACAACCAAATAGTTAACATTTATTTAACAATCCCTTGAAAACGGCCCCCAGCAGCCAAATTCGAACGCACCTTATTGTGACGTATTATTAATAACGATCTATAGGATGCAAACATAGCACTGTTGTAATAATATATTATAGACGCGACTATCGTATATATAGGTATTGGTTGAAGCTCAGTGTTAAATAAAAAATCTCCCTATCATCATATATAAGCCAATATGAATTTGCTCATCAACTTGATTGGAGGTCCACAACACACTCCCCACCTCTCATCATGAGCCGGCCGTTACCAAGAACCATATATCGGATTTTCTAACATGGTCGATAGCAATAGAGTTTTAAGAATATTTATTGTTCCTACCTAGCTCAAATTCTAGACGGCAGATTAAAATGAGACTATAGCGTCCATAAAGTGACAGTTGGACTTAAAAAATGCTGGATTTACTAAGTTTGTAGGTATACTTTGGAAGTATTAGAATTAGGCCAAGAACGTTTGTAAAGGGGTAGTCACGTGACAAGATGGCGTATTGAACACACAGCGGTGCGAATCACCTCAAGATAAAAACGGAATATTCAATATCAGTAAGTTAGACTAAATATTAGCACTTCATATACTCGTGGGTAATAACATTCAATCCGGATAATAACACAAAACAAATCAAAAGGCTAGAGAAATGTATCAACAAATATTACAACAACAAGCAACACTCAAACATGACTGAGGATAAATGAGGAGAATCAATCTCCAAGAGAAAACGCGACTCCTCGACGGATACAGATGATTTATGCTTTTCACCACTGGGACTGGTAAGTGTGGAAAGCGATCTGTTGAAGTCGATAAATGACAAACTGGGCATACTAGAGTTGGTCAGTAAGGATATAAAGGAGTTGAAGGCGAGTCTTGAAATGAGTGACGAAAAAGCTGCGATAATGGAGAAGGATACAAAAAAGCAAAAAGGGACAGTCACTAAGATAGAAACGGACGTTAAGGAACTTAGAAAGGAGAACAACTTTCTGAGGGAAGCCTTACTAGACATACAGACTAGATCGATGAGAGAAAATCTAGCACTTATCCAAGTGACATGACTTGCCCTCATGGACTGAGGATCAAAGATTCCTGCTAGGAAAAGGTTTGAACACCCCCTTTCCTGGGGGCCAGTTTTATGACTGGTCGTAAATTCCTTGCAGAGACTTTCTCTTCCTTGCCATGAAGTATTGGGAGAAAGGACCCCTTTGTTAACAAAGGAAGTCTTCCCGCCAAAACTCCAATATCCAAAAGTGGATAATGAAATAACATTCCTACTTAAAAGTATGTGGGAAATGGTTGGTGGGGACTTAAAGAACAATCATGTCAAATTCGTTACTATGTTGTGATGTCATTAAAGACGGTGGAACAACATAACTGTATCTCTGGGGGGGTGTACACTTCCCAGTTTTGAGGTTTGCATATATTTGTTGTATAAAACGAATGATTAAGTATAATAATACCTTTGTGAAGATAACAATGTGATTTTAGCATTCTAGATGAGATGATTGTTTTCCATATTGATTTGTTCTCTGTCAGTGGCCACGCCCAGATGAGCAGAAACATGATGGAACGCCCCTTTTACCCAGAGGGCATAAAAAGCCTTGAAAAACAAATCAACCTTTAGACCAGCAGATGTGAAGCGTGAGCCAAACGTTGCATATGGTTGAATTTCTACCAGACCAGTTAGCCCTACGGCTTAAAATGGTTGACACTCCACAAGACCAAGAAGCGTGAAGCTGAAGCTACACATTACAAAATGGTTAGACTAGAAAGACCAGAAAACGTGAGACGTTAGTCCACACGTTTGAAATGGAGAAGCTCTGAAACTCTCAACCTCTACACGAGGTGAAGAAGAAGAGAATGCACTAGACCTTATCATTTCAGTCTGCAGCTGGCATGTATAGTCGTCTAGAGAACTTTCACTAAAGACACGAGATAGAGGACAATCCCTCTCAGACAACCGCTGGTACATTTGAAGTATCCATTCTAACCACTACTACGATCAGAAACTCTACCAAGGACATTGAGATCTCTGGTGGGCAAACCAGAGTCCTACATCATCAACTCAACTATCGAGGACAGCAACACGTAAATACATGTTGCATTTCTAAACCGAATGAGCGTTATTAGGGTGCATAAGTATTATGGTTACTGTGAGCGTAGTTTCCAAAGTAACTACGATAGTTTGAATCTCTGTCTCTCCCTTCCACTCTGACCCTCCTGCTACCCAAGCATTCATGCTAATGTTAGTCCAGTCCACTAGGGACCTGTTTTCGTTGTATTACATTAGTAATCAATAACCTATGTGTGTGTGTTTGCATTGTGTTATTATTTAGTTAGTTAGTAAATAAATAATTAAGCCAATTTGTGTATTGCTGATTCATCAATAAGGTTAGGGTTCTTGCAGGTTCAAGGATTATGCGACGTTCAGAATGAGACTGATAAGAGGTCATTATTTGATAAGTGACTGTTATCGATATATACACTGCTAAAAAAAATAAAGGGAACACTTAAACAACACAATGTAACTCCAAGTCAATCACACTTCTGTGAAATCAAACTGTCCACTTAGGAAGCAACACTGATTGACAATAAATTTCACATGCTGTTGTGCAAATAGAATAGACAACAGGTGGAAATTATAGGCAATTAGCAAGACACCCCCAATAAAGGACTGGTTTTGGAGTTGGTGACCACAGACCACTTCTCAGTTCCTATGCTTCCTGGCTGATGTTTTGGTCACTTTTGAATGCTGGCGGTGCTTTCACTCTAGTGGTAGCATGAGACGGAGTCTACAACCCACACAAGTGGCTCAGGTAGTGCAGCTCATCCAGGATGGCACATCAATGCGAGCTGTGGCAAGAAGGTTTGCTGTGTCTGTCAGCGTAGTGTCCAGAGCATGGAGGTGCTACCAGGAGACAGGCCAGTACATCAGGAGACGTGGAGGAGGCCGTAGGAGGGTAACAACCTAGCAGCAGGACTGCTACCTCCGCCTTTGTGCAAGGAGGAGCAGGAGGAGCACTGCCAGAGCCCTGCAAAATGACCTCCAGCAGGCCACAAATGTGCATGTGTCTGCTCAAACGGTCAGAAACAGACTCCATGAGGGTGGTATGAGGGGCCCGACGTCCACAGGTGGGGGGTTTTGCTTACAGCCCAACACCGTGCAGGACGTTTGGCATTTGCCAGAGAACACCAAGATTGGCAAATTCGCCACTGGCGCCCTGTGCTCTTCACAGATGAAAGCAGGTTCACACTGAGCACGTGACAGACGTGACAGAGTCTGGAGACGCCGTGGAGAACGTTCTGCTGCCTGCAACATCCTCCAGCATGACCGGTTTGGCGGTGGGTCAGTCATGGTGTGGGGTGGCATTTCTTTGGGGGCCGCACAGCCCTCCATGTGCTCGCCAGAGGTAGCCTGACTGCCATTAGGTACCGAGATGAGATCCTCAGACCCCTTGTGAGACCATATGCTGGTGCGGTTGGCCCTGGGTTCCTCCTAATGCCAGACAATGCTAGACCTCATATGGCTGGAGTGTGTCAGCAGTTCCTGCAAGAGGAAGGCATTGATGCTATGGACTGGCCCGCCCGTTCCCCAGACCTGAATCCAATTGAGCACATCTGGGACATCATGTCTCGCTCCATCCACCAACGCCACGTTGCACCACAGACTGTCCAGGAGTTGGCGGATGCTTTAGTCCAGGTCTGGGAGGATCCGCCACCTCATCAGGAGCATGCCCAGGCATTGTAGGGAGGTCATACAGGCACGTGGAGGCCACACACACTACTGAGCCTCATTTTGACTTGTTTTAAGGACATTACATCAAAGTTGGATCAGCCTGTAGTGTGGTTTTCCACTTTAATTTTGAGGGTGACTCCAAATCCAGACCTCCATGGGTAGATATATTTGATTTCCATTGATAATTTTTTTGTGATTTTGTTGTCAGCACATTCAACTATGTAAAGAAAAAAGTATTTAATATGATTATTTCATTCATTCAGATCTAGGATGTGTTATTTTAGTGTTCCCTTAATTTTTTTGAGCAGTGTATATATATATATATATATATATATATATATATATATATAACATATATCTTCTAAGAGTTTAATTCGGGAGATGGTAACTCGTTAAACAACTTCTTCCGTGGTGCCCCAAATTCCTAATGAGTTAATTGTTACATCATTCATTTAATCGAGTGACAATTAAACATAGTTAGGTGATTCGATAAATAACAGTCATACATTAAAGTAAGTCACATCACGACACAAGAAAAAGGAAAGGTTACCTAAATAATTGTGAAGGAGTTCTTGCTTACAGCACTTCAAATCCCACTCGATGCTGTCGATAAAATCCAACTCGAACGTGTACACCGTTTCGGACAAAGAGGACAGAGATATGAGCGTCCAATCGTTGCCAAATTTGCTTTCTTTAAGGATAAAGTAATGATTAAAAGCCTAGGTAAAAGACTTGCTGGCACGAAAATAGGCATGAATGATCAGTTCCCGAGGGAGATTGCAGAACGGCGCAAAGTTCTGTACCCAATCGTCAAGGAAAATAGATTAAAAGGGAAGCGTGTTGCTCTCGTAGTCGATAAACTGTATATTGACAACCAAATGTTCCGCGACACAAAGACTGCTCCATGGCTATTCTGAAAGTTCTAATAGAGGAGTCGAATAATGGAACACCCAATACTAGCAATGGTAGGGATTGTAATAATAAAACACATTTATAGTATTTATAGCATTTTATAAAGGGATAAGACGGTATTACAAGAAAGGATAACAAGCGAAATAATACATCTTCAAATATAACTAATTAGAACACAAGAACTCAATCAACATAGTGGAGATAAAAACATAGCAAACAGAAGACATAGAAGGCACAGTATGTGGGTATGTGTGGATGTATTGTGATGGAAGGTGTGGTGTGCGTTTTTGTGTTTGGAAAAGTGTGGCGTTAAGTGAGTGAGAAAGGAAATGGTTGCATATCCCAGAACCAACGTGTGTCTGTGAGCAGGGGTTGTGAGAGAGAGCTTTCAATTTTGTGCAGATGAGGGATAAAATAAAGTATACATTTAATTGTCCTATCATGATGGAACGGTCCCCAACCCTATATCCTAGACACCCACCTGAGCGACCCATACACCAAAGAGAAGTCCCCATCTGTTTTATGACCCTGCTGTAAGTTGCCTATATGCAGCCAAAACAGAAAGATAAATGCAGTAACCCATGGGGAGGGGGTCACACTCGGACAATCCGAGAGGGGGCATATTATTGTGGCCCTGGTGGCAGAAAATAATCAAAGATCTGACTGCACGGAGATGCTTGGGAAAAATGGTTACAACGGGGGACCAGAGTGTCTCAGGGGAAGAGGGTGGATCTGATCTCCATCACCTAGGACTTGACATAGGTTCATCAAATCTCACATTTTTGTAAATTTTTGCTCAATCTTGCATGCTTTCTCAAACAGCTGTAACTGAATATGCATTCGTAAATCAGGTCCTTTCTTGAGTTGGGCTCTGGAATGTAACAACTGTTGAGCATCTGAGCTTATGGTTGATTGTGGAAGAAAGGGGTTGAGTGTGTTAGAGTATGTGTGTGTGTGTGTGTGTGTGTATCCCACATCTGTTGCAAGGGGGTAAGGATGTTAGGGAGAATATAGGATGAACCACAATAATTGTTTGCTAAAATAATAATTGCTTGACAAAAATGTAATGTAATACAATGGCAATCCGGGTTATAGGTAACAATCACCCTCATGCTCTTAAGGAAATCATGAATGTCATGGATACATTAGAACTAGTAGATATATGGAGGCTTAAATATCCTGACTATAATAAATATACAGTGCTTTGCAAAAGTATTCAGCCCCCTTGGCGTTTTTCCTATTTTGTTGCATTACAACCTGTAATCTAAATCGTTTTCATGTAATGGACATACACAAAATAGTCCAAATTGGTGAAGTGAAATTAAAATAATTACTTGTTTCAAAAAATTCAAAAAAATAAATAACAGAAAAGTGGTGCGTGCATATGTATTCACCCCCTTTGCTATGAAGCCCCTAAATAAGATCTGGTGCAACCAATTACCTTCAGAAGTCACATAATTAGTTAAATAAAGTCCACCTGTGTGCACCTAAGTGTCACATGATCTCAGTATATATACACCTGTTCTGAAAGGCCCCAGAGTCTGCAACACCACTAAGCAAGGGGCACCACCAAGCAAGCGGCACCATGAAGACCAAGGAGCTCTCCAAACAGGTCAGGGAGAAAGTTGTGGAGAAGTACAGATCAGGTTGGGTTATAAATAAATATCAGAAACTTTGAACATCCCACAGAGCACCATTAAATCCATTATTAAAAAATTTAAAGAATATGGCAACACAACAAACCTGCCAAGAGTGGGCCGCCCATCAAAACTCACGGACCAGGCAAGGAGGGCATTAATAGTGAATGGTTACGCATGCTCAAGTTTTCTGTTTTGTTGTCTTATTTCTTGTTTGTTTCACAAAAGAAAATATTTTGCATCTTCAAAGTGGTGGGCATGTTGTGTAAATCAAATGATACAACCCCCCCAAAAAACAAATTTAATTCCAGGTTGTAAGGCAACAAAATAGGAAAAATGCCAAGGGGGGTGAATAATTTCGCAAGCCACTGTACATGGCGGAGACTCAATCAAGCTAGTCGTCTTGACTTCTTTCTTATGTCATTCTCGTTGGCACCAAAAGTTTAAAAAGTGTTGATAGGGGACAGAATGCGGTAGGACCATCATATAATTGGCATATACATTAGTCTTACTGAATTTCCACGTTGGCGAGGATATTGGAAATTTAATCAAAGCCTATTGGATGATAACTTGTTTTTAACGAGGACAGAGGAATTTATAACAGATTTTTTCCAACATAACATAGGTACAGCAAATCCCCTTATTGTATGGGACACTTTTAAATGTGCCTTTAGAGGCCATGCAATTCAGTACTTATCTCGAAAACAAAAGCAATTTAGGTAAAAAAATCCATACTAACAAAGGAAATAGAAGGTCTAACAGAACAGATAGATAGCAATAAAAACTGTAACATAGAGGCTCAGAATAAATTAGAGGAAAAACAAAAAGAAATGGAGAAACTTATTCAAGAAAGATCAAGTGTAATATATTATAAAAAATAAAGCAAACTGGATGGAATATGGGGAAAAATGCACCAAATAATGTTTTAATCTCCAACATAGAAATGCTACCAAAAATAACTTACTGAAACTGGTTTCAAATGACAGTCACTCATGATTCACTAAATGATATTTTGAAGGAGGAAGCAAAGTACTTTAAGCATATGTTTTCGTTTCAGTCGCCTCCATCTCCTCTAACTGAAGCTAATTGTAGGGATTATTTTTCTATTGATAATATAAAACTAACAGCCATACAGAAAGACTCATGTGAAGGTGAAATTACAGAGGAGGAACTTCTGGATGCAATTAAAGACTTTAAGTCTGGGAGAACTCCAGGGTTGGATGGCATACCAGTCGAGGTATACCAAACCTTTTTTGACATACTCAGAGGACCGTTATTAGCATGTTTTAACCACTCATATGTAAATGGTAGATTATCAGACACTCAAGAAGAAGGTCTGATTACATTATTACTGAAACAGGATACAAGTGGGAAATAAAAAGATGCAGTCAATTAAAAAAATGGTAGGCCCCTTATACAGTGGGGAAAAAAAAGTATTTAGTCAGCCACCAATTGTGCAAGTTCTCCCACTTAAAAAGATGAGAGAGGCCTGTAATTTTCATCATAGGTACACGTCAACTATGACAGACAAAATGAGAAAAAAAAAATCCCGAAAATCACATTGTAGGATTTTTTATGATTTTATTTGCAAATTATGGTGGAAAATAAGTATTTGGTCAATAACAAAAGTTTCTCAATACTTTGTTATACACCCTTTGTTGGCAATGACACAGGTCAAACGTTTTCTGTAAGTCTTCACAAGGTTTTCACACACTGTTGCTGGTATTTTGGCCCATTCCTCCATGCAGATCTCCTCTAGAGCAGTGATGTTTTGGGGCTGTCGCTGGGCAACATGTACTTTCAACTCCCTCCAAAGATTTTCTATGGGGTTGAGATCTGGAGACTGGCTAGGCCACTCCGGGACCTTGAAATGCTTCTTACGAAGCCACTCCTTCGTTGCCCGGGCGGTGTGTTTGGGATCATTGTCATGCTGAAAGACCCAGTCACGTTTCATCTTCAATGCCCTTGCTGATGGAAGGAGGTTTTCACTCAAAATCTCACGATACATGGCCCCATTCATTCTTTCCTTTACACGGATCAGTCGTCCTGGTCCCTTTGCAGAAAAACAGCCCCAAAGCATGATGTTTCCACCCCCATGCTTCACAGTAGGTATGGTGTTCTTTGGATGCAACTCAGCATTCTTTGTCCTCCAAACACGACGAGTTGAGTTTTTACTAAAAAGTTATATTTTGGTTTCATCTGACCATATGACATTCTCCCAATCCTCTTCTGGATCATCCAAATGCACTCTAGCAAACTTCAGACGGGCCTGGACATGTACTGGCTTAAGCAGGGGGACACGTCTGGCACATTCTTATTGGCAGACTAAATAGCCTTGGTTTCTCAAATGACTGCCTCGCCTGGTTCACCAACTACTTCTCAGATATAGTTCAGTGTGTCAAATCGGAGGGCCCGTTGTCTGGACCTATGGCAGTCTCTATGGGGGTGCCACAGGGTTCAATTCTTGGGCCGACACTTTTCTCCGTGTATATCAATGATGTCGCTCTTGCTGCTGGTGACTCTCAGATCCACCTCTACGCAGACGACACCATTTTGTATACATCTGGCCCTTCATTGGACACTGTGTTAACAAACCTCCAAACGAGCTTCAATGCCATACAACACTCCTTCAGTAGCCTCCAACTGCTCTTAAACACTAGTAAAACTAAATGCATGCTTTTCAATCGAACGCTGCTGGCACCCGCCCACCCGACTAGAATCACCACTCTCGACGGGTCTGACCTAGAGTATGTGGTCAACTACAAATACCTAGGTGTCTGGTTAGACTGTAAACTCAACTTCCAGACTCACATAAAGAATCTCCAATCCAAAGTTAAATCTAGAATCGGCTTCCTATTTCGCAACAAAGCCTCCTTCACTCATGCTGCCAAACATGCCCTCGTAAAACTGACTATCCTACCGATCCTTGACTTCGGCGATGTCATTTACAAAATAGCCTCCAACACTCTACTCAGCAAATTGGATGTAGTCTATCACAGTGCCATCCGTTTTGTCTCCAAAGCCCCATACACTACCCACCACTGTGACCTGTACGCTCTTGTTGGCTGGTCCTCACTACATGTTCGTCGTTAAACCCACTGGCTCCAGGCCATCTATAAATCACTGCTAGGCAAATCCCCGCCTTATCTTAGCTCATTGGTCGCCATAGCAGCACCCACCTGTAGTCTGCGCTCCAGCAGGTATATCTCACTGGTCATTCCCAAAGCCAACACCTCCTTTGGCCGCCATTCCTTCCAGTTCTCTGCTGCCAATGACTGGAACGAATTGCAAAAATCTCTGAAGCTGGAGACTCTTATCTCCCTCAATAACTTTAAGCATCAGTTGTCAGAGCACCTTACCGATCACTGCACCTGTACACAGCCCATCTGAAATTAGCCCACCCAACTACCTCATCCCTATATTGTTATTTATTTTGCTCTTTTGCACCCCAGTATCTCTATTTGCACATAATCTCTTGCACATCTAGCATTCCAGTGTTAATACTATTGTAATTATTCTGCACTATAGCCTATTTATTGCCTTACCTCCATAACTTGCTACATTTGCACACACTGTATATATATTTTCTGTTGTATTTCTGACTTTATGTTTTTTACCCCATATGTAAATCTGTGTTGTTTTTATTGCACTACTTTGCTTTATCTTGGCCAGGTCGCAGTTGTAAATGAGAACCTGTTCTCAACTGGCTTACCTGGTTAAATAAAGGTGAAATAAAATAAAAAAAACTGCAGGATTTGAGTCCCTGGCGGCGTAGTGTGTTACTGATGGTAGGCTTTGTTACTTTGGTCCCAGCTCTCTGCAGGTCATTCACTAGGTCCCCCCGTGTGGTTCTGGGATTTTTGCTCACCGTTCTTGTGATAATTTTGACCCCACGGGGTGAGATCTTGCGTGGAGCCCCAGATCGAGGGAGATTATCAGTGGTCTTGTATGTCTTCCATTTCCTAATAATTGCTCCCACAGTTGATTTCTTCAAACCAAGCTGCTTACCTATTGCAGATTCAGTCTTCCCAGCCTGGTGCAGGTCTACAATTTTGTTTCTGGTGTCCTTTGACAGCTCTTTGGTCTTGGCCATAGTGGAGTTTGGAGTGTGACTGTTTGAGGTTGTGGACAGGTGTCTTTTATACTAATAACAAGTTCAAACAGGTGCCATTAATACAGGTAATGAGAGGAGGACAGAGGAGCATCTTAAAGAAGAAGTTACAGGTCTGTGAGAGCCAGAAATCTTGCTTGTTTGTAGGTGACCAAATACTTATTTTCCACCATAATTTGCAAATAAATTCATAAAAAATCCTACAATGTGATTTTCTGGAAAAAAAATTCTCAATTTGTCTGTCATAGTTGACCTATGATGAAAATTACAGGCCTCTCTCATCTTTTTAAGTGGGAGAACTTGCACAATTGGTGGCTGACTGAATACTTTTTTCCCCCACTGTATAGTATGTATAAGCTGGAAGTAGAGGCTTAAGTGTGGTTGTTCACTAGTTTACTCCAAATAGGGGAGTGGGGGTGGGGTTGGAAAGTAATAAAGGGAAATATATATATATATTTTTTAAACAAACAAAAAAGGTTTGAAGGTGCAACTGTTTTTATTAAATGCATAATTTATCGCTCTCACATACACTTTTCTGTCCGTTAAGAACCAACGATGTGCTACCTTTTTGTAGCATTTCTGACAATGCTAACATCGTTTTCAGCGAAATTCAGTTCTAACACCATGTTGGTTGTTCGGCAACAACACAGCTACTTGCACCATGCTGCCACTGCCAGTCATAGGAAGTACCCAAAAAAAACGAGGGTGGTTGGTCTGGTTGGAAGGATGGGCATATAACCCGAATGTCTAGCAACCCAAATGTTGACTGTTCCAATCTCATCATGGACAACTTTAGCATTTTAGCTAATTATCAACTTTGCAACTTCTTGCTACTTTTTAGCTACTTTGCTGCTACTTAGCATGTTAGCTAACCTTTCCCCTAACCCTAACCCTAAAACTAACCTTAAACCTTTAACATAACTCATAACACTAACGTTAACCCTAACCCGTAGCCTAGCTAATGTTAGCCACCTAGCTAACATTAACTTTAGCCACCTAGCTAACATTCAGGCCATGTCTAGACTTGACAGTTCATGCAGCTTTTGTACTCTGATCATAGAGTTCTGATCTTGGAATTCCGAACACGTCATGTGTCTACATCTACATTTAAATGTGTCCACATTGTGTCCGTTCCCGTGTTATATTCAAATGCCAGTTTGTACTCTACAAACGGTGGAATAGGCAAAATATGATAACACAACAACAACTGATGGCAGTAGCTAACTACTGTAGCTAAGTAGCCAGCTAACCTCTGTAGCTAGACAGCAAGCTAGTGAGCAATGCTAAAGGGATTGCAAATGAGTTAGCATAACTCTAGCCAAACAAAACATTGTTTTTCTAAGTATTAGCTAGCTGGCTAGCATTTATGAGGCCAGCAAACACGTTCCCCACATGCTAGGAACTTATTTCCTCCAATGTTATAATCAAAAGGTGCCTCTCAGTCACAAAACACACGTTTTCTGGAGACTTGTGGGAGGAGTGCTGATGATGTCTCCCACTGTATGCGTTTTCGGTAGCCTGATTGAGTGCAGACTGAGGAGAAATCCACACACAATGCATCCCTGACCACCTCCTGAAGTGGTCAGACAGATCTGAATACAATCCGACCACGCAGCGACTTTTGTGTGTCTAGACCCGTCTTTTCACTGCGAGCTTCGTATTCTGATAGCAGAAGTCGCATGTAAGTGTCAAGTGTAGACATGACCTCATACGTATTGGCTGTATTGGAAATTCGTAAGATATTGTATGAGTAACGCTTGCTAACTTGGTTACACATCTCAACATCAACTGTTCAGAGGGGACTGTGTGAATCAGGCCTTCATTGTCGAATTGCTACAAAGAAACCACTACTAAAGGACCGATAAGAAGAAGAGACTTGCTTGGGCCAAGAAACACGAGCAATGGACATTTGACCGGTGGAAATTTGTGCTTTGGACTGGAGTCCAAATTGGAGATTTTTGGTTCCAACCGCTGTGTCTTTGTGAGACGCGATGTGGGTGAAGAGATTAACTCTGCATGTGTATTTCCCTCCGTAAAGCATGGAGGAGGAGGTGTTAAGGTGTGGGGGTGCTTTGCTGGTGACACTGTCTGTGATTTATTTAGAATTCAAGGCACACTTAACCAGCATGGCTACCACAGCATTCTGCAGCGATACGCCATTCCATCTGGTTTGGGCTTAGTGGGACTATAATTTGTTTTTCAAAGGACAATAACCCAACATACCTCCAGGCTGTGTAAGGGCTATTTGACCAAGAAGGAGAGTGATGGAGTGCTGCATCAGATGACCTGGCCTCCACAATCCCCTGACCTCAACCAAATTGAGATGGTTTGGGATGAGTCGGACCGCAGAGTGAAGGAAAAGCAGCAGACAAGTGCTCAGCATATGTGGGAACCCCTTCAAGACTGTTGGAAAACCATTCTAGGTGAAGCTGGTTGAGAGAATGCCAAGAGTGTGCAAAGCTGTCATCAAGGCAAAGGGTGGCTATTTGAAGAATCTCAACTATAAAATATATTTTGATTTATTTAACACTTTTTTGGTTACTACATGATTCCAAATGTGTTATTTCAAGCTTCACATCTGGAGTAAACATGGCACCATCCCTACGGTGAAGCATGGTGGTAGCAGCATCATGCTGTGGGGCTGTTTTTATGCGGTAGGGACTGGGAGACTAGTCAGGATCGAGGGAAAGATGAACGGCACAATGTACAGAGAGATCCTTGATGAAAACTACTCCAGAGCGCTCAGGACCTCAGACTGGAGCGAAGGTTCAGCTTCAAACTGGACAACGACCCTAAGCACACAGCCAAATCAATGCAGGATTGGCTTCGGGACAAGTCTCTGAATGTCCTTGAGTGGCCCAGCCAGAGTCCGGACTTGAACCTGATCGAACATTTCTGGAGAGACCTGAAAATAGCTGTGCAGCGACGCTCCCCATCCAACCTGACAGTTTGAGAGGATCTGCAGAGAAGAATGGGTGAAACTCCCCAAATAAAGGTGTTTCAAGCTTGTAGCGTCATACCCAAGAAGACTCGAGGCTGTAATTGCTGCCAAAGGTGCTTCAACAAAGTACTGAGTAAAGGGTCTGAATACTTATGTAAATGTGATATTTCCGTTAATTTTTTTTATATATTTGTAAGAATGTCAAAAAAACTGTTTTTACTCTATGTAGATTGATGAGGGGAAAAACAATTGAATCCATTTTAGGATAAGGCTGTTACGTAACAAAATATGGAAAAAGTAAACGGGTCTGAATACTTTGCGAATGCACTGTATAGTATATTTAATTAAACTGTTGACAGACCCTTTCTCTGCCCGCTCGAGAAAGTATTGAAGGAATGATGGAGAGTGAGGAGGAGATGGAAACGCAAGGTGGTGAGTTATTCTGTAGCTAAAGGTAATATTTCAGCCTATTAATTATGAAAATATAACAAAATGCCCTATTTGTAGGCTATTCAAAATCAAATACAAATTCTCTATAATTGTAGGCTAACTCTGTAAGCCACCATGCACAATCAATGAACCAACAGCATCGAATAGGCCTATACGTTCTCTCCCAGATACATGGATAGAAAGTTTGGAGCGTAGCCAGTCCATCAAGTATACACAATAATACAGTCCACACTCAAAGGCAATTTACTAGAATTTGTTTAATTTTGGAGTATAGGCTAGACCAATTATGTACCAAAGAAAAAAATGTTTTTTATTTAAATATTTTTCTGCCGTGTGTAATATGCAGTAGTCTATGTATTGTATAACGGCACAATCATTATTTTAATTCTGTTTTTTGGGGGGGCTTGGGTTCATCTATAGGCCTATGCGTATGCATAAGCTCTAATATGTGTATGGATGTTTGTAATTAATCATCACCTTACACAGCACTGTCCTTTTTGTTGTGTTAGGCTTTAAAACATGTGGGGGGGGGGGAATTACATTCAGACATGCTATGCTGTTTTTAACTTAGAGAATTGTCTCTTGTTATATGCTAGTTTTTTTTCTAACCTGATATAAACTTGTCTTTGTGTGACTTAATCATAAGACTGGGCATATAGCTAAGAGCCGTTTGGGTGCGACCGCAGAATGTGACACATCCCGTGTTTTACTATCTGCAGGAACTCAGCTGTGTGGAAAATTAATCTGCACAGACAAGCTAAACGCCTTTTACACGATGTTCCCCTCCCCTGTTTCCACACATCTGCTAACTGCCACGTAAACAAAGAGGTTGTACTTTCCTATAAAAGCTTAACTCTGCACCATTGAGTGATTGTTAACCGCTCCATATTTGCAAATCTTATAATAAAGTTGTTGTTTGAAGAATCTACAATCTCTCTTCTTCTGGTTAGAATTTCCATGACAATTTGGCGACGAGGATTGGATGGCTAACTCTGCCTGCTGATTGTTCCCGGGCAGACCAAGGTTAACCGTGCAGGGGGGCTACAGTAGACGTGGCTCAAGGAGCCCACACTCTGATTAAGCAAAGCAGAAAGGGATCCGCCTCGGACCCGGTAGGGAGCATCAGTGGACGGATACGCCATCCCGAGCAGACAAAATAAATTAAGGGTGAGACTGATTTTCTTAAACGCAACCTCCAATTGGGGTAAGTTCTGGGAACTTTTTCAAAATTCTGTTCTGGGAATAGGTCACGCGTGTTAGAGATACCAGGACAGAGTCCTGATGAAAGCGATTCCAGGATAACATTTACATTACATTTTACATTTTAGTCATTTAGCAGACGCTCTTATCCAGAGCGACTTACAGGAGCAATTAGGGTTAAGTGCCTTGCTCAAGGGCACATTAACGTCATTTAGCAGACGCTCTTAGCCAGAGCGACTCACAAATTGGTGCGTTCACCCTATAGCCAGTGGGATAACCACTTTACAATTGGGGGGGGTAGAAGGATTCCTTTATCCTATCCCAGGTATTCCTTAAAGAGGTGGGGTTTCAAATGTCTCCGGAAGGTGGTGAGTGACTCCGCTGTCCTGGCGTCGTGAGGGAGCTTGTTCCACCATTGGGGTGCCAGGGCAGCGAACAGTTTTGACTGGGCTGAGCGGGAACTATGCTTCCGCAGAGGAAGGGGAGCCAGCAGGCCAGAGGTGGATGAGCGCAATGCCCTCGTTTGGGTGTAGGGACTGATCAGAGCCTGAAGGTACAGAGGTGCCGTTCCCCTCACTGCTCCATAGGCAAGCACCATGGTCTTGTAGCGGATGCGAGCTTCAACTGGAAGCCAGTGGAGTGTGCGGAGGAGGGGGTGACGTGAGAGAACTTGGGAAGGTTGAACACCAGACGGGCTGCGGCATTCTGGATGAGTTGTAGGGGTTTAATGGCACAGGCAGGGAGGCCAGCCAACAGCGAGTTGCAGTAGTCCAGACGGGGAGATGACAAGTGCCTGGATTAGGACCTGTGCCGCTTCCTGTGTAAGGCAGGGTCGTACTCTCCGAATGTTGTAGAGCATGAACCTGCAGGAGCGGGTCACCGCCTTGATGTTGGCGGAGAACGACAGGGTGTTGTCCAGGGTCACGCCTAGGCTCTTCGCACTCTGGGAGGTGGACACAGCGGAGTTGTCAACCGTGATGGCGAGATCATGGAACGGGCAGTCCTTCCCCGGGAGGAAGAGCAGCTCCGTCTTGCCAGGGTTCAGCTTGAGGTGGTGATCCGTCATCCATACTGATATGTCTGCCAGACATGCAGAGATGCGATTCGCCACCTGGTTATCAGAAGGGGGAAAGGAGAAGATTAGTTGTGTATCGTCAGCGTAGCAATGATAGGAGAGACCATGTGAGGATATGACAGAGCCAAGTGACTTGGTGTATAGGGAGAAAAGGAGAGGGCCTAGAACTGAGCCTTGGGGGACACCAGTGGTGAGAGCACGTGGTGCGGAGACAGCTTTCGCCACGCCACTTGGTAGGAGCGACCGGTCAGGTAGGACGCAATCCAGGAGTGAGCCGCGCCGGAGATGCCCAGCTCGGAGAGGGTGGAGAGGAGGATCTGATGGTTCACAGTGTCAAAGGCAGCAGACAGGTCTAGAAGGACAAGAGCAGAGGAGAGAGAGTTAGCTTTAGCAGTGCGGAGAGTCTCCGTGACACAGAGAAGAGCAGTCTCAGTTGAATGACCAGTCCTGAAACCTGATTGGTTTGGATCAAGAAGGTCATTCTGAGAGAGATAGCAAGAGAGTTGGCTAAAGACGGCACGCTCAATAGTTTTGGAAAGAAAAGAAAGAAGGAATACTGGTCTGTAGTTGTTGACATCAGTGGGGTCGAGTGTTGGTTTTATGAGAAGGGGAGCAACTCTCGCTCTCTTGAAGACGGAAGGGACATGGCCAGCGGTCAAGGATGAGTTGATCAGCGAGGTGAGGTAGGGGAGAAGGTCACCGGAGATGGTCTGGAGAAGGGAGGAGGGGATGGGGTCAAGCGGGCAGGTTGTTGGGCAGCCTGCAGTCACAAGTCGCAGGATTTTATCTGGAGAGAGAGGGGAGAAAGAAGTCAAAGCATAGGGTAGGGCAGTGTGAGCAGGACCAGCAGTGTCATTAGACTTAACAAACGAGGATCGGATGTCGTCAACCTTCTTTTCAAAGTGGTTGACGAAGTCATCCACAGAGAGAGAGGAGGGGGGGGAGATCCTGAGGTACTATAGAGATACCAGGACAGGGTCCTGAGGTAGAAGTAAGAAAATATTCCTGCAGGTGAGAAATTTGAGTAATAGAGTAATTAAAAATGTTTTCATGGAGAATAAATTACTATTTTTAAATTATAAGAAAGGAAGACGTTCCTAACCAAATACTGTTTGTTTTGTGTGTTTGTTTTTGTTTCCTGAGTGTGTGTGTATTGACGAGAGATTTATATTACGGGCGGACGATGGACCCTAATTTTGGTAATATGTGTTGTCAACAACAGTGATATTTGAAGCTTGAAACTTGTATAAGACATTAGGTCTCACATATTCTCCAGTAGTAAATTGGCAAACACTTCAGTATTGGTTCTAATGCAAGGTATCAGGTGCCGTGACCAATTAAAAGTCACAAATACCATAACTACTCTCCGGGGAAGTGGGTATCACTACCTTGGAAAATTGTTAAAATTGACATACAGTACCAGTGAAAATTTTGGACACACCTTCTCATTCAAGGGTTTTTCTTTATTTTTTACTATTTTCTACATTGTAGAATAATAGTGAAGACATCAAAACTATTAAATAACACATACAGAATCATGTAGTAACCAAAAAAGTGTTAAACAAATCTCTTGGCATTCTCTCAACCAGCTTCATGAAGTAGTCACCTGGAATGCATTAGAACCGTGAGTGAGGAAATCTAAACACTCTGGACACCGTCGAGAGAGGTGCAGAAATAACCACCATTGAAATGTCATCTGTTGTTTCTGAACCATCCATAAAAGGGGGAATAGAAGAGGTAAACTATAGCAAAGCCATAGAGGCACTAAAAGAAGTGTAGGCGCATTCTACCAATTCAGTTCGAATATGAGAAAAATTCCAATCATGGATAAAATTGGGCAGCATTTCCCTGCTGACGGAAAATTCCAATCTAATAAAGAATTTAGAGATGCTATTGTGAGTTGGAACAATAACATTAAAAAATATATCAAAAGCTCAGTACACCAGCGTTTTGATGTTAGTGTTCTATCAACAGAAAAACAAAACCGACAAAACCAAAATGAGTAGCTGTAATCAACATAAAAAAGACTGGGTTTGTGAGTATGTTGATAGAATGTGTACGTATGCTTTGATGGCAGGTTTGAAACCTGTTATCAAATTGGATATTACGGGGGTAGTGGACCAGCATTTTAAATTGGGATGAAATAGTAAAGGAGGCTTTGAGAATGGAATCTAATTCCGCTCACTTCGCAGCCGTGCGTGTGGTTAATAGGGCCACAGTGAAAGTCACTAACTGTGGTTTTAACGGCCAAGGTAAGACAAAGAAACAGGGAGGAAAGAGCAGTGAATCTATCCCCAGGTACAGAGCGTCAGAACCCTGTTTTTGATGAGGGGCCCGTTAGTCATTGGAAAAGTGAGTGTGATGGGGCAAGGGAGCTCAAAATTGGCTACATTTACAACAGGAAAAGTATTATATTTAGTGGGGAAACGGGCAGAATCGAAAGCGATACAACTACTACCCCATGTTTCTGACCATAGGACCAGTAACAATACCCGGATAATGTTACATGGCAACGGGTGTAAAACCAATTTTGGGGTTTGAAGAATCTATGCGAAATTCCAGGGGAATGGATTCTAAAAGGTAACAAGTTAAAATTACCAGGCCAAACACTCCTTGCAAGCTCAGAAAACTCTAGGTGTTTTTCAATCTCGTGAGACACTTTATAGAATTGACGAATGGGAGGAGGGGTCACGAGAAATTAGAGTGGAGTTAATATTGTGAGTAATTGTTTGTAGAGTTTTGAAAAAGCAATTGTCAGGCACCAGCATTGGGATTGCCAAACCTAAAATTACCTTTAAAATTGTTTTGTTCATAGACATGAAGGGCATTGTAGTGCGGTGGTTACATAAAATCATGGGGGAAAAGAGAGACCAGTCATATACGGGAGTAAATCGTTAGAATGGGTGGCGAGATAAATGCCGCCGTGTCTAAGTGTAGTATAGGCTACATAAAGGGTACATAAATGTTGGGTTGGATTAAAACACAAACGATTAATGAGTGGAGGGAGGACAGTGGCCTCCCTGTGAACAGAAGTTATCATGTTTTGTTTTGTCTGAAATTTAAAATGTTTTGTTCATCTGGTAAAGTAACGTTAGACGGAAAGACAGAGGGCTTTCTGAGTTGAAGGAAACAGATATGTTGATTAGTGAAGGTAACAAAGGAAATGGGAAGTTAATTGGAATTAGAATTTTGAATTGTTTGGACTGATTAAGATTTAACAAAGTGAAAACTAACGAAATGTTTATGTTCCTTCTCTTTGAAATGTTTCCCGAGGTTGTTGTCTTGGGAGAGCAGTTAGTGAAATTCTGCAGTTTTATAAAGTATAAAGGTTTCCGGATCCGGCCGTAGAGGGAGCTCCCAAATAAGTAAGGCCTGGAAATGTGTTTGTTTTTGCCCTACGTTTTACCACACACACCAGCACATGCACACACAACCTACCGGTTTTGAATATTTGTTAGTGGTGTTAATACCGTGTTTGATTTATTGTGTGGTGTCTTTTTAATTTGGTTGTAAACCGGGTAAGCAAAATGATGGAAATGTTTGAAATGTTTTTAAAAGGTTTCGGAAGTACAGGGAAAGAAAAGGGAAAGAAAAATACTTAATGGTGTTGAATGACCTTTGTCCTGACTTTCTGGTAAGGCCTGATCACCCTCACTAGAAATGATAGAGACATTGGGTGAGATTTAAGTATAATATGAAGATGTGTATTGCTGTTGTTTTGGTTGTACTTGTTTTGTCTTTATTTCGATACAAATCTCACCAGATTGGGTCTGCTGTATGGTCGGGATTTCTCCCTAAGGGTTAGGCTCTAACTCCCTGACCCTGTAACTTTGCAGTGAGATCGCCAAGATGATAGTGGAGTATAAAATTGTTTCAATAATGTGTTGTAATTCTCTTTGACATTTGTTTTAGAAAATTGGGAATGTAATAATTTGTCATAGTTGAATAGTTGGTCTGGATTTCCAGAATCAGAAACGTCTTAAACTGTTGTTTTGGTCTGTCCTCTCTCAAAGTTATGGCGATAGTGACTACAGATGGTATCTTGATGCATGGAAGGAATAAATTGATGGAGAACAATGTGAACTTCACCCCCTCTAACCGGCTGAAGTAATGGCGAAAATGACGTTCACTATGGCCCTGTCATCACCACTTCTACTGTAAGACCTGAGTCAGAGCCAGCAACCTGTACACAGAATCCAGTCGAAGCTATCAACTGCCTTTTCTCTCATGCCTTTTCTCGAAGGAGTGCGAAATGAGTCCACGTGGAGTGAGCAGGGAGAGAGATCCTGTCCAAACTTCTCTCATGCTGCTGGTGTACTGGTAGGAAAATGGACAAGACGATAATGGACTGTAAAGGACAGTGGCAGCTCAGGTGAGAGACATTATCGAGGGCCATCCACTTTGACAGACATGAGTTACATATGTGCCATTGGGAGGAGGAACTTTAACGCTATCTGACGAAGAAAATTAGGAGACGCCAGAAGAAGAGTGCCGGGAAAGAGGCAGGTGGTCAACTGTGCCCGTAAATTGATTTAGGAATGCTCTAAACTGTTTATTTTGTGAATCAGGTTGATTGTGGAGGTCTGCACACAGGGAAATGTATGGTAATTTTGGTTAAAAAATGCATTGAGATGTCGATCTGTCATTAACATGCCGCGTCAGTGTAAGACAGGGATAAACGGGGGCTGTAATGAGAAAAGTTAATACTGGTAAAATAAGTAGTACATACTGTCTATATACAGTGGGGAAAAAAGTATTTAGTCAGCCACCAATTGTGCAAGTTCTCCCACTTAAAAAGATGAGAGAGGCCTGTAATTGTCATCATAGGTACACGTCAACTATCCAGAAAATCACAGTGTAGGATTTTTTATGAATTTATTTGCAAATTATGGTGGAAAATAAGTATTTGGTCACCTACAAACAAGCAAGATTTCTGGCTCTCACAGACCTGTAACTTCTTCTTTAAGAGGCTCCTCTGTCCTCCACTCGTTACCTGTATTAATGGCACCTGTTTGAACTTGTTATCAGTATAAAAGACACCTGTCCACAACCTCAAACAGTCACACTCCAAACTCCACTATGGCCAAGACCAAAGAGCTGTCAAAGGACACCAGAAACAAAATTGTAGACCTGCACCAGGCTGGGAAGACTGAATCTGCAATAGGTAAGCAGCTTGGTTTGAAGAAATCAACTGTGGGAGCAATTATTAGGAAATGGAAGACATACAAGACTACTGATAATCTCCCTCGATCTGGAAATGAAAAGAAATGATCACAAGAACGGTGAGCAAAAATCCCAGAACCACACGGGGGGACCTAGTGAATGACCTGCAGAGAGCTGGGACCAAAGTAACAAAGCCTAACATCAGCAACACACTACGCCGCCAGGCATCAAATCCTGCAGTGCCAGACGTGTCCCCCTGCTAAAGCCATTACATGTCCAAGCCCGTCTGAAGTTTGCTAGAGTGCATTTGGATGATCCAGAAGAGGATTGGGAAAATGTCATATGGTCAGATGAAACCAAAATATAATTTTTTGGTAAAAACTCAACTCGTCGTGTTTGGAGGACAAAGAATGCTGAGTTGCATCCAAAGAACACCATACCTACTGTGAAGCATGGGGGTGGAAACATCATGCTTTGGGGCTGTTTTTCTGCAAAGGGACCAGGACGACTGATCCGTGTAAAGGAAAGAATGAATGGGGCCATGTATCATGAGATTTTGAGTGAAAACCTCCTTCCATCAGCAAGGGCATTGAAGATGAAACATGGCTGGGTCTTTCAGCATGACAATGATCCCAAACACACCGCCCGGGCAACGAAGGAGTGACTTCGTAAGAAGCATTTCAAGGTCCTGGAGTGGCCTAGCCAGTCTCCAGATCTCAACCCCATAGAAAATCTTTGGAGGGAGTTGAAAGTCTGTGTTGCCCAGCGACAGCCCCAAAACATCACTGCTCTAGAGGAGATCTGCATGGAGGAATGGACCAAAATACCAGCAACAGTGTGTGAAAACCTTGTGAAGACTTACAGAAAACTTTTGACCTGTGTCATTGCCAACAAAGGGTATATAACAAAGTATTGAGAAACTTTTGTTATTGACCAAATACTTATTTTCCACCATAATTTGCAAATAAATTCATAAAAAATCCTACAATGTGATTTTCTGGAGAAAAAAATTCTCATTTTGTCTGTCATAGTTGACGTGTACCTATGATGAAAATTACAGGCCTCTCTCATCTTTTTAAGTGGGAGAACTTGCACAATTGGTGGCTGACTAAATACTTTTTTCCCCCACTGTATATATTGATAGTTGGGGTTTTGATTTATCATGTTATCATTATTCTAATGTTAAAGCGCATCAATACATATGGCTTTCTGGATGATACAGTACAATTAATTACTTACAAGGCTCATAGTCTGTCGGTTGAGAGAATGCCAAGAGTGTGCAAAGCTGTCATCAAGGCAAAGGGTGGCTATTTGAAGAATCTCAAATTGTTGAACACTTTTTTGGTTACTACATGATTCCATATGTGTTATTTCATAGTTTTGCTGTCTTCCCTATTATTCTACAATGTAAAAAATAGTACAAATAAAGAAGAACCCTTGAATGAGTAGGCGTGTCCAAACTTTTGACTGATACTGTATATAAGTGGACTAGCAGTAGTGACTAACGTGTTATGGGATAGATGGAATGATTTATGTGCAAATGTATTTGTAACCGGAGGCTAAGTACATACGGGGCATGTGTTTGAGACAGAATGTTTGCATAAGGGTGTTCGTTGCAGATTCTAGCAGAGATAGTGTTGTCATGTCATACACTATTGTCAACTTTCAGGGAGGGGTTCATCAAAGAAGGTGCAATGCTTGAAAGACTAGCTACAGATCCCTGTATACAGGAAGCCACCTCACCGGAAGGGAAATTCGCTGTAGTAGTAGCATCACATATCCTGCAGAGTGTGCTAAATGATAGGTGGCCATTGCTGTATATTCATACCCCAGGGTGAGGGTAACTTGACTATTGTAGTGGAACATTTGAAAGAGCTCAGCAGTGATCTCACAAATGATCACCAACCGGACAACGATTGGAATCTGTTTGGATGGGTTCAGTCTTTGTTTGGTGTTTGGGGGGCTACAATATTTCATTGGTTTATTTATGGCTTAGTTATATTTTTTGCAATAATGCTTATTATAGCTTTTGTTTAAGAATTTGTGCAGCAAAGCCATTGACACTGTTTCGCCATGCCCCAGAACCCTATTTACCTGATTTATTCCCTATGCCTGATTACATGTCTGATGAAGATGATAATCCAGAACACCAAGGTGAAAACATTGAATTAATGGTGCAGCATGTCCATAGGCCATGCCCACAGCAGGGGTTCTGTAAATGGTGCTCCCAGGATAGTAATAGGGGCCACTGGCGATGTGGACAGTGTCAACGAAGCGATTGCCTTGTGTGTGGTGATGAAGCATGTACTGATGTTTAATTCATATGTTCCTTTCCCCCTTGCAAGAATGAATTGCACTGTGAAGGTTTGAAACTCAATGACAACGGAGGTAATTTGTGACTGTAATGTACTAAGTGTAAGAAAGTCTTCCCTTTTCCCTCTTTCCCCTCATGTTGCTTGTTTGATGAAAATGCTTGTAAGTAATTTTCTATTAGGTTGAGACGCAAAAGGGAGGAAATGTGGGGGGAAATTACATTCAGACATGCTATGCTGTTTTTTACTTAGAGAATTGTCTCTTGTTATATGCTAGTTTTTTTTCTAACCTGATACAAACTTGTCTTTATGTGACTTAGTCATAAGACTGGGTGTATAACTAAGAGCTGTTTGGGTGCGACCGCAGCATGTGACACATCCCGTGTTTTACTATCTGCAGGAACTTGCAGAAATGAACAGACAATGGTGTGAGCTGTGGCAACATCAGCTATCTTAATTTGCACAGACAAGTGAATCACCTTTTACACTATGTTCCCCGCCTCTGCTTCCACACATCTGCTAACTTCCACGTAAACAAAGAGGTTGTACTTTCCTATAAAAGCTGAGACCCAACTCTGTTCATTGGGCTCTTAACTCTGCACCATTGAGTGATTGTTAACCGCTCCATTTTTGCAAATATTATAATAAAGTTGTTGTTTGAAGAATCTACAGTCTCTCTTCTTCTGGTAAAAAATTCCCCAATAAACAACATTCACAACGTCCATGTTTTCCACTCAGTTTCAACCTGTTGTTGAACTTCTTTCTTCAAATTGATGATCAGTTTTAAAAGCGCAATACTGTTTGGATGATAACTCTTTGATGTGATTTTCAATTGCATTTGCATTGATGTCAGAGTGGTTAAAGGGACAATAGAGCCCTGAGTACCAGGCCATTAGCGACTTGATGGTCATTAGCAAGTTGGGTAGAACCAACGCATGTCCAGAGAGCATAAGAGGAGACTACCGTGACTGTCAACGGGAATTTTACTGTTGTCATGACTCTTGACTGCCGGTGTGGTGGAAATATGGTCACCGCATCAGCCTCAGTCACAATCAATTTTTAACTTTGGAAACCAGAGTATTGGTTGTGATATGTGTGTGTTCAAATGTGGCCTTGTCTAACAGCTTCTTTTTGATTCTCTGTGTAGGGTTGGGAGCAAACGGGTCCATCGTGCCAACATCTTGCACAGTTTGCTCCGTCCTGCTCGACCGAGCCGGTGCAGAAGTCCATCCTGGGTGGTCACCCACGAGCCCCTCCTGAACAGTGGCTGTCGTTTGTCCGGGAGCACGGTCGGAGACCACTGCCACCAGAGACCAATGCAAGGAAGCCCCCCCCGCTTCAGTATCCTGTGCCTGGAAGCAGGGGAGGTCTTGCCCGTTGTTTGAGTTGCTTTGTGTATCAGCAAATTTGCTTCAAATAATCTCACTGCAAAACTGCTCACTGCATCCATGTTGCTTGGCATAGGCGTTTTCAAATAACCATCAGTCAAGTTGAGCTCCCTGCCCATTCAGCCTACTAGCTCCCTGCCCGCCCGCCCACTCAGTCTGTTTTTTCAGACTTCCTGGTAGTTTGATACGAGAGAAAATATACTTTTGGGTGATGTGTTAGTCACTCAAAATACTATTTTACATGTGAATCAGAATGACTGTACGGTGCATTGGAATTAAACTCTACGGGATTGGTGTCCCGTATACGGGACGGTTGAGCTAACGTGCGCTAATGTGATTAGCATGACTGTTGTAAGTAACAGCAAACTTTCCAGAACATAGACATGTCTTATATGGGCAGAAAGCTTAAATTATTTTTAATCTAACTGCACTGTCCAATTTACAGTAGCTGTTACAGTGAATAAATACCATGCTATTGTTTGAGGAGAGTGCACAACAACAACACATTTATCACGGCAACTGGTTGGATACATTCACCTCTGAAGTAAATAATGTACTTACATTCAGTAATCTTGTAGCATAGTTTTGTTTGATAAAATCCATTTTTATATTCAAATGTAGGAATTGGGTTCTACAGTTTGAACCCCTGCTGTCTCTGGCTCCACACCCACCCCGCCCGGCCATTTAGATGTGTGAAAGTTAGTGTATAAGCTAATGATCCATCATGTATGACATTCCTGGGAGTGTGTATTACCATACTATTTTATTACTTGTGTGTATTACTTACATTTTGTATTACCATATCATTTTTGTATGTTCTCTATAGTTACAGTGGCTTGCGAAAGTATTCACTCCCTTGGCATTTTTCCTATTTTGTTGCCTTACAACCTGGAATTAAAATGGATTTTTGGGGGGTTTGTATCATTTGATTTACACAACATGCCTACCACTTTTAAGATGCAAAATATTTTTTCTTGTGAAACAAAGAACAAATAAGACAAAAAAACAGAACTTGAGCATGCATAACTATTCACCCCCCCCAAAGTCAATACCTTGTACAGCCACATTTTGCAGCAATTACAGCTGCAAGTATCTTGGGGTATGTCTCTATAAGCTTGGCACATCTAGCCACTGGGATTTTTGCCCATTCTTCAAGGCAAAACTGCTCCAGCTCCTTCAAGTTTCCCATGGGGGGCCAGTAAGAAAAAAAAAAAAAAAAAAAAAAAAAATGTATGCACTCACTAACTGTAAGTCGCTCTGGATAAGAGCGTCTGCTAAATGACAAAAAAATATAAAATATAAAATAATTTGGATGGGTTCCTCTGGTGTACAGCAATCTTTAAGTCATACCACAGATTCTCAATTGGATTGAGGTCTGGGCTTTGACTAGGCCATTCCAAGACATTTAAATGTTTCCCCTTAAACCACTCAAATGTTGTTTTAGCAGTATGCTTAGGGTCATTGTCCTGCTGGACTAATTGGCATTTTAAAATGCAAATTAATTACTTAAAAATCATACAATGTGATTTTCTGGATTTTTGTTTTCCGTCTCTCACAGTTGAAGTGTACCTATGATAAAAATTACAGACCTCTACATGCTTTGTAAGTAGGAAAACCTGCAAAATCGGCAGTGTATCAAATACTTGTTCTCCCCACTGTATATACACCTGTTCTGAAAGGCCCCAGAGTATGCAACACCACTAAGGAAGGGACACCACCAAGCAAGCGGCACCATGAAGACCAAGGAGCTCTCCAAACAGGTTAGGGACAAAGTTGTGGAGAAGTACAGATCAGGGTTGGGTTATAAAAAAATATCCGAAACTTTGAACATCCCACGGAGCACCATTAAATCCATTTTTTTTTAAATGGAAAGAATATGGCACCACAACAAACCTGCCAAGAGAGGGCCGCCCACCAAAACTCACGGACCAGGCAAGGAGGGCATTAATCAGAGAGGCAACAAAGAGACCAAAGATAACCCTGAAGGAGCTACAAAGCTCCACAGAGGAGATTGGAGTATCTGTCCAAAGGACCACTTTAAGCCATACACTCCACAGAGCTGGGCTTTACGGAAGAGTGGCCAGAAAAAAGCCATTGCTTAAAGAAAAAAATAAGCTAACACGTTTGGTGTTTGCCAAAAGGCATGTGGGAGACTCCCCAAACATATGGAAGAAGGTACTCTGGTCAGATGAGACAAAAATTGAGCTTTTTGGCCATCAAGGAAAATGCTATGTCTGGCACAAACCCAACACCTCTCATCACCCTGAGAACACCATCCCCACAGTGAAGCATGGTGGTGGCAGCATCATGCTGTGGGGATGTTTCTCATCAGCAGGGACTGGGAAACTTGTCAGAATTGAAGGAATGATGGATGGCGCTAAATACAGGGAAATTCTTGAGGGAAACCTGTTTCAGTCTTCCAGAGAATTGAGACTGGGACGGAGGTTCACCTTCCAGCAGGACAATGACCCTAAGCATACTGCTAAAACAACATTTTAGTGGTTTAAGGGGAATCCCTGATGTCCTTACACAGCTCTCTGGTCTTGGCCTTTGTGGAGAGGTTGGAGTCTGTTTGATTGAGTGTGTGGACAGGTGTCTTTTATACAGGTAACGAGTTCAAACAGGTGCAGTTAATACAGGTAATGAGTGGAGAACAGGAGGGCTTCTTAAAGAAAAACTGTGAGAGACGGAATTCTTACTGGTTGGTAGGTGATCAAATACTTATGTCATGCAATAAAATGCAAATTAATTACTTAAAATCATACAATGTGATTTTCTGGATTTTTGTTTTAGATTCTGTCTCTCACAGTTGAAGTGTACCTATGATAAAAATTACAGACCTCTACATGCTTTGTAAGTAGGAAAACCTGCAAAATCGGCAGTGTATCAAAATACTCTCCCCACTGTATACTAAGATCATGTGACAGATCATGTGACATTTAGATTGCACACAGGTGGACTTTATTTAACTTATTATGTGATTTCTGAAGGTAATTGGTTGCACCAGATATTATTTAGGGGCTTCATAGCAAAGGGGGTGAATACATATGCACGCACCACTTTTCCGTTATTTATTTTTTTGAATTTTTTGAAACAAGTAATTTTTTTCATTTCACTTCACCAATATGGACTATTTTGTGTATGTCCATTACATGAAATCCAAATAAAAATCAATTTAAATTACAGGTTGTAATGCAACAAAATAGGAAAAATGCCAAAATAGTCCAGTTTTGCAATGCTTCACTGGATCAAGCTGAAACTTTGTACACACACTGCTGCCATTTAGTGGCCAAAATCCAAATTGCACCTAAACTGCAATATTATATTGTGGCCTTTCTCTTGCATTTCAAAGATGATGGAACATTTATTCATTTTTTATTAACATTATTATTATTATTATTATTATCTTTTACCAGATCTAATGTGTTATATTCTCCTACATTAATTTCACATTTCCACAAACTTCAAAGTGTTTCCTTTCAAATAGTATCAAGAATATGCATATCCTTGCTTCAGGTCCTGATATGTAGTTCCCACCGTAAAGCATGGAGGAGGAGATGTTATGGAAGGAGAGTGATGGAGTGCTGCATCAGATGACCTGGCCTCAACAATCACCCGACCTCAACCCAATTGAGATGGTTTGGGATGAGTCGGACGGCAGAGTGAAGGAAAAGCAGCCAACAAGTGCTCAGCATATGTGGGAACTCCTTCAAGACTGTTGGAAAAGCATTCCAGGTGAAGCTGGTTGAGAGAATGCCAAGAGTGTGCAAAACAGACATCAAGGCAAAGGGTGGCTATTTGAAGAATCTCAAATATATAAAATATATTTTGATTTGTTTAACACTTTTTTGGTTACTACATGATTGTCACGATCATTGAGAGACGGGTCAGACCAAGGTGCAGCATGAAAAGCATACATGTTTATTAACTAAATAAACATACAACAAAACAAGAAACAACGTAACGTGAAGTCCTCCGGCTATACACATACAAGCCCAAACGGAACAAGATCCCACAACTAAGGTAGGCAACCAGGCTACCTAAGTATGATCTCCAATCAGAGACAACGAGCGACAGCTGTCTCTGATTGGGAATCACACAAGGCCAAACATAGAAATACAACCTAGATCTATCACATAGAAATACACTAACATAGATCTCAACAGAAAACTCACACCCTGACCCAACCAACGAGAGTTCTCTCGATCAGGGTGTGACAATGATTCCATATTTGTTATTTCATAGTTTTGATGTATTCACTATTATTCTACAATGTATTTTTTTTTTTTTTACAATTAAGAAAAACCCTTGAATGACTAGGTGTGTCCAAACTTTTGTCTGGTACTGTATATGTGTATTTTAACCCAATAATGGTTGAATTGAAGAAGTTTAAGCTGCCTATCAATTATTGTTTTTGCGACTAGTTGACAGACAGTGAAAAATGCGCTCTTGCAACAGCAGCATAGTGCTGATCCCAGCCTATGGAATAAAAGTTTGAGGGAGCTCCTCCTTTCTAAACTCCTATTTGGTATTTGTAACACCCTGAGCTGTTTCCCCTGTCTTGTGCTTGTGTCACCCTGAGGTGTCTCCAATTTCCCCCCATTATCCCCTGTGTATTTATACCTGCATTTTCTGTTTGTCTGTTGTCAGTTCGTTTTGTCTTGTCAGGTCTTACCAGCGTGTTTCCCGTTTCTCCTGCTCTCAAGTTTGTTTTGCAAGTTTTCCCAGATCTGACCTTTCTGCCTGTCCTGACCCTGAGCCTGCCTGCCGTTATGCCCCTGTTTGACCCTGTTTTGGATTACAACTCTCTGCCTGCCCTGGACCTGCCTTTTGCCTGCCCCTTCTATATTAATACATCTCAGAGACTCAAACCATCTGTCTCCCGTGTCTGCATCTGGGTCTCATCCAGTGTTGTTATAGTATTGTGCTCCACATATTGTGAAAAACTAGTTTAATTAAAGAAGACCACAAGTGGGACTTGTATTGCTCAATTTGTGCTGATAAAAAAAATCCATAGGCCTAATGAACACATGCTCATACTCGCAGACATTTGATAGACTTAAACAGCTGCAAATTATCGAAATATCAAAGTGTCAACAATAGACCTATAGCAAATGCAGCATTTGGCATTCATTTTTCACATGCAAATAGCACTTTTCGGTATTGCTCAAAGCATGCCATTTCATGAGAGCAGCATTTATTTTTCAACTTGAAGCAATGAGCCCAATTAGTCCTCCATGACAACAAAATCATAAAAAACAGAGTAAGTTAATTAGTCTTTAGTTTTGGCTAAGACAATTTGGCTAATCTATATTTTCATATTTACAAGTCTTATTCTTGAAGATCAAGGGGTATTCAATTAATTGGAATGACTGGAAATCTGACAGACTTGAGTTTTTAATGAAAATATATAGCCTATTCGTTTTAGTATTGGTATTGAAGTATATAGAAAGCAATAGGTTAGAAGAAGCCTAACCCATAGAGTAAAATGCATCATCCATGTATGGCCAGCTGTGTAAACTCTAACATTGATTTATCCTGCAATAGATGTCGTTCAATTGGTAATATACATTTTTTTATATTAAAGTAATCTGAAAGTAATCAGATTGCGTTACTTAATCCAAAATTTACATGACTGATTACAATTTTGGACCAGTAACTAGTAACTATAACAGATTACATTTAGTAAATAAGTAAGTATTTGACATTTATATTTGAGTAATTTCAGTGCATTGTAAGTTATAAATGCGCTGCAGATTGATTTATCTCTGCTGAACATCAAGGCAACCTTTTCTTAGTTGAAAACTGCAGTTTATAACCGAATGGGCCTATGTGTTCAATTGACCATTATAAACACAGGTGATATGGAAGACATGATGTTGTGGGGTGGGCATAATAAAGTTGACTGAATTTGAAAATGAAAAGGGTATTTGATGGGGCACTCACAGGTGTTGAATGTCCTGGCATAGACCCAGCACTGGGCATAGCTGACAGGCCCTTGGTTGGCGTACTGGAGCAGGATCTGGTCGCTGCCAATCCAGAATGTTGGTGCAGTGCCAAGGGAGTAGTCATCACTCCAGTTGCCCACCAAGACCCCGTGGTCATCTTGGGAATTCATCTGGTTCCACAAGGAATGGAAAAATATTGACCAAAAAAACAAAGAGATTAGTGCCCCAGGCATAAGGATTGAAATTAAATGTTCACAATAAATTGATAAAAGCACGCAAAAGGAAATTGTGTTTATTAAGGCCAAGTACCACATCACTAATAGGGTAATTTTTTTCCTTTATTCATATCACAATCAACATTTACCAGTTAAATGTAGACACAAAAATATATAGTACCAGTCAAAAGTTTGGACACACCTACTCATTCAAGGGTTTTTCTTTATTTTTTACTATTTTCTACATTGTAGAATAATAGTGAAGACATCAAAACTATGAAATAACACATATGGAATCATGTAGTAACCAAAAAAGTGTTAAACAAATCAAAATATATTTTAAATTTGAGATTCTTCAAATAGCCACCATTTGCCTTGATGACAGCTTTCAACACTCTTGGCATTCTCTCAACCAGCTTCATGAGGTAGTCACTTGGAATGCATTTCAATTAACAGGTGTACCTTCTTAAAAGTTAATTTGTGGAATTTATTTCCTTCTTAATGCGTTTGAGCCAATCAGTTGTGTTGTGACAATGTAGGGTTTTGATGTCTTCACTATTATTCTACAATGTAGAAAATTGTTTAAAAAAATTAAGAAAAACCCTTGAATGTCCAGACTTTTCACTTGTACTGTAGATATATATATACACTGCTCAAAAAAATTAAGGGAACACTAAAATAACACATCCTAGATCTGAATGAATGAAATAATCTTATTTTATTATTTTCTTTACATAGTTGAATGTGCTGACAACAAAATCACACAAAAGTGATCAATGGAAATCAAATGTATCAAACCATGGAGGTCTGGATTTGGAGTCACACTCAAAATTAAAGTGGAAAACCACACTACAGGCTGATCCAACTTTGATGTAATGTCCTTAAAACAAGTCAAAATTAGGCTCAGTAGTGTGTGTGGCCTCCACGTGCCTGTATGACCTCCCTACAATGCCTGGGCATGCTCCTGATGAGGTGGCGGATGGTCTCCTGAGGGATCTCCTCCCAGACCTGGACTAAAGCATCCACCAACTCCTGGACAGTCTGTGGTGCAACGTGGCGTTGGTGGATGGAGCGAGACATGATGTCCCAGTTGTGCTCAATTGGATTCAGGTCTGGGGAACAGGCGGGCCAGTCCATAGCATCAATGCCTTCCTCTTGCAGGAACTGCTGACACACTCCAGCCACATGAGGTCTAGCATTGTCTTGCATTAGGCGGAACCCAGGGCCAACCGCACCAGCATATGGTCTCACAAGGGGTCTGAGGATCTCATCTCGGTACCTAATGGCAGTCAGGCTACCTCTGGCGAGCACATGGAGGGCTGTGCGGCCCCCAAAGAAATGCCACCCCACCCCACCCCACCCCACACCATGACTGACCCACCGCCAAACCGGTCATGCTGGAGGATGTTGCAGGCAGCAGAACGTTCTCCACGGCGTCTCCAGACTCTGTCACATGTGCTCAGTGTGAACCTGTTTTCATCTGTGAAGAGCACAGGGCGCCAGTGGCGAATTTGCCAATCTTGGTGTTCTCTGGCAAATGCCAAACGTCCTGCACGGTGTTGGGCTGTAAGCACAACCCCCACCTGTGGACGTCGGGCCCTCATACCACCCTCATGGAGTCTGTTTCTGACCGTTTGAGCAGACACATGCACATTTGTGGCCTGCTGGAGGTCATTTTGCAGGGCTCTGGCAGTGCTCCTCCTGCTCCTCCTTGCACAAAGGCGGAGGTAGCGGTCCTGCTGCTGGGTTGTTGCCCTCCTACGGCCTCCTCCACGTCTCCTGATGTACTGGCCTGTCTCCTGGTAGCGCCTCCATGCTCTGGACACTACGCTGACAGACACAGCAAACCTTCTTGCCACAGCTCGCATTGATGTGCCATCCTGGATGAGCTGCACTACCTGAGCCACTTGTGTGGGTTGTAGACTCCGTCTCATGCTACCACTAGAGTGAAAGCACCGCCAGCATTCAAAAGTGACCAAAACATCAGCCAGGAAGCATAGGAACTGAGAAGTGGTCTGTGGTCACCACCTGCAGAACCACTCCTTTATTGGGGGTGTCTTGCTAATTGCCTATAATTTCCACCTGTTGTCTATTCCATTTGCACAACAGCATGTGAAATGTATTGTCAATCAGTGTTGCTTCTTAAGTGGACAGTTTGATTTCACAGAAGTGTGATTGACTTGGAGTTACATTGTGTTGTTTAAGTGTTCCCTTTATTTTTTTGAGCAGTGTATATACACTACCATTCAAAAGTTTGGGGTCACTTAGAAATGTCCTTGTTTTCGAAAGAAAAGCATTTATTTTGTCCATTAAAATAACATTTTACAACATGTTAATGTTGTAAATGGCTATTGTAGCTAGAAACGGCTGATTTTTTATGGAATATCTACATAGGCGTACAGAGGCCCATTAACAGCAACCATCAGTCCTGTGTTCCAATGGCACGTTGTGTTTGCTAATCCAAGTTCATCATTTTAAAAGGCTAATTGATCATTAGAAAACCCTTTTGCAATTATGTTATCACAGCTGAAAACTGTTGTGCTGATTAAAGAAGCAATAAAACAGGCCTTCTTGAGATTAGTTGAGTATCTGGAGCATCAGCAATTGTGGGTTCGTTTACAGGCTCAAAATGGCCAGAAACAAATAACATTCTTCTGAAACTTGTCAATCTATTCTTGTTCTGAGAAATGTCAAAAGTGAAGAGGCGACTCCGGGATGCTGACCTTCTAGGCAGAGTTGCAAAGAAAAAGCCATATCTCAGACTGGCCAATAAAAAAAAAAGATTAAGATAGGCAGTCTGAGATATGACTTTTTCTTAGCAACTCTGCCTAGAAGGTCAGCATCCCGGAGTCGCCTCTTAACTGTTGACGTTGAGACTGGTGTTTTGCGGGTACTATTTAATGAAGCTGCCAGTTGAGGACCTGTGAGGCGTCTGTTTCTCAAACTAGACACTCTAATGTATTTGTCCACTTGCTCAGTTGTGCACCGGGGCCTCCCGCTCCTCTTTCTATTCTGGTTAGAGCCAGTTTGAGCTGTTCAGTGAAGGGAGTAGTACACAGCGTTGAACGAGATCTTCAGGTTCTTGGCAATTTCTTGCATGGAATAGCCTTAATTTCTCTGAACAAGAATAGACTGACAATTTTCAGAAGAAAGTTATTTGTTTCTGGCCATTTTGAGCCTGTAATCGAACCCACAATTGCTGATGCTCCAGATACTCAACTAGTCTCAAGAAGGCCAGTTTTATTGCTTCTTTAATCAGCACAACCGTTTTCAGCTGTGCTAGCATAATTGCAAAAGGGTTTTCTAATGATCAATTAGACTTTTAAAATTATGAACTTGGATTAGCAAACACAACGTGCCATTGGAACACAGGACTGATGGTTGCTGATAATGGGCCTCTGTACGCCTATGTAGATATTCCATTAAAAAACTGCCGTTTCCAGCTACAGTAGCCATTTACAACATTAACAATGTCTACGCTGTATTTCTGATCAATATGATGTCATTTTAATGGACAAATAAGTGACCCCAAACTTTTGAATGGTAGTGTATATTAAACTATACAATTGAGGCAATATCTCATTCAATATGTATATGTACAGTATCTACTGCAAATCACATTCTGTGAATGCAGACTGAAGTACAGGTTAAATGCTTGGTATGTCTTGTGGGTGTGAAAAGCACTTGGCTCTTCTTAGTGCTTATAAATTACTAGGGCTCATTTTGGAATTTGTGTAGTGTGCTTATGTTATCAGCAAATATCACTCACCATTGCAGAGCCTCTCCTGCAGACTTTGACAGCATCACCCCTGTTTGCTAGAGGCATGTGTGAGTCATCCAAGATTTGGAAACAGGCATCGAGAATCCCTTCCCCAAACTACAAGAGAGAAATAGAGCCCCCAACCTTAAAAAAGGAACAATATAGACACAACTGTAAATGTGTGTGTAAAGTATACAGTATATTACAGTATCTGATCAGTGTGTGCGTGTGTGTGTGCATGCGAGCGAGTGTGGGCGTGGGGCGTGTAGCCTTTTACTGTACCTGACCATAAAACCATTGCCTTCCACCACCTGATTCCACCTGGTATATGCAGCCATTTTCGTTCATCACATACTCCTGCCTGTCTGTATCATTGGGCATGTACACTTCATCATCTACAGAAAACAGAAATAAATTGCAGCCTTATTACCAGAATCTGGTCATCTGTTGCTTTAGATGTGACTTCATTCTTCAATTGTCCAAAGAATTGACCTTAAGCGTAAGGATGAAAATCGGATGATCATCATTGATTACTAATGCCAGACCTGTGTCTATAAATTCATTTGTGTCACATAACCTAATTGAGATGGTGGTCGCATGTCCTGGAATAAAGTAACGTCCTGTTGAGCTCCGTATGCTGTCTGGTGTCCAAGTCTTAGCTTTCATAGAGCTGATGTTCCGCTCTCCTAAGCCTCCAAATGGCGCGTTACATTGATGGCAGCTGTGTTTTTGAGCTTTTTTAACCTCTGTGGGACGTGACCACGCTAGGCTGCATGCAGGCCCACTACTAGCCCTGTGGAGCTAGCATACGAAGTGGAGCGTGGGCAGCTTTCTCTGCACTATCATCTCCCTCACTGCTAGCTGTCGGACGGGTACTAGACTGTCCACATCTCTGAAACGTCATTACCAACTAAATACATTTTACCCAGACTTTTACACATATTGGACCTTTCTTTTGCTTTGTGGATGTAATGGGAATGGGGCTTCTCCCGCCATTCTGGACAGGCCCGAGCCTTGGATTCTATAACTTGGATGCGACAACAATTCTTGCTACGTGGCTGATTGGGGCATGCTCGAGTGGGAGAACTCTGCTCTCTGACGTGCTGGTTATCCAAATGGGATGGATGGAGCTGCCTACCTGTGTGCTGCGTTGGAGAACTATGCTACCAGCTACTTTTTGTGTGCGACTTCTTTATGAATGTGGAACCGAAGGAGGCCTTGGGGATGCGTCTCCCTAATGACTGTGGGCCTCTGCGTGCACAAATTTACAGCATATTACTGGAACACCTGACTACATCAACATTCTGTATCTCTAGAATTTACAGTGCTTTTTTTTGTTACAGTGCAAGCAGCTAGTGCCAATGATGGGTAATAGTTTGGTTACATGTATTTGATATGGGTGTTTCAATAGTTTCAATACCTATATTGTAATTTGTTTTTCACTGGCTTGAAGTACAATTTATTTATTTTTTTAAAAGTGTAATTATAATTGATCTAATTTGTATTTTTTTGCAAGTCTGCTAAATGACCAAAATGTAAATGCAAAAATGAACACTTGCAAAGCACGCTGCTGGGTATTATTCTAATGAGCTCTGCCCCCCTAACAATGCCAAATTTGATAAAAATACAAATAGTTTGAGGGTGCAGCTCATTAGAATAATACCCAACAGTGTGCTTTGCAAGTATTCATTTGAAAATTTACATTTTGTTCATTTAGCAGACGCTCTTGTACAGAGCGACTTACAGTAAAACATTTCTGTAACTGTTACTGAGAATGTTTTTGCAGTTAAGGATACACTGGTCTTCAAGGTATTTTGTATTTGTAACAAAATATCTTTGCCCATCTCTGACTAGTACAAAGTACTTTACAGTAATATTCACAGTTACTTGCCATCAGCTTCCTGAAAGTTCCTGTAATATCAGCGCAACAGTACAATACTGTATAATTAGCCTAATATACTGTAAGAAAGTAAATTCTACTGTAATTGTTGGTTGGTTGCTAGGTATTTGTATATTACAGCATATTTATTAATATTTTGTGTTTTATATCACTTGCACTTCTAGAGACCTAAACAAAGGCTTCCAAACTGACCGTGATTACAGGGCAAAACAGACCAAAAGGAATTGGCAAAACACTCAACCGGGAATGGTTTAAGACTTGCTGCCACTCTGATCTGTCGCCTATAGACATTAAATTGTTAAGGCACTACTACCACATATCAGTTCAATTAGTACAGCATTTTCACTATGTTAATGAGCCAGAAACAACAATACCATGCATCCACTATTGTTCAAAAGGTTTTTGGCACTCCAAAAATACAGTATGGTACTGAACAACAATAAATTATTGACAGCGCAGTAGCCAGTAAATTACTGTAGATTTACAGGGAACGTTTTTAGATTCCAAAACTATGGTATGGTACTGTATTCTGTATAAAAATAGACTGAATGACACTGAAGAGGTACATTGACAATAATTTAAAAAAAACATGTACCTGTATGAATGAGAGACTATGATAGAGTAGTAGAGGCACACAAGGTATTCTTATCTGATGACATAGTAGCCTCAAATGCAGAGAACCTGCCTACGAACTGGCACATCGAAACAACATTCCTGTCCCAGACAACTGGTCAAGAAATGTAAGTGTAAGTGATATTAAACAGAGAGATCTACAGTATATCTGAATGTAGGCATACATTTAAGATATACAATATACCACACACCCGTTCCATTAATTAAACTTCAACTTCGAAAAGGGTTAGGGTTATCGAAAAAAAGGTCTCCTAACCTGCTACAAAAAGTCACTTCCGGTCGTAGATGTATCGAAGTGGCAAGTTTTTAGAGAGTCCCGCTAACACTATTGGCTAACGTTTATGGCCCAGCTGCACCGTGCGTGAAATCCACATCTGTGAGACTTGTGTGATATGGAGTTGATAGAGTCCTCCTGTAGTCAATGTTACCTGCTACATCGGCGTGTGTGTAAAGCATAGATGTTGCGCGGCTGCTCTACACTAAAAAATAAAGGTGCACGTTGGAAGCAAATAAGGTTATTGAGAGCAATGCCATAGGGTAACCATTTTAGGGTACCCTGAAGAACCATAAATGGGATGGTTCTTTGAAGAACCATACAAAACTCTCAAACCAGATATGTTTCAGCCCTCCAGGACCAAATTTGAATAGCCCTGCTGTACGGTTTTAAGCCTTATTTGCATATTTCCCAAGGTGCCTTTCGAGTTAA
Source organism: Coregonus clupeaformis (assembly GCF_020615455.1). Lineage (NCBI taxonomy): Eukaryota > Metazoa > Chordata > Actinopteri > Salmoniformes > Salmonidae > Coregonus > Coregonus clupeaformis. The sequence continues at coordinate 28,932,949 of NC_059225.1, forward strand.
TTTTAGAGTTACCAGTACCACCTGCGTTTGCTAGTTATAGAGATATGGTTGTTATATTCATTCATTTTCAGTCCTTTGTCCTTTACCAAGTGAGATCCTAAGTGAATATGTTGTCATTAAAATTAAATTCTTTAAGACAATCCATATTTTATAACACCTTTTTTGGGCCTAGTTTTACCCTAATACAGTGGCCTGCAATTCATAGTTTACAGCCCACATCAGGCCTACAAGTCACATTATGCTGGCTTGCAAAGTGACTTGTAATTTCTATTGGAATCCAGCCAGAGTGGGGATATCCAACATTTAGAATTTTTATTCACCCGCAACCTGCATTCAGAATGACTGCTAGGGTTGAATCAATCAATGTACAATGAGCAAAAACATAGATATTGAAACAAACAATTAAAAAAAATCCACCTGCAGTAGAACATGCTTGGAAATATGATAATGATGGGTGTGGTTTTGGTTCAACTTTGGTTATTAACCCCCTAGAGTCGATTGACACACCGGTGCGTCAATCTAAGTAACAATCCGTCAGTTTAAGCTAGAAAAGCATTGGATGCATCTCAATCCACTGCATCCGCCGATGTCGCACTTCCGCATCTGCGGTGAAAGGTGGCAGAGCTAGAGCGGTGTTTGTCAAACCATGAGACATCCCGAAAATCTGTCTTCTCATGAAAACGTCTGTAAACCTACAAACAATTATGAGACTCTCATGAATACCATGGTGGTTTCCGTTTTGCTCTATAGCCCCCACAAGTGTCACGGGACTTGTCTGAAGGTAACCGGTACCGGTTAAAAAAATGAATGGAAGTATGGATGTAGTTTTGTGCCAACCCAAAAAAAGGGGTTCAATATGTGTAAAAAAATGAAATTGAATCCTGAGCTTTCTTATATCTCCTAGATAAAGGACAGACACTTCAAAACCTTATTCCTTATGATTTTTTAAACGTCTTTTTTTGCCATTTATGAATTTGTTATTCAATACGTTTTTGTGGGCTAAAGTAGTAAAGGCCAAATTCAATATTTGATCAAAATTAAATTAAATAGATACTTAAAGGGGTCCTACATTTCAAAACCCGATGTTGGGAACTGTTCTCTTCACTACTTATATAGACACCATTGGTCAATCTGTTAAAAATGGTCAACTTCATCTACAAATGTAAAGTGTTGGTCCCATGTAGGACTGTGGCAGTCACGAAATTCCGTCAGCCGGTGATTGTCAAGCAAATAACTGTCAGTCTCACAGTCATTTACCGTTAATGAACATAAACACATTTAGCATCTGCTGGCTTCCACAAATAGCCTAAAAGCCACTGATGCAGACCTTTGGAACATTTACATTTTAAAAAGTCTAATAAATCCATGTAATATAGCCTACACCTTCAAAATAAATCCATTATTTATTTTAGACAGGTCTAAAGAAGCATCATATGAAGAAAATGTAGTCTATTTCAGAAGAACAAAATAGCATACTCTGAGTTGTCCTTATGTGAGGTCCTGATCTGGCTATGCCAAATAGCTGTGGGCTACACTAGTTCACTTAGCAGACAAGATTTGCTTAGAATTCTGTGGCATTATTTTAAAACATGAAGAATATAATTGAACAAAGCTGAATAAAATAGAAAGGATATTTTCTCCAAACGTTTTGAGGGAGTGCGCACATATGGCAATTCTTTGTTGAGCAGTTAACAAAGAAATAGGCATTCCTATATGCTTAATTTAGAGTTATTAATGTAACTTTAGTTGTTCTACAAAAGATGGGCTATATGTTGTGAATTTTGATACATTGTAAGGCTGCATGATGTGACTCTAATGATGATTTGAAAAAAGACGCTTGAAAGGCATGAGTTCTGCTTAGTTTTTTGCGCAGGACGTACACACTACTCCAGTCACTCATTCACAATTTGACAAGCACTTGATAATGCCTAGAGGCATCCCCTTTGTGTGGCCGTAATGCACCCTAAAAAAAGAATTGCCTTTTGCGGCCAGTGGCCGTTCTGAGTTTTGAGCGCTCCGAATCACTTCTCACTCACATGGCTCTCCATCACGTGATCGGGTTTTTCTCACAGGCTACAAGTGAAGACAGACACATCAGGGACGCAACTGAACGCGTCCTTATCCAATTCCGAGGTGCATATTGAAGATATCGGAAGAACTGTCCACATTTACTTATCGTCAGCCAACAAGATGAGTAGACCTAATGAACAGCAAAAGCACTAGCCTATGTCAATCCACTATCCCCCATAGTACTAAATTTGACCTATTCTATTCTGTGCGAGAAATAAATATTCCAAAAATAGTCTGGGACAGTTGTGGGATGCGATAGATCCCACATTAATACAACCACTAGCATCCCCCAAAAATGTTTACGCAATGTGGCTGATGCAACCGATCAGAATGTTGAATTTAAAATGTTGATAGATTATTAGACTGTTCCTTCACATTATAAGCACAGCAATGCGCACATGATAGTAGGCTATAAGCGCGAATGTTCCATTAGCGGAAAACACCGTTATAAAAAGTGACCGCAAATGCAATTATGCATTTAATGCTTTTATTATAAAGGTGCATTTTTATGGTGAAAATGATCTTCCCCAAACATGAAACTCACACGCTGCTTATGTATGCCAGTTAGGCTCCACACCCCTTGTAAAACTGATTAATGTAGTTAATTTTAAGAAGTTATTTGGCCACTTTAGTTGTGATACAAAGCTTATCAAAACATATACAGTGGGGAGAACAAGTTTTTGATACACTGCCGATTTTGCAGGTTTTTCTACTTACAAAGCATGTAGAGGTCTATCATTTTTATCATAGGTACACTTCAACTGTGAGAGACGGAATCTAAAACAAAAATCTAGAACATCACATTGTATGATTTTTAAGTAATTAATTTGGATTTTATTGCATGACATAAGTATTTGATCACCTACCAACCAGTAAGAATTCCGGCTCTCACAGACCTGTTAGTTTTTCTTTAAGAAGCCCTCCTGTTCTCCACTCATTACCTGTATTAACTGCACCTGTTTGAACTCGTTACCTGTTTTAAAGACACCTGTCCACACACTCAATCAAACAGACTCCAACCTCTCCTCAATGGCTAAGACCAGAGAGCTGTGTAAGGACAACAGGGATAAAATTGTAGACCTGCACAAGGCTGGGATGGGCTACAGGACAATAGGCAAGCAGCTTGGTGAGAAGGCAACAACTGTTGGCGCAATTATTAGAAAATGGAAGAAGTTCAAGATGAGGGTCAATCCCCCTCGGTCTGGGGCTCCATGCAAGATCTCACCTCGTGGGGCATCGATGATCATGAGGAAGGTGAGGGATCAGCCCATAACTACACGGCAGGACCTGGTCAATGACCTGAAGAGAGCTGGGACCACAGTCTCAAAGAAAACCATTAGTAACAAACTACGCCGTCATGGATTAAAATCCTGCAGCGCACGCAAGGTCCCCCTGCTCAAGCCAGCGCATGTCCAGGCCCGTCTGAAGTTTGCCAATGACCATCTGGATGATCCAGAGGAGGAATGGGAGAAGGTCATGTGGTCTGATGAGACAAAAATAAAGCTTTTTGGTCTAAACTCCACTCGCCGTGTTTGGAGGAAGAAGAAGGATGAGTACAACCCCAAGAACATCATCCCAACCGTGAAACATGGAGGTGGAAACATCATTCTTTGGGGATGCTTTTCTGCAAAGGGGGACAGGACGACTGCACCGCATTGAGGGGAGGATGGATGGGGCCATGTATCGCGAGATCTTGGCCAACAACCTCCTTCCCTCAGTAAGAGCATTGAAGATGGGTCGTGGCTGGGCCTTCCAGCATGACAACGACCCGAAACACACAGCCAGGGCAACTAAGGAGTGGCTCCGTAAGAAGCATCTCAAGGTCCTGGAGTGGCCTAGCCAGTCTCCAGACCTGAACCCAATAGAAAATCTTTGGAGGGAGCTGAAAATCCATATTGCCCAGCGACAGCCCCGAAACCTGAAGGATCTGGAGAAGGTCTGTATGGAGGAGTGGGCCAAAATCCCTGCTGCAGTGTGTGCAAACCTGGTCAAGACCTACAGGAAACGTATGATCTCTGTAATTGCAAACAAAGGTTTCTGTACCAAATATTAAGTTCTGCTTTTCTGATGTATCAAATACTTATGTCATGCCATAAAATGCAAATTAATTACTTAAAAATCATACAATGTGATTTTCTGGATTTTTGTTTTAGATTCCGCCTTTCACAGTTGAAGTGTACCTATGATAAAAATGACAGACCTCTGCATGCTTTGTAAGTAGGAAAACCTGCAAAATCGCCAGTGTATTAAATACTTGTTCTCCCCACTGTAGGAGTATGGGCTAGGCTACATGAGGTGTGCGACTATGATTAGAAAAAGCAGCCAAAAAAAAGGCATTGTTTCTTATGCTGGGCATCATTCACAAGTGATAATATATAATTCACAAGTGATAGGCTAATATTGTCACCAATCAGACTATTCTTGATTTAATCTTGTCTTTATATATCCTAAATAATATATGTGTGAAATTTGTTTTGATTTACAATGGACCATTATCATGCACCTGTGTCGAAACAGGGGCAGTGGGAAAAAATACATGTCATCTATGCACTTAAATAGCGAATGGAGGACGCTTTTAGCATGGTTCATTTTCATGCCAGCCAGGTAGGCTATTTTCCTGTTGTAAATATAAGCAATGTGCTTAATATTAGGAAAGTTGAGAAATTAATTTAGTAGGCCTAGCCTATAGAAAGCTGATGGGATCCTCCTCATTTAAGTAGAGGCCATCACTCTGTTTTCTCGCCCAATTGCATAGCCTATAGAAATGTTGCACAACATGAGCTCATTGGCTCACATGAAGTGTTTCATTTAAAATAAATGTTAACTATTTGATTGTAATATCATCACCTCTTGAAGAGCATAGTCAGAACTACAATGAACAAAAATATTTTCCATATGCACAAAAAGCTTATTTCTCTCAAATGTTGTGCACAAATGTATTTACATCACTGTTGGTGAGCATTTCTCCTTTGCCAAGATAATCCATACACCTGACAGGTGTGGCATATGAAGAAGCTGATTAAACAGCATGATCATTACACAGGTGCACCTTGTGCTGGGGACAATACAAGGCCACTCTAAAATGTGCAGTTTTGTCACACAACACAATGCCACAGATGTCTCAAGTTTTGAGGGAGAGTGCAATTGGCATGCTGACTGCAGTAATGTTAATTTCTCTACCATATGCCTCCTCCAACGTTGTTTTAGAGAATTTGGCAGTGCGTCCAACCGGCCTCACAACCGCAGACCACGTGTAACCACACCTGCCCAGGACTTCCACATCCGGCTTCTTCACCTTCGGGATCATCTGAGACCAGCCACCCGGACAGCTGAAACTGTGGGTTTGCACAACCGAAGAATTTCTGCACAAACTGTCAGGGAAGCTCATCTGCTTGCACGTTGTCCTCACCAGGGTCTTGACCTGACTGCAGTTTAACATCATGCTGATGTCACCGTTGTCTGCAGGAAGTCAGTTGTATGGAAATTGCAGGATTGTTTTTAAGCCCTGGATTTCTAATCCCCTGATATTATTGTTGGTTCTGATTTTAATAGCTAACATCTCGATGGCCACAATAAATAGATATGCCGATAGTGGACAACCTTGTTTCACTCCTCTTGACAGTTTAAAACTTTCTGAGAAATAGCCATTATTTACTATTTTACACCTAGGATTACTATACATGATTTTGACCCATTTTATAAGAGATTCTCCAAAATTGAAATGCAACAGGCATTTATATATAAACCCCAGTCGTACTTTATCAAATGCCTTTTCAAAGTCTGCTATGAATAGCAGGCCTGGTTTCCCAGATTTTCCATAGTGTTCTATTTTTTCCAATACTTGCCTTATATTATCTCCAATGTATCTTCGATTGGGATCTTTTTGTTGAAGTAGAAGTATCCTGGTTGGAGACAGGGGTTGTGTTTCTCTGTTGAAGCAGAGAAGCGGCCATTAGATGACATGACACAATCCTGAGATAGAAGTAAGAACATAGTAAGTACAGTGGCTTGCGAAAGTATTCACCCGCCATTTTCCTATTTTGTTGCCTTACAACCTGGAATTAAAAATGGATTTTTTGGGGGGTTTGTATCATTTGATTTACACAACATGCCTACCCAAAACATTTTTTTGTGAAACAAACAAGAAATAAGCAAAAAAACAGAACTTCAGCATGCATAACTATTCACTCCCCCAAAGTCAATACTTTGTAGAGCCACATTTTGCAGCAATTACAGCTGCAAGTCTCTTGGGGTATGTCTCTATAAGCTTGGCACATCAAGCCACTGGGATTTTTGCCCATTCTTCAAGGCAAAACTGCTCCAGCTCCTTCAAGTTGGATGGGTTCCGCTGGTGTACAGCAATCTTTAAGTCATACCACAGATTCCCAATTGGATTGAGGTCTGGGCTTTGACTAGGCCATTCCAAGACATTTAAATGTTTCCCCTTAAACCACTCGAGTGTTGCTTTAGTAGTATGCTTAGGGTCATTGTCCTGCTGGAAGGTGAACCTCCGTCCCAGTCTCAAATCTCTGGAAGACTGAAACAGGTTTCCCTCAAGAATTTCCCTGTATTTAGCGCCATCCATCATTCCTTCAATTCTGACAGGTTTCCCAGTCCCTGCCGATTAAAAACATCCCCACAGCATGATGCTGCCACCAGCATGCTTCACTGTGGGAATGGTGTTTTTGGGGTGATGAGAGGTGTTGGGTTTGCGCCAGACATAGCGCTTTCCTTGAAGGCCAAAAAGCTCAATTTTAGGACCTTCTACCATATGTTTGGGGAGTCTCCCACATGCCTTTTGGCGAACACCAAACGTGTTAGTTAATTTTTTCTTTAAGCAATGTTTTTTTTCTGGCCACTCTTCCGTAAAGGCCAGCTCTGTGGAGTGTACGGCTTAAAGTGGTCCTATGGACAGATACTCCAATCTCCGCTGTGGAGCTTTGCAGCTCCTTCAAGGTTATCTTTGGTCTCTTTGTTGCCTCTCTGATTAATGCCCTCCTTGCCTGGTCCATGAGTTTTGGTGGGCGGCCCTCTCTTGGCAGGTTTGTTGTGGTGCCATATTCTTAAAAATGTTTAATAATGGATTTAATGGTGCTCCGTGGGATGTTCCAAGTTTCTGATATTTTTTTATTACCCAACCCTGATCTGTACTTCTCCACAACTTTTCCCTGACCTGTTTGGCTTGCTCCTTGGTCTTCATGGTGCCGCTTGCTTGGGGGTGCCCCTTGCTTAGTGGTGTTGCAGACTCTGGGGCCTTTCAGAACAGGTGTATATATACTGAAATCATGTGACACTTAGATTGCACACAGGTGGACTTTATTTAACTAATTATGTTACTTCTGAAGGTAATTGGTTGCACCAGATCTTATTTAGGGGCTTCATAGCAAAGGGGGTGAATACATATGCACGCACCACTTTTCCGTTATTTATTTGTTAGAATTTTTTGAAACAAGTTATTTTTTTCATTTCACTTCACCAACTTGGACTATTTTGTGTATGTCCATTACAAGAAATCCAAATAAAAATCAATATATATTACAGGTTGTAATGCAACAAAATAGGAAAAACGCCAAGGGGGATGAATACTTTTGCAAGGCACTGTATGGAATTTATTTCCTTCTTAATGCGTTTCAGCTAATCAGTTGTGTTGTGACAGGGTAGGGGGGATACACAGAAGATAGCCCAATTTGGTAAAAGACCAAGTCCATATTATGGCAAGAACAGCTCAAATAAACAAAGAGAAACGACAGTCCATCATTACTTTAAGACATGAAGGTCAGTCAATACGGAAAATGTCAAGAACATTGAAAGTTTCTTCAAGTGCAATCGCAAAAACCATCAAGCGCTATGATGAAACTGGCTCTCATGAGGACCGCCACAGGAATGGAAGACCCAGAGTTACCCCTGCTGCAGAGGTTAAGTTCATTAGAGTTACCTGCCTCAGAAATTGCAGCCCAAATAAATGCTTCACAGAGTTCAAGTCACAGACACATCTCAACATCAACTGTTCAGAGGGGACTGTGTGAATCAGGCCTTCATGGTTGAATTGCTGCAAAGAAACCACTATTGCTGCAAAGAAACCACTACTAAAGGACACCAATATGAAGAAGAGACCTGCTTGGGCCAAGAAACACGAGCAATGGACATTAGACTGGTGGAAATTTGTCCTTTGGTCTGGAGTCCAAAATTGATATTTTTGGTTCCAACCGCCGTGTCTTTGTAAAACATATTTGTAGTTCCCACCATAATGCATGGAGGAGGAGGAGGAGTTAAGGTGTGGGGGTGCTTTGCTGGTGACACTGTCTGTGAATTATTTATAATTCAAGGCACACTTAACCAGCATGGCTACCACAGCATTCTGCAGTGATACGACATCCCATCTGGTTTGGGCTTAGTCGGACTATCATTTGTTTTTCAACAGGACAATAACCCAACACACCTCCAGTCTGTGTTATGGCTATTTTACCAAGAAGGAGAGTAATGGAGTGCTGCATCAGATGACCTGGCCTCCAAAATCCCCCTACTTCAACCCAATTGAGATGGTTTGGGATGAGTCGGACTGCAGAGTGAAGGAAAATCATCCTACAAGTGCTCAGCATATGTGGGAACTCCTTCAAGACTGTTGGAAAAGCATTCCAGGTGAAGCTGGTTGAGAGAATGCCAAGTGTGCAAAGCTGTCATCAAGGCAAAGGGTGGCTATTTGAAGAATATCAAATATAAAATACATTTTGATTTGTTTAACACTTGTTTGATTACTACATGATTCCATATGTGTTATTTCATAGTTTTGATGTCTTCACTATTATTCGACAATGTAGAAAATAGTAAAAATTAAGAAAAACCCTTGAATGAGTAGGTGTGTCCAAACTTTTGACTGGAACTGTATGTCTTTGAACATAGGTCCAGCAACAATACCCAGATAATTTTACATGGCGATGGAAGTGGAGCCGATTTTGGGGTTGGATAATCCTTGTGAGAATCAAAGACAGTGGACATTAGGTAACATATTAAAATTGGCAGTATATATGGGCGAGAGCACAAATGATATTTAGGAATAGTCCAACTTTGTATCACGCCGCATTAAAACAATCGCTAAAGGGTGTATATTTGAGGGTTCTGTGTTGGTACAGTGTGTAGTTAATTTGTTATTGGCGTAAAAAGACGAAGAAACTCATACAGTGGGGAAAAAAAGTATTTAGTCAGCCACCAATTGTGCAAGTTCTCCCACTTAAAAAGATGAGAGAGGCCTGTAATTTTCATCATAGGTACACGTCAACTATGACAGACAAAATGAGAAAAAGAAATCCAGAAAATCACATTGTAGGATTTTTTATGAATTTATTTGCAAATTATGGTGGAAAATAAGTATTTGGTCACCTACAAACAAGCAAGATTTCTGGCTCTCACAGACCTGTAACTTCTTCTTTAAGAGGCTCCTCTGTCCTCCACTCGTTACCTGCATTAATGGCACCTGGTTGAACTTGTTATCAGTATAAAAGACACCTGTCCACAACCTCAAACAGTCACACTCCAAACTCCACTATGGCCAAGACCAAAGAGCTGTCAAAGGACACCAGAAACAAAATTGTAGACCTGCACCAGGCTGGGAAGACTGAATCTGCAATAGGTAAGCAGCTTGGTTTGAAGAAATCAACTGTGGGAGCAATTATTAGAAAATGGAAGACATACAAGACCACTGATAATCTCCCTCGATCTGGGGCTCCACGCAAGATCTCACCCCGTGGGGTCAAAATGATCACAAGAACGGTGAGCAAAAATCCCAGAACCACACGGGGGGACCTAGTGAATGACCTGCAGAGAGCTGGGACCAAAGTAACAAAGCCTACCATCAGTAACACACTACGCCGCCAGGGACTCAAATCCTGCAGTGCCAGACGTGTCCCCCTGCTTAAGCCAGTACATGTCCAGGCCCGTCTGAAGTTTGCTAGAGTGCATTTGGATGATCCAGAAGAGGATTGGGAGAATGTCATATGGTCAGATGAAACCAAAATATAACTTTTTGGTAAAAACTCAACTCGTCGTGTTTGGAGGACAAAGAATGCTGAGTTGCATCCAAAGAACACCATACCTACTGTGAAGCATGGGGGTGGAAACATCATGCTTTGGGGCTGTCATTCTGCAAAGCGACCAGGACGACTGATCCGTGTAAAGGAAAGAATGAATGGGGCCATGTATCGTGAGATTTTGAGTGAAAACCTCCTTCCATCAGCAAGGGCATTGAAGATGAAACGTGGCTGGGTCTTTCAGCATGACAATGATCCCAAACACACCGCCGGGCAACGAAGGAGTGGCTCGTAAGAAGCATTTCAAGGTCCTGCAGTGGCCTAGCCAGTCTCCAGATCTCAACCCCATAGAAAATCTTTGGAGGGAGTTGAAAGTCCGTGTTGCCCAGCGACAGACCCAAAACATCACTGCTCTAGAGGAGATCTGCATGGAGGAATGGGCCAAAATACCAGCAACAGTGTGTGAAAACCTTGTGAAGACTTACAGAAAACATTTGACCCGTGTCATTGCCAACAAAGGGTATATAACAAAGTATTGATAAACTTTTGTTATTGACCAAATACTTATTTTCCACCATAATTTGCAAATAAATTCATTAAAAATCCTACAATGTGATTTTCTGGATTTTCTTTTCTCATTTTGTCTGTCATAGTTGACGTGTACCTATGATGAAAATTACAGGCCTCTCTCATCTTTTTAAGTGGGAGAACTTGCACAATTGGTGGCTGACTAAATACTTTTTTCCCCCACTGTATATATGTGTGTGTGTGTGTATTTGTGTTGTATTGTGCAGGGCACATTTGAAAAAGAGATCCAGGCCTCAATATGTCTTCCCTGGTAAAATAAAGGTATCACCTGGAACCATAGATATAAAACCTGTGCCTGAAACATCAGAGACTGATGAACTTGGTCTAATAGGATCTCATCCCAGCCTGCTATAATGTTACTGATTTAAGACTGAAGTAAAAGTCAGCTATTATTGTGCTTATTTTAATGAATAGTTTTTAGAGCTTCCTCAAATTAATTTACAGTGGTTAATATGGAACCAATGTCTTGTAGATGGTCTGAATGTTTTCTAGCACTATGCGCAATACCGTTTTTTTTTTTATAAAAAGGTTGGAGTGTCTGTAAGGTGTTTTAGAAATAATTTTTGAATGAAACGGGACCAGTGAACATAACAATGATATTGGCAGTTACAGTGGCCTGTTTACTTTAACCCACCCCATCCGGAAATGTTTTAAAATATTAAATGATTACAAAAAATTGAATGGTGTGACAACAGTATTGTTTTTGAAAATGATTTTATTGTTAATCAAAAGCAGTGCATAGCTGAAATGTTATAAACAGTTAATGGCAGTGAATTAAAATATTTAGTTTGACTCAAAGCCTAAAATTATGGTTTTCCAATATTACTGGTTATACAAAAAACGATCAAACAAAATAACTGAGGAATGGTGCCCACATATGGATTTTACATGGTGTGTTGTTTTTTTTTACATTATACTTTTAAATCTGATGTCAAATTATTTATCTAACGTTAATAGTTGGGTGATGTGCAAAGTTTTTGCAACCAAAATCCCAGTCCAAATAAAAAAAAAATCATGTTTCCCAAATACGCATAGCTTCTTTAAATGCAGTACCTTTTCTGCTTGATTAAATCTACTTCAGATAACACTGGACCGTTGATTAGATTGAAGGTCATGATTGTGTGAGAAATGTACAGTCAAAGGTTTGTAAGATCGAAAATAACAGAAACCGAATCTGAGTCGGCTCATTCGAAACCAAATTAAATCCCTGAGATATAAATGCCATCTAATTAGAATGCATAAAAAACTCTATGCATCATATTCACATGGATCATAACTTTTAAACATTTTGGTCCCTGAGAGTCTTTGGTAACACTAGTGAAGGGATACTGTGACATAACAAAAACGTCAGCTTGCAGTTCTACTGATTATGAATGTAGCATATATGGCTAATGAATGTGTTATGAAGTCCTTATGTAGGTGCCCTTCAACTTTAAGTGTCACCAATGCCTGAAAATACATTGATTTGATTGATATTTGGCATTGCAGAAGAAATAATAAGATAAACTGATGCGCTTGTTGCGGTTTGGCCCTTCCGCTTCTGCCCAATTCCAAATCAACTCTTAGCCCCTAGCCCTAGGCATTTCTGGAAAAAATCTTATCGGTGTAAGAAATCCCTTACAGAAAAATCACATACATTTCACATGTGCTAACATGTGTTTCACATCTCTGCAGTTAGCAAAAGACTGCCATCTGCACTTCTATTTTAGTTAATCCGATTATTCTCTCATCATAGATTTCATATACTTATACATTTCATATACTTATTTAATAAAATAATTTTCCTTGATTGAATTTTTAACAAGCTGATATTTACTTTACTTAAACCCAAAGTGTAGGAATACAGGTGAAATCTGTAATTGACACCGACTTGGTGGTGTAGCAGGAAGGTCGGGATGCCGTGAACCAAGAGTTTGTGAGATCAAAACCCTATAAATACAATGTAATCATGTGTGTCAAATATGTACGTTGAAAACACTATGTTAAAAGCACTGTTTGTGTGTATCCTAACGACTCAATTTTGTTTGCAGGGCATCATCTGTGAAATCTCATTTGAAAAATATTCACGTGAAAGGTCATGTGATCACATGTAAAATCCACATGTGAAACTTCAGCGTTCCAAAAACACATGGCTTCACATCATTTCACAGGTGGACATTTCACCTGTGAAATCATGTTTTTTTTCCGTAAGGGATATGTTATTTGCTTGCCCTCGCCCTCTCATAGGCTAGGTGGAATTTCTTATTCACCAATCAAATCCTTTCAGATCTACACAAGAGCCTCTATTCGTGCATGGTTCTCCGGTCGATGGCAGGTGATTAGCAGGTGGGAGTGGCTTCCCTGGGCAATGATCAGGCCTGGATGCAGATGGCCCAATTGCCTTGGACATTCCCAAGGACCGAGCAGTCCAGGACAGCATAGATCATTGTTTTCACAGACCTCGTAGGGACACATGACTCCATCCAGGAGATGGAGGCGCCGGTAGCGATCTCACTACAAACACACACACACAAACACACACACACACAGATTGGCATACTAAATATACTAATGTAAGTATGAGCATCATCATGATGTGAGATCTTGGAGTTGTAAATCCTGTTACCTGTACAACTTTTCCCGGTATGACATGAAATTAGGCCCTTGCATGGCCATCCTCACGTCACGCAGGCTGAATGGGAACGGGTTGGTGAACTCCACCTTGACAAATACCTCCTGGTTCACTTGCGCTGGTCCACTCATCTGTTCAAATAGAGATAGTCCATTCACAACAATCTATGGTGATATAAGAAATTATAATCATCTAGGGATAATCAACTCTCCTGCGTTGGCTGCATGGATGGTTTTTGGAATGGCTGCTTGATCAAAGGCGAGGAGAGATGCAGCACTCCAGCAGCACAAATAAGGCTTCAATTGGGTACACTACTAATTTACATTAGCTCTTGGGGAAAAACTAAATATCTTTCAGATATACTTTTACAGAACACTTGAAGGGATAGTTTACCCAAATTACAAAATGACAGTTTTTCTTTCCATGTCAGCAGTCTATGGAAAAACATAAGAGAGCAATCCATGATTTGGTTTTGTTTACCTGGCCACTGTCACCAAATTACTGCTGACAAGGTAAGGAAACCAAAAGGTATTTTTCTTTTTTGGGCGAACTATCCCTTTAAGGGAATAAGGAAATACATCCTAATAAAGAGGACTAATGGAACTTCCAGACCCACCGAAAAGAACAGCTCGGGGCCTTCCAGGTTCACTATCTGCATGGCCGTCATGTCCTGGTTGTTCTCCATGCTCTTGGCCGTCACCACGAAGCGCAGATTGGACTGGCAACCCAGCTTGGGCATGTACTTCTGGGCCAGTACGACCACCTGTACCCTCGACGCTGTTGGTTACACGGAGACAGAGTTTTGACAATGAAACAAATTCAATCAACAACAGGAGTACATTTTTGGCAGCACATAACTTTTATAATAATTACCTGATAATTAATATTTTGATTATTTGGGATTCACCGTTGTTTACCATTTGGTACCAGGTTGTTACCTGTAAAGTCTTTTGATGTAAGTACTAGAGAGTATCCCATCATTACCTCACAATCTCTTACAATACAATACATACACACATACCTGCTGTAACAGGATGGTACCGTAAAGCTGTAAAATGACTGTAAAGCATTTTCTATTAGCAGTTGAGGATTTTATTTCAGAGGAGTGGTCTGAAAGCTTTGCAGGACTATCGTACAAAGTTGTGATACATGGAGACATTCTCAAGCCTATAAAGACATACAGTACAGTACGTATGTAAAGGGTCACCCCAGTTTCCACTCACTCTCCATGGGGTTCAGAGTGATGTCAAAGCTCTCCTGCTTGAACTGAGCTTTTTGGATGTTGGTGTAGTACACCGTGGAGCCCACCAGAAAGCCATGGATGGTGCGTGTGTCTTCACTCAGGTTCCTGAAGACCACAGCCATCTGGAAGTCATGGCCAATCATCACCGGCTCCACTGGTGTCTCCAGCGTCATCTCCACGTTAGCCTGTGGGATCTCCTGCTCGTCGTCGTCTTGCATATGTAGCTTGTAGGTTCTCTCGGCTTTCTTCATGGTCTCTTTATCCTTATCGCTGCCTGTGCATGTGTGGGGAGTTGGAGGGGAATAGAGTTAACATGGGACTGGTGGCCTAGGGTGGTCTAGTGATCTAAACCGCTCTCTTCGGAACACATATATCGCTGCAGCAACGGTTTGAATCCGGCCCACTGCTATTTTATCTTTTCTCTCTCTCTATCAAATACAATAGACAAAAAAATAAGAGAGGAGTGGGACTGCCCCACTCCTTAAAAAAACAACCATGGGACTGATATGAAACTCATTGGCAATTTTATTTCACCTATAGGAATATATATACTGTATAGCCCAGGACCTCCACAGCCCAGGACCTCCACATCTGGCTTCTTCTGAGACCAGCCACCCTGACAGCTGATGAAACTGAGGAGTATTTCTGTCTGTAATAAAGCCCTTTTGTGGGGAAAAACTCATTCTGATTGGCTGGGCCTGGCTCCCCAGTGGGTGGGCCTGGCTCCCAAATGGGTGGACCTATGCCCAGGCATTTGGAATCCATAGATTAGGACCTAATACATTTATTTCAATTGACTAATTTCCTTATATGAACTGTAACTCAGTAAAATCGTTCAAATAGTTCCATGTTGGGTTTACATTTTTGCAAAGTAATTTGAAAAGCAGTAATAGCAAAGTCATTTCTATACTTCATTCTTGTTGCATTAGTTTCATGAGATATTTTACAAATGTCACGATCGTTAACGGAAGATACGGACCAAGGCGCAGCGTGATAAGCGTACATTTTATTAAGTACTTAACTCACGACAAAACAACAAACGAGTGGATCCGCTGACTGGAGTTGGACCGGACCCCGGTGGAGCGGATTGCTCTGGCTCCGGAGTGGAGCAGCTGACCGGTGCCGGACCAGGCACCGGTGGAACAGGCACGGACCGTGCCGGACTGGACACACGCACCACTGGCTTGGTGCGTGTCGCCAGCCCGGTCCGGCCTGATCCTGCCCCTCGCACCAAGCCAGTGGTGCGTGTGTCCAGTCCAGTGGTGCGCGTCGTCAGCCCGGTCCGGCCCGTTCCTGCTCCCCGCACCAAGCCAGTGGTGCGTGTGTCCAGTCCGGCACGGTCCGTGCCTGTTCCACCGGTGCCTGGTCCGGCACCGGTCAGCTGCTCCACTCCGGAGCCAGAGCAATCCGCTCCACCGGGGTCCGGTCCAACTCCAGTCAGCGGATCCACTCCGGAGCCAGAGCAATCCGCTCCACCGGTGTCCAGTCCAGCTCCGGCCAGCGGCTCCAGTCCGGAGCCTGTACGGTTTGATCCACCGTCGTCGGGTCCAGCTCCAGTCAGCGGTGCCAGACCAGATCAGGGGCGCAACAGGGAGGTGGAGAGAAAGTGGTGGTCACGCCCGGAGCCGGATCCGCCTCCGAGGCGGAATGCCCACCCGGCCCCTACCCTGTTGTGTTTGTGTGGTGCGGTCGCAGTCCGCGCCTTTGGGGGGGGGTACTGTCACGCCCTGGCTCTGGGGACTCTGAAATGTTGAGCCAGGGTGTGTAGTTTCTGTGTTATATTTTCTATGTTGATGTTCTAGATCGTTTAGATCTATGTTGGCCAGGGTGGTTCCCAATCAGAGGCAGCTGTATGTCGTTGTCTCTGATTGGGGACCATACTTAGGCAGCGTGTTTGGCACTAGTCGGTGTGGGATCTTGTTCCATAAAGGTTTGTTTTGTGTAACCTAGGACTTCACGTATCGTTTGTTTGTTGTTTTGTGTCGTGTTAAGTACTTAATAAAATGTACGCTTATCACGCTGCGCCTTGGTCCGTATCTTCCATAAACGATCGTGACAACAAACTGCCAATAACAAACTTTAAACGTGCAGTTGCACCCTTGCCAGCCTACTCCATTGTCCAGGTGCCACATACCTTCTGGGTGTTTGTACGTCTCTGTAATGTCCATTGGCTCATAATTGTTTCCACCAATAGACTTCGTCACGAGTTTCCTGCCGACATAGGTTGTGTCCACGCTTAGTAACTCAGTTTTCCCAGTTTGTGGATTTAGCTTGTATTTGTGAACGTCGCTATTCACCTGAGGTTAAAATAAATAGATACATGTGAATATTAAGACTGATTTTAATTAAATAAAATGCATTGCAAGTAATAAAGCTTAACTGTGTTATGCTTCATAGTGGCATAGAATGACAATGAAGGTATTCAACAAAGTGTTACTGGTCAAGCATAAAGAAGATGTATTATTATTGTTTTACCTCAGCAAACACAAACGGGGCATCAAATTGATAGCTGAGCATTCCTTCCTTGATGGCTTTGACAGAGCAAGGTCCACAGCGGTAATATCCTGCAAAAACAATATCAACAACCCATGACCCTGTCTGTTTGACTTTTAAAGGGATAGAACACTTTTTAAAAAATATAATAGCTTATTTTCTACTTCCCTAGGGAGCTGTTGTTTCATCCAACCCGTTTTGATATGTCGTTAGCTGGTTATTTAGCATTGTCTAGCATATATTGGCTAGCATTTTTTCAGAATATAGTAATGCTATTGGAAACAGATTGTATTAGTTATCAGGGCATTGCTACATTCTCCAAAAATGCTAGCCAGGAGAATCTGGATGTTGTTAAATTACTTAGCGATCATTTTCAATCAATGCTTTTCAGAGCCATTTTCTTCATTTTATTAATTTTAAGTGGCGCAGTGGTCTAAGGCACTGCATCGCAGTGCTAGCTGTGTCACTAGAGATCCTGGTTAGAATCCAGGCTCTGTCGCCGCCGGCCGCGACCGGGAGACTCATGGGCGGCGCACAATTGGCCCAGGGTCGTCCAGGGTAGGGGAGGGAATGGCCGGCAGGGATGTAGCTCAGTTGATAGAGCATGGCGTTTGCAACGCCAGGGTTGTGGGTTCGATTCCCACGGGGGGCCAGTATAAAAAAAATATGTATTCACTAACTGTAAGTCGCTCTGGATAAGAGCGTCTGCTAAATGACTAAAATGTAAATGTAAATGTCATAGTTGACATGTAGCTATGATGAAAATTACAGGCCTCTCATCTTTTTAAGTGGGAGAACTTGCACAATTGGTGGCTGACTAAATACTTTTTTTCCCCACTGTAATTCCCAATTTCTTCTAAAATAAGTTGAAATTGAAAAAAATCTTTGGTGAAATGACATAGACAAAATTATTACCATCCAAGAGCTAATACCTGGTTGCACAGCCTTTGGCCAAGATAACTGTCAACAAACGCTTCTTGTAGCCATCAATGAGCTTGCTGCACCCCCCCCCCAAAAAAATCCTCAGCTGCAAACTGCTCCAATTCCGCAATATTTTAGGGATGTCTTCCACCAAGTGCTGTTTTCAGTTCTCGCCATAGCTTTTCGATGGGATTCAGATCTGGACTCAATACTGTCCACTCCAAAATAGTCCGGCTTTTCTTCTTGAACCATTCCTGGGTGCTTTCTGATGTGTGTTTTGGGTCGTTGTCCTGCTGGATGACCCCCAACCTTCGACGGAGACTCCTTTTCTGGACACTGATGACTCACAAAGGTCTCTAGCAAACAGATGCGATGCTGTAATTCTGATTTATAATTACCATATTTATCTGCAATCTGTAGGGCTGATCATTTTAGTTATCATTTTGCATAGCAATGCACCATAATCCGTTTTTCCCCAACATTCACAATCCCTGCAGCCCATAGACACGTTTTTCCTTTTCATGACTCATCTTTCACTGGGTCTGAAGCAGAGGGATCTGGCCCACAGATTCAACATCCACCAGCAGACTGTGAGCTGCATCGTGACAACATGGGACAACTTTCTTAACACATTTCTTTGTTTCAGCCCTATATGGAGGCTCTGTCAGTGACAAGGAGATCCTGAAGCAGTCCGACATCGTTTCTCTGCTGAAACCAGGGATGGCCATAATGGTGGACAAAGGTTTCCTTGTGGACGACTGTGTGCCCTGCAAGGCCTTTTGATCAGCTTTCCTCTGAAAGAGAGCGCAGATGCCAGCAGCAGAAGTCAGGGAGACGCAATACATCTCGGCTGATGGTCCCCGTGTAGCGGCTGATTCGTAGATTGAAGGAGCACAAGCTGTTTGACACTGTCATCCCTCTCTCCATCGCTGGGAGCATCAACCAGCTCTACACCGTTGCCTACCTCCTCATTAACTACCAGAATGGGCCCCTGGTCAAAGTACTAGTGAAGCTGTCAATTTCAATACTATTAGACTGGTAACTGATTTCCCTGTTTGTGTTTCTGCTTCAGTTTATGTTCATTGTTGAAAGTCTATAGCCTGTGTTTAACAGCTACATTCAGAACCTCTCTTGAATATAAATTCCATTATGTAGGCCTGCACTCTACGATTTTGTCCAGTGTTCTCACTAACAAACCAACATGTTTCCCCAAAACATTTGACATCACTATCATTTTAACTACATTGTTGGATTCAGGGGGATAAAACAGTTATCAACTGTTTTCATAATCTAAAGCCTTATAATTCATAACATTAGGAAACATCTGCTGAAATAATCACAGATATGGTGAAGATGTACAAAAGGTGTTTTAGCTTGTAAGATTACAAATCATTAGAGAGAAACAACAAGAAGGCACAACGGACATTTGTAATTAATATTTTAACAAGTCATCTCTGGAAAAAAGTTATATATTTATTTAAATGTAAATTACACATTTGCATACATTTCGACGAGGAGATCGTTAGGCATCTCTGCAAGTAAGAGTAAAAAAATTAATGGTTAACCTTCTCTCTGATTGCTTCCCAAACTTGCCGATCTCTGTGGATGCGCTGGATCAGCATGTCCTCCTGGGCATACACCACAAAAATAACACCACTCCAACCCTGAGATCAGCATCTGACCTTGCACCTGCCAGTGGTTTGCATGCTGGTGTACCATTCTGGGCCTTGAGGTAAGGGCAGACCACGTAGCTCTTGACATTTGGGCACTCTCTCTCAAATGATGGACGCTTTGTGGGGTCATAGATGAGCCCATCAGGAGATGCCCCAAGCCAAGGGGCATCTGGGTGGATAAGAAATCCTCAGGGGTAATAGTTGACATTCTGGAAAAAACGGTATTCCTCCACAGCAGAAGAGTCCATCTCCAGACCTCTCTTCATCTCTGCAGACAGATAAGTTCCCCTGAGGATTCTGTCAGCCAGGTGTTCTGCAGAACTCTGCACCCTCACATGGCAGACCTCTCTGAAGCGGGAGGAGGTTATCCGTGGCTTGCGAAGGTGATGCCACTCCAGCGATAAGCTCTGCTCTCTCGTAGCACTCAACTTTGTGGGTCGTTTCCAGTGTAGTTGCCAGCCCATGTGTAGGAATTCATGCTCACTATGGACAAACGACTACACAGCTGGGTCAAGGCTGTAACCATCAAATGGCAGAGGTTGTGAAGGGGGGGCATCTTCATTGTGAAGTGATGTTGCAAGTTGTTGTAGCAGGCTGCTGGTATGCCAAGATGTTCCCTGCCTGGATGTCAGAATCCACTAAATGGGACCTCAGTGGACATGTCCATTGTAGTGACCAAAGGGGCTGTAGCGTTGACGAAGTCCCTGTACACCTCTGCCACTTGGAGGACAGAGAAGTCAGAACCCCCACCCCCCTATAAATGGTATTCCTGTGATAAAGACAAATAAATTATTTCAGTCATAGGGCCTGTAGCAACTGATAATGTAATAAAATGCCAATATTGTAATAGCTGCTAATAATGTAATAACTTTTGCATTTATAATGTAATAAATGCTGATAATATAATAAATTGCCAATAATGTAATAAATATGCTGAACGCATAACGTAATAACGTTTCTGCGTATAATTAATAATGATTACATTGTGTTATTATAAAATGATGAAGTGGCAACAACAACAAATATTCATGAATAGTGTAATAACTTTAACCAATAATGTAATATTCAAAATTTTTCCCATGCATATCAAGTGTCATGCTTCAGTAATAGCTTACGACACACCAAACCACATTCCTGAATCCTAGCACTAAACCTGACTATAGCAGTAATATCAAGACTTTCAAATGACACAATTGACCCGCCAATAAGTACTGTGCAGTTTGCGAATGATTCGTTCTCTGTGAACAACTATTTTTACTGACTCGAGAGTCACGATTCGTTTTTCTGAATGACTTGTTTATTTTAGTCGTTTGTTTGACCTGCTAGTGCTGGCCGCAATGAGTCCTACAGCAGGATTAATACACGCTCCTCCGGCTCAGCGGCTCCAGAGATGTGCTCCGAACACCAACTGTCTGTCATTTGCTAGCAGGGAAATAGATAATGAGCATAGAGAAGAAAAATACATGTTTAGAACTGATAATTGATCGCATGGTGGAAGAATGACTGCAATTAAATGATTATTGAACGTTATGATGGACACAGCTTTGTAGAACAAAAACATACACAGTTCGAGTTCGTGAACGACCGTTTTACCAACTTGCCTATCCTATGTAACCACTCGATTCTTGACTGATACGCATACACAGGACCATCGGGTTCAGGCGAGTGCCCCGTTTATTGTCTGGCTGGCAATAAAGCACGCAACGTAGGTGTTCAAGTTAGAATCAGACGATTATGAATTTACATTCCTCCAGCTCCATCTTCGCCATAATCCGAAATGAAAGGGCAAACATGGCTATAATAACACAATGTGATCCTATAGTTTTACATAATTTAAAAGAATAGAACCCATTTTTTTCTTTTAGGGAGAGATTGAAATGTATACAATAGTTACCTGGAGGAAAATGGGGGAGTGTCATGCTTTTTCAATTTCAGTCAGGGGGAGGGTTTAGTGTTAATTTTTGTATTTAGTCCAGGGGAGGGTCATGTCATTTGTAATCAATGAAATGTCATATTTCTCAGGGTTTGAGAATGAGTTGCTTATTATTGTATCTCATGTGTGCCTGATGCTGCCCATCATCTCTGATTCTCTGCTGGGCGCACAATATCAAGTGCACCTAGAGTGGTCTCAATAAAATGATCCATAGCCTATACTATAGGCCAGGGATCATCAACTACATAAATGTGTTGGCCGAATCAAAATAATTTGTAGACTGCAAATTGACCGCAAGAAGCCCAAGCAGATATAATATTTGACTAAGACATAATCATTTCAAACCTTGCTTACATTTGTATATGATCACGTGTCTCTCTATTATATGTGGAAATAATTGGGTACAGATTTCCCAAATGAAAATCACTGGGAGCTGATATCCTGGTATTTTAAAAATGTTTTATGTACAACAATGAAAGTGCCAAATAAAACCACCCGCGGGCCACCAGTTGGGTAACCCTGCTATAGGCTATAGGCCCAAGTTATACAAAGAGCATGCTCGGAGAAGCACGGGGCAAAGTTATATTTCTAAGAAAATGTACTTCTTTCCTGAGTTTTTGCGCTGCTGGGATGGTGTATATAAAACTGCAGTACACACTGCAATGGATAGGCGTTCCCAACCATGAGCCCAGGTCAGCCCTGCTCTTGCTGATGTAAACCCTTTTGTGCTGCCTAACCAATGACTGCTGTGTACTTCAGGAGGTGAGTCAATTTGTTAAAAAAATGCAATATCTGTGTGCACGGACTGGGCCTACGGATCTCCTGTTGATTGAGTTTGAGAAGGAGAGCATGAAGATGAAAAGGAGGACTGAAGGTAAGCTTGCTATTGCTATAATTGATTTTAATAAAAAACTATTTGTTTCGTTGCCCCTGATGAAGCTATTTATGAGAGTTATTGACCTCACAATAAGTCATTTTCGAGAAATGTACCTAACTTACATTACTTTGTAGTGGTAGCCGCGGAGATGTACAGCACATGGGTGCAGAAAGTAGGCTAATTCGAGAAGGCCTAATTCATTTAAACAGTTTTAATTTTAATTTGACTTTAGGCTACTAACAACAAGAAGCCTATTTCTTCCTATTCAAGAAATAAGAGGTAGGCCTACCCGTTTGACAGATGGAATTATAGTCTACTATCCATAGATTTTGTCAGCCAATTCTTTCAGTCACCATTAGCGTTGAATATTTTCCCAGTACACATGTTCCATCCCAAGAATAATTCAATTTTCTGCCAAGTAACCCGGTATTTCCCACCAAAACTGGAAGTGTCATTCAAAAGCTTAGAAATATGTCTGGATTTGATTAGAGCTTTGATCGGCATGAAAATTCAAGCCTGGTGCTCCCTGAACCTGATGAGCCATATATTAAATACATTTTATGAGCCCTACATTAAAGATATTCTATGAGCCCAAGCCCAAAAAAAGCCCAAATGATTGTGCTGTTATCCAATGCATAACCCATGATATATAGGCTACCGCACATTACGCATGACAGAAAAACATAAAAGCCCATAGATGTAGCTATGCTCTCTTGGGTAAATAAATTAAAGAAGCTCCAGTAATATTTTTTAGTGTGGACTGTATCACTGGACTGTATTGTTTTATACTGTATTATATGGACTGTAATTATGCACCTCGCGCAAACCATGAAGCTGGGATAGAACATGCCATACTAGTGCAGGACATGCGGCCTACAAAGTTACAATTATAGGCTAGCGAATTTTATTTTATTTTTAAATATAATAGGGCCTATTTTACATTTGTATAAGTAGTAGGCTGACGCGTATATACAGTACCGTTCATAATATTTCCCCTAATGTTATTAGCCTACCTCCTTTTTCTCTCTCTATTGTTGCTTCATTCCTTTCTCGCTTTCAACAGTTAATTTAAATACATTTTGATGTCCTTATCATCATCATTCTAATGACATGCTTGAATAATATAGGACTAGAATAAGATGCAGATGGCTTTCACTCCTCTTCAGGAAGATTGAAACATTATGGTCTGAATAAATAACTGCTATAGTCTACCGCAATTGCGCATTCTCTGTTCTTTCAAACTACCCGTGGGTTCTATGGGCTGCTGTATTTAACATTCAGCAAACAAGAGTTTGCATCCCTCTTCAAATAGTCTATTAGTATAAGAAATCCTAAAGAAAAATGTCCAGCAAGCTATTCTAGTTTAGCTTTTCCTGGGACTCCAAGAGCTAAGGAGCATTTTTTAAGGAGAGAGGCCAGCAGAGCACAGGTGCATATTGCGCAAGAGACAGAGGCTATAAGTCATTAGCCTATTATGCATAACTGCGCTCCATACTGAGATGAGCTGTCTGTCCGCATCCTGAGCGTTGATGATTGATCATGCAGATAGCTGAGAAAAGGCCTTAGAGAAGCCAGATTTAGACATTGCATATAATTTAACAGTTCCATTTCATGTCATGCTGTTCATAGAAATAATGTATTATAATTTACCAGTTTCTTAGAGTTATTTATTCCTGGAAAAGGGAGTGGGTTTGGGTGGGAATTTTCGGTAAATCTTGTTAACCCGGTTCCCGCTATTCAACCCTGGTCACCATGCACCCCTTAAATATCTCAGTGTCAGTGAAGAGCTTGGTGTGTTAAGTTAAAACAAGGGCTCGAATTGGGGGGTATCTGAGGGTATTGTGGCTATTGTTAAATAAAATGCTAAAAGCATAGGCCTACCCCTTGTTATCTTAAGATTAAAACATTAAAAAATTGACCTGATTATATAAAGCGGTCTATAACGACACTTTAGTCCGCAATGCTTTATGTTAGAAACAAACTGTAAAATACCGGGGAAATACGTGACCGATGCATATGGTATATCTTTGGTTTGTCTCTATGATATTCAGATGCTGCACTACAACCTTCTATATGAGACAAAAAAATCGACTTTACTTGGGACAAACAACAATTTATTTTGTTTTATTGGCTGGGTGGAATTGTCGCCATCTTGCTTTTACCTATCCCTTTTGGATCTACACAAGGGTCTAGAGTGTAGGGACCACTAGGGATTGTTTCTGGATTGGCATAATCTCATGTAGCTCTTGTAACTGAGGCATATTGGCTACACAATCAAATGTATTTATTTAATTGTAAAGCAGTTGTCAAAGACTAGCTCAGGTTATGATAAATGCTCAACATTTTACCTCACTCAGCCAGTCTCTTTGGGTCTTGCTGACAGGACCACTATCCTGTTAACAGGGCCTGGCTTCACACCCTAGGAATACCAAGGGGCACTAAGAACAACACATTCACATCACTCATTTATATTATTCATATTAGCTTTCGATAACCATCCACAAAGCCTTACCATTGTTCTTGGCTTGTGCCACCTCTGGTCACTTTCAGTGCAACTATGGACAGGGGGAACCGCACCAATCCAAAGTTGTGAGTAGTGGGCTGTCTGGTAGAGCAGTTCAACTGTGTGGTTGCACAAAGTAGTCCCAGCAACACAGGAACAGTGGGCCAGGATGACAGGGAGTGAGTCCTTTAACACAATCTGTGAAGATAATGAAAGGATAAAACAATAATTATTTCAATAACAGTGCTGTTCAAATGTAAGTCAAGAATAATAGAAACAGAATGACAACACAAAGAAAAAGATCCTCAAACTAGTTTCTGGGGAGCCTATCCTAAATTCACAAGTCAATTATTTTGAATATGACCGTTAAACTGTACTATGTTGACAACACTAGAATCAATTTCCAAGTAGCCTCACCATTATTTTAAGACACTTATGAATCCACAGGAACTTGTTTATAACAACCAGAAAAGTAAAGCTTTGTGCTTACTCTGTTCATCCTACTCTCAAACTGTGTGGCTTTTCAGATTTCCTCATTGACCTGTAACAAGTCGCCCTCACGCTGATCTCTCTTGTCACCTGATCTTTATTGGAAACTGAGAAATACAAATAAATAGAACAACTTATCCTTTTAGAAAAAAATTCTGCTCATCAATATCAAAATCAAGGGGAACTGACCTAATAACAAATGGGTAGTTTTAACCCATCTAGATAGATAACTAAGAATATGATCTAAAGTATAGCTAGCAAGATAAATTGAAAACGTTAGTCAAGCTGAGAGACTGAAAGCTTGCAGCTAGCTAGCTAGTTGAGAATACTCACCCTCGTAGTTGTCGATGTAACTCGATATGTACATCCATTCTCTTTTTACGTTTTTGAAGCAACAGCTGATGCTCTCACGATACGGAACATTGTTCACCGTAATACGGGGGAGGTCTTGAAGGCAACGGGTGTAGAAAGACATTTCGTGTTTACTGTGTTTTGACAGCTGTCAGTACAGAAGATCGCGTCAGGTGGTACACAGGAAGTCGCTGGGCTGATGGAGCTTAAAAGTGGAAGTGGGCGTGCATCAATGGAATTAGATTTTCATAATTGCAAGCTAGGACTGATGGTTTGGTTAGCCAAGATAGCAAGTGTGTTTGTTTGGTTACCAAGGCAACTACTCATGTAGCTACACTATATAGTGAACTTGCTAGCTACTTAAGAGGATGTTGAACACATTTCAATTATAGCCTTGGTATAAGAGGGATAATCAACTTGGGACTCATAACGCAACTCTGTGGAAGGTTAGTTCCACTCTGCTAATGCGTCGTGGAACACACCTTCCACGTCGTTCATTATTTTCCATAGAACGCATAGCCCCTAGTTGATACTCTGAGATGATATTCAAGAAATAATAAGGAATTCCCCTTGACCACGCCCACAAATTGGGGAAAACAAACATTCTTTCCAATTGACCCCCATTTTAAAAAAGCAAACTTTGCCATCTATTTTTTTTGTTATACAGAAACAACAAAATATGACCATGTGGTGAATGTTGGACGGAGTCAGGCGCAGGAGTAAAATAACTGGATTCAGATGTATTCCTTCCAGACATACAATGAGCCTACAACGGCAATCGAAACAGGTACAGGGGAAAGAATCCTCCCTGACCAAACACAGTCTCAGAAAATACAATAAATGTAATGACACAGGGGAAAATCAACACTAGCTAAATAAATGAGAGAGTATCTCAACCGAGCTACTCTCCTCCCACATAGAACAATCACTCACAAAGACAAGGGGGCAGAGGGAACACTTATACACAGACTAATTAGGGGATGAGCAACCGGTGTGTGTGATTGACAAGACAAGACAAGAGGAGTGATGAGAATGGGAGCGGCAGTAGCTAGTAAACCGGTGACAACGAACGCCGAAACCTGCCCGAACAAGGAGGGTAGGCAGCCTCGGCGGAAGTCGTGACAGACGAAATGCTGCTGTGTTGTTCAATGTACATGTAACCAGGCCAAAAATCCCGACCTGTGGTTCCCAATGGTCCCAGGTAGGGATATAGAGCCTGCGAGAAGAGCCCTGTGGCTTCAGGCTATTTGGCATGGGAGAGTTGGAAATGTGGGGAGCTGTGTGTGGAAAATATTTATTCACAGGTAAGACATTTAACTTGATTAGTATAGTCCATTTGTAACTCCACTCACTACTTGTAGCTGTATAGTCCGTTTGTTTGTGTTGTTGGTCTTGGCAAGCTTAACTAGTCACTCAAATTGCTGCTAGCACCGCCATTAAAAGGGGCATGAGGGAAGCCCTACAATATTACATTTTTTCTAAGTAGTGACAACGCCCAATGTTGAAAAGTAATCTTTAGACATGTTGTGCTTTTCTTAAAGGTAGTTTTGTAATTGACTAAAACAAGCAGACAACAAGAAAATTGCGTTTGAAAAAAGTGAAGTTTTTGTTGTGAGCCAATTGGGTAACCACAGGTTGTTTTCCCCACAGGCGGGTAGGGCAGCAACGTTCTATCTAATACTGACTGGGACTATTACATAATGCTCATTCAGGAGCTAACATGGCTGCCATTTAAATGTTGTAGTGCTATGTGAATGCATCATAATGCAGAAACCTCAATGTCCCAACTCTCTAAACACGTGGCTCTGGATATAGCGTGAAGTGTGTAGGATATCTTATTTTGCAACAAAACACATTCTAAAGCACATCTACAGTAAATGTTTTAAAAGTATGAGAACAGCCATAATTCATATACATAGAAAGGGCCCAAGAGCATTCATTTCAGATGAATAAATGCAAATGTGAAAACATTTGCGTTTATCACATTTTGGAATCAAAACCTTCACATACAGTGGGGTCCATAAATATTGGTACCCTTGATAAAGATGAGCAAAAAAGACTGTATAAAATAAATGATTCTAATACAAACACTGAGCTACTGTATATTGTATAAAAAATATATACACTGCTCAAAAAAATAAAGGGAACACTTAAACAACACAATGTAACTCCAAGTCAATCACACTTCTGTGAAATCAAACTGTCCACTTAGCAAGCAACACTGATTGACAATACATTTCACATGCTGTTGTGCAAATGGAATAGACAACAGGTGGAAATTATAGGCAATTAGCAAGACACCCCCAATAAAGGACTGGTTTTGCAGGTGGTGACCACAGACCACTTCTCAATTCCTATGCTTCCTGGCTGATGTTTTGGTCACTTTTGAATGCTGGCGGTGCTTTCACTCTAGTGGTAGCATGAGACGGAGTCTACAACCCACACAAGTGGCTCAGGTAGTGCAGCTCATCCAGGATGGCAAATCAATGCGAGCTGTGGCAAGAAGGTTTGCTGTGTCTGTCAGCGTAGTGTCCAGAGCATGGAGGCGCTACCAGGAGACAGGCCAGTACATCAGGAGACGTGGAGGAGGCCGTAGGAGGGCAACAACCCAGCAGCAGGACTGCTACCTCCGCCTTTGTGCAAGGAGGAGCAGGAGGAGCACTGCCAGAGCCCTGCAAAATGACCTCCAGCAAGCCACAAATGTGCATGTGTCTGCTCAAACGGTCAGAAACAGACTCCATGAGGGTGGTATGAGGGCCCAACGTCCACAGGTGGGGATTGTGCTTACAGCCCAACACCGTGCAGGACGTTTGGCATTTGCCAGAGAACACCAAGATTGGCAAATTCGCCACTGGCACCCTGTGCTCTTCACAGATGAGAGCAGGTTCACACTGAGCACGTGACAGAGTCTGGAGACGCCGTGGAGAACGTTCTGCTGCCTGCAACATCCTCCAGCATGACTGGTTTGGCGGTGGGTCAGTCATGGTGTGGGGTGGCATTTCTTTGGGGGGCTGCACAGCCCTCCATGTGCTCGCCAGAGGTAGCCTGACTGCCATTAGGTACCGAGATGAGATCCTCAGACCCCTTGTGAGACCATATACTGGTGCGGTTGGCCCTGGGTTCCTCCTACTGCAAGACAATGCTAGACCTCATGTGGCTGGAGTGTGTCAGCAGTTCCTGCAAGAGGAAGGCATTGATGCTATGGACCGCCCGTTCCCCAGACCTGAATCCAATTGAGCACATCTGGGACATCATGTCTCGCTCCATCCACCAACGCCACGTTGCACCACAGACGGGCGGATGCTTTAGTCCAGGTCTGGGAGGAGATCCCTCAGGAGACCATCCGCCACTTCATCAGGAGCATGCCCAGGCATTGTAGGGAGGTCATTTACATTTTACATTTTAGTCATTTAGCAGACGCTCTTATCCAGAGCGACTTACAGTTAGTGAGTGCATAATTTATTTTATTTTATTTTGCATACTGGCCCCCCGTGGGAATCGAACCCACAACCCTGGCGTTGCTCTACCAACTGAGCTACATCCCTGCCGGCCATTCCCTCCCCTACCCTGGATGACGCTGGGCCAATTGTGCGCCGCCCTATGGGTCTCCCGGTCACGGCCGGCTACGACAGAGCCTGGATTCGAACCAGGATCTAGTGGCACAGCTAGCACTGCAATGCAGTGCCTTAGACCACTGCGCCACTCGGGAACGAGGAGGCCACACACACTACTGAGCCTCATTTTGACTTGTTTTAAGGACATTACATCAAAGTTGGATCAGCCTGTAGTGTGGTTTTCCACTTTAATTTTGAGGGTGACTCCAAATCCAGACCTCCATGGGTTGATACATTTGATATCCATTGATAATTTTTGTGTGATTTTGTTGTCAGCACATTCAACTATGTAAAGAAAAGTATTTAATAAGATTATTTCATTCATTCAGATCTAGGATGTGTTGTTTAAGTGTTCCTTTTATTTTTTTGAGCAGTGTATATAAATGTTATTATACTAATACAATTGCTCATGTCATATGACCATACAGTAGCACCACCTGGAGTTTAATAAACAGCATTGGCACATGGATTGGAACCAGTGCTGTGGTCAGCGGACATGAAAATGAGGCTCTTTGGCCACGCACACCAGGTTTGGTGTTGAAAAACAGAAGCATATGTAGAAAAGTGCCTCATACATATGGTAAAATAAGGTGGTGGATCTTTGATGTTTTGGGACTATTTTGCTTCCACTGGTCCTGGGGCCTTTGTTTAGGTCAATTGCATCATGAACTTTACCAAGTAACAGGACATTTTAGGCAAAAACCTGGTTGCTTCTGCCACAAGGCTGACACTTCGCCGCAAGTGGATCTTCCAGCAAGATAATAATCCCAAGCACTAATCAAAATCCACAAAGAAATGGTTAATTGAGCACAAAATCAACCTGTGGTTTGAATTGAAGAGGGCAGTCCATAAGCGCAGATGAAAGATATCAAAGATCTGGAAAGATTCTTTATGGAGGAATGGTGGTCTAAGATCACTCCCGACGTGTTTGTTCTCCAATCTCATAAAACATTGAAAGGCTTAGTGTCGTTATCCTTGCAAGGGGAGGGTGCTAGAGTATTGAAAACAGGAGTGGCAATAATTTTGACCCCTATCTTTTTTAGATTGTTTTGTATTACTTGTTAAACAAAATATATTTCGCTGAGCAATTGTATTAGTATAAAAAAACAATTTATTATTTTTTTGCATACAATATAGCTCAGTATTTGTATTATTTATTTAGCCTAGTGGTTATCAAGGGTGCAAATTATTATGGAACACACTGTATCTTAAATGGTAGTGTTTTCATTAATTTGATTATGCAATTTTGAAGCCCATTCTAAGCCTGCAAAATGTGTATACAGAAGTGAAAATTAGGTCTCCCTCTCCCATCATCCTATTTTCTCTCTTACCATCACTGGTTTCCTGGGGGGTTGCATCCACCACCTGCCAGCCACCTAAGTCCTGGTCTGCGGGGAGGTCAGATCTGGACAGGTAAGCCTCGTTCCAGCAATGGTAGTTCCTGTGGAGACAATGTACACCTCTCACAAACACTATCTGGCATCCTGCACCTCTCACAAACACTATCTGGCATCCTGCACCACTCAGAAACACTTGCTGGCTTCCTGCACCACTCATGAACTTACTTACATTAACTTACTACATTCGCACACACTGTGTGTATGTATGTATGTATGTATGTATATATATATATATATATATATATATGTATATATATATATATATATATATATATATATATATATATATATATATATATTTTTTTTTTTTCTGTTGTATTTTTGACTTTATATTTTGTTTACCCCATATGTAACTCTGTGTTGTTTTTTATCGCACTGCTTTGCTTTATCTAGGCCAGGTCGCAGTAGTAAATGAGAACTTGTTCTCAACTGTCTTACCTGATTAAATAAAGGTGAAAATAAAAAATGAACATGAAATGAACACTATCTGGCATCCTGCACAACCATTTTCTTTTTGGAGCACGACCCAGTGATATAAAGATAACAGGGACATGTAGTCCATTTCACCCCCCACCACGCTATGACTAAACTGTTCTTACAGTACGTAGAGTGAAATAAATATTGAAGATATAGAAACCTACGTTCTGGGATTTCATTTTCATTCAATACAAATGGATAAGCAGAAATATAACTACCAGATAGAGTCCCTGGTAAGGCGCTCGTTCAGTTCAAGTTGATTTCCCACAGAGTTGAAGATGAGATCCGTGATTATGTTCCCTGTGTTGTCGTGGGCGGAGTTGAAGTTGCTGACCACCCTGGCAGGGATTCCCAGGCACCGCAAGACTGGGGAAGGGGAGGGGACACCGTTAAAGAGGCAACACTTCAAAATAAGCACAAATTAATTAACATGCAGTCGTTAACAGGAATGCATGTTTAACTAATACATTCAATCAATTGATTAGAGTGGATTTATGGACATAACATTCAGAAGTGTGTTTGATTTGCACAGCAGCGGGCCTTGTGAGGAAACTGCTTCCTATTTTTTTCTGTCAGTGGGAAATGGGCTTTGGGGTTTGTTCACCTTAATTACACATTTTCCACATCTTATGCATACCTAGAAAGTGGCCTATGGGCCAGACTAGTCAGAAAACCGAGATTTGTATATCGAGCTATGGCTTAGCATTAGCATCTATGGCAGTGGCTGTTGGTGCCGTTTTAAGATGAGGTAGGATTATTTAGTTTTTTATGAGCATGGCCTTATTTCTATTACAGCATATTGGATGACTGTCATTCATATTCCATTCACCAAGCTCAATGTAACATCCATAGGTTTAGGCTACTACATGATACAAAAATTCAGAAACCTGAAAATAGCTGTGCAGCGACACTCCCCATCCAATCTGACAGAGCTTGAGAGGATCTGCAGTGAAAAATGGGAGAAATTCCCCAAATACTGATGTGCCAAGCTTGTAGCATCATACCCAAGAAGACTCGATGCTGTAATCGCTGCCAAAGGTGCTTCAACTAAGTACTGAGTAAAGGGTCTGAATACTTATGTAAATGTGATATTTCAATGTTTTATTTTTTTTTTATAACTTTGCAAAGATTTCTAAAAACCTTTTTACTTTGTCATTATGGGTTATTGTGTGTCAATCAATTTTAGAATAAGGCTGTAACATAACAAAATTTGGAAAAAGTCAAGGGGTCTGAATATTTTCCGAAGGCACTGTATAAATGCCTGTAATATTTCCATTTTGGAGAATCTCTTATACAATGGGTTAAAGTTATGCATAGTAACCCTAGGTGTAAAATATGAAATAATGGCTACTTCTCAGAAAGTATTAAACCGTCAAAAGGAGTAAAAAAAGATTGTCCACTATGGACATGTCTATTTATTATGGTCATCGAAATGTTAGCTATTCAAATCCGATCCAACAATAATATCAAGGGGCTAGAATTCCAAGACTTAAAAACAAAGATGGCATTGTACGCTGATGATTCATGTTTTCTTTCAAATCCACAATTTGGATCCCTCCACAGCCTCTTAGAGGATCTAGATAATTTTCCTAACCTCTCTGGATTACAACCAAATTATGATTAGTGTACTATATTACTTATTGGATCACTAAAAAATTTAACTTTTACATTACCGTGTAGTTTACCAATAAAATGGTCTGACGGTAAAGTGGACATACTCGGTATTCATAGAAATTATCTCACGTCAATAAATCTTAATAAAAAGTTAGCAAAAATAGATAAGATCTTGCTACTGTGGAAAGGAAAATACCGGTCTATTTGAGGAAAAATCACCCTGATTAACTATTTAGTCATATCCCAGTTTACTTATTTGCTTATGGCCTTGCCTTCACCTAGCGACTTGCTTTTGAAATTATATGAGCAAATAATATTCCACTTTATTTGGAATGGCAAGCCAGACAAAATTAAACGGGCCTATTTATATAATGAATATTAATTCAGAGGGCAGAAATTATTCAATATTAAAGCATTAGACCTCTCACTAAAGGCTTCAGTTATACAAAAGTTACAGTATACTTAAATCCATACTGGTTCTCTGGCAGATTAGTAAGAATGTCTCTCCCCATGTTCAAGAATGGCCTTTTTCCCTTTATTCAGATTACAACCTCTCACTTTCAGTTATATGAAAATTAAATAATCTCCAAAATATCACTATTTTTAAAACAAGCAATATAAAGTTGGTAGCAATTTCAGTTTAATCCACCAGAAAAGACAGAACAAATATTATGGTTATTATGGTTTGATCAAAACAATTATATATTTGGAAAAATGTTTAACTGGACTGGTGGAGTTATCACATATGCAGCTAACACAAATATATGGAAATGTCTGCTCTTCTAAAAATTACAACCAACTAATTGCAGCATTACCGCAAAAATGGAAGAGGCAAGTGGAAATGGGAGAAAGTAAGGAACTTGTCTGTCGGAACTTGTTAAAGACCAACATTGGTTAAAGAAAATGGTGATGTATAAAAAAAGTATATCAGTTTCATTTAGAGCTGTGCATATAGATGGCAAAATAGTTGAAAATAGATTTTTGATGTACCGATTGCATGGCACATGGTTTATGAACTGATATGCAAACCGACGCTGGATTCTAAACTTAGTTTTTCAATTTAAATTATTATACAAAATTATTGCAACCAATAGAATGTAATACTGTATATATGGGGGATACAACTATCCCAGCTCTGCAGATTTTGCTGCAAAGAGACAGAATAATTAGATAATTTGTTTTGGTACTGTCCATTTGTAGCTTGTTTTTGGTCGCAGGTTCAGGAATGGCTGAAGAATTACTAACTCTGCAAATAGCACTGCTGGGTGATAAAAAAAAAAAAAAGCCATAGTCAATAGATCAATAATATAATAATACCCTTAGCAAAAAAAATATATATTTAACTTACAATCTGTAGAAACTATGAGAATAGAAAGGTTCAGAACTTTTGTGAAACAGCACAGTTGAAAAATATATGGCAAATAGAAATCAAAACTGGATGGTCTTCAGAGATAGTTGAGGGTAGCTGAAGGATGGGACTAAAAACAAACAAAAGATAGCTATTATAAAATATACTGTGTCTGTAAAATGTATATAGTGTATATATAAGCTGGAAGTAGAAGCCTAAGTGTTGTTGTCCATTAGTTTACTCCAATTAGCGGAGGGGTGGTAGGGGAAAATAATAAAGGAAAATATATTTGTACAAAAATATATTGTGGCATACTACAGGTTAGCCACCTGCTGGAGGGATTGATGGTCAATAGAAAACATGCCCATCCAGTTATAAACTGCAGTTTTCAACTAAGAAAAGGTTGCCTTTACAAAAAGAAAAATTGATCAGCTTTAATATTGCAGATGGATTGTGGCTTCCATCAATGTAATTGTCTGCTGGACATGCCAGGTCTCGACGGGCTCTCCGGCCAGGACTAATTAGGGTTGATTTGAGGTTGGTGAGTAATCAAGGGGCTGATTGCTCACCAGCCGGACGTGTCCCATAAAGTTGCCAGAAGGGCAGCACATGCAAGGTTGGGACAGGGGAAGAGAGGTTGCTCCCGTATAGTCGTGCTCAGGACCAGACAATGGAGGGAGCTCTGTTTGTTACCCTGGAGCCCAGAAGACGGTATTCCATTCTCTTTCTTTATTATTTAAATAAACACCCTTGAAACCAAGCTATCACACTTGGGTCTGATCAGTGTAAACGTCTTGACAACACCCCCTGATCTGCCACACTATGTATATTTTATGTATATATTTACAAAAAATAATTATGGGAGATTGGAAATGATGCAGACAATTACATTGATGGAAGCCACAATCCATCTGCAATATTAAAGCTAATCAATTTTCTTTTTGTAAAGGCAACCTTTTCTTAGTTGAAAACTGCAGTTTATAACTGGATGGGCATGTTTTCTATTGACCATCAATCCCTCAGTGCAAATCACAGGTGATTTGGAAGACGTGACCAATGGTGTGGGGTGGGCATAATAAAGTTGACTGAATTTGAAAATGAAAAGGGTATTTTATGGGGCACTCACAGGTGTTGAATGTCCCGGCATAGACCCAGCACTGGGCATAGCTGACAGGCCCTTTGTTGGCGTACTGGAGCAGGATCTGGTCGCTGCCAATCCAGAAGGTTGGTGCAGTGCCAAGGGAGTAGT
This sequence comes from Coregonus clupeaformis, assembly GCF_020615455.1. Classification (NCBI taxonomy): domain Eukaryota; kingdom Metazoa; phylum Chordata; class Actinopteri; order Salmoniformes; family Salmonidae; genus Coregonus; species Coregonus clupeaformis. The sequence goes on from NC_059225.1 coordinate 28,968,427, forward strand.
CCTCACTCCAGTTGCCCACCAAGACCCCGTGGTCATCTTGGGAGTTCATCTGGTTCCACAAGGAATGGAAAGATATTGACCAAAAAAACAAAGAGATTAGTGCCCCAGGCATAAGGATATGTTAGTTTGAAATTAAATGTTCAGAGTAAGTTGATAAAAGCATGCAAAACGAAATTGTGTGTTTAATTAAGGCCGGTACCACATCACTAACAGGGACATTTTTTCCTTTATTCATATCACAATCATCCAGTTGAATGTAGACACAATACACCTTTTTTAAAACACTTTTTCCTGAAATATTATATAAAAATAAGCAAATGAGGCAATATCTCATTCAATATGTACAGTATCTACTGCAAATCACATTATGTGGATGCAGACTGAAGTACAGGTTAAATGCTTGGTATGTCTTGTGGTTGTGAAAAGCACTTGGCTCTTCTCAGTGCTTATACTAGGGATCATTTTGGAATTTATGTAGTGTGCTTATGTTATCTGCAAATATCACTCACCATTGCAGCTCCTATCCTGCAGACTTTGACAGCATCGGCTCTGTTTACTAGAGGCATGTGTGAGTCATCCAAGATTTTGATACAGGCATCGAGAATCCCTTCCTCAAACTACAAGAGAGAAATAGAGCCTTCAGCCTCAAAAAAGGAACAATATTGACAACTGTAAATGTGTGTGTAAAGTATACAGTATATTGCAGCATCTGATCAGTGTGTGCGTGGGGCGTGAGTATGTATTATTTTACTGTACCTGACCATAAAACCATTGCCTTCCACCCCCTGATTCCATTTGGTATATGCAGCCATTGTCGTTCATCACGTACTCCCCCCTGTCTTCCTCGTTGGGCATGTACACTTCATCATCTAAAGAAATGATAAATAAATTGCAGCCTCATTACCAGAATCTGGTAATTTGTTACTTTAGATGTGACTACATTCTTCAATTGTCCAAATAATTGACCATAAGCATTGTAAATATGAGAATTGGATGTTCATCATTTATTACTAATGCCTAACCTGTGTTTAAAAATGCATCCCTGTCACGTGAACTAATTGAGATGGTGGTCGCATGTCCTGGAATGAAGTCACATCCAGTTGAGCTCCGTATACTGTCTGGTGTCCAAGTCTTAGTTTTCATACAGCTGATGTTCCACTATCCAAACCCTCCTAATGGCGCATTACATTGGTGGCAGCTGTGTTTTTGAGCGTTTTTTACGTCTGTGGAACCTATGTCTTCGGAAGTTATCGCTGGACTTAAGTGATGTGACCACGCTAGGCTGCATACATGCTAGCCAGGCCCACTACTAGCCCTGTGGAGTTAGCATACGAAGAGGAGCGTGGGCAGCTGTCTCTCACTCACTGCTAGCTGTATTAGAACCCATGTCTGAAACGTCATTACCAACTAAGTACATTTTACCCTGACTTTTACACATATTGGACCTTTCTTTTGCTTTGTGGACGTAATGGGAATGGGGTTTCTCCCGCCATTCTGGACTGTCTCGAGCCTTGGATTCTACAACTTGGATGCAACAACAATTCTAACTATGTGGCTGCATGGAGGCGCGCTCGAGTGGGAGAACCCTGCTCTCCGATCGGCTGGTTATCCATATGGGATGGATGGAGCTGCCTACCTGTGTGCTGCGTGGGAGAACTATGCTACCGGCTACTGTTTTTGTGAGTGACTTGTGAATGTGGGACCGAAGGAGGCATTGGGGATGCGTTTCCCATATGACTGTGGGCCTGCTGTGTGCATGCGGACCGCACCTGATCCTCGTGGACTTCGATGGTTTGGTTGGTTAACCTCTACGGGATCGGTGTCCCCTATACAGGACTGTTGAGCTAACGTGCGCTAATGTGATTAGCATGACTGTTGTAAGTAACAGCAAACTTTCCAGGACATAGACATGTCTTATATGGGCAGAAAGCTTACATTCTTGTTAATCTAACTGCACTGTCCAATTTACAGTAGCTATTACTGTGAAAGAATACCATGCTATTGTTTGAGGAGAGTGCACAACAACAAAAACGTTTGATACATTCACCTCTGAAGGTAAATAATGTACTTACATTCAGTAATCTTGCTCTGATTTGTCATCCTAAGGGTCCCAGAGATAAAATGTAGCATAGTTTTGTTTGATAAAATCCATTTTTATATTCAAATGTAGGAACTGGGTTCTACAGTTTGAACCCCTGCTGTCTCTGGCTCCACACCCACACCGCCCTGCCATCTAGATGTGTGAAAGTTAGTGTATAAGCTAATGATCCATCATGTATGACATTCCTGGGTGTGTAAACTTACATTTTGTATTACCATATCATTTTTGTATGTTCTCTATAGTTATGTACTTGAAAATGTATCAATTGACCAATTCGGCACATTTGGGCAGACTTTATACAAAATAGTCCAGTATTGCAATGCTTCACTGGATCAATCTTAAACTTTGCACACACACTGCTGCCATCTAGTGGCCAACATCTAAATTGTGCCTAAACTGCAATATTATACTGTGTCCTTTCTCTTGCATTTCAAAGATGATGGAAATAAAAAAAAATATTTTACCAGATCTAATGTGTTATATTCTCCTCACATTTCCACATATTTCAAAGTGTTTCCTTTCAAATGGTATCAAGAATATGCATATCCTTGCTTCAGGTCCTGAGCTACAGGCAGTTAGAATTGGGTATGTCATTTTAGGCAAAAATTGAAAAAAAAGGGTTCATCATTGAATACTATTGTCCAAGTCTTAGCTTTCATATAGCGGATGTTCCACTCTCCGAATCCTCTAAAGTGGGCATTACAGTATGTTAAAAATGACACATGCATTGGGGCAGCGAATTCCCTGGGATGTTACTGAGCAGTCCCATAGTTGTCTGACACCTATTTAGGCAGTGTTCATTTTATTAATGTCCCTTACAGAAAAACCAACATGATTTACACTTGATAACATGTGTTTCAATTGTGATCTTATGTGAAGTTAATGTGATAACTTGTGGCAACATGTGATAACATGAAACTACACATGTGAAAACATGATCTTGTGACATGAATGTGACAACATGGGGATGCAAAATTTCAACGCAAGAATGCTAATTTGATTTTCAAGTGAAAGTTTTTCACATGTGAAAATGCAATTCCACGTTTGAGAGTTAGAATCTTCAATTCACGTGACGTGAAGAAGTGTTATTTTCCTCATGTGAAAAGGTGGTGTTAATATGAACTACAGGTGGTGCAGTGTTTTAATTTGCAGTTTCACATATGGTGTCTCTTTTATTATTTATTTATTTTATTTTATTTTTACATGTGAAAATTTCACCTCAGCATGTGAAAACAGCTATTTCGCAAGTAAAAATGTGATTCCACACACTTTTTTTTTGTAAAGGGAATGAAACAATATGGGGGTTTCAAAGTAAGTGGTACAATGTTCAGCTAAAATAGTGTAAAAGTATTTAAACAATGACAATATGATTACATTTGACATGATCACTTAGTACTGACTTTTCAATATGACCCCACCTGGGATTTGAACTCAATCTCTGGATTTGGGATATGCTGATCGTTCTGCTGCAACACAAAGTCTGTAGCATTCCTCTACACATTCATCACCTATAATACATCTCTGCACTTAACAAAATACTTCCATCTGCACTTCTATTTTAGTTAACAGTTAATCTGACTATTCTCTCATCATTGATGATGTGAGGGGTTTTCTGTTTAGTTGTCTTATGTTGGTGGGGCATATTATTATTGTAAATATAATATTTTTAACAATGCTGAGATTTACTTTACTTAAGTCCAAAGTGTTGCAATACAGGTGAAATCAGTCATTGACACAGACATGGTGGCGTAGCAGGAAGATTGGAATACCTTCAACTAAGAGGTTGTGAGTTCATATCCCAGGTGAGGATATTTCAGATAGATTGTAACTTCCATCAATGTAATTGTCTGCATCACTTCCAATCTCCCATATGTTTTTATTCTTCTCGCAAATATATATATATATATATATATATATATATATATATATATACACACACATATCCTTTTTTAAAATATATTTCCCTTCATTACTTTCCAACCCCACCACCCCTTCCCCAATTGGAGTAAACGCTTAGGCCTCTACTTCCAGCCCATACACACTATATACATTTTATGGACACAGTCAAATTCTACAATAATTATAATTTGTTTGTTTTTACTCCTGAACTTCCTCTGATCATTTTCATGATGTCCATCTGGTTTGATTCTATGTGCCATATCTTTCTAACTGTGCTCTTTCACAAAAGCTCTCAACCTATAACCTATATACTTATTATGGACACAGTATGCTTTACATTAGTTACCTTGTTATTAGTTGTTGTTATTAGTCCCATCCTTCAGCTCCATTCAACACCTACCATCTATCTCTTAACACCATCCATATTGGACTTCTATTTGCCATATATTTTTCAACTGTACTGTGATGTTTTACAAAAGTTCTGAACCTTTCTATTTTCATTGTTTCTACAGATCGTAAATTGAAAATAAACATTTTTGCAAAAAGTATTATTATATTATTGATCGATTGACTATATGACTTTTCAGATCACCCAGTAGTGCTATCTGCAGGGTTAGCTCCAGGTAAATATTGCAATCCTTTAGCCATTCCTGGACCTGTGTCCAAAAACAAGCTACAAATGGACAGTACCAAAACAAATGATCTAATGATTCTGTCTCTTCGTAGCAAAATCTGCAGAGCTGGGAAGATTGTATCCCCCATATAAATAACATTCTATAGGTAGCAATAATTGTATATAATAATTTAAATTGAAAAATTCTACATTTTTGAATCCGGCGTCATTTTGCATATCAATTCATAAACACTATGCCATGGAATCGGTACGTCAAATCTCTTCCCAACTATTTAGCAATCTATATGGGATGGCTGTCAATCCTTTGGTCCTTAAATGAAACTGGTATACTTTTTTATTTATCACAATTTTCTTTAACCAATTATATTCTTTAATGCAAGGCTGACAGACAAGTTCCTTACTCCCCCCCCCCTTCCACTTTCCTTCTCCATTTTTGCGGTAATGCTGCAATTATTTGGTTGTAATTTTGGGTAGAGCAGACATTTCCATATGTTTTTGTTAGCTGCATGTGCGACAACTCCACCAGTCCTACCGATGATATCATTTACAAAGACTATAATTCGTATATTTGAGTTTAACCACAATATTTGTTACATTACTTGTTCTGTCGTTTCTGGAGGATTAAATTGAAATTGCAACCAACTTTCTATGGCATGTTTTAGAAATAGTGATATTTGGGAGATTATTTCCTTTTTAAAGAACTGAAAGTGTGAGGTTGTAATCTGAATAAAGGGAAAAAGGCCATTCTTGAACATTGGATGAGACAATCTTACTAATTTGCTAGAGAACCAGTTCGGATTTAATTATAACTTTTGTATGACTGAAGCTTTTATTGATGGGTCTAATGCTTTAATATCTAATTATTTCTGTCCTCTGAATTCATATTCATTATATAAATAGGCCCGTTTTAATTTTGTCTGGCTTGCCGTTCCAAATAAAATGGAATATTTCTCATAATTTTAAAAAACTGTTTGCTAGGCGTAGGCAAGACCATAAGTAAATACAGTGAGGGGAAAAAAGTATTTGATCCCCTGCTGATGTTGTACGTTTGCCCACTGACAAAGACATGATCAGTCTATAATTTTAATGGTAGGTTTATTTGAACAGTGAGAGACAGAATAACAACAACAAAATCCAGAAAAACGCATGTCAAAAATGTTATAAATTGATTTGCATTTTAATGAGGGAAATAAGTATTTGACCCCTCTGCAAAACATGACAATACTTGGTGGCAAAACCCTTGTTGGCAATCACAGAGGTCAGACGTTTCTTGTAGTTGGCCACCAGGTTTGCACACATCTCAGGAGGGATTTTGTTCCACTCCTCTTTGCAGATCTTCTCCAAGTCATTAAGGTTTTGAGGCTGACGTTTGGCAACTCGAACCTTCAGCTCCCTCCACAGATTTTCTATGGGATCAAGGTCTGGAGACTGGCTAGGCCACTCCAGGACCTTAATGTGCTTCTTCTTGAGCCACTCCTTTGTTGCCTTGGCCGTGTGTTTTGGGTCATTGTCATGCTGGAATACCCATCCACTACCCATTTTCAATGCCCCTGCTGAGGGATGGAGGATCTCACCCAAGATTTGACGGTACATGGCCCCGTCCATCGTCCCTTTGATGCGATGAAGTTGTCCTGTCCTCTTTGCAGAAAAACACCCCCAAAGCATAATGTTTCCACCACCCTGTTTGACGGTGGGGATGGTGTTCTTGGGGTCATAGGCAGCATTCCTCCTCTTCCAAACACGGCGAGTTGAGTTGATGCCAAAGAGCTCGATTTTGGTCTCATCTGACCACAACACTTTCACCCAGTTCTCCTCTGAATCATTCAGATGTTCATTGGCAAACTTCAGACGGCCCTGTATATGTGCTTTCTTGAGCAGGGGGACCTTGCGGGCGCTGCAGGATTTCAGTCCTTCACGGCGTAGTGTGTTACCAATTGTTTTCTTAGTGACTATGGTCCCAGCTGCCTTGAGATCATTGACAAGATCCTCCCGTGTAGTTCTGGGCTGATTCCTCACTGTTCTCATGATCATTGCAACTCCACGAGGTGAGATCTTGCATGGAGCCCCAGGTCGAGGGAGATTGACAGTTCTTTTGTGTTTCTCCATTTGCAAATAATCGCACCAACTGTTGTCACCTTCTCACCAAGCTGCTTGGCGATGGTCTTGTAGCCCATTCCAGCCTTGTGTAGGTCTACAATCTTGTCCCTGACATCCTTGGAGAGCTCTTTGGTCTTGGCCATGGTGGAGAGTTTGGAATCTGATTGATTGAATGCTTCTGTGGACAGGTGTCTTTTTATACAGGTAACAAGCTGTGATTAGGAGCACTCCCTTTAAGACTGTGCTCCTAATCTCAGCTCGTTACCTGTATAAAAGACACCTGGGAGCCAGAAATCTTTCTGATTGAGAGGGGGTCAAATACTAATTTCCCTCATTAAAATGCAAATCAATTTATAACATTTTTGACATGCGTTTTTCTTGATTTTTGTTGTTGTTATTCTGTCTCTCACTGTTCAAATAAACCTATCATTAAAATTATAGACTGATAATTTCTTTGTCAGTGGGCAAACGTACAACATCAGCAGGGGATCAAATACTTTTTTCCCTCACTGTAGGTAAACTGGGATAATACTAAAGATTTAATCAGGGTGATTTTTCCACAAATTGACAGGTAGCAAGATCTTATCTATTTTTGCTAACTTTCTATTAAAATTTACTGGAGTGAGATCATTTATTTCATTTGGGATATGTATTCCGAGTATATCCACATCACCATCAGACCATTTTATTGGTAAACTACATGTAATGTAAAAATTGTATTTTTTAGTGATCCAATACCTAATATAGTACATTTATCATAATTTGGTTGTAATCCAGAGTGGTTAGAAAATGTATCTAGATCCTCTGAGGCTGTGGAGGGATTCAAGTTGTGGATTTAAAAGAAAACATGAATCATCAGCATACAATAACACCTTTGTTTTTAAGCCCTGGATTTCTATTTTAATTTAATCCCTTTATTATTGTTGGTTCTGATTTTAATAGCTAACATCTCGATGGCAATAATAAATAGATATGCCGATAGTGGACAACCTTGTTTCACTCCACTTGACAGTTTAAAACTTTCTGAGAAATTACCATTATTTACTATTTTACACCTAGGGTTACTATACATGATTTTAACCCAATTTATAAGAGATTGTCCAAAATTGAAATGCTCCAGGCATTTATATATAAACCCGAGTCGTACTTTATCAAATGCCTTTTCGAAGTCTGCTATGAATAGTAGGCCTGGTTTCCCAGATTTTTCATAGTGTTCTATTGTTTCCAGTACTTGCCTTATATTATCTCCAATGTATTGCCCATGTAAAAAACCTGTCTGATTTAGAATGAATAATGTCCGACAATACCTTTTTTAATTCTATGCGCTATACATTTTGCTAGAATTTTTGCATCACAACACTGAAATGTAAGGGGCCTCCAATTTTTTTTAAATGTACTGGATTTTTATATTTTCTACTTGTATCCTGTTTCAGTAATAATGAAATCAGACCTTCTTGAGTGTCTGATAATTTACCATTTACATAGGAGTGGTTAAAACATGCCAATATCGGTCCTCTGAGTATATCAAAAAAGGTTTGGTATACCTCGACTGGTATGCCATCCAACCCTGGAGCTTTCCCAGGCTTAAAGTCTTTAATTGCATCCAGAAGTTCCTCCTCTGTAATTTCACCTTCACATTAGTCTTTCTGTATGGCTGTTAATTTTACATTATCAATAGAAAAAAATCTCTACAATTTTCTTCAGTTAGAGGAGATGGAGGCGACTGAAACGAAAACATATGCTTAAAGTACTTTATTTCCTCCTTCAAAATATAATTTGGTGAATCATGGGTGACTCCGTCATTTGTAACCAGTTTCAAGAAGAAATTTTTGGTAGCATTCCTACGTTGAAGATTAAAAAAGAATTTGGTGCATTTTTCCCCATATTCCATCAAGTTTGCTTTATTTTTATAATACATTACACTTGATATTTCTTGAATAAGTTTCTCCATTTCTTTTTGTTTTTCCTCTGTTACGGTTTTTATTGCTATCTATCTGTTCTGTTAGACCTTCTATTTCCTTTGTTAGTGTGGACTCTTTTGACCTGAATTGCTTTTGTTTTCGAGATGAATACTGAATTGCATGGCCTCTAAAGATACATTTTAAAGGTGTCCCATACAATAAGGGGATTTGCTGTACGTATATTATGTCGGGAAAAAAATCTGTTATAAATTCCTCTGTCCTAGTTAAAAACAAGTTATAATCCAATAGGCTTTGATAAAATTTCCAATATCCTCGCCCACGTGGAAATTCAGTAAGAGTAATGTATATGCCAATTATATGATGGTCCGACCGCATTCTGTCCCCTATCAACACTTTTTAAACTTTTGGTGCCAACGAGAATGACATAAGAAAGTAGTCAAGACGACTAGCTTGATTGAGTCTCCGCCATGTATATCTCACTAGATCAGGATATTTAAGCCTCCATATATCTACTAGTTCTAATGTATCCATGACATTCACGATTTCCTTAAGAGCATGAGGGTGATTGTTTGTAGTGTGATTTCCTTTACGGTCCATTGAGCTATTTAAAACGGTATTATAATCTCCCACCATAATAATAGTCTTGAATTGCTTGCAGAGTTGATAATTCATTATATATATTGTCAAAGAAGTGTGGATCATCATTATTTGGTCTGTAAAGGTTAATGAGCAATATCTGTTCATGGTCCAATAACATATTTAAAATAATCCATCTACCTTGCGTATCTGTTTGGACAATTTGCACATTCGGATCGAAATTACTGTTAATTAATATCATCACCCCTTTTGAGTGTCTTTGCCCATGGGAGAAGTATATTCAAAGCACTGTTTGTGTATGTATCCTAACGACACATTTTTGTTTGCAGAGGCATCACCTGTGAAATCTTGTAATTTGAATCCGCATGTGAAAGGTTAGGGGATCACGTAAAAATCCACATGTGAAACTTCATGTGAAATATCATCACGTTAAGTGTTCCAAAAACACATAGTTTCACATAATTTAACATGTGGAATTTCACATGTGAATTCATTTGGTTTGTCCCGTAAGGGGTGTATAATGCATATGTTTTTTATCTTATCTTAAGCGGTCCTCAGAGGACAAACAAAAATCCACATAGATTCCACTCACTGGACGCCCAGGCGTTGAACAGGAGGTAGAAGTCTGTTCCAGTGTCCTTTGGTGTCCTGGAGATTTCATTGGAACCGATGACCGCCACATTCGTGTAGTACTTTCCGATGATGGCGTTCGCGGAAGGGGTGATTCCCACCACGCACTCATCCCCTAGTTGCTGTATCATGCGGCCGGTCCAATTCACATTTTGCGAGCTGTCAAAGGAGACGATAACCTTTGTGCCATTCAACACGTTGGCATCGATACCTGAGGGAGAAGGTGACATGACAGGGGAAACGTCAACACATGTAGACACTCATGTTTTCACTGGTACTAGCTTAGTATTCAATATAAACTATGTGGTAACAACTGATACTTTCTGGTACATTCGTCAAATAATTAACCTCAGTTGGTAACAAATGGTACCAAGTTGCTACTTGTTGTAATGAGTCTTGATGAAACAAAGCAAGTAAATCACAAGTTAGTACTGTGTAATTACTGTGTTACCATGACATTTATTTTATAAATACCTGATAATTTTCTGTACTGTAAAAAAAAACAGTTGAGTTAACAGCACATCAACCAACACAAGTCGAGGTCTGTTCAATATCACCACAACATTACAGAAGATAGGCGGTAGTCTGTGCAGTGCAACTGCAATAAAGGGGACCAGAAATTCAACAAACCATCAGTAGTGGAACAAGTACTCAATCGTCATACTTGGGTAAAAGTACAAAGTAAAGGCTATACATCAAATTCCTTATATTAAACAAACCAGACGGCATTTTCTTGTTTTTTTTAATTGACGGATAACCAGGAGCACACCAACTCTCACACATATTTTACAAATGCAGAATTTGTGTTTAGTGAGTCCATCAGATCAGAGGCAGTAGGGATGACAACACGTTACATTGATAGGTACGTGAAATGGACCATATTTCTGTCCTGCCTGAGCATTCGAAAAGTAATTTTGGCTGTCAGGGAAAATGTATGGGAGTAAAAAGTACTTATTTTCTTTAGGAATATAGTGGAGTAAAAGTCGAAAGTTGTCGAAAATATAAATAATAAAGTACAGCTACTCAGGGAAAAAATTTACTTAAGTAGTACTTCAAAGTATTTTTTACTTAGTTACTTTACACCACTGCAAACCATTAACTGCAGATGGATTACTAGGCTGCTACTAGTAAGCTGCTGTAGCTGCACATAAATCAATTCACATACTGTATCTTCATAACACTTTCATAATTTCAACAAGGATGATGCATGTCCGTTTGCACCATTATTTTAGAAGTGCCTCACAATTATCAAGCAACCTCTCACTTAAATCCAATAAATGTAGGCTAAAGGATATTTTGTGTAATATTGCGCTCTGTCTGCTTATTTTTATTATTCCCTATTTTCAAAACCTTTTGAACACAGTAGACTAAGAATTTCACAGCAGATGTAAGAGAAGAACACCACATTCAGGGAGATAAAAATATATTGAGCATGAAAGCCTTTTCAAGGCATAAGTAAAAGGTAAGTCAGTTGAAGATAAAAAAATGGTCACTCTGCTGTCGTTCCAGCTTTGATTGTACTTAGTTGACATATTGCTGACACTAAAGGGCCTAGGGCTCGATACAATCCATATCGCAGAAGTTCCGTGCTATAGCGCCATTAAAATTTAAAGGCAATGTTCCTACGTTTGTGGAGACTGCGTTCACAGTAAACACTGCCAGCTCAATCGGAAATTACCTTTAAATTTCAATCGCGCTTTAACGCAGAACTTCCGCAATATGGATTGAATCGAGCACATAGAGCAGCAACCTTTTTCATCAATTCCACTGTGAGTATGACGTAAGCATTCAATATAATGTGTGAGAGAGACCCTGGACACGTCCCTATTCTACACCCTTCTTCTGAAGTGTGCACGCTCTTTCATGGATTCAACAGTGGTGGAAACTCCCTAAATCCATATTGGGAAGTGACTTGGGGAGAAGTGTGGAGAATTGGGAGGCACCCCAAGATTACTATCAACAGATGTTACAGATGTTTAGATGGGAATATGTCAATAATCTGTTTTCGTTTCAACTTGGCACTTTTATCAATTAGTGGTTCTAATTGGCTACAGAGGCTAAACACAGATGACGGAGAGGAGACTAGGGTAGGAACAATTGTATTATTGAGATGCACCTTCGCCTCTGAAACACCAACTCCTCTCATTTAAACTATTACCAAATGGTGAACACTGTAATTCATACATCACCCTCAGTCAAACAATGCATGTAATGCCATTTTTAACCAACAGAAAGGAATTTATAGTATATTGGTGGAAAATGTGTTCTTACCAATGTAAAACTCAATCTGGAATTTGTCAATGGGATTTACGGGCTGGTTGAAATGGAGGGTCATCTTAAACTCCTGGGCCCTACGGATGATGAGAATGTTGTCTTTGCCTCCATACAAGTGACAGTGGTGGTCCATCTTGTTCTCATTTTGCATCATGTCCACTTTCACACATTCCAGGGTGGCTGCAAATAAGGAGATCACAGGCAAAATAATGATGTTTAAATAACCAGGTAACAAACGTAAAATGGTAGAACCCTTCATAGAGGGTTCTAGGTAGAACCATATACAGGTGGTTCTTTGAAGAACCCTACCATAGAGGGTTCTAGATAGAACCCTTTGCAAATTATTCCATCCAGAACCAAAAAGGGGACAACCGAAGAAGCCTGTATGGTTGTACTTAGCACCTTTTTTTTCTAAGTGAATGTACATTTTTGTATTTATTAAATAACACAATACCGTACGTTCTTCATGAGGCCTTATTTTGAGGGCCTAGTTTTACGCTAATACAGCTATTGATGTTACGTTTGATACCGAAGCTCAGAGGCATGTGTCAAAATCCCTAAGCAGTTTATTTTTTCTTTATTTAACTAGGCAAGTCAGTTAAGAACAAATTCTTATTTACAATGACAGCCTACACCGTCCAAACCCGGTCTACGCTGGGCCAATTGTGCACCGCCCTATGGGACTCCCAATCACGGCCGGTTGAGATACAGCCTGGAATCGAACCAGGGGGTCTGTAGTGACTGCTGCGCCACTCAGGAGCAGTTTACTTCGAAGCAGTGTGCCGGTGCCTCTGTCACTTTATCAGAAGCATGTGATCAATGACGTCCAAAGCTTTGTTTCGATGAACAACCACTTGATTGGTTTGGTATTAGTTTCAGTAGAAGACAAAAAGACTACCCTGCGCACACGCTATGGCAGCGTTTCCCACATTTTAGTTTTTGCCTCAGCACCACACAGATTATTCAAATAATCAAAGCATGATGATTTTGATAAGGCAAAAACCAAAACGTGCACTTGGGTTCCTTAGGACTGAGTTTGGAAAACGCTGCCCTACGGCGTGTGGGATGTCATCTATAATTTCCCAGCATGCGCTATTGCAGGTAGATTTTTTTTGAATTGTTTGTTTTAATATCTACGTTTGTGCATGTACATTGATAATCTTATGGTACACAAAGATAAATAACATACAGTTTTCTAAACTAATCCTATCAGTTCATTCACATTTTTTGCTCTCGTTACAGAAATGTTTGTTGCAGTTTAAATGTTTTAGGTAGTCTCCACACAATGTTCCTAACCCTGGCACTCATTCTGAATGCAGGTTGTAGGTGAATAAAACATTCCAACTGTTGCTTATTTCAACTCTGGCTGGATTCCAATAAAAAATTACACATCACTTTGCAAGCCAGCATAATGTGACTTGCAGGTAGGGTTGCAACATTCTGGTAACCTTCCCAAAATTCCCAGGTTTTCCAGAAACCCTGGTTGGAAGTTTCCTTGAAACGGAAGCAGAAAATCCTAAATCCTTCAACCACGGTTTTTGGACAATGTTGGAATTTGGGGAAATTAACAGGAATTTTGAAACCCTACTTGCTAGCCCAATGTGGCCTGAGGTATGAACTGGGATACAATAATGCACTTATAACTAAAGGTACAAAGGATGACCTTACAGTGTACCACTACTGTGACAAGTGTTTGTACCCCCCTAAAGAACAAATCTAAATTTGAAACTCATGGTTTAAAGTAGTGATGGGGAAACGAAGCTTATTGAAGCATTGAGCCTTTCAAGCCAATTGTGTCTAAAATACGTTCATTACTCAAGGCTTTGATCAACACAGTGTACGCTAGTGGCGCCGTAGCGCTTGCACAGTGCAGCCATGTCAGGTGGTTATTTGACAAAACAAAGCTTCGGACATCACTGATCACGTTTTTCGGATAAAATGATACAGGCATCGGCACACTGCTTCTAAGTACACTGCTTTGCAATTTCAACATATGCCTGAATGTAACATCATTAGTCTACAGGCCATATCAGGCATGCAAATCACATTATGCTGACTTGCAAGGTGATGTGTAATTCCTATTGAAATCCAGCCAGTGTGGGGATTTCCAACTTATTGAATTTTTATCAACAACAACCAGTATTCAGAATGACTTCCATAATAGATGAGACTACCTAAACCATCTAAACTGGAACAACCATTTCAGTAACGGGTGCAATAAATCCAAGTAACATATTGGATTAGTTTAGAAAATGTTTGTAATTTATATTTGAGTAGCATAAGAATAATGAATTAATCATTCAATCATGCACAAACATAGATACTGAAACAAACAATTTAAAAAATCTGCTTGCAATAGAGCATGCTGGGAAATATGATAATGATGGGCATGGTTTTGGTTATGAGTGGGTATGAGTTTCAGGGCCCTGTATTAGGATAAAACAATGCCCTCAAAATAAGGCCTTTTGAAATACATATGGTATTGCTTTATTTACAGTACCAGTCAAAAGTTTGGACACACCTACTCATTCAAGGATTTTTCTTTATTTTGACTATTTTTACATTGTAGAATAATAGTGAAGGCATCAAAACTATGAAATAACACATATGGAATCATGTAGTAACCAAAAAATGTGTTAAACAAATCAAAATATATTTGAGATTCTTCAAATAGCCACCCTTTGCCTTGATGACAGCTTTGCACACTCTTGGCATTCTCTCAACAAGCTTCATGAGGTAGTCACCTGGAATGCATTTCAGTTAACAGGTGTGCCTTCTTAAAAGTTAATTTATGGAATTTCTTTCCTCCTTAATGCGTTTGAGCAAATCAGTTGTGTTGTGACAAGGTAGGGGTGGTATACAGAAGATAGCCCTGTTTGGTAAAAGACCAAATCCATATTATGGCAAAAACAGCTCAAATAAGCAGAGAAATGACAGTCACAACTCAACATCAACTGTTCAGAGGAGACTGCATGAATCAGGCCTTCATGGTCGAATTGCTACAAAGAAACCACTTTTAAAGGACACCAATAATAAGAAGATACTTGCTTGGGCCAAGAAACACAAGCAATGGACATTAGACCGGTGGAAATCTGTCCTTTGGTCTGATGAGTCCAAATATGAGATTTTTGGTTCCAACCACCGTGTCTTTGTGAGACGCAGAGTAGGAGAACGGATTATCTCTGCATGTGTGGTTCCCATCGTGAAGCATGGAGGAGGTGTGATGGTGTGGGGGTGCTTTGCTGGTGACACTGATTTATTTAGAATTCAAGGTTTGCGCTTAATGGGACTATCATTTCATTTAACAGGACAATGACCCAACACACCTCCAGGCTGTGTAAGGGCTATTTGACCAAGAAGGAGAGTGATGGAGTCCTGCATCAGATGACCAGGCCTCCACAATCACCCGACCTCAAACCAATTGAGATGGTTTGGGATGAGTTGGACCACAGAGTGAAGGAAAAGCAGCCAACAAGTGCTCAGCATATGTAGGAACTCCTTCAAGACTGTTGGAAAAGCATTCCTCATGAAGCTGGTTGAGAGAATGCCAAGAGTGTGCAAAGCTGTCATCAAGGCAAAGGGTGCCTACTTTGAAGAATCTAAAATCTAATTTGTTTAACAGTTTTTGGTTACTACATTATTCCATATTTGATGTCTTTTATTATTCTAAAAAAAAAAACTTGAATGAGTAGGTGTGTCCAAACTTTTGACTGGTAGTGTGTATGTGTGTGTGTGTGTGTGTGTGTGTGTGTGTGTGTGTGTGTGTGTGTGTGTGTGTGTGTGTGTGTGTGTGTGTGTGTGTGTATGTATGTATATTCACTTAGGATCTCACTTGGTGGATGAATGCAACAACCATGTATCTGTCACTAACAAAGCAGTCATGGGTGGTGACTCCACAGTTTACTCAGAAGGCAAGGCACTCTAGGAAAGGTTTGAATAAGACTTTACACTAAGCAGTTTCTTAATTGAACACTTTTCCGGTGCCTATATGGGTCCACAGACTCAATGGTTTCAGTGTTGATTCAACACTTTTTTTTAACACTGAAGAATTTGCTGTGTAATGTGTGTTGATTGTCATTTATCATAGAAGCCCAAGGACTCGGGTAAGAAATGGTGCTGCAAATTTTTTGGGGGGTATTTTAATCTGATTACACAGATTTAATATGATTTAATCACTTACTTACTGATTACAGAGAATTAACTAGTTGTTTTTTCTCTCGCACACTCGCACACACACACACTCCCAACACTTATTCTATTTTTCTTGTACCATCACTGGAGGGTCCACGGGGCACTGCCACAGCCTCCCCAAAGGGCTCAATTTTGGGCAGATGGTGGTCATCTTGCTCAGCATTGGAGCTACAGATGGGGCTTTTAAGGCGCCCAAGGAATTTGGTCCCGAAACAATGTGCAGAGTAAGGCATGTTGAACGCAGGGGTCAACAGTTGAAGCTGTTCTGTAGATAAAAAAAAAAAAAAAGATAACAAGTGGTCAAGGAGATATGTACTGTATTCACAAACAGAAAATGCAATTGTATCTATGGGAATAGCATTACAAATTGCAACCAGGGCCGTAGCTACATATGAGGACACCGAGGTCCAGACCTCGGTAATATTTTCGAAATTAAAAAGAAAATAATGCTTTTTTACAAATCGAAACTCAGTCGGGTTCTCAACTTCAAATCAAATAGAATTTTATTTGTCCCATGCTTCGTAAACAACAGGAACTTTACTGTTGAGAGTTAGAATAGCAGAATTCACAAGATGCAATTTCGAAACTTGGTTGTGCATCAATTAACCCATGTCAGTTAAAATGTTTTAGGTTGGTATGTATATTAGTCTAGGTAGTCTAGCCAGCTAGCTAAATTTGTAGTAATCCTGGCCAAATTATCGACCCGGCTGTGCCCAGGGTACCTGATCTCCAGGGGGCCCCCATTGATTTCGTTAGTCACTCTCACATTTTAGATATCACAGTAACATGGCATACATGTAAGTCATGGGAAAAACTATCGGTGAAAGATACACAACAATTGGTCAAAATGCATTGAAATATTTCAGGTTGGACAATAATCTGGAACCACTGGTTCAGGCACATCAATATGCATGAGCTAACATGATGCACCACTGGTTTGATTGATATCAAAAGCTAGTTTTCCATCTAGTTGGCAACAGATTTTCCTTGGAATGTTCTAAGATCCGCATAAAAACCATATGCACATTTTCCCACTAGATGTGTTTCCATCAAATTGACTTGTTGCAGATAAAAGGCTGAGCGTGATGACGTAGCGCACATAAAAATAACTTGAGCGGTTAAATTCCCATGTTAAATGGGTTTCCATCTCATTTTCAACTCTACTGTTGGTTTTGTCACGACAAATGTTGCATTATATAGCAAATCTGCCCACTCTGGTCTTGGCTCGTGCGTTCTAGCAAACAGCTTGCAGATACAGTGCAGGTATAGCCTACATGATGAGATTATTACGGACAAAAGATAAAGATTATTTTTATTTGTCAAATGGCAGTCAAGCATCAATCATCTTGTCACCATCCTGTGAAGTATCTTATTTCATCTGTAGCCTAATAAACTGCATGCTTTCGCGAGTTGTAGTTGGAGGACATCACAATATTGGGTACCGGGGGTAACTAGCCCCCTGGGGTAGTTACCTGTCATTTAGACAATGACTATCCCAATTAGCACTAGTTTATTCTAATTTGCTAGCTAGCAACTTCACTAGCAGTAAATGCTAGCCAGCTAGCTAGTTAGCATAAGCTGCTAGGAGTGCTAGCCATCAACCTTACTACCAAATCGTCTGAGGTAATACATTAAAAAAGATAACGTAACTTAATTGCAGTTGTAAATCTTTCCACTAGTGACTGATAGCTTTACAGTTAATGTTACTTTATAGCCTTTTAGCTATTTTACACAGCATTTTATGTCATATGGCTAGCTACGTTTTTAAGAGAGCTTTTCAATTGGCATCTCTCCCCCTGTTTTCAGTCACAGGTGGGGACTGGAGTAGGTGTGAGCAGTGCAGGAGATGGGCTCATGAGTTGTGCTCCAATGGTACTGGAGCGTTATTTGTGACCTTGGAACAAATTTGAATTGTGCAATAGCAGAGCATAAGAGTTGCCACATCAATGTTACACTGAATGAATTAGCTAAGTTATTATGAGTTATTTTTGTTAAATGTTATACTCCAATGTTAATTAATATTATTAGTAATATTATATTCCAATATTTTATTCCAATGATTTTTTTTGTATTATTAGTTAAAAACAAATAATGAAAACCTTTTGGTCCCGAATGTCATTTTAAAGACTGCTGGGATTTAAAATCTTACATTATTCAAATAATATTTAGTGCAATTTGTACATAATGGATTGTATGGAAAATGAACAACAAAGAAAGGACAAAGAAATGAATGTGCAGGTGAGTTAAAAAGAGGGATTTTACATCAAATCTCCTCATAGTGCAGATATTAATGGGGACATGTGCAACACCATTTCCCCCCCATGTTTTATTTAAATAATTCAAACAAGACAACTAGACTTTGCTTTTAAGTATTACTTCCTAAATTAAATGGTTAAATGGGGGGGAGGAGGAGTTACCCCAGTACTTAAAAAAAACGCCCCTTTTCTAAAAACAACATTTCATGAAATGCCTAAAAAAGTGTAAACTGTAGCCATTTATTTCCCTTTATAGTTTATTCGCCTCAGCATGACCTTCATCCACATACAAAAAAGCAACGTTTAAACAAAAAATTTTTTATCAGTAACTAGACATTGTTCTTAGGGGGGGTTAGTCACCCTTTAGTACCCTATCATCACGTGACTCCAAGTTTACTTCGATATGATGGTTATTATATCAATAAGGCGTTTCCACCCCCATTTCTCACATAATTATTTTTACAGACACCAGCAAATCCCACCTTGTCTAGCGTATTTTGTTTTGTCGATATTTGGAAAGTTTATCGTCAAATTTGCTGTTTCCATCAGGCTTATCATTACATTTTATATTCAACATACTTTACTCAAACAAAAAGGTTGGATGGAAACCTGGTTACTGAGAGAATTATATTGCTCTATTGTTAAAGAATGACACATAAACTACACACACACACACATCCAAAGATTGCACTTTACATTAATGTATTAATCTATAAAGGTTTAGATGTAGTTAACTGTTTATTATTCGTTTTTCATAGTTTATACATTTGTAACAAACAGTTATAACACAAAGGTTAACATTTTGTGATTTATTATTTTGGTGCTTGCCAAATAGTGAGCTTGTGGGCCTATTGCAACGGACATTGGCCAGCATACTAACACCAGGTAATATCTCATTAAACCGCACAGCTGATCTCATTTGCAACCATCGTTTGACACCGATTTAACGCTCCCTAAAGCGGATGTCGAGCTTATCTTTTAGTCCTGATTGGTGGCACCATTTTTCAAGACTATTTAGCCCTCTGGTGATTATTATCATCAGAACAAACAGACTAAGGGCGATTTTTGTACTTGACAATCGTTCCATACAACTGAAATAAACTTTTTCCTCATTTACCATGGTAAATATACGGTCATTTACCCCAAGTTATGTAATCCATTAATTAAAGTTTGTCTTTAAAAAGTATAGTAATTTCTTATGAAGACCGGGGGGAAATATCCCTGCACTTTCAACAATTGAAATGTGTAACTAAAGCAAGTAATAGTGATGACTTATATAATCTTTTATCAAATGAAAATGTTGGCTAGTCTAATAAAGTTATTTCAAATGGCACACATATTATTTTGCCATTTTTAAGATGAATAATGTATAATCCTACTACTCCAAATTCTTATAAGTATTTTACATTCATCAGCCTTACGGTTTTCGATGCTCCTGATAAGTTGTTTTTCATTGGAGACGGGAATAGAGAGCATAGACAACCAAAGCTGCAGCTGTCTGGTATCAACGTAAGATCAACTAAATCACTGGTTTATTCGTGTGGGTTTTTCATTGCAATCAAGTTTATTTTAGCACACAGGTGCATGTAACCTCCTGTTTAGTATCGGTTTCCATGTGAAGTTCCATGTCTTCGTTCCAATCCACCCTATATGACTGAATTGTTACTGACTATAATGTTATTATTATGTTATTATTGCCAGCCAGTGCAGCATAGGCTCAGTATTCAGGAAATAAATAAATGGCAAGCCCACAATTTCAAACAATGTGCTTTAACTGTTTGTTAGATTCATAAACATTGTTAGATCGATAAACTAATGCTTAACAGTTTATAAACTCTGTATGAACCCTTTATACATCCTTTCTAACATAAAACTTTATGTAAAGTGTTACCCTTCTGAAAGATGATAGACTGTTATGGAAATCATGATGGAGAGCTTGAACACAGCCTGTCAATATCATAAATGGCAAACGTTGATATTTCTCTCCTTCAAGAAAATGCAATCAAGATTGTTCAAGTGAGCCATTATAGATTCATTTTCAGTGCTATATGGACATCTCATTTTGATCCAGCTACATGACAAAAATACATATCCAGCCACACATCTTTGGTCGCAAATTTCAGTCACAATATAGGGCCAGTTTCCCAGACACCGATTAAACCTAGTCCTGGACTAAAAAGCATGCTCAATGGGGAACTTCCATTGAAATATATTTTTTTGTCCAGAACTAGGCTTAATCTGTGTCCAGGACACCAACCCACAAAAAATATTGAGAAAATAATTCCCACTCACCTTAAGAGGTCAAAAGCTCAGGTAGATATGCAGTTGGAGGAAGAGTCACGCCAACAGATGTCAAGTGAATGTCGCCCATGTGTTTATATAGACCATTGAGTTCCCCTTCCAAAACCTGCCCCTGTCAGTGCCCACCCTCACCCGTGTCATTTAGGGGAAGTCCAAGACAAAAGTTGCTGACAGGAGATTTTTGAGTGAGGTCGTTCTGACCTTAATGAAAACTGCTTTGAAGTCATAATTCTGTATTTCAGACATTTTTTTTTTCTCTTAAAATATAAAGAAATCATCAATATTACTGTAGGTCACAAAGGACATTAATTGAATTGAATAAACCTTATTAGGTTACACTTTATTTGGATAGTTCCCTCAAGATGATCTACAGATACAGTGGGGAAAAAAGTATTTAGTCAGCCACCAATTGTGCAAGTTCTCCCACTTAAAAAGACGAGAGGCCTGTAATTTTCATCATAGGTACACGTCAACTATGACAGACAAATTGAGGAAAAAAATTCCAGAAAATCACATTGTAGGATTTTTTATGAATTTATTTGCAAATTATGGTGGAAAATAAGTATTTGATCACCTACAAACAAGCAAGATTTCTGTCTCTCACAGACCTGTAACTTCTTCTTTAAGAGGCTGCTCTGTCCTCCACTCGTCACCTGTATTAATGGCACCTGTTTGAACTTGTTATCAGTATAAAAGACACCTGTCCACAACCTCAAACAGTCACACTCCAAACTCCACTATGGCCAAGACCAAAGAGCTGTCAAAGGACACCAGAAACAAAATTGTAGACCTGCACCAGGCTGGGAAGACTGCATCTGCAATAGGTAAGCAGCTTGGTTTGAAGAAATCAACTGTGGGAGCAATTATTAGGAAATGGAAGACATACAAGACCACTGATAATCTCCCTCGATCTGGGGCTCCACGCAAGATCTCACCCCGTGGGGTCAAAATGATCCCAGAACCACACGGGGGGACCTAGTGAATGACCTGCAGAGAGCTGGGACCAAAGTAACAAAGCCTACCATCAGTAACACACTATGCCGCCAGGGACTCAAATCCTGCAGTGCCAGACGTGTCCCCCTGCTTAAGCCAATACATGTCCAGGCCCGTCTGAAATTTGCTAGAGTGCATTTGGATGATCCAGAAGAGGATTGGGAGAATCTCATATGGTCAGATGAAACCAAAATAGAACTTTTTGGTAAAAACTCAACTCATTGTGATTGGAGGACAAAGAATGCTGAGTTGTTAAATAGAAATTGAATTACTAAGTGATCAAATGTAATCATATTATCATTGATTAAAGATTTTTACACTATTTTAGCTGAACGCTGTACAACTTAACTTAAAGGGGCAATCACAGTTGCAAAATCAATTTTTGGACTTATAAATTAATTATATGTACCCATTGATTCTTGAAGAATATTACTTATAAATGCCTCATGAGCTTAGTTCAACTGTCATACCCCATCAGAACCCAGAATATCAGCTTGTTTTACTCCAATGTTTGTAAACAAAGTACATGTAAACAAAGGCTGTATAAACATTTTCAGATGTATTTAGTGTTAAGTATTTCATTAGGATCCTCATTAGCTACTGCTAAAGCAGCAGGTACTCTTCCTGGGGTCCACACAAAACGTTTTCAAACCACCGCTTTACCCATGTGTTTTCTGTCTCTGGCCCAACCCATGTGTTCGCATTTGGTGAAAGGTGGGGAAGGTACTCAGATCCAGGCCGAAGCAAGGCTACATGTGAACATTGCACAAACATGGCCAGCTTGAGTGTCAATGCATTTATCAACAAAAAAAATCTATGGATGTGTTTTTCTTACAAAGACATCATTCTGATTTGCTTATAAAGACAGTATGCCTACACTTTACCTAGCAAATGAAAATAAGTTGTGTGTAGAGTACAACCACAGATAGAACAAGGAGCAGAAACATATTTAGTCCAACTTCAGCTGTCCCAGAACTAGCAAGGTATTTAATTATATTTATATGGTTTATTCTAAGGATTTGACTGTCTAACCACACACTGCCATGCACAGCTCTCTGGATGAGGTTCTGTCTTCAAGTCTTCAGTGGGTGATGAAGTCCCTTCCATCTATGTAATGCATTACAGGTTATGGACAGGTACAGTCAGGTGGCAAGAGGGGTGGAGTGCATGACAGTGTTCTGCTGATATAACAATGTAAAGATATTACACCTGTGTATCATCTTCTATTGTCATTCAGAGCCGATACAGATACTGGACCTATCAGCATTTTGTCTGGTGGTAGATGTTAGTCATTATCCCTTCGTATGGTGTCCCAAATAATGTTTGAAGGATACACAGAGTCCCCCCGTACCATTCAAATCAATAATAACTAAAGATGATGAAAAGTAATAGATGTGTCTTGTTTAATTTTAATGCTGAGTGCAAGGTCTCTCCCAGTTCAGACATCTGTATCAAGCTGTCTTATAATCAGGGGATTCCATGACAAACCATCTCTCCTGTCCTCCATCTGTAGAAAAATAATGTAGAGTTGATACACACAGCACTGATAACATTACCAATGGTTGTTAGGTGAATTCCAGGACAGACAAGTGATAGTATTTTGACCTATAACCAGATAAAATGTGACCAACCTAAAGTGGGACTGGTGCCTAGCCACGTACTGCCTCAGTCTTCTGCTCATGATATGGTA
Organism: Coregonus clupeaformis; assembly: GCF_020615455.1. NCBI lineage: Eukaryota > Metazoa > Chordata > Actinopteri > Salmoniformes > Salmonidae > Coregonus > Coregonus clupeaformis. Next base: position 28,992,011 of record NC_059225.1, read on the forward strand.
GGGGGGTTCCCACGACACTGCTGAACAGTTCAAATGAATTGGCTAGCTAGCTAGCTAACGTTAGCTAGCAGGGATCTCCTTCGCTAGCCAGTTTGAGTTGAAACATTATCGATCGCAAGCTGGCTAATGTTACATCCTATCAAACCTTATCATCAGGTAGTGGGTTCGATCCCCGGGACCATACACAAAAATGTATGCACGCATGACTGTAAGTCGCTTTGGATAAAAGCGTCTGCTAAATGGCTTATTATTATTATTATTATTATTATTATTATTATTATTATTATTATTATTATTATTATTATTATTATCAGGTGCAATGCTAGCAATGCAAATCTTCCTCTCTATGACATTACATCACATCACATTACGGAGAGGCTATGTATTTAGCTAGTTACATCATAGTATCACTGTATCATAGCTAGCTAGCTACTCACCACACACTAGTCACAGCCATCATGTCGTACGTTTGTGGTATCTAATCCATTCCTTGCCTCTTGCACAATATAGTTGAATGCATCAGAAGTTTACACCAACTTTATGGAAGACCATTTTCAATCCTATGTCGAGCAAGTATGCGTGCGTTGCAGATTTGACAACCTTTCCACAACACATGGCAGCTGGGGGTGGACCACACCTTGATGTCTCTGGGCAATTGGACATCATTGGCAATGTAAGTAATCCATACCAAACCCATCCATACCCGTCGTGATGCACTCACTTCCAAATCTCGCTTTGGACGAGACTGACATTATGACCATAAATATCCTATTTACTATTTGTAGTCAATTTTGACACCAGAATAATTATTTCTGACTCATATCGATGCCACATAGGCCGTTTATAACCAGAAAAGTTGGTTCTAGGAGGCAGTTCCTCTTGAACCTTTTCACATGTGAGGAGAATAAATGTTTTCACCACACGTGATTTGCAGTTTTTCAAGTGGAAATTGTAGTTTTACGTGAAAAACTTTCATGTGAAAAACAAATTAGCATTTTTTCAGATGAAAAATGTTCACGTTAAAATCGAATTTGCACTTTCACACAAAATTTCAAATGTTGTTGTCAAGTGTAGTTTCATGGTGTCACATGCTCAAATGTTGCATCCCCATGTTGTCACATTTATTTCACATGAGATCATGTGCTTTTACATGTTGTCACATCTTATCAAATTAACTTCACATGTGATCATGTGAAATTCATGTGTTTTATCCGTAAGGGGTAACTTCAGCCAAATGGTTAGTTTAGCACCCCTTGTTTCTAGGAAACCATAGACAAAATGAATAATGTGACCAAATATTTAGGAAGAGGTCATCATTTCATGGAGTCTGTGAAGGAAGAAACCACATGGAAAAAGTGGTAAGAACGTTAGTCCAAAAAACTGATTTTCACAAAGTCTAATTAATTTTTTGTGTTATAGGTTTCATGATGCTTGCGTCTAAACCAAAGTAGATAGCTAAAAAAATATTGTACATCAGTTGGGGCCTCTATAAAATACAAAATGAGGTCCTAAACCTCATGAAGCTGGTTGAGAGAATGCCAAGAGTGTGCAAAGCTGTCATCAAGGCAAAGGCTGGCTACTTTGAAGAATCTCAAATATAAAATATATTTTGATTTTGTTTAACACTTTTTTGGTTACTACATGATTCCATATGTGTTATTTCATAATGTTGATGTCTTCACTATTATTCTACAATGTAGAAAATAGTAAAAAAAATAAACAAAAACACTTGAATGAGTAGGTGTGTCCAAACTTTTTACTGGTACTGTATGTTTACGTGAATTATGATTATTTCCAGGGATATACAATATCCTGAAATACATGTAGATACATTTGTTAGAAAGAACACAATATTTGCCTTGATATAGTGATGCTGAATAAAAAATTGTCTCAACATACCCACGTTGAAAAACGTATTATTAGAGAATGATTTTAAATAAATAAATAAAATGTTGTTTCTACTCGACTCTAGAGTAATTTCTACTTGGGAAGTTCTACAGCTGTACCATCGAGAGCATCATGACTGGTTGCATCACCGCTTGGTATGGCAACTGTTCGGAATCCGACTGCAAGGCGCTACAGTGGGTAGTGCGTACATTCCAGTACATCACTGGGGCTGAGCTTCCTGCCATCCAGGACCTCTATAACAGGCGGTGTCAGAGGAAGGCCCTAAAAATTGTCAAAGACTCCAGCCACCCAAGTCATAGAGAGCTCTCTCTGCTACCGCACGGCAAGCGGTACCAGAGCGCCAAGTCTGGGCCCAAAAGTCTCCTTAACAGCTTCTACCCCCAAGCCATAAGACTGCTGAACAGTTAATCAAATGGCTACCTGGAATATTTACATTGACCCCCTTATATGCATTGACCCCCTTTTTTATGTTTAATTTTTTGCACTGACTCTCTTGTACCGGCTCTATGTACACGCACTGGACTCTAACCACACACTCACACATCCTACACTGACACTCCAACACACACACACACACACACACACACACACACATGCATATTGACACCACACACACGCACACATTCCTTCACACTCTTCACATTCGCTGCTGCTACTCTCTGTTCATTATCTATGCATAGTCATTTTACCCCTACCTACATGTACATATTACATCAACTACCTTGACTAACCCGTACCCCTGCACATTGACTCTGTAACGGTACCCATTGTATATAGCGTTGTTATTATTATTTTATTGTTACTATTTTTCCATTAGTTTATTTAGCAAATGTTTCTTACTTACTTTTTTAAAACTCTGCACTGTTGGTTAACAGGGTACTTTGCAGTGGGTATTACTTAAAAGTAGGCCTACTGTACTGAAAACTCTAGTGTAGCAACTTAATACACTTATTAGATCACTCACACAGAACACAAGAACCATTCGAAATACACTTGCCATTATTATATCTTTACGCATACTGAACTAATTTAGAGCAGCATACAATGAATTGTTTGACATCTTCCTCTCTACATGTCAGATATTAAAACATGACAGTGCAATTTCTGCGGCTAGTTGAAGTTCCTCATTTGAACACTTCCTATAATCTAGATTGAGCAGAAAGCATCCCAGCTGGGTCATTCAGACCCTTTCTCAGTAGGTCACTGGCTGCTGACAAGTCTTTGACATGACTCGCTCAAACTACTCAGCATGACCTGCGTTGAGATTCCTCAAAGATCTCCTCTTGATGACTCTCTGCAAGCGATGGCCGTCACGGCTCATTTTCCCATTAAGACTCATAGAGTCAATAAAAATATGTTTTAATTGAAATATTAGCTTTTGTCTGAAGTCGAAAATAGACGGAACATTTTAAATCTTATTTTACCAATGCACTAACAAGGCTTTTCAGCATATGCAGCTTGACACCTGCTAGATTACTGTAAATATATTGATATAATGTACTTCAACAACAGATGTACTCACATTGGATGGGTTGATTTAGGATTCAAACCTTCTCTCAAACAGCATAATGCATACTCTTAGAGTAAGTTTACCCCATTAATGTACTTGGTAATGTAAACGTGTTTTTTCATGTAAAACATCATCCCATTCCACTCATCCCATTCCACTTCTTTCTAGTCCAGGACTAGGTGTAATCTGTGTCTGCGAAACGGCTCCTTTACCCTACATGTGACCTAGACTAATACATAGGCCTAATCCCTAGATGGGAAATGGACAAGGTAGTTGACAGCTTTTGGAACAGATTTTGAAGCTATAGATGGTGTATGTTCCTGTTATAGATAATGGAGTAATGCAACCTTATATTTTGGGTTATGATATGGTAAGACAGTTGCGCTATGCTCTTAAGACATTTTCAAGTTATATTATTTAAAGGGTCAATCTGCAATTGAAACATATAATGTTTTACTATTAAATGATTTACACACACTTATTGATTCTTGAAGAATATAACTTATATAAGAAATGCCTCATGAGCTTAGTCCAATTGTCATACTCCATCAGAACCCAAAATATATGCTTGTTCTACTCAATTGTTTGGAAACAATATAATTGTATTTTCCTCTGAATATGATTGAAATTGTCATTTTGTATCATTACCTCTATTGATTGATGAATTTGAGAGTGGTTACATTTCTCCACCCCAAATAGTCACTTTACCCCTACCTACATGTAAATATTACTTAACTTACCTCGACTAATCCGTACCCCAGCACATTGACTCGGTACCTGTACCCATTGTACTATAGCCTCGTTATTATTATTTGATTGTGTTACTATTTTTCCATTAGTTTATTTAGCAAATTTTTCTGACTTACTTTTTAAAAACTCTGCATTGTTGGTTCAGGGCTCGTAAAGCATTTCACGGTAAGGTCTACACCTGTTGTATTCGCCGCATGTGACAAATAACATTTCATTTGATTTGATTTAAAGTTGTGCCAAGGGACCCCTTATTTTGGAAAAGTTATGTTTTGAAAACTGTTATGTTTATATGAATTATCATTTATTTCCAGGTATACACAACATCCTGAAATATATGAAGATATCTTTGATAGAAAGAATACTATATTTCCCTTGACGTAGTGATTATACATTTTCTATTTAAATGCTCAACATACACAAGTTGAAGAACTTCTAATTAGATAATCAACTTTAATATTTTTCTAAATAAATATATTTTTTTGTTTCTTCTCGACTCTAGAGTCATTTCTTCCTGTGAAGTGTACAGGGAAGAAAGTTAACAGGGTACTCTGCAGTGCCTTATTACTTCAAAGTAGGCCTACTGTACTGAAAACTCTAGTGTAGCAACGTAATACACTTATTAGATCACTCACACAGAACACAAGAGCAACCATTCATAATACACTTGCCATTATTATATATTTTAGCATACTGAACTAATTTAGAGCAGCATACACTGATTTGTTTGACCTCTTCCTCTCTAAATGTCAAATATTAAAACATGACAGTGCAATTTCTGCGGCTAGTTGAAGTTCATCATTTGAACACTTCCTATAATCCAGTTTGAGCAGATAGCTTCCAAGCTGGGTTACTCAGACCCTTTCTCAGTAGGTCACTGGCTGCTGACAGTGCTTTGACATGACTCACTCAAACTTCTCAGCATGACATGCGTTGAGAATCCTCAAACATCTCCTGTTAATGACTCTCTGCGAGTGATGTCTGTCACGGCTCATGTTCCCATTGAGACTCATAGAGTCAATAAAAATATGTATAATCAATTAATTCAAATAAACAATGTTTTAAGTGAAATATTAGCTTTTGTCTGAAGTCGAAAATAGACAGAACATTTAAAATCTTATTTGACCTATGCACTAACAAGGCTTTTCAGAACATGCAGCTTGACACCTGCTAGATTACTGTAAATATATTGATATAATGTACTTCAACAACAGACACACTCACATTGGATGGGTTGATTAGGATTCAAACCTTCTCTCAAACAGCCTAATATATATTATCTTAGAGTAAGTTTACCCCATTAATGTACTTGGTAATGTAAAAGTGTTTTTTCATGTAAGACATCATCCCATTCCACTCATCCCATTCCACTTCTTTCTAGTCCAGGACTAGGTGTAATCTGTGTCTGCGAAACGGCTCCTTTACCCTACATGTGACCTAGACTAATACATAGGCCTACTCGCTAGATGGGAAATGGACAAGGTAGTTGACAGCTTTTGGAACAGATTTTGAAGCTATAGATGGTGCATGTTCCTGTTATAGATAATGGAGTAGTGCAACCTTATATTTTGGGTTATGATATGGTAAGACAGTTGCGCTATGCTCTTACGACATTCATAAGTTATATATTGTGGTCCTCTGTAGCTCAATTGGTAGAGCATGGCGCTTGTAACGCCAGGTTAGTGGGTTCGATCCCCGGGACTACCCATATGTAAAAATGTATGCACACATGACTAAATCGCTTTGGATAAAAGCGTCTGCTAAATGGCTTATTATTATTTTATTTTTTTGAAGGGTCAATCTGTGATTGATGCATATATTCTTTTTACTTTTAAATGATTTACACACACCCTTTGATTCTTGAAGAATATAAATTCTATAATAAATGCCTCATGAGCTTAGTCCAATTATCGTACTCCATCAGAACCCAAAATATATGCTTGTTCTACTCAATTGTTTGGAAACAATGTAATTGTAATGTAGTGTATTAAGATTATGACTTTGATAAGGTTTTAAGTGGAACCTGGGAGGATGTTTATTCAGTTTCAGAGGGAGCCATTTTGTAGTGACACCCCTGTTCGTTGGAGACAGGTGATTGGACAGTAGAGGGAGCCACCCATATTTTTGTATATCTTATAAGTATAGGCTAGAGACAGAGAACGTTAGAGCGGCCATTGCAATTTGGGAAACACTGCTCTCCGGATGCTATATACATCTGTACACTTATGCTGAAATCTTGTGATATGAATAAAACTTATGATCAAAGTTCAGTATAAGCGGACTCCTTTGTTACAGCATTATTAGCAACATTTGACTCGACACTACAAAATGGCGTCACGAAAAGGGACGGTCTGCGTCTCTCCTATGTTCCATTCATGGGCGCCGAGCTGACTCTCGTTCCAAAGTCATGGCCAGATAAGGGTGAGTTTCCTCACCACTTTGGGCATTTGTTAGTTCGAAGGCTATTTGAGTGTGCGCTGGGGAGATGTACCGTAAAGGACCGAAGTGTGCTGTGTTGCTTTTATTGCTGAGAAAAGGGGTCTGGCCTAACCATTCTAAATTTGTTTGTACTGGTAAACAGCGCAAAAAGGGGGGAGAGTGTCTATAGATTGTCTATAGAGATATTTTGCTTGAATAAGAGTTCAAGAACAATCGATTGAGAGAGGAATAAGTAATGAGGCCTAGGCAGATGTATGTAACTTAGAGCCGCTGTGGATCATGGACAAGCCCTGATACAGGCGACCTCTTTAAGGTGGGCCAGAAATCCTATAACGCGTTAGATGTGTTTTAGGTGAGTCCTGAGGACTGGAGACCGTGGTATATTGATAATGCATATTACCGCTCAGCTGGTGGTTGACGAATTGTTTGTTTGATGTGATCTCTCGTATCGATTCCACTGGGTTCTCGTGGTAGCACAAATTTAGCTAACAAATTGAATTTTACGGCACGGCGGAGGGAGAAATGCTAACGTGGCCTGCTAATTATGCTTCATGCTACATGCTAATGCTAATGCTAAATGCTAAATGCTAAATTCATGCTACATGCTAATTTTTGATGCGGGTTATGATTAATATTTGTTCCTTGGTGGTCCATAGGAATGGGACGAGCCACCAGAAATGTGTTTAGTTAGCTTGGGCTTGGTGCCTGGTGTTTTGTGAGCTCTGTTAAGTGTTATTGTTTGACTATAAGGGGTAAAGGAGAGGAGCTATAGCAGAATGCTAACGTTCTGTTGTCTGGAGCTGAGAGGGCTCCCTTCCACGGTGAAATCGTGTTGATGAATGTACTGTGCATACGTGTGATTTTACGACACTAGAGTGACGTAGGGGTAAATAGGTCACTCCTCTGCTACACTGTGCAAGGGGGGAGACACAGACGAAGGAACAAAGAGAAGACATTTAGAGTCTAATGGTGTATTCTGGTTGTTACATCAGCTGTTGTTTGAAGATGAAACTGTTTTCTTGAGACCTATTGAATTGATAAATTAGATATATGTTGACGGATTAAAATAAATAAAATAAAAATGTTATTGAGTTATTTATGCGATTCCTGAGTTAATTCTTAGAGCGAATGTGACTGGAGGAATATTGAATGGTTGAAGTGGCTCAGTGATTGCATAAACTACTAAATTCTTGTCTGTTTCTTTGTTCTTTTGTCATTTGAGAGACGATAGGAGGAGAGGAGAGAGAGAGAAAGAGAGGAAGGGCTGACGTGTACATCACGTGACAGGGTGTGACGCGACAGAGGCTGCTGCGACAGGATCTCGTCAAATATCAGGCTAGTGCTGTTCTGTTTACAAAGGCCTTCCCCTACAGGATATTTGATGTTATGACAATTTGACAAAGACTTGGCAAAAGACTGATCAATTGAAGTAATTGCATTTTGGAGTTTTTGTGCATGAGTGAGTTTGATTACAGTTGTGTTGGGAATCGAGTACTGATATTATTCTGTAAAATTAAGATAATTGGATGCTTATTAAGCAATGGGGTTTATGAGTACTGTAGTGTTGCTGGATTATAGGTATTATACATACTTTTCCTGATTGAAGGTGGTAAGATAGCTACTAATTGATAAATTAGTAAAATAGGAAATAGAAATAAATAATTATTTTGGATTATTCATAAATTTATTGATTCATTGTTTAATTGGAAGAAAAAAATATATACATTAATTAATTATTTTTGAATATTCATATTTTTTATTGATTAGTTTTTATTATTTAGGAGAAGAAAAAATTTGGGGGTTTATATTACAAATTAAAGGGAGGACACTATAGGCTATATATTCTAAAATAATAAAAATAATTCACATTAAAGGAATATAAAAGAGTTGTTACAATGGGGAAAAAGGATATCAGGACTATGAAGGTAATTACACCTGTTGATATAGTACAAAATAGCAATACCATTAACTAAAGTATTGCTAGGTTATCCGGCAAATGGAACAAACGTTGGCCTGACATTGAACAACCATGGCCAGTGGAAGGGACTCTTAACCCTGATGTAATCAACATAATGAAAGTGCTTCTGTCAATTCATAAAGCAGATCAAAAGAAAGTGAAAAAAGGGAACAACGAAAAGAAAAGAGACAAAGAGAGCTGGGTGTTCTTAAGCTGTTTGAAGATGAAGGACAAAAACTGATGAAAGATACCAACGATAAGAGAAACAAAGGTATAGAGAAAATGCTAAAGGAAGAGAAGGCGACAGAAAAACTAATGGCAGAAGTTAGTACACCTTTCTCACATACGGATTTAGCAAAAAGACCCCCACCTTATGAGAAAGAAGTAGAGCTTAAGGACGTCTATCCTCAGCTTCCGGTAATCGTTCAGGAGGGTGATTATTGCATCAGAGATGAAGATTAACAAATAATTGAGAGAGGACAAGCAGAAACGACCATAAAAATGAATCCAAAACTCCAGAAGTAAGAAAAAACCGAGATGTCTGGAAACTAAGAGAAGAATGAGGTTCGGAAAGATGAAGACAAAGATGAAGACTTGGAGATTAAAGGTGCTTCATATTCAAGAGGATTTTATCCAACAATGATTAGCAAAGAAGAAATAGAAAGAGATATAGACCGATGCGTATCATGCCTGGATAAAGCGAATGATTTTGGAGAAGTAAAAGAACTGGAGGAACAACTCAAGAAGCTGAAGATACAGAAGAAGAAACCCAAGATCCCAAGAATTGGAGGAGAAGAATACATTGAGGCCAAGGAAAAAGGCCACTAGTAAGAAGATGATGGAAGATGATATTTAGAGAACAGAACTTAGAATATAACCTTTTGAAGAATACTGATATGTCAACAACCAGAAAGAACAGGACCAAGAAACTCTCAGAAAACTCAATCAAATACAGCTGGGGGAGAATAAGAAGGAGAAGAAACAAGCTTTGGTTATGAAGAATTGGGGTGCACCGAATCAACAATCACTGCCACAGCTTCAACAGGACCAGTTCCAATCGCAATTGTATCAGCCACCAATAGCGGTTCCAGTTGTTCCATATCCACAGCCAGTTTCTGGACAGACACAGAATTGGAGAGGAAGAGGACGAGAAGGCTTAGAAGGAGGAGGAAGGTTTCAGCCACACTTCCAGCAACTTTCAGAAGTGTGTTATAATTGTGGACAGGTTGGTAACTTTGCCTGTGAGTGCGATGCGCCAGGAGGAAACAACAGAGGAAATTTCTGAGGAAGATAAAGGAGCAAGTGAAGATCACCTGTCTTCCAGGTGAACCCTTAAAGGAGCAAGGATTCTAGAGTGCCTAGAAGATCCGAAGGGGGGTGTCAGATGATAGCACCGATTTAGGGAGAAAAAATATCTAACAATTGAAGTGAAAACAAAGGACTAGGAGAGGTGAATAGTGGAAAAGCTTTTATCTGTGTTGAGCCTAAAGAGGTTAAACATCTCACTATGTAAAATTAACTAATTAGGATAGGGATTTGAGGGAGTAAAACAGCTGATTACTCTTAAGGAACCAATTGAGCTCTGCTAAAAAAAAAATCAAAGAGAAATTAAAATACACATACTGGTATTAGAACATATACCTATTGCATTGTTGGGAAGAGATGCATTGTGTAAATTGAACTGTACAATAAGATGTACACTAGACGGCTGTCTGGTAGAATATTTTAAAAGAGTAGGGTTTTTGGGAATCTATTAGACTGCCTATTAGACGATCTGTCTGAAAAATAAAGTTAAAAGGGGTGACTGTTATTCTTGGTTACATTCCTACACCAAGAGGGGAAAGAGATTTCAAACTAGGCTAAAATATGTTTAATCGTTTGCCAAGTCTGTGTGTAAAGAAGTCAGAAGCAGGTGGGGATTACCCAATCACATATTCTAAAAATTGGTGGTAAGGGATTTTGTGAATAAATCAGTGAAAGGGTTTTTAAAAAGTTAGGAGAACTAGGGTTGAAGGAACTCTAGGACAGTAAGCTAAGTTTCAATGTTAGTTAGTAGTAAGAGAGAGAGAACTAGTGGTGATAGATGGAAATACAGGTAAAAAGTTCAAAGCTTTAGGGAGAATGGATGAAGTAACAACAAGGACATCAACACTTCAGCCTATTATAACAACAGTGAGAAGCCAATTTAACTCTTTCAACATTGATAGTTATTAAAGCCATAAATATATCGCATTTGATTACAAGGGAGCAGATGGCACCAGCACCAATTTTAGAGGAATTTCATAGTCTGGGAAGCCTATCATTGGAGGATAAGTCTAAGAGAGAAGTGGGGATTTTTCCATGGTATGGTGTAAAATTTGGGAAGATCATATTGATAATGTTAGCTATACTTTGATTCCAGATAGTTCAGATAATAGCACTAGTGTTATAGATGCATTGAAGAATATAAGGGATGCATTTGGTAGATCTGAAGGAGCTGGATGGTCAGCGAAGTCTTGGTTGCAAGATCAGTTAGGCCCAGTGGGAGCAGTGATGGTTCAGATTTTAATAGCAGCTTTGATGGCACTGTGTGTGATGTTTTGCTTTTGTAAATTGTTACTGACCTTTGCGAAAGCTATGATATTGAGATGCCTGGAGACAACACTCAGATGCCGTTGTTGACTGTTCCTGATCTGGATGAAGAGGGACAAGTGGGACTGGATGGAGTATTGATGGATAAATATCCTTTTTGATTATTTGATTATTTTTTAAATGTTTTTCAATATTAGTGTGATTTTAGTATTTTGTTATGAATCAAAGGGGGGAAATAGGATAATGTGATTCATATATCATTTATATATCATTTTTATATTCTTAGTTGATATTGATGTTTTAATTTGAAAGTGTTGTTTTGCAAAAGATACTGTTTGGACCTTTCTTTTCTTCCAGAAGCATTTGGGGGAATATGTAGAGATTGAAATACTCAAACAAGGAGAATATGAAAGGAGAATATGAAGGGACTGGAGGAGATGCAACAAGGAAGGTGTGGAAATGTTCCGATTCCATCATCAACGATGCATTGGAAGTCGAGACTGCTAAGGAGATGAAGTGTAGTGGACTACATTCCAGTGTCTGCAATGAAATATAGACATATTTGCATGTGTAATACATAATTTGTGTCATATTCTTTCTGTATTAATTTTTGTAGAATGATATTTGATGTTATTGGATACATGTGGGGATCTTAGATGCTTTTGTTTATTTCGTGAATGCTTAGGGACATGGAGTCTAGGCAGGGATAGAGATGATCCACTGTAGGGTCCGATGGGTCGACCAGCCTTAGTGTGGAAATTTTTTGGATAGTATTTTGTTTGCTGGGGATTTCATGTGTATTTAATGGCAACATAGTTTCAAATGCATTGATAAAGATTTATGAATTGATCTGGAGTACCTAGGTGGTTGCCTGGGGCAGAGGGGCCGTGAGAGAATTTTACTGTCTTGATTGATGGATGGATATTTGGAAAGAAGGCTGCCAGACAGGTTTTTCGCTCTCACACTACATAAAGATTTGTTCATATTTCATAGTAATGTATTCACACTTCATAAAGATTTGTTCATATTTCATAGAAAGGTATTTACACTCCAGAGAAAAGTGTTTTGGGGTTTATTGTTAAAGATACTCAATAAGAGAAATTGTTACTTGTCATAATCCTATTATTTTTGTTTTCGAGACTTTTAGTTAGTCTCGAAGGGGGGAAGTATGTAGTGTATTAAGATTATGACTTTGATAAGGTTTTAAGTGGAACCTGGGAGGATGTTTATTCAGTTTCAGAGGGAGCCATTTTGTAGTGACACCCCTGTTCGTTGGAGACAGGTGATTGGACAGTAGAGGGAGCCACCTATATTTTTGTATATCTTATAAGTATAGGCTAGAGACAGAGAACGTTAGAGCGGCCATTGCAATTTGGGAAACACTGCTCTCCGGATGCTATATACATCTGTACACTTATGCTGAAATCTTGTGATATGAATAAAACTTATGATCAAAGTTCAGTATAAGCGGACTCCTTTGTTACAGCATTATTAGCAACATTTGACTCGACACTACAGTAACCAAACACTGTTTAGTCTCTGAATATGGTTGAAATTGTAATTTTGTATCCATAGCTCTATCAATGAATTTGAGAATGGATACATTTCTCCACACCAAATTACTCATCTTTTTACCAAACAGTGGCGGGGTGAGGGCTTTGTAGTTTTTTGACCTGCAGATTGCCCCTTCAATAACCAATGGGTATACAGTGGGGGAAAAAAGTATTTAGTCAGTCACCAATTGTGCAAGTTCTCCCACTTAAAAAGATGAGAGAGGCCTGTAATTTTCATCATAGGTACACGTCAACTATGACAGACAAAATGAGAAAAGAAATTCCAGAAAATCACATTGTAGGATTTTTTATGAATTGATTTGCAAATTATGGTGGAAAATAAGTATTTGGTCAATAACAAAAGTTTCTCAATACTTTGTTATATACCCCTTGTTGGCAATGACACAGGTCAAACGTTTTCTGTAAGTCTTCACAAGATTTTCACACACTGTTGCTGGTATTTTGGCCCATTCCTCCATGCAGATCTCCTCTAGAGCAGTGATGTTTTGGGGCTGTCGCTGGGCAACACGGACTTTCAACTCCCTCCAAAGATTTTCTATGGGGTTGAGATCTGGAGACTGGCTAGGCCACTCCAGGACCTTGAAATGCTTCTTACGAAGCCACTCCTTCGTTGCCCGGGAGGTGTGTTTGGGATCATTGTCATGCTAAAAGACCCAGCCACGTTTCATCTTCAATGCCCTTGCTGATGGAAGGAGGTTTTCACTCAAAATCTCACGATACATGGCCCCATTCATTCTTTCCTTTACACGGATTAGTCGTCCTGGTCCCTTAGCAGAAAAATAGCCCCAAAGCATGAAGTTTCCACCCCCATGCTTCACAGTAGGTATGGTGTTCTTTGGATGCAACTCAGCATTCTTTGTCCTCCAAACACGATGAGTTGAGTTTTTACCAAAAAGTTCTATTTTGGTTTCATCTGACCATATGACATTCTCCCAATCCTCTTCTGGATCATCCAAATGCACTCTAGCAAACTTCAGACGGGCCTGGACATGTACTGGCTTAAGCAGGGGGACACGTCTGGCACTGCAGGATTTGAGTCCCTGGCGGCGTAGTGTGTTACTGATGGTAGGCTTTGTTACTTTGGTTCCAGGTCTCTGCAGGTCATTCACTAGGTCCCCCCGTGTGGTTCTGGGATTTTTGCTCACCGTTCTTGTGATCATTTTGACCCCACGGGGTGAGATCTTGCGTGGAGCCCCAGATCGAGGGAGATTATCAGTGGTCTTGTATGTCTTCCATTTCCTAATAATTGCTCCCACAGTTGATTTCTTCAAACCAAGCTGCTTACCTATTGCAGATTCAGTCTTCCCAGCCTGGTGCAGGTCTACAATTTTGTTTCTGGTGTCCTTTGACAGCTCTTTGGTCTTGACCATAGTGGAGTTTGGAGTGTGACTGTTTGAGGTTGTGGACAGGTGTCTTTTATACTGATAACAAGTTCAAACAGGTGCCATTAATACAGGTAACGAGTGGAGGACAGAGGAGCCTCTTAAAGAAGAAGTTACAGGTCTGTGAGAGCCAGAAATCTTGCTTGTTTGTAGGTGACCAAATACTTATTTTCCACCATAATTTGCAAATAAATTCATTAAAAATCCTACAATGTGATTTTCTGGATTTTTTTTTCTCAATTTCTTTGTCATAGTTGACGTGTACCTATGATGAAAATGACAGGCCTCTCTCATCTTTTTAAGTGGGAGAACTTGCACAATTGGTGGCTGACTAAATACTTTTTTCCCCCACTGTATATCAAGATTCGGACCATGTTTACATTACCAAGTACATTAATGGGGTAAGGGCCAATGTGAGTATATCTCTTGTTGAAGTACAGTAGATTTACAGTACTCTAGCAGGTGTCAAAAGCATTGTATGCTAAAAAGCCTTGTTAGTACATAAGACATTTTTTAATTTAAACAAAAGCTAGCATATCACTTAAAACAGTTTTTTAACATTCATTTCCTGGGGTTTTCCCGGAAGGTGTGATAATAGCACAAGTCCTGCTATATTATATAAGCATTATATAAGATTATGGTATAATTATAGTGTTGCGACCATGACGTTTAGCAAATTCTGACTCCCACAAGAAACACTGCTTTCTTGGAGCCGTTGCAAGCTCGCAGGTCTCTGGAACATTGGTGATTTCATATGTGTGTGTATACGAAATGGATAGCTAGTTAGCAGTGCGCTAACGGTGACATCATCCTTTCTGAGACCTAAAGTTGTTGTTTCTCTTGCTCTGAAAGACCTGTGGTTTCTGTGGCATGACTGGTAACACTACTTTGTGGGTGACACGTTTCGATGTGTTCAGAGAGTCACCGGTTCAAGCCCAGGTTGGGCCAAGGAGATGGATGGAAGCAACACTGTTATCCTCAGACAGTTCACACTCCCTGCAAGGACACCAATGTAATAGTGACCCCTGTTTTACTGTGATACAATTAACTGATACTTGTTAAGAGTGCTCTATGGACAGTATGTTCTTCACACATATTGGACAACATTTCCAGAGATATTGGCCCAATAAGAGCACAAACACACTTTTTGACTGTGACACAATGTACAGATAATTGTGTATGGTTCAATTGATGATATGAGTACACATCAACGTTAAGCTATTAAAACCCAAAAAAATATGTTTTAAGTGGGAATAAGCATTGGTCTGAAGCCGAAATAGAAAGGAAATTCACGAGCACCACAATGCCTATTCCACCCATGCTCTACCAAGGTTTACCAACACACAGCTTTGACCTACTAAAGTAGCTACACTCTTAGAGAAAAAGGTGCTATCTAGAACATAAAAGGGTTCTTCGGCTGTCCCCATAGGAGAACCCGTTGAAGAACCCTTTGGTTACAGGTAGAACCCTTTTTCCCATCTTTTCATGCTTTTATACCTACAAGACCATCAGGCTTGATTGAGCTGTTTTGTCTTGTAGTAATGTGGTGCATGCTTGTATTTCCTTAAACCTTTATTTTAGCAATACATGTCATACAAATAAAAAACATAATAACATCCTTTTTTGGTCAGTAGGTGCCCAACAGGTGGTGGTGTGTTGGACACAGTAGCTCAGATAGATAGAGCCTGTCTGCATTCCTGAATTCTGTAACTGTTAGCTTATCTGTGTAATATTGACATAAGTTCAGAACCACTTGTGTTTCAAACATGGTGCTGTTTTATCAATTGCTGTGCTGATCAATGGACAGTTCATTACCTCGGTCAAAATTATATGTAGCTTCAAGTTATGTTTGTACTTGTATTTGTTTTTGCAATAAAGCTGGTGATGCAACACTAATACACATTTACAATAGGCCTATATCTAACAATACATAAAGCTAATTATATATACAGTACCAGTCAAAAGTTTGGACACACCTACTCATTCAAGGGTTTTTCTTTATTTTCACTATTTTCTACATTGTAGAATAATAGTGAAGATATCAAATCTATGAAATAACATATGGAATCATGTAGTGACCAAAAACGTGTTAAACAAATCAAAATATATTTTAGATTTGAGATTCTTCAAAGTAGCCACTCTTTGCCTTGATGTTAGCTTTGCACACTCTTGGCATTCTCTCAACCAGCTTCACCTGGAATGCTTTTCCAACAGTCTTGAAGGAGTTCCCACATATGCTGAGCACTTGTTGGCTGCTTTTCCTTCACTCTGCAGTCCAACTCATCCCAAACCATCTCAATTGGGTTGAGGTCGGGTGATTGTGGAGGCCAGGTCATCTGATGCTGCACCCCATCACTCTCCTTCTTGGTCAAATAGCACAGCCTGGAGATGTGTTGGGTCATTGTCCTGTTGAAAAATAAATGATAGTCCCACTAATCGCAAACCAGATGGGATGGCGTATCGCTGCAGAATGCTGTGGTAGCCATGCTGGTTAAGTGTGTCTTGAAATCTAAATAAATTACAGACAGTGTCAACAGCAAAGCACCCACACACCATAACACCTCCTCCTCCATGCTTTACGGGGGGAACTACACATGCGGAGATCATCCATTCACCCACACCGCGTCTCACAAAGACACGGCGGTTTGAACCAATAACTTCACATTTGGACTCCAGACCAAAGGACACATTTCCACCGGTATAATGTCCATTGCTCGTGTTTTTTATCCCAAGCAGGTCTCTTCTTGGTGTCCTTTAGTAATGGTTCATCATAATAGCACTTGGTGGTTTTTGCGACTGCACTTGAAACTTTCAAAGTTCTTGAAATGTTCCTTATTGACAGACCTTCATGTCTTAAAGTAATGATGGATGTTTTTTCTCTTTGCTTATTTGAGCTTGTTATGGGAACAGGTATGTGTATTTGTGTTTTTCCTCTCCTTCTGCCCTATTCACAGGTGTCCTTTGTGTTCCTGATTGGTGGTCGTTGGTGTGTCCCACCTGTCAGTCGTCAGTTAATCTGCTGATTGCTGAGGTGGACCAATCAGTGGACACTCCTCCTGATTGCACCACCTGTTTCTGGTTTTCATTACCCAATCACATTACACATCCCTTGGTGTAAAAACCCAGTCAGTTGTGTTTCTCACCAAGACTCTTTTTTTTTTCTTGCTTTCTCACACATTAGGCTACACCTTTTTGATAGACAGACTACTGTCATTCCTTTATACACCACATAGTCATAGCCCATACATCTCACTTTGTCCTGTTCCATGTGAGTATGTATTACTGTGGTGTCTTGTTTGCTATTGTCTAGTCACTCGTTTGCTGTTTAGTCCCTATTTACCTATGTTTGTTGGTGCCTGGGAAAAGGGGATTTTCAGCAAGTCGCCCTTGGGCATACACTACCCGTAGGAAAACGTTGTCTAAAAACACTAGTTAGACCTGAGCGGACCACCCACTGTATTTTTGTATAGTTAGTAGCAAGCTAGAGGTTCTTGAGGCAGGCAGGATCAGTTTAGTTATTTTTAAAATGTATTATTCCTTGGGTTCAGCTCAGCCCCTTTTCCCCAAACTGTTTACCGTGTGTTTAAAATAAACTTTTTTTGTTTGACGTAGGATTGGTTGTCAGTGTATTTTGTTCTCACTGTTCCTTTTCACTATTTTAATTCGCATGAGTTATGTTACGGGTCTTTTTACCATTCACCCTAGGTTCGTAACAGAGCTGTTCTTGCCATAATATGGACTTGGTCTTTTACCAAATACGGCTATTTTATGTATACCCCCTTACCTTGTCACAACACAACTGATTGGCTCAAACGCATTAACAAGGAAATAAATTCCACAAATTAACTTTTAAGAAGGCACACCAGTTAATTTTCATGCAAAGAGTGTGCAAAGCTGTCATCAAGGCAAAGGGTGGCTATTTGAAGAATCTCAAATGTAAAATATTATTATTTGTTTAACACTGTTTGGGTTACTACATGATTCCATATGTGTTATTTCATAGTTTTGATGTCTTCACTATTATTCTACATTGTCAAAAATAGTACAAATAAAGTAAAACCATTGAATGAGTAGGTTTGTCCAAACTTTTGACTGGTTGTGTGTGTATATAAACAGTGCTTTCGGAAAGTATTCAGACCCCTTGACTTTTTCCACATTTTGTTACGTTACAGCCTTATTCGAAAATGTATTAAATAAAACATTTTCTTCAGCAATCTACACACAATACCCCATAATGACAAAGTGAAAATAGGTTTTTATAAATTGTTGCAAATTTACAAAAACGTAAAGATTATTCAGACCCTTTGCTTTGAGACTCGAAATTGAGCTCAGGTGCCTCCTGTTTCAATTGATCATCATTGAGATGTTTCTACAACTTGATTGGAGTCCACCTGTGGTAAATTCAATTGATTGGACATGAATTGGAAAGGTACACACATGTCTAAGGTCCCACAGTTGACAGTGCATGTCAGAGCAAAAACAAAGCCATGAGGTTGAAGGAATTGTGCGTAGAGCGCTGAAACATGATTGTGTCGAGGCACAGATCTGGGGAAGGTTATCAAAACAATTCTGCAGCATTGAAGGTCCCCAAGAACACAGTGGCCTCCATCATTCTTAAATGGAAGAATTTTGGAACCACCAAGACTCTTCCTAGAACTGGCTGCCCGTCCAAACTGAGCAATCGGGGAGAAGGGGCTTGGTCAGGGAGGTGACCAAGAGTCACTGACAGAACTCCAGAGTTCCTCTGTGGAGATGGGAGAACCTTCCAGAAGGACAACCATCTCTGCAGCACTCCACCAATCAGGCCTTTATGGTAGAGTGGCCAGACGGAAGCCACTCAGTAAAAGGCACATGACAGCCCGCTTGGAGTTTGCCAAAAGGCACCTAAAGACTCTCAGATCATGAAAATTAAGATTCTCTGGTCTGATGAATCCAAGATTGAACTCTTTGGCCTGAATGTCAAGCGTCACGTCTGGAGGAAACCTTGCTCTATTCTTACGTTGAAGCATGGTGGTGGCAGTATCATGCTGTGAGGATGTTTTTCAGCGGCAGGGACTAGGAGACTAGTCAGGATCGAGGCAAAGATTAACGGAGCAAAGTACAGAGATCCTTTTGAGAGAAACGTTTGAACGGTAGTGTATATATAGTCTCCCGAGTGGCGCAAGGCACTGCATCGCAGTGCTAGCTTTGCCACTAGAGATCCTGGTTCGAATCCAGGCTCTGTCGTAGCCGGCCGCGTCCGGGAGACCCATGGGGCGGCGCACAATTGGCCCAGCGTCGTCCAGGGTAGGGGAGGGAATGGCCGGCAGGGATGTAGCTCAGTTGGTAGAGCATGGCGTTTGCAACGACAGGGTTGTGGGTTCGATTTCCACGAGGGGCCAGTATGAAAAATACAAAAAATAATGTATGCACTCACTAACTGTAAGTCTCTCTGGATAAGAGCGTCTGCTAAATGTAAATATACTACATGACCAAAGGTCTGTGGACACCTGATCAACGAACATCTCATTCCAAAATCATGGGCATTAATATTGTAAGGGTTGGTGTGAGGTGTGACCCAGGTGCGGTGCAGGATAGACAGTAGGCAGAGATGGTGAAACAAGGATCTTTACTGGTGGTCCCAAAACCAGGATACAAAATAACAGACTTGTCACGATAAAATAAAGGAGAAAATTGGTCTCCAAAAACAAGCTGACAGCAAACATACAAAATACTAACTACGACTGAAAACAACAATGAAACAGGGAGAACACTTCTCAAGTACCTGTACATACGTCTCGCGATCAGACACTGATTAGTACTGTTTGGCATCGAGAAACTAGCAGAGAAAACAGAGCAGGGGAACACAGGGAAGTGAGGGCATAAATACACAGGTGAACAGGTAGACACAGGTGACACCAATAGGATAATGATTAGTTCAGACTGTGAGTGAGGAGGTGCCTAAGGTTGTCGGAGGATGACACCTAGTGGGTCGCTCCTGAACTGCGACCCCCTCCTGTAACATAATATTGAGTTGGTTACCCCTTTGCTGCTATAGCAGCCTCCACTCTTCTGGGAAGGCTTCCACTGGATGTTGGAACATTGCTGCGTGGACATCCATTCAGCCACAACAGCATTAGTGAGGTCGGGCAATGATATTGGACGATTAGGCCTGGCTCACGGTCGGCGTTCCAATTCATTCCAATGGTGTTCGATGGGGTTGAGGTCAGGGCTCTGTGCAGGCCAGTCAAGATCTTCCACACTGATCTCGACAAACCATTTCTGTACAGACCTCGCTTTGAGCACGGGGGCATTGTCATGCTGAAACGGGAAAGGGCCTTCCCCAAACTGTTGCCACAAAGTTGGAAGCACAAAATCATCTAGAATGTCATTGTATGCTTTAGCGTTAAGATTTCCCTTGACTTTAACTAAGGGGCCTAGCCTAAACCATGAAAAACAACTTGACAGTTGGCAGTATGCATTGGGGCATGTAGCGTTCTCCTGGCATCCGCCAAACACAGATCCGTCCGTCGGACTGCCAGATGGTGAAGCATGATTCATCACTCCAGAGAACGCATTTCCACTGCTCCAGAGTCCAATGACGGCAAGCTTTACACCACTCCAGCCGACGCTTTGCATTGCGCATGGTGATTTTAGGCTTGTGTGCGGCTGCTCGGCCATGGAAATCCATTTCATGAAGCTCCCCTGACGAACAGTTCTTGTGCTGACATTGCTTCCAGAGCCAGTTCAGAACTTGGTCGTGAGTGTTGCAAACGAGGACAGATGATTTTTACGCGCTACGCGCTTCAGCACTCGCCGGTCCCATTCTGTGAGCTTATGTGGCCTACCACTTCACAGCTAAGCCGCTGTTGCTCCTAGACATATCCACTTCACAATAACAGTTGACCGGAGAAGCTCTAGCAGGGCAGACATTTGATGAACTGACTTGTTGGAAAGATGGCATCATATGACAGTGCCATGTTGAAATTCACTGAGCTCTTCAGTAAGGCCATTCAACTGCAAATGTTTGTCTATGGAGATTGCATGGCTGTGTGCTCGATTTTATACATCTGTCAGCAACGGGTGTGGCTGAAATAGCCGAATCCACTAATTTGAAGGGATGTCCACATACTTTTGTGTATATAGTTGAGTTAATCCAGAGATTCTTACCTTTGCCTCGATTTGGCAGTACCGTCCGGATCATCATGGCATTTGTAGTTCTTTAGGATAGCCACATTAGCAGCTAATTAGCATTTCATTTTTGGGTGCTAAATACAAGGGAATATATTGATAAACATCACCTTGTCCTAGAGAGATTTACACGGTTATCAAAATGTCACCCCATGGTAAGCCTACACGAAACAAAGCCCTTATTTTAAGGGTTTCTAAAATCCCTCATCGGAAAAATGAATGGTGGTAAAACGATTGGAATCATTTCCCCTTTTGACCGCTAGGTTTTATGGGTATTATGACTCATACTGTGGTACTCTATTCATTTTCAGTCCTGTGGCCTTCACCAAGTGAGATCCTAAGTGAATATGTTGTCATTCAAATTAAATTCTTTAAGACGATCCATATTTTATAACACCTTTTTAGGGTCTAGTTTAACCCTAATACAGTGGCCTGAATCTCATAGTTTACAGTCCACATCAGGCCTGCAAGTCACATTATGCTGGCTTGTAAAGTGATGCATAATTTCTATTGGAATCCAGCCAGAGTGGGGATATCCAACATTTAGAATTTGTATTCACCCGCAACCTGCATTCAGAATGACTGCCAGGGTTGGGAAGACTAGGATATGAGACTACCTTAAACATCTAAATTGAAACAACCACATCAGTTACGGGTGAAATAAGTCTAAGTAACGGATTGGAATAGTTTAGAAAGAGGTATTTTATTTATATTTGAGTAGCAAAATATGAATTAATCTATGTACAATATGCAAAAACATAGATATTGAAACAGACAATTACTTTTTTTTTTACCTGCAATAGAGCATGCTTGGAAATATGATAAAATATGACAATGATAGGTGTGGGTTTTGGTTCAACTCTGGTCATTAACACTAACACAGGGGTTATTTTGCACCACAGAGTGTTAATTTAACTCTTGAATCAACACTAGAAATTGTACACGGAAAAATCAACCCTAGTTAACACTAACCAATTTGTATGTGCTATGAAAGGGACACGTCTGCAGGCTTCCATACATTTCAAGAACCTTTTAGAATTTGGAAAAACCGTAGATGCCACGTCAAGAACTCCAAAGTTAACTCAAAGGTTCTTTATCGGGCTAGAGTTCTCGAAGGAACCTTAAGAGCTGAGGAAGAACCATTTAAGAACCTAATACAGTCACCGCAACAACCCAACCTGGCTCTTTTTTTTAAGAAAACGACCCAACTAAGTGACCCAGTACCTGCAACCCAACAATTGGGTCATCCAAACAACCCAGCATTTTTTTTGGGAGTATTTTACTGTATTTATATTTTAATGCAGTCATCTTGGTTTCATTTGAATGATCTTTTATCTTTCTCCTGTTTTTAACAATTGCAAAGACATTGGCAACTATGTATTTGTAGTCTTCTGTGTATAAAGTGATGTGGAAGGGCAAAAAACGTGGCTGTTCTATGAGTAGTCTGAGGAAGTCGGTAAATAACAAGTGTTTTCAAGTCCAACTTTAGTAACAATGGTTTTGGGAAACAGCTCTGAGATTTAACGATGCTCTTACAAAAAGTTACAAAAAGTTCTAACGATGAACTTCGCCTTAAGATGCTTTTGGGAACCTGGGCTCTGGTCATTTTCTGGTCAGTTTCTTCCCTGGTCCTACCTGGTTATGCTCCGGTCTTCAAGTCTCCAAGATTAAGATGACATTTACCATGTAAGAACATTTCAACGTTAAAACAGTGTTGATAAGTATTGCTTGCGGATTCCAATAATTTCATGAAAGTTTCCCAATGTGCTCTGAGGCCTTGGTTCTCTGCCTCTTTCCTAATGGATGAATTGAGCATTGCTTGGCCTACCCAAAGGAACAGTGTGGAGGAGTATGTATCATCATGTGACATCTGCCATGAAGAGCTCAGTAAACCTGACATGGATACTGTATCACCTGGAAACATAGATAAATTAACTGTGCCTGGAACATCCGAGACTGATGAGCACTGTCTAATAGGATCTCATCCCAGCCTGCTATAATGTTACTGATTTAAGACGGAAGTTAAAGTCAGCTATTATTTCACTTATTTTATAGAATAGTTGCATTTTTAGAGCTTCCTCAAATTCATTTACAGTGGTTAATATGGAACCAATGTCTTGTAGATGGTCTGAATGTTTTCTAGCACTATACGCAATACCGTTTTTTTTTTATAAAAAGGTTGGAGTGTTTGTAAGGTGTTTTAGAAATAATTTTTGAATGAATCGGGACCAGTGAACATAACAATGATATTGGCAGTTACAGTGGCCTGTTTACTTTAACCCACCCCATCCGGAAATGTTTTAAAATATTAAATGATTACAAAAAATGTAATGGTGTGACAACAGTATTGTTTTTGAAAATGATTTTATTGTTAATCAAAAGCAGTGCACAGCTGAAATGTTATAAACAGTTAATGGCAGTGAATTTAAATATTTGGTTTGACGCAAAGCCTAAAATTATGTTTTTCCAATATTACTGCTCATGCAAAAACAGTCAAACAAAATAACTGAGGAACAGTGCCCTAAGATAGCTTTTAAATTGTGAAATTATATACAGTGTACATTTTTTTATATTCTGCATTTCAATCTGATGACAAATGATTTACTTAAGGTTAATAGTTTTTTTTTTTTTCATGTTGTTTCCCAAATACGCATAGCTTCTTTAAATGCAGTACCTTTTCTGCTTGATTAAATCTACTGCACATAACACTGGACTGTTGATTAGATTGGAGGTCATGATTATGTGAGAAATCACAGTCAGCAAAGGTTTGTAAGATCGAACAACAGAAACTGAATCTGAGTCAGCTCATTCGAAACCAAATTCAATACCTGAGATAAGGTCTTTATTCATTTCATTAGAATGAATAAAAAACAATTTTGAAGTTTTCTATACATCATATTCATATGGATAGTAACTTTTGAACCTTTTTGTCCCTGAGAATCTTGAAGGGATAACTTTCATGAAATGCCTATGTCAATAACTGCAAGTTTACATGAGTCAACATATATGCAGATTTCTGTGACATAACAAAAACTTCAACTTGCAGTTCTACTGATTATGAATGTGCCATGTATAGCTAATTAATGTGTTATGAAGTCCTTATGTAGGGGCCTTCAACTTTAAGTGTTACCAATGCCTGAAAATAGATTGATTTAATAGATATTTGGCATTGCAAAAATACATTATAAGATAAACTAATGCGCTTGTTGTGGTTTGGCCCTCCGTCTTCTGTCCAATTCCAAATCAACTCCTAGCCCCTAGCCCTAGGCATTTCTGGAAAAAAATTTATCCGTGTAAGCAATCCCTTACATGGGCACGTGATCTTATGTGAACTTAATGTGATAACAAGTGACAACATGCAAAAGCAACATGTGAAAACATAAAACTACACGTGAAAACATGATCTCATGTGAAATGTGACAACACAGGGATTCAAAATTTCAACAAATGATACCATGAAACTACAAATTTGAACACAATTTGCAGTATTTATGCATAGTCACTTTAACTCTACCCACATGTACATATTACTTCAACTACCTCAACTAGCCGGTGCCCCCGCACATTGACTCTGCACCAGTACCCCCCTGTATATATAGCTTCCCTACTGTTATTTTATTTTACTTCTGCTCTTTTTTTCTCAACACTTTTTTTGTTGTTGTTTTATTTTTACTTTTTTTGTTAAAAAGAAATACACTGTTGGTTAAGGGCTGTAAATAAGCATTTCACTGTAATGTCTGCACCTGTTGTATTCGGCGCATGTGGCCAATAAAATTTGATTTGATTTGACTTGATTTCCACGCCACAAAATGTCACATGTGAAACAGAAAATTTTATTTTCAGATGTGAAGGTTTTTCACATGTGAAAATGCAATTCCACATGTGCGAGTTAGATTTTCATGTGAACGTTTTTCACAAGTGAAAGTGAAAATTAGATTTTCACATGAGAAAGTTTTTCATGTGAAAAATAAATTCCACGTGAGAGTTAGATTTTGCAAATTTCAAATGTGAATCTGCAAATCACATGTGAGGTGAAAACATATGAACATGATTACATTTGACATGATTACTAAGAACTGACTTTTCAATATGACCTCAACTTGGATTAGAATTCACAACCTCTGGATTTGGGCTACACTGACTTTTCTGCTGCTCGGCAAAGTCTGTAGAGTTCCTCTACTCATTCATTACCTATAATACATCTCTCCATTTAGCAAAAGAGTGCCATCTGCACTTCTAGATTAGTTAATCCGACTATTCTTTCCTCATTTATTTCATATACTTATTTCAGCAATTTGAGAACTTTTCTGTATAGTTGTCTAATGTTGTCGGGGCATTTTATTCTGTTTTAATGTTACTCCTGAATCAATATGATGAATATAAAAGTTTTTCTTGAGTGTATTTTTAACAAAGCTTGAATTTACTTTACTTAAACCCAAAGCGTAGGTTAAATCTGTCATTGACACAGACATGGTGGAGTAGCAGGAAAGTCGGGATGTCGTGAACCAGGAGGTTGTGGGTTCAAATTCCAGATGAGGACATGTTGAATAATACTTACTGTATAAATAAACATACACAATGTAATCATGTATGTCAAAGTGATTCAAATATATATGTTGAAAACAATATAGTATGTTAAAAGTACTGTTTGTGTATCTATTTAAACAACTTAATTTTGTTTGTAGGGCATCACCTGTGAAATCTCTTTAGAATATTCACATGTGAAATATCATCACATGTGAAGTGTTCCAAAAACACATGGTTTCACATGATTTCACAAGTGAAAATCCACATGTGAATCTTCATGTGAAATATAATCAGATCTGAAGTGTGATCATGTGATTTTCCACGTGAAATCAAGTGTTTTTTCCGTAAGGGATATGGTATTAGCTGAATCTAGCCCTCTCATAGGCTAGGTGGAATTTCTTATCCACCAATCAAATCCTTTCAGATCTACACAACAGCCTCTGTTTGTCCATGGTTTTCCAGTCGATGGCAGGTGATTAACAGGTGGGAGGGGTTCCCTGGACAATGATCAGGCCTGGATGCAGATGGCCCAATTGCCTTGCACATTCCCAAGGACCGAGCAGTCCAGGACAGCATAGATCATTGTATTCACAGACCTCGTAGGGACAAATGACTCCATCCAGGTGATGGAGGCGCCGGTAGCGATCTCACTACAAACACACACAAACACACACACACACACACACACACACACAGATTGGCATTTTTTTTATTATTTTTTTTACCTTTATTTAACCAGGTAAGCCAGTTGCGACCTGGCCAAGATAAAGCAAAGCAGTGTAATAAAAACAACACAGAGTTACATATGGGGTAAAAAACATAAAGTCAAAAATACAACAGAAAATATATATACAGTGTGTGCAAATGTAGCAAGTTATGGAGGTAAGGCAATAAATAGGCTATAGTGCAGAATAATTACAATAGTATTAACACTGGAATGCTAGATGTGCAAGAGATTATGTGCAAATAGAGATACTGGGGTGCAAAAGAGCAAAATAAATAACAATATAGGGATGAGGTAGTTGGGTGGGCTAATTTCAGATGGGCTGTGTACAGGTGCAGTGATCGGTAAGGTGCTCTGACAACTGACAACTACACTAAATACTAAATATACTAATGTAAGTGTGAGCATCATCATGATGTGAGATCTTGGAGTTGTAAATCCTGTTACCTGTACAACTTTTCCCGGTATGCCATAAAATTAGGCCCTTGCATGGCCATCCTCACGTCACGCAGGCTGAATGGGAGCGGGTTGGTGAACTCCACCTTGACAACTACCTCCTGGTTCACCTGCGCTGGTCCACTCATCTGTTCAAATAGAGATAGTCCATTCACAACAATCAAATGTCATATAATAAATGATAATAATCTAGGGATGATCAACTTTTTGGAATGTCTGCTTGATCAAAGGCGAGGAGAGATGCAGCTTTCTAGCAACACAAGTAAGGCTTTAATTGGGTACACTACTACATTGGCTCTTGGACCATCACAATATATTTCAGAACACTTTTACAGAACACTTCAAGGGATAGTTCACCCAAATCACAAAATTACATATTGTTTTCCTTACAATGTCAGCAGTATATGGACAACGTAAAAGAGCAATTTATGCTTTGGTTTTGTTTAAATGGCCACTGTCACCAATTTACTGCTGACAGGGTAAGGAAACCAAAAGGTAATTTTTTTTTTATTTGGGCGAACTATCCCTTTAAGAGAATAAGGAAATACATCCTTATAAAGAGGACTAATGGAACTTCCAGACCCACCGAAAAGACCAGCTCGGGGCCTTCCAGGTTCACTATCTGCATGGCCGTCATGTCCTGGTTGTTCTCCATGCTCTTGGCCGTCACCACGAAGCGCAGATTGGACAAGCAACCCAGCTGGGGCATGTACTTCTGGGCAAGCACACCCACCTGTACTCTCGACGCTGTGGGTCACAGGGAGAAAGAGTTTTGACAATAAACCCGAACCGGACAAATTCAATCAACAACAGGCGTACATGTTTGGCAGCACATAACTTTTATAATAATTACCTGATAATTAATATTTTGATTATTTGGGATTCACCGTTGTTTACCATTTGGTACCAGGTTGTTACCTGTAAAGTCTTTTGAAGTACGTACTACAGAGTATGCCATCGTTGCCTCACAATCTCTTACAATACAATACATACAGTGGCTTGCGAAAGTATTCACCCCCCTTGGCATTTTTCCTATTTGGTTGCCTGGTACTAAATATGATTAAAATTGATTTTGGGGGGGATTGTATCATTTGATTTACGCAACATGCCTACCACTTTGAAGATGCAATTTTTTTTTCTTGTGACTCTACAAAGTCAAAACTTTGTAGAGACACCTTTTGCAGCAATTAGAGCTGCAAGTCTCTTGGGGTATGTCTTTATAAGCTTGGCACATCTAGCCACTGGGATTTCTGCCCATTCTTCAAGGCAAAACTGCTCCAGCTCCTTCAAGTTGGATGTGTTCCGCTGGTGTACAGAAATCTTTAAGTCATACCACGGTTCCTCTATTTGATTGAAGTCTGGACTTTGACTAGGCCATTCCAAGACATTTAAGTATTTCCCCTTAAACCACTTGAGTGTTGCTTTAAAAGTATGCTTAGGGTCATTTTCCTGCTGGAAGGTGAACCTCCGTCCCAGTCTCAAATCTCTGGAAGACTGAAACAGGTTTCCCTCAAGAATTTCCCTGTATTTAGCGCCATCCATCATTCCTTCAATTCTGACCAGTTTCCCAGTCACTGCCGATGAAAAACATCCCCACAGCATGATGCTGCCACCACCATGCTTCACTGTGGGGATGGTGTTCTCAGGGTGATGAGAGGTGTTGGGTTTGCGCCAGACATAGCATTTTCCTTGATGGCCAAAAAGCTCAATTTTAGTCTCATCTGACCAGAGTACCTTCTTCCATATGTTTGGGGAGTCTCCCACATGCCTTTCGGCGAACACCAAACATGTTTGCTTATTTCTTTCTTTAAGTGATGGCTTTTTCTAGCCACAATTCCGTAAAACCCAGATCTGTGGAGTGTACGGCCTAAAGTGGTCTTATGGACAGATACTCCAATCTCCGCTGTGGTTATCATTGGTCTCTTTGTTGCCTCTCTGCCTGGTCCGTGAGTTTTGGTGAGTTTTGGTGGGCGGCCCTCTCTTGGCAGGTTTGTTGTGGTGCCGTATTCTTTCCATTTTTTTATAATGGATTTAATGGTGCTCCGTGGGATATTCAAAGTTTTGTATATTTGTTTATAACCCAACCCTGATCTGTACTTCTCCACAACTTTGTCCCTGACTTGTTTGGAAAGCTCCTTGGTCTTCATGGTGCCGCTTGCTTGGTGGTGCCCCTTGCTTAATGGTGTTGCAGACTCTGGGGCCTTTCAGAACAGATCATGTGACACTTAGATTGCACACAGGTGGACTTTATTTAACTAATTATGTGACTTCTGAAGGTAATTGGTTGCACCAGATCTTATTTAGGGGCTTCATAGCAAAGGGGGTGAATACATATGCACGCACCACTTTTCCGTTATTTATTTTTTAGACTTTTTTGAAACAAGTAATTTTTTTCATTTCACTTCACCAATTTCTACTATTTTGTGTATGTGCATTACATGATATACAAATAAAAATCCATTTAAATTACAGGTTGTGATGCAAAAAAATAGGAAAAACGCCAAGGGGGATGAATACTTTTGCAAGGCACTGTACACACATACTGTACCTGCTGAAACAGGACGGTACCATAAAGCTGTAAAAGGACTGTAAAGTAAAGCATTTTCTATAAGCAGTTGAGTATTTTATTTCAGAGGAGTGGTCTGAAAGCTTTGCAGGACTATCGTACAAAGTTGTGATACATGGAGACATTCTCAAGCCTATAAAGACATACAGTACAGTACGTATGTAAAGAGTCACCCCGGTTTCCACTCACTATCCATGGGGTTCAGAGTGACGTCAAAGCTCTCCTGCTTGAACTGAGCTCTTTGGATGTTGGTGTAGTACACCGTGGAGCCCACCAGGAAGCCATGGATGGTGCGTGTGTCTTCACTAAGGTTCCTGAAGACCACAGCCATCTGGAAGTCATGGCCAATCATCACCGGCTCCACTGGTGTCTCCAGCGTCATCTCCACGTTAGCCTCTGGGATCTCCTGCTCGTCGTCGTCTTGCATACGTAGCTTGTAGGTTCTCTCGGCTTTCTTCATGGTCTCTTTATCCTTATCGCTGCCTGTGCATGTGTGGGGAGTTGGAGGGGAATAGAGTTAACATGGGACTGGTGGCCTAGGGTGGTCTAGTGATCTAAACCGCTCTCTTCGGAACACATATATCGCTGCAGCAACGGTTTGAATCCGGCCCACTGCTAATTTAGCAACTATCTCTTCTATCTTTTCTCTCTCTCTATTACATAAAATAGACAGAAGATTACGAGAGTGGGACTGCCCCACTCCTTAAAAAAACAACCATGGGACTGATATTTAACTTCACCTATAGGAAAACATATATACAGTGGGGAGAACAAGTTTTTGATACACTGCCGATTTTGCAGGTCTTCCTACTTACAAAGCATGTAGAGGTCTGTAATTTTTATCATAGGTACACTTCAACTGTGGGAGACGGAATCTAAAACAAAAATCCAGAAAATCACATTGTATGATTTTTAAGTAATTAATTTACATTTTATTGCATGACATAAGTATTTGATCACCTACCAACCAGTAAGAATTCCGGCTCTCACAGACCTGTTAGTTTTTCTTTAAGAAGCCCTCCTGTTCTCCACTCATTACCTGTATTAACTGCACCTGTTTGAACTCGTTACCTGTATAAAAGACACCTGTCCACACACTCAATCAAACAGACTCCAACCTCTCCACAATGGCCAAGACAAGAGAGCTGTGTAAGGACATCAGGGATAAAATTGTAGACCTGCACAAGGCTGGGATGGGCTACAGCACAATAGGCAAGCAGCTTGGTGAGAAGGCAACAACTGTTGGCGCAATTATTAGAAAATGGAAGAAGTTCAAGATGACGGTCAATCACCCTCAGTCTGGGGCTCCACGCAAGATCTCACCTCGTGGGGCATCAATGATCATGAGGAAGGTGAGGGATCAGCCCAGAACTACACGGCAGGACCTGGTCAATGACTTGAAGTGAGCTGGGACCACAGTCTCAAAGAAAACCATTAGTAACACACTACGCCGTCATGGATTAAAATCCTGCAGCGCACGCAAGGTCCCCCTGCTCAAGCCAGCGCATGTCCAGGCCCGTCTGAAGTTTGCCAATGACCATCTGGATGATCCAGAGGAGGAATGGGAGAAGGTCATGTGGTCTGATGAGACAAAAATAGAGCTTTTTGGTCTAAACTCCACTCGCCGAGTTTGGAGGAAGAAGAAGGATGAGTACAACCCCAAGAACACCATCCCAACCGTGAAGCATGGAGGTGGAAATATCATTCTTTGGGGATGCTTTTGTGCAAAGGGGACAGGACGACTGCACCGTATTGAGGGGAGGATGGATGGGGCCATGTATTGCGAGATCTTGACCAACAACCTCGTTCCCTCAGTAAGAGCATTGAAGATGGGTCGTGGCTGGGTCTTCCAGCATGACAACGCCCGAAACACACAGCCAGGGCAACTAAGGAGTGGCTCCGTAAGAAGCATCTCAAGGTCCTGGGGCCTCATGTATCAATCTTGCGTACGCACGAAAACACGGCGTACGCCAGCTTTCACGTTCACGGTCAGATGTACTAACAGTGAAATTAACGTAAGAATGTGCGTTCTTCCACGTAAACTTCAGGCCTGGCGTACGTACATTTTTGTGATGTTTGTCCGTTGGCGACTCATAGAGGCAATAAAGTGAAGTGGCAAACATTACACTACGAACTGTTCTATCGCACCTGCCAGATATTGCTTATAATTTGTAATTGATAAATGATTTGCCATATTATTGTCACACGAGTCTTATTAGAATATTCTATTAATTATGCAATTAAGTAAGAACATATATAAAGGATGTGAAAATTGATACAACCCGTCTAGCAATGGCAGCTTTGGCTTTATTAGAAGACATTTTCAATGGACAAATCCGGAGAGAACGAGTTTTTAGGGACCACGGTGATTTTCTGGCCCACGACGATGACTGGCTCATCAGCCGTTTCAGATTTCCAAGGGCTATACTCTTGGAGCTCTGCGCTGAGTTGGGTCCGAATTTGGAAAGAGAGACAGTGAGGAGCCACGCATTACCCGTTCCTTTACAGGTGCTTACTACACTTGGTTTCCTAGCAACCGGTTCTTTCCAAAGAGAACTGGCAGACCGCTCAGGAATAAGCCAGTCGTGTTTGAGCCGTGCAATGCCACCTGTATGGGACGGCATCATCCGCTTGTCTACCAGGTATATAACGTTCCCATACGATGCAGGTGACCAGCCAAACATCAAAGCGCAATTTGCAGCGATTGCCGGTTTTCCTAATGTAATCGGAGCGATCGACTGCACACATATTGCTATAAAGGCGCCATCTGAAGACACATTTGCATATGTGAATCGGAAACATTTCCATTCAATAAATGTGCAGATTATATGTGATGCACAAATGTGCCTAACAAATATTGTGGCAAGGTGGCCTGGGTCAACCCATGATTCATATATCCTTACAAACAGCATGGTTGGGATGAGACTCCAAGCTGGCAGGGTGCGCGATGGGTGGCTACTTGGTAAGTTATGCATTTAAATGTATGGTTCTATCTAAAAGTAAAATGTTTGTGTCTGTAATTATTATTACTGCCCATCAGGAGACAGTGGTTATCCACTAAAGACGTGGCTGTTAACCCCCCTCACCAACCCACAAACTGACCGAGAGCGCAGATACAATGATGCCCATTCCCGCACTCGGTCAGTTGTGGAGCGGGCGATTGGGCAGCTGAAATGTCGGTGGCGCTGCCTTGACAGGACCGGGGGGATGCTGTTATACCACCCTGACAAGGTTTGCCGCATCATACTGGCCTGTGGAGTGCTGCACAATGTCGCGCACAGGCATGGCATACCCCTTGGTGAGGTGGGGGCACCGCCAGATGACCCTGACCCAGGACCAGTATATGTGCAGCACAATCAACAAGCCATTCAGGCCCGTCAACGTGTAATTGCGACAATATAAATGGTACTCAGACACAAAGTTCATTTTTTTGACCAATTCTTTTAATGAATGGCTTATTTCTGTGAGTGCGTCAGTGACATTTTTAAGGTGACTGTTCATTTCTTCAATGGCCCTAACAATTTGTTGTTGTGACTCCAGAACAGCATGCGTCAAGACACGGCCAGATGGACGGGCTTCAGCACTGGGGGAACATTAGAGACACGGGAGACGCTGGACTGAATGGGCTCTGGCTGCTCAGGTGGTGCGGACTCTGAGTGCGTGCCAGTGGACGTTCCTGCGGTTCCTAAGTCCAATTAAACACAGGCACATCTTAACAGTAATTTGAGTCTGTTCCTTATTAATGGGTACACGCATTTGCAATAAAAGCAGTGGATACGTGAAATCTCTGGTGTACCTTTTGCTATATTGCATGCATTTTAAAATTAAACGGTGGCTGGCTATGTATATCAAAGTTAAGGAAATAAATCTGAGTCACCTTGCTGGCAGTCCTGTAGTATATCCGAGTCTCCTACATCAGCGGATACGATTCCAGAGATTAACGTGTCTCCTACAATAGAGGCAACTCTCTGATCAAAGGGTGCAAGTTCATCGGTCCCTGTACCACCGCCTGTTCTGCCCACACTTTGTCGGTGCGCAGCAGTTCTCCGCTTAACTTCCACCTTTATGTCTGACCATTTCTTCTTCAGTTCATTTACGGTGCGACTCTCAGATCCCACCGCGTTGACGGCATCAGACAAACTCGCCCACTCTTTTTTCTTTCTTTTGTTATTAATTCCAGAGGACAGATTTCCAAATAAAATATTTTTTCTTGTTTCTACCTCTGATAGTAGCACCTCTAATTCGTTTTCAGTGAAATTTCGTTTCTTGCTTGCTTTAGCCATGTTCTTGCAGGTTTCTTTTGCCAAATTGGACTAATTACCATATTTAAATTGATTTAATTGAGGGAGGAGACAGGGTGTGGTGTGGTGCTCGTGCATGTGCGCTCAATTTCGCGTTGATTGGGATGTACAAAGAGAATGTATGTGGAATGCTGCGTACGCAGAGATTCATACATCAGATTTTTTTGGTGCGTACGCACATTTATGGCTTTGTCCGTACGCAATGTTTTAGTATGAATTCAACGCAAGTCTTTGTACATGAGGCCCCAGGAGTGGCCTAGCCAGTCTCCAGACCTGAACCCAATAGAACATCTTTGGAGGGAGCTGAAAGTCCATATTGCCCAGCGACAGCCCCGAAACCTGAAGGATCTGGAGAAGGTCTGTATGGAGGAGTGGGCCAAAATCCCTGCTGCAGTGTGTGCAAACCTGGTCAAGACCTACAGGAAACGTATGATCTCTGTAATTGCAAACAAAGGTTTCTCTACCAAATATTAAGTTCTGCTTTTCTGATAAATAATCAAATGCAAATTAATTACTTAAAAATCATACAATGGGATTTTCTGGATTTTTGTTTTAGATTCTGTCTCTCACAGTTGAAGTGTACCTATGATAAAAATTACAGACCTCTACATGCTTTGTAAGTATGAATACTTGTTCTCCCCACTGTATACAGTGTTACTGCATCGATACAGCAGTAATTGAAAAGTAATTTCAAAAACAGTAATAGCATAGTCATTTCTATACTTAATTCTTGTTGCATTAGTTTAATGAGAAAATGTACAAACTGCCAATAACAAACACATTTTTATGAAAATGTAACTTTAAATGTGCAGTTGCACCTTTGCCAGCCCCCTCCCTTGTCCAGGTGCCACATACCTTCTGGGTATTTGTATGTCTGTGTAATGTCCATTGGCTCATAATTGTTTCCACCAACGGACTTCGTCACTACTTTCTTGCCGATATAGGTTGTGTCCACTTGTTGTAACTCGGTTCTCCCAGTTCGTGTGTCTAGCTTGTGGTGGTGAACGTTGCTATTCACCTGAGGTTAAAATAAAATTAATAAATGCGAATATTGTGATTGATTCTAAATAAATAAAATGTATTGCGAGTGTGCGTAATAAAAAAGTTATAAAGCATAAGTGTGCATACACCATGAAGGCATTATGGTGTAACAGTGTTACTGGTTAAGCTCAACGAAATCATATTGTTTTACCTCAGCAAACACAAACGGGGCATCAAATTGATAGCCGAGCATTCCTTTCTTGATGGCTTTGACAGAGCAAGGTCCACAGCGGTAATATCCTGCAAAAACAATGTCAACAACCCATGCATGACACTGTCTGTTTGACGTTTAAAGGGATAGTTCATTTTTTTTTTTATATAATAGCTTATTTTCGAATTCCCTAGGGTGCTGTTGTTTCATCCAACTCGTTTTTTTATTCGTTAGCTGGTTATTTAGCATTATCTACAATGTATTGAGTGGCATTTTTGTAGAATATAGCAATGCTATTGGAAACGGATTTTATTAGTTATAAGGCCATTGCTACATTCTCCAAAAAGCCAGGAGATTCTGGACGTTATTAAATAACCTAACAAACATTTTCAAGATGCAATCAATGCTTTTCAGAGCCATTTTCTTCATTTTATTAATTTTAAGAAACGGCTATACAGTTACGGTAAATATATTGGCACCCTTGCACTTTTATAAATAATATCCAATTTCCTCTAAAATAAGTTGAAATTGAAAAAAACTTTTGCTGAAATGGCATGGAAAAAAAGTATTAGCAAACAAGAGCTAATATTGCACAGCTTTTGGCCAAGATAACTGCCTATCAAAAGCGTATTGTAGCTATCAATGAGCTTGCTGCACCTTTTACTGGAAGTATGACCCACTTTTCAGCTGCAAGCTATTCAAATTCTGCAATGTTTAACGGGTGCCTTTGACCAACTGCTGTTTTCAGATCTCGCCATAGGTTTGATGGGTTCAGACTCAACTCCACTCCAGAACAGTCCAGCGTTTCTTCTTGAACCATTTCTGGGTGCTTTGTGATGTGTTTGGGGTTGTTGTCCTGCTGAAAGACCCACAACCTTCGACGGAGACTCAGTTTTTGGACACTGGGTTGAAGAGGGCAGTCCATAAGGAAATCAAGGATCTGGTAAGATTCTGTATGGAGGAATGGTCTAAGATCCCTCCCAATCTGTACTCCAATCTCATAAAACATTTCAGAAAAAGGCTCAGTGTTGTTATCCTAACAAGGGTAGGATGCTGGACTACTGAAAACAGTGGTTTAATCATTTTGACCCCTATGTTTTTTATTTATTTGTATTACTAAATAAAATAAAATCTCTTTCTCTGAGCAACTGTATTTGTATAAAATAATATAATTTCCCAATTTTTGGAGTATACAATATACCTCTGTATTTTTATTATTTATTTTATACAGACTTTTTTGCTCATCTTTATCAAGGGTGCCAATAATTATGGACCCCACTGTATCTTAAATGGATGCGTTTTCATAAATGTGACAATGCAATTTTGAAGCCCATTCTACAAAATGTGCATAAAGAAGTGAAAATGATGTCTCCCTCTCCCATCGTATAGCTATAATGTGTGTGGGCCCTACTTAATTATCTTATTTTCTCTCTTACCATCACTGGTTTCCTGAGGGGTGGCATCCACCACCTGCCAGCCACCTAAGTCATGGATTGCGGGGAGGTCAGGTCTGGACATGTAAGCCTCGTTCCAGCAGTGGTAGTTCCTGTGGAGAAAATGCCCACCTCTCACAAACACTATCTGGCATCCTGCACCCATCAGGAACAATATCTGGCATACTGCACCGCTCAGGTACACTATTTGGTGTCCTGCACCACTCAGGAACAATATCTGGCATCCTGAACCACTCAAGTACACAATCTTTCACCCTGCACCACTCAGGAACACTATCTGGCCTCCTGCACTACTCATTCACATTATCTGGCATCCTGTACCACTCAAGTGTACTATCTGGCATCCTGCACCACTCAGGTACACTATCTGGCATCCTGCACAACCATTTTCTTCCATTTGGAACACGACCCACCATGCTACATGACTAACACGACCCACCATGCTACTTGACTAAACTGTTTTTACAGTAGGTACAGTGAAAGATATACTGTAAATATGGAAGATATAGAAACCTACATTCTGGGATTCAATACAAATGAATAAGCAGAAATATAAATACCAGATAGAGTCCCTGGTAAGGCGTTCGTTCAGTTCAAGTCGATTTCCCACAGAGTTGAAGATGAGATCCGTGATTATGTTCCCTGTGTTGTCGTGGGCGGAGTTGAAGTTGGTGATCACCCTGGCAGGGATGCCCAGACACCTCAGCACTGGGGCAGGGGAGGGGAAACCATTAAAGAGTCTAGGCAATACTTAAAAATAAGCATACACTACTGGTAGTGTATATCAATTAACATGCAGTCGTTAACTGGAATACATTTGTAAGTAATACATTCAATGTATTCAATCAATTGATGATAGTAGATTTCCGGATATCACTTTCAGAAGTGTGTTTGATTTGCACAGCAGCGGGCCTTGTGTGAGGAAACTGCTTCCTATTTTTTTCTGTCAGTGGGAAATGGGCTTTGGGGTTTGTTCACCTTAATTGCACATTTTCCACATCTTATGCATACCTAGAAAGTGGCCTATGTGCCAGACTAGTCAGAAAGCAGTATTGAGCTACGGCTTAGCATTAGCATCTATGGGTGCAAAACAGTGGAGATGGTAGGACTCCTGTTAGCATGTTCTAATCTAGATAGCACACATGCTAATCATCTCAAAATAACTAATATCCCTCTAAGGGACTGACTCCAAGAAAACAAATGGCCTCTATAGGATGCAAACATAGCACTATTGTAATCAGTTAGTTTGTATTAAGGAATTTACATCTTCTTTAATATTTATCTGTGTCCATTCACACAGTCAGCTAGATGAGATTTGAGATTGGGAGTGCTCAGCTGTGGTGTGATAGTCACGTATGGTGCGAGATCTGACACACATTCTAAGTTGAAGCTAGCATAGCCCGAGGCAAGGTTTTTGCTCTCTGTGCATTATGTAAGCAGTTGCATCTCAACTATTATTTTCCTTTTGAGGAATCACGTGCCTATACAAAGGGGACTTATACGCCTTTGTCTACCTCCGTTCAAGGAATGATGCAACCAGGGATGCAGTGGAGGGTAAACGCACGTAAATGCCATTTACGCACCTTTTTATTAGTGAAATAGCGTTTACTCACCTTTATAGTTTGTTAATAATCGTTTACCCACTTATTATTGCGTTGCCAGCATTGATCAATGCCCAGAACGCTAATATTCTTTGAGTTCTAATTGCACCTGCCTCTCTGCGAACGAGTGGAATCATGTTTCAGGTATCCTCGTTATGTTCACCTGCTCCCCCCTGCCGTGTCAACTAACATCCTTTAAACAAAAAAACCTGACTCTCGGAGAGTGAGTGTACAACTGGTCTGGTAAATAGTCGCTGGTATTTCAGTCAGGTGGCTAGCTAGCTAGCTATACTGAACAAAAATGTAAACGCAACAGGAAACAATTTCAACGATTTTACAGTTACAGTTCATATAAGGAAATCAGTCAATTGAAATAAATAAATTAGGCCCAAATCTATGGATTTCACATGACAGGGGCGCAGCCATGGGTGGGCCTGGTAGGGCATAGGCCCACCCACTCCACTCGGGCTGGGCCTCAACCACTGGTGAGCCAGGCCCAGCCAATCAGAATGACTTTTTCCCCACAAAAGGGCTTTATTGCATACAGAAATACTCCTCAGTTTCCTCAGCTGTCTGGGTGGCTGATCTCAGACGATCCCACAGGGAAAGAAGGCAGATGTGGAGGTCCTGGACTGGCAGGGTTACACGTGGTCTGCAATTGTGAGGCCGGTTGGACGTTTTGCCAAATTCTCTAAAACGATGATGGCTTATGGTAGAGAAATTAACATTAAATTCTCTAGCAACAGCTCTGGTGGACATTTCTGCAGTCAGCATGCCAATTGCACACTCTCCTCAAAACTTGTAGACTTCTGTAACATTGTATTGTGTGACAAAACTGCACATTTTAGAGTGGTCTTTTATTGCCCCCAGCACAAGGTGCACCTGTGTAATGATCATGCTGTTTAATCAGCTTCTAGATATGCCACACCTGTCAGGTGGATGGATTATCTTTGCAAAGGAGAAATGCTCACTAAGAGGGATGCAAACAAATGTGTGCATCAAATTTGCGAGAAATAAGCTTTTTGTGCATATGGAACATTTCTGGGATCTTTTACTAGACTTTACATGTTGTGTTTATATTTTTGCTCAGTATAGTTCGCTCAAGGCTCTGGCTACTGTTAGCCAGCTAGCTAGCTATAACTAGCTGGCTAGAAAGATGGAGTTAGAAGCTAACGTTCAATGGAGCCTGACCTCAGCAGGAGCAGTTGACTGAAATTAAGCTAGCTATAATCTTAGCAAAAGATAGGATACTATAAATTCTGATAGCAAAATAACTTTGCTTTACAGAGAGTAGTGAGACAGAGAGTGGTGAGGCAGGCTGCAATACAGGAAGAAAAGGAGACACAGAGAGAGACGACGCAAGAAGAGAGAGGTTAGTAGTACAGTTGTTCCAAACCTGGGGTCAACTGCAATTTAAATGAGTCCCCTGAAAGAATCTGTAATCTTATCAAACACATGAATAACTTGTTTCTCTTCAAATGGGTATAGATTATGGAATACAACATTTTGGAGTCAACTAAGGGCCTTTTACACTGTTAGAATGCACTTTAATATTATTATGTGTTGGGAGTGGGACAGCCTGTGGGACCTAACATTTTGTGAAATATAAAGACAATTTAAATATAAATACAATGTAATATTATTCTGTATATAAAAATCTATTTTTAAAACTGAGAGTAGTGAGACAGACAGTGGTGAGGCAGACAGTGGTGAGTCTGAAGCAGGCTGCAATGGAGGAGGAGGCAGAGGAGACAGCGAGAGAGAGAGGAAGCAAGGAGAGAGAGAGTTAATACTTAGGTAGTACACTTAATATATAGAATATAGCAAGTGTACAAAGAGGCACTCTGGGCACTGTTGTATTAATAGTTTGACAGCTGACTAGACATTATCTTGGACAGTTCTGCACTACAGAAAGACCAGACAGACAAAGAAACAGACAGACAGAGAAAGACATTGTTGCCTAGCCTACTGGCTTCATCTACTTTCAATTATTTATATGCTTAAAAAAATTAAGCATGCACAATTAATTGAGCAAACAAATGTGATATTGTTATAAGATTATGAAATTAAAATGCAAATATTGATCGTTGATGGTTTCATGTGTGAAAATTACTTATAATTATAAATGGTTTATTCCCTTTTCTATAGACCTGTATTAAAAATGCTATCAAACAATACAATTCTAAAAATGTCACATTTTGGTTTATATCGGTGGTTGTTGGTCTTATCTCGATTGCCCACTGGAGTTTATACTAGGATGTTAAACGGTTCTTTGATGATTCTTTGGAAGGCTAGAAGGATTATACATAGAACCATATACGGTGCCTTCAGAAAGTGTTCACACCCTTGACTTTTTCCACATTTTGTTGTGTTATAGCCAAAATTTAAAATGGATTATATTGAGAATGTTTTTGTCACTTGCCTAAACACAATACCCCATAATGTAAAAGTTGTATGAACTGTTTACAAATTAGTAAAAAACTGAAAAGCTGAAATGTCTTGAGTCAATAAGTCTTCAACCCTTTTGTTATGGTAAAATCACTGGTGAAGCCAAGCCTATAACAAGGCATATTACAACCTTTGTGTTGTGATAATTGTGTTGTTTGCGCTATAACCTGTTAATTCAAATGCCTTGGCCGAGACATTAAGAAGACACAGTGGCAGAAAAAATTCAACCACACCTTTGTTTTATCACAAAACCAGATAGCACCCTCTGTCCAGTGAAGTCCACAAAGCATATTGCATGTACAGGAACAGAGAGTTAAATTACTTACGCGAGCAAGTTAATGTTTCCGACATTTTCGGACCACTAAACAACTATTGATTTAGAACCACAGAGAGTTACCGCAAGTTGCAAAGAAAACAGGAGCTGCCTCCACTATTCCAGCACCAT
The DNA here is from genome assembly GCF_020615455.1 of Coregonus clupeaformis. NCBI lineage: Eukaryota > Metazoa > Chordata > Actinopteri > Salmoniformes > Salmonidae > Coregonus > Coregonus clupeaformis. Next base: position 29,032,983 of record NC_059225.1, read on the forward strand.
TTCAACTTCAACATTTCAACATCATCAAATCACCTCTGCTTAGTCTAATACAGTGACAACTAAAAGATACCAAAAACAATTTAGTCCAATCAACGTAAGCTAACTATGATGTGGCTGTCCATGGTTCTGATTTCTGTGTGTGTGCGTGCACGTTCTTGCAAGTAGAAAAACATGTTGACTCACCCTACTTGTAGAGAAAGGCCAATGCCATCCTCCTCTCTTTCATGTTGACAAAACGGTCTATCACTCTATCATACAGTACAGGCTTACATTTTTTGTGGTCCTAGGCAACCTGGCTGAAATGCTTGCTCGCTAGCCTAACTTCCATTCATGGGCAACGTTAGCTAGTTAACATTATCCTTCTACATCTAGCTACATATTGAACTTCCATTCTCTCAGGCCAGGGGCACAACAATGTATGACTTAATGGTTAGATCAGAATCGTCATTATAATCATAGGCCAGTACGGAGAAATAAGTAAAACCACAAATCCAAATCCCTATTTCCATCCATGGCAAATTTAGGAAAGGGCCAATTTTAGCTAGCTGGCTAGCTAGCCACCGGAGGACAACACCACAACGAGATGCAAAAATTCAAGTTTTTCTGTCAATGAGGTATGCTCTCAATGGGATTTGATAGGAGTGATGCCAAATTCAAGCTGGTTTCCCTTGACACTTTTTTTTGGGTGCGCCAGGACCATTCACAGTTGAGCTCGCTCAGTTTAGCTCAACGCTGATTGGCAAATGTTTTATACTTTTTTTGTCAAGGGAGCCAGATGCTCACTGGCTTCCCTTTCCTTCGATGCTATGGGCAGCAACAATGTCATACTTGTTTGAACCAGAAAGCATCAGATAGATGGCCTACACGTATGTCACGCCCTGGCTCTGGGGACTCTTGTATGTTGAGCCAGGGTGTTAGTTTCTTTGTGTAGTGTCTATGTTTCGTTTTCTATGTTCTGTTCTAGGTTATGTGTTTCTATGTTGGCCGGGGTGGTTCTCAATCAGAGGCAACGAGAATCAGCTGTTGCTTGTTGTCTCTGATTGGGAACCATACTTAGGCAGCCTGTTGTGCACTTGTGTTTTGTGGGATCTTGTTCCGTGTTGGTTTGTGTTGTTAACCGAGGACTTCACGTTTCATTTGGTTGTTTTGTATTTTGTATCGTGTTGCCAGTACACTATTAAAAAGATGTACGCATATCACGTTGCGCCTTGGTCCAATCATTATGACGATCGTGACAGAAGAGCCCACCTTAACAGGACCAAGCAGCGTGTCCAGGAGCAAACGCCGGAGGTAACGTTAGTGGATGTCCTCCTCGGTTGGGGGCAGATCACGGAGGAGGAGGCCGTCCGTTACCGGAGGGCGATGAAGGGGGAGACCCAGGCAGGAGAGGAGAAGCGGCGCCAACCGGGCCGTCGTCGGACAGGCGAGAGGCAACCCCAATACATTTTTTGGGGGGGGCACACGGCATGGACGACGGGGCTGCTGGAGGCAGCTACTGGGCGAGTTTGTGGATTAGGAGAGGAGACCACCGGGTTTGGGGGGCTGGAAGGGAGGTTGGCGGAGCCTAAAGGTAGAGCAGAGCCAACTCCCCGTACTCAGGCTAGGCAGCGTGAGACTGGGCAGGTTCCGAGGTATGCGGAGCTGCGTACTGTGCCGCGAGTGGTCCGGCACAGTCCGGTACGTCCTGTGCGAGCACCACGCACGTGTCGTGCTAAGGTGGGCATGCAGCCAGGACGCTCGTCCTGGCTGCTAAGGTGGGCATGCAGCCAGGACACTCGTCCTCAACGCTCGTGGCCTCCAGTACCCCTCCTCGGTCCCGGATATCCTGCGCCAGTGTCACGTGCTGTAGTGCCAGTACGAGTACACAGCCCTGTACGTCCTGTGCTGAAGCCTCACACAGAGTGTGTAAAAGTAGGCATTCAGCCAGGACGGGTTGTGTCAGCTCTTCGCTCCAGACCTCCAGTCCGTCTCCACAGCCCAGTCCGGCCTGTTCCTGTTCCCCGCACCAAGCCTATGGTGCGTGTCGCCAGCCCGGCCCGGCCTAATCCTGCTCCCCGCACCAAGCCTATGGTACGCGTCGCCAGCCCGGCCCGGCCTGTTCCTGCTCCCCGCACCAAGCCTATGGTGCTGGTCGCCAGCCCGGCCCGGCCTGTTCCTGCTCCCCGCACCAAGCCTTTGGTGCGCGTCGCCAGCCCGGCCCGGCCTGTTCCTGCCCCCTCGCACCAAGCCAATGGTGCGCGTCGCCAGCCCGGTCCGACCTGTTCCTGCCCCTCGCACCAAGCCTATGGTGCGCGTCGCCAGCCCGGCCCAGCCTGTTCCTGCCCCTCGCACCAAGCCAATGGTGCGCGTCGCCAGCCCGGCCCGGCCTGTTCCTGCTCCCTGTACCAAGCCTATGGTGCGCGTCGCCAGCCCGGCCCGGCCTGTTCCTGCTCCCTGTACCAAGCCTATGGTGCGCGTCGCCAGCCCGGCCCGGCCTGTTCCTTCCCCTCGCACCAAGCCAATGGTGCGCGTCGCCAGCCCGGCCCGGCCTCTACCTGCTCCCCGCACCAAGCCAATGGTGCGCGTCGCCAGCCCGGCCCGGCCTCTACCTGCTCCCCGCACCAAGCCAATGGTGCGCGTCGCCAGCCCGGCCCGGCCTGTTCCTGCTCCCCGCACCAAGCCTGTGGTGCGCGTCGTCAGCCCGGTCCGGCCCGTTCCTGCTCCCCGCACCAAGCCAGTTGTGCGCGACGTCAGCCCGGTCCGGCCCGTTCCTGCTCCCCGTACCAAGCCAGTGGTGCGCAACGTCAGCCCGGTCCGGCCCGTTCCTGCTCCCCGCACCAAGCCTGTGGTGCGCGTCGCCAGCCCGGTCTGGCCTGTTCCTGCCCCTCGCACCAAGCCAATGGTGCGCGTCGCCAGCCCGGCCCGGCCTGTTCCTGCTCCCCGCACCAAGCCAATGGTGCGGGTCGCCAGCCCGGCCCGGCCTGTTCCTGCTCCCCGCACCAAGCCTTTGGTGCGCGTCGCCAGCCCGGCCCGGCCTGTTCCTGCCCCTCGCACCAAGCCAATGGTGCGCGTCGCCAGCCCGGTCCGACCTGTTCCTGCCCCTCGCACCAAGCCTATGGTGCGCGTCGCCAGCCCGGCCCAGCCTGTTCCTGCCCCTCGCACCAAGCCAATGGTGCGCGTCGCCAGCCCGGCCCGGCCTCTACCTGCTCCCCGCACCAAGCCAATGGTGCGCGTCGCCAGCCCGGCCCGGCCTGTTCCTGCTCCCCGCACCAAGCCTGTGGTGCGCATCGCCAGCCCGGTCCGGCCCGTACCTGCTCCCCGCACCAAGCCTGTGGTGCGCGTCGTCAGTCCGGCACAGCCCGTGCCTGCTTCACTGGTGCCTGGTCAGGTACCGGTCAGCTGCTCCACACCGGAGCCTAAGCAATCCGCTCCACCGATGTCCAGTCCAGCTCCAGCCAGCGGAGCCAGACCAGACCAGGGGCGCTACTGGGGGGTTGTTAGAGGGTGGTGGTCACGCCCGGAGCCTGATCTGCCTCCGAGGTGGAATGCCCACCCGGCCCCTCCCCTGTTGGGTTTATGTTGGCGCGGTCGCAGTCCGCGCCTTAGGGGGGGGTACTGTCACGCCCTGGCTCTGGGGACTCTTGTATGTTGAGCCAGGGTGTTAGTTTCTTTGTGTAGTGTCTATGTTTCGTTTTCTATGTTCTATTCTAGGTTATGTGTTTCTATGTTGGCCGGGGTGGTTCTCAATCAGAGGCAACGAGAATCAGCTGTTGCTTGTTGTCTCTGATTGGGAACTATACTTAGGCAGCCTGTTGTGCACTTGTGTTTTGTGGGATCTTGTTCCGTGTTGGTTTGTGTTGTTAACCGAGGACTTCACGTTGCGTTTGGTTGTTTTGTATTTTGTATCGTGTTGCCAGTACACTATTAAAAAGATGTACGCATATCACGCTGCGCCTTGGTCCAATCATTATGACGATCGTGACAACGTAGAGAGACAGAGGGGCGCTATTTCGCTCGCCCGGATGCCTTTCTCCTGTGAGATACATTCAGCCTCTTGCGAATTAAAAGGAAAATTATGAAACACAGAGACGAAAGATACCTTATTTTTTATTTTTTATAAATTTTTAGCAGAAGCCTGGCTTCCCTTGGCATCCATGAATACACGCCACTGCTCCTAAATAAGTTCATCAGTAAAGATGTACTTGACAAGTCACATAATAAGTTGCATGGACTCACTCTGTGTGCAATAATAGTGTTTAACATGATTTTTGAATGAATACCTCTCTGTACCCCATACATTCAATTATCTGTAAGGTCCCTCAGTCAAGCAGTGGATTTCAAACACAGATTCAACCACAAAGATCAGGGAGGTTTTCCAATGCCTCGCAAAGAAGGGACCTATTGGTAGATAGGTAAAAAATGAATGAATATCCCTTTGAGTATGGTGGAGTTATTAATTACACTTTGGATGGGGTGTCAATGCACCCAGTCACTGCAAAGATACAGGCGTCCTTCCTAACTCAGTTGCCGGAGAGGAAGGAAACCGCACAGGGATTTCACCATGAGGCCAATGGCTGTGATAGGAGAAAACTGAGGATGGCTCAATAACATTGTAGTTACTCCTCAATACTAACCTAATGTGAAAAGAAGGAAGCCTGTACGATTACCTTTTTGTCCTGAATAAAAATGTTATGTTAAGTGAAAATCCAATACAACACATTACTGGGTACCTCTCTCCATATTTAAAGGCATAGTTGTGGCTGCATCATGTTATGGGTTTGCTTGTAATCGTTAAGGACTGGGGAGTTTTTCAGGATAAAAAATAAACAGAATGGAGCTAAGCACAGGCAAAATCCTAGAGGAAAACCTGATACAGTCTGCTTTCTACCAGACACTGGGAGATGAATTCACCTTTCAGCAGGACAATAACCTAAAACACAAGGCCAAATCTACACTGGAGTTGCTTACCAAGAATACAATGAATGTTCCTGAGTGGCCGAGTTAAAGTTTTGACTTAAATCTGCTTGAAAATCTATAGCAAGACTTGAAAATGGTTGTCTAGCAATGATCAACAACGAATTTGACAGAGCCTGAATAATTTTTTTAAGAATAATGGGCAAATATACAGAAAGACTCACAGCTATAATCGCTGCCAAATGTGATTCTGACATGTATTAACTCAGGGGTGTGAATACCTCTGTAAATGCGATATTTGCAAACATTTCTAAAAACATGTTTTCACTTTGTCATTATGGGGTATTGTGTGTAGATGGGTGAAAAATATATAATATTTAATCCATTTTGAATTCAGGCTGTAACACAACAAAATGTGGAATAAGTCAAGGATCATGAATACCTTTCTGAAGGCACTGTATAATATTTCCCAGCATGATCTATTGCAGGGAGAAATGTTGGACAGGTAACTAGTAATTGTAACTGATTACATTTAGAAAGTAAGTAAATAAGTATTTTACATTTACATTTTAGTCATTTAAGTGCATTGTAAGTGATAAATGCGCTGCAGATTGATTTATCTCCACTGAACATAAAGGCAACCTTTCTTTGTTGAAAACCGCGGTTTATAACCGGATAGGCCTGTGTTCTATTGACCATCAATCCCTCAGTGCAAAACACAGGTGATTTGGGAGACACATTACTTTTATTGTGGGGTTGGCATATTAAGGTTAACTGAAATTGAAAATTTAAAGGGTATTTGATGGGGCACTCACAGGTGTTCAATGTCCCGGCGTAGACCCAGCACTGGGCATAGCTGACAGGCCCTTGGTTGGCGTACTGGAGCAGGATCTGGTCGCTGCCAATCCAGAAGGTTGGTGCAGTGCCAAGGGAGTAGTCATCACTCCAGTTGCCCACCAAGACCCCTTGGTCATCTTGGGAATTCATCTGGTTCCACAAGGAATGGAAAGATATTGACCAAAAAACCCCAAAGAGATCAGTACTCCAGGCATAAGGATATGTTAGTTTGGAATTAAATGTTCAGAGTAAGTTGATAAAAGCACGCAAACGGATATTGAGTGCTTAAATAAGCCCAGATACCACATCCCAAACAGGTAATATTTTCCTAACTTCATATCACTATCAACTTTTACCAGTTGAATGTAGACACAACTATACCTTTTTATTTTTCTGAAATATTATATAAATATATGCAAATGAGGCAATATCTCATTAAATACGCATATGTACCGTATCTACTGCAAATCACATTCTGTGAATGCAGACTGAAGTACAGGTTAAATGCTTGGTATGTCTTGTGGTTGTGAAAAGCACTTGGCTCTTCTTAGTGCTTATAATATACTAGGGCTCGTTTTGGAATTTGTGTAGTGTGCTTATGTTATCTGCAAATATCACTCACCATTGCAGCTCCTATCCTGCAGACTTTGACAACATCGCCTCTGTTTACTAGAGGCATGTGTGAGTTATCCAAGATTTGGAAACAAGCATCGAGAATCCCTTCCCCAAACTACAAGAGAGAAATAGAGTCTCCAGCCTCAAAAAAAGGAACAATAAAGACACAACTGTAAATGTGTGTGTAAAGTATACAGTATATTACAGTATCGGATCAGTGTGTGTGTGTGTGTGTGTGTGTGGGGCATGTGTATGTAGTCTTTTACTGTACCTGACCATAAAACCATTGCCTTCCACCACCTGATTCCACCTGGTATATGCAGCCATTTTCGTTCATCACATACTCCTGCCTGTCTTGCTCGTTGGGAATGTACACTTCATCTTCTACAGAAAACAGAAATCAATTGCAGCCTCATTACCAGAATCTGGTCATCTGTTGCTTTAGATGTGACTTTATTCTTCAATCGTCCAAAGAATTTACCTGAAGCATTGTAAATATGAGCATTGAATGTTCATCATTGATTATTTAATGCCAAACATGTGTCTATAAATTCGTCTGTGTCACGTGATCTAATTGAGATGGTGGTCACATGTCCTGGAATAAAGTCTAGTCCTGTTGAACACCGTATACTGTCTTGTTTCCAAGTCTAAGCTACAGTAGCTGATGTTCCACTATCCGAACCCTCCAAACAGTGCGTTAGATTGGGAGCAGCTGTGTTTTTTTGCGTTTTTAACATCTGTGGAACCTATGTCTTCTGAAGTTATTGCTGGACTTAAGTGACGTGACCGCACTAGCAAAGATTTTTATAACTAACCCAATATAGACCAGAGCCTGTCGTTTCCAATGGGAGCAAATTAATCATAGTGGGCAGAACAAGCAAGGAGGTGGGTAGAGCCAAGCATGAGCTAGTGAGATCCTACCGGCGCAGTCTAGCATTTATTTGCATATTTCCGTTAGAAAACGCCGACTCTGTGAAGTGCGCGTGTGCAATAACTCAATCCGCCCTTGCACTCCTTCCAAACAACTCAATTCTTAGAAACTTTTGCGAAGTGTCAATCTACAAAACACAGTCCACTCGGTTTCTTACAGATTCTAGTTTTGGAATCAGAAAACAGTATGGAGATCAAATGTTTCATCAATGAGAAAATTAGCAGAATGTCGGCCAAAATCCATCTCTCTCCATCTTCTCCCACTGCCGGCCACAGGGCTTCCGCTCATCACCATATTTGGTAGTGAGTGGAAACGCCAACCGGATGCTTCACATTTATACATCTGGTGAACTATCTGGCTCATTGTTCTATCTGTGGCTCTAGGCTGCATTCAAGCTAGCCAGGCCCACTACTAGCACTGTGGAGCTAGCATACGAAGATGAGCGTGGGCAGCTTTCTCTGCACTATCATCTCCCTCACTGCTAGCTGTCGGACGGGCACACAGTGAGTACTAGACTGTCCACATCTCTGAAACATCATTACCAACTAAGTACATTTTACCCAGACTTTTACACATATTGGACCTTTCATTTGCTTTGTGGACGTAATGGGAATGGGGATTCTCCCGACATTCTGGACGGGCTCGAGCCTTGGAATCTACAACTTGGATGCGACAACAATTCTAACTACGTGGCTGCATGGAGGCGCGCTCAAGTGGGAGAACTCTGCGATTACAGATGGCGCCGGAGAAGATGGCTGCCGTTTTACAGCCCTCTAACCAATTGTACTATTATGTGTGTTTTTCGCGTTATTTGTAATTTATTCTGTACATAATATTTCTGCCACCGTCTCTTATAACCAAAAAGAGCTTCTGGATATCAGGACAGCGATTACTCACCTCGTATTGGACAAAGATTATTTCTTCAACGAGTCAGACGCTAAAGATATCCTACAGACACCCAACAAGGCCCATATCCCCGTCATTCGCATGAGAAAGAGACTGAGATATCGTGGATGTAGGTCGGGGTGCCTTGTAAGGATCCGACGGTGAGCGAGTAAAATGCCTCTTCCATCAATCCTATTAGCCAATGTTCAATCATTTGAAAACAAATTGGATGACCTAAGATTAAGGTTATCCTACCAACGGGACATTAAAAACTGTAATATCTTATGTTTCACCGAGTCGTGGCTGAACGACGACAGGGATAACATACAGCTGGCGGGATATACGCTACATCGGCAGGATGGAACAGCTGACTCCGGTAAGACAAGGGGTGGCGGTCTGTGTATATTTGTAAACAACAGCTGGTGCATAAAATCTAATACTAAGGAAGTCTCAAGGTTTTGCTCGCCGGAGGCAGAGAATCTCATGATAAGCTGTAGACCACACTATTTACCAAGAGAGTTTTCATCTGTAGTTTTCGTAGCTGTCCATTTACCATCACAAACCGATGCTGGCACTAAGATTGCACTCAATGAGCTGTATAAGGCCATAAGTGAACAGGAAAACGCTCATCCAGAGGCAGCGCTCCTAGTGGCCGGGGACTTTAATGCAGAGAAACTTAAATCTGTTCTACCTCATTTCTACCAGCATGTTAAATGTGCAACCAGAGGGAAAAAAAACTCTAGACCACCTTTACTCCACACACAGAGACGCATACAAAGCTCTCCCTCGCCCTCCATTTGGCAAATCTGACCATAACTCTATCCTCCTGATTCCTGCTTATAAGCAAAAACTAAAGCAGGAAGCACCAGTGACTCGGTTAATAAAAAAGTGGTATGATGACGCAGATGCTAAGCTACAGGACTGTTTTGCTAGCACAGACTGGAATATGTTCCAGGATTCTTCAGATAGCATTGAGGAGTACACCACATCGGTCACTGGCTTCATCAATAAGTGCATCGATGACGTCGTCCCCACAGTGACCGTACATACATACCCCAACCAGAAGCCATGGATTCCAGGCAACATCCGCGCTTTCAAGGAGCGGGACTCTAACCCGGACGCTTATAAGAAATCCCGCTATGCCCTCCGACGAACCATCAAACAGGCAAAGAGTCAATACAGGACTAAGATTGAATCGTACTACACCGGCTCTGACACTCGTCGGATGTGGCAGGGCTTGAAAACTATTGCAGACTACAAAGGGAAGCACAGCCGCGAGCTGCCCAGTGACACAAGCCTACCAGACGAGCTAAATCACTTCTATGCTCGCTTCGAGGCAAGCAAAACTGAAGCATGCATGAGAGCATCAGCTGTTCCAGATGACTATGTGATCACGCTCTCCGTAGCCGACGTGAGTAAGACTTTTAAGCAGGTCAACATTCACAAGACCGCAGGGCCATACGGATTACCAGGATGTGTACTCCGAGCATGCGCTGACCAACTGGCAAGTGTCTTCACTGACATTTTCAACATGTCCCTGACTGAGTCTGTAATACCAACATGTTTCAAGCAGACCACCATAGTCCCTGTGCTCAAGGACACTAAGATAACCTGCCTTAATGACGACCGACCCGTAGCACTCACGTCTGTAGCCATGAAATGCTTCGAAAGGTTGGTCATGGCTCACATCAACACCATTGTCCCAGAAACCCTAGACCCACTCCAATATGCATACCGCCCCAACAGATCCACAGAAGATGCAATCTCTATTGCACTCCACATTGCCCTTTTCCACCTGGACAAGAGGAACACCTTCGTGAGAATGCTAAAATTTTGACTACAGCTCAGCGTTCAACTCCATAGTGCCCGCAAAGCTCATCACTAAGCTAAGGATCCTGGGACTATACACATCCCTCTGCAACTGGATCCTGGACTTCCTGAAGGGCCGCCCCCAGGTGGTGCTCAACACAGGGGCCCCTCAGTGGTGCTTGCTCAGTCCCCTCCTGTACCTGTTCACCCATGACTGCATGGACAGGCACGACTCCAACACCATCATTAAGTTTGCCGACGACACAACAGTGGTAGGCCTGATCACTGACAACGATGAGACAGCCTATAGGGAGGAGGTCAGAGACCTGGCCGTGAGGTGCCAGGATAACAACCTCTCCCTCAATGTGATCAAGACAAAGGAGATGATTGTGGACTACAGGAAAAAAGAGAGGACTGAGCATGCCCCCATTCTCATTGACGGGGCTGTAGTGGAACAGGTTGAGAGACTGAAAAGATTTGGCATGGGTCCTCAGATCCTCAAAAAGTTATACAGCTGCACCATCGAGAGCATCCTGACTGGTTGCATCACCACCTGGTATGATAACTGCTCGGCCTCCGACCGCAAGGCACTACAGAGGGTAGTGCGTACGGCCCAGTACATCACTGGGGCCAAGCTTCCTGCTATCCAGGACCTCTACACCAGGCGGTGTCAGAGGAAGGCCCTAAAAATTGTCAAGGACTCCAGCCACCCTAGTCATAGACTGTTCTCTCTGATACCGCACTGCAAGCGGAGCGCCAAGTCTAGGTCCAAAAGGCTTCTTAACAGCTTCTATCCCCAAGCTGTAAGACTCCTGAACAGCTAATCATGGCTACCCAGACTATTTGCACATGCTTCACAGTAGGTATGGTGTTCTTTGGATGCAACTCAGCATTCTTTGTCCTCCAAACACGACGAGTTGAGTTTTTACCTAAATGTTATATTTTGGTTTAATCTGACCATATGACATTCTCCCAATCCTCTTCTGGATCATCCAAATGCACTCTAGCAAACTTCAGACGGGCCTGGACATGTACTGGCTTAAGCAGGGGGACACGTCTCGCACTGCAGGATTTGAGTCCCTGGCGGCGTAGTGTGTTACTGATGGTAGGCTTTGTTACTTTGGTCCCAGCTCTCTGCAGGTCATTCACTAGGTCCCCCGTGTGGTTCTGGGATTTTTGCTCACCGTTCTTGTGATCATTTTGACCCCACGGGGTGAGATCTTGCGTGGAGCCCCAGATCGAGGGAGATTATCAGTGTTCTTGAATGTCTTCCATTTCCTAATAATTGCTCCCACAGTTGATTTCTTCAAACCAAGCTGCTTACCTATTGCAGATTCAGTCTTCCCAGCCTGGTGCAGGTCTACAATTTTGTTTCTTTAATCTTGGCCATAGTGGAGTTTGGAGTGTGACTGTTTGAGGTTGTGGACAGGTGTCTTTTATACTGATAACAAGTTCAAACAGGTGCCATTAATACAGGTAATGAGTGGAGGACAGAGGAGCCTCTTAAAGAAGAAGTTACAGGTCTGTGAGAGCCAGAAATCTTGCTTGTTTGTAGGTGACCAAATACTTATTTTCCACCATAATTTGCAAATAAATTCATTAAAAATCCTACAATGTGATTTTCTGGAATTTTTTCTCTCAATTTGTCTGTCATAGTTGACGTGTACCTATGATGAAAATTACAGGCCTCTCTCATCTTTTTAATTGGGAGAACATGCTCAATTGGTGGCTGACTAAATACTTTTTTCCCCCACTGTAGTCAGTGTTCATTTTAATAATGTCCCTTACACAAAAACCACATTAATTTTTTCGTGATTGCATGTGAAGTTAATGTGATAACATTTGACAACATATAAAATATTTCCTATTTGATTTATTAGGATCCCCATTAGCCGACGCCAATGGCGACAGATAGTCTTACTGGGGTCTGACACATAACGGCAAATACATTAACTTGTAGTGTGTGTGTGCATGTATCAGAAGAAACGTGATAAAATGAAACTACATGTGAAAACATGATCTCATGTGAAATAAATAAACAAAATTTCAACACAGTTTTTCACATGCGAAATTGAAAAACAAAAGTGCAAATTCGATTTTCACATGTGAGGTGAAAACATGTTATTCTCCACACATATGAGAAGATGGTGTTAACACGTGAACTCTAAATTGAATAAATGTGAACATATGGTTAAAAAAAACTGAAAATGTTGCATAAAAAAAAGAGATACCATATGTGAAACTGCAAATGAAAAACCTACACATTTTTACATGTGAATTCTCCTTATGTGAAAAGGTGGTGCATTTTTTTTTTTTTTTTTTGCAGTTTCACATATGGTCTTTTTTTACATGTGAAAAGTTCAGCTAAGTAAAAATGTGATTTCTCCTGTAGAAATACGATTTTCAAATGTGAAACTGCACATTTCACAAGTAGTTTTTATAAGGGATTGAAATTATATGGGGGTTTTAAAGTAAGTGGTACGCTGTTCTGCTAAAATAGTATAAAACATATAATTCCATTTGACATGATCACTTAGTACTGACTTTTCAATATGACCCCACCTGGAATTTGAACTCAATCTCTGGATTTGGGATATGCTGATCGTTCTGCTGCAACACAAAGTCTGTAGCATTCCTCTACACATTTATTACCTATAATACTGTACATCTCTCCACTTGGCAAAAGAGTGCCATCTGCACTTCTATTTTAGTTAACTGTTAATCTGACTATTCTCTCATCATTTATTTCATTTACTTATTTCAGCAAGCTAAGGGGTTTTCTGTATAGTTGTCTAATGTTGGTGGGGCATATTACTCTGTTTTAATGTTACTCCTGAATCACTATGATAAATGTACTCATTTTTCTTGAGCGTATTTTTAACAAAGCTTAGGTTTACTTTACTTAAGTCCAAAGTGTAGGAATACAGGTGAAATCATTAATTGACATAGACATGTTGGCGTAGCAGGAAGATCGGACTACTGTGAACCAAAAGGTTGTGAATTCAAACCCCAAGCGAGGATGTGGTGAATTACAATTAATGTATAAACATACAGAATGGAATGATGTCTGTCAAAGTGTGTCAAATACACTATATATACAAAAGTATGTGGACACTCCTTCAAAATGTTAAACTACATGTGAAAGGTTATGTGATCGTATGAAAATTCACATGTGAAACTTTATGTGAAATATCATCATATGTGAAGTGTTCCAAAAACACATGGTTTCACATGATTTCACATTTGAAAATCCACACGTGAAACTTCATGTGAAATATCATCACATGCTTCATGTGAAATATCATCACATGTGAAGTATTCCAAAAACACATGGTTTGACATGATTTACCTTAAGCCATCCTCAGAGGAGAACCAACTTGGTCCTGGGTAAAAAAATAACAACAAAAAATTCCACTCACTGAACGCCCAGGCGTTGAACAGGAGGTAGAAGTCAGTTCTGGGGTCCTTTGGTGTCCTGGAGATTCCATTGGAACCGATGACCGCCACATTCGTGTAGTACTTTCCGATGATGGCGCTCGCGGAAGGGGTGATGCCCACCACGCACTTGTCCCCTAGTTTCTGTATCATGCGGCCGGTCCACTTCCCATTTCTTGAGCTATCAAAGGATATGATGATCTTTGTACCATTCAACACGTTGGTATCGATACCTGAGGGAGAAGGTGACATGACAGGGGAAACGTCAACACATGCAGACACTCATGTTTCCACTGGTATTATCTTAGTATTTAATATGACGTTATGTGTTAACAATTTATACTTTCTGGTACTTTCTTAAAATAATTAACCCCAGTCGGTAACAAATGGTACCAAGTCGTTACTTGTTTTAATGAGTCTTGAAGAAACAAAGCAAGTAAATCATAAGTTATTACTCTGTTATTATTATGTTACCGTGTTTAAAAAAAGAATAATACCTGGTAATTTTCTGTACTGTAAACTAAAGTGCTACCAAAAAAACAGTTTAGATGTTGAGTGAACAGTTCTGCTCAATATCACAACAACATTACAGAAGATAGGCGCTAGTTTGTGCACCACGACTGCAATAAAGATTACCTGGAATGCAACAAACCATCAGCCATCACCAAAAAGTACTACATTGTTATATTTGAGTAAAAGTAAAGGTACCTTAATAGAAAAGGACTCAAGTAAAAGTGAAAGTCACCCAGTAAAATACTACTTGAATAAAAGTCTAAAAGTATCTGGTTTTAAATGTACTTAAGTACAGCCAGTGGCACACGTCCAACACTCAGACATAATTTACAAAAGTACAGATACCTGAAAAAGTAGTACTTCAAAGTATTTTTACTTAGTTACTTCACACCACTGCAAACCATTAACTGCAGATGGATTGCTAGGCTGCTTCTAGTAAGCTGCTGTAGATGCACATACAGTCCTTAGTGGGCATATTTCAGTTTTGTAACTGACACTAAAACCTAGGGCTCGATTCAATCCGTATCGCAGAAGTTCCGCGGTATAGCGCCTTCGCGGTGAGTGCATTCACAGTAAACGCTGCATATGTCGGCTCAATCGGAAATTATCTTTACATTTCAATCGCGCTATACCATGGAACTTCCGCCATATGGATTGAATCGAGCACATAGAGCGGCAACTCTTTTCATCAATTCCCCTCTGAGTATGATGTAAGCATACAGTATAATGTGTGTGTCTTCTAACACTGGTAATTACATGCGGCTAATGATCTGATGGTAAACCGTCAATGGACTATTTGGTTTCCAGCGCTTGATCATGCTAATTGGAAGTATTTGATTTGCTGTTTGACACATGGGCTGACACTCATCAAAGAGCACTCTGTCATTGTACGCCCCCTCCTCAGAGAGAGAGATCCTGGACACGTCCATATTTTACACCCTTCTTCCGAAGTGTGATTACTATCAATAGATGTTACAGACATTTAGATGGAACACGTCAATTGTCTGTTTTCGTTTCAACCTGGCACTTTTATCAATTAGTGGTTCTAATTGGCTACAGAGGCTAAACACAGATGACGGAGAGGAGACTAGGGGAGGAACAATTGTATTATTGAGATGCACCTTCGCCTCTGAAACACCAACTCCTCTCATTAAAACTATTACCAAATGGTGAACACTGTAATTCATAGATCACCCTCAGTGAATTCAAACAATACATGTAATGCCATTTTTACCCAGCAGAAAGGAATTTATAGTACATTGGTGGAAATGTGTAAAAACTTCTTACCAATGTAAAACTCAATCTGGAATTTGTCGCTGGGTTTTACAGGCTGGTTGAAATGGAGGTTCATCTTAAACTCCTGGGCCCTACGGATGATTAGAATGTTGTTTTTGCCTTCGTACAAGTGACAGTGGTGGTCCCTCTTGTTCTCATTTTGCATCATGTCCACACTCACACATTTTAAGGCGGCTGCAAATAAGGAGATCACAGACAAAACAATTATGTTTAAATATCCAGGTAGTAAATTAAAAAATGGTTTGGATGAAACGACAACACAAAGATGAAAATGTTTTAAAAAACATCAAAGAAGTGAACTATCCCTTTAAATCTCACAGCAATTTACTTTGTATGGGTAACTCACTCCCATCCATCACTATTGTGTAGCAGCCCACCTGGTTGAGGCATGGCAGCCATTTTGCTCTAGAGCACTCTCCACACATGAGCTGTGATTGGACCAATTTAAGGGATGATAAGATTGCTTTGAATCTTAAAGCTGGTATACATTGTCATCAATGAATAGCGTCTGAGTCATTGTTCATTTTCTGAAATAATTCTATGCAACCAACCACACTTTCCCCAGGGTAATCAAATGGAAGCCTCACTGTACCAGCGACTTTGTTTTGGACAGAGATGGACGTGTCCTGAGACGCGCTTTTGCTTTAGCAGAGACCTAGGGGGAGTGTGTCTGAGGGGAATGTCTCCATTGGATTGGCAGCGGCATGCCCAGCCATGTTGGTGCCCAGGTTGAGCAGACAAACAACCGGTCGTTGTGTATTTCAAACTCCTGGCCTCAGCAAGACTGAACGTTCAAAAGTTCCATTATTTCCCTCAGGAGAAACAGTGCCGTTTCTCACAGCAACAGGGCCAACGTTCAGGCACACCACATTGTGCCAAAATGGACAGCTGCGTTTTAAATATTTATTTAACACAGAGAAATTAAATGTTTTGCTTTTGGGGACGTCAGGTCTGAGTGTGAAGTCAAAATGGGAACAAGGATTTCTGCTGACCTCGACCGAGCAGAGTTGGCACACAACAAACCTGTGGGCCTACACAGCAAATTCTCCAGTGTAATTTTTTAAATAATTGAACACTGGGAGTGTTAAATCAACACAGAAAGTGTTGAGTCTGTGGACCCATATTGACACCGGAGCAGTGTTAAATGAACACACTGCTTAGTCTAAAGCCTTATTCAAATATTTCCCAGAGTGCCTTGCCTTTTGAGTAAATTGTACAGTTACCACCCATGACTGTATTTGTTAGTGACAGAGACATTGTTGTTGCGTTCATCCAGTTTCAGTCATGTGGGTGTTATAAGTGAGATTCCAAGAGAATATGTTATCATTAAAAAATATATATATAAACTGAACAAAAATATAAACACAACATGTTTCATGAGCTGAAATAAAATATTTCAGAAATGTTCCATACACACAAAAAGTGTATTTCTCTCAGATTTTGTTCACAAATTTGTTTACATCCCTGTTAGTGAGCATTTCCTTCGCCAAGATAATCCATCCACCTGACAGGTGTGGCATATCAAAAAGCTGATTAAATAGCAGGATCATTACACAGGTGCACCTTATGCTGGGGACAATAAAAGTGCACTTTTGTCACACAACACAATGCCACAGATGTCTCAAGTTTTGAGGAAGCATGCAATTGGCATGCTGACTGCAGGTATGTCCACCAGAGCTGTTGTCAGAATATTGAATGTTCATTTCTCTACCATAAATCACCTCCAACATCATTTTAGAGTTTTTTCCAAAGTCAACTGAATTTTGCAAACCTGAGGTATGAGCTGGGGTACAATTCCATTTTTTATTTAAGTCATTTAGCAGACGCTCTTATCCAGAGCAATTAGGGTGAAGTGCCTTGCTCAACAGCACATTTTTCACTTAGTTGGCTCAGGGATTCAAACCAGCAACCTTTTGGTTACTGGCCCAACGCTCTTAACCGCTAGGCTACCTGCCTCCCAATTATGGACTTATAACTGAATGTACACAGGATGACCTTACAGCGCATGTCAAATTCATTCCACGGCAGGCCAAGAATCTGTGGGCTTTGCTTTTCCCTTGTACTTGATTGATGAAGTAAGGTCACTAATTAGTAAGGAACTCCCCTCACCTGGTTGTCTAGGTCTTAATTGAAAGGAAAAACCAAAGACCAGCAGGCACTAGGCCCTCCATGGAATGAGTTTGACACCCCTGCCTTACAGGGTACCACTACAGCAGGGTTCTTCAATTCCGGTCCTGGAGGGCCGAAACACCTCTGTTTTTCATCCTCTCCTTCTAATCAGGGGCTAATTCAGACCTGGGACACCAGGTGAGTGCAATTAACTACCAGGTACAAATAAAAAACAGAAGTGTTTCGGCCCTCCAGGACCGGAATTGAAGAACCCTGCACTACAGTGACAAGCGTTTGTAACCTTTTAGGACAGGACTGCCCAACCCTGTTCCTGTAGAGCTACCGTCCTGTAGGTTTTTGCTCCAACCCTAATCTAACACACCTGATTCTAATAATTAGCAGGTTGATAAGATGAATCAGGTTAGTAACACCTGGGGTTGGAGCGAAAACCTACAGGAGGGTAGCTCTCCAGGAACAGGGTTGGGCAACCCTGCTTTAGGAAATCTAATCCTGAAACTCATGGTTTACAGGCCACATCTGGGATGCAAGTCACATTATGCTGGCTTGCAAGGTGATGTACAATTCCTATTGGAATACAGCCACGGTGGGGATAACCAACTTTTGGAATTTAAAAAAAAGTATGAATTAATCAGTCAATCAATACACAAACATAGACATTGAAACAAACAATTCTAAAAATCCACCTGCAACAGAGCATGCTGAAAAACCTGATAACAATGTGATAGTGATGGGGAAACAAAGCTTCCTGAATCATTGAGGTTTTCCAGCCAATTGTGTCAAATGGGTTAATTACTCTAGGCTTCGATCAACATAGAGTACACTAGTGGCACCTGCTGGTCAAAATAATTTAGAGCAGCCAAATTATTATTGATGTGGGCAGCGTAGCCTTTTTGTCTTTCACCAAACCAATATCAAACCAATCAGGTCGTTGTTTGACAAAACGATTCTTCAGACGTCATTGATCAAGTGCTTCTGATAAAGTGATACAGGCATCGGCACACTACTTCAAAGTACAATGCTTAAAGATTACGGAGCATGCCTCGGAGCTCCGGCATCAAACGTAACATCAATAGTATTAGGGTAATACTAGGCCCTCAAAATATATATAACACAATACAATATGTTTTTCATAAGGTCTTATATATATATATAAATATATATATATATTATGATCTCAAGTGGTGAAGTCCCTAAGACCAAAAACGATTGAATGCAACAACCATGTCTCTGTCACTAACAAATGCAATCATGAGTGGTAACTCTACAATTTACTTGAAAGGCAAAGCACTCTGGGAAATATTTGAATAAGGTATTACACAAAGCAGTGTGTTAATTTATATGTGCCCACAGACTCAGCAGTTTCAGTGTTCATTAAACACTGTGTTCATATATATTTGCTGTGTAATTAATGTGTGTTGATGTTATTTATTATAGACGGCCAAGGACTTGGGTAAGAAGGGGTGCAGCAATTTTTTGTTGTTGTATTTTAATGTGATTACACAGATTTAATATGATCACTTACTTATGGCTTACACAGAATTCACTCGTTCACGCTCTCTTTCTCACTTACTCACTCACTCACTTACCACACACACACACACACACACACACACACACACACACACACACACACACACACACACACACACACACACACACACACACACACACACACACACACACACACACACACACACACACACACACACACACACACACACACACACACACACACACTCCCAACACTTATTCTATTTATCTTGTACCATCACTGGAGGGTCCACGGGGCACTGCCACAGCCTCCCCAAAGGGCTCAAACTTGGGCAGATGGTGGTCATCTTGCTCAGCATTGGAGCTACAGATGGGGCTTTTAAGGCGCCCAAGGAAGTTGGTCCCGAAACAATGTGCAGAGGAAGACATGTTGAAAGCAGGGGTCAACAGTTCTGTAGATCAAAAAAGAATGAAGTGGTCAAGGGAGAGATGCAGTGCATTCGGAAAGTACTCAGACCCCTTCCCCTTTTCCACATTTTGTTACGTTACAGCCTTATTCTAAAATGGATTAAATAAATGTTTTACCTCATATATCTACACACAATACCCCATAATGACAAAGCAAAAACAGGTTTTTAGAATTTTTTGCAAATGTATTAAAAATACAAAACTGAAAATACGTATTTACATAAGTATTCAGACCCTTTGTTATGAGACTCGAAATTGAGCTCAGGTGCATCCTGTTTGCATTGATCATCCTTGGGATGTTTCTACAACTTGATTGGAGTCCACCTGTGGTAAATTAAATTGATTGGACATGATTTGGAAACAAATCAAACACAGCAAACACCTGTCTATATAAGGTCCCACAGTTGACAGTGTATGTCAGAGCAAAAACCAAGCCATGAGGTTGAAGGAATTGTCCGTAGAGCTCCGAGACAGGATTGTGTCGAGGCACAGATCTGGGGAAGGGTACCAAAACATTTCTGCAGCATTGAAGGTCCCCAAGAACACAGTGGCCTTCATCATTCTTAAATAGAAGACGTTTGGAACCCCCAAAACTCTTCCTAAAGTATGCCGCCCGGCCAAACTGAGCAATCAGGGGAGAAGGGCCTTGGTCAGGGAGGGACTCTGACAGAGCTCCAGAGTTCCTCTGTGGAGATGGGAGAAACTTCCAAAAGGACAACCATATTTTTTATATATATTTTATATTTTAGTCATTTAGCAGACGCTCTTATCCAGAGCGACTTACAGGAGCAAGTAGGGTTAAGTGCCTTGCTCAAGGGCACATCGACAGCTTTTTCACCTAGTCGGCTCGGGGATTAGAACCAGCGACCTTTCGGTTACTGGCACAACGCTCTTAACCACTAAGCTACCTGCAGCACTCCACCAATCAGGCCTTTATGGTAGAGTGGCCAGACGGAAGCCACTCCTCAGTAAAAGGCACATGACAGCCTGTTTCGAGTTTGCCAAAAGGCACCTAAAGGACTCTCAGAATATCTGGTCTGATGAAACCAAAATTGAACTCTTTGGCCTGAATACCAAGCGTCACGTCTGGAGGAAACCTGGCACCATGTGCAGCGATGCTCCCCATCCAACCTGACAGAGCTTGAGAGGATCTGCAGAGAAGAATGGGATAAACTCCACAAATACAGGTGTGCAAAGCTTGTAGCATCATACCCAAGACTTGAGGCTGTAATCACTGCCAAAGGTGCTTCAACAAAGTACTGAGTAAAGGGTCTGAATACTTATGTAAATGTAATATTTCCGTTTTTTATTTGTAATAAATTTGCAAAATAAATTGTGTGTAGATTGATGAGGGGGAAAAAACAATTTAATCCATTTTAGAATAAGGCTGTAACGTCACAAAATGTGGAAAAAGTCAAGGGGTTTGAACACTTTCCGAATGCCCTTTATGTACAGTATTCACAAGCAGAAAATGCTATTCTATCTATGGGAATAGTATAACATATTGCTACCAGGGCTACATATGAGGACACAGAGGCCAGACCTATAAAATTTAATGTAAAAAAATGTAGGAACTCAGTTGGGGTCTCAACTTACTATTGACGTTAGAATAGCAAAATACAGAAGGTGCAACTTCGAAACTTGGTTGTGCATCAGCAGTTTCCCTCTTATATGCTATATGTCATTCACTCAATTAGCCCATGTCAGTTAACATTTTTAGATTGGTAAATTAGTCTAGTTAGTCTAGCCAGCTATCTAAACTTGTAGTAATCATGGCAAATTACTGACCGGGCACGTGCCCAGTGGCCCTGACATCCAGGGGGCCCCCATTGAGTTTGTTTGTCACTCTCACATTTAGATATCATATTAACATGGCATAAGTCATTGCAAAATGTGTAGAATTGCAGGAAATTAACTATAATAATGCAACAAACAAAAATAATCTGTAAAGCAAACAGATTTCTTTACCTTTTGTTAATAAAATACATTTACTGCTAACAGATCCCTCTGTATGTATTCAATTATAGTTCTTAATCCCGATGCTGAGGTAATGTTAGTTAATGTGTAGCATCTAATTGTATAGCTAATAGGTTATGTGTTTGTAGATCGACTACAGCAACCAATGTGATAATGGCTGGAGTAATTATTGCTTGTTTTTGCTGTTCTCTAAATAGTATTTTTGAGTTTTAAATAAAAAATTGTATCTGACATGTACAGTGAGGGAAAAAAGTATTTGATCCCCTGCTGATTTTGTACATTTGCCCACTGACAAAAAATGATCAGTCTATAATTTTGATGGTAAGTTTATTTGAACAGTGAGAGACAGAATAACAACAAAAAAATCCAGAAAAACGCATGTCAAACATTTTATACATTGATTTATATTTTAATGAGGGAATTACAGTGGGGAAAAAAAGTATTTAGTCAGCCACCAATTGTGCAAGTTCTCCCACTTAAAAAGATGAGAGAGGCCTGTAATTTTCATCATAGGTACACGTCAACTATGACAGACAAATTGAGAAAAAAAAATCCAGAAAATCCCATTGTAGGATTTTTAATGAATTTATTTGCAAATTATGGTGGAAAATAAGTATTTGGTCACCTACAAACAAGCAAGATTTCTGGCTCTCACAGACCTGTAACTTCTTCTTTAAGAGGCTCCTCTGTCCTCCACTCGTTACCTGTATTAATGGCACCTGTTTGAACTTGTTATCAGTATAAAAGACACCTGTCCACAACCTCAAACAGTCACACTCCAAACTCCACAATGGCCAAGACCAAAGAGCTGTCAAAGGACACCAAAAACAAAATTGTAGACCTGCACCAGGCTGGGAAGACTGAATCTGCAATAGGTAAGCAGCTTGGTTTGAAGAAATCAACTGTGGGAGCAATTATTAGGAAATGGAAGACATACAAGACCACTGATAATCTCCCTCGATCTGGGGCTCCACGCAAGATCTCACCCCGTGGGGTCAAAATGATCACAAGAACAGTGAGCAAAAATCCCAGAACCACACGGGGGGACCTAGTGAATGACCTGCAGAGTGCTGGGACCAAAGTAACAAAGCCTACCATAAGTAGCACACTACGCCGCCAGGGACTCAAATCCTGCAGTGTGAGACGTGTCCCCCTGCTTAAGCCAGTACATGTCCAGGCCCGTCTGAAGTGCATTTGGATAATCCAGAAGAGGATTGGGAGAATGTCATATGGTCAGATGAAACCAAAATATAATTTTTTGGTAAAAACTCAACTCGTCATGTTTGGAGGACAAAGAATGCTGAGTTGCATCCAAAGAACACCATACCTACTGTGAAGCATGGGGTTGGAAACATCATGCTTTGGGGCTGTTTTTCTGCAAAGGGACCAGGACGACTGATCTGTGTAAAGGAAAGAATGAATGGGGCCATGTATCGTGAGATTTTGAGTGAAACCCTCCTTCCATCAGCAAGGGCATTGAAGATGAAACGTGGCTGGGTCTTTCAGCATGACAATGATCCCAAACACACCGCCCGGGCAACGAAGGAGTGGCTTCGTAAGAAGCATTTCAAGGTCCTGGAGTGGCCTAGCCAGTCTCCAGATCTCAACCCCATAGAAAATCTTTGGAGGGAGTTGAAAGTCTGTGTTGCCCAGCGACAGCCCCCAAAACATCACTGCTCTAGAGGAGATCTGCATGGAGGAATGGGCCAAAATACCAGCAACAGTGTGTGAAAACCTTGTGAAGACTTACAGAAAACGTTTGACCTGTGTCATTGCCAACAAAGGGTATATAACAAAGTATTGAGAAACTTTTGTTATTGACCAAATACTTATTTTCCACCATCATATGCCAATAAATTCATTAAAAATCCTACAATGTGATTTTCTGGATTTTTTTTCCTCATTTTGTCTGTCATAGTTGACGTGTACCTATGATGAAAATTACAGGCCTCTCTCATCTTTTTAAGTGGGAGAACTTGCACAATTGGTGGCTGACTAAATACTTTTTTTCCCCACTGTAAGTATTTGACCCCCTCTCAATCAGATAGATTTCTGGCTCCCAGGTGTCTTTTATACAGGTAACGAGCTGAGATTAGGAGCACAATCTTAAAGGGAGTGCTCCTAATCTCAGTTTGTTAGCTGTATAAAAGACACCTGTCCACAGAAACAATCAATCAATCAGATTCCAAACTCTCCACCATGGCCAAGACCAAAGAGCTCTCCAATGATGTCAGGGACAAGATTGTAGACCTACACAAGGCTGGAATGGGCTACAAAACCATCGCCAAACAGCTTGGTGAGAAGGTGACAACAGTTGGTGCGATTATTCGCAAATGGAAGAAACACAAAAGAACTGTCAATCTCCCTCAGCCTGAGGCTCCATGCAAGATCTCCCCTCGTGGAGTTGCAATGATCATGGAACGGTGAGGAATCAGCCCAGAACTACACGGGAGGATCTTGTCAATTATCTCAAGGCAGCTGGGACCATAGTCACCAAGAAAACAATTGGTAACACACTACGCCGTGAAGGACTGAAATCCTGCAGCGCCCGCAAGGTCCCCCTGCTCAAGAAAGCACTTATACAGGGCCGTCTGAAGTTTGCCAATGAACATCTGAATGATTCAGAGGAGAACTGGGTGAAAGTGTTGTGGTCAGATGAGACCAAAATGGAGCTCTTTGGCATCAACTCAACTCGCCGTGTTTGGAGGAGGAGGAATGCTGCCTATGACCCCAAGAACACCATCCCCACCGTCAAACATGGAGGTGGAAACATTATGCTTTGGGGGTGTTTTTCTGCTAAGGGGACAGGACAACTTCACCGCATCAAAGGGACGATGGACGGCGCCAGATACCGTCAAATCTTGGGTGAGAACCTCCTACCCTCAGCCAGGGCATTGAAAATGGGTCGTGGATGGGTATTCCAGCATGACAATTACCCAGAATACATAGCCAAGGCAACAAAGGAGTGGCTCAAGAAGAAGCACATTAAGGTCCTGGGGTGGCCTAGCCAGTCTCCAGACCTTAATCCCATAGAAAATCTGTGGAGGGAGTTGAAGGTTCGAGTTGCCAAACGTCAGGCTCGAAACCTTAATGACTTGGAGAAGATCTGCAAAGAGGAGTGGGACAAAATCCCTCCTGAGATGTGTGCAAACCTGGTGGCCAACTACAAGAAACGTCTGACCTCTGTGATTGCCAACAAGGGTTTTGCCACCAAGTACTAAGTCATGTTTTGCAGAGGGGTCAAATACTTATTTCCCTCATTAAAATGCAAAATAATTTATAACATTATTGACATGCGTTTTTCTGTATTTTTTTGTTGTTATTCTGTCTCACTGTTCAAATAAACGTACCATTAAAATTATAGACTGATCATGTCTTTGTCAGTGGGCAAACGTACAAAATCAGCAGGGGATCAAATACTTTTTTCCCTCACTGTACATTACTTGCACAAAAAGGTTGGATGGAAACCTGGTTACTGAGATAATTATATTGCTCTATTGTTAAAGAATGGCACATAAACTACTAGTGCTGAGCGATTAACTGAAATGTTGGTTATTTTTTGTTTTTTAAACTATTATTTTTCAATTATTTGAATTCCATTGGTTCTTATTTTTTTTCTGTGAGCTCAATGTGCTCATTGCGCAGTTTCTGTAGAGATAAATCAGATCAAGCCTGAACTGTGCAATGTAGTAGGGAGTTGTAGTGTCTAACAGGCCAATATTCTACATAGTTTAGCACAGAAAACATGGTAATTAACTACAATGACCATAATCCATTGCACGCCTAGTTGTCCGTGTGTTTCTTTTACACCTGCTACATTAGGTTAGTGTGGGGCAGACAAGGAGAGAAGAGACAGAAGAATGCGTGATCGAGAGGGATAGAGACCAATTGCTTCACAAGGTATCTCTACTTTAAAAACAATACATGATCTCAGTGATTTATAGTTGGTATTCAGTAGTCATAAAAGTATGCTTTATTTTACTTTGAAGAACTACTAAAATTGTGATTTTGTCTGACAGCATAGGCAGCAGCTCTATAGAGATGATAAGATGACTGCGTATTAAATCATAAAGTAATCAAATAAAACAAATGTAACAAATGTGAATAAATAATGATGGTTAATAAGTGATTAGCAGTAATGGACAGTCACTACATCATGGGACTTTCACTAATTGTTTTATTCTGTGTTGTTACAGCATTCAACACACAATGCATAGTGCATTTCATGTTTTAAAGAATGTGCAAAACCGAAATCGAAAAAAACATGATTGTATTTGGTTAATCGAATCGAAACCAAACCGACCACTAATCGCTCAGCACTACACTCTTAGAAAATATGTAATTTTTTAACACATCCGTGTGTCTAGTTAGGGATGACACATGTTGTGTTACTTTTAACACAATCACTGTGTTGGCACAACATGATTTGTATAAATGTTTCGACACATTGTGTAAATTTCTGCAATTAATGTGTTAAAAGCTGAAAACCATACAACACACCCTAGATTTGTTAGACTTGTATAACGCGAACATCTAGCAATCCAAAGGTTGCCTGTTCGAATGTCCTCATGGGAAACTTTTCAACAACTTTCTTTGAATCTCATCACCGACAACTTTAGCTTTTCATTATTTACTACTTTTTAGCTACTTTGCAACTACTTAGCATGTTAGCTAACCCTAAACCTAACCCCCATCTTAACCCTTTTACTAAGCCCTTCCCCTAACCCTAACCTTAACCCTTTTAGCTAACCCTTCCTCTAATCCTAACCATAACCCTTTAACCTAACTCCTAAACTTAACCCTAACCTTAACCCCTAGCCCTAACCCCTAGCCTAGCTAATGTTAGGCAGCTAGCTAACGTTAGTCAGCTAGCCACTTAGCCAGAATGCGTAACATATCATACATTTATCAAATTCGTAACATATTGTACATTTTGCAAATTCTTAACATATAATACAAATTGTAATTCATAACATATCAAACGAAATGGGTGATGGATGTCCAAAAATGCATGTATACCATACGAATGTAACATATCATACTGAATGGAGTGTCTCGGATTTACGTACAGAATAATGCAAAATGCTCTGAAACCAGGTTGGGTATCAACATAGGATCAGCTAAATCACTGGTTTATTCATGTGGATTTTTTGTTGCAATCAAGCTCATTTTAGTGCGCAGGTGCATGTAAACTCCTGTTAGTATCGGTATAAGAAAAACAGCGCTAACACGGTGCTCCATGTAAAGTTCAGTGTCTTCCTTGCAATCCACCCTATATGACTGCAGTGTTACTGATTTATAACGTTATTATTATTATGTTATTATTGCCAGCCAGTGCAGCATAAACTCAGTATTCAGGAAACAAATAAATGACAAGCCCACAATTTCAAACAATGCGCTTTAACTGTTTGTTATATTTATAAACCTTGTTAGATCTATAAACTAATGCTTAACAGTTTATAAACTACTTATAAACCCTTTATACATCCTTTGAAACATAAACCTTAATGTAAAGTTTTACCCTTCTGAAAGACGATAGACTGTTATGGAAATCATGATGGAGAGCTTGAACGCAGCCTGTCAATATCATAAATGGCAAAACATTGATATTTCTCTCATTTTACATTTTAGTCATTTTAGCAGACGCTCTTATCCAGAGCGACTTACAGTTAGTGAGTGCGTACATTTTCATACTTTCCTTCAAGAATATGCCATCAAAGTTGTTCAAGTAAGCCATTATAGATACATTTTCAGTGCTATATGGACATCTCATTTTGATCAAGCTACATGACAAAAATACATATCCAGCCACACATCTTTTGTCACAAATGACATTTACAAGCAAATATCAGTCACAATATAGGGCCAGTTTCCCAGACACTGATTAATCCTAGTCGTGGACTAAAAAGCATGCTCAATGGGGAATTTCCATTTAAATATATTTTTTGTCCAGGATTAGGCTAAATCTGTGTCCAGGACACAAAGTATTGGCACACAACGTATTGAGAAGATCATTTCCACTCACCTTAAGAGGTCAAAATCTCAGGTAGAGATACAAGCCAATAGATGCCAAGTGAAAGTCGCCTAAGCGTTTATATAGACCATATAGTTCCCCTTCCAAAACCTGCCCCTGTCAGTGCCCACTCTCACCCCGTGTCATTTAGGGGAAGTCCAAGACAAAAGTTGCTGACAGAATATTTTTGAGATGAGGTTGTTCTGACAATGAAAACTGCTTTGAAATCATAATTCTGTGTTTCATAAAATGTATTTTTCTCTGTAAATATGAAGAGATCAATAGTTCTGTAGGTCACAAAGGACATTAATTGAATTGAATAAACCTTATTAGGTTGCACTTTATTTGGATAGTCCCCTAAAGATGATCTACAGATAGTTTGTTGATACTCAAACTATCAACTGCAACTGATATACAACGGCTTGCTCTGGTTATGTTTAGGTTTAGGGATAAAGTTAGCAGTGTTATGGTAAGGGTTAAGGTTAGGGTTAGTGGATAGTTAGTTGAAATGTTGTTGACAATTAGTTGAACACCTACTAAACATCTACAAACCATCTATTTGGGGCTATTTAAATAAAAGTGTTTCCAATTATTAATCTCCACAGGGGACATTTAGATTTTTCACCATTATAGAGGACCCATACAATAACAACATACTTAAAGGTCCCAAACAGTCATTCTGATTCCCATGTAAAATAACATTTTGAGTGACTAAAATATCACCTAGAATATTTTAGGAGGATACAAAATGTGAAAAAAACTAATTTGAGAAAGACCCTTTTTCTTCTCATGGATAATTACCAGGAAGTTTGAAAAGACAGGCTGAGTGGGCGGGGAGATTATATTCATTAGCTCACATTGACTGACAGCTCTTCGAAACGCCTATGTCGAGAAACTTCTGCAGTAAAATCATCTTAAGCAAATTTTATGATACAAAAAGTAACATTGTTTCAAATTGCATCAATGATTTTTTTTATACTTCTCCCATTTGACATGTCGGTTGTGATGCAGCGCTGATGGATGTGTTGACATGACAACTGCGTCAGAGTTTTGAACGACCCTTCCCCCCTTTCGTTCCATGCTAACTGAAGACCTAGCTAAGTAACTAGCTAACACCAGACACAGATGAAGGGGGAAACATATAAATATCTTTGCCATAGATGAATAGTGTAAATGTTTAATTATTTTTGCTGTCACCCTACAGTCAGATTTTGGCACCAGTAGAGTAGCTATCTAGCTATGTAAACCACGCCCCTCCCCAAACACGCCTTCTCCCATGTTGGTTACAAGGCGGTATTTATTAAAATTAGATTTAGTGTGATGTCACCCTATCCCCTTAATAATTCCGTCTCCTGAATCCAAATGTTTGACATGGGGAGGAGACCAGTAACTTTATGATTAAACTTTATCAATACAGAAGCAACAGTTGTTTTTCATACTTTGGTCATCATACTTTGATCTGTTTTCATCCAAATATGATCAAATTTAATAAAAAACATGATTTTGACTGTTCATGACCTTTAACACACTGCTTAGTGTTAAACGTTATTCAAATATTTTCCAAAGTGCCTTTCGCGTGAATTGTAAAGTTACTAATCATGACTATATTTCTTAGTGACAGAGACATGGTTGTTGCATTCATCCATTTATGGTCCTATGGACTTCACCAAGTGAGATCCTAAGTGAATATTTTATATACACTACCGTTCAAAAGTTTGGGGTCACTTAGAAATGTCCTTGTTTTTGAAAGAAAAAAAATTTGTCCATTAAAATAACATCAAATTGATCAGAAATACAGTGTAGACATTGTTAATGTTATAAATGGCTATTGTAGCTGGAAATGGCTGATTTTTAATGGAATATCTACATAGGCGTACAGAGGCCCATTATCAGCAACCATCAGTCCAGTGTTCCAATGGCACGTTGTGTTTGCTAATCCAAGTTTATCATTTTAAAAGGCTAATTGATCATTAGAAAACCCTTTTGCAATTATGTTAGCACAGCGGAAAACTGTTGTGCTGATTAAAGAAGCAATAAAACTGGCCTTCTTGAGACTAGTTGAGTATCTGGAGCATCAGCAATTGTGGGTTCGATTACAGGCTCAAAATGGCCAGAAACAAATAACTTTCTTCTGAAACTCGTCAGTCTATTCTTGTTCTGAGAAATGAAGGCTATTCCATGTGAGAAATTGCCAAGGAACTGAAGGAACTGATCTCATATTACGCTGTGTACTATTCCCTTCACAGAACAGCGCAAATTGTCTCTAACCAGAATAGAAAGAGGAGTGGGAGGCCCCCGAGTGGTGCAGTGGTCTAAGGCACTGCATCGCAGTGCTAGCTGTGCCACTAGAGATCCTGGTTCGAATCCAGGCTCTGTCGTAGCCGGCCGTGACCGGGAGACCCATGGGGCGGCGCGCAATTGGCCCAGCGTCGTCCAGGGTAGGGGAGGGAATGGCCAGCAGGGATGTAGCTCAGATGATAGATGCATGGCGTTTGCAACGCCAGGGTTGTGGGTTCGATTCCCACGGGGGGGCAGTATGAAATATGTATGCACTCACTAACTGTAAGTCGCTCTGGATAAGAGCGTCTGCTAAATGACTAAAATGTAAATGCACAACTGAGCAAGGGGACAAATACATTAGAGTGTCTAGTTTGAGAAACAGGCGCCTCACAGGTCCTCAACTGGCAGCTTCATTAAATAGTACCCGCAAAACACCAGTCTCAACGTCAACAGTGAAGAGGTGACTCTGGGATGCTGACCTTCTAGGCAGAGTTGCAAAGAAAAAGCCATATCTCAGACTGCCCATCTTTTCTTTTTATTGGCCAGTCTGAGATATGGCTTTTTCTTTGCAACTCTGCCTAGAAGGTCAGCATCCTTACTTATCTGCAGCTGCCACCACAACATCTATTTTCTGTGAATTACGTTCCATTTCTACAGTACAGTTGATAACCATTGCTATGAACGCTAACAAACCAACCTTACTTAACCTAGAGTCGATGTCTGGGCCACTGTGGAAATCTAATTAGCATACGGAAAAAGTCCCCATCAAAACCTGTTAGTTTAAGCTAGAGATATCTGTTTTTTTGCATTGGATCAATCCACGGCATCCACTTCTGCATCCCGAAAAATCAGTCTTCTGACAGAGTTGTCTGTAGCGTCCGAACGGTTATGACCCCACACGATGGTGTTCTCTGATGATGTTCTCTTGTCATCAAAGAAGGAGTCTTAAAATTCTAAATCAAATAGCTAAATGATCCTTGTTATGACCTAAATAAAATAATTCCATATAGCACCCCTACCCTCCCAAGCTTAGACAGAGTCGCAGCTGAACGACGGCACGGATAATATAGAGTTGGCTGGGTTTTCCATGCATCGGCAGGACAGAGCAGCCACGTCTGGTAAGACGAGGGGCGGGGTTCTATTTGTCAATAACAGCTGGTGCGCAATGTCTAATGTTAAAGAAGTCTCGGGGTATTGCTCGCCTGAGCTAGAGTACCTTATGATAAGCTGTAGACCACACTATCTACCAAGAGAGTTCTCATCTATATTATTCGTAGCTGTCCATTTACCACCACAAACCGATGCTGGCACTAAGACCGCACTCAACGAGCTGTATAAGGCCATAAGCAAACAAGAAAATGCTCATCCAGAAGCGGCGCTCCTAGTGGCCGGGGACTTTAATGCAGGGAAACTTAAATCCGTTTTACCTCATTTCTACCAGCATGTCACATGTGCAACCAGAGGAAAAAAAACTCTAGAGCACCTTTACTCCACACACAGAGACGCATTCAAAGCTCTCCCTATCCTTCCATTTGGCAAATTTGACCATATTTCTATCCTCCTGATTCCTGCTTACAAGCAAAAACTAAAGCAGGATGTACCAGTGACTCGCTCAATATGGAAGTGGTCAGATGACACGGATGTTACGCTACAGGACTGTTTTGCTAGCACAGACTGGAATATGTTCCAGGATTAATGCAATGGCATTGAGGAGTTAACCACCACAGTCACCGGCTTCATCAATAAGTGCATCGACGACGTCGTCCCCACAGTGACCGTACGTACATATCCCAACCAGAAGCCATGGATAACAGGCAACATCTGCACCGAGCTAAAGGGTAGAGCTGCCGCTTTCAAGGAGCAGGACACTTATCTGGATGCTTATAAGAAATCCCGCTATGCCCTCAGACGTTCCATCAAACAGGCAAAGCGTCAATACAGGACTAAGATTGAATCCTACTACACCGGCTCTGTGAATCCTACTAAATCGTCGGATGTGGAAGGGCTTGCAAACTATTACGGACAACAAAGGGAAACCCAGCCGTGAGCTGCCCGTTGACGCGAGCCTACCAGATGAGCTAAATGCCTTTTATGCTCGCTTCGAGGCAAGCAACACTGAAGCATGCGTGAGAGCACCAGCTGTTCTGGATGACTGTGTGATCACGCTCTCCGTAGCCGATGTGAGCAAGACCTTTAAACAGGTCAACATTCACAAGGCCGCGGGCCAGATGGATTACCAGGACGTGTACTCAGAGCATGCGCGGAGCAACTGGCAAGTGTCTTCACTGACATTTTCAACCTCTCCATGACCGAGTCTATAATACCTACAGTCATGGTCAAAAGTTTTGAGAATGACACAAATACTAATTTTCACAAAGTCTGCTGCCTCAGTTTTGATGATGGCAATTTGCATATACTCCAGAATGTCATGAAGAGTGATCAGATTAATTGCAATTAATTGTCCCTCTTTGCCATGAAAATGAACTTAATCCCCCCAAAAAACATTTCCACTGCATTTCAGCCCTGCCACAAAAGGATCAGCTGCCATCATGTCAGTGATTCTCTCGTTAACACAGGTGAGAGTGTTGACGAGGACAAGGCTGGAGATCACTCTGTCATGCTGATTGAGTTAGAATAACAGACTGGAAGCTTTAAAAGGAGGGTGGTGCTTGAAATCATTGTTCTTCTTCTGTTAACCATGGTAACCTGCAAGGAAACATGTGCCGTCATCATTGCTTTGCACAAAAAGGGCTTCACAGGCAAGGATATTGCTGCTAGTAAGATTGCACCTAAATCAACCATTTATCGGATCATCAAGAACTTCAAGGAGAGAGGTTCAATTGTTGTGAAGAAGGCGTCAGGACGCCCAAGAAAGTCCAGCAAGCGCCAGGACCGTCTCCTAAAGTTGATTCAGCTGCGGGATCGGGGCACCACCAGTGCAGAGCTTGCTCAGGAATGGCAGCAGGCAGGTGTGAGTGCATCTGCACGCACAGTGAGGCGAAGACTTTTGGAGGATGGACTGGTGTCAAGAAGGGCAGCAAATAAGCCACTTCTCTCCAGGAAAAACATCAGGGACAGACTGATATTCTGCAAAAGGTACAGGGATTGTACTGCTGAGGATTGGGGTAAAGTCATTTCCTCTGATGAATCCCCTTTCCAATTGTTTGGGGCATCCGGAAAACACCTTGTCCGGAGAAGACAAGGTGAGCGCTACCATCAGTCCTGTGTCATGCCAACAGTAAAGCATCCTGAGACCATTCATGTGTGGGGTTGCTTCTCAGCCAAGGGAGTGGGCTCACTCACAATTTTGCCTAAGAACACAGCCATGAATAAAGAATGGTACCAACACATCCTCTAAGAGCAACTTCTCCCAACCATTCCAGCATGATGGAGCACCTATCAACTTGTGGTTGATCCTCAAGAGGCGAGTGGACAAACAAATACCCACAAATGCTGACAAACTCCAAGCATTGATTATGCAAGATTGGGCTGCCATCAGTCAGGATGTGGCCCAGAAGTTAATTGACAGCATGCCAGGGCGGATTACAGAGGTCTTGAAAAAGAAGGGTCAACACTGCAAAAATTGACTCTTTGCATAAACTTAATGTAATTGTCAATAAAAGCCTTTGACACTTATGGAATGCTTGTAATTATACTTCAGTATACCATAGTAACATCTGACAAAAATATCTCATAACACTGAAGCAGCGAACTTTGTGAAGACCAATACTTGTGTCATTCTCAAAACTTTTGACCACGACTGCACATGTTTCAAGCAGACCGACATAGTCCCAGTGTCCAAGAAAGCGAAGGTAACCTGCGTAAATGACTACCGCCCCGCAGCACTCACGTCAGTAGCCATGAAGTGCTTTGAAAGACTGGTCATGGCTCACATCAACACCATTGTCCCAGAAACCCTAGACCCACTCCAATATGCATACCGCCCCAACAGATCCACAGAAGATGCAATCTCTATTGCACTCCACATTGCCCTTTTCCACCTGTACAAGAGGAACACCTATGTGAGAATGCTGTTCAATGATTACAGCTCAGCGTTCAACACCATAGTGCCCACAAAGCTCATCACTAAGCTAAGGACCCTGGGACTAAACACCTCCCTCTGCAACTGGATCCTAGACTTCCTGACGGGCCACCCCCAGGTGGTAAAGGTTGGCAACAACATATCTGCCATGCTGATCCTCAACACTGGGACCCCTCAGGGGTGCGTGCTTAGTCCCCTCCTGTACTCCCTGTTCACCCACGACTGTGTGGCCAACACCATCATTACGTTTGCTGATGACACAACAGTGGTAGGCCTGATCACCGACAACGATGAGACAGCCTATAGGGAGGAGGTCAGAGACCTGGCAGTGTGGTGCCAGGACAACAACCTCTCCCTCAACATGAGCAAGACAAAGGAGCTGATCGTGAACTACAGGAAAAGGAGGGCCGAACAGGCCCCCATTAACATTGACGGAGCTGTAGTGGAGCGGATTGAGAGTTTCAAGTTCATTGGTGTCCACATCACCAACGAACTATCATGGTCCAAACACCCCTGAGGGGTCCCAGTGTTGAGGATCAGCATGGCAGATATGTTGTTGCCAACCTTTACCACCTGGGGGTGGCCCGTCAGGAAGTCTAGGATCCAGTTGCAGAGGGAGGTGTTTAGTCCCAGGGTCCTTAGCTTAGTGATGAGCTTTGTGGGCACTATGGTGTGGTCCTCTGTAGCTCAGCTGGTAGAGCACGGCGTTTGTAACGCCAAGGTAGTGGGTTCGATCCCCGGGACCACCCATACACAAAAACAAAAAAATTTATGCACGCATGACTGTAAGTCGCTTTGGATAAAAGCGTCTGCTAAATGGCATATTATATATTATATTATACACCAAGACAGTCGTGAATAGGGCATGACAACACCTTTTCCCCCTCAGGAGACTGAAAAGTTCTACAGCTGCACCATCGAGATCATCCTGATCGGTTGCATCACCACCTGGTATGGCAACTGCTCGGCATCCGATCGTAAGGCGCTACAGAGGGTAGTGTGTACAGCCCAGTACATCACTGGGGCCAAGCTTCCTGCCATCCAGGACCTATATACTAGGCGGTGTCAGAGGAAGAACCCAAAAATTGTCAAAGACTCCAGTCACCCAAGTCACTGACTGTTCTCTCTGCTACAGCACAGCAAGTGGCACTGGAGTGCCAAGTCTAGATCCAAAAGGCTCCTTAACAGCTTCTACCCCCAAGCCGTAAGACTGCTGAACAATTAATCAAATGGCCACCCGGACTATTTACATTGACAACCCCCACCCCCCTTTGTTTTTACACTGCTGCTACTCGCTGTTTATTATACTGTATATGCATAGTCACTTTACCCCTACCTACAGTGAGGGGAAAAAGTATTTGATCCCCTGCTGATTTGGTACGTTTGCCCACTGACAAAGAAATGATCAGTCTATAATTTTATTGGTAGGTTTATTTGAACAGTGAGAGACAGAATAACAACAAAAAAATCCAGAAAAACGCATGTCAAAATTTTTATAAATTGATTTGCATTTTAATGAGGGAAATAAGTATTTGACCCCCTCTCAATCAGGAAGATTTCTGGCTCCCAGTTGTCTTTTATGCAGGTTACGAGCTGAGATTAGGAGCACACTCTTAAAGGGAGTGATCTTAATCTCATCTTGTTACCTGTATAAAAGACACCTGTCCACAGAAGCAATCACTCAATCGGATTCCAAACTCTCCACCATGGCCAAGACCAAAGAGCTCTCCAAGGATGTCGGGGACAAGATTGTAGACCTACACAAGGCTGGAATGGGCTACAAGACCATCGCCAAGCAGCTTGGTGAGAAGGTGACAACAGTTGGTGCGATTATTCGCAAATGGAAGAAACACAAAAGACCTGTCAATCTCCCTCAGCCTGGGGCTCCATGCAAGATCTCACCTCGTGGAGTTGCAATGATCATGAGAACGGTGAGGAATCAGGCCAGAACTACACGGGAGGATCTTGTCAATGATCTCAAGGCAGCTGGGACCATAGTCACCAAGAAAACAATTGGTAACACACTACGTCGTGAAGGACTGAAATCCTGCAGCGCCCGCAAGGTCCCCCTGCTCAAGAAAGCACATATACATGCCCGTCTGAAGTTTGCCAATGAACATCTGAATGATTCAGAGGAGAACTGGGTGAAAGTGTTGTGGTCAGATGAGACCAAAATGGAGCTCTTTGGCATCAACTTAACTCGCCATGTTTGGAGGTGGAGGAATGCTGCCTATGACCCCAAGAACACCATCCCCACCGTCAAACATGGAGGTGGAAACATTATGCTTTGGGGGTGTTTTTCTGTTAAGGGGACAGGACAACTTCACAGCATCAAAGGGACGATGGACGGAGCCATGTACCGTCAAATCTTGGGTGAAAACCTCATTCCCTCAGCCAGGGCATTGAAAATGGGTCGTGGATGGGTATTCCAGCATGACAATGACCCAAAATACACGGCCAAGGCAACAAAGGAGTGGCTCAAGAAGAAGCACATTAAGGTCCTGGAGTGGCCTAGCCAGTCTCCAGACCTTAATCCCATAGAAAATCTGTGGAGGGAGCTGAAGGTTCGAGTTGCCAAACGTCAGCCTCGAAACCTTAATGACTTGGAGAAGATCTGCAAAGAGGAGTGGGACAAAATCCCTCCTGAGATGTGTGCAAACCTGGTGGCCAACTACAAGAAATGTCTGACCTCTGTGATTGCCAACAAGGGTTTTCCACCAAGTACTAAGTCATGTTTTGCAGAGGGGTCAAATACTTATTTCCCTCATAAAATGCAAATCAATTTATAACATTTTTGACATGTGTTTTTCTGGATTTTATTGTTGTTATTCTGTCTCTCACTGTTCAAATAAACCTACCATTAAAATTATAGACTGATAATTTCTTTGTCTGTGGGCAAACGTACAAAATCAGCAGGGGATCAAATACTTTTCTCCCTCACTGTATGCTGGTTTACAGAGTGATGTGTACGTCCTATTGAAATCCACCCAGTGTTAGGATAGCCAACAATTTGAATTTTTACCCACCTGTAACTAGCATTCAGAATGACTGCCAGTGTTAAAACCATTGTGAGGAGACTATGTAAGCAATTCAAACTGGAAGAACCATTTTCAGTAGCGGGTGCAAAAAATTGCACTAACTGATTGGAAATATGATAATGATGTGCATGGTTTTGGTTCAAAGTGATGTGTATGACTTCCAGGCCCCTGTATTAGCGTAAAACTAGGATCTCAAAATAAGGCCTTATGAAATACATATGGTACTGTGATAATAAGGCCTTATTTTGAGGGCCCAGTTGTATAAACTGTAGTTCTAATACTGTGGCCTAAAACTCAAGGTTTTCAGGCCTGCAAGTCACATTATGATGGCTTGCAAAGCGATGTGTATTTCCTATTGGAATCCAGCCAGAGTGGTGATATCCAACATTTGGAATTTGTATTCACTTGCAACTTGCATTCAGAATGACTGCCCCTGTTGGGAAGACAAAGACATGAAACCATCTAAACTGTAACAACCATTTCAGTAACAGGTGCAATAAATCCAAGTAAGAGAATGGATTAGAAAAATGTATGTTATATTTGAATAGCATAAGATTAATGAATCAACAAATGTACATGCAAAAACAGATATTGAAACAATTTTAAAAATGCAATATGTTTGGAAATATGTTTAACACTCGTTAGTGACCTCATACAAGTACTTGGGAGTATGGCTAGACAGTACACTATCCTTCTCTCAGCACATATCAAAGCTGCAGGCTAAGGCTAAATCTAGACTTGGTTTCCTCTATTGTAATCGCTCCTCTTTCAACCCAGCTGCCAAACTAACCCTGATTCAGATGACCATCCTACCCATGCTAGATTACGGAGACGTAATCGATAGATTGGCAGGTAAGGGTGCTCTCGAGCGGCTAGATGTTCTTTACCATTCAGCCATCAGATTTGCCACCAATACTCCTTCTAGGACACATAACTGCGCTCTATACTCCTCTGTAAACTGGTCATCTCTGTATACCCATCGCAAGACCCACTGTTTGATGCTTATTTACAAAACCCTCTTAGGCCTCACTCCCCCCTATCTGAGATACCTACTGCAGCCCTCATCCTCCACATACAACACCCGTTCTGCCAGTCACATTCAGTCAAAGGTCCCCAAAGCACACACATCCCTGGGTCGCTCCTCTTTCCAGTTTGCTGCAGCTAGCGACTGGAACGAGCTGCAAAAAACACTCAAACTGGACAGTTTTATCTCCATCTCCTCATTCAAAGACTCAATCACGGACAGTCTTACTGACAGTTGTGGCTGCTTCACATTATGTATTGTTGTCTCTACCTTCTTGCCCTTTGTGCTGTTGTCTGTGCCCAATAATGTTTGTACCATGTCTTGTGCTGCTACCATGTTGTGCTGCTGCCATGCTGTGTTGCTACCATGTTGTTTTCATGTTGGGTTGCTACCTTGCTGTGTTGTCGTGTGTTGCTGCCATGCTATGTTGTTGTCTTAGGTCTCTCTTTATGTAGTGTTGTGTTGTCTCTCTTGTTGTGATGTATGTTTGGTCCTATATATATATATATATTTATATATATATATATATATATATATATATATATATTGTTTTTTTTTATCACAGCCCCCGTCCCCGCAGGAGGCCTTTTGCCTTTTGGTAGGCCATCATTGTAAATAAGAATTTATTCTTAACCGACTTGCGTAGTTAAATAAAAAATAAAATAAATAAATATTAACACCAACAATGGGGTCCTTTTACACCAATGAGTGTTTATTTAACACTTACATAGTTAATATAACACCTAATCAACAGTAGAAATTGTACACAATCAATATTAGGTAACACTGGTCAATTTGCTGTGTACGCATACATTTAAGATATACAATATATCACACCCCCATTCCATGAATTGAACATTGACCTACCAGCACGATCACCCACTTACCCCAAGGTGGCTCAATTTACCCTGTCCCTATGCGCAATTGACCCCATACAAGGGGTAAGTTGTGCCAAGAGACCCCTTTTATTGGACAAGCTATGTTTTCAAAAATGTTATGTTTACATGAATTCTGACTATTTCCAGGGATTCACAAAATCTTGAAATACAGTGCATTCGGAAAGTATTTAGACCCCTTGACTTTTTCCACATTTTGTTACGCTACAGACTTATTCTAAAACTGATTAAATGAATTGAAAATCCTCATCAATCTACACACAACACCCCATAATGACAAAGTGAAAACAGGTTTTTAGTTTTTTTGCAAATGTATTAAAAATAAAAAACTGAAATACCTTATTTATATAAGTATTCAGACCTTAGAAATTGAGCTCAGGTGCATCCTGTTTCCATTGATCATCCTTGAGATGTTTCGACAACTTGATTGGAGTCCACCTGTGGAAAATTCAATTGATTGGACATGATTTGAAAAGGCACACACCTGTCTATATAAAAGGTCCCACAGATGACAGTGCATGTCAGAGCAACAACCAAGCCATGAGGTTGAAGGAATTGTCTGTAGAGCGCCGAGACAGGATTGTGTCGAGGCACAGATCTGGGGAAGGGTACCAAAACATTTCTGCAGCATTGAAGGTCCCCAAGAATATGAAAACCTGTTCCAGAGCGCTCAAGACCTCAGACTGGGGCAAAGGTTCACCTTCCAACAGGATAACGACCCTAAGCACACAGCCAAGACAACGCAGGAGTGGCTTCAGTACAAGTCTCTGAATGTCCTTGAGGGCCCAGCCAGAGCCCGGAATTGAACCCGAACGAACATCTCCGGAGAGACCTGAAAATAGCTGTGCATCGATGCTCCCCATACAAGCTTGAGAGGATCTGCAGAGAAGAATGGGAGAAACTCCCAAAATACAGGTGTGCCAAGCTTGTACCATCATACCCAAGAAGACTCGAGGCTGTAATCGCTGCCAAAGGTGCTTCAACAAAGTACTGAGTAAAGGGTCTGAATACATATGTCAATATGATATTAACGTTTTTTTTTTTTATACATTTGCAAAAAAATCTAAAACCTGTTTTTGCTTTGTCATTATGGAGTATTGTTTGTAGATTGGGGGGGGATGGGGGGACAATTTAATCCATGTTAAAATAAGGCTGTAACGTAACAAAATGTGGTAAAAGTCAAGGGGTCTGAATACTTTCAGAATGCACTGTACATGCAGATATCTTTGTTAGAAATAACACTATATTTCTCTTGATGTAGTGATGCTGACTAAAAACAATGTCTCAACATACCCCAGTTGAAGAACTTCTAAATAGAGCATAATTTTACTATTTATTTTTATAAATATGGGTTTTTGGTTTCTACTCGACTCTAGAGTCATTTCTACTTGGGAAGTGTACAGGGAAGAAAGTTAACAGGGTACTCTGCAGTGGCTTATTACTTCAAAGTAGGCCTACTGTAATGAAAACCCTAGTGTAGCAACTTAATACACTTATTAGATCACTCACACAGAGCACAAGAACAACCATTCGTAATACACTTGCCATTATTATATCTTTATGCATACTGAACTCATTTAGAGCAGCATACACTGAATTGTTTGACCTCTTCCTCTCTACATGTCAGATATTAAAACATGACAGTGCAATTTCTGCGGCTAGTTGAAGTTCCTCATTTGAACACTTCCTATAATCCAGATTGAGCAGAAAGCATCCCAGATGGGTCATTCAGACCCTTTCTCAGGAGGTCACTGGCTGCTGACAGTGCTTTGACATTTACTTTTTAGTCATTTAGCAGACGCTCTTATCCAGTGCATACATTATTTTGTTTATTTTTCATACATTCATCGAACCCACAACCCTGGCGTTGCAAACGCCATGCGCTACCAACTGAGCTACATCCCTGACATGACTCGCTCATACTACTCAGCATGACCTGCGTTGAGATTCCTCAAACATCTCCTGTTGATGACTCTCTGCAAGCGATGGCCATCATGGCTCATGTTCCCATTGAGACTCATAGAGTCAATAAATAGTTTTTTTGTAACAATAGATTTAAAATCTATGTTTTAAGTGAAATATTAGCTTTGTCTTTAGACGGAACATTTCAAATCTTATTTGATCTATGCGCTAACAAGGCCTTTCAGCATATGCAGCTTGACACCTGCTAGATTACTGTAAATGTATTGATATACTGTACTTCAACAACAGATACACTCACAGGCAACCTTATATTTTGGGTTAATATATGGTAAGACAGTTGCGCTATGCTCTTAATACATAAGTTAAATTATTTAAAGGGTCAATCTGCGATTGATACATAATTTTTTTTACTTTTAAATTATTTGGAAAAGCACACACCTGTCTATATAAGGTCCCACAGTTGACGGAAGAAGTTTGGAAACACCAAGACTCTTCCTAGAGCTGGCCGCCCGGCCAAACTGAGCAATCGGGGTAGAAGGGCGTTGGTCAGGGATGTGACCAAGAACCCGATGTTCACAGACAGAGCTCCAGAGTTCGTCTGTGGAGATGGGAGAACCTTCCAGAAGGACAACCATCTCTGCAGCACTCCACCAATCAAGCCTTTATGGTAGAGTGGCCAGACGGAAGCCACTCCTCAGTAAAAGGCACATGACAGCCCGCTTGGAGTTTGCCAAAAGGTACCTAAAGGACTCAGACCACAAGAAACAAGATTCTCTGGTCTGAAATAACCAAGATTGAACTCTTTGGCCTGAATGCCAAGCGTCACGTCTGGAGGAAACCTGGCACCATCCCTACGGTGAAGCATAGTGGTGGCAGCATCATGCTGTGGGGATGTTTTTCAGCAGCAGGGACTGGGAGACTAGTCAGGATTGAGGGAAAGATGAACGGCGCAAAGTACAGAGAGATCCTTGATGAAAACCTGTTCCAGCGTGCTCAGGACCTCAGAATGGGGCGAAGGTTCACCTTCCAACAGGACAATGACACTAAGCACAAAGCTAAGACAACACAGGAGTGTCTTACCAAGTGAATCCTCTCTGGAATGAGCTGAGAAAAGGAAGAGATGGGAGTAGTGCGGCGGCAGCTATTTAAAGGGGTCAGCGGCAGCACTACACGGGACTAATTGGAAATTCTTACTCTGAATGTATCCTGCCGAGCGGAAGGATACCATATTTGTCACGTTCATTTAATGACGGGTCGGACCAAGGCGCAGCATGATATGCGTACATGTTTATTTCACTAAATAAACACACGACCAAACAACAAAGGAAACAAACCGTGAAGTCCAAAGGTACAACACCACTAACCTTACACAGAACAAGAACCCACAACTAGACAGTGCCAAAAGGCTGCCTAAGTATGATTCCCAATCAGAGACAACGAGCGACAGCTGCCTCTGATTGGGAACCACACCGGCCAACATAGAAATACAAATCTAGAATATTCACACCCTGACCAAACTAGCTAGAGTTCTGTAGGCCAGGGCGTGACAATATTGGAATGATCCAATATAGCTCTTCATAACACAACCGTGGGATGAACGAGTGCCGAATTTTCGGGCAAGGGCGGTCCATTTAAAATTAATTCATCAGAAGTTTCCACTTAATTTGAGGGGAGAGGGTGTGTCTTTTACGTGTTTGGAATGCAGGCTTTGTATAGGCCTCTAGGAAT
The DNA here is from genome assembly GCF_020615455.1 of Coregonus clupeaformis. NCBI lineage: Eukaryota > Metazoa > Chordata > Actinopteri > Salmoniformes > Salmonidae > Coregonus > Coregonus clupeaformis. The sequence continues at coordinate 29,075,207 of NC_059225.1, forward strand.
GCAAGTGATATGAAACACCTAGTTTTCATTTAAGGTGCACTATGCAGAAATCGCTCCGCCATTTTCTTTTCCTAATTCACATTTTATGTGACAAAACAAGCAAGTATAGTGTAGAGAATCATTGTACCATATAAACCTTATATATAAAATATATAAATATATTTTCCATAACCCAAAATATTGTATTTTCAGCTGTTTGAACCTGGTGTACAAAACCGAAAGTAAAAGAAGCAAAAACAAAACATAAGAAATGGAAACATAGCAATAGTGCACATAGAACAGCTCTACTGCTTCTTAGATGTTTTAAATGAGAATGACAGATCTATAACTCACATTTCTTTGTGAATTTGGTCGGATCACCCAAAAAGTTACATATTGCAGCTTTAATATGCTGTACTATGCAAATGCCTACAGCCAACCTGCTTGCTCTAATCCCTTGTAATTACAGTAAAATCCTGTAGAAATCATTTGCTTACAGTTTAATAGTCACTTTTACTGTATTGTACTGTATTTCATTGCTCTGGCATCAATTTACGTGAATATCACAGTATTGAATTGTCACTATCCAGAGATAGTCAGAGATATGAAAAATAAAAAAATAAAAATAAATGTATGCACTCACTAACTGTAAGTCGCTCTGGATAAGAGCGTCTGCTAAATGACTAAAATGTAAATGTAAAATATATAATAAGATATCTTCTTGTTGTAATTGCAATTATTTTGAAAACCAATGTATCCTTAACTACAAAAACATTTTCAGTAACGGTTAAAGAATCGTTTTGCTTGCTATGACTGTGATGTGCGTATTTTTTTATGCACCGACTAAGTTGGTAAGGACAACAGCGCCTGTTAAATGACCAAAATGTAAAAGTTAAAATGAAAACTTGCAAAGAACACTGGGTAATATGGCGCTCCATGGGTAATTCCAGTAATAATAATAATATATATATATATATATATATATATATATATATATATATATACTGTAAATTAGATTACAGTAAAATTTTTGGTAACGTAAAATGGATTACCATAAAATTGATTACAGTAGCTGTACTGTAAAATAAATTATGGTAAATTAATGGCCAATTGCTGCCAGTAAGTTACTGTACATTTTACAGGAAATGTTTACAGTGTAGAATCAGGTGTGCTAAATTAGGTTTCAACTGAAAACCTACTGGATGGTAGATCTTTAGGAAGAGGGTTGGGTAGTCCTTAGAAATCTATTCAGCGCTCACTGACAGTGTAATGTACAGTGGGGAAAAAAAGTATTTAGTCAGCCACCAATTGTGCAAGTTCTCCCACTTAAAAAGATGAGAGAGGCCTGTAATTTTCATCATAGGTACACGTCAACTATGACAGACAAAATGAGGAAAAAAAATCCAGAAAATCACATTGTATGATTTTTAATGAATTTATTTGCAAATTATGGTGGAAAATAAGTATTTGGTCAATAACAAAAGTTTCTCAATACTTTGTTATATACCCTTTGTTGGCAATGACACAGGTCAAACGTTTTCTGTAAGTCTTCACAAGGTTTTCACACACTGTTGCTGGTATTTTGGCCCATTCCTCCATGCAGATCTCCTCTAGAGCAGTGATGTTTTGGGGCTGTCGCTGGCCAACACGGACTTTCAACTCCCTCCAAAGATTTTCTATGGGGTTGAGATCTGGAGACTGGCTAGGCCATTCCAGGACCTTGAAATGCTTCTTACGAAGCCACTCCTTCGTTGCCGGGCGGTGTGTTTGGGATCATTGTCATACTGAAAGACCCAGCCACGTTTCATCTTCAATGCCCTTGCTGATGGAAGGAGGTTTTCACTCAAAATCTCACGATACATGGCCCCATTCATTCTTTCCTTTAACGAATCAGTCGTCCTGGTCCCTTTGCAGAAAAACAGCCCCAAAGCATGATGTTTCCACCCCCATGCTTCACAGTAGGTATGGTGTTCTTTGGATGCAACTCAGCATTCTTTGTCCTCCAAACACGACGAGTTGAGTTTTTACCAAAAAGTTATATTTTGGTTTCATCTGACCATATGACATTCTCCCAATCCTCTTCTGGATCATCCAAATGCACTCTAGCACGGGCCTGGACATGTACTGGCTTAAGCAGGGGGACACGTCTGGCACTGCAGGATTTAAGTCCCTGGCGGCATAGTGTGTTACTGATGGTAGGCTTTGTTACTTTGGTCCCAGCTCTCTGCAGGTCATTCACTAGGTCCCCCGTGTGGTTCTGGGATTTTTGCTCACCGGTCTTGTGATAATTTTGACCCCACGGGGTGAGATCTTTCGTGGAGCCCCAGATCGAGGGAGATTATCAGTGGTCTTGTATGCCTTCCATTTCCTAATAATTGCTCCCACAGTTGATTTCTTCAAACCAAGCTGCTTACCTATTGCAGATTCAGTCTTCCCAGCCTGGTGCAGATCTACAATATTGTTTCTGGTGTCCTTTGACAGCTCTTTGGTCTTGGCCATAGTGGAGTTTGGAGTGTGACTGTTTGAGCTTGTGGGCAGGTGTCTTTTATACTGATAACAAGTTCAAACAGGTGCCATTAATACAGGTAACGAGTGGAGGACAGAGGAGCCTCTTAAAGAAGAAGTTAAAGGTCTGTGAGAGCCAGAAATCTTGCTTGTTTGTAGGTGACCAAATACTTATTTTCCACCATAATTTGCAAATAAATTCATTAAAAATCCTACTATGTGATTTTCTGGAATTTTTTTCCTCAATTTGTCTGTCATAGTTGACGTGTACCTATGATGAAAATTACAGGCCTCTCTCATCTTTTTAAGTGGGAGAACTTGCACAATTGGTGGCTGACTAAATACTTTTTTTCCCCACTGTAGGCTCCACAAAATATGAACTGCATAATGAAGAAAATCGTGTAGGCCTACTGTTGCCTACATGAAAAAAGGGCCTTTCTGACAACAGTGCATCGGAATCCCAAAGTATTAAGTGAAAACAAGCATAGAAAACAGTATTGGCATTAATACAAATAAATAGAAAAAACATAAGGCTACTATTATAATTATTTTTGTGACAACCTGGTTGATTAACAATATTGGGTTGTTAACACGTTTGTTATTTTATATAAATAAAGTTGAGATACAAAAAAAGGCAGTGTAGAACACCATTGCCCATCATGCATTGCTCTAATAACTTGAATAATTGATGTGCTAGCTGAAATATATAGCAGTCTACTAAAGTAATCAGACCTATTCTTACTATAATGAACTGCTTCAGCTTCTATCCAGCTTGAATTCTACCAGTGTTGTAGTACTCGAGACCGGTTTTGAGTCCGGTCTCGAGAGACCACATATTGAGTGTCTCGGTCTTGTCTCCAAGTCGGATAAATTTGTATTCGGTTTTGACTCGGTCTCGGACAGTGAGGACTACTAATTTCTTCCCGAGACCAGCGGAGTAAAAAAATCATAATTATCAGCTTCCATTCAGTCAGCGCATAAAACTGCTTCGCCAGTCCAAATATATACAGTGGGGGAAAAAAGTATTTAGTCAGCCACCAATTGTGCAAGTTCTCCCACTTAAAAAGATGAGAGAGGCCTGTAATTTTCATCATAGGTACACGTCAACTATGACAGACAAAATGAGAAAAAAAAATCCAGAACATCCAGATTTTTTATGAATTTATTTGCAAATTATGGTGGAAAATAAGTATTTGGTCACCTACAAACAAGCAAGATTTCTGGCTCTCACAGACCTGTAACTTCTTCTTTAAGAGGCTCCTCTGTCCTCCACTCGTTACCTGTATTAATGGCACCTGTTTGAACTTGTTATCAGTATAAAAGACACCTGTCCACAACCTCAAACAGTCACATTCCAAACTCCACTATAGCCAAGACCAAAGAGCTGTCAAAGGACACCAGAAACAAAATTGTAGACCTGCACCAGGCTGGGAAGACTGAATCTGCAATAGGTAAGCAGCTTGGTTTGAAGAAATCAACTGTGGGAGCAATTATTAGGAAATGGAAGACATACAAGACCACTGATAATCTCCCTCGATCTGGGGCTCCACGCAAGATCTCACCCCGTGGGGTCAAAATGATCACAAGAACGGTGAGCAAAAATCCCAGAACCACACGGGGGGACCTAGTGAATGACCTGCAGAGAGCTGGGACCAAAGTAACAAAGCCTACCATCAGTAACACACTACGCCGCCAGGGACTCAAATCCTGCAGTACCAGACGTGTCCCCCCTGCTTAAGCCAGTACATGTCCAGGCCCGTCTGAAGTTTGCTAGAGTGCATTTGGATGATCCAGAAGAGGATTGGGAGAATGTCATATGGTCAGATGAAACCAAAATACAACTTTTTGGTAAAAACTCACCTCGTCGTGTTTGGAGGACAAAGAATGCTGAGTTGCATCCAAAGAACACCATACCTACTGTGAAGCATGGGGGTGGAAACATCATGCTTTGGGGCTGTTTTTCTGCAAAGGGACCAGGACGACTGATCCGTGTAAAGGAAAGAATGAATGGGTCCATGTATCGTGAGATTTTGAGTGAAAACCTCCTTCCATCAGCGAGGGCATTGAAGATGAAACGTGGCTGGGTCTTTCAGCATGACAATGATCCCAAACACACCGCCCGGGCAACGAAGGAGTGGCTTCGTAAGAAGCATTTCAAGGTCCTGGAGTGGCCTAGCCAGTCTCCAGATCTCAACCCCATAGAAAATCTTTGGAGGGAGTTGAAAGTCCGTGTTGCCCAGCGACAGCCCCAAAACATCACTGCTCTAGAGGAGATCTGCATGCAGGAATGGGCCAAAATACCAGCAACAGTGTGTGAAAACCTTGTGAAGACTTACAGAAAACGTTTGACCTGTGTCATTGCCAACAAAGGATATATAACAAAGTATTGAAAAACTTTTGTTATTGACCAAATACTTATTTTCCACCATAATTTGCAAATAAATTCATTAAAAATCCTACAATGTGATTTTCTGGATTTTTTTTTCTCATTTTGTCTGTCATAGTTGACGTGTACCTATGATGAAAATTACAGGCCTCTCTCATCTTTTTAAGTGGGAGAACTTGCACAATTGGTGGCTGACTAAATCCTTTTTTTCCCCACTGTATATGACTTATCAATTATGTAGTACAATAGAGAAATCATGCCCAAAGTAGCCCACACAATCACAAAACCCGTGAAATATATTCACATGTGCGCCGAACACAGCCTAGTTTCAGCGGGCCGTTTGGGAACTTTTGGGCAAAATGTGTGTATACCCACTTCTCCAGGCAGCACTACACCACTACATTGGGCCGATGGAAAGACAGAAGTCACACACAGCATGATGTTAAAGGGTAAGCAGTCCATAAACTCTGACACGATAAGCCAGTAGGTACCAATCATAAGAATTCAAAAACACAACCATTAAGCATTTCCCAATCGAAATGTACAACTATTACTTCCCATTGCAAAAAAACATTTCACATTTACAACACAAAGTAACCAGTGACCTAAAGTTTAAAGTGGAACTGACAGCGTTGTAACTACTTTGCAGATATGAAACAAACAGACAATCATAATATCAGTCAAAAATATAAAATTCCTATTTGACTCAACGTTCCATGATGTACACTAAGGCATTGTTGGCAGAATAGATAGATGCAGTTCAATGCATGATTAATATAATTCACCAATGCATTTCTTGGTAGTCCCAAAAATATTGCTATCAAGTTGTAAATCACAGCTGGCCTGGTACATTATTTGCTGCCTCCATTCGGGATGCACTGTTTCAATTTCAATGACTCAATATTCTGGACAAAAAGAGACGAATGTAACTAAGGCTGGGAATGTCAATACAATCAAACTAGCAAGGGCAATGATCACAAGTCAGTTAAAACGTAGCTAATAGGATAGCGTATATATTTATGTAGAAGCTAAAACACAGAGCCTAACGTTAGCTAGATAGCTAGCTGTTAGGAGGATGTCATATCATGCCACTGGAGGATCGCACCCACACTGCCCTTTCCCACCTGGACAAAAGGAACACCTATGTGAGAATGCTGTTCATTGACTACAGCTGAGCGTTCAACACCATAGTGCCCACATCACTAAGCTAAGGACCCTGGGACTAAACACCTCCCTCTACAATTGGATCCTGGACTTCCTGACGGGCCACCCCCAGGTGGTAAGGTAGGCATCATCTGCCACGCTGATCCTCAACACTGGGGCCCCTCAGGGGTGCGTGCTTAGTCCCCTCCTGTACTCCCTGTTCACCCACGACTGCGTGGCCAAACACGACTCCAACACCATCATTAAGTTTGCTGACGACACAACAGTGGTAGGCCTGATCACCGACAACGATGAGACAGCCTATAGGGAGGTCAGAGACCTGGCCGTGTGGTGCCAGGACAACAACCTCTTCCTCAACGTGATCAAGACAAAGGAGAGGATTGTGGACGACAGGAAAAAGAAGAGGACCGAGAATGCCCCCATTCTCATCGACGGGGCTGTAGTGGAGCAGGTTGCAGAGGGAGGTGTTTAGTCCCAGGGTCCTTAGCTTAGTGATAAGCTTTGAGGGCACTATGGTGTTGAACGCTGAGCTGTAGTCAATGAATAGCATTCTCACATAGGTGCTCCTTTTGTCCAGGTGTGAAAGGGCAGTGTGGAGCGCAATAGAGATTGCATCATATGTGGATCTGTTGGGGCAGTATGCAAATTGGAGTGGGTCTAGGGTTTCTGGGATAATGCTGTTGATGTGAGCCATGACCAGCCTTTCAAGTCTACAGATGTGAGTACTACGGGTCTGTCGTCATTTAGGCAGGTTACCTTAGTGTTCTTGGGCACAAGGACTATGGTGGTCTGCTTGAAACATGTTGGTATTACAGACTCAGACAGGTTGAAAATGTCAGTGAACACATTTGCCAGCGCATGCTCGGAGTACACGTCCTGGTATTCCGTCTGGCCCTGCGGCCTTTTGAATGTTGACCTGTTTAAAGGTCTTACTCACATCGGCTACAGAGAGTGTGATCAAACAGTCATCCAGAACAGCTGATGCTCTCATGCATGTTTCACCGGCTGTCTCACTGCCCTGTAGACAGCGCTATCACCACCTGCTGGCCGCTACTGCACCTTATTATTCCTGCTCTCACTCTCCCATACACAGATGAGGTGGAAGTCAGTTTTGTTACATTTTTAGTCATTTAGCAGACGCTCTTATCCAGAGCGACTTACAGGAGCAATTAGGGTTAAGTGCCTTGCTCAAGGGCACATCGACAGATTTTTCATCTAGTCTGCTCGGAGATTAGAACCAGCAACCTTTCGGTTACTGGCACAACGCTCTTAACCACTAAGCTACCTACACACACACACAGTCAGTGTTACACAAACATACACACTCACGCGTTTTACGGTCTCACACACACATTATGCAGTAACTCAGACACATGCACACCTACAATCCCCGACTCCTGTCCCTCCTGGTCTCTGTTTGAAAAACAAAACCTGTTCAACCAGGAAGAGAACATTAGCCTGTGTTTTCCTTCCCTTACAGGGTTCTTACTAGTGAACCCATTTGTCTATTAAAAGCTTTTTGAACACTTTGTGGTTCTTAAAGTGAGATTTCGATGCTGCTGCGGGACTTGTAAATAAATATGATCACCACTAGTAGTGTACGGTCGTGGTCGGGGGTTTTGAGAATGACACAAGTATTGGACTTGACAAAGTTCGCTGCTTCAGTGTTATGAGATATTTTTGTCAGATGTTACTATGGTATACTGAAGTATAATTACAAGCATTCCATAAGTGTCAAAGGCTTTTATTGACAATTACATTAAGTGTATGCAAAGAGTAAATATTTGCAGTGTTGACCCTTCTTTTTCAAGAGCTCTGCAATCCACCCTGGCATGCTGTCAATTAACTTCTGGGCCACATCCTGACTGATGGTAGCCCATTCTTGCATAATCAATGCTTGGAGTTTTCAGAATTTGTGGGTTTTTGTTTGTCCACCCGCCTCTTGAGGATCGACCACAAGTTCTCAATGGGAATGCGAGTCTCAGTGGCGCAGTGGTCTAAGGCTGTGCCACTAGAGATCCTGGTTAGAATCCAGGCTCTTTCGTAGCCGGCTGTGACCCATGGGGTGGTGCACAATTGGCCCAGGGTAGGGGAGGGAATGGCCGGCAGGGATGTAGCTCGGTTGGTAGAGCATGGTGTTTGCAACGCCAAGGTTGTGGGTTCGTTTCCCATGGGGGGCCAGTATAAAAAAAATAAAAAATAATTTGCACTCACTAACTGTAAGTCACTCTGGATAAGAGCGTCTGCTAAATGACTAAATGTAATGTTTCAGTGTTACTTGCATAGAAGTAAGCTGGTAGGCTTGTGTCACTGGGCAGCTCGCAGCTGTGTTTCCCCTTGTAATCTGTAATAGTTTGCAAGCCCTGCCACATCTGACAAGCATCGGAGCCGGTGTAGTACGATTCGATCTTAGTCCTGTATTGACGCTTTGCCTGTTTGATGGCCTTCTTCAGTGTTAAACCTTTCCTTTCCAACACAAACTGATTATATGAAATCAGAACATCATTGAAAATAATTATATTTTCATATTATTATAATAATTATTTTATAAATCCTTAGCCCTTCTCTGAAGGCATAGAAGGCCCATTGTTCCCCACTGTGTTTGGGTTAGTAATAATTTGTAGAGTGGCTCTATTTTCCCTCAGCATGCATTTTTTTCACTACTGTGAATGTTAAAAAAAATCCACATGTTGTTCTGAAATATGAACACAGAAATGCTGGACATTTTAAACTCTTATTATCGTGGTGATTTGACAAAATTACAATCATGGTCTTGACTCGGTCTTGGACCCCTTCCGGTCTTGGTCTTGACTCGGACTCGATTTGCTCCGGTCTTGGTCTTCAATTGATCTCGCTTTAGGTGGTCTCGAACACAACGCTGAATTCTTTAGGTGGTCTCGAACACAACGCTGAATTCTTTAGGGGGTCTCGAACACAACGCTGAATTCTTTAGGTGGTCTCGAACACAACGCTGAATTCTTTAGGTGGTCTCGAACACAACGCTGAATTCTTTAGGTGGTCTCGAACACAACGCTGAATTCTACATTTAACACACCACCATGCGTATCTTTTTTAGACAGCTGAAGGAAGCACACACATTTTCTTCAGGAAATGTACCTTTTCTAGTTTAGTTATATTTATCTTACTTTAGAAGTGTTTACTTTGCAGGCTGACTAGCAGCTTTAGAGTTGCAATGTCCCATACATCGAATGCCCAAATCAACTTGAAATACTGTGCGTACAAAACAAGTTTTGCAGCCACATAATCCAAAAGGAAGGCTACAGCTAATATTTTTTTCCTAAAATTACTGTTTGCGATTCACAAATAATTTTTTTGATTCACATGATTCGATTCACCCACTACAATGGCAAAGTGAATCGTTCTTTTTGTTTAAAGAATCGATTCATATTAATCAAATAAATCGTTCAATTAAAACAAAATTGAAATGTGAAGCAGGCCATCTGTTAAAAAGTAAATCAACTTTGTATGGCCTTTACAATTGTTATTTTATTTGATACAAAAGACGACGTGGAAAAACGGAAAACGGTTAGTTTTCGTTTTTGGTTTCTGCATTAGAAAAACGAAAATTGGAAATTGCCTTGTTTTCTCATTTATTGTGTCAAAATTGGACATGGAATAACAGAAAAGAAGAATCACTGATCTACAAATAATATTCCCTGCCAAATAATAGGCTTTGTGAAATTAAGATACGTAGAACTGCGCCTCCCCTGGTTTAGGCAATCCCCCCCACCAAAGACACACAACTAGACATTGATTGATTGAAGACAGCTTGTGTCAATTAAAGAGCATTTCCTAGGATTTTTTACCTGCCTTAAATCTAGTGGATCATGCTGGAAATACCGGTAAAAGCAAAGTGCCAAAAAAAAGACCAAAAAGCATGGCCCTAATCGTTGGTCAAGTCACAAATGCTGCGTTTACACAGGCAGCCCAATTCTTATATATTTTTCCCCTAATTGGTATTTTGACCAATCAGATCAGAGATGTCAAAATACCAATTAGTGAAAGAAATATCAGAATTAGTCTGCCTGTGTAAATGCAGCCAAATATGGCTGAATTGTATTGAGTCAGAATACCCCTATGTTGTACACTTTTTATGCACTAAATGGCAGTAATGTGCTACCACCTCTACTGAAATTTGACAGATGGAGTTGGCGGTTTCAAAAAGGGTAATGTCAGCATAAAGCCCTTTTTTTTCTTATTTTATTGGGGGGGGGGGGGCTCAGAGTAAAACAAAGTAAAACACACCAATCCCAGTCCTAATTTCAATGTAGTAAATCTCACTCATTTGCCCCTGGTCGTGAAACTGAGCCATATATTTTGACCTATTTGTAACTTCAGTACCAAAATGTTCTTGCTGCTCCCACAGGATATCCTAATGAGAAAAGTGTACACTGCTGAAAGTAGAGACTGGGTTTAAAAGATCTCGTAGGGTGTTTGACATAATTTTGGTGTGTGCTATGCTGGCCCAAAGGTTCCATGGCCACAATAAAGCTAAATTATGAATGAGAATGTCATGGTCATTTTAGTGCCCAATTGGAGAGTAGTTTACCTCCCTATGGCTCTGTCCCTACCTACATCTTCTCAGTGTAATATTTATGTTACTGCTAATGGATTTAGGGATCGTTTCCCGGACACAGATTGAGCATAGTCCTAGATTTAAAAGCAAGATAAATGGAGATTATTTATTGAAAGGAATAGGCTTTATCTGTGTTTGGGAAATCTGCCCTTAGTGTACCACGGGCACCCTTTACTTTCATCTAGTTGTTTTCTAGACATCTCCTGCTGCAATGTATATAGTGTTGCATATTGTTGTATCTGTTTTTGCCATTTTACGGTTGTATTGCTCGCTTCTTGAGAGTATAGGTTCCTTGTCCTAACACTACATTTAAGGCGTGTTCTAGTAGAGATACATCCAGGCTCTGTCGTAGCCGGCCACGACCGGGAGACCCATGGGGCAGTGCACAATTGGCCCAGCGTCGTCCAGGGTAGGGGAGGGAATGGCCGGCAGGGATGTAGCTCAGTTGGTAGAGCATGGCGTTTGCAACGCCAGGGTTGTGGGTTCGATTCCCATGGGGGGCCAGTATAAAAAATATATATATATAAAAAATACAAATATTGTATGCACTCACTAACTGTAAGTCGCTCTGGATAAGAGTGTCTGCTAAATGACAAAAAATCTACAATATGACTTGTACTATCTACTTTTTATATGTGGCCGTTTTGGGTACTTCAATTATCCACTGGTGTTTGATTATCTCTTGCTCTTTGTGTAGCCTTGTCTGCCCACTATTGTTTGTGGAGATAGACTTGAAAACAAAAGGTCAGGATTGAATGCATTGAATTGCACATTCTACAAATTATCTTGGCTACTAAACAATATATCTAGAATAGGAACATAAGCCATGAAACAGCAATAAAACTACCATTGCAGTGCTATAATATAATGAAATGTGTAGTTTCAAACAATTAGGTGTGGGCAGGTAGCCTAGCGGTCAAGAGCATTGGGCCTGTAAACAAAAGTTTGCTTGTTCGAATCCCTGAGCCAACTAGTTGGAAAATCTGTCGATGTGCTCTTGAGCAAGGCATGTAACCCTAATTGTCGCTCTGGGTCAGAATGACTGAAATCTAATATTCATTTTCTAGTACATTTCTTTAATGTTATTCATACATCACATCAGTACATAAATGATGAGAACACATGCACCGGGGCTGGTCTTTCCTGCCTCACCATAAGCTCTCATCATTGACCACATAGCCTTCTTTAATGATCATGAGCAGATAGAGGATCAGTTTTGCTTTTACGATATTGTATTGACAAGGGAGACCTGGTCAGTGATCCTCAATCTGCCCTCCTCAGGCTTTGAGAATGCACGGGTACATTGTCCATAACTTTTATATGTGAGTGCAGCCGGTCATCTGTTTGTTGATTGTGTCTGTAGGTTCGTAGCCTGGGAATTAGAATGTCGCCGGAGGGGATGGCTGCCGTTTTACGGGCTCCTAACCAACTGTGCTATTTTGTTAGTTTTTTCGTGTTGTTTGTAACTTCTTTTGTAACTTATTTTGTACATAATGTTGCTGCTACCGTGTCTTATGACCGAAAATAACTTCTGGACATCAGAACAGCGATTACTCACCTTGAACTGGACAAAGATGTTTTCTTTAACAAGCCCGACGCGAAGGATATACTGCTTTCTAGAGACCATGCCCAAGTCCCCATCATTTCCGTGAAGAAAAGACAGAGAAAAAGGGGCGGAGGTCGGGCTCCCTTCTGAGAATGCATAGGTGAGTGAGTAAACCTCCACTACCATCCATTCTATTGGCCAATGTGCAATCATTGGAAAATGAAAAAGGACGATCTACGATTGAGACTATCCTACCAACGGGACATTAAAAACTGTAATTTATTATGTTTCACCGAGTCGTGGCTGAACGAAGACATGTATAATATAGAGCTGGCTGGGTTTTCAGTGAATCGGCAGGACAGAGAAGCTACGTCTGGTAAGACGTGGGGGTCTATTTGTCAATAACAGCTGGTGCGCGATGTCTAATATTAAAGAAGTCTCGAGATATCGCTCGCCTGAGGAAGAGTACCTCATGATTAGCTGTAGACCACACTATCTACAAAGAGAGTTCTCATCTATATTATTCGTAGCCGTCTACTTACCACCACAAGCCGATGCTGGCACTAAGACAGCACTCAACGAGCTGTATAAGGCCATAAGCAAACAAGAAAATGCTCATCCAGAAGCATCCTAGTGGCCGTGGACTTTAATACAGGCAAACTTCAATCCATTTTACCTCATTTCTACCAGTATGTCACATCTGCAACCAGAGGGAAAAAAAACTCTAGACCACCTTTACTCCACACACAGAGACGCATACAAAGCTCTCCCTCGCCCTCCATTTGGCAAATCTGACCATAATTCTATCCTCCTGATTCACTCACGTCGGTAGCCATGAAGTGCTTTGAAAGGCTGGTCATGGCTCACATCAACACCATCATCCCGGAAACCCTAGACCCACTCCAATTCGCATATCGCCCAAACAGATCCACAGATTACGCAATCTCAATCGAACTCCACACTGCCCTTTCCCACCTGGACAAAAGGAACACCTATGTGAGAATGCTGTTCATTGACTACAGCTTAGCATTCAACACCATAGTGCCCACAAAGCTCATCACTAATCTAATGACCCTGTGACTAAACACCTCCCTCTGCAACTGGATCCTAAACTTCCTGACGGGCCGCCCCCAGGTGGTAAGGGCAGGCAACAACACATATGCCACGCTGATCCTCAACACTGGGGCCCCTCAGGGAGCGTGCTTATTCCCCTCCTGTACTCCCTGTTCACCCACAACTGCGTGGCCAAACACAACTCCAACACCATCGTGGTCCTCTGTAGCTCAGTTGGTAGAGCACGGCGCTTATAGCGCCAGGGTAGTGGGTTCGATCCCCAGGACCACCCATACACAAAAATGTATGCACGCATGACTGTAAGTCGCTTTGGATAAAAGCGTCTGCTAAAAAGCATATTATTATTATCATTAAGTTTGCTGATGACACAACAGTGGTAGGCCTGATCACCGACAATGATGAGACAGCCTATAGGGAGGAGGTCAGAGACCTGGCAGTGTGGTGCCAGGACAACAACCTCTCCCTCAATGTGAGCAAGACAAATGAGCTGATCGTGGACTACAGGAAAAGGCGGGCCGAACAGGCCCCCATTAACATCGATGGGATTGTAGTGGAGCGGGTCGAGAGTTTAAGTTCCTTGGTGATACCAAGGTCAAAACACACAAGACAGTCGTGAAGAGGGTATGACAACACCTTTTCCCCCTCAGGAGACTGAAAAGATTTAATATGGGTCCCCAGATCCTCAAAGAGTTCTACAGCTGCACCATTGAGAGCATACTGACCGATTGCATCACCGCCTGGTATGGCAACACCTCGGCATCTGACCGTAAGGTGCTACAGAGGGTAGTGCGTACGGCCCAGTACTACACTGGGGCCAAGCTTCCTGCCATCCAGGGCCTATATACTAGGCAATGTCAGAGGAAGGCCCAAAAAATTGTCAAAGACTCCAGTCACCCAAGTCATAGACTGTTCTCTCTGCTACCACACGGCAAGCGGTACTGGAGCGCAAAGTCTAGGACCAAAAGGCTCCTTAACCCCCAAGCCATAACACTGCTGAACAATGAATAAAATGGCCACCCAGACTATTTACATTGACACCCTCCCCTCCCTTTGTTTTTACACTGCTGCTACTCGCTGTGTATTATCTACGCATAGTCACTTTACCGCTACCCACATGTACAAATTACCTCGACTAACCTGTACCCCCCGCACATTGACTCGGTACCGGTACTCCCTGTATATAGCCTCGTTATTGTTATTTTATTGTGCTACTTGTTTATATATATATATATATATATATATATATATATATATATATATATATATATATATATATATATATATATATAATATATATATATATTACTTTAGTTTATTTAGTAAATATTTTCTAACTCTTTCTTGAACTGCATTGTTGGTTAACGGCTTGTAAGTAAGCATTTCACGGTAAGGTCTACACCTGTTGTATTTGGCGCATGTGACAAATAAAAATGTATTTGATTTGACATTTTATTTGATGCATCCCACGTGACCACACAGCGAGGAATAGCTGTGACTCACCAGTCTTGACAGGAGGCCGTTTGTTAATGTAAAATTCGCTCAGAAATTGTGCGGACTCATTGATTGGTTCTCTCAAATGTTTTTTTTTCTTTCTGGGGGGTTGAGACCTCTCGTTTGGATTTTAAAATCCAACAGTTGTAATGAAAGAGGGCGGCGCTCAGGGGCTTTGTGTAGCTGTGCCTGTGGGTGTTTGAGTGAGAAAAGAGAACCAACCAGTAAAAGCACAGCCCCCTTCATTATCAATGCATCATGCCGACAACATCAAAACAGCCTTTCCAGAATCTGAAGTCCAAAGGACTTCCTATTTAGGTGTTAGCCAGACTAGTTAGCCAGACTAGTTCGGGCCTTTGGCTATGAATCTCTTTCACTCTACTCCATAATCATGCAGAGCTGCAGCAAACCTCTCACATTAGACCTCTTTGGAAAAAGGCCAAATTGAACAGTGTAATGACAATTTATTTTGGTTATAATACACTGAGTATACAAAACATTAAGGACACGTGCTCTATCCAAAATTCTGGGCAGGCCATTATTTTGGATACCATGGCTTTGCCTCTATAGGATGACAATGCCCCCATCCACAAGTGGTCACTGAATGGTTTGATGAACAAGAAAACGATGTAAACCGTATGCCATGGCCGTCTCAGTCACCAGATCTCAACCCAATTGAATACTTATGGGAGATTCTGGAGCGACGCCTGACACAGCATTTTCCACCACAATCAACAAAACACCAAATTATGGAATTTCTCGTGGAAGAATGGTGTCGCATTCCTCCAATAGAGTTCCAGACACTTGTATAATCTATGCAATAAGGTTGCATTGAAGCTGTTCTGGCTCGTGGTGGCTCGACGCCCCATTAAGACACTTTACGTTGGTTTTTCCTTTATTTTGGCAGTTACCTGTACATAAGCATAATAATACAGCTTGTATCACATTTTAACACTTCATCCAAAGTGCTTTACCTTAAGACTTAAAAACAGGTCTAAAAAAATGTAATGATAGCTGAAGTGGATGGTGAATGAATTTGGGCAGTAGTGAATAGATGTGTAAAGAAAGTAAATGATATGAAATCTAATTTTGTCTTAGCTTTTAACTTACAACATTTAATTTTATTTGATTATGGATCACAGGTAAAATGCAGCAATTACATTCACTTGTATTACTCATCAAGAGAAGGAGGGGAGGTAGGGGGAGAGGGAGTTTATTCAACCAAACCCATCTAGACCCATCCATCCACTCTCTTCCTCCATGCCCACATCCCTCTATACAAATGTAATTTGTCAACTTTCAGTAAAAAACCACACTTGAAGAAAATTTAAACATTGAATTAACTAAGTGCAAGCCAACTTTGTTCAGTTGTTGTTGAGTTTGTTCTATTGGCACGAAACGAAAATGGAATAAAATGTGTTGTTTTTTGTTTTCTGTTATTCCATGTCGCATTTTTGACACAATAAATGAGAAGCAAGTCGATTACCGATTTTCGTTTTTCAAATTCAGAAGCCAAAACCATAAACGAAAAATTCGCCATTTTCCGTTTTTCTACGTCGTCTTTTGAATCAAATAACCAATGAGCGGATGATACATGGACCGGGTCGAGTACAGTGGATTGATTCGGTTTTCATCGTTGCTGTTGTGTTTTGCTTTCAAGTAATCAGTAACGACAAATAGCACAGGGACAGAAGTGCGAAATAGACTGAAGTGCAAAATCGGTTAGAAAAGGCGACTTGATCGGACAGAAACCGTACTAACGTTAGCTAGCTAATCTCTGTCAAATTAAACACGTCAAAAGGGATGCCGCTGAAATCCAAATCAGACAGATATTTGGATTTAATGTCGTCTCATTTAATCGGCAGAAGCAGTTTTTCGATAAAAGGTTCTACGATAAATCAATTTCGAAGCAGCGTATTTTTTAATTGCTGAATTTTAGGAACTAGTAGGTAACGTTAGTCTGACGAATTGAAATCACGGACCGACAGTGCTATGCTAACATACTAGCTAATTTGGCTGGACAGACAACAACAAATCTGTTTTGCATCATTGCCAAAGAAGAAACATTGAGAGTGAAATTGGTGAAGACGTTTCAGTTCCACAAAGCGTTTCGACATTATATTTGACTTTGGTAAGAAGAAGGATTGTGTACATTAGCTAGCTAGTAACGTTAGTTGCAAAGGTTTTTTAGTGGGGGGAGGGGATTAGCTAACGTTATCTAGTAAGAAAGAAAGGGGTTGGTCGTTTTGGGACTTGCCTTTTTGTTTACCTTCCGTATGTTCCCCATACGGGGTGTCCCCAATGATGTGTATGCTGATTATTGGGTCTGTGGAATCTAGTACTGAGCGATTAGTGTTTATTTTTATTTTATTTTTATTAAATATTTCAGTTGTTGTGTATATTACATTTGCTTTATTTGATGACTATTCTTCCATTCCAAGTCATCATATCATCTCTATAGAGCTGCTGTGTGACAAAATCACTATTTTGTAGTTATTCTAAGTAAATAAGGCATACTTTTATGACTGCTGAATACCAACTAATAAATCACTTAAATTATGTATTTTCAAGTAGAGATACCTCGTGAAGCAACAGCTGCTCTCTATAGAGCCCTACAGTCGAGGTGTCATAAAACCTATAAACAGGGAAATGGTTCCAATCGTTTTTCCACCATACATTTTTCCCATATGGGATTTTAGAAACACTTAAAATGAGTGCTGTGTTTCGTGTAGGCTTACCATGGCGTGACGTTTTCATAACCATTTAAATCTCTCCCGGACAAGGTGACTTTTATCAATATATTCAGCTCTATTTACTCTGATTCGAAAATGCTAATTAGCATCAAAGTAGACATCATGCAAAACTACAAATCCCTGCAAGCTCCTGCACATAATCTCTAGCTGACACCCTTGCTAACAGGTATTGTGTCAATTATTATTTTTTGCACAAGACAGTTCATAGAATTGTCCATTTAAAGAAATGTAGCCAATGTATTAATACTACATGTAGCTAACATTAGATAGTTAATCCAGAGACCTTTGCCTCGATTGGGCAGTCTCATCCAGATCATCATGGCATTTGTAGTTCTTTATGATTGCCACATTAGCAGCTAATTAGCATTTCATTTTTGGGGGGTAAATACAGGCATTCAGAAAGTATTCACTTTTTCCACATTTTGTTACGTTACAGCCTTATTCTAAAATGGATTAAATAGTTTTTCTTCTTATCAATCTACACACAATACCCCATAATGACAAAGCAAAAACAGGCTTTTAGAAATGTTTGCACATTTATTGCAAATTAATAACTTAAATATCACATTGCAATAAGTATTCAGACCCTTTACTCAGTACTTTCTTGAAGCGCCTTTGGCAGCGATTACAGCCTCGAGTCTTCTTGGGTATGACGCATGGCACAACAGTATTTGTCTGCAGATCCTCTCAAGCTCTGTCAGGTTGGATGGGGAGCGTCGCTGCACCGCTATTTTCAGGTCTCTCCAGAGATGTTCGATCGGGTTCAAGCCCGGGCTCTGGCTGGGCCACTCTAGGACATTCAGAAACTTGTCCCGAAGCCACTCCTGCATTGTCTTGGCTGTGTGCTTAGGGTCATTGTCCTGTTGGAAGGTGAACCTTCGCCCCAGTCTGAGGTCCTGGGCGCTCTGGAGACGGTTTTCATCAAGGATCTCTCTGTACTTTGCTCCGTTCATCTTTCCTCTCGATCCTGACTAGTCTCCCAGTCCCTGCTGCTGAAAAACATCCCCACAGCATAATGCTACTACCACCATGCTTCACCGTAGGGATGGTGCCAGTTTTCCTCCAGACATGACGCTTGGCATTCAGGCCAAAGAGTCCAATCTTGGTTTCATCAGACCAGAGAATCTTGTTTCTCATGTTCTGAGTCCTTTAGGTACCTTTTGACAAACTCCAAGCGGTGGTCATGTGCCTTTTACGGAGGAGTGGCTTCCGTCTGGCCACTCTACCATAAAGGCCTGATTGGTGGAGTGCTGCAGAGATAGGTGTCCTTCTGGAAGGTTCTCCCATCTCCACAGAGGAACTCTGGAGCTCTGTCAGAGTGACCATCAGGTTCTTGGTCACCTCCCTAAGCAAAGCCCTTCTTCCCCGATTGCTCAGTTTGTCTGGGCGGCCAGCTCTAACAAGGAATAGTCTTGGTGTTTCCAAACTTCTTCAATTTAAGAATGATGGAGGCCACTGTGTTCTTGGGGACCTTAAATGCTGCAGGCATTTTTTGGTACCCTTCCCCAGATCTGTGCCTGGACACAATCCTGTCTCGGCGCTCTAAGGACAATTCCTTCAACCTCATGGCTTGGTTTTTGCTCTGACATGCACTGTCAACTGTGGGACCTTATATAGACAGGTGTGTGCCTTTCCAAATCATGTCCAATCAACTAAATTTACCACAGGTGGACTCCAATCAAGTTGTAGAAACATCTCAAGGATGATCAATGGAAAAAGGATGCACCTGAGCTCAATTTCGAGTCTCATATCAAAGGGTCTGAATACTTATGTAAATAAGGTATTTCTGTTTTTTATTTTTAATACATTTCTAATATTTTTTTTGCTTTGTCATTATGGGTTATTGTGTGTAGATTGAGGAAAAACATTTATTTAATGCAGTACTTTCCGAATGCACTGTATAAAAGTCACCTTGTCCTAGAGAGAGTTACACCAGGTTAAGCCTACACAAAACACAGTCCTTATTGTAAGTGTTTCTAAAATCCCCTATGGGAAAAATGAATGGTGGAAAAATGATTGGAACCATTTCCCTGTTTGACCGCTAGGTTTTATGGGTATTTATGGGTATTATAACTGATACTGTGGTACTCTATATCTCCTCACGATCACCGCGTTTTTCTGTAACAGGCGTAAAACACAGACCGGACAAGTAGATGCGCAATGGATTATGGTCATTGTAGTTAATTTCCACGTTAAATGTGCTAAGCTGTGTAGAATATTGGGCTGTTTGAAACTACAATTATGTACTACATCGAACAGTTCAGGCTGGATCTGATTTATCTCTAGAGAAACTGTGATGTGCGCGTTGAGTTCACAGAAAAAAAGCGAATGAAATGGAATTCAAATAACTGATCCGACGTTAGTCAATTAGTTGTAAAAAAATAAATAATTTTACCTACATTTTGGTTAATCGCTCAGCACTAGTTGAATCACACTGAACAGTGCAATGTAGCTAGCTAATTTATGTGGGGATGTACAGTGGGGAAAAAAAGTATTTAGTCAGCCACCAATTGTGCAAGTTCTCCCACTTAAAAAGATGAGAGAGGCCTGTAATTTTCATCATAGGTACACGTCAACTATGACAGACAAATTGAGAAAAAATAATCCAGAAAATCACATTGTAGGATTTTTAATGAATTTATTTGCAAATTATGGTGGAAAATAAGTATTTGGTCACCTACAAACAAGCAAGATTTCTGGCTCTCACAGACCTGTAACTTCTTCTTTAAGAGGCTCCTCTGTCCTCCACTCATTACCTGTATTAATGGCACCTGTTTGAACTTGTTATCAGTATAAAAAGACACCTGTCCACAACCTCAAACAGTCACACTCCAAACTCCACTATGGCCAAGACCAAAGAGCTGTCAAAGGACACCAGAAACAAAATTGTAGACCTGTACCAAGCTGGGAAGACTGAATCTGCAATAGGTAAGCAGCTTGGTTTGAAGAAATCAACTGTGGGAGCAATTATTAGGAAATGGAAGACATACAAGACCACTGATAATCTCCCTCGATCTGGGGCTCCACGCAAGATCTCACCCCGTGGGGTCAAAATGATCACAAGAACGGTGAACAAAAATCCCAGAACCACACGGGGGGACCTAGTGAATGACCTGCAGAGAGCTGGGACCAAAGTAACAAAGCCTACCATCAGTAACACACTACGCCGCCAGGGACTCAATCCTGCAGTGCCAGACGTGTCCCCCTGCTTAAGCCAGTACATGTCCAGGCCCGTCTGAAGTTTGCTAGAGTGCATTTGGATGATCCAGAAGAGGATTGGGAGAATGTCATATGGTCAGATGAAACCAAAATAGAACTTTTTTGGTAAAAACTCAACTTGTCGTGTTTGGAGGACAAAGAATGCTGAGTTGCATCCAAAGAACACCATACCTACTGTGAAGCATGGGGGTGGAAACATCATGCTTTGGGGCTGTTTTTCTGCAAAGGGACGAGGACGACTGATCCGTGTAAAGGAAAGAATGAATGGGGCCATGTATCGTGAGATTTTGAGTGAAAACCTCCTTCCATCAGCGAGGGCATTGAAGATGAAACGTGGCTGGGTCTTTCAGCATGACAATGATCCCAAACACACCGCCCGGGCAACGAAGGAGTGGCTTCGTAAGAAGCATTTCAAGGTCCTGGAGTGGCCTAGCCAGTCTCCAGATCTCAACCCCATAGAAAATCTTTGGAGGGAGTTGAAAGTCTGTGTTGCCCAGCGACAGCCCCAAAACATCACTGCTCTAGAGGAGATCTGCATGGAGGAATGGGCCAAAATACCAGCAACAGTGTGTGAAAACCTTGTGAAGACTTACAGAAAACGTTTGACCTGTGTCATTGCCAACAAAGGGTATATAACAAAGTATTGAGAAACTTTTGTTATTGACCAAATACTTATTTTCCACCATAATTTGCAAATAAATTCATTAAAAATCCTACAATGTGATGTTCTGGATTTTTCTTCTCATTTTGTCTGTCATAGTTGACGTGTACCTATGATGAAAATTACAGGCCTCTCTCATCTTTTTAAGTGGGAGAACTTGCACAATTGGTGGCTGACTAAATACTTTTTTCCCCCACTGTATATCATACCATCAATGAGCTTTAATTGAGACCATTTTCTGCTAACCTACTTTTCTGGGCAAACTTTGATCACCCTGGCCTGACCATACCAAGTAAATCAATAACTACACCATAGGGATAAAATGTCTTTGATACACCCACTTAGGAAGCAGTGAAAAAGTATTCTTGAATGTCCGATGGACTGTCCATTTTAACATTTCCCTTTCTTCTCACAGGCAGCAATGAAACTGTTAGAGAACAGCAGTTTTGAAGCTCTGGGCTCTCAACTCTGTGTTGAAACGGGAGAGTCTCACATCCTGGGCAGGTAATTACCATCACAGCACTGGAGAAGCAGTAGATCAAACGACCTCATCTAATCACATGGTACAAAGTGTTCTGTAAAGCCTGCCATACTGTTGCATGACTAACACATAGGTTCAAAATTTAACAGGGTCTAAATGTACTGGCCGTTAGTAGGCTTCTGTCTGAACCGCAAGTACATAGCCCAACCCCCCCTCTACTCGGGTGTATTTCTGATTGGGTTAAGAGGCTCTATTTTAAAAGGCAAGATTAACACTGGGGCTCTGTGGAAGCGTCAATATCGACATATGTCAAGGCTGAGGACACAGGCACTGGTATGTAAACACAGCGATAAACAACAAACTGTCAGAATGAGATGGTCAACTGAACTTTAAAAATATATATATATGCAGTGCCTTCGGAAAGTATTCAGACCCCTTGACTTTTTCCACATTTTGTTACGTTACAGCCTTATTCTAAAATTGATTACATTTTATTTTTCTTCATCAATCTGCACACAATACCCCATAATGATGAAGCAAAAAAACGTTTTTTAGAAAATTTTGCTAATGTATAAAAAATTAAAAACAGAAGTATCACATTTTCATAAGTATTCAGACCCTTTACTCAGTACTTTGTTGAAGCACCTTTGGCAGCGATTACAGCATCGAGTCTTCTTTAGTATGACGCTACAAGCTTGGCACATCTGTATTTGGAGAGTTTCTCCCATTCTTTACAGATCCTCTCAAGCTCTGTCAGGTTGGATAGGGAGCGTTGCTGCACAGCTATTTTCAGGTCTCTCCAGAGATGTTCGATCGGGTTCAAGTCCGGGCTCTGGCTGGGCCACTCAGGGACATTCAGAGACTTGTCCCGAAGCCACTTCTGCGTTGTCTTGGCTGTGTGCTTAGGGTCATTGTCCTGTTGGAAGGTGAACCTTCACCCCAGTCTGAGGTCCTGAGCACTATGGAGCAGGTTTTCATCAAGGAGCTCTCTGTACTTTGCTCCGTTCATCTTTGCATCGATCCTGTCTAGTCTCCCAGTCCCTGCCGCTGAAAAACATCCCCACAGCATGATGCTGCCACCACCATGCTTCACCGCAGGGATGGTGCCAGTTTTCCTCCAGACGTGACACTTGTCATTCAGGCCAAAGAGTTCAATCTTGTTTCTCATGGTCTGAGAGTCTTTAGGTGCCTTTTGGCAAACTGCAAGCGGGCTATCGTGCCTTTTACTGAGGAGTGGCTTCCGTCAAGCCACTCTACCATAAAGGCCTGATTGGTGGAGTGCTGCAGAGATGGTTGTCCTTTTTTAAGGTTCTCCCATTTCCACAGAGGAACTCTAGAGCTCTGTCAGAGTGACCATCGGGTTCTTGGTCACCTCCCTGACCAAGGCCCTTCTCCCCCGATTGCTTATTTTGTCCGGGCGTCCAGCTCTGGGAAGAGTCTTGGTGGTTCCAAACTTCTTCCATTTAAGAATGATGGGGGCCACTGTGTTCTTGGGGACCTTCAATGCTGCAGAAATGTTCTGATCTGTGCCTGGAATACAATCCTGTCTCGGAGCTCTATGGACAATTCCTTCCTCATGGCTTCGTTTTTGCTCTGACATGCACTGTTAACTGTTGGGACCTTATATAGACAGGTGTGTGCCTTTCCAAATCATGTCCAATCAATTGAATTTACCACAGGTGGTCTCCAATCAAGTTGTAGAAACATCTCAAGGATGATCAATGGAAACAGGATGCACCTGAACTCAATTTCGAGTCTAATAGTACACGTTTTTTAATTTTTAATACATTTCTAAAACACTGTTTTCGCTTTGTCATTATGGCGTATTGTGTGTAGATTGCATAGGGAGAAAAAATATTTAATCAATTTTAGAATAAGGCTGTAACGTAACAAAATGTGGAAAAGATCAATGGGTCTGAATACTTTCCGAAGGCACTGTGTGTATACTCTGCCGTTCAAAGGTTTGGGGTCACTTAGAAATGGCCTTGTTTTTGAAAGAAAAGCAGTTTTTTTTGTCCATTAAAATAACATCAAATTGATCAGAAATACAGTTTAGACATTGTTAATGTTGTAAATGGCTATTGTAGCTGGACTCGGCTGATTTTTAATGGAATATCTACAATATCTACACGCAAAACACCAGTCTCAACGTCAACAGTGAAGAGGTGACTCCGGGATGCTGACCTTCTTGGCAGAGTTGCAAAGAAAAAGCCATATTTCAGACTGGCCAATAAAAAGAAAAGATTAAGACAGTAATGTATTTGTCCTCTTGCACAGTTGTGCACCGGGGCCTCCCACTCCTCTTTCTATTCTTGTTAGAGCCAGTTTGCGCTGTTCTTTGAAGGGAGTAGTACACGGCGTTGTACGAGATATTCCGTTTCTTGGCAATTTCTCGCATGGAATAGCCTTCATTTCGCAGAACAAGAATAGACTGACGAGTTATTTGTTTCTGGCCATTTTGAGCCTGTAATCGAACCCACAATTGCTGATGCTCCAGATACTCAACTAGTCTCAAGAAGGCCAGTTTTATTGCTTTTCTTTCGAAAACAAGGACATTTGTAAGTGACCCCAAACTTTTGAACGGTAGAATATATATATATATATATATATATATATATATATATATATATATATATATATATATATATATATATATATATATATATATATATATATATATACATACAGTGAGGGAAAAAAAGTATTTGATCCCTGCTGATTTTGTACGTTTGCACACTGACAAAGAAATGATCAGTCTATAATTTTAATGGTAGGTTTATTTGAACAGTGAGAGACAAAATAACAACCAAAAAATTGATATAGATTTTTATTTTAATGAGGAAAATAAGTATTTGACCCCTCTGCAAAACAACTTAGTACTTGGTGGCAAAACCCTTGTTGGCAATCACAGAGGTCAGACGTTTCTTGTAGTTGGCCACCAGGTTTGCACACATCTCAGGAGGGATTTTGTTCCACTCCTCTTTGCAGATCTTCTCCAAGTCATTAAGGTTTCGAGGCTGACGTTTGGCAACTCGAACATTCAGCTCCCTCCACAGATTTTCTATGGGATGAAGGTCTGGAGACTGGCTAGGCCACTCCAGGACCTTAATGTGCTTCTTCTTGAGCCACTCCTTTGTTGCCTTGGCCGTGTGTTTTGGTTCATTGCCATGCTGGAATACCCATCCACGACCCATTTTCAATGCCCTGGCTGAGGAAAGGAGGTTCTCACCCAAGATTTGACGGTACATGGCCCCGTCCATCATCCCTTTGATGCGGTGAAGTTGCCCTGTCCCCTTAGCAGAAAAACACCCCGAAAGCATAATGTTTCCACCTCCATGTTTGATGGTGGGGATGGTGTTCTTGGGGTCATAGGCAGCATTCCTCCTCCAAACACGGCGAGTTGAGTTGATGCCAAAAAGCTCAATTTTGGTCTCATCTGACCACAACACTTTCACCCAGTTCTCCTCTGAATCATTCAGATGTTCATTGGCAAACTTCAGACGGCCCTGTATATGTGCTTTCTTGAGCAGGGGGACCTTGCGGGCGCTGCAGGATTTCAGTCCTTCACGGCATAGTGTGTTACCAATTGTTTTCTTGGTGACTGTGGTCCCAGCTGCCTTGAGATCATTGACAAGATCCTCCCGTGTAGTTCTGGGCTGATTCCTCACCGTTCTCATGATCGTTGCAACTCCACGAGGTGAGATCTTGCATGGAGCCCCAGGCCGAGGGAGATTGACAGTTATTTTGTGTTTCTTCCATTTGCGAATAATCACACCAACTGTTGTCACCTTCTCACCAAGCTGCTTGGCGATGGTCTTGTAGCCCATTCCAGCCTTGTGTAGGTCTACAATTTTGTCTCTGACATCCTTGGAGAGCTCTTTGGTCTTGGCCATGGTGGAGAGTTTTGAATCTGATTGATTGATTGCTTCTGTCTCAGCTCGTTACCTGTATAAAAGACACCTGGGAGCCAGACATCTGTCTGATTGAGAGGTGGTCAAATACTTATTTCCCTCATTAAAATGCAAATTAATTTATAAAAAAATTTACATTCGTTTTTCTGGATTTTTTGTTTTGTTTTTCTGTCTCTCACTGTTCAAATTATGTGAGTAAGAAGTAAGTAAGTAAGAATGTGAAATGTCAGAATAATAGTAGAGAAAATAATTTCTTTCAGATTTTATTTCTTTCATCAGATTCCCAGTGGGTCAGAAGTTTACATACACTCAATTAGTATTTGGTAGCATTGCCTTTAAATTGTTTAACTTGGGTCAAACTTTTCGGGTAGCCTTCCACAAGCTTCCCACAATAAGTTGGGTGAATTTTGTTAAGTCAGGTTTGTAGGCCTCCTTGCTCGCACACGCTTTTTCAGTTCTGCCCACAAATGTTCTATAGAATTGAGGTCAGGGCTTTGTGATGTCCACTCCAATACCTTGACTTTGTTGTCCTTAAGCATTTTTGCCACAACTTTGGAAGTATGCTTGGGGTCATTGTCCATTTGGAAGACCCATTTGCGACCAAGCTTTAACTTCCTGACTGATGTCTTGAGATGTTACTTCAATATATCCACATCATTTTCCTTCCTCATGATGCCATCTATTTTGTGAAGTGCACTTGTCCCTCCTGCAGCAAAGCACCCCCACAGCATGATGCTGCCACCCCCGTGCTTCACAGTTGGGATGGTGTTCTTCGGCTTGCAAGCCAACCCCTTTTCCTCCAAACATAATTATGGTCATTATGGCCAAACAGTTCTATTTTTGTTTCATTAGACCAGAGAACATTTCTCCAAAAAGTACGATCTTTGTCCCCATGTGCAGTTGCATACCGTAGTCTGGTTTTTTTATGGTGGTTTTGGAGCAGTGGCTTCTTCTTTGCTGAGCGGCTTTTCAGGTTATGTCGATATAGGACTCGTTTTACTGTGGAAATAGATACTTTTGTACCTGTTTCCTCCAGCATCCTCACAAGGTCCTTTGCTGTTGTTCTGGGATTGATTTGTACGTTCATCTCTAGGAGACAGAACGCGTCTCCTTCCTGAGCGGTATGACGGCTGCATGGTCCCATGGTGTTTATAGTTGCACACTATTGTTTGTACAGATGAACGTGGTACCTTCAGGTGTTTGAAAATTGCTCCCACTTGTGGAGGTCTACCATTTTATTTATGAGGTCTTGGCTGATTTCTTTTGATTTTCCCATGATGTCAAGCAAAGAGGCACTGAGTTTGAAGGTAGGCCTTGAAATACATCCACAGGTACACCTCCAATTGACTCAAATGATGTCAATTAGCCTATCAGAAGCTTCTAAAGCCATGACATCATTTTCTGGAATTTTTCAAGCTGTTGAAAGGCACAGTCAACTTAGTTTATGTAAACTTCTGACCCACTGGAATTGTGATACAGTGAATTATAAGTGAAATAATATGTCTGTAATCAATTGTTGGAAAAATTACTTGTGTAATGCACAAAGTAGATGTCCTAACCGACTTGCCAAAACTATAGTTTGTAAACAAGAAATGTGTGGAGTGCTTGAAAAACGAGTTAAAATGACTCCAACCTAAGTGTATGTAAACTTCCGACTTCAGCTGTGTATATATATATATGTATACACACACACAAACTACCAATCCGTTTTTCTACCAAACACACACAAACCAAAACCACAACGATAGACACACCCCTTTCAGAGATTGATGTCATAAAACCTGAAGGGGGTGTGTCGCCTCATGAGGTGTGTCTGCTAAAGATTAATGGTGTAGGCTACCCGATTTAAGTACCTGAGCAGGACCAGATGAGGCAATATCGTGTGTTATGCAGTAAGATTGCCATAGAAATGTAGCCCCATTCAATCCCTGTAGCGATTACTGGTAATATGGAACATTTAGCTAAATAGGCGTAATCTCTCTCGCAAAAAGTATTGATCCCACAAATAGGGTGATGGATGAATGTGTTTTGTAATGCACAGGGGGTTAGATTAACTGAACTGCAGCAGAGGGGTATTGTAGGAACTCTGAGTTAGCCAGGTAACTTTAATAAACAACCAGAAATAACTATTTATTTTCTGGTTCATAAAGAAAGCTAAACTTAGTTATTCCCATGGGGGGCCAGTATGAAAAAAATGTATGCACTCACTAACTGTATGCACTCACTAACTGTAAGTAATAGGGGTTGACAACTCCTGAGTGGCGCAGTGGTCCAAGGCACTGCATCACAGTGCTAACTGTGCCACTAGAGATCCTGGTTCGAATCCAGGCTCTGTGGCAGGGATGTAGCTCAGTTGATAGAGCATGGCGTTTGCAACGCCAGGGTTGTGGGTTCGATTCCCACGGGGGGCCAGTATAAAAAAAAAAATGTATTCACTAACTGTAAGTCGCTCTGGATAAGAGCGTCTGCTAAATGACTAAAATGTAAAATGTAAATGTAAGTCACTCTGGATAAGAGCGTCTGCTAAATGACTAAAATGTAAAAATATGTGTTTTTGAATGTGGAGTTAAGCTTGAAATGGGCATGGTCTACTTATCTTTAAAAAACAACAACTTATTTTAGAATATTTAGGCAAGTTAGCAGGCTAACTCATTGATCCTTCTTAGGAGTATGCCCTTCAGGCTTTGAGGTAACAGTAGATGTTGCATAAAGGACTTTAGGTTATGAAACAAGTGGGTACGGTGATGGTGATGACCCCTATCCTGGCTGTGATCTATAGGGGAAGTCTGACGCAGGACAGGGTGTACTCTAGCATGCCTTTGTGTCTATTTGGAGACTGTGTAATGAAGAGTGGTATGGAGCGTAAACGAGTGACCCCTCTCATTGAATCCACAAAGTTCAAGGCCGAATGCGGTACTGCAGGCATTGTTTGCATATCCCCCATTTATAGGGTAAATCCGTATGAATTCAATCACTTTTTGAAAGCATCCATTTTGATTTAAACAAAACTTTCCATACATGTTTGCCCATGGAAGAAGTAGTCAGAAAGGGGCTTTTTGGACCTGAATGCCAAAACATTCAGGGGATAGAGGTGCTCAAAGTTGACCCATTTTACATGCTCCACCATACCATGAGAAATCCATGTCTTCATCACTGGAAAATATAAACGGTTGAGTTGGATATAATTTAAAAGCTTAAACAGAGTTGTTAAACTTTTTTTTTTTTTTTTTTTTAAGAATACATGTTTAACCTTTAACTTCAATGATCTAAAAACGCGTAACCTCCGATTATTTTTATATTAGCATATTTTGTAGCTTAGACCCTACTTTACATCATCAGAGGTTTTTGTGTTTTGCCCGCCATCAGTTGAGACACAACATGCTCTTGAATACAGGGTGGGTGGCCTTTCAATCATAGAAATAGAATTCATAGAGTGGACCTATCCCATCAGACCACTGCAATTTAGCTGGTACACCATTGAAATTGAATACATTTTTTTACTTCTAATTACTACCACAAAAATGGCTGCAGGTCCACCCACCGTCGAATGTCAACTTAAATGGTAATGTCTATTCTATTATCTATATTTCTATGATTTCAATAGGTTTCCTATGGAGAATTTACAGTATAATTTAAAACAACAGATATTCCCATTCAAGTCAACATTCTCTGTGTGGACTTCAAACCATATTGTGGTACCATTTGAAAGTTGAAATTTAAATGTTATTCACATTTTAGTACATTTGTCAGCCAAAACATGACACACACCCAGTATTCAAGAGTATGCTGTGTCTCAACCGATGGCAGGCACAACACAAAAAAACTCAAATGTAAAGTAGGGTCTAAGCTACAGCATATGAGAATCTGAAGAAAAAAAAAATAGGAGTTTAGGCGTTTTTAGATAATTCTCCTTTATGGTAAAATATATAAAAAATTATAAATAGTTTGACAACCCTGTTTGTAAGCTTTAAAATTATATCAATCTCAACCGTTTATATATTTTCCTGTTATGAAGACATGGATGTCTCATGGTATGTTGGGGTATGCAAAATAGGTCAACTTTGAGCACCTTTTATTTCTTGAATGTTTTTGCATTCAGGTCCAAAAAGTCACTTTCTGAGCACTTCTATAATGGGAAAATATTTATGGTTTTGTTCAAATCAAAAGGGGTGCTGTCAAAAAGTGATTGAATTCAAATGGATTTATTTACCCTATAGTGAATGGGAAAATGGCAATATTTGTGTATATATTATTTTTTTCTGAAGACAATCATGGTACCAATATTTGCTTCTATTACACCAAATGTATGTTCTTGAACCGATTATTAAAAAATCGCACACAGAAGTTATAAGGATAATTTTAGTTGCTATTGGCAGCCGTCAGTACCCCAGTCGGCCTTCAACTTGTGATACTCAATGAGAGGGGGCAGCACTGAGCAAGCCTGCAACGTCACTTCCTGGAGGAGCTCAAACTGCGCATTTTATGTATCCATTAGACGGCATCTTAACAAATGTTTTTGGCTTCAAATGCGCTATTGAGTCTTCACATAGGAATGAATGGTGTCACGTGATCAATTACTTTGTCAAATCATATACGTCATTGGCGTAGACACACATACACACACAGCTGAGCACTGATACAGTTACGAGGTACTGGTGTTTAGCCTGCTGCTTACTGAATTAGTATGGCCAACGATGGCAGCAAGAGCCACGCTGGCACAATGTGTCCCAATGAGGCTGCTTCTTTCCACCCTAATAATGAGCCAAAGTCTGCTAATATTCAACAAAGTTAAACTGGACAAATTAATAATGATAAACAGAGCACACACTCACACGTGCATTTGAGGAAGTTCAGAAATTCTATCAGTGATAGTTTTCCATAGAATGTCTGTTTCTGGATACTGTATTTATTTGTATTGAACCAGGAAGTATGTTACAAATAGGCCTACACCCACAAACAACTATCCTTTTTATGTCCTCATTTGTGCATTTATTCACAACTAGGCCTAATTATCCACAGGTTATTAGCTCAACTTTTCTACGGGTTTGAGATCTCCAGTCGTCCCTGTTTGTTCAGTATTTTTTTATTTGTCTGTTAATGGAAACTAGGCCAGTCATGTCACCACCCCCATGACCTTTGCTCCTTCCTATATTAAGACTGGGCCACAGTGTGTCTCTGAGCCAGAGTTTGGGTTGCACAACCTCTGCTCTTACATAACTGGGGGTGAGGGAAAAATAAACACTTCACCAGACCAGACTCTGCTCTACTCCCTCTGCATTTCACCCAACCACACATTTTGCTTAACAAATCACAAAGTTATATGGACTCACTCTGTGTGAAGTAATAGAGGTTGACATGATTTTTTAATTACTAACCCTTCCTCTGTCCCCCATACATACATCTGTAAGGTCCCTCAGCCAAGTATTGCATTTCAAGCACAGATTCGACTACAAAGTCCAGGGAGCTTTTCGAAAGCCTCATAAAAAAGGACAGTGATTGGTAGATGGGTAACAATAACAAATCAGACATTGAATATCTCTTTAAGCATGGTCTAGCTAATTATGCTGGGCATTATACATGGCTTGACATATTACTTTTTTTTGACACTTGTCCTTCGGACATGTAGAACAGATTTTTTAAAACTTGTCCAATAGCTCAAATCACTTTTTTTGGTCTACGGTTCAAAACAGACTCTGGGACAGTTCTGGGACCACCGAGCTCAACAATGCGCACATGGCTGTTGGCTACATGCGAATGTTCCAAAATGCAATTAGCGGGAAAACACAGTTCTCAAAAGCGCACCCCACACACGAGCGGTTTCATGTGACAGAGATGAAAGTAACCATTAGAAATTAAGAAAGGGAATATCTAAAGATGCATCAACTAGCATGGGTTACTAATATGACTAGTATTATGTGTTTGGCTGCAGGACAATTAAAGAACGTTGATTTGAAAGCCAATAGAACATGAGAAATGCTGGTTTCAATGGCATATTAAGTGTTTATAATACAATTCCTTCAACATTTCAGTGGTCGTATTTTGGCTAGGTACTTTGAAACAAGGTAAGACATACTTCATAAAATGACAAAACGTCCAGGTTTTAAACAATTAAGTTTATGGTTAAATAGTTTTAAAATGTTGACCACCTCCGCTCAGATTCAAGGTGGGTGATGTTGCCGTGCACAACAGGCACTGTCCTTCACTCTCTGGTCTTGTGACGATTTGATCTGCCTTTTAGACGTTAATGTTAATTATCATTCATTATGTTAGTCAAACATGACTGGCATTTAGCCTATATTTATGTAATTAAAAGTCTCATTAAAGTTTGGCTACATTTTCTGGCACCTCCGTCATGTCAGCATCGGTTTGGACATGAGGCTGTAGCCAATATGCATATCACCTACACTTTGACATGTAGTTTTTTATTTATTTATGTAGGCTACATGAAACATATTTGAATATTATTCCAATGTTGGCCTCTCTGATCCAATTCTGATCGGAGTAATTGTTTGATATTGTGATTTCTGTGATTTTTTATTTTTACTTGTCCATTCAGACAACTTAATTTTTTTTTTTTACTTGTCCCAGACAGGAGGACTAGCGTTATGTATTAAACCACCCAGACACCTCGAATATACAGTTGTCCTTCTGAACTGAGCTGCAGGACAGGAATGAAACTGCTCAGGGATGTTACTATGAGGCTATTGGTGATTCAATGGCTGTGATGGGAGAGAACTGAGGATAGATCAAAAACATTGTAGTGACTCCGCAATAAGGACTTAAATGACAGAGTGAAAAGAACACAAAAATACAAAATATTCAGCAAGGTTAGGCAGCAATGGTAGTGGCAACAAAGAATGACAGACAAAATTGTTGTTTGTTTCATAAAATAAGCTAATTAGTGCAGTTCCATTTCCTAATAAACAACTCTGGACAGGTGTCTCACGATACATCATCTCATCTCCCTTGTCTCACGTACCCCTAATATAGACAACAATCAATGTCTTATATATGCAAGACAATCACAGTATGGTACACAATAGACACCAAAAGGCAGACCATAAACTATCCCGGGCATTTTCTTCTCACTCACTTTTGAGACATGAAACGGTTATATGTTTCAAATTCTTTGCTTACCAAGAAGACGGTGAATGTTCCTAAGTGGCCAAGTTACAGTTTTGACTTAAATCTGCTTGAAATATTATGGCAAGACTTGAACATTTCTGTCTTGCCATGATCCCCAACATCTGACAGAGCTTGAAGAATTTAAAAAATAATAATAGGGAAATATTACACAATCCAGGTGTGCAAAGCTCTAAGAGACATACCCAAGAAGACTCACCTGTAATAATTGCTGCCAAAGGTGTTTCTAACATGTATGGACTCAGGGAGCTGAATACTTATGCAATGACCATTTTTATATATATATATATATATATATATATATATATATATATATATATATATATATATATATACTGTACAGTGCGTTCGGAAAGTATTCAGACCCTGTGACTTTTTTCACATTTTGTTATGTTACAGCCTAATTCTAAAATGGATTAAATAAAACATTTTCCTCATCAATCTACACACAATAGCCCATAATGACAAAGCAAAAACTGGTTTTGCAAAAAACTAAAAGATACTTTATTTACATAAGTGTTCAGACCCTTTGCTATGAGACTTGAAATTGAGCTCAGGTGCGTCCTGTTTCCATTTAACATCCTTGAGATGTTTCTACAACTTGATTGGAGTCCACTTGTGGTAAATTCAATTGATTGGACATTATTTGGAAAGGCACACACCTGTCTATATAAGGTACCACAGTTGACAGTGTATGTCAGAGCAAAAACCAAGCCATGAGGTCGAAGGAATTGTCCGTAGAGCTCCAAGACAGGATTGTGTCAAGGCACAGATCTGGGTAAGGGTACCAAAAAAATGTCTGCAACATTGAAGGTCCCCAAGAACACAGTGGCTTCCATCATTCTTACATGGAAGAAGTTTAGAACCTTCCAGAAGGACAACCGTTTCTGCAGCACTCCACCAATCAGGCCTTTATGGGAGAATGGCCAGACAGAAGCCACTCCTCAGCAAAAGGCCCATGAAAGCCCGCTTGGAGTTGTTTTTCAGCCGCAGGGACTTGGAGACTAGTCAGGGAAGGGAAAGATGAATGGAGCAAAGTACAGAGAGATCCTTGATGAAAACCTGCTCCAGAGCGCTCAGGACCTCAGACTGGGGCGTAGGTTCACCTTCCAACAGGACAATGACCCTAAGCACATAGCCAAGACAACACAGGAGTGGCTTCGGGACAAGTCTCTGAATGTCCTTGC
Source organism: Coregonus clupeaformis (assembly GCF_020615455.1). NCBI lineage: Eukaryota > Metazoa > Chordata > Actinopteri > Salmoniformes > Salmonidae > Coregonus > Coregonus clupeaformis. The sequence continues at coordinate 29,109,304 of NC_059225.1, forward strand.
GTGAACCAGCCTGAACCCGATTGAACATCTCTGGAGACACCTGAAAATAGCTGTGCAGCAACACTCCCCATCCAACCTGACAGAGCTTGAGAGGATCTGCAAAGAAGAATGGGAGAAACTCCCCAAATTCAGATGTGCCAAGCTTTTAGCGTCATACCCAAGAAGACTCGAGGCGGTAATCACTGCCAAAGGTGCTTCAACTAAGTACTGAGTAAAGGGTCTGAATACTTATCTAAATGTGATATTACAGTTTTATAATTTATAAAAAACTGTTTTTGCTTTGTCGTTATGGGGTACTGTGTGTAGATGAGGGGGGGAAACAATTTAATCAGTTTTAGAATAAGGCTGTAATTTTACAAAATGTGGAAAAAGTCAGTGGGTCTGAATACTTTCCGAATGAACTGTATATATATAACAAAAATATAAATACAACAATTTCAACGATTTAAATGAGTTACAGAAAATAGTCAATTGAAATAAATAAATGAGGCCTTATCTATGGATTTCACATGACTGGGCAGGGGCGCAGGCAAGGGTGGGCTAGGGCTAGGCGGTATACTGTATTTTACAATATACTGGTATTGACGCACGGACCGGTTTGGGTTTTTACTTTACCTTCTATAACAGTATTTGAATGTTTAGTTTGTCGAATGTTATACTCCGTGTGTAACGTCCATTTTTATAGTTTACTTCGCTACTTCAGTCATCTCTCCACTCTCTCTCTCTCCGTGCCGCTTTCCACACAGACCTAGCCCTGCCCCCTGTCACTCAATGAGCACATTTTCTGTTCCTCGACCACGAGACACTTGCGTTCAGTCTCTGCATGGTCAATGCAGCACATGCAACAATGTTGATGACAATGATGCTGTTTTCACTTTGCTTCTTTAAATAAATCCACTAGCGTTCTATAATTACACTGTTGTGTTTCTTACATCTGCAAACAGCTAGTTTGTCTTTTTTTTTAGCAAATTCGGCCTAAATCTTGTTAGCTACCAATGCTAATCGCTAATGCTAATCGCTAGCTAGCTAATAAATGTACTGAGTCAGCACAAATGTAACTAGCTATACAGCTTGATAATACCAGTTATGGTGTAGACCTACACCTGCATGTTTTTTTGTGCAACAGCATCTTCTAAATCAAAGAGGAATACACAAAGCAAGAATGTTAGCTATTTGAAGTAGTTAAGAGAAAACATTAAATGTAGCCAAAGATTATAGGGTCCCCTAGGAAACACTTGTCAACACTTTGATTCCTACCCTATCACAAAAACTCCTCCCAGGCATTTGCATTTGTTGTCATGTCAAACACTGTATTCAAAGTGGCCACTATTATATTTTAACTATATAATTAGAATGATCATTCTATTTCCATGATTCCAACAGTTCACCCAAGTGTTTTGCTGAAAATCACAAGTCAAATCGCAATTGCAACATTTGGTTAAAAGTAAGGCCTAGATTGTTTGCCCATATTGTGCAGCACTAAGTGGCAGTGTGGAAATGATCTCAGATGAGTGCAGAAATTGATGAAAATACTGAAAATAATTTTGGGTTGAATTGAACGGTATAAAACAATCAGAATGGAGAAAGACCCATTTGAAATCACTTATAATGTATGTGTTGCCACCCTAGGTTCACGCACTACTCATAAAGCAAATGTTTTACTTTTATTATTCAAAAACATCAAATACCGTCGTTTTTTTTTAAATACCGTGATATGATATTTTGGCCATATCGCCCAGCCCTAGGGGTAGGCCTGGGAGGCCATAGGTCCACCCACTTGGGAGCCAGGCCCAGCCAATCAGAATTGGGTTTTCCCCACAAAAGGGCTTTTATTACACACAGAAATACACTTCAGTTTCATCAGCTGTCAGGGTGGCTGGTCTCATACGTGGCTGGTCCCGCAGGTGAAGGCCGGATGTGTTCCTGGGCTGGCGTGGTTACACGTGGTCTGCGGTTGTGAGGCTGGTTGGACGTGCTGCCAAATTCTCTAAAACGATGTTGGAGGCGGCTTATGGTAGAGAAATGAACAGTAAATTCTCTGGCAACAGCTCTGGTGGACATTCCTGCAGTCAGCATGCCAATTTCAGTTTTTTCCCCCTCAACTTGAGACCTCTGTGGCATTGTGTTATGTGACAAAACTGCACATTTTAGAATAGCCTTTTATTGGCCCCAGCACAAGGTGCACCATCATGCTGTTTAATCAGCTTCTTGATATGCAACACTTGTCATGTGGATGGATTATGTTGGCAATGGAGAAATGCTCACTAACAGGGATGTAAAGTAAGAGATAAATAAGATTTTTGTCCCTATGGAACATTTCTGGGATCTTTTATTTCAGCTCATGAAACATGGGACCAACACTTTACATGTTGCGTTTATATTTTTGTTCAGTGTATACAGTGAGGGGAAAAAAGTATTTGATCCCCTGCTGATTTTGTACGTTTGCCCACTGACAAAGAAATGATCAGTCTATAATTTTAATGGTAGGTTTATTTGAACAGTGAGAAACAGAATAACAACAAAAAAATCCAGAAAAACGCATGTCAAAAATGTTATAAATTGAATTGCATTTTAATGAGGGAAATAAGTATTTGACCCCCTCTCAATCAGAAAGATTTCTGGCTCCCAGGTGTCTTTTATACAGGTAACGAGCTGAGATTAGGAGCACACTCTTAAAGAGAGTGCTCCTAATCTCAGATTGTTACCTGTATAAAAGACACCTGTCCACAGAAGCAATCAATCAATCAGATTCCAAACTCTCCACCATGGCCAATACCAAAGAGCTCTCCAAGGATGTCAGGGACAAGATTGTAGACCTACACAAGGCTGGAATGGGCTACAAGACCATCGCCAAGCAGCTTGGTGAGAAGGTGACAACAGTTGGTGCGATTATTCGCAAATGGAAGAAACACAAAATAACTGTCAATCTCCCTCGGCCTGGGGCTCCATGCAAGATCTCACCTCGTGGAGTTGCAATGATCATGAGAACGGTGAGGAATCAGCCCAGAACTACACAGGAGGATCTTGTCAATGATCTCAAGGCAGCTGGGACCATAGTCACCAAGAAAACAATTGGTAACACACTACGCCGTGAAGGACTGAAATCCTGCAGCGCCCGCAAGGTCCCCCTGCTCAAGAAAGCACATATACAGGCCTGTCTGAAGTTTGCCAATGAACATCTGAATGATTCAGAGGAGAACTGGGTGAAAGTGTTGTGGTCAGATGAGACCAAAATCGAGCTCTTTGGCATCAACTCAACTCGCTGTGTTTGGAGGAGGAGGAATGCTGCCTATGACCCCAAGAACACCATCCCCACCGTCAAACATGGAGGTGGAAACATTATGCTTTGGGGGTGTTTTTCTGCTAAGGGGACAGGACAACTTCACAGCATCAAAGGGACGATGGACGGGGCCATGTATCGTCAAATCTTGGGTGAGAACCTCCTTCCCTCAGCCAGGGCATTGAAAATGGGTCGTGGATGGGTATTCCAGCATGACAATGACCCAAAACACACGGCCAAGGCAACAAAGGAGTGGCTCAAGAAGAAGAACATTAAGGTCCTGGAGTGGCCTAGCCAGTCTCCAGATCTTAATCCCATAGAAAATCTGTGAAGGGAGCTGAAGGTTCGAGTTGCCAAACGTCAGCCTCGAAACCTTAATGACTTGGAGAAGATCTGCAAAGAGGAGTGGGACAAAATCCCTCCTGAGATGTGTGCAAACCTGGTGGCCAACAACAAGAAACGTCTGACCTCTGTGATTGCCAACAAGGGTTTTGCCATCAAGTACTAAGTCATGTTTTTCAGAGGGGTCAAATACTTAAATCCCTCATTAAAATGCAAATCAATTTATAACATTTTTGACGTGCATTTTTCTGGATTTTGTTGTTGTTATTCTGTCTCTCACTGTTCAAATAAACCTACCATTAAAATTATAGACTGATCATGTCTTTGTCAGTGGGCAAACGTGCAAAATCAGCAGGGGATCAAATACTTTTTTCCCTCACTGTATATATATAAAAATATACTATGACAGAGTATTTTGTGTAGATTGTTGACAGAAAATGGCAATTCAATTAATTTTAATCCCACTTTGTAACACAATAAAATGTGAAGAAATCCAAGGGGTCTGAATACTTTTTCAAGGCACTGTATGTGTTATGGGTGGACCTGTAGATGGGATACTGTAGCCTACGTCATGCATGTGCAATGTTTGCAGTATCAGGGTTCACATTAGCTATCAGAAATCTGCAATTTAAAAACGCAGACCATTAAATTAAATCTGTGTTTTAAACCATTTCACCTGCGTTTTATAGTGAAAATCAACCGTGGTGTTTTGCTTCAATACTTATCTATAAGGGGTGTGCAACTAACAGTGAAATGCTTACTTACTGACCCTTCCCAACAATGCAGAGAGAAAGAAAATAGAGAAATAATAGAAAAGTAAAACAGGTAATAATAAATATACAATGACTAACTATAACTTTGATATACACAGGGTACCAGTACCGAGTAGATGTGCAGGGGTACGAGGTAATTGAGGTAGATATGTACATATAACTGGGAATAAATTGACAGATAATAGACAGTAGCAGCAGCGTATGTGATGAGACAGAATGGTTTGTTCAAAAAGTCAATGCAGATAGTCCAGGGAGCTATTTGGTTAACTATTTAGCAGTCTTATGGCTTGGGGGTAGAAGCTGTTCAGGGTCCTGTTGGTTCCAGACTTGGTGCATCGGTACCGCTTGCCGTGCGGTAGCAGAGAACAGTCTATACATTTTTACATTTTAGTCATTTAGCAGACGCTCTTATCCAGAGCGACTTACAGTTAGTGAGTGCATACATTTTCATACTGGCCCCCCGTGGGAATCGAACCCACAACCCTGGCGTTGCAAGCGCCATGCTCTACCAACTGAGCTACACAGGGCCCCTATGACTTGGGTGGCTGGAGTCTTTTTTTAGGGCCTTCCTCTGACACCACCTGGTATAGAGAGGTCATGGGTGGCAGGGAGCTCAACCCCAGTGATGTACTGGGCTGTACGCACCTTGCTGTCGGCTGGTAAGCAGTTGCCATACCATACGGTGATGCAGCGAGTCAAGATGCTCTCAATGGTGCTGCTTAGAACTTTTTTTATTATTAATTTTTTTACCCCTTTTTCTCCCCAATTTCATGATATCCAATTGGTAGTTAGTCTTGTCCCATCGCTGCAACTCCCGTACGGACTCAGGAGAGGTGAAGGTCGAGAGCCATGCGTCAGCTGAAACGCGACCCTGCCAAGCCACACTGCTTCTTGACACACTGCACGCTTAACCCGGAAGCCAGCAGCACCAATGTGTCGGAGGAAACACTGTACAACTGGCGACCTTGTCAGCGTGCATGCGCCCGGCCCACCACAGGAGTCGCTAGAGCGCGATGGGACAAGGACATCCCGGCCGGCCAAACCCTCCCCTAACCCAGACGACGCTGGGCCAATTGTGCACCGCCTCATGGGTCTCCCAGTTGCGAACAGCTTGATGTTAGTCTTGCATTTTAACTTGCTACTGGAGAAAAACTATACCGCTGGAGGAAAGTACCAGAGAAAAGTAGCCTACACAACAGTCAGGTTGCAGTCTGGTGATCCAATAGCGAGGGCAAAGGTATTTCATCCGAGTGGAGAAGTGCAACTGAAGCACAAAATGTGTTCTTTTACATTCAGGATTTGGAGCGAACTCTGACTGAAGCCGAGCAGAATTTACAATAAGAAGCATTTTAGAGCTGCGTTTTCTAAACACAGCAAGATATTGTTTGTGGTTTTTCTTTCATTTTCTGTGTGAAAACGCAAAATCCTGCATTAGCGCAACCCCTGAGTATTGAATTGGGGACATGACTAGTTTTACACAATACCCATGTCCTCCTTAGTCAGTAGCTAAATGGATGTCCACTTTTAATACAATAACAAAAGTTAACTCTTGGTTTTTTGTCTGTCTTTTTAGAATCGAGAGCTACTCCTGCAAGATGGCTGGTGATGACAAGCACATGTTTAAGCAATTTTGCCAGGAGGGGGAGCCACATGTCCTAGAGGCCCTCTCACCCCCCCAGTCCAGCGCCACCAGCCCACCCCAGTAAGTACCACAGCCACATCCCTTATCAATGTTTACATAACACGGAAATCACACTAGGAATGAAACGGAGGCAAACAGGGAGGGACTGCCTGTTTTCCATTGCAGAATGTTTTGCTATGTTGTGCACTAATGAATATGACCCTGTTGATACTGGTGTTGTGTCACAGTATTAGTCGCTTATGTGGCACACTAAGGGGGTGGCAGGTAGCCTAGTGGTTAAGAGCATTGGTCCAGTAACCTTAAGGTCGCTGGTTCGAATCCCTGAGCCCACAAGGTGAAAAATATGTCTGTGCCCTTGATAATAAATGTTTACTTCCCAACCAAATTACTGAACACTCTCCCTCTCTCTCTACTCATCTCCCTTGTTTTGTGCAGACTAGGGAAGAGCAGTGAGGACGGCGAAAACCCTCTGAGTGACAAGTGTTGCAGGAAGACCTTGTTCTACCTCATCACCACGCTCAACGAGTCGTTCAGGCCCGACTACGACTTCAGCGCAGCCCGGGCCCACGAGTTTAGCCGGGAGCCCAGCCTCAACTGGGTCAGTAGCAAAGCCTCTGCTCCTCTCATGATTACACCACATTAGAATGACTTTAAACCAATCTAATTGGGCGGTCATTCAAGCCTCATTTCAGAATTGCCCACATAGTCATAAACAGATACTTTGAATCATCCCATGCAAGTCCCGGAAGCACGTTGTTACAAAGCCATACACATAAGGGGAAGGTAGTGAGTTTTCTACAAGGGGCTTATGGAATATCTCAGGCTGTTAGATGGTGTGAAACTCAAGTCCTGGAGGGCCATGTCTGCTGGTTTGTTTTTATTTCCTTTCCGTTTTGTGTCTAATTAAGACCTAAACCACCAGGTGACTAAACAATAACCTTAATTATAACCTAACTAATCACAATAACCTTAGTTGATCAATCAAGTACAAAGGAGGAGTGACATGAAAACCCACAGACACTCCGCCCTCCAGGAATTGAGTTTGACACCCTTGCTGTAAGAGGTCTACACATCAGTGAGGAGAATAAGTATTCCTAATGATTGTGTGCCATGTCTCCACCAGGTGGCGAATGCAGTAAACAGCAGCCTGTACTCATCAGTTGGAGTGGAGTTCAACTCCCTGGGGCCGGAGCTGTGGAACTCCATCGACGAGGAAATTTGCCTGCAGGAATGTGACATATACAGGTGTGTGTGTCTGTGTATGACGGAATATTGTGGTCCCATGTGGCTCAGATGGTAGAGCATGACACTTGCAACGCCAGGATGGTGGATTCGATTATCACAGGGAATTTTATTTTTATGCATGCACTCACTACTGTAAGTCGCTCTGGATAAGAGCGTCTGCTAAATGACTAAAATGTCAACGTTAATGAATATGTATGTGCTGCTTGTTGTGTTTGCTGCCAGTATATGTAGTATATTTATATGTCCTTATTTGTCCTCAGCTACAACCCTGACCTGGACTCAGACCCCTTTGGGGAGGAAGGCAGCCTCTGGTCCTTCAACTACTTCTTCTACAACAAGAAGCTGAAGAGGATTGTATTCTTCACCTGTCGCTCCGTCAGGTGAGCAGCCACAGCAGGCTTCAGTCTGGCTCCATTATCAATGCAATCTGTGACAATACACATATGAGTTTGTTAGTTCTACAGCCAGTCTGAAATAGCTGGTGGCCTGTGGATGACTTTCTATAGTCCACTGTGTATGTTATAAAATCGGAAAATCTGTCTCATGTTGCTGGTATGAATTGCTCACACCAAACCAGTAGAGTACGCTGGTTCTGGGGGGTGGCTTTTACCATACAGCAGCAGGAGTTGATTGGGCTTGATGTGCCGAGGCAGCTTGTACACAACCCAAAGCCTGTCTGGTCTCAGGCGGTGTGAGACTGTTATCCACTACCAGGAGGACAAAAGGCCAGGGAAGGGGACTAACAGATCAACTTCAAATCTTCCACAAACAATCTATCAATCAGAGCAACCACATGGACCGGTATGTTTGAATAATGAGGCAGGATTTTTCTGCTTTATTTCCGCAGTGTCTTGAGTGGGTATGGCCGCGGTTGTCTGGACAACGAGTTGGACATGGAGCTGGATGATGAAGAGGAGATGGATGGATTCACTGAGGACAGGTGGGATCATGTTACTATAATAATGTTACTACCTGCTTATAGTCTTCTAGTGCACCAATGGGCCTCAGTCTTACATATATACTTTTGTCTGTGCATGGGGTTACATTTGGGTTTCGTGTCTAAATGGAGCCATGATTGACACTACCTTGTTCTCTCCCTGTCTGCAGGTTCCCCAGAGCTCTTTGTGTCTAATGCTATAGAGATGGAAGACACGCCCAGGCCAAACACAACCTCCTCCCCCTTTCCCCTTTCCCCTTTCCCCTATCCTGTTTCTTTTTTCTGTTTATTTCTTTGTCTCAATGTTCTGTATAGCCTGACCCATGTAGAGGAAATGCATTCACCCCCCCATTGACAAGTGCATGTTTCACGCCTTTCACATCAGCTGGATCCGACGTATAACGTGAAGGACATTTTCTAAATGCCCAAGTCTCCTGTTGATTGTGCTCCCTCTATCCTCCATTGTCACAGAGCTAAGAACTGACTGTGCCTGATCATTTGATGGAAGGACCTTCCTATGCCTCTCAAACCACATCCTCTTGACTCCAAACCAGCCTCTGCTTGGATGCTGCACTCTCAAAGAAACCCTCCCAATTCCTATTGGACCTGTCTTGGATATTTATGGTCAAGAGAGGCCATGGACAGCTAACCCTGACAAGCAAGAATCCTCTTTTATTGAAGATCGCAGCAAATGATGTCACAGAAACCAGTGTGTAAGTGGAGATAGAAGTCCACAGTGCAACACCAGCATCAGCGAGAGCCGTGGAAGGGGAGGGGAGGGGCTAATTACATCAAACCCCTCCTCCAATCCCACACTGCCACACTGGGTAGAGGGTGGGACAACGACAGCTAATTCGATTGACTATCTATCCAGTTGATTTCCATTTGTGACTGCGTCCTTTGTGTGACTTTTATGCTTGACAGTGATGTTACTGTGAGAACTTTTATAGCTCCAAGTTTTGAAACAAATGCTGCTTTTGTAATGGAAACATTGTAATATGTTATGTTGTCTTATTACTGGACATGACCTGTGTAGATGGGATATTGAGATGACACTGCCAAGGAAAGCATTATGACATCAGACTTGCAGCTTATACAAGATAGCACTTTCATGAGCTCCTCTGTCACAATGTTCTGTCTATCAATAACCATATTCCTCAATGTGTGATATTCTGGTTCCCTTATGATTGAGTTAGGCTAACCTATTGTACAACTTATACCCATTTTCCACTGCTACAATCATCCATTTATTTTATGCTCAAACATTACAAAGGCTTTGATGTAAAGCCAAGTGAATGTACTGAACACAGGCAGCAAAGGCATCAGTGATATTTCCAGTAATGTTATTAACATGTTTTACAGTATTTTTTAGAAAGAAAGACCCTTTTATCTCTGTATTCCCTGTGTAAGGCTTGTGAACTACCATGATGACTTCTATTCAGGACTTGTTTTGATTATACAGTATATGTTAATAAAGTTGTGTTTGAACCAAATAGTGTCCTCTGTGTTGTCATAGAGAGTGGTGTGGACACAGGCAACTCACCCAACATAGGCAACACATCCCACTCACAGGGAAGAAAATGACCAAAATGAAAATGTTTTGAACAGTAATGACAACAATGATACAGCAATGTAAGGTATAGTTAACCATGTTTCCTACAAGAGGAATGTGTTATTTAGACTCAAAGGGTTCCTATGGACATTGTTGACTGGAGCCTGGCTAATGCAAAGAAACATGGAAGGGGCTTTAAACTCGGTCCTGGGCACGTTAATTTTTTTTGGGGGGGTGCAGGACCGAATTTGGGTAACCATGCTCTACAGGACATTGGCTAAATGTTAACCACTGTCAATTAATTTGAGGAAGTTCTTTAAAAATGCAACTAATTATTTCAATAATTCAAAGAATAGCTGACTTTTACTTATTTCAGTCTTAAATCAGTAATATTATAGGATATTATATATATATTACAGTATTCAGGTCTGGTTTACTGAGCTCTTCATGGCAGAAGTCACATGATGATGGAAGTTGGGAGAGTTATATTTGAGTGTTTCAATGAAACGTAAGTGAGGGAGGCCCCGCTCTCTCGCTTTCCCAGATGTTTAGTTCATTTCATTCCGATCTCCTTTGCATTATTGTAGCCTTTTTCTGTAGCCTGTCAACTATGTGTCTGTCTATCCCTGTTCTCTCCTCTCTGCACAGGCCATACAAACGCTTCACACCGCATGGCTGCTGCCACTCTAATCTGGTGGACCCTGAGCGCACGACCCACGTGGAGTTCCAGGCCGTTCTGCGGCCAACAAGGCAGAGTTCATCTCAGCCTATGCTACCCTCCAGTCCCTCGACTTCTTGGCGCTGACGGAAACATGGATTACCACAGAAAACACTGCTACTCCTACTGCTCTTTCCTCGTCTGACCATGTGTTCTCGCATACCCCGAGAGCATCTGGTCAGCGCGGCGGTGGCACAGGAATCCTCATCTCTCCCAAGTGGACATTCTCTCTTTTTCCCCTGACCCATCTGTCTATCTCCTCATTTGAATTCCATGCTGTCACAGTCACTAGCCCATTCAAGCTTAACATCCTTATAATTTATCGCCCTCCAGGTTCCCTTGGAGAGTTCATCAATGAGCTTGACACCTTGATAAGTTCCTTTCCTGAGGATGGCTCACCCCTCACAGTTCTGGGTGACTCCCTACATCTGCCTTTGACTCATTTCTCTCTACCTCCTTCTTTCCACTCCTTTCCTCTTTTGACCTCACCCTCTCACCGTCCCCCCCTACTCACAAGGCAGGCAATACGCTTGACCTCATCTTTACTTGATGCTGTTCTTCTACTAATCTCACTGCAACTCCCCTCCAAGTCTCCGACCACTACTTTGTATCCTTTTCTCTCTCGCTCTCCTCCAACACTACTCACTCTGCCCCTACTCAGATGGTAATGTGCCGTCGCAACCTTCGCTCTCTCTCTCCCGCTACTCTCTCCTCTTCCATCCTATCATCTCTTCCCTCTGCTAAATCCTTCTCCCTCCGATCTCCTGATTCTGCCTCCTCAACCCTCTTCTCCTCCCTTTCTGCATCTTTTGACTCTCTATGTCCCCTATCCTCCCGGCCGGCTCGGTCCTCCCCTCTTGCTCCGTGGCTTGACGACTCATTGCGAGCCACCAGAAGAGGGCTCCGGGCAGCCGAGCGGAAATGGAGGAAAACTAGACTCCCTGCGGACCTGTCATCTTTTCACTCCCTCCTCTCTACATTCTCTTCCTCTGTTTCTGCTGCTAAAGCCACTTTCTACCACTCTAAATTCCAAGCCTCTGCCTCTAACCCTAGGAAGCTCTTTGCCACCTTCTCCTCCCTGCTGAATCCCCCTCCTCGTCCCTCTCCCTCATCCCTCTCTGTGGATGACTTCGTCAACCATTTTGAAAAGAAGGTTGACGACATCCGATCCTCATTTATTAAGTCAAATGACACCGTTGGTCCTGCTCACACTGCCTACCCTATGCTTTGACTTCTTTCTCCCCTCTTTCTCCAGATGAAATCTTGCGACTTGTGACGGCCGGCCGCCCAACAACCTGCCCGCTTGACCCTATCCCCTCCTCTCTTCTCCAGACCATTTCCGGAGACCTTCTCCCTTACCTCACCTCGCTCATCAACTCATCCTTGACCGCTGGTCATGTCCCTTCCATCTTCAAGAGAGCAAGAGTTGCACCCCTCCTCAAAAAACTTACACTCAATCCCTCCGATGTCAACAACTACAGACCAGTATCCCTTCTTTCTTTTCTCTCCAAAACTCTTGAGCGTGCCGTCTCTAGCCAACTCTACTGCTATCTCTCTCAGAATGACCTTCTTGATCCAAACCAGTCAGGTTTCAAGACTGGTCATTCAACTGAGACTGCTCTTCTCTGTGTCACGGAGGCTCTCCGCACTGCTAAAGCTAACTCTCTCTCCTCTGCTCTTATCCTTCTAGACCTATCCGCTGCCTTTGATACTGTGAACCATCAGATCCTCCTCTCCACCCACTCCGAGTTGGGCATCTCCGGCGCTGCTCACTCTTGGATTGCGTCCTACCTGACAGGTCGCTCCTACCAGGTGGCGTGGCGAGAATCTGTCTCTGCACCGCGTGCTCTCACCACTGGTGTCCCCCGGGGCTCAGTCCTAGGCCCTCTCCTATTCTCTCTATACACCAAGTCACTTGGCTCTGTCATATCCTCACATGGTCTCTCCTATCATTGCTACGCAGACGTCACACAATTAATTTTCTCCTTTCCCCCTTCTGATAACCAGGTGGTGAATCGCATCTCTGCATGTCTGGCAGACATATCAGTGTGGATGTCGGATCACCACCTCAAGCTGAACCTCGGCAAGACGGAGCTACTCTTCCTCCCGGGGAAGGACTGCCCGCTCCATGATCTCCCTATCACGGTTGACAACTCCATTGTGTCCTCCTCCCAGAGTGCAAAGAACCTTGGCGTGACCCTGGACAATACCCTGTCGTTCTCCGCTAACATCAAAGCGGTGACCCAATCCTGCAGGTTCATGCTCTACAACATTTGCAGAGTACGACCCTACCTTACACAGAAAGCGGCACAGGTCCTAATCCAGGCACTTGTCATCCCCGTCTGGATTACTGCAACTCGCTGTTGGCTGGGCTCCCTGCCTGCGCCCGGCTGGGCGGCAGGTAGCTTAGTGGTTAAGAGCGTTGTGCCAGTAACCGAAAGGTCGCTGGTTCTAATCCCCAAGCCGACTAGGTGAAAAATCTGTCGATGTGCCCTTGAGCAAGGCACTTAACCCTAATTGCTCCTGTAAGTCGCTCTGGATAAGAGCGTCTGCTAAATGACTAAAATGTAAATGTAATTAAACCCCTTCAACTTATCCAGAACGCTGCAGCCCGTCTGGTGTTCAACCCAAGTTCTCTCATGTCACCCCGCTCCTCCGCACACTCCACTGGCTTCCAGTTGAGGCTCGCATCTACTACAAGACCATGGTGCTTGCCTACGGAGTTGTGAGGAGAAAGGCACCTCCTTACCTTCAGGCTCTGATCAGACCCTACACCCAAACAAGGGCACTACGTTCATCCACCTCTGGCCTGCTAGCTCCCCTACCTCTACGGAAGCACAGTTCCCGCTCAGCCCAGTCAAAGCTATTCATTGCTCTGGCACCCCAATGGTGGAACAAGCTCCCCCACGACGCCAGGACAGCGGAGTCACTGACCACCTTCCGGAGACATTTGAAACCCTACCTCTTTAAGGAATACCTGGAATAGTATAAAGTAATCCTTCTTCCCCCACCCCCCCCCAAAAAAAAAGAAAGAAAAAAAAGGTGGTTGTCCCACTGGCTATCATAAGTTGAATGCACCAATTTGTAAGTCACTCTGGATAAGAGCGTCTGCTAAATGATGTAAATGTAAATGATACACCTCCACACTGTTCCTTGCGGCAGGCCCAGCAATGCTCAATCCGTCTTCCTTAAATTAGGTAAGAGGCAGACAATATAGGCCTCATATAACAATGGTAAACTTTCAATAAATAATTGGAATGGCACAAGCAATACTTATCAACAGGGGTGCAACTTTCGTTTTAGAAGTGGGGGGGACATACATTATTTTTTATTTTTTTTAATCCAGTCGGATAAACACTCCAAACAGCCTAGCCGATCGCTCTGAGGTGTCTGCAAGGTCCTAAAGCACACCGTTGCCTCGTTTTGTATCACATTCCAATGATACAACTGGGGGGGACAAAAAAGCAATTCCAGAATGTGGGCCTGTCCCCAGGGAAAGTTGCGCCCCTGCTTATCACCACTGATTTAACATTTCAATGTTCTTACATGGTAAATTACAGTCATCTTAATCTTGGAGACTGGAGGTAGGATCAGGGGAGAAAAGTCCAGAAGCGGAACTATGGGCAGGGAACACCAAACCAGGCAGGTAGGGGTTGACTTCAAGCATCCTGATGCTAGATAGAGGGGATCAGGACCCCTCATGCAGTGGGGATGAAGCAGAAAAGAGAAAGATGGAGTTAATGGCAGTGGGGTTAATACCTAAATCAAGTACATATGACACATCACAGCTAGCACATACACAATGACAGCACAGCTACAGGAACAAAGGGAGTCTAGGAACACAAATCAAAAGAAAATTGAATGAAAAAGTAAAAGTAAATGAATGGATAAAGAGGGGTTGAAGGGGAGAGAATGGATGGATAGAGAGAGGTTAGAAAAAGTTCCTACCTAACGTAGAAATCCCTGCATGCCCCTCCTTCCTCCCTACCTGCCTCCCGCTTCCTCCCTGCGCACCAGGGGAGTCTGCTGAGGGAAGAACGGCTCAAAATAATAGCCGGAACGGAGCAAATAGAATGGCATCAAACGCCTGGAAACCATGTGTTTGATGTATTTGATTGCATTCCACCAATTCCACTCCAGTCATTTCCACGAGCCGGTTCTCCCAAATTAAGGTGCCACCAACCTACTGTGCTGCACTCCTCCTCCTTACTCCCTGTGTGACATCCAGGGGGCGAAACATGTCAGAAAGATGCTTTCCTTTCCCAATCGTAGACTCCTTGGAAATACTCCTTATCCGATACATCTAGCACCCACACAATGAAAGCAGTAGTCGGCACTACTGTGATCATAGGCAGTACAGTATAATAGTGTCACGGTTTCGGGCAGACTTCGGCGGTCGTCGTCCCCGGAGTACTAGCTACCACCGTTGTATGTTTTCAATGTTCGTTTGGTTTTGTCTTAATGTTGTACACCTGTTGTCGTTTAGCGTTGATTATGTGTCCTTTAAGTTCTCGTTTTGTTTGTCAGGTGTTGTGTGTGATTGCGCTCCCTGTCTACTGAGACTGTGTTTGGTTTTTCTCCGTTGTTGTAGGAGAGGTTTCCGCATGTGTGTGCGCGTTAGTATTTTCTTTGCTAGTTTACGCCTGTGTGCGTAATCGCTCGTCTCCGGGCTCCTTTTGGCTCGTGTTGTGTTTGGAGTACTAAAGTCTGTTGGACGAAGCTTCTGTGTCCTGCGCCTGATTCCTGCACCACATCCACATACAGCACTCTTGACAGAATCACACACCATTATGGAATCAGCAGGAGCAGCAGCAGCACCCGAGTCACTGGAGGAGCGCGTCCGCGAACAGTACGACCAGATGCTTCGTATCGGGACCGCCCTTCAGGACGTAATAAACACTTTGCACCGATGGGAGAACAGAGGGGCATCCACATCTCCACCTACCTTGCCATCACCATCGGCCAGTCCGCCCATCCAAGCTCCGGAACCCAGTGGGATTCGGCTCTCGCTCCCGAGGGTGTATGATGGCACCGCTGCCGGGTGTCAGGGGTTCCTCCTGCAGGTGGAACTATACCTGGCCACCGTACACCCGCGCCCTCGGGACACTGAGAGCGTTTCCGCCCTCATCTCCTGTCTCACCGGCAAGGCGTTGGAGTGGGCCAACGCCGAATGGAGGAGGATAGACGCCGCCACGATCACATACGCGGAGTTCTCCCGCCGCTTCAAGGCTGTGTTCGACCATCCACCTGAGGGGAAAGCGGCGGGGGAGCGTCTATTCTACCTCCGGCAGGGGAAGAGGAGCGCCCAGGAGTTCGCTTGGAATTCGGACTCTAGCGGCGGATGCAGGGTGGAATGAGCAGGCCCTCATCGATCACTACCGTTGTAGTCTACAGGAGGACGTCCGTCGTGAGCTGGCCTGCAGGGATACCAGCCTCACGTTCGACCAGTTGGTGGACATGTCCATCCGGCTGGACACCCTGCTGGCCACCCGCGGACGTTCCGAGTGGGGTTCGTCCATTCCACCCTCCAGCACCTCCGAGCCAGGCCCTATGGAGCTCGGGGGTGCTGGCGCTAGAGAGAGGAGAGGAAGGAGCACGAGGGGGGCTGTCCCCTGCACCAACTGTGGCCGTGGAGGACACACCGCGGCCAGGTGCTGGGGAGGGTCTCCTAGGGGAGAAGACGGCAGGCCCCGCACTGGGGAGTCCTTCCAGGTGAGTAGGCGTCCCACTTACCCAGAGCTCTCTGTTGTGCACTTCTGTATACCTGTGCGATTTCCACAGGTTGCACCTCATTCCCAGCATAAGGCACTAATAGATTCAGGCGCAGCTGGGAATTTTGTTGATCGTACATTTTGTTTAGAACTAGGGATTCCCCTTCTTCCTGTTGACGTCCCATTTCCCGTTCATGCCCTAGATAGCCGTCCGTTGGGATCGGGGTTGATCAGGGAGGTCACAGCGCCACTTAGGATGTGTACACAGGAGGGTCATGAGGAGACTATCCAGCTATATCTGATCGACTCTCCTGCGTATCCGGTGGTGCTGGGAATTCCCTGGTTGAGTACCCATAATCCTTCTATTTCATGGCAAGAGAGGGCTCTTAAGGAGTGGTCTGCCCAGTGTGAAGGGCGATGTTTGGGTGTTTCCGTGGGGCCGACCTCGGTGGAGAGTCCAAACCAGGTGTCCGCAATGCGCATTCCCACTGAGTATGAGGATTTGGCACTTGTGTTCAGTAAATCGAGGGCGACGCGGTTGTCTCCTCATAGACAGGGGGATTGTGCGATAGACCTCCAGGCAGGAGCAGCGCTTCCGCGAGCCATGTGTATCCTCTGTCCCAAGAGGGAGAAGAGAGCTATGGAAACTTACATAGCTGAATCTCTGAGACAAGGATACATACGGCCCTCCACTTCTCCTGCATCCTCGAGCTTCTTTTTTGTGAAGAAAAAGGATGGAGGGTTGCGCCCGTGCATTGATTACCGTAGTCTCAATCAGATCACTGTGAAATACAGTTATCCACTCCCTCTGATTGCGACTATGACAGAGTCTTTGCACGGAGCCCGTTTCTTCACGAAACTGGATCTCAGGAGCGCATAGAACTTGGTGCGCATTAGGAGGGCGATGAATGGAAGACGGCATTTAGTACCACCTCGGGTCATTACTAGTATCTCGTCATGCCATACGGGGTTGATGAATGCTCCTTCAGTCTTCCAATCCTTCGTGGATGAGATCTTCGGGACATGCAGGGGCAGGGTGTGGTCGTGTACATAGATGACATCCTGGTGTACTCGCCTACCCGAGACGAGCATGTAGCCCTGGTGCGCCGAGTGTTGGGTAGGCTGTTGGAGCACGACCTGTATGTCAAGGCAGAGAAATGTCTGTTTTTTCAGGAGTCGGTCTCCTTTCTGGGTTATCAGTTGTCCGCGTCAGGGGTGAAGATGGAGGTTGACCGGGTGTCAGCCGTGCGTAATTGGCAAACCCCAACCACCGTTAAAGAGGTGCAGCAGTTCTTGGGTTTTGCGAATTACTACCGGAGGTTTATCCGGGGGTTTTGGACAGGTGGCAGCTCCCATAACGTCTCTTCTGAAGGGGGTCGGTGTGCTTGCAGTGGTCAGCGGAGGCGGACAGGGCTTTTGGGAGACTAAAGGCCCTGTTTACTTCGGCTCCAGTGCTTGCGCATCCGGATCCCGCCTTACCATTTCAGGTAGAGGTGGACGCGCGTCTGAGGCCGGTATAGGGGCCGTGCTATCTCAACGGTCCGGCACGCCACCTAAACTCCGCCCCTGTGCCTTTTACTCCAAAAAGCTCAGCCCGGCGGAGCGTAATTATGACGTAGGTGACAGGGAGCTGTTAGCCGTGGTTCAAGCCCTAATGGTGTGGAGGCATTGGCTTAAGGGGGCTCAACACCTTTTCCTCATTTTGACTGACCACTGTAACCTGGAGTACATTCGGGCAGCTAGGAGACTGAACCCTCGCCAGGCTCGGTGGAACATGTTTCTAACCCGGTTTGTATTTAAGATCATGTATTTACATCCCTGGGTCCCAGAACGGTAAGGCAGACGCCCTGTCCCGGCGGTATGACACAGAGGAGAGGTCCGTAGAGCCCACTTCCATACTGCCGGAGTCTTGTCTAGTGGCACCGGTAGTGTGGGAGGTCGATGCTGAAATCGAGCGGGCGTTGCGTACCGACCCTAGCCCTCCACAGTGTCCGGTGGGTCGGACGTACGTTCCGCTCGAGGTTCGGGATCGACTCATTTATTGGGCTCACATGTCACCCTCCTCTGGACATCCAGGTATTGGCCGGACAGTGCACTGCCTTAGTGCGAAGTACTGGTGGCCAACGTTAGCCAGGGATGTGAGGGTTTATGTCTCCTCCTGTTCGGTGTGCGCCCAGTGTAAGGCGCCCAGACATCTGCCCAGGGGTAAGTTACAACCCCTGCCCGTTCCACAACGACCCTGGTCTCACCTCTCGGTGGATTTTGTTACAGACCTTCCCCCCTCTCAGGGGAATACCACCATACTGGTCGTTGTGGATCGGTTCTTTAAAGCCTGTCGTCTTCTCCCAATGCCAGGTCTTCCTACTGCCTTGCAGACCGCTGAGGCACTCTTCAACCACGTCTTCCGGCATTAAGGGGTACCCGAGGATATAGTGTCTGATCGAGGTCCCCAGTTCACCTCCCGAGTCTGGAGAGCGTTCATGGAGCGCTTGGGGGTCTCGTGAGCCTTACCTCGGGGTACCATCCGGGGAGTAATGGGCAGGTAGAACGAGTGAACCAGGATGTGGGTAGGTTTCTGAGGTCGTATTGCCAGGGCCGGCCGGAGGAGTGGGCGAGGTATATTCCCTGGGCAGAGATGGCCCAGAACTCTCTCCGCCACTCCTCCACCAACCTAACCCCTTTCCAATGTGTGTTGGGTTACCAGCCAGTTCTGGCACCGTGGCATCAGAGCCAGATCGAGGCCCCTGCGGTGGATGAGTGGGTAAGGCGCTCGGAGGAGACGTGGAACGCTGCACACGTCCATCTGCAGCGGGCCATCCGTCGACAGAAGGCGAGCGCCGATCTCCACCGCAGTGAGGGGCCGGTGTACGCACCTGGAGATCGAGTCTGGCTCTCGACCAGAAACCTACCCCTCCGCCTGCCCTGCCGGAAGCTGGGTCGAGGCGGTTTGTGGGGCCTTTTAAAGTCCTGAGGAGATTGAACGAGGTGTGTTACAGGTTACTACTGCCTATTGAGTATAAGAATATTCACCCTCGTTCCATGTGTCTCTTCTCAGGCCGGTGGTAGCTGGTCCACTCCAGGAAGATGAGATTGCAGAGACTCCTCCGCCCCCACTGGACATCGAGGGGGCTCCGGCGTACACAGTTCGGTCCATCTTGGATTCGAGATGCCGGATGGGGGGTCTCCAATATCTTGTGGAGTGGGAGGGGTACGGCCCGGAGGAGCGGTGCTGGGTGCCGAGGAGGGATATCCTAGACCTGTCTCTCCTGACAGAGTTCCACCGTAGTCACCCTGCGCGCCCTGCTCCGCGTCCTCCTGGTCGTCCCAGAGGCCGGGGTCAGCGCACGGCTGGAGCCGCGCGTCAAGGGGGGGTACTGTCACTGTTTCGGCCGAGGCTGCTTCTCCTCCTTGCTCGGGCAGACTTCGGCGGTCGTCGTCCCCGGAGTGCTAGCTACCACC
The DNA here is from genome assembly GCF_020615455.1 of Coregonus clupeaformis. Classification (NCBI taxonomy): domain Eukaryota; kingdom Metazoa; phylum Chordata; class Actinopteri; order Salmoniformes; family Salmonidae; genus Coregonus; species Coregonus clupeaformis. Next base: position 29,128,963 of record NC_059225.1, read on the forward strand.
GTTGTATGTTTTCGATGTTCGTTTGGTTTTGTCTTAATGTTGTACACCTGTTGTCGTTTAGCGTTGATTATGTGTCCTTTAAGTTCTCGTTTAGTTTGTCAGGTGTTGTGTGTGATTGCGCTACCTGTCTACTGAGACTGTGTTTGGTTTTTCTCCGTTGTTGTAGGAGAGGTTTCCGCACGTGTGTGCGCGTTAGTATTTTCTTTGCTAGTTTACGCCTGTGTGCGTAATCGCTCGTCTCCGGGCTCCTTTTGGCTCGTGTTGTGTTTGGAGTACTAAAGTCTGTTGGACGAAGCTTCTGTGTCCTGCGCCTGATTCCTGCACCACATCCACATACAGCACTCTTGACAAATAGACAGCAGCTTACACACAATGACAGCTAGGCTATATACAGTACAATGAAAACAGCATCCAACACTACTGAGACCACAATTTAGGTCAGTAGACAGCTAAGCTACGTACAATGAAAGTTACAAAACTAAAGCAGTAGTCAGCGCTACTGGTACCACAGACAGTACAGTATAGTACACAGCGCTAGCTTGGGCTACTACAGAACACACAAACTAGTAGACAGTGCTACTAACATTTTCTAAAAAGACAGATACACACAATAAAAGCAGTATTGAGCCATATTGAGACCACACGCAGCACATTAAAGGCCTAGTAATAGACATCTGGCATAATGCAAGCTACACACAATCAAAGCAGTAGTCAGCTCTACTGAGACCACAGAGTGAGTAAGATTTCCAAAGTATATTACACATCATAGCAAATAACTAGAAGCTTTTCAAAGGGAAAATAATGTCCTACCAGACAAATTCCACATTTGCTCTTGGCTGGATAGGCTGAAAGAAGATACTGACTGAGTTGGTGATTCAGACGAGATTCTTTAAGGTCACCTTTCATCCAGAGTGACGCCGTAGCCATATCATCCTCACTTGAGGACTGAGAGAGCTTCACATCTGACCCTGAAAGAAACACCAGTGTTTCCCCCTATAACCCTTTATCGTTGCCGCTGCCCCTATACATAAAAAAATAACCACACTTTTAAGATCAGAGTGACAAATTCCAACAAGTTACATATCTTCCTCAGATTCTTATCAGATCATCTGAGAAACCTCCAAGGTATTTAGCTAACTAGCTTGTAATGCTGGAAGTGTAGCCAACCCTATTAATATATGTATGTAATAATTGTTTGCTAAAATACAGTACCGTTACTCTAGATCAATTATTTTTGGGGTTAATATAGAATTGGCTGATGATGTCATTGAGATCAAGAGATAAAATTAAACTCTCCTCTATTTTCTGATGTTTCAAGTGAAGGGAACATAATTTCATTTTCATGCATTTTGGATTGTAATTTTTTGTTGTCACCAGAATTGGCCTTCTCACAGTCGTTTGACAAAAACAAAAAAATCCCGGGGGGCATGTCATAATAAAAGGCGAGTTCCGAGTTCATGTCACAATGCCCGCGTGGCAGTTGTGCGGTGAGAAAAGTACTGTGTTCGGTTTCAACGGCGGAGCTGTCCCTTCAGCACCACGAAGTTCGCCCTGACCTCAGCTATCTCTATGTAGGCTACCTATCCGAATAGAGGTGATGTCCTTTCAGCACCTTACACACACTCAAACTGACTATGTAGATGATGATGACATAAACATTACTAATTGAAAATGATAATAATGTAAAGGCTAATTGAAAATGATAATAATGTAAAGGCTAATTGAAAATGATAATAATGTAAAGGCTAATTGAAAATGATAATAATGTAAAGGCTAATTGAAAATGATAATAATGTAAAGACTAATTGAAAATGATAATAATGTAAAGGCTAATTGAAAATGATAATAATGTAAAGGCTAATTGAAAATGATAATAATGTAAAGGCTAATTGAAAATGATAATAATGTAAAGGCGAATTGAAAATGATAATAATGTAAAGGCTAATTGAAAATGATAATATTGTAAAGGCGAATTGAAAATAATAATAATGTAAAGGCTAATTGAAAATGATTATAATGTAAAGGCTAATTGAAAATGATAATAATGTAAAGGCTAATTGAAAGGGATAATATCCTAATGGAATGTATCTTGATTTATTTATTCAGGAGATTATATTGAGATTACAAATTGAAATTAAACCATCATGAAAAGCAATAAAAGATCACAGAAACAACATATATGAGAAGTAAAAACATCATAAAAGTAATACATTACACCATGAAAAAATGTATACATTGAAATAAAAAATCGAAACAATCGAAAATATTTACATTCCCCCACAAGCAAGCTCTGAATGAAACGCCCACACCAGTAGAAATGTACTTTTTCGAGCTGAAAGAGCTTGCCCATGATGTTGCACAATGGTTTAAGTAAATAAGTCATTGTTTTAGTCAAAGTATGATATATTTGGGCTTGAAGTGACAAATCCGGAATTGCCAACTTCGTGAAATTCCGTGTGAATGCGATGTCTTTTCCTATGATATTACATACAAATTATTTTCAGCCTACGTTTCGTTTCAGGGCTGCGTTTTATTTTTATATTACCACCCACCAGCATGGCATTGTTTATTAATCAGAGACAGCTGCAAAGTTATTCCTCTTCAGGACTGAGCCAAACAGCCTTGTCTCCACTTGGCCGCCTGAGCCATGGAGCAAATTAAAATAGGGGTGCAGACTTATGTTTTTGCACTGCCACTGTTTTTTTACCAGAAAATTATCATAATCCATTGGATAATTTATAAATGTTCACTTATTTTTTAGCTAGTCTGTATCCCCCCCAAAAAATATATCAGACAATTTTACAAATGCAGTGGCGACCTGTCATTCAGGGAAGGTGGGGCACCTGTTTTGAGCCCCACCTGTTTAGCAAAAAAAAGAAAAAGAAAAATGTCACATATTAGTTTGCAAACAATGTAAAAAACTATCATTGATTTAATAAAGCGAAATATAAACATAGTCTCTTTTTTCCTTTCTTGAGTAAGGCAGCTCCAAAATTCAGGTGTTTCAGCCTAGCTCAGTGCTTTCTGTGGTGGAGGGGCAGCCAACTGAAAATATGGAGCATGGTAGTGTCACTCATGGGGACACTACGTCACCGCAAAATCTACGGGGACTGCTCGAAAAGCCCCTTGGGTGCTGCCATAGAGTTACATTAGAAGTGCCCATCCAAGAAGGCTCAAGGTCATTGGCCACAGGTAAAATTACGTCAAATCACATTATATCTACCGTAGCTTTGATTGGACTGATCATGTCAACATCATACTTTCAAAATCTTAGCTAGCAAGCTAGACAAGCAGTCATCATCATGAATAAAGTCAACAAGCTACTGGCAAATCCTTTTCATATGAAGAGAAATGTTAGATAATAAGTATCGGTCCTCAACGGCCATTGGACATAAACATTACACAACAAGTTGGAAAACGCAAAATCAACAATGAATGGTTTAGAAGGAATCAGTGGCTAACTGCAAGTGTTGCAAAGCAGTCACTAGCCTACTATTCACGGTGTGTGGTCCAAGTCTGGGTTTAAAGGTATCTTTTCCAAACTTAAAAGGATAAACATTCAACACCATGGGCCTGAAAAGGTTGAATACATTGGACATGCTGTCAATCCAGCATGACTTCTGCCGCGTTCAAAACAACTGGAAACTCGGAACTGGGAATTCTCAGACTTCAGTTAGTTCAAGACAACTGGGAACTCTGAAAAAAATGTGCTCCGACTGGGAAAATACGTTTTGAACGGTCATCCAACTCGGAATTCCAAGTCAGGAACTCTGGCCTCTTTCTAGAGCTCCGATCTGAAGATCACTGAAGTCATGATTCGATCTTGTTTTCTTCCGAGTTCCCAGTTCTTTTGAAAGCACCATAAATCCAGAGAATGCCAGACTTTGATGACCAAGTTTGATGACAGAATTTGCCCACAAGAAGGACCACCACGCCACCTTCCTGTTCAAGTGAGCACAGCCCAAGGTGAGTCCAAAAATGTATTGTATGCTGCTGCATAAAACATGTAATATGCCAGGGAGATATGTATACTGTAGCTAAGAAAGTAATACTAAGTGTATGTTGTATACTATGCTGTTAGTAGCCCATGTGCCTCACCCCAATAATTTGGTCCCTTTCCCCCTCATAACGTAGCCTACTGTTCTGACTTGGTGGTGCTCAAGTAGCCTATAGCCTGTTTTAGAGAAATGTAATCATCTAATATTGTAAGAGCTTTCATTGTCTGCTTATATGCCCCCTTTGTTTATCCTACGGTTCTGAATTGGTGTACAGGGAGAATACTGTAAGAACGGCCCTTGTTATTGCTGAACAAATAGTTAAATTGACTACGTCCATCCTAGCTCACTCATTAATGTCTTAATCGAAATTACGGATTGCCTCTTATACGCTCGTCGTGCCCTTTGCCATAGTTTGTACATCTCAATTGTCAGTAGAAACCACATTTGTTTAAGCAAGTCAGCCATTTCAGCTATGTTTTTTTTAAAGGCAGTAAATGATGTGAATGAATGGTTTCGCTGCCAGACAAGGCTCTGCTGATAGCCAGGTGTAGCAGTGGTAAGGATTCACTCCTTGGTGCTGAAAAGAAAGCTCTGCTGTTGGGACAGCTTTATGTAGGCCCTAACAGTTTGTGGACACTGTTTGTTGCTGTTTAGTGCAATTCATGTATTGTTCAGTGTTGTGTTGTGTAGTGGCTTTGCTGGCATGCATTTTGAAAAAATTTGGGGAGTTTGCCCCACCAAGATTTACGTGCTAAAATCGCAACTGTACAAATGGTATAATTGCGTAATATGATAGCATTTTGCTAACCCGCTCCCCCAGTTGCCCCAAGATGAATGGTTTTGACCACTAAAGTTTTGTTTCACTACATGCTCCATTGCTTTGATTGGTGTAACATTAGCTAGAAAACATAATGAAAAGGCACCCGCAAAAGAAAATTCAAGGAACTTAAAGTTACATGTAATTTGCGGCATGCATGATCATGAGCAAAGTCATTGTAGCCTATCAATTCACTTGTGAGAACCATGAACACGGGCTGACTTGGCTTTGATGTACTGCAGCCGAAGCCTGCCAGCATCCTACCTACCAAAGGTTGCACCGTGTCAATTACAATGTAGAAAAAAACGCATATCAGCTATCTTGCAAAGGTTACCAGAGTTTCATCTTATTCTTTCTAACTATCTCTATGGCGGATTCACGTCCGCAATTTATGGAAGATGCCAAAACTTAGCAGATAACAATAGATGGCGAAGTCAAAGATAGGCCATCTGTGGCAGTTTTCCCTAAATCAATGCTTATGACAAATCCAGCTCCAGGACCAGCCATAGAGCCAGCTGGCTAACCTTTTGAATAGGGTGTAGTAAAAAAAAAAGAGCAACAACAGATAATAATAGCTAGCTAGATAAGGTTAGCAATAGCTAGCTAGATAATGTTAGCATGCTTGCTAGCTACAATTACATTTACATTTACATTGAAGTCATTTAGCAGACGCTCTTATCAAATTGGTGCATTCAACTTAGGATAGCCAGTGGGACAACCACCCCCTTTCCTTTTTTTTATGGGGGGGGGGGGGGGTAGAGTAGAAGGATTACTGTTATACTATTCCAGGTATTCCTTAAAGAGGTAGGGTTTCAAGTGTCTCCGGAAGATGGTCAGTGACTCCACTGTCCTGGCGTTGTGGGAGAGCTTGTTCCACCATTGGGGTGCCAGAGCAGCGAATAGCTTTGACTGGGCTGAGCGGGAACTGTGCTTCCATAGAGTTAGGGGGGCTAGCAGGCCAGAGGTGGATGAACATAGTGCCCTCATTTGGGTGTAGGGTCTGATCAGAGCCTGAAGGTAAGGAGATGCCGTTCCCCTCACAGCTCCGTAGGCAAGCACATCTGTCAGTTCCCTATTTGTTGATGTTTATCAACTCCATGTGGAAATTACCACACCCAATTCGTGAATATGTATAAGTAGCCTTCGCCATTCTTCAGAGGTGGAACCTAAACATGCATTGCCTCTCTAGGACAGGAAATTACGTTGAAATAGTGGCTGCAACTTCCTCCTGTAGTTCATTCCCGGACAATGGAGCATAAAAACTAAAAGCATTTTACCAATGTAAAACATTCTTAGAAGTAGCCAATCTTGTGAATTTATCTGGAAATTGGTCACTTTACATACAGTGGGGAAAAAAAGTATTTAGTCAGCCACCAATTGTGCAAGTTCTCCCACTTAAAAAGATGAGAGAGGCCTGTAATTTTCATCATAGGTACACGTCAACTATGACAGACAAAATGAGATTTTTTTTCTCCAGAAAATCACAATGTAGGATTTTTAATGAATTTATTTGCAAATTATGGTGGAAAATAAGTATTTGGTCAATAACAAAAGTTTTTCAATACTTTGTTATATACCCTTTGTTGGCAATGACACAGGTCAAACGTTTTCTGTAAGTCTTCACAAGGTTTTCACACACTGTTGCTGGTATTTTGGCCCATTCCTCCATGCAGATCTCCTCTAGAGCAGTGATGTTTTGGGGCTGTCGCTGGGCAACACAGACTTTCAACTCCCTCCAAAGATTTTCTATGGGGTTGAGATCTGGAGACTGGCTAGGCCACTCCAGGACCTTGAAATGCTTCTTACGAAGCCACTCCTTCGTTGCCCGGGCGGTGTGTTTGGGATCATTGTCATGCTGAAAGACCCAGCCATGTTTCATCTTCAATGCCCTTGCTGATGGAAGGAGGTTTTCACTCAAAATCTCACGATACATGGCCCCATTCATTCTTTCCTTTACACGGATCAGTCGTCCTGGTCCCTTTGCAGAAAAACAGCCCCAAAGCATGATGTTTCCACCCCCATGCTTCACAGTAGGTATGGTGTTCTTTGGATGCAACTCAGCATTCTTTGTCCTCCAAACACGACGAGTTGAGTTTTTACCAAAAAGTTCTATTTTGGTTTTATCTGACCATATGACATTCTCCCAATCCTCTTCTGGATCATCCAAATGCACTCTAGCAAACTTCAGACGGGCTTGGACATGTACTGGCTTAAGCAGGGGGACACATCTGCACTGCAGGATTTGAGTCCCTGGCGGCGTAGTGTGTTACTGATGGTAGGCTTTGTTACTTTGGTCCCAGCTCTCTGCAGGTCATTCACTAGGGTCCCCCGTGTGGTTCTGGGATTCTTGGATTCTTTTGACCCCACGGGGTGAGATCTTGCATGGAGCCCCAGATCGAGGGAGATTATCAGTGGTCTTGTATGTCTTCCATTTCCTAATAATTGCTCCCACAGTTGATTTCTTCAAACCAAGCTGCTTACCTATTGCAGATTCAGTCTTCCCAGCCTGGTGCAGGTCTACAATTTTGTTTCTTGTGTCCTTTGACAGCTCTTTGGTCTTGGCCATAGTGGAGTTTGGAGTGTGACTGTTTGAGGTTGTGGACAGGTGTATTTTATACTGATAACAAATTCAAACAGGTGCCATTAATACAGGTAACGAGTGGAGGACAGAGGAGCCTCTTAAAGAAGAAGTTACAGGTCTGTGAGAGCCAGAAATCTTGCTTGTTTGTAGGTGACCAAATACTTATTTTCCACCATAATTTGCAAATAAATTCATAAAAAATCCTACAATGTGATTTTCTGGAATTCTTTTTCTCAATTTGTCTGTCATAGTTGACGTGTACCTATGATGAAAATTACAGGCCTCTCTGATCTTTTTAAGTGGGAGAACTTGCACAACTTCCCCACTGTATGAGAAGGAAAGAGGCTAAGGACGGTATGGTGGGAGCTTTGCTTAGGAAAAATTCCCTAATATAATAACAGACACAGTGTAAAAAACCTTCTAAAATCCTTATTGTGGTTAATGAGGTCAAGACTAGACTCTGGTATAAAACACAATGGTGTGTGAGAGACGAAGAGCACTATGTTCCATTTACAATACATTACAATACTACAGTAAAAGAGGAAAGGTATTAAACCATACAATGTAAAAAAAAAAAAAAAAACACCAGCACATTCTCTAGAAATTGCAATGGGATATTTAAATACAAACATGTTAATTACACATTTGGAGAATGAAATCTGGCCAGTATTAACAATATGTGGTTTGTATACATAATCTAATAAAATCTGTAAATATGCTTACATACATGTATTATCATGTTCATGGTTTTATCCACCCAGGGAGTGAACAACATGTAGCAGAAGTAGTAGTAGTAGTAGTAGTAGTAGTAGTAGTAGTAGTAGTAGTAGTAGTAGTAGTAGTAGTAATGGACTTAATTTGCTTACAGTCAGACTGAATTGTACACACATTTATAGTCAAATAATGTAATCAAATAGTAGAATCCTAAAATAGCACAATAATTATAATATAATACAATACAATGATTGTAGAACAACAATATTTGTGATGGCCGATTGAAAAACAACATTGGCTCTGAATTTGAGTGTGAGTCTCAAAGATTCCCACTAGATGGGGATATAACTATTGAAAAGAGTCAAGTCAATGGGACTCATCAATATGTTACTGGGACACAGGAGGTTGGTGGCACCTTAATTGGGGAGGACGGGCTCGTGGTGATGGCTGAAGCGGAATAGCTGGAATGGTATCAATAACATTTAACACATGGTTTGATGCAATTCCATTATTATGCACCTTCCTCCCCTCAGTAGCCTCCACTGTACTGGAAATATTTGCCAACTTACTGAAAAACAGAATGTTGCATGTTTTTTGTGTGAATAACTGTTCTATTGAGTCACTTCAACAACGGTACAGTCAATGACATTTTGACCAATCCCACTTCCACCCCTCCAACCACCATCTCAAACAAACCCCTGTTGGACCCACCCCACCCCCAACCTAGGTCTACACACAATATAAAGAACAAAAACACCAAAATCAAATGATAATAATAAACAAACAATAAGAAGAATATTTAGGAATATGCATCACCATAACCAAAAATGTTTTAACATCTCACCTACACCCTCTCCAGCTAAATCTGTGATTTCTGAGGCAGCTATTTTCCACATTTCTAAAGTAAAGGGCTTGGTGTTATTCATCATGGCAGTGGATAGTTCCATCATAACCACATCCTGAAAGTATGCTAACCATTTTCTAATGTGAAGGTGGTGTGGTGGCAACCAGTGGCATGTTTTTGGGCAGCAGTCAACCCAGCAAGACAAACCTTAGATTGCCTCTCGTTCAGCTGCAAATGTGAATCATCATTAAGTAAAAGAGGAATTGGTTCAAGGGGTACAGTTTTATCAATCATGAGAGAATAGAATCTATATTACATTTTCCTCCAAAATGCTCCATCAACCTATCTGCATGCAACATAATATCCCAGTAACCACGTTTCCATCCACAATTTTTATGTGAGTAAAGTCATACAATATAAAATAAAATCACGACAGCTGTGATGGAAACAGGATGTTTTGGTACAATTTTATAAATGCTGACAGATCATTTGTTCGTTCGACATGGTGAGATCTTCTTGAGTGGGTCAAATTCATAATTCTAATTATTATGAATTATGAGAGAAATTGTGGCCTTTATGCACAAATATTGATATAATAACCATCATATTGAAGTAAACTTGGAGTCGTGATGATATGGCGTGTGGACCTCCCACTACGACTCGGGAAACCATGGAGTTTATTAGGCTACAGATGAAATATGTTATGATGAACTTCACAGGGTGGTGAACATGCACGGTGATCTTGGGGGGCCCATAGAATTAGGAATTTGTCACGCCCTGACCTTAGAGATCCCTTTTATTCTCTATTTGGTTAGGTCAGGGTGTGAGTTGGGTGGGCATTCTAGTTTTTCAATTTCTTTGTTGGCCAGGTATGGTTCCCAATCAGAGGCAGCTGTCTATTGTTGTCTCTGATTGGGGATCATACTTAGGCAGCCTTTTTCCCACCTTAGGTTATGGGATCTTGTTTTTGTATAGGTGCTTTGGAGCATGCAGAATTTCACGGTTGTGTGTATTTTGCTGTTTTGGCTGTGTTCATTTAATAAATTAATATGTTCGCCTACCACGCTGCACCTTGGTCCGAGCCTTCAATCAACGAGCGTGACATAATTATAATACTAGAATGGACATGAACCTTCTTATGATGAGATAAAGGTCAGCAATTTTGGTCAGGGAGTTGGTCAAACATGGTTTGCCAGTGCTGTGATAAGATACTGTGTAAAATAATGAATTTGAAAAATGTGTTAGCTAGCTAGCAAGACCGTTTTAGAGGAATGATTCCATAAATGTTTCAAATTAACTGCCAATATGCCAACATTCCATTCAAACAATGCAGTAAATCCACAGCCATGCACTGGCTGAAATCAGTAGATGATAGGGCTTAGACAACTTGTAAATGCAGCAAGTACTGATATTGTATCATATAGCCTAATAGAAGTCTCAGCTCCCATTTATGGGCTGTTTACATATACACTATATATACAAAAGTATATGGACACCCCTACAAATTAGTGGATTCGGCTATTTCAGCCACACCCGTTGCTGACAGGTGTATAAAATCGAATCTGGGTTTGGCGGATGCCAGGAGAACGCTACCTGTCCCAATGCATAGTGCCTAGTATAAAGTTTGGTGGAGGAGGAATAATGGTCTGGGGCTGTTTTTCATGGTTTGGGCTAGGCCCCTTAGATCCAGTGAAGGGAAATCTTAATGCTACAGCATACAATGACATTCTAGACGATTCTGTGCTTCCAACTTTGTGGCAACAGTTTGGGGAAGGCCCTTTTCTGTTTCAGCATGACAATGCCCCATTGCATAAAGTGAGGTCCATACAGAAATGGTTTGTCGAGGTCGGTGTGAAAGAACTTGACTGGCCTGTACAGAGCCCTGACCTCAACACCATCGAACACCTTTGGGATGAATTGGAACGCCGACTGCGAGCCAGAACTAAACGCCCAACATCAGTGCCCAACCTCACTAATGCTCTTGTGGTTGACTAGAAGCAAGTCCCCGCAGCAATGTTCCAACATCTAGTGGAAAGCCTTTTCAGAAGAGTGGAGGTTGTTATAGCAGCAAAGAGGGGACCAACTCCATATTAATGCCCATGATTTTGGAATTAGATGTTCGACGAGCAGGTGTCCACATACTTCTGGTCATGTACTGTATTTTTTTTGAGACTATTTATACAGAAAATTGGCATAAAAATATATATATATATTTTAGGTTGACAATGATTCTGTTACACAATTTCGGATATTTTATTTTTTATGTCATTTAGCAGACGCTCTTATCCAGAGCGACTTACAGTTAGTGCATACATTATTATTTAATTTTTTTATTATTGTTTTCATACTGGCCCCCCGTGGGAATCGAACCCACAACCCTGGCGTTGCAAACGCCATGCTCTACCAACTGAGCCACCTCCCTTAATATCTCATACCTTTGTTTTATTTTCCTGCATAAGATAAGTAAAATCAGGATTATGCCTCTACTGCCATTCATTCCAATTAGAGTGGTTTGGATTTCTCCCTGACCAATATGCCTGCCATTTTCACCCCATTCTGCGAACTTCGAGGGTTTATGACATAGCCTCTCTAATAATTGAATAGGTCGTTATCAACATAACGTCACAATAAGGTAATAAGTTGCAGAATGTTCGATTAAGGAGGAGGAGACCCCCCAGCAGGCAGATTTCTGATTATCCATGCAAAACAATTGTGCATATTTAGCTCTTTCATTGTGTAATTTCAGATATGTGAGGATAGCCTCAAGATATCGCTAAATTTTGGCCACCATTAATTGGATATTTGAGTGATATAAAATAATTGTGTACTATACCTGACAAGTATGAGTGGTTTAGGTTAATGTTTCATCCTTTGTGGGCTCTGCCTGTCAAGCAGCATAAGGGAACATATGCCCACGTTGGCTAGCCTACTGTGGATAATGTTACTTTGCTAGCTACCAGTAGCTAGAAACTTTGTACAGTTGGTGGTAAGTAATGTAATTATTCTCCAACCAACATACAGTACTTAAGTTAGCTAACATCTCCATTTCAACATTGTTTTAAGATAGGCTAGCTACAGTGCCTTCAGAAAGTATTCACACCCTTTGACTTTTTCCACATTCTGTTGTGTTACAGCCTGAATTTTTTATGGATTCAATTGAGATTTTTTGCCACTGGCCTACACACAATACCCCATAATGTCAGTGGAATTATGTTTTTTTTAAATGTTTACAAATTAATAAAAAATGAAAAGCTGAAATGTCTTGAGTTGGTGGTCTGTTGATATCACTCTGGTGGTGTGGGGGCTTTGCTTTGGCAAAGTGGGTAGGGTTATATCCTGCCAGGTTGGCCCTGTCCGGCGTTATAGTCGGACGGGGCCACAGTGTCTCCTGAACCCCCCCCGTCTCAGCCTCCAGTATCTATGCTGCAATAGTCTATGTGCCGGGGGGCTAGGGTCAGTCTGGTATATCTGGTGTTATTCTCCTGTCTTATCCGGTGTCCTGTGTAAATTTAAGTATGCTCCCTCTAATTCTCTCTCTCTCCCTCCCATCCCGGAGGACCTGAGCCCTAGGACCATGCCTCAGTACTACCTGGCCTGATGACTCCTTGATGTCCCCAGTCCACCTGGTCGTGCTGCTGCTCCAGTTTCCACTCTTCTGCCTGCAGCTATGAAACCCTGACCTGTTCACCGGACGTGCTACCTTGTCCCAGACCTGCTGTTTTCAACTCTTTCTCTCTACCGCACCTGCTATTTCAACCTCTAAATGCCCAGCTATGAAAAGCCAAGTGACATTTACTCCTGATGTACTGACCTGTTGTAACTTCTACAACCACTGTGATTATTATTTGACCCTGCTGGTCATCTATGAACATTTGAACATCTTGGAGAAAAATGTGGCCTTAATGGCCATGTACTGTTATAATCTCCACCCGGCCACCCCTCAGAGCCTGGTTCCTCTCTAGGTTTCTTCCTAGGTTTCTGCCTTTCTAGGGAGTTTTTCCTGGCCACCGTGCTTCTACATCTGCATTGCTTGCTGTTTGGGATTTTAGGCTGGGTTTCTGTATAGCACTTTGTGACATCTGCTGATGTAAAAAGGGCTTTATAAATAACATTTGATTGAATAGCTAACAAATATTTCCAGCGCTGTAGAAGCTGTGTTTATTACGCTCTTGTCCGGGACAATATTGACAATCTGGAGTTCCAATGCGGCAATTGTTTGCTAGCGGAGGATTACAGGAATTAAGTGGCTATGCTTAGCAAGCAAATCTCAATTCTGCGTGAATTTATGGGGAAAATGCAAATTGGAACTTTCTCGTTCTCAACTCCTATGGCTGGACGCCGCTCGGGCCTGATGGATGTTTTCCCGCCATGTCATCTGTCCCTATCCGAATGGCCTGTGCTACCTGGAACGTGCCTGCCAAGGAAGTCATCTCCATCTGCTTCTCGATCTTGTAGTGAAGTAGACGGAGAACAGCAAGACGGTTGGTCCAATCAGCGCTGGTCCCATGCAACAAGTCGTGGAAACCGAAGGCAGTGGCATGCTGTTAAGCGGACGGGAATGACTGCGAGAGGTTAGGAGCAAATTGACATAAGGAATAGCTTCGCTGCCCTGGTGCCTGATCTACCTGCGCCTTCATCTCTGGGATTGCCTGTGTCAGTTACGGCGGTGCTGACTCTAACTACGCTGACTCCAGCATCGGCTTTGTTGTCGAGTTCGACTCCTTTCTCTCTCTCTTGATCTGACGGGGCTCTGCCTGCTGTGGGAGGTCTGGACCTATAGTCGGGAGCAGCAGGAGTACGCTATCATGCTTCTCTTGGGCCCGTGAAAGGTTCAACAAATTGTGTGAGGGGTAGGAATGGCCGGATTTCTCCATTCCCTTCTCCGGCCGTTGTATTGGGCAGTTCAATGGTGAGAAATGTCTCAGTACCTGGAGCAAAAACGTTGTGCTATCCAGGAGCACGAGTACAGGACATCAATAAGCTGCTCACAAACATTGTAAACCAGCATCAGGAAATTGAGTCTATCATAGTTCATGTGGGATTCAATGACATGGCAGCTCAGAACAGCTGAAAATGGATTTTAAAGAACTGATTGGGTCACTGCTTGACACCAACAAACGCCCCATAATATCTGGCCCTTTACCCCCCCCTAAATCGTGGAATTGAATGTTTCAGCAGACTTTTAGCCCTCCATAACTGGCTACGAGACTATTGCAGCTCTGTGGGTGTAACATTTAATGACAATTTTGATACCTTCTGGAAACAAAGCTTTTGGGTTCCTGGATCCTTTCACAGCATTATAAGGCTGCATTGACACAATGACTTATCAATGACCCAAGCCCAGTTCAGTTAATCCCTACCATTGTGTTGCTGAATTGTCATAATGCTTTATTCCAGGGGTGTTGGAAGACACAATGTAAGTAACCTAATTTATGTCCCTCTAACTGCCCTGAATGCCTCTGCTGATCCCCCAGCTATTGTATGCAGTAATCATGTGCCTAGGAACCAGAGTTATACTGTTAGCACTGAGGCGGTGTGCCCTAGTAGGAAGTCCACTGTGTGCAACTCACCCTGCACTAACATAAATAACATGAGCATGTCTACTTCTGCTAAACTTCACAGTAAAGCAATGAAAACAATCAAGCATCCCAGAAAAGTGCAAAAAAATAGCCCACGATAAAAATAAAAAAAACATAACATATGTAGCCTAAGAAAAAAGGCTAATGAAGTCAATAACTTGCTAGTAACAGATGACATTCCTATTCTGACTCTGAAACTCACTTAGATAATACCTTTGATGATACAGTGGTAGCAATAAATGGTTATAACATCTACAGAAAATACAGAATTGTCAATGGGGGCGGTGTTGTAGTCTATATTAAGAACCACATTCCTGTAAAGCTTAGAGAGGAGCTTATGTTAAATACTGTTGAAGTAATATGGCTACAGGTTCATCTGCCTCACCTAAAGCCCATTCCTGTGGGAAGCTGCTATAGACCACCAAGTGCTAACAGTCAGTATCTGGATAATATGTGTGAAATGCTTGATAATGTATGTGATATCAACAGAGAGGTATATTTTCTGGGTGATTTCAATATTGACTGGCTTTCATCAAGCTGCCCACTCAAGAAAAAGCTTCAAACTTTAACCAGTGCCTGCAACCTGGTTCAGGTTATCAGTCAACCTACCAGCATAGATATGTATTGATCACATCTTCACTAATGCTGCAGAAATTTGCTTTAAAGCAGTATCCAAATCCATCGGAGGTAGTGATCACAATATAGTAGCCATATCTAGGAAAACCAAAGTTCCAAAGGCTGGTCCTAATATGGTGTTTAAGAGGTCATCCAATAGGTTTTGTAGTGATTCTTATGTTGATGATGTAAATAATATTTGCTGGTCTGTGGTGTGTAATAAGTAGCAACCAGACGCTGCACTTGACACATTTATGAAATTGATTATTCCAGTTACCACTAAGCATGCACCCATTAAGAAAATGTTTGTAAAAACTGTTAAATCCCCTTAGTTTGATTAATTTAAAAATGTATAGTTGAGAGGATGAGGCAAAAGGTATGGCAAATCAGTCTGGCAGCACAACCGATTGGCAAATGTACTGTAAATAAAAAGTAAAAAGAAACTATACTATGAAACAAAGATAAATGATATAAAGAATGATAGTAAAAAGCTTTGGAGCACCTTAAATGACATTTTTGGGCAAAAAGGCAAACTCAGCTCCATCATTCATTGAATCAGATGGCTCATTCATCACAAAACCCACTCATATTGCCAACTACTTTAATTAATTTTTTTCATTGGCAAAATTAGCACACTTAGGCATGACGTGCCAGCAACAAACGCTGACACTACACATCCAAGTATATCTGACCAAATTCTGAAAGACAAGCATTGTAATTTTGAATTCCGTAAAGTGAGTGTGGAAAAATTATTGTTGTCTATCAACAATGACAAGCCACCGTGGTCTGACAACTTGGATGAAAAATTAGTGAGGATAATAGCGGATGATATTGCCACTCCTATTTGCCATATCTTCAATTGAAGTCTAATAGAAAGTGTGTACCCTCAGGCCTGGAGGGAAGCAAAAGTCATTCCGCTTCCTAATAATAGTAAATCCCCCTTTACTGGCTCAAATAGCCGACCAATCAGCCTGTTACCAGCCCTTAGTAAACTTTTGGAAAATATTGTGTTTGACCAGATACAATGCTATTTTACAGTAAACAAATTGACAACAGACTTTCAGGCCTCATCATTCTCAGCCTCTAAATAGTGGATAGGGCATGGATAAAAAATAAAAAAATAACATGAGAACATGAAAATACATTACTGTTGGGGAATCGGTATAGTAGGGTGTACACTGGGATAAATGAGGACAGTTGTGAGTGACCACCATTTAAAGTTTCCTAAATTCAACTTAGAAGGGTTTTAAATTGATCTCGGGGTGACTAAGTACATTCTTATGCAAATTAGAGTTTGGAGCAGTCTGACTGCGTGTCGGAAGACGTTGGCTCAGATTTTCCCCGAGAATCTGGTATCCTCGTCAATGTTTTCAAATGCCAGCTTTGGTGGCCACATGGGACAATTTGAGAGACTTTACCTTCACAACAGCTATCTCAGTTGGCACCAAATTTGCACAGGTGGCAAGATCTCTGGATTGTGCTGGCTCTGAAATATAACATACTCTCAGAAAAAATCACCAATACCTTGCAGATAAAATAGGCTAAATCAAGGTTATTTTATCCATGCTGTTCCTTCGCTGATGCTTGATGGGTCCTTCTCTGTCCCTTGGCTGCTCACTGTTTCCCCATTCTCAGCCTCCAGGAAGTGGATGAGGTATGGTGGAACAAAAAACACACAAAAATAAGTTTGGTAGGTTGCACACTGGGGATAAATGAAGACAGTTATGACCATTTTAGGTTCCTGAAGATCTTAAGTTTAACTCACCTTATCCACAGTAAACTCACATGCCACATGACTTGCACATATACCTGGATCTGTGGAAAAATCTGAATCTAGAAGAGAACATATTCTCAGGGATTCAAATCAATTCACTATCTAAAGCAGATATACCGGTATGCAATATTCTCAATACTCACTTTCAAAGTGGTTGCCTCTTCTCATACTGTTCCTTTGTTGACGCTTGATAGGCTCTTCCCTAATCCCTGGCTGCTCACTGTCTTTCTGATCATGGTCTTTCTGATCATGGGCCTCCCCATTCTCTCGTCATGGGCCTCCTACAGTGGGGAAAAAAAGTATTTAGTCAGCCACCAATTATGCAAGTTCTCCCACTTAAAAAGATGAGAGAGGCCTGTAATTTTCATTGTAGGATTTTTAATGAATTTATTTGCAAATTATGGTGGAAAATAAGTATTTGGTCACCTACAAACAAGCAAGATTTCTGGCTCTCACAGACCTGTAACTTCTTCTTTAAGAGGCTCCTCTGTCCTCCACTCGTTACCTGTATTAATGGCACCTGTTTGAACTTGTTATCAGTATAAAAGACACCTGTCCACAACCTCAAACAGTCACACTCCAAACTCCACTATGGCCAAGACCAAAGAGCTGTCAAAGGACACCAGAAACAAAATTGAAGACCTGCACCAGGCTGGGAAGACTGAATCTGCAATAGGTAAGCAGCTTGGTTTGAAGAAATCAACTGTGGGAGCAATTATTAGGAAATGGAAGACATACAAGACCATTGATAATCTCCCTCGATCTGGGGCTCCACGCAAGATCTCACCCCGTGGGGTCAAAATGATCACAAGAATGGTGAGCAAAAATCCCAGAACCACACGGGGGGACCTAGTGAATGACCTGCAGAGAGCTGGGACCACAGTAACAAAGCCTACCATCAGTAACACACTATGCCGCCAGGGACTCAAATCCTGCAGTGCCAGACGTGTCCCCCTGCTTAAGCCAGTACATGTCCAGGCCCGTCTGAAGTTTGCTAGAGTGCATTTGGATGATCCAGAAGAGGATTGGGAGAATGTCATATGGTCAGATGAAACCAAAATATAACTTTTTGGTAAAAACTCAACTCGTCGTGTTTGGAGGACAAAGAATGCTGAGTTGCATCCAAAGAACACCATACCTACTGTGAAGCATGGGGGTGGAAACATCATGCTTTGGGGCTGTTTTTCTGCAAAGGGACCAGGACGACTGATCCGGTAAAGGAAAGAATGAATGGGGCCATGTATCGTGAGATTTTGAATGAAAACCTCCTTCCATCAGCAAGGGCATTGAAGATGAAACGTGGCTGGGTCTTTCAGCATGACAATGATCCCAAACACACCGCCCGGGCAACGAAGGAGTGGCTTCGTAAGAAGCATTTCAAGGTCCTGGAGTGGCCTAGCCAGTCTCCAGATCTCAACCCCATAGAAAATCTTTGGAGGGAGTTGAAAGTCTGTGTTGCCCAGCGACAGCCCCAAAACATCACTGCTCTAGAGGAGATCTGCATGGAGGAATGGGCCAAAATACCAGCAACAGTGTGTGAAAACCTTGTGAAGACTTACAGAAAACATTTGACCTGTGTCATTGCCAACAAAGGGTATATAACAAAGTATTGAGAAACTTTTGTTATTGACCAAATACTTATTTTCCACTATAATTTGGAAATAAATTCATAAAAAAATCCTACAATGTGATTTTCTGGATTTTTTTTTTTCATTTTGTCTGTCATAGTTGATGTGTACCTATGATGAAAATTACAGGCCTCTCTCATCTTTTTAAGTGGGAGAACTTGCACAATTGGTGGCTGACTAAATACTTTTTTTCCCCACTGTATATGGCAGGTTGGGAGCCTTTTTCAAATCAATCAAATCCAATCAAATGTTATTTGTCACACGCTCCGAATACAACAGGTGTAGACTGTAGCCCCTTCCTAACAATGCAGAGTTAAAAAGTATGAACATTTTGCTAAAATCAAAAAAGGAAATAGTATCACAATAAAAGAACAATAACGAGACTATATACAAGGAGTACCGGTACTGAGTCAATGTGCAGGGGTACGAGGTAGTTGAGGTAATTGAGGTACATGTAGGTAGGGGTAAAAGTGATTAGGGAATCAGGAGTAGCAGCAGCGTATGTGAAGAGCGTGAAAGAGTGTCTATGTTTCAGTGTGTGTATGTGTGGTGTCAATATGCATGTGTGTGTGTTTTGTGTGTGTGTGTGTGTGTATGTGTGTGTGTGTGTATGTGTATGTGTGAGTGTGTGGGTAGAGTCCAGTGAGTGTGCATAGAGCCGGTGCAAGAGAGTCAGTGCAAATAAAAAGGAGGTCAATGCAAATAGTCAGGGTAGCCATTTGATTAACTGTTCAGCACTCTTATGGCTTGGGGGTAGCCTTTTCCTGAACGCCACCTCCTCCCTTGTTGTCCTGGGGCGTCCCTGCAGGCATGGTCTCTACTGCCTGGACCTCAACGTTTATGGCGCCCTCTGACCATCCATACATCTCATCCACCTTCACAACTATCAGCCACTGGACCAAGACCCATTTTATCTCCCAGTGGCCTCCCATGGATCCAGGCTGCTTCAGAATGGTGGCCTGGGCCAAGATCCTCACACTCTGAAGAGACACATCCACTTTCACAACCACCATCATGACAAGCATCATCGAGGTGTTACCTTTTGGTGCTTCTGGTATGGTTTCATAGCCATGGGTTTGTTGCACAATATCTGACTGACAAACAATCTGTTCTTCAATATTGATATGCAAATGAGTCATATGTTGTTTCAAATGTATATGCAAATAAGCAAAGTGATTATTGAGATGCACTTTTCTTTTTAAATGATTAGATCTAGACAATACATGCATGTGTGTCTATGTAATGCCATTATTGATGAATACAGTCATTGTATCTGTAAGAGAATTCCATACCAGTTGGAAGATTCAACTTCGGATAGACTGAGTTAAATGCAGGCTCATTGGGTTGTCTCACACACTCTCCAGACTTTAGATAAAAGTATAATATTTTTGTTGGGCTCATCTTGTTCTTTGTTCAGCTCCTTGGTAACTTCATCATGTACAGATTCTTACTCATTCAATATATTCCATTTAGCAGACGCTTTTATCCAAAGCGACTTACATGGAGACAACCTTCGAAAAAGCCCAATAGTGCTCTAAATATAGCCAGTAAATCTGTGACTCCTCCCTGTGAACCAGAGAGCTAGAACAGTGGAGATGAGGATTGTGGAACACACTCAACATGTGATATCATATAACACACACACACACACACACAGAGATACACACACACAGAGAGAGATAGATACAGACCCAGTTTAGGTAGGCTTTTGATTGGTCCGCCCTAACCCTATTGGACAACACGACGGTTGAAATCTGAAGCTTGGAATTGTATTGGTTGGCGCTTGTTTCTTTTATAAACATACAGTATACAGCACAGCATTAGCATTTACATACAGTATATTTGACAATTAAAGAGCAACATTTAATAGGGTTTAAATCAAACCATGTAGAAAAAAAGCAGTGTTCCAAAAACCACCCAGACCAAACCAACTTGGTGAAGCTCTCATTTAGTTCTGCTGCAGTATGTTCTCTTTCATGAGTCTCATTCCATTCAGCACATTTTAGTTTCAGATCCTTCATCTTGCTCCAGATCTCCTTTATAAGGGTTTCCAGATGCTCAACCTTGGCATAAAGTCCCCTAATGTCCCATGTCTCTCTGATGTAAAAGATGTCTCCATCATTCTGTGCCACCATCTTTTTGATCTTCTGAGGAGCTTGGAAACCTGTGTGCTGTCCTCTTCCTCCATCTTGTTGTTGAAGGCATGGTACCTGTTCCCACACTTCTCCAGGAGCCCCTGGAATGCCCCTCTTTCGCCCTAAAGTTGGTCCTCGATCGTCCTCTGACGACTCAGCAGGTCAAACCATACAGTCTCCAGATCCTCTCACCAAACAGCCTCTCTAAGCACACTGGTTCCACTCTGGGTCCAGACACACTGGTATGACCAGGAGGACGGCATGGGGACGAGCACTGTACCCCCCCCCCACCCCCACACACACACTGCGACATTCCTCGTCCAGGATACTGTTACTAGTAGTAAGGGGGGCATCTTCTGCAGAGAAGGGGTCCCAGCCTTGGGTGTCCAGCACCGTGGCATTTCTCCTATGTACAACCCCTCTCCCCTGCTATGGCTCTCTATACCTGTTGTGACATCAAAGTTGTTTTTGCACAGGAGGGTGTTGCCCGCTGAGGTTTTGCCAGTCCACACTTCACCAAACAGAATGATTGCCATCTCAGACATATTGACAACTCAGACTTGGTATTCTGGAGAAGGATTACACAAATCCACATCAGCAAGTGTATACATAAACAGACGTTGGTACAGTTTTATGTTTGGTGCAAAGTCATCACATTGAATGTGTATTTATTCTATGTAGTTAGTAATCCTGTTATACAGTTGAAATAGAGGCATAATGCAAAGGTTTTGCACGTCTAAACATGCCAAACAATTTGTGTGCAACGCAATATTGGGAAGGTGTTCCTAATGTTTGGTATACTCAGTGTATATTACATGACAACGTCAACATAAAAATGTATTTAAATACTATTAGGCCCTTAGTACCTCTACAGGCCTATGCAGATGATTGATTAGGCTAGTGGGATAGCCTATGCGCAATTGCGCACCAATGGCACGTCAAAAACCTTGGCCTATGAATAAAGAGACAAATAGCTGAAATGAAAATACCCTAACAAAATTCAAATACTGCAAACCTCTTGTTTTTGTTCTTTTAGTTCTTTTAGATCTGAGACCAGGCAGGTCTTTTAAAAGGCCACTTTATGTGTTGATAAATTGTCTATCTGTGTAGCCTAATATATAATATGAAAATTTGGCCATGACATTATGTTAATGACCCATTTTACTAAGGACTCAATTCATCTTTAGTAACGACAATAATAATAATAATAATAACAATGACAATAATAATAATAATAATAATAATAATAATAATAATAGAAAACTACTTCAGACTTGGTCATGTTTAATATTGTACATTAATATAGTGTTAGACCTTTTATATTACACTATAATAGCTTTAATATTAGTTGATTAATAACACTTGCATTAACACCAAAAGAGACATTAATTCATATTCATCCTCCACCCTTATAGGCTTGTTATGTCCCTTCCCTGTGCTTGCACAGAAGGACATCCCGGTTGTTTACCCCAGGCACAGGTGGTATGGGGACTAAACTGGGCCAGTGTCGACAGTAGTTGATGAATGAAGTTCAATGGCATGTTTTCCATCTGGAAGGCCAAAACTCCCTACCACCAAAACAGGTTGAAATTTCAGGCAGTCTTTTCAAACAGCTCTTACACTAAAACGGCATTATCATAATTTTCACATTTCTAAACTACACTACATGACCAAAAGTATGTGGACACCTGCTCGTCGAACATCTAATTCCAAGATCATATGCATTAATATGGAGTTGGTCCCCCCTTTGCTGCTATAACAGCCTCCACTCTTCTAGGAAGGCTTTCCACTAGATGTTGGAACATTGCTGCAGGGACTTGCTTCCATTCAGCCACAAGAGCATTAGTGAGGTCGGGCTCGCAGTCGGCGTTCCAATTAATCTCAAAGGTGTTCGACAGGGCTTTGTGCAGACCAGTCAAGTTCTTCCACACTGATCTCGACAAACCATTTCTTTATGGACACTTTGTGCTCAGGGGCATTGTCATGCTGAAACAGGAAAGGGCCTTCCCCAAACTGTTTCCACAAAGTTGGAAGCACAGAATCGTCAAGGATGTCATTGTATGCTGTAGCGTTAAGATTTCCCTTCATTGGAACTTAGGGGTCTAGTCCGAACCATGAAAAACAGCCCCAGACCATTATTCCTCCTCCACCAAACTTTGTAGTTGGCACTATGCATTCGGGCAGGTAGCGTTCTCCTAGCATCCGCCAAACCCAGATTCGTCTGTCAGACTACCAGATGATGAGGCGTGATTCATCATTCCAGAAAACACGGCGGTGCGTGTCTCCAAATACAACCACTGACTGTTTCCTCCTTGAGATTCAATTGGCACATGCGCATTCGCGCTGAGTTGCCATTTTAGTGTCACGCCATGACCTTGAGAGCCCGGTGATCTCTAGTTGATTTGGTCAGGGTGTGAATATCTATGTGTAGATTCTAGTTTATCTAGTTCTATGTTGGCCGGGTGTGGTTCCCAATCAGAGGCAGCTGTCTATCGTTGTCTCTGATTGGGGATCATACTTAGGCAGCCATTTTGCCTACCTATGTTGTGGGATCTTGTTTCTGTGTATTTGGCTTGTTTGAGGTTTAGCCTTTAGAACTTCACGTTCAGTTGCGTTGTTATTTTGTCAAGTGTTTATTATTATAATTAAACATGTACGCATACCACGCTGTACCTTGATCCAATCCTGTACTCAACGAACGTGACAGAAGATCCCACCACCAACGGACCAAGCAGCTTGAACAGGAAGAGCAGACAACATGGACATGGGAGGATATTTTGGACGGTAAGGGATCCTGGACTTGGGAGGAGATCCAGGCAGGTATGGATCGTCTTCCTTGGGAGCAGACGGAGACAGCGAGGAAGGATAAACGGCGAGAGAGGAGTTAACCCTTCAGCAGCAAAGAGCTCAGTACTTATAGCAGAGGCTGGCGAAGCCAGCACTCGCTTTGAGGAGCGTGTGACCGTGCAGGCACCAGGCTATGCGCCGGCGTTGCGCACTGTGCCACCAGGGCGCCTTCACAGACCCGTGGTGCGTGTCCCCAGTACGGTAAGGCCCGTGTCTGCTCCTCGCACCAAACCAGTGGTGCGTGTCCCCAGTACGGTAAGGCCCGTGCCTGCTCCTCGCACCAAACCAGTGGTGCGTGTCTCCAGTCTGGTACGGCCCTTGCCTGCTCCTCTCACCAAACCAGTGGTGGGTGTTTCCAGTCCGGTACGGCCCGTACCTGCTCCACGCACTAAACCAGTGGTGCGTGTCGCCAGCCCGGTACGCCCCGTACCTGCTCCCCGCACCAAACCAGTGGTGCGTGTCGCCAGCCCGGAACGCCCCGTACCTGCTCCCCGCACCAAACCAGTGGTGCGTGTCTCCAGTCCGGTACGGCCCGTTCCTGCTCCTTGCACCAAACCAGTGGTGCGTGTCGCAAGCCCGGAATGACCCGTACCTGCTCCCCGCACCAAACCAGTGGTGCGTGTCTCCAGTCCGGTACGGCCCGTTCCTGCTCCTTGCACCAAACCAGTGGTGCGTGTCTCCAGTCCGGTACGGCCCGTTCCTGCTCCTTGCACCAAACCAGTGGTGCGTGTCTCCAGTCCGGTACGGCCCGTGCCTGCTCCTCGCACCAAACCAGTGGTGCGTGTTTCCAGTCCGGCACGGTCCAGTCCAGGGTCAGAGCAGTTCGCTCCACTGGTGCCCAGTCCAGCTCCGGTCAGCTGCTCCACTCCAGTGCCAGAGCAGTCCGCTCCACCGGTGCCTAGTCCAGCTCCGGTCAGCTGCTCCACTCCAATGCCATAGCAGTCCACTCCACCGGTGCCTAGTCCAGAGCCAGAGCAGTCCGCTCCACCGGGGTCCAGTTCAGCTCCGGTCAGCGGCTCCACTCCAGTGCCAGAGCAGTCCGCTCCACCGGTCGTCTACTCTCCCACACCAGGGTCCAGACAGGACTTGGTGCATCGCGGGAGGACTGCAGAGCCAGAACCAGACGTCAACCCCTCTCCAGGGTCGGGGCCTCCCACACCAGGGTCCAGACAGGGCTTGGTGCATCGCGGGAAGATTGCCGGTCCAGGCCCAGACGTCAGCCCCTCTCCAGGGTCGGGGCCTCCCTCACCAGGGTCCAGACAGGGCTTGGTGCATCGTGGGAGGACTGAGAGGGGAAGCATCGCGCCGAGGTCCAGACCGGACCAGGTGTGCAACGGGGAGCCAGAAAATAAGAGGTTAATACCTACGTTGCGCCGGAGCCACCACCGAGGCTGGATGCCCACCCGGACCCTCCCCTAAAGAGTCAGGTTGGTGCGGCCGGAGTACGCACCTTTGGGGGGGGGGGGGAACTGTCACATGAATATCTATGTGTAGATTCTAGTTTATCTAGTTCTATGTTGGCCGGGTGTGGTTCCCAATCAGAGGCAGCTGTCTATCGTTGTCTCTGATTGGGGTTCATACTTAGGCAGCCATTTTGCCTACCTATGTTGTGGGATCTTGTTTCTTTGTATTTGGCTTGTTTGATGTTTAGCCTTTAGAACTTCACATTCAGTTGCTTTGTCAAGTGTTTATTATTATAATTAAACATGTAGGCATACCACGCTGCACCTTGGTCCAATCCTGTACTCAACGAACGTGACATTTAGAGCAACAGCAATGAGGAAATAGTCAGTGGTTGTATGTCATTAAAGTTTTATTAAAAAGTATGGATTTCAGCAAACAAAGAAAGGCACACAACTACAGAGGACAAACATAGGTATAAGGTAAGCGTTTCATAATGTTAAAAAAAATACATTTTACATTTACATTTTCGTCATTTAGCAGACGCTTTTATCCAGAGCGACTTACAAATTGGTGCATTCACCTTATGATAGCCAGTGGGACAACCACTTTACAATTTATTTTGTTGGTGTGGGGTAAGGGGGTTAGAAGGATTACTTTATCCTATCCGTATTGAACTTGGGCGAATCAATGTAGCCTAGTCAGAGCTGAATTCCACAGAGCCTGGTCTCTGCTTAACTCTGTTGGTGGAGTTCATCAGAAATGTACTTTACCATGAAGTGGAGTTTAGTCTGCTAGCCTAACCTTAAATGAAGACCAAAATGCGCATTTTAGTTTTTCATTAATTTTTATGATATAGCCAATTTTGACTTTTTTTGCTGTGGAATCTAGTGGAAATTATAGAGGGTCATGGTTGAAAAAAAAAACAAGTGTTTTCTAAAATAATTTCCTGCAATTCTATGTCAGTTTACATGACTGGAGACGTTACAATATTTTTTGTACCACACAAATGATGAAAATGACAAGCTACTCTGACATTTACATACTGAGATCAATACAACGAACGACCCATGTCTTATATTCAACCAATAGCATAGGCCAATGAAAAGAGTGGATACACAGATCTTACGCCTACACTATGAGGAGGAAATTATAGTCCATCAACCTTTCAGTGGCACTCAACTATTCAGAGTTTTCCCGCAATTGCATTTTTAAATATTGAGAAATACCTTCTAGCTGCAGCATGCTGTTCATTGACAGCCACAACTCAACAATCAGTTGTTTTATATTTGCAGCGCCAGATGACCAATTGCGAGATTCCCGACTGTAGACTAGGCCTATGCGCTCATAATGGGACAAAACACAATCTAAAGCAATTTTTTTATAATAAGCTATTGCTCCTCCGTGGCTAAATTAGGCTGGTGTAGTATTTTTAAACGATTGTATTTATTTATATAGACAGGAGTAATTATATAATTTGGCAAATG
Source organism: Coregonus clupeaformis (assembly GCF_020615455.1). Lineage (NCBI taxonomy): Eukaryota > Metazoa > Chordata > Actinopteri > Salmoniformes > Salmonidae > Coregonus > Coregonus clupeaformis. The sequence goes on from NC_059225.1 coordinate 29,155,383, forward strand.
TATTTCAATTTATCTGAAGCACTTCCAACACCCCTTCCTGCACCGCTATATTTTCTTCCATGTGCTGTGCTCTCCTCAATGCCAAATAAATTAATCAACAGTTCTTATTATTAATTAAATCGATTGTGGTCAGTAAAACCATATGAGGTTATTGTGTAGGTAGGCCTACTGTTACAATAATATTTAAAATAATCTATCAACAAGTAGCCTAGCCTACAATTACAAGAATACATTCATTAAGTCAATGAAGCCAATAATGGTTTCAGCTCTATTGTTAATGAAACGATGTAGGGCCTTATGAGCTTTTTAAACAATAAAAATGTCAAATGACTTGAATAGCCTATGGGAAAAGTTTACAAATGTATATTCCATCAGTAGGCTAAGTGACTGAAACGCATCAGAAAAGTATTGGAAAGTTCAGGAAAACACCAGGGAAGCTCATCAGGCTATAGGTATAATGTTTGTATGTAGAGGAGATCTGCATTGCTTTAATTGCTATACTAATGATCATCAGCACTCCTCTTAACTTAGCTAACATTTCCCAGGCTAATTATAACCAAATATCCAAATGGAGATTCAGTGAAAACAAAAATCTGACATTGATTGATTTATCAAGATGAGTTCCCATGCTTGTCTCAAAGCAGCGCAATGATGCTGTCCCAATCAAAACGGTGCTGGAATTATCAGTTGACCACAGATGACAATTGCTTTACATTTTATTATAACCAGCGGTGTAGTGCTATTTTTTAGGTAGCCTATTAAGCCATAATTTCTGAATGAATCAAATCAAATTTTATTTGTCACATGCGCCGAATACAACAGGTGCAGACCTTACAGTGAAATGCTTACTTACAAGCCCTTAACCAACAATCAGTTTTAGTTTAGGTTAGTGGAGGTAATTGAGGTAATATATACATGTAGGTAGAGTTATTAAAGTGACTATTCATAGATAATGAACAGAGAGTAGCAGCAGCGTAAAAGAGGGGGCGGGAGAGGGCAATGCAAATAGTCTGGGTAGCCATTTGATTAAATGTTCAGGAGTCTTATGGCTTGGGGGTAGAAGCTGTTAAGAAGCCTCTTGGACCTAGACATGGCGCTCCGGTACTGCTTGCCATGTGGTAGTAGAGAGAACAGTTTATGACTAGGGTGGCTGGAGTCTTTGACCATTTTTAGGGCCTTCCTCTGACACCGCCTGGTATAGAGGTCCTGGATGGCAGGAAGCTTGGCCCCAGTGATGTACTGGGCCGTACGCACTACCCTCTGTAGTGCCTTGCGGTCGGAGGCCGAGCAGTTGCCATACCAGGCAGTGATGCAACCAGTCAGGATGCTCTCAATGGTGCAGCTGTAGAACCTTTTGAGGATCTGAGGACCCATGCTAAATCTTATCAGTCTCCTTAGGGGGAGTAGGTTTTGTCGTGCCCTCTTCACGACTGTCTTGGTGTGCTTGGACCATGTCAGTTTATTGGTGGATACCAAGGAACTTGAAGCTCTCAACCTGCTCCACTAAAGCCCCGTCGATGAGAATGGGGGCGTGCTCGGTCCTCTTCTATTTCCTGTAGTCCACAATCATATCCTTTGTCTTGATCACGTTGATGGAGAGGTTGTTGTCCTGGCACCACACGGCCAGGTCTCTGACCTCCTCCCTATACAGTAAGGGGGAAAAAGTATTTGATCCCCTGCTGATTTTGTACGTTTGCCCACTGACAAAGACATGATCAGTCTATAATTTTAATGGTAGGTTTATTTGAACAGTGAGAGAAAGAATAACAACAACAAAATCCAGAAAAATGCATGTCAAAAATGTTATAAATTGATTTTCATTTTATTGAGGGAAATAAGTATTTGACCCCTCTGCAAAACACGACTTAGTACTTGGTGGCAAAACCCTTGTTGGCAATCACAGAGGTCAGACGTTTCTTGTAGTTGGCACCCGGTTCGCACACATCTCAGGAGGGATTTTGTCCCACTCCTCTTTGCAGATCTTCTCCAAGTCATTAAGGTTTTGAGGCTGACGTTTGGCAACTCAAACCTTCAGCTCCCTCCACAGATTTTCTATGGGATTAAGGTCTGGAGACTGGCTAGGCCACTCCAGGACCTTAATGTGCTTCTTCTTGAGCCACTCCTTTGTTGCCTCGGCCGTGTGTTTTGGATCATTGTCATGCTGGAATACCCATCCACGACCCATTTTCAATGCCCTGGCTGAGGGTAGGAGGTTCTCACCCAAGATTTGACGGTACATGGCCCTGTCCATTGTCCCTTTGATGCGGTGAAGTTGTCCTGTCCCCTTAGCAGAAAAACACCCCCAAAGCATAATGTTTCCACCTCCATGTTTGACGGTGGGGATGGTGTTGTTGGGGTCATAGGCAGCATTCCTCCTCCTCCAAACACAACGAGTTGAGTTGATGCCAAAGAGCTCCATTTTGGTCTCATCTGACCACAACACTTTCACCCAGTTCTCCTCTGAATCATTCAGATGTTCATTGGCAAACATCAGACGGGCCTGTATATGTGCTTTCTTGAGCAGGGGGACCTTGCAGGATTTCAGTCCGTCACGGCGTAGTGTGTTACCAATTGTTTTCTTGGTGACTATGGTCCCAGCTGTCTTGAGATCATTGACAAGATCCTCCTGTGTAGTTCTTGACTGATTCCTCACCGTTCTCATGATCATTGCAACTCCACGAGGTGAGAACTTGCATGGAGCCCCAGGCCGAGGGAGATTGACAGGTCTTTTGTGTTTCTTCCATTTGCGAATAATCGCACCAACTGTTGTCACCTTCTCACCAAGCTGCTTGGCGATGGTCTTGTAGCCCATTCCAGCCTTCTGTAGGTCTACAATCTTGTCCCTGACATCCTTGGAGAGCTTTTTGGCCTTGGCCATGGGGGAGAGTTTGGGATCTGATTGATTGCTTCTGTGGACAGGTGTCTTTTATACAGGTAACAAACTGAGATTAGGAGCACTCCCTTTAAGAGTGTGCTCCTAATCTCAGCTCGTTACCTGTATAAAAGACACCTGGGAGCCAGAAATCTTTCTGATTGAGAGGGGGTCAAATACTTATTTCCCTCATTAAAATGCTAATCAATTTATAACATTTTTGACATGTGTTTTTCTGGATTTTGTTGTTGTTATTCTGTCTCTCACTGTTCAAATAAACCTACCATTAAAATTATAGACTGGTCATGTCTTTATCAGTGGGCAAACGTACAAAATCAGCAGGGGATCAAATACTTTTTCCCCTCACGGTATGCTGTCTCATCGTTGTCGGTGATCATGCCTACCACTGTTGTGTCATCTGCAAACTTAATGATGGTGTTGGAGTCGTGCCTGGCCATGCAGTCATGAGCGAACAGCGAGTACAGGAGGGGACTGAGCACACACCCCTGAGGGGCCCCCGTGTTGAGGATCAGCTAGGCGGATGTGTTTTTACTTACCTTTACCACCTGGGGGCGGCCCGTCAGGAAGTCCAGGATCGACGGGGCTGTAGTGGAGCAGGTTGCAGAGGGAGGTGTTTAGTCCCAGGGTCCTTAGCTTAGTGATAAGCTTTGAGGGCACTATGGTGTTGAACGCTGAGCTGTAGTCAATGATTAGCATTCTCACATAGGTGTTCCTTTTGTCCAGGTGTGAAAGGGCAGTGTGGAGCGCAATAGAGATTGCATCATCTGTGGATCTGTTGGGGCGGTATGCAAATTGGAGTGGGTCTAGGGTTTCTGGGATAATGGTATTGATGTGTGCCATGACCAGCCTTTCAAAGCACTTCATGGCTACAGACGTGAGTGCTAGGGGTCGGTAGTCATTTAGAATGAAAGTTGGTACCGACATGAAGCCTATTGTGTAAAATCATTTTGGAATACACATACAATGCATCATCCAAATTGCATGATTGCCTACACATTCTGTAAGTGGCTAAAGGAAAATGTTTTATTTTTTAAATCCTAAAACCCCAAATTAGTCCTACCTTCAGTGGCGGCTCCTGAAAAAATTCTCAGGAGGGGCAATTTTTCTGATGATTTAGGTGACCTACACACATTTAAAAAAAGATATGTCCAGCAACAACATGAAGACAGGGGCAGCATATAAGTCAATACCAGAAGCATTTATTGACTGATCTCAAAAGTGTTGGCTTACCAGGGTTGGTGGAGCCCTCAGTTTCATCTTTGCCTCGCAGTTAACTCAAACACTCCGCAAAACTTCACACACTGGATTAGCCGGCTGAGGATGTGGCGGTTCTTGCTAATGTCGTAGTAAATATATTTGTTATAGTGAATATGGAATATGATATGTTGAGTAAAATGTTGTGCTAAGATCTATTTAGGTCAGGAGCTGGTTATAAGTTCTGTTCCTATCCAATAACAATGGACAAAAGGGTCCTATCTTGTCAGCCTTGTCAGCAGGTGGCCAAGGACAACACCCACGCCATAGGCCTCTCAGTTCTTCCAACTCACGAGTTCTTGCTCTGAGGACACACACACACACAAACACACACACACACACATCATCACTGTTAAAACACACACACACACACACACATCATCACTGTTAAACACACACACACACACACACACACAAAAATCCCCTCTCTTAGGCTGAACATTTGAAGACAGAGAACCCGACTCAGAGCCAATGCAACAGTGACAGTAGCCTGCAGGGGACCTCGCCCAACTCATCAGGACCAATCAGAAGATCAGAACTACTAGATTGAACCTACTTCATTTATTGCATAAAATGTCTGCACACAATGTTTCGGGGGCTCTCTTCAGATAATAATAATAATAATAATAATAATAATAATAATATGCCATTTAGCAGACGCTTTTATCCAAAGCGACTTACAGTCATGCGTGCATACATTTTTGTGTATGGGTGGTCCCGGGGATCGAACCCACTACCTTGGCGTTACAAGCACCATGCTCTACCAGCTGAGCTACAGAAAGTGGATACTCATGGATGCGCATTGCAATTGTAAAATGTCAACACAATTGGAGACACCACGTCATTTTTGGAGACATGTTATTGACAGTAAACTATTGTAGATGCGACTGCTAACTAACTAAAACATTTTAGCTGGCTAGCTAATCATCTTAGCTAAATGTGGGGCAAACAATTCAGTTATTTACCGTTAATTTGAGGGATTGGGGTGAAAGAAATCGAGTTACATAGTGATACTTTACGATATACTGTATTGACAATATCGCAATATTTTAGCGCTAGTTGGCTGTACCTGCACCAAAACACCATTATTGTTCCTTCATAGCTTGTTCTCAATCTTTTCACATTGGGAGCCAATTTGTTTTCAGCACTTTTATTTCCATGACTGATCAAAACTCGTTCTCATGGCTTTCTGATCCCTCTGCAACAGACATATGGTGCGCAATAAAATCACAGTATCGAATCGCAATACGTATAGAATCATGAGACTCGCAATGCTGATGCATATATCTTATCGTGAGGTTCCTGGCAATTCCCAGCCCAAGTTCATTTGCCACAACAAATCTCTTCGCTAGCAAACGCGATGTCTTCTCCAAAACGGCAATGTGTCTCCAGCAATGTTTACTTTTTTGACGTTCTATGGCATCTCCACTTTCCAAGCATATATGACCACATGTAATATTTTGGTAAGTGATGCAAATAGTGAACTATGTAGGGCCAGGATGTAAAATATATGTAGCTGCAGCAATTTCTCTTATCTGATATGGTAAGTAATGGGGCTTAATTTATAGCTCCCTAAGAGTTTGACGAACGGGTCCGTGAACGCGATTCCAGATATATTTACCTCTGAATAAACTGCCTTTATTACACCATATCCACATCCAGTAAACTTGTGATTATCAACACTAACCTCATCGTTGTGGCGGCGGACAGCTAGCCTGTATCCCTCGTCATCCAGTTGAGTGAGTGGCAATGTCTTTTTCGTTCGTACCAATTTTTGGAAAATCCTCGGGTGTAGGACTTTCCGCCTTTAGTAGAAACCTGTTGAATTATTAAATTTGGTCTGGGAGGTCCTAATTGTTTCGTTGCCAATTTATCTTCATTTGTTCGCCGACAAAAAGGAACTTCTTTCAAACAATCCACTCTTTTATCAGTTACGTTCATGGTTACGTAACGTATGACGAAAAGCGCGTAAGTGCAAGCCCACAGACACCCATTGAGATTGTATTGAAGGCTCTGAAATTTGAAAAAAATAGATTTTACATGGGAGTCTATGACAGAAGTTCTGGGCGATTTTCAATCTGACTGAAATCGCCCCAAAAGGGGGTGGAGCCATTTGAAGCACGACTTTAGCCTGATTCGACATTTAGTGGCAGTGTGGCACTGTGGCAGATCAGACGTATAGATTACAACACTGATAACTACTGTTGCCGTGATATAATTGATTAGAAAAAAAATCCCTTCCTTTTCCCGTTTGGCAGTGCGTCGCCCATATCGCCCTATTGAACAGGCCGTCCCTGCCTACCTTATCATAAATGAGGCCATCATCAGCGTCAATCGTGAATGATAATTCTTCATGTTTTACAGGTGAAACGTCCATGCTGCATGCATGCCAACCATTTGATCCCAATCAGTTTCATGGGAATATGCATTTAAATCTTCTTGAATGATGTAAGGGTGGCTAACCGGCCTAACTAATCGAATTAAACACAACCAAAGCATGAGCAGAAGAAAAAAAAAATCAACATTTCAGCACAATCGTATTTTACATAAGAAATGACATGGTGTTTTTGGTAGACTGACATTATCATGCTATTATATTCGGTTTGTTATGTAAAATACTAATTAATCATTAAGTGATCTTGCGAGACATAGCACCATTCTGAGAAGTGGCGGAGCACCAGCAACATTACACCCCTGATTTACTAATTTCATATGTATATACTGTATTCTATTCTACTGTATTTTAGTCAATGCCAGTCCGAAATTGCTCTTCCTAATATTTATATATTTCTTAATTCCATTCTCGTACTTTTAGATCTGTGTGTATTGTTGTGAATTGTTAGATACTACTGCACTGTTGGAACACAAGCATTTCGCTACACCCGCTACAACATTTACTAAATATGTGTCTGTGACATATTTGATTTGATTATAACGGTTGGATGACTTTGGAAGTTTCACGTAACCAGAGCTCTATGAACTAAGTGGCGTATATTTTTTTTTACACCATTGCAGCAGAAGCGCGAAAGATTTTGGGCGGACACAAAATCATTCGGGGCTAAAGCCCGAAAGCCAGGTCCTGGTGACGTCCATGGTTCTCACCCAGGTGTCTTGAACGCAATAAAGACGGAAGTCGGAGATTTCCGAGTTCCCAGTTGTTTTGAATGCGGCAATAGAAGCATGGCGTGGTAATATGTACAACGTCATCATATTCATCGTCATCAGTAAGCAAGCACCATAATAAACCTTCGAGTCGACATAATAAACATTGATTCGGAGGAGCAGATCCATCTATGTTGACAATATCCTGTGAACTTGATGTGCAACACTATCTTTTTGACCTGAGACATTTCCAGCAATCGTTGACTACTTTCTGGATGTTTTTCTAGATATCTGCTGTGCATATAAAGTCTTTTTTTTTGTTTAGACCAACAGCAGAGGTTCGGGTTGCTGTCAAACGATTTTCTCGCTACCTTCGCTTTATAGGCTACCTACATCAGAAAATGTAACTGGCATAGTAGCAAAGTTGGGAAATATTAACATTGCATTGAATTATCTCCGGAAAGTAGCGAACGTTCGTTTTTTTGTGGTTATTAAAGTGATGGTGTTTCCCTTGGTGAATCTTTGTGCCAAGGAGGTGGTGAGTGATCACAGTTCCTCTCTGGGCTGGCTTGATTGTGTACCCAGGGAACTGTATAGACCTCTTCTGGAGGCTGCCTTCACCAACTGCCGCCTGCTGGCTGTCGGGGAATTGGTGCAGCGATGGCCGGAGCGAACTCTGCGGGTTGGCGGCCGAAGGAGGAAGGGACAAAGTCCCCCAAATCGCCTCTGTGTCCAGGCTCTCCTGCTCGCGGTGGTCAGAGGATTGTCGGACAAAAGGTAACACACACTCAATCTTTGTTAGTTTACTTCTCTGAAACAACATAACCAGCAAGTTTTTGTGTAATTAGGCTTTGAATAATGGGAACAAAATACTATTCAATCGACAACTTCACAGTCTATAATCTCCCAATGTCATAGAGATGGCTACACTTAGATGGTAGCCATCCAATGGCACCAGACAATCTTTGCGCATGTAATCACTTGTCTATTCCTCTTGTCTATTCCTAGGTGTGCTCTCCAGGTGTTAGACCTATGTGGGCTGCAGTGTGAGGAGGGAGGAGTGGGAGACCCCATGGGTGGTTGGTCCCTGACCGTGGCTCTCTGTACCATGGTTGTACAGGCCAGGGCTGGAGCTCATAGGGCCCTCAGGAGAGAGGGGGAACGGGAAAGGAAGAGAGTGCTGGCGAAAAGGAGAGGAGAAAAGCGAGGGATAGAGGAAGAAAGTGAAGGAGGCGAGCGGCTTGTGGAGTCTGTGGGAAGAGATAAAGAGGGGTCGGAGACGTCTGGCTGTCTGGGAGAGGAGCAGGTGAAGGGGGTGAGGAGAAGGATGGAGATGGAGAGGAGGAAGGAGAGTGTGGCAGGTCTGGCAGGCGAGCGGGGGTCAGAATCTGAGGCAGACAGCGAGGTGGTGGTGTGTGTGAGGGCCGACCTCCTTGTGAACGCCCGCTCCTGGGAGCGTGTAGGCGCAGCCCTGGGCACGACCGGCCCCCTTAAGTTACAGTGCAGGTACGTCCGCGTGGAGGAGCTCTCAGCCTCCAGCATCGGATCTCTGCTGGACCTCCTACCCCGTCATGGCCTCCTTGGGGTGGACATCAGTTACAGCTGCCTTGGGGTGGCTGGTCTAGTTCTCCTCCTCCCTCAGCTCTCTATGTTCCCCCTGCTGAGCTCGCTGTGCCTGCACTACTGCAACCTGGACATCTGCAGGGACATGCCTGGCCAGGAGGGGGCGCTAAGGGACATGTCCCAGTGGCTGGGGCAGCTCGGTCAGCTGCGCCGCCTCAGCCTCACTGCCCTCCGGCTTCCTGGACACCTCCGCATGCTGCTCAGGTAGGGCAAGCTGTCCACTGTCTCCAGCATGTGGTCATATTCTCATTAACAGCTTGAACTGTCTCATGTATTTGTTCCCCATCCTGTTTTGGCCTGCAGCTCTCTCTCCCAGCCGCTGGAGGTGCTGGAGCTTCCCTACCTGAGCCTGACCCCGGCTGACCTCTCCTACCTGTCCTGCAGCCCGCACGCCTCCTCGCTGCAGCAGCTGGACCTGAGTGAGAACAGGCTGGATGAGTCGGCCTTGCCCTCGGTGCGTCGCCTCCTCTCCCAGGCGTCCGGCTGCCTCATGCACCTCTCCCTGAGTGGCTGCGGCATCACTGACGGCCTGTTGGCGGCGCTGCTTCCATCGCTCAGCTGCTGCCGGGGCCTGAAGAGCCTGGGCCTCGCTTTGAACCCGCTCTCTGTGGCCGGGCTCCTGGACCTGGTGAGGACGGTGGTCAGGATGCCCTCCCTCAGGCAGCTGCGGTACCCTAACCCCCTGGAGGACTACCAGCCTGGGCTGCCCCCCATGCCCTCAAGTGCCCAGCTGCTGGACTGGCCCTTGGATGAGCTTGTGGAGGTCCACGAGGCCACCAGTCTCCAACTGGACAGGGTGGTGATGGAGAGTGGCCGCTCAGACCTGTTCCTGACATGCGACCTGCTCAACTACAACAAAGACTTGGTGGAGCAGTGATGTCATTGGAAGAATGACCCCCTTCATATTTTAAAACCACACAACTGTACACGTGCCTGCCTACTGTACACGTGCCCGCCTTCATGTTTTTTGTATGTTCTGTTTAACTGTGAATTAACCAATGATATCAGGCCACACCTGGCCATGATTACAGACACCTGTGTGTGTGTCCTTTGACACTATATAGACTAGTGACCCGCAGCGTTTATCGTTATACCCTGATGAAGACAGCTTGTCTGTCGAAACGTTGGTTATTAGGTTATTCAATTATTGCATCTGAGCTCCTAGAGTGTGCGGCTCTCCTTTTCTTTTTCAAGTGTTCTACTCCGTTAGCCAGCACCTCGCCGAAATAGGTGTGCGTTTCTTTCGCCTCTATATTAAACAGAGAGGTAAAACATTTAAGGGCCTGATGCGAGTCAGAGATAGAGGACACACCCTCCCAATCAGATAACCCCAGGTCATACAGGAAATGTTGATCATTGAACGTTCTAAAATGTCTCTTTTGTAATAATGCGTGGACACGATTTAGATGGATTTGTATCTCTAATGCAGGTGCTTACTAACCAGCCAACTCGACTACCATGTACTTGTTTGTTTATACATTTGGATATACTGTACATCTGTTTGTGCCAAATGCCAGGGGATATGTTATTGGATATTCTCTATGTATAAGCAGGGGTGACATAGTTCAGATAGGGAGAGATCATCACCCCAGTCCGACTGGGCTAAGGTTACAGCTTTTACCTTCTGGTCACATGCCTTCCCGTCTGCCACCAGTGCCCGTGCATGGCTGTTGTCCAGAAATGGCAGTCTAAATTAGCCCTAGCTAGTTGTTTGTTGTTGGAAAACATTTAATCATGTGATACTGTATCTTCTTAAGTGCTTATTGGAAATAGAGCATTCTGATTATGAGAGCATTAATAGTGTTTGTGTATGGCAGCTGTCGGCTTTGTGTGTGGCAGCTGTCGGCTTTATGAGTGCATTTAAAGCAGGTGAATATTCCTTATGAAGGAAATGACATATGATTAATTGTGTTGGAAATATGTTCTATGGTATTATCTTCTCTGCTGCAGAAACCAGGTTTCCTTAAGTATTCCGATCTTTTTCCAATTATTCTTCTGCATTATATGTTTTATTTATTTTTAATTTATTTTACCCCACCACCCCTTCCCTAATTGGAGTGAACTAGTGAACAACAACGCTTAGGTCTCTACTTCCAGATTATACATACTATATACATTTTATGGACACAGTCAATTTGACAATAGTTCTATTTTGTTTGTTTTTACTCCTGAACTTCCTCTACCCTCAACCTCTCCGATCATTTTCATGATGTCCATCCGGTTTGCTTCTATATGCCAAATCTTTCTAACTGTGCTCTTTCACAAAAGCTCTCAACCTATAACCTATATACTTATAGTGGACACAGTATGCTTCACATTAGTTATCTTGTTGTTATTAGTTGTTATTAGTCCCATCCTTCAGCTCCATTCAACACCACTCATCTAATATGGATCTCTTAATCCATATTGGATTTCTATTTGCCATATATTTTTCAACTCTACCGTGATGTTTCACAAAAGTTCTGAACCTTTCTATTCTCATTGTTTCTACAGATTGTAAATTGAAAATAAACATTTTTGATAAAAGTATTATTATATTATTGATCGATAGACTATGACTTTTCAGATCACCCAGTAGTGCTATCTGCAGGGTTAGCTCCAGGTAAATATTGCAATCCTTCAGCCATTCCTGGACCTGTGACCAAAAACAAGCTACAAATGGACAGTACCAAAACAAAATATCTAATGATTCTGTCTCTTCGCAGCAAAATCTGCAGAGCTAGGAAGATTGTATCCCCCATATAAATAACATTCTATTGGTAGCAAGAAGTTTGTATAATAATTTAAATTGAAAAATTCTAAGTTTTGAATCTGGCTGCGTTTTGCGTATCAGTTCATAAACACTATGCCATGGAATCGGTACGTCAAAAATCTCTTCCCAACTATTTTGCGATCTATATGGGACGGCTGTCAATCCTTTGGGGCCCTCAGGGGTGCGTGCTCAGTCCCCTCCTGTACTCCCTGTTAACCCATGACTGCATGGCCAGGCACGACTCGAACACCATCATTAAGTTTGCCGACGACACAACAGTGGTAGGCCTGATCACCGACAACGATGAGACAGCCTATAAGGAGGAGGTCAGAGACCTGGCCGTGTGGTGCCAGGATAACAACCTCTCCCTCAACGTGACCAAGACAAAGGAGATGATTGTTGAATACAGGGAAAAAAATAGGACTGAGCACGCCCCCATTCTCATCGACGGGGCTGTAGTGGAGCAGGTTGAGAGCTTCAAGTTCCTTAGTGTCCACACACACCAACACAGTCGTGAAGAGGGCACGACAAAGCCTATTCCCCCTCAGGAGACTGAAAAGATTTGGCATGGGTCCTCAGATTCTCAAAAAATTCTACAGCTGCACCATCGAGAGCTTCCTGACTGGTTGCATCACCGCCTGGTATGGCAACTGCTCGGCCTCCGACCGCAAGGCACTACAGAGGGTAGTGCGTACGGCCCAGTACATCACTGGGGCCATCCAGGACCTCTATACCAGGCGGTGTCAGAGGAAGGCCCTCAAAATTGTCAAAGACTCCAGCCACCCTAGTCATAGACTGTTCTCTCTGCTACTGCACGGCAAGCGGTACCGGAGTGCCAAGTCAAGGTCCATAACACTTCTCAACAGCTTCTACCCCCAAGCCATAAGACTCCTGAACAGCTAATCATGGCTACCCAGACTATTTGCACTGCCCCCCCACCCCCACCCCCCACCCCATCTTTTTACGCTGCTGCTACTCTGTTAATTATTTATGCATAGTCACTTTAACTCTACCCACATGTACAGTGGGGAAAAAAAGTATTTAGTCAGCCACCAATTGTGCAAGTTCTCCCACTTAAAAAGATGAGAGAGGCCTGTAATTTTCATCATAGGTACACATCAACTGTGACAGACAAATTGAGAAAAAAAATCCAGAAAATCACATTGTAGGATTTTTTATGAATTTATTTGCAAATGATGGTGGAAAATAAGTATTTGGTCACCTACAAACAAGCAAGATTTCTGGCTCTCACAGACCTGTAACTTCTTCTTTAAGAGGCTCCTCTGTCCGCCACTCGTTACCTGTATTAATGGCACCTGTTTGAACTTGTTATCAGTATAAAAGACACCTGTCCACAACCTCAAACAGTCACACTCCAAACTCCACTATGGCCAAGACCAAAGAGCTGTCAAAGGACACCAGAAACAAAATTGTAGACCTGCACCAGGCTGGGAAGACTGAATCTGCAATAGGTAAGCAGCTTTGTTTGAAGAAATCAATTGTGGGAGCAATTATTAGGAAATGGAAGACATACAAGTCCACTGATAATCTCCCTCGATCTGGGGCTCCACGCAAGATCTCACCCCGTGGGGTCAAAATGATCACAAGAACGGTGAGCAAAAATCCCAGAACCACACGGGGGGACCTAGTGAATGACCTGCAGAGAGCTGGGACCAAAGTAACAAAGCCTACCATCAGTAACACACTACGCCGCCAGGGACTCAAATCCTGCAGTGCCAGACGTGTCCCCCTGCTTAAGCCAGTACATGTCCAGGCCCATCTGAAGTTTGCTAGAGTGCATTTGGATGATCCAGAAGAGGATTGGGAGAATGTCATATGGTCAGATGAAACCAAAATAGAACTTTTTGGTAAAAACTCAACTTGTCGTGTTTGGAGGACAAAGAATGCTGAGTTGCATCCAAAGAACACCATACCTACTGTGAAGCATGGGGGTGGAAACATCATGCTTTGGGGCTGTTTTTCTGCAAAGGGACCAGGACGACTGATCCGTGTAAAGGAAAGAATGAATGGGGCCATGTATCGTGAGATTTTGAGTGAAAACCTCCTTCCATCAACAAGGGCATTGAAGATGAAACGTGGCTGGGTATTTCAGCATGACAATGATCCCAAACACACGGGCAACGAAGGAGTGGCTTCGTAAGAAGCATTTCAAGGTCCTGGAGTGGCCTAGCCAGTCTCCAGATCTCAACCCCATAGAAAATCTTTGGAGGGAGTTGAAAGTCCGTGTTGCCCAGCGACAGCCCCAAAACATCACTGCTCTAGAGTAGATCTGCATGGAGGAATGGGCCAAAATACCAGCAACAGTGTGTGAAAACCTTGTGAAGACTTACAGAAAATGTTTGACCTGTGTCATTGCCAACAAAGGGTATATAACAAAGTATTGAGAAACTTTTGTTATTGACCAAATACTTATTTTCCACCATAATTTGCTAATAAATTCATAAAAAATCCTACAATGTGATTTTCTGGATTTTTTTTCCTCATTTTGTCTGTCATAGTTGACGTGTACCTATGATGAAAAGTACAGGCCTCTCTCATCTTTTTAAGTGGGAGAACTTGCACAATTGGTGGCTGACTAAATACTTTTTTTCCCCACTGTACATATTACTTCAACTACCTCAACTAGCCGGTGCCCCCGCACATTGACTCTGCACCGGTACCCCCCTGTATATATAGCATCCCTACTGTTATTTTACTTCTGCTCTTTTTTGGTGTTGTTGTTTTATTTTACTTTTTATAAAAAAATAATGCACTGTTGAACAGTTGAAGAGAGGATGCTCTCAGCTTTTTGCAGGTATATATATATTTTTTCTCAGCTGTCTATTTTACAACTGATATATTGATATGGATTTGAGATACGGAGCATGTATCTAGCTAATGTGTATTGAGTTTCCACTTACCCATGCAATTTCAGAATGTGGGGGGGGGGGACATGTCCACATAAGTGCACATAAAGATATAGGCAAATTAATCTCTATTTAACAAAAAATATTGAGTCCTATTTTAACAGTAAAATATAACAACAATTAACTATTGCCCAAAATTCATGACAATCACTGGATTAGGTTGCAGTGCACATCAAATATATTGAATCATGCATTGCTGCTTAGATGAAACACGTTATTTGATTACCATCTCAGTAGTCTATTGCATTTCTTTATTAAAGCACTGTGAATGCCATTAGAAGATGATTAGCCTACTCTTTTTTTCTCTTGGTGACCCCATTAAAGAATTTGTGAATATTAGCAGGTTTTTGGTACATGCAGACCTCACATTTTTTATTAAATTGCATTTCAAGTGCCTAAAAAAAGATCTTAAAAAGTCTTAAATTCAACTTGATGGAACCTGCAGAGTGATACCCTGAAGGCCTTTGTTTTTTCCTTTATGATCGTAAAAATGTTTAAAAACCATCAGAAAACTTGTAATATTTTCACTTTTAAAGTGGTGTATTAAATACAAAGTTACATTTTATAAAAAGGTGATAGAAGTTTTCTCTGAAGTCTACTGATTACAAGGCCTGAAGTATGTGGACACCTGCTCGTCGAACATCTCATTCCAAAATCATGGGCCTTAATATGAAGTTGGTCCCCCCTTTGCTGCTATAACAGCCTCCACTCTTCTGTGAAGGCTTTCCACTAGATGTTGGAACATTGCTGCAGGGACTTGCTTCCATTCAGCCACAAGAGCAATAGTGAGGTTGGGCACTGATGTTGGGTGATTAGGCCTGGCTCGCAGTCGGAGTTCCAATTCATCCCGAAGGTGTTCGATGGGGTTGAGGTAAGGGCTCTGTGCAGGCCTCACCGATCTCGAATGGACCTAGCTTTGTGCACAGGGGTATTGTCATGCTGAAACAGGAAAGGGCCTTCCCCAAACTGTTGCCACAAAGTCGGACGCACAGAATCGTCTAGAATGTCATTTTATACTGTAGCGTTAAGATTTTCCTTCACTGGAACTAAGGGTCCTAGCCCGAACCATGAAAAACAGCCCCAGACTATTATTCCTCCTCCACCAAACTTTACAGTTGGCACTATGCATTCGGGGAGGTAGCGTTCTCCTGGCATCTGCCAAACCCAGATTCATCTGTCGGACTGCGTGATTCATCACTCCAGAGAACGCGTTTCCACTTCTACAGAGTCTCTAGCAGGGCAGAAATTTGACGAACTGACTTGTTGGAAAGGTGGCATCCTATGATGGTGCCACGTTGAAAGTCACTGAGCTCTTCATTATGGGCTAATGGTGTCTATGGAGATTGCATGGCTGTGTTCTTGATTTGCTATACCTGTCAGCAACTAATCCACTAATTTGAAAGGGTGTCCACATACTTTTGGCCATATAGTGTATATAAATCCTGGATTGCTGATGCTATGTATTGGCCGATGAGAGGCTTTGAAGCCACAAGTCAGCCATATTGGCACTCCTCAGAAGACCATATGTTGGTGTTTTCTTCCCATCCGACTTACTCAGTGTAACACCCAGAAAAAGGCAGACACTGCCAACTTTCAGGGCTAAGCAACATGATGAATGTATAGGAGGTACTGTTTATTTTATTAATGAGATGTTGTAAATATAAATATAACACACACATTGCACAACCCATACCAAAACAAACTCCTGACATGTAACTTAAAATGGCCTCATTCATCATACTATGTCGTTTCTCCAGGTTAGCAGATTGAGGCACTGTATATCTCTTGCTGAAATAATATATTTCAGCAACATTGAAACAAATAATTCAATTATTTTGTTATTGAGAGCTTTTCAAGAGGACTCATTCATAATTACCTGTCAGTATCATTATTTTCAGTGATGACAGGCTCAAAGTCTTTCTCCAGCAGGTCCCAAATGTGAAGGTAAGAGGCAGCATCTATAACACAGAAGACTGTTGGCCTGGTCTGGGCCCACTGTACTGACACCACCGGCTGCCCTGCTGTACTGCTGGTCCACTCCATCAGAGTCTTCTCAGTCAGCACGTTGTCTAGTCTGACACTGCCATCCCCACAGGCCACCTGGAGCACAGAGAAGCAAACACACACAGTTCATGTGTAAACATTCACATACACACACACGTTTATGTTTACACACACACTCACACACACACGTATCTATCCCAAAAGTACTGATCTCACCAGGAAAATGGGTTCCCCAAAGGGAGAGAAATTGATGGAGGTGACATCAACGAGTCTGAATCCAACAACCTGAGCCCTTAACCAACAATGCAGTCACTATGATGTCTACTGTATTTAGAATATAAAGACCAACAAATACACATAATTCACAAAAGTACAGAAAATAGAATGTAATAGAAATAGATTGTCCATTCAACTTTGGAGGAGCCTTTAACCCGTGACTGGTCCAATGGTTGACAAAACCCTATAAACAACACACATTGTATAACACACACATTACATAATACATACCATATGACACAGTGTGGCTTCTGTAGCTCAGCTGGTAGAACACAGTGCTTGTAACACCAGGGTAGTGGGTTCGATCCCCGGGACCACCCACACACAAAAATGTATGCACGCATGAATGTAAGTCGCTTTGGATAAAAGCGTCTGCTAAATGGCATATTATTCTGTCCACATGATCCTGGACATACTGGATGGATGCGTCCCAAGTGGCTCCCTATATAGTGCACTACTTTTGAGACGCATCCACAATGTTTGGCATATCCAGGATGCTTATAAAGACAAACAGTGACACCGAGAGAGAAAGTGATTCATTGATGCTCACCATAGTTGTGCCAATGAAAAGATTGTTGGAATTGGAGGGACGACATTTTAATAGCAGTGTCTGTCTGTAAAGGAGTTGTTTTCTTAATGTCTCGTAGCGAGGACCTGGAGAGAGACAGAGAGAGGGAGAGAGAGAGAGACGGAGAGAGGGAGAGAGGGAGAGATGGCGATAAAGACCCAGCCATATCAGTACAGGTCACGAGATTCCAGGCAAAAAAAACACAGTACAGTGAAAAGACTGGAACACGACACCACCAGCAAGTTAACAGATACATATTTGATCACGCTGTCACGTCAGTCTAGTCACCCGACAACAACAACGTTCCGTACAACATGTAAAACAAGCTCGAATATCCAGCAGCTGTGTTCCGCGGGTAACACGTTGTGGGTATTTTGGGCCCACTGACTGACAGTGATGAATGATGGGGAGATCTGTCTCACCTCTCGCTGGTGGGATGGACTGTAGAACTGTGGAGCAGTTTCACTTTGCCCCCAGGCCGGAACCCTGCAAGAGAAACATCCAGGGTTAATTTTGTGTTAGAAAGAATAAACATCAAACGTAATGGAGGAAATGTGTTAAACGTAACTGACTCACCGAGGTCTGTCTGCGTGCATGTGTCGTTGGATTTAGGGAGCGCCAGTACCACCTGTGGGACAGAGACGGTAACACCAGCATTGCAGAAAGGCACATGACACATTTATAATCACTCAGTGCTGTCAGTAAACAGGAAGACCAAACCCATAACTCAATATGACCAGTTATACAGCTATAGTGTATAAACAGTTATAGTGTTGATGCAAAGGTATTGGATGGTTTTGTAGCATATTAGATAGACACTTACCCATAGATTCAGATAGATTGGCACCTCTCCCCCATGCAGGTTAATAATAATACTTTGAGTCAGGTGGTTTGAAAGAAACTGGCATGTCTTAAGGTACACAGTCCTGTGTGGGGTAGTTAGGGTTAGGGGTCATCTCTTAGATTAGGGGTTAGGGAGGGTTTTGGGTAAGGGTTAGGGGCCATCTGTTAGATTAGGGGTCAGGGCTTAGGTTAAGGGTCAGTTCCTTACAGTTCCTAATAAAATTTCATGTTTTTATTTTCAGATGAGAACATACAAGAAGAAAACAGAACGTGGAAGCTATGGCTCTGAGGTGATACAGCATGCCCTGAAGTCAAAAGAAAATGGGCAGACCTTAAAGGGGGCTGCCAGGGTGTTCAACATTCCACCAATAATCCTACGGCACCACAGAGGAAAGGTGAAAAACCCAGGCTTCAGCCAAATGGGTGGAGCCCCAGTCTTCTCTTCCACGTATGAAAGTGACCTCATCAACCACATTCAATAAATGGAAAGAGCCCTATTTGGCCTAACATTATGGGACTTGAGAAGACTCGCCTTCGATCTGGCAGAGAGGATGGGAATCAAGCACAGATTCAACAAAGGAAAGGGGTATGCAGGGGTGGATTGGTTGAGTGGCTTCATGAAGCGCAACCCTCAACTGTCAGTTCGAGTACCGCAAGCAACCAGTCTTGCGAGGGAAGTGGGCTTTAAGAAGCTTAAGGTTGACCTGTTTTTTACGTCCTACGAGGACGTTTTAAACAGTGTCAGGGACGTCGGGCCAACGAAGATTTGGAACATCGATGAGACGGGAATACAAAATGCATGGTCCGTTGGAAGGGTGAGTGACTCAGGCTGGGTCGACAGTACCATCTTTGTCGACTGGCTCCACCACTTCACCCACTGTGTTGGTTGCACCCCTGAGGAACCCCACATCCTCATCCTCGATAGGCACCACTCCTATAAGACCCTGGAGGCTGTTCTGACAGCAAGAGGCCAGGGAGTGATTCTCACCACTCTGCCACCCCACTGCAGCCACAAGATGCAGCCGTTAGACCGTACCATCTTCAAGGGTCTGAAGGCCTTTTACAGCAGGGCAGCAGATCAGTGGATGACGATGCATCCTGGGAAAAGGATAGGTATTTACCAAATGGCTGGCCTCTTCGCAAAGGCCTATAACAAGATGGCCAGTGTGGAGAGAGGAGTGGAGGGCTTCCAGACCAGCGGGCTGTGTTCTTTGGAGAAGGAGATCTTCACAGAGGCGGACTTCGTGGCTGCTGAGGTAATAGAGGAGCCTGAGCCCATTGCCGGTAAGACAAAGTCATCTAAATTAACAAAAAGTAGCAGAAGCAGCATGTACTTGGTAGAAAGTGTTTATTGTACTAACACCGATGTATTGTTTTTGTCGTTTATTTTCAATGCAAAGAATCCATTCAACCACAGTGCTCTACCGCCACCGCGGCCACCTCTACTGATACAGCCACCAGCTCTACCGCCGCCACCTCTACCACCTCCACCAGCTCTAATGCCAAAACCTCTACCTCCACCACATCTACCTCCACCACAACCTCCACCCTGCAGCCTACCCTTGCTCCAAATGTTGGTAAAATATAAATAAAAAGTCTGCACTCATTTTAGGGAATATATATTTGAATATAGTGATTAGAAGTGTTTATTGTACCAATACTCATGTGTTCTTGTTGTTTGTTGGTTTTTGCTTAAATCAACAACCAACAGCTGCAGCAGTTATATTGGAGTTGTCCCAGAGGCCGGGGAAGAGGAAGGCAGAGTCTGCGGCTGTTCTGACAGCCTCCCCTTACAAAAGGTTGCTGGAGGAAAAGGCTCGGCAGAAACATCAACAAGAAGAAAAGAGAGAGAGTAAGAAAACAAAGCAGGTTCTTCAAAAAAAAGGTTGTCTCAAATAAGGTTGCAACACAACAAGCCACATCAGCCACCAAAGAATGGGATTCGGAGTGTCTTTTCTGTGAGAAGCTGTTTTCAGTCACAGGTGGGGACTGGATTAGGTGTAAGCAGTCCAGGAGGTGGGCTCATGAGTTTTGCTCCAATTTGACTGGGGATAGCTTCATTTGTGACCTATGTACAAATTAGAATTGTGAAATAGCAGAGCATAAGAGATGCAACATCAATGCTACACTGAATTAGTTATGATTTATTGTTATTAAATGTTAAGTTCCAATGTTATTTAATGTTATTAGTTATATTCCATTCCAATATTATATTCCAATGAGTTACCCTGGTACACCCCTTTTTCAAAAATGTCATGAAATAGCTAAAAAAAAGTGTAAACTTTAGCCATTTCTTTCCCTTTATAGTTTATTCGCCTAAGCATGTCCTTCATCCACATACCAATTTTTTTCCAAACATTTCTTTTTTGTGTCAGCAATTAGACATTGGGCCTCATTCATCAACCGTTCTTACGAAGTAATGTGTTCTTAAACTCCACTTACGCACTTTTTACGAAGATTCTGACATTCACTAATGTTTTCTCAACTTGGATATGTTCTTAGCTAAGAACAAAATCCACGCACACTCAAGAGCATTCTTACGCACATTTAAGTGATGACAGTTTGCTCCAAATAATTGGTTACTGCATTTCATTTCATTCTACAGTCGTTTACAATGATAGTATGTTACTGTAATGTATTTCTGATCATTTGTTGAAAAACAAATCATAGTATGCAAAGAAACACTAACACTGCAATTTACATCAGCAATTAAGCTGATTAAATCCTGCATTATGTGGTGATTGATCGCACTATTTATAGGGCCAAAATTGGCCTGTTTCTGCACATCAGGCGTGCTATCAAAATGGCACATCTATTGCTGCTTGACGACATTGCTGAGCGTGCTCTGAGAAGGGAACGCATCTTTGAGGATCACGTTGATTTATTTGCAGAGACTGACGAGTACTTGATCGGACGGTTTAGGCTTCCAATACACGTTTTAATGGAGCTGTGTGATACTTTGGAGCCAGCGCTGCGAAGCCATACTCAACGATCCAATCCCGTACAACCTCATGTGCAGGTACTCTCCACCTTGGGATTTTTAGCGACTGGGACATTTCAGCGGGAGTTAGCAGACCGGGTGGGCATATCACAGCCATCCATCAGCCGCGCTCTCCCACGAGTTGTGGATGGAATAAATCAACTGGCCACACAATATATTTTCTTCCCCTACACAGCGCAACAACAGCTGCCGGTCAAGAGAAGGTTCTACTCTATTACCGGTCTGCACAACGTAATCGGGGCAATAGACTGCACTCACGTGCGCATTAAGGCACCCTCACCAGACCCATTCCCATACCTCAACCGCAAGCAATATCACTCAATCAATGTACAAGTAATCTGCGACTCCGACAACCATCTCTTGAACGTGGTCTCCCGCTTCCCAGGAGGTGCACATGACTCTTATATTTTGCAGAACAGTTCTGTGGGAATGCCCCTGGAACAAGGAGCTGCTGGAGACGCATGGCTCATTGGTAAGTATCGTTCAGTAATTTCAAATTCCAATTGTTGGTTTCAAAAAGTGGCTTTCTTAATTAATGACTTGTTTCATTAGGAGATCGGGGGTATGCCCTGGCTAATGACGCCACTAACAAACCCTCAGACGCACCAAGAGGCCTCTTATAACCAGAGGCACGCACGCACCCGCTCCACCATTGAGCGAACCATTGGTATTCTGAAGGGACGCTGGCTGTGTTTGGACACAGCAGGCGGTAAGCTGCTTTACAAGCCAGAGAAGGTGAGTAGGACTACTTGTTTTATTCAGGTTAGAAAAATGGAGAACATGTTGTAGAATAATCTAATTCCAACAATTCATTTTATTTAGTTTTTCTAGCTTTTGATCATCTTTACACAATTTTTAGGTTTGCAGAATAATCATGGCCTGTTGTGTGTTACACATCGCTATGAAGCGTGGTGTTCCACTTCCACTTCAGCCACCACACCAGGATGTGCGTCCTGACCCATTGCTGGGACCAGACAACCGACTTGGCGTGGAAGTCGGACAACAAATACTTTCTTGTTTTTGATTTGTTTTGTCCTTTAAATACCACGAATTAAACACATGAAATAACACAGGTTTCAGTGCGCGTTCTTTATATTTTAAAATGTGTGTTTATGTCTTTGAGTGTTTCTGATATTGTGGCCAGAGTAGAAGCGATTTCACAGAGACTTTGCGCAATCTGCTCCTGGTCATCCAAGACCGCATCGGAGATGACACGTGCAGTTGGACGGGACCTGGGGGCACGTACATGCCCCCCTCCAGTGGTCAGCATATGTCTCTTGCGAGGCGTTTTCTTATGCTAATTAGGAACAACTGGCACACGCTTTCAATTACGAAGACGTGGGATTAATCAATCCTAAAAACACAGGTGCGAACAATTCTGTTGTTTAAGAACATGTCATGAATCCGACGTAGACTTTTCTTAGGGAGTTTATTAAGAACAAAGTTTAGAAAATTCTTAGGTAGATATTGGTGAATGAGGCCCAATGTTCTTAGGGGGGCTAGTTATCCCCTAGTACCTTATACCCAAACGCGCTTCAGCCCAGCTTAAATGAAAAAGGGGAGATCAGGTGCTCGCCTGAGGGACTTCCAAGAAATCCAAGAAACATTCCTTACCCCAGGATACTTCAACTGGTGACTATCCGGGAGAATACAGAAAAAGGAGCACTGTTGCACGAGGCAGAAATAATGCAGTGCTACTTTAGTTTTGCCATCAGCTGGAAGACTGTGTCCCCTTTTCTCAGCGGAGGGAAGGAGGGCGGAGGGACGGTGAGTCGGGTGAGATGCAGCCTCACTGCTGCTCCCTCCCTCCCCTCCGACTGACCATCAGATGCAGGCCATCAATTCAGTAAAAAATAAAGAAGCAAATTATTATAGTCACTTAGCTGTGCCTCACAAGTCATACAATAAATTATATATTACCAGTGTGATCACATAGAGTTTTTTAATATAAATTTTAAATGCTATTTGAAGAACAACATTGGCAGGGCAATTCAAGCATAGCCAATACGCAGTGATAATGTATTAGGCCTATAGCCTACTGCACAAACCTCATTGCTACAGAACTGTTTTTAATTGGTTAATGTTGCATAGGCTTACGTTTTTTAAAGTAAAAAATCTGAGCGGTAGATCTCTGCTTGCATTTTGACTCAAAGTGACCTTGACTTAGAAAAGGTTGGTGACCACTGGTGTAAAATAACTTGTCATATAGAAATGGAAGCTTGGTATTGAGCTGTAAACACCCATCGCTGAAAGAGAGTGTCCGCTCGAGTCCTCAGCTTCTTAAGTGATTGCTTCTCAGCCCTGTCCTCTTCCAACAGTACCGCACCCACCTAATAACACCAAAACAGAGAGCATGAGGCAATAGTAACTGCAAGAAGCGGGAAAATCTGCAGTATGACGACGACAAAATGGTTTCTTAGATTTAAAGAAAAATAAGGTATTATAGGCTATACCTGTGAGGCTGAGCGCAGAAATGTTGCTAGGCGCTGTGAATCGATAATCAGTTTGGTCATGGATTCATCAGACGCCTCGTGGGAGAGGTTGGGACCTGTTGCAACGTGGAAAGAATGTGAGTTCCAAATGGCACCATATTCCCTGTACAGTGCACTACTTGCTCTGGTCAACAGTACACTCTCAGAAAAAGGGTACGGTTAAGTTACAGTATTGTTCCCGGGGGTATAAAAATATAAAAATACACATAATGTCACTTCAGAGTTACACATATAATCTGATACGGTACTGTTCAGTAATTTTTAGGCTACATGTGCGGATAATCTAGTATAATGGTACATTGTTTTTCCCAATATTTTCAATATAGAGGGACAATCATCACACACTCTCAACAACCACGCCATCATTATCATATTTCCCAGCATGCTCTATTGCAGGTAATTTTTTTGAATAGTTTGTTTCAATATGTGTGTTTTTGCATGCACATTGATTTATCTTATACTACACAAAGATAAATAACATACATACCAAACTAATTCAATCGGTTAGTAGTTGGATTTATTGCATCTGTTACTGAGATGGTTGTTCCCGTTAATATGGTTTAGTTAGTCTTTTTTTTTTTTTTTACCAATTTTCCCAACCTTGGCAATCATTCTAAATGAAGGTTGCAGGTGATTACAATATCACATTTTTCAATATCCTACTCTGGCTGGATTCCAATTGGAATTACATAGCACTCTGCAAGCAGCATAACGTGACTTGCCTGATGTTGCCTCCAAAATATAATTTTCAGGCTACTGTTTAAGGGTAAAACTAGGCTGTCAAAGTACAGCCTTATGATATATGTAATGTGTTGTCATAAAGAGTTTAATTTCAGTGATTAAGTATTCACTTAGGCACTTGATTGGTGAAGGCTATAAGACTGAAAGCCATTGAATGCAACAACCATGTCTCTGTCACTAGCAAACACAGTCATGGGTGGTGGTGATAACTCTAAAATTCACTTGAAAGGCACCCTGGGAAATATGCAAATAAGGCTTTACACCCTACAGCGTTAAAACAACACCCAAAACCTTTTTAGAGGTACATTTTTGCCACTTAAAGGGAACAAACGGCTTTGTCACTGGTGTGGTACCCTAAAAAGGCAAATGTGTATCTTTTCCAAAGATACGCTTTTGTACCTGTACTATCTTGTCCCCTAAGGTACACTATTGGCTCTTTTAAGGTACGAACTGCAAGGGTACAATTATGTACTTATAACTAAAGGTACAAAGGATGTACCTTACAGGATACCACTATAGTGACAAGCGTTTGTACCCCTTTAAGAAAAAATCTAAACCTTTTCTGAGAGTGTATAAAGGTCAATTTATTTGGTTATTCCAAAATTCATTACATGTTAAAATTTCAAATCAAATTTATTTCAACTTCCACATAATAAACAATTGAAACTTTAACAGTGCCCTATAAAGGGAGTAATTTCCAATTCGGTACATAGTCATAGATTTGATAGAATACAGATCACAGTGCACGTTTCCTGACCTCCACAGCCTACGTTCCTCTCCATGGGATGCTGTGTCCAATTCTCGCTCACCTCGATTTCCTCCAGTTGAATGTCTCGATCAGTATTGTCCTCGTTGCACTGAACATAAGCCTGGAAAGTGATAATGCATTGGGGTTGATTATCACATTGATATGAATACAAAGATACAAGCAAGCTTACTGTCACAATGATATCATTAAGCATCAGACCTGGGTTCAAATACTATTTGATACATCTGTTAAGCATAGACAAACTTGTTTAGTGTTGGTTGATCCAAAGTTTTTGATGTACATGCCACTTTCATTGACGGGGGCAGATCCAGGAGGGAGAAGGTGATGGAGAAGTCCAGGTCGATCAGGCGAAACAGCTCTGTATTACATTTCCTGGGGTGGGTAGGAGATATTATAGAGCAGTAACAGAAAATGCAGCAATGGAACCTTTCTTACAGGGTTTAGGGAAGGGAACACTGCTGCTACCTTACTCTCCAACCAAGGTGCATGAATGGAGGAGTAAATTGAAGTGATGTGGAAATTCAGCAACTCTTGGAGGACAGTGGAAGTTGATAAAAGTGCTTCTTTAACAATAAAGAACAATAACAATAAAGAAGCATTTTTATTAACTTCCACTTTCCTCCAATAGTTGCCGAATTTCCTCTTCACTCCAATTTTAACTGCATTCCCCTCTCTTTAAATACTGCTTAAACTAACAGTTAGTTCCGTTAGACTTACTTTTGTTTGCTGGCAACCTTCTTGCTGACCTCACGATGCTTCACAGCCACAAAGTCCATCCGTGAAGTGAACCTTTACTTTGAGGCATTTCAGAATCTATGGTGAATAAATGTTTTCGTTATTCAAACATTATCGTAAAATAAGACCTAAAATACAGTCCAAAATATGTATTGTTCCAGGGTCGTATGAACCAAACGGGCTGAAACCTACAATAATGTGTCCAATAAGAATGCTTGTTTTTGTTTTCTGTTGCAAAACACTTTGCACTATTGAATACCCAGTAGTTTTGAGCGTTGACCATACCTCTTGACCTTTTGGGTCTGTCGTCCTCCTCTGTGCTTAGCCCTCTCTCGTTCTCCTCATCTGAATGGCCTCAACAGCCTCCCTACTCTGTGAGCTCACTTCCTCCCTCTCTTCTCTCTTTTCATGGCTGTGTGTCATCTTCTCATCCACATCCTCAAAATCTTCCTCATAATCCTTTGGCGATAAAACATCAGTTTTAAGTTGCTCTTATAATGGTGTAGGAATATTGTAATTACACTAGTCACAACATTGTGTTACACAGTACTTTGCATTGAAATTCCAGCACAGACTGGAATATGTTCCGGGATTCTTCCGATAGCATTGAGGAGTACACCACATCAGTCACTGGCTTCATCATTTAAGTGCATCGAAGACGTCGTCCCCACAGTGACCGTACGTACATACCCCAACCAGAAGCCATGGATTACAGGGTAGAGCTGCCGCTTTCAATGAGTGGGACTCTAACCCGGACGCTTATAAGAAATCCCGCTGTGCCCTCTGACGAACCATCAAACAGGCAAAGAGTCAATACAGGACTAAGATTGAATCGTACTACACCGGCTCCGACACTCGTCAGATGTGGCAGGGCTTGCAAACTATTACAGACTACAAAGGGAAGCACAGCCGCGAGCTGCCCAGTGACACAAGCCTACCAGACGAGCTAAATCACTTCTATGCTCGCTTCGAGGCAAGCAACACTGAAGCATGCATGAGAGCATCAGCTGATCCGGATGACTATGTGATCACGCTCTCCGTAGCCGATGTGAGTAAGACTTTTAAGCAGGTCAACATTCACAAGGCCGCAGGGCCAGACGGATTACCAGGACGTGTACTCTGAGCATGCGCTGACCAACTGGCAAGTGTCTTCACTGACATTTTCAACATATCCTTGACTGAGTCTGTAATACCAACATGTTTCAAGCAGACCACCATAGGCCCTGTGCCCAATAACACTAAGATAACCTGCCTAAATGACTACCAACCCATAGCACTCATGTCTATAGCCATAAAGTGCTTTGAAAGGCTGGTCATGGCTCACATCAACACCATTATCCCAGAAACCCTAGACCCACTCCAATTTGCATACCGCCCCAACAGATCCACAGATTATGCAATCTCTATTGCACTCCACACTGCCCTTGTCGTAGAAATATTTGACTAAAAAGTAGTCAACTCAAAAATATTTCTCAAGAGACTGGAGCTTGTGAATCTAAAAATTAGACTTTATTCTTTGCATACCAAAGCCGAGCTTGCTCCATGGAACAACTGCTTGCCCTGAACCGGAGCTCTCCTTTTATACAGACACAAATGCATAGTCATACTGATACAACATACATAGTTACTCTTCTCTATGTGAATGAATAACATCTTTCAGTATCACATGTTGGCTACTCACGGGGGCTACTTGCGCTTCTCTAAATGGGGCCTCTGTATCTTATTAGTGGCGTGACTAAAAAAAGTATGTACATACTGTGACGTCACGAGAGGCTACACAGCTTTCAGCGGGATTGCTCAAGTAGTGCAAGGAGACAAGGTTCAAACAAAACAAGGATTTTATTATAGGTCTTGGGAAATTAACGAAAATATAACAAAATTCTGTTCTCTTGTGGCTCTTTAAGGGTTAACAGTTCAGGGATGTCTCTTCCACATCCAAAATCATAATTCTCACTCGCTCAGATAACTTTTCCCCAGCCTTACTGTAGTCCCCGTTGCAGCTAGTGGCCAACCCAGCAAAACGTCCTTCCAAATGTCCCACACGTATTTCCACAGGTGCATATATCCAAAGGTGAGTATTTCCCAAAGGTAAGTATCTCCAACTCCTTATATTCCTCATGGAAGTGGACGTGCAGCACTCTTGTCCTCCAGAGAGCCCAGCTTGGAGACCGTGTCTCTTCCCTTCAACAAACCTTCAGCTCATCAGCTCCTGATTGGTTTCAGCTGCGTGGGAAGATTGGCCATAGAGGGTTGGAGTTCCCGACCATACCAGCAGATGGAGCCATAGCTGTCTGGGTTTGCAGCCATCTCAGGGGGATGTAACGTCCCTCCAGGACACAGCCTCTCGTGACATCACACATCCCCCTCCTCGGGACCGACGTCCTCGTCGGGGTAAAGGCAGCGAAGAAGGCATCACGCCGGGAGAGGGCGTCCGCATTGCCGTGGTGCTTGCCAGCCTGCTCTCTCTTCAACTCCTCCACCTCTAGGACCAGGGACTCAGCCTCCTGTTGTCTCTCCTTGAGTTTCTTACTGAGCATCAGCCTTGGTTTTAGCAGAGTTTAGCTTCTGTTGAGCAGCTTTCAGTTCCTTCTCTCTCTCTGCCTCCGCATTCTTCATCTTGTTCTCCAACACCTTGTACTTCTCCTCTGCCTTCTTCTGGACCTCCTTACTACTGCGCAGGGTCTCCTCACACTCCTCGATGGTCCTGCGCAGCCTCTCCAGCTCCTCCTGTTGCTTATGGAAGGAGCTCTGTTGGAGTTTAGCCTGGAGGATATCTAACTCTTCTGTCTTCATGTCTAACTGTTGCTTTAACAAACGATACCTCTCAGCGGTCCCCTTCAGACCAGACAGTTCTTTGTCCAGATTCTGTAGCTCCGTCTCTGTGTCGGTCTGGGCACCTGCCATCCCTATCAGAGCCCGGGCGGGAGTGAGTAATTCGGAGGATTGCACCGGAGCCTTCCCAGGATGAGTTTTGCCTCTCCGTTTCCGAGGTACTCGGGTTATCCTCTCCTGAGACTCTCTCCAGAGTGGGTAAAAGGCTGGGCAGTCTCGTCCAATTAGGACAGGGACGGGGAGGGAATCAACCACCCCCGCCGTCGTGTGTATGGTTCCCCGTGTGCTGGTCATTGTAAGTTCAGTAATGGGGTATTCTCTGGTGTCCCCATGGACACAGGAAACTGGGAGGACTTTCCCCGGGGTCAGACACGTTGGGCCCACCAAATCCTTACGCACCAGGGTGGCCCGGCTACCAGAATCCAGTAAGGCCTCCACATCATGGTGATTCACAGTTACCGGGCAGGTGGGGGGGTCGATCTGGGCCGCCATCTACGACTCCCAAGAGCGAGGCAAAACGGTGTGTGGGTGCTGAGCTGGAGGACTCCGCAGTGGGCATAGGTTCATCGGCTGGTTTCCCACACTGCCAGGAGATATGTCCCATCTCCCCCACACCGGTAACACTGTCGAGTTTCCCCCTCCTGGTGTACTCTTCTTGGACCCGCCTGGTTTCTGGCTCCCCCTGGAGCCGGGATAAATCCTGACGTGGCTGGGTTCGAGACCTTGGGGTCCTTTGGACGGGTTCTTCCCATTTGTGGTGGGGCCGCACTCCTGGGGTCTTTTCGGGAAGCATTCAGCATCTCCGCTGTGGCCTGGTACTTTTCCACAGCTTCCACGGTCAGATCAGCCGTGGTCAAGGCCTGTTGACTGATGAACCGTTTTGCCTCATAAGGCAGGGCGCGTGAGGTAACGATCCACCACAACGGCCTCCACCACCGCCGCTGCTGTATTCCTCTGCGGATCCAGCCATTTCCTTGCGATTCGGACAAGTTCATGCATCTGCGCCCGAGGAGGTTGGTCTGGTTGGAAGGTCCAGCTGTGAAAGCGCTGGGCCATACCAAACTTTGTGAGTCCATATCTGCTGAGGATCTCAGACTTCAGGGCATCATAGTCAGTAACCTGGTCAGGGCCCAGGTCCTGGACAGCATTCAGCGATTCCCCGGTTAGAAAAGGGGGCTAACAGACCAACCCACTGTTGCTTGGGCCAGGCTTCCCTAGTGGCCGTGGCCTCAAATGCATGCAGGTATGCCTCAATGTCATCGGTAGCTCCCATCTTAGATATAAAGTCACTTGCCTTTATTGGGCGGGTATTTTGGACAACCCTCTGTCTCTGCAACTGCAATTCCTCTGCCTTCAGAAGGTTGGCTTTCTTTTGCTCCTCCAAGAGAGCCACGTTTGCTTGCATCTGGGCTTGCTGGCCAGCAACAAGGGCTTTCAATATGTCCTCCATTTCAGTCGGGCGGGGGAGCCTACGGCCAACTTGGAAAACTGGGTGATCAAACCTTCGGTATCCTCCTCTGACATGCACTATTAACGCTTGGCGTGCCCGTATTCTCCACCATCTGTGACGTCACGAGAGGCTACACAGCTTTCAGCGGGATTGCTCAAGTAGTGCAAGGAGACAAGGTTCAAACAAAACAAGGATTTTATTATAGGTCTTGGGAAATTAACGAAAATATAACAAAATTCTGTTCTCTTGTGGCTCTTTAAGGGTTAACAGTTCAGGGATGTCTCTTCCACATCCAAAATCATAATTCTCACTCGCTCAGATAACTTTTCCCCAGCCTTACTGTAGTCCCCGTTGCAGCTAGTGGCCAACCCAGCAAAACGTCCTTCCAAATGTCCCACACGTATTTCCACAGGTGCATATATCCAAAGGTGAGTATTTCCCAAAGGTAAGTATCTCCAACTCCTTATATTCCTCATGGAAGTGGACGTGCAGCACTCTTGTCCTCCAGAGAGCCCAGCTTGGAGACCGTGTCTCTTCCCTTCAACAAACCTTCAGCTCATCAGCTCCTGATTGGTTTCAGCTGCGTGGGAAGATTGGCCATAGAGGGTTGGAGTTCCCGACCATACCAGCAGATGGAGCCATAGCTGTCTGGGTTTGCAGCCATCTCAGGGGGATGTAACGTCCCTCCAGGACACAGCCTCTCGTGACATCACAATACGTACGTTAAAGAACAATCACACTCTGTATTGACTATATTCACTCTCCGGACATATATCTGAAGTACAAAGTATCAATCATGTTCATTCTGTTTTACCTTTATCATTTCATAACACATTATAAAACATATCAATTAATACTTAAACATGGTTTAAACATGTCATCCATAACCCATTCTCAACCACATACATTTAAGCATTTATCATTTACCATCCTCCCTGGCCCTTGAGATTATGTGCATGTGGCTATGTGTCAGGTCATAAGCACAAACAAATGATAACACTAGTTCCATTGTTACTCCAATCTCCACACAGCCACCACGAGGAGTTGTATCTCCATCACATGTCATTGACATACCCAGACCAGCTGCAGGTAGTTATGAAAAACACATAAATGTCTCTGCTCTGTATTAACCCTTCAACTGGTTCTCAATCCATAAGCATTTAATGTATATAGGTGTTTCATTCTACCATATATTCCCCCCTGTTGGGGCTCTATAAGTCCCAAACAATAAAACAAAAGTTAACATAAAATGAGTGTAAGCATGTGCATATACTTATTCTTAGCCTTGCCATCTGTGGTTACATTTTTATAAGAATATATATTCAGACCAATGTATCTTCCTCATTGTCTGACCCATCCTGATGAGGACCCAGAGCCCAGTCAGGTATTGGTTACAAGTCTGGAACGTTTTCCTCTAAATTAACCTCTAAATTGTTCTATTGAGCTTTGTAACCATTGCTCCCCTTTTTGTTTTGTTGTAGCATTTCCAATATACGTGGTAGTATCCTAACACATCAAAATATATAAGAAATAAATGCAACTTTGTTTTAACCATAATATCTAGGACATGTTACGAATAGTGTCAACATCTTTAGCTTACATAACCTATTTTACCCATATCACAATTATTATAATAATCAAAATAATCAATATCAATATCTAATCCATGAATTGCAATGTCAACATCATTAGTTATTAACATATTAATAACTTATTCAAATCAATCAGTCACCTTATAATTCATAGTCATTATCAGATTAATTACCCAAAACAAATTTAGAATGACAATTCTTAGTTATTCACTTTGGTTCCATCATTCAAAGTTAAATCTCTCACCTTGGCACATATTGACACTGGCAGAATGTATATTTATACTATCATAATTCTAGCATTAACTTCCTCATAACGAGAATTACAACAGATCAGTATCTTAATGCATTCCTAGTCTAAATTACTATAAATTTAGCAGTGTATAATACCTCCTCTACCGGCACTCAATCTTCTGGCGTCTTCATTATGTTCTTCAGATAGCTTCATAGTTCATATTGGATTGCCCATGGCAATGTCCCAATTCCAATGTCACACCTGAGCCGCCCCACCTCCACCATCATTCTGTTTTGTCCATTTGCAAACCAGTATACCCAAACTACGAAGAATGTTGCATTTGCATAGACCTCTCTCCTCCTGCTCACTCCACATGGACTCCTGTCACATTCTTGAGAGAAAAGGCACAAAAGAGAAGGCAATTGATTTCTTTGATTTGATGCTGAATTCAGGTCTCTTTGCAGAGGTGGTGTCGGACAGGAACGTCTTCACCGCCTTTGTTGTGCCTCTTCAGCCGGGTAGAGGGTTTTTTGTTTTTATTGAGGTTCACACCACTCTGGACCTAATTATTTCTACTATGCATTACAACACCATCCGTAGTAACATCTTGAATGTCTGGAATCTCTCGGTGGTCTGGAAGGTCTTGGAAGTCTCGGTGGTCTCCTAGTCATCAGTTCCCTCACTCTGGTACAATGGTTTAGATGATACCTGATCGCGCTCCCCTCTATCCGTACCGCTGTTGGTGTAACCTGGACGACGATGTATGGTCACTTTAGCTGTTAACCTTCCGCCATCACTAGGGTCTCCGGATCAGCCAGACTCCCTCTCAATCTATCGACATCGGTCTGTGAAGAGTGTCCTTCTATCAGCCTACCCATAGGGAAGCTCGGAGTTACTGCTGCAAAGACACAAGCACAGACACACACAAAAGACAACAATGCTACCCAATGGCTGAGGTTGGAACACTCCTATAGTGGGAAACATGGATCTAAGTATCTGTCTCCACCACTTTTACCATCATTAAGGTAGTCAACAACACCTGGTACAGGCCCCTCCACATAGGTTCTTTCCAGCTCATTCTTCTGTTGTCTTTTGCCATCACATAGTCTCCAGTGCACAGAAAATACTCAGATTCTCCTACTCAGTTGGGCAGAGTTATCTTCACCCATGAAAAGAAAATCTTAAGAACATTGTTAGGTTAGGTGAGACACAGTATGCTACTTATGTCCTCTCATCCGTCAAGAGAAGCCTTGAAATTATGAAGCACAGTGTCCCGAGTGTACAGTAAGTCCTTAGTACAGCTCTTTTCAAAATAAATCACACATATTTACTTATCCCTCAGTAAATAAAACCCAAATTACATGTGTATGCCCCTTTAAGATATTTAACTTCCATCCCGTCAAAAAACCCAAAATAGAAATACAAATCCTATACAGCTAACATTTCATACTAAGTAGTTTGTTTGTGGTTATTCGAACACCATATAGTAAAAAAATAAACAAACCAAAAATGGCCAGGCCTTATTTATAGTCTCAGAAAATATTTCAATGAAAAGAGAATCACACTTTTCCTGGAAGAAAAAGTACACATTTTAGTTAGTTTCCATTTTGACACCTCTTAATCAGTCCACACAATCTAAATTCGAAATTCTCACTCTCTTGCCACATCTCCTGATCCCTCCTTTCAGACAACCCTCACGAACATCACTTGTGACTGCTCCCTTCTCCGGTGAATTCCACAATTCAGCGCACATAAAACGAAATAAAATCCCATAAGACCCCTAGGCTTTTCCTTAGCCGCACTGCTACCACTCAATCACCCCCAACATGCTTTGTTACCTCGAAAACTCAAATATGCTATCCCTTGCCTCATTTGTTGTACTTTCCCACATGCCTGTGGCCCCCCGTCCACCAAAATAGTTTACTAATGTGATGATGGTTTCCCCATTACCTTCTGTGGACATACCCCTTCCTTAACTATTATTAGTCCCTCTGATCTGCATTTAATCTGGACCCCCATTCTACACAGTGTATCTCTTTCTACTAAATTAACTGGAATTTGTTCTGACACTAACATATGTACACGTAACTTTTTCCTGCTTTTTATTCTACTGGAACTGTCATATGTATTAACTGCGTTTGTGATGAAAATTATATTGTCTGTGCATCTTTGCCTGACATGGGGTTGGTGAGAGGCATAATTTGGATTTACACATGAGTAAATTGCTCCAGTATCTATCATCATTGGGGTGCCTCTATTCTTCACCTGAACCTTTAGCATAGGTTCTTCATCAGCCTGCATAGTTACTGCCACTAGCTGACCCTCCCCTTTAGGATTCTCTGGGCACCCCTAGTATTCATTATTTTCCTGTTTTTTTTTCATTGTCCTTCTGTGTCTTAAATTTGCTTTTTCCAGATAATAATAATATGCCATTTAGCAGACGCTTTTATCCAAAGCTACTTAGAGTCATGCGTGCATACATTTTTGTGTATGGGTGGTCCTGGGGATCGAACCCACTACCCTGGTGTTACAAGCGCCGTGCTCTACCAACTGAGCTACAGAGGACCACAGATGAGCGTATAGTGCCTTTTTCTGATAATGTTATAATTGTAGCCTATTGCATCACTTTAATTTAAAATATAAGTTTGTTTATTCAACAAATCTAGAGCCCACTATAAATTGGTGCTATTCACTCAGCATAATAGCCAAAGCTCCTTGCATCCCCTGGTTCACGTAACGAAAATAAATTATCATTCTAGAATTCACCAACTATTCGCATACATCACTGGTGTCATGCAAACTATAGAATAAAGTAATAACAATTAGAATTTGTCAAATAAATGTTTTCCATCCAACTATTCAAACTTGCTTCAAATATCGCTTTCAGCTCGATACAGTCAAGCAAGTACGACTCTCTTTTACCCGGAAACTAGTTCATGGCATTAGTAAAGTCTATTCACATCCCAACAATAACTACTAATATATTTATATTCATATTATTAAAAGACCTTACTTTCATTCCAGTCTACCTAAACAATTCAAATTATGTCCATAACTCTATCGCAATTGCCAGTCCGCTATTCAAATGTATGTAACTGTCCTTTCTGATTAGACTATAGACACTCCTCCCTCTTTCCCGTTGAATAAGTGAGTCCTTCAGTCTGAAAAGACGCAGGCTGCTAAATCGTCCAGTCTTATCCTGACTGTTCCGTCAATCTAAACAACCGACAACCATAGTTGAACTATACTTAGAAAACCTAGACTCTGATCAGCGATGCAGAATCTATGCTTTATTGAAAAGACAAGTTAATCCTCCTTTATTCCAATGATAATGGTCAGTAATTTTAGTATCTGGCACATACCACACTTTATCAGAAAATTGCTTTGAAGGACACAGATCTCACACGCTCAACGTAAACAACTTAGCAGTCAACGAGTCAAACCCCACATTCATTGATTTGGAAACAGATCTAACGACCTAACCAAATGAATTATATTTTCCCCTAATATACAAAAATTCCTTGACTATATCACCTCTGCTTCTGAAATATAGATTGTTTATTATAATGCTTAATTCTACCACATGCCCTATGTACTTTCTCCCATCCCCACGTACATCTACGTGTTTGGGTGTGCAAGTCAACACCTATAATTTTATCCAATCCCTCGTAATAAATTACACTGCCATAAAATTCATTCTATTCTAATATATTCACATCTACCAAACCATTCATGTTTCTAATGATTCTTTATTGCCACAAATCAATTAATCACAATCTAGTCTCAGCGGAACGAACAACAAATTACCCAAATCCTTCCCCTCAGTCATAGAATCCTCCCAGAATCGTATATGCTGGTCACTATTCCCTGATCTTACAAAACTCTATGACAGGCATTGTTGTTGTTGATTTTATACAGGATTTCTATTTATTTAGCCCCCTAGGTGATACACTTCCTCGACACACCTGGACTTCTACTACGCTTTCCTAAGCGACCTGTAAATTCTGCCCTTTTTTTTTATTTTTTATACACTTCCTCGACACAGAAAATAAGCGGTATTGCACAGGATTTCTGCCTACCTAAGCAGCCTATAAACGATACACTTCCTCGACACATTTATAGCGGTATTCGCAGGACTTTCTAAAATGTTATTGTCTGATCGCTCAACCAGATGGACAACCGCCCGTGCCGAAATGACCCAGACAAAGCGATCAGCAGGATGAATCAAATGAATCAAATCAATTGAACAGACGGTTCAGACGAACAACAGAGTGACATCGACATGTATTCTTAAATTCAAAAGCTCCCAGTCTCTAATTTTCTGGTTCTTAAATTTGGAGAGACCTACTTGGTTTTCTGCAGCTGAGGCCGTGCCCCGGATCGAACCACACAAACTTTATACTATATAAGTAAGAACTTGGCTTACCTTTCTTTTTTTTTTTTTTTTTAAAGCGGCCGCTTTTGTTTGTATGGTCCGTCCAAGCCGTTTCACAACCACAGATGTACACCATCTCTAGCCCCTGTTTTCAACTCCTGGAAAAGCTCGCCAAATATGTCGTAGAAATATTTGACTCAAAAGTAGTCAACTCAAAAATATTTCTCAAGAGACTGGAGCTTGTGAATCTAAAAATTAGACTTTATTATTTGCATAACAAAGCCGAGCTTGCTCCATGGAACAACTGCTTGCCCTGAACCGGAGCTCTCCTTTTATACAGACACAAATGCATAGTCATACTGATACAACATACATAGTTACTCTTCTCTATGTGAATGAATAACATCTTTCAGTATCACATGTTGGCTACTCACGGGGGCTACTTGCGCTTCTCTAAATGGGGCCTCTGTATCTTATTAGTGGTGTGACTCAAAAAATGATGTACATACGTACGTTAAAGAACAATCACACTCTGTATTGACTATATTCACTATCCAGACATATATCTGAAGTACAAAGTATCAATCATGTTCATTCTGTTTTACCTTTATCATTTCATAACACATTATAAAACCTATCAATTAATACTTAAACATGGTTTAAACATGTCATCCATAACCCACCGGTACCCCCTGTATATAACCTCCCTACTGTTATTGTATTTTACTGTTGCTTTTTAATTATTTGCTATTTTTATTTTTTACTTATCTATTTTTTACTTATTTTCTTAAAACTGAATTGTTGGTTAAGGGCTTGTAAGTAAGCATTTCACTGTAAGGTCTACACCTGTTGAATTCGTCTCTTGTTGCAAATAACATTTGATTTGATTTGATTTGAAAGCTGTCAAACTAACGGATGTGTTATTTTTTGCTATTTCAGTGCTGCTTGAACACATTTAATCACCCTCCATTTTCTGGAAAAGCAATCAATTTAGAGCATGCATGATATATAATGAAACAAAATAAAAAAAACTGGAATACAAATGAGTTACAAGGAATTTCACCATCTATATCCTTTGACTCTTCTCACCTCAAAGTCCTCTTCATAGTCCTGACCTTCATCATAGCCATGGTCCTCAGCCGGAGCCACCTCAATTTCCACCTACAGATGCAGTTCATTTCAGTAGTTTTAATTTCAGATGCAGTTCATTTCAGATGCAGTCTATTTCAGTCAATAGCTTGTATTTACCAGCTGTTACTTTCTGTGAGACCACCGTTTTAAATTACAAGTTTCCCCAAAACGGTGCTTATTCTTACTTTGAGGTAAATTTGCTCTCGTTTTGTGGGTGTTGTGAGGTGTGGCCTGGTCAATATGGATGTGACCATTTGAAAATCACCAATCACCCTCTGGGCCACTATAATCACGCCGTTCTTCAACTGGTCATTCAGGGGTGTATTCTTTCAAAACGTTTCCTAAACAGAAGCAAACAGAACAAAACTTGGAGAGACCTACCTGAATTTGTCTAATGGAAACTCTCTGCAAAATTGTTTCGATACATTAGTCCAAACAGTACAGTACCGTTTAAACGTTGAACACCGTTCTGTCGTACTGAACACATCACTGTTAGTTAAGTACATAGACACATATACAGTGTTTACAGTAAAAAGTGTATCCATGTGAATGTTACCATGCAATAAGCAGGAGCAAGTGAAGGCAAGCAAAGCAATGAAGCCACCAAACAGAAGGTGCCATTGCAAACATTTGCCAGTGAATAAAGGAAAAATATCAGAATAAAGTAGAGAACACTATGCAGTGGGGAAAAAAAGTATTTAGTCAGCCACCAATTGTGCAAGTTCTCCCACTTAAAAAGATGAGAGAGGCCTGTAATTTTCATCATAGGTACACGTCAACTATGACAGACAAATTGAGAAAAGAAAATCCAGAAAATCACATTGTAGGATTTTTAATGAATTTATTTGCAAATTATGGTGGAAAATAAGTATTTGGTCACCTACAAACAAGCAAGATTTCTGGCTCTCACAGACCTGTAACTTCTTCTTTAAGAGGCTCCTCTGTCCTCCACTCGTTACCTGTATTAATGGCACCTGTTTGAACTTGTTATCAGTATAAAAGACACCTGTCCACAACCTCAAACAGTCACACTCCAAACTCCACTATGGCCAAGACCAAAGAGCTGTCAAAGGACACCAGAAACAAAATTGTAGACCTGCACCAGGCTGGGAAGACTGAATCTGCAATAGGTAAGCAGCTTTGTTTGAAGAAATCAACTGTGGGAGCAATTATTAGGAAATGGAAGACATACAAGACCACTGATAATCTTCCTCGATCTGGGGGCTCCACGCAAGATCTCACCCTGTGGGGTCAAAATGATCACAAGAACGGTGAGCAAAATCCCAGAACCACACGGGGGGACCTAGTGAATGACCTGCAGAGAGCTGGGACCAAAGTAACAAAGCCTACCATCAGTAACACGCTACGCCGCCAGGGACTCAAATCCTGCAGTGCCAGACGTGTCCCCTGCTTAAGCCAGTACATGTCCAGGCCCGTCTGAAGTTTGCTAGAGTGCATTTGGATGATCCAGAAGAGGATTGGGAGAATGTCATATGGTCAGATGAAACCAAAATAGAACTTTTTGGTAAAAACTCAACTCGTCGTGTTTGGAGGACAAAGAATGCTGAGTTGCATCCAAAGAACACCATACCTACTGTGAAGCATGGGGGTGGAAACATCATGCTTTGGGGCTGTTTTTCTGCAAAGGGACCAGGACGACTGATCCGTGTAAAGGAAAGAATGAATGGGGCCATGTATCGTGAGATTTTGAGTGAAAACCTCCTTCCATCAACAAGGGCATTGAAGATGAAACGTGGCTGGGTCTTTCAGCATGACAATGATCCCAAACACACCGCCCGGCGAACGAAGGAGTGGCTTCGTAAGAAGCATTTCAAGGTCCAGGAGTGGCCTAGCCAGTCTCCAGATCTCAACCCCATAGAAAATCTTTGGAGGGAGTTGAAAGTCCGTGTTGCCCAGCGACAGCCCCAAAACATCACTGCTCTAGAGGAGATCTGCATGGAGGAATGGGCCAAAATACCAGCAACAGTGTGTGAAAACCTTGTGAAGACTTACAGAAAACGTTTGACCTGTGTCATTGCCAACAAAGGGTATATAACAAAGTATTGAGAAACTTTTGTTATTGACCAAATACTTATTTTCCACCATAATTTGCAAATAAATTCATAAAAAATCCTACAATGTGATTTTCTGGATATTTTTTTCTCATTTTGTCTGTCATAGTTGACGTGTACCTATGATGAAAATTACAGGCCTCGCTCATCTTTTTAAGTGGGAGAACTTGCACAATTGGTGGCTGACTAAATACTTTTTTCCCCCACTGTATATCTATAGACAATGTTTGTCCACTTATCTGATGTTAGATGCACTGAAACAAATACAAAATGCCTCAACCAATTATGACAATCCCGAATTCAAAATGCAATGGTCTTGGTCTGATTGGGCATGTAATAAACAGCCATGCTCTATTCTCATGCTAGCAGAGGTGTTGATGGCAGACAGATATGGCCTTGAGAAAAACCCCATCATCAAAACAAGTGTTACGGGCTCCTCTGTGTCACTTAATTGTTTCTGACTAGACCTCCAGGGTGACTCAGATCGCATCACTACTTACTGGGACACAAAGGGAAAACACACAGGAAAACAGAGCCATGAAAACCAATATACTGTAAATGAGGAGCATCTATTGAAAAGCGAGAGGGACTGTTTATGACTTGTTGTTATCTCCATATTCCCTTTCCCCCTTTTCCTATATTAATTTATTCATTTTTAATGATGTAAAATGTGTGTTGTAAATTACAATTTAAAATGCACTTTGAATAAACTCTGACTTGACTTGACTTTGGAGTGCTACTAACCTTAGTTTTAACAGGCTCTGTCTTTTCCTTGTGAACTCTGAGGTCAGAGGATGATGATGATGATGATTTCTTGGCGCTGGTCTGTTCTTTGGGATCCCTCTCAGGGTCAGCTCCTTCTCTGTGCCTCCTCTCTCTATGTCTATCCCTCTCTCCCTCCCTCTCTCTGTCCGACCTCTTACGTTCCCTGTGCACTCGCTCCACTTCTCTGGATTCACCATCATGTCTCCGACTTTCACCTGTATCCTGTAACAAAAATATACCCCAGGATATGAGACCCTAGATGCTGATCTTGGGTCAGTTTTGAATTTCCCCCACTAATGGTTAAGGTTAGGATTGGGGAGAGGAAGATTATCCTAGATCTTTACCTACACTCTTAAAAATAAAGGTGCATGATGGAACCAAATATGGTTATTGAGAGCAATGCCATAGGGCACGTGTCAATGTTATTCATAGGAAGGCCGAGTGTCTGTGGGTTTTCGCTCCTCCCTTGTACTTGATTGATGAATTAAGGTCACTAAATAGTAAAAGAACTCCCATCACCTGGTTGTCTAGGTCTTAAATTAAAGGAAAAATCAAAAACCCGCAGACTAGGCCCTCCATGGAATGAGTTTGACAGCCCTGCCATAGGGGAACCATTTTAGGGTCTCTGAAAAAACATAAATGGGATGGTTCTTTGAAGAACCATACAAAAATCCAAAAACAGAAATGTTTCGGCCCTCCAGCACCAGAATTGAATAGCCCTGCTTTAGGGTTTTAAGCCTTATTTGCATATTTCCCAGGGTGCCTTTCAAGTGAATTTTAGAGCTACCAGTACCACCCGTGACTGTGTTTGCTAGTAACAGACATGGTTGTTGCAATCATTTTAAATTCTGTGGCCTTCACTAAGTGTAAGCATAAGTGAAGATGATGTCATGGTCCTCTGTAGCTCAGCTGGTAGAGCACGGCGCTTGTAATGCCAGGGTAGTGGGTTCGATCCCCGGGACCACCCATGCACAAAAAAATATATATATCAATAAATAAATGTATGCATGCATGACTGTAAGTCACTTTGGATA
Organism: Coregonus clupeaformis; assembly: GCF_020615455.1. NCBI lineage: Eukaryota > Metazoa > Chordata > Actinopteri > Salmoniformes > Salmonidae > Coregonus > Coregonus clupeaformis. The sequence continues at coordinate 29,196,846 of NC_059225.1, forward strand.
AAAGCGTCTGCTAAATGGCATGTTTATGAAAATTGTATTCTTTAAGACAATACAGTATTTTAAAAGTCCTTCTTTTGAGGGCCTAGTTGTTCCCTTATAAAGCAGCCTGAAACTGACAGTTTACTGGCCACATTAGGCTTGTAAGTCACATTATGCTGGCTTTCAAAGTTATGTTTAATTCCTATTGGAATCCAGCCAGTGGGGATATGCAACATTTGGAATTTGTATTCACCTGCAACCTGCGTTCAGAATGACTGCCAGGGTTGGGAAGACTATGATATGAGACTACCTTAAACATCTAAAATTCAAGTAACAGACTGGAATAGTTTAGGAAAATGTATGTTATTTATATTTGAGAAGCATAAGATTAATTAATCAATCAATGTACATGCAAAAACATAGATATTGAAACATATAATTCAAAACATCTACCTGCAATTGAGCATGCTGGGAAATATGATAATGATGGGCATGGTTTTGGTTCAAATATGGTTATTAACACCAACACTGTTGTTGTTTTTTACACCACTGAGTGTTAATTTAAATATTTACAGTGTTAATTTAACTCCTGAATCAACACTAGAAATGTTACACAGAAGAATCAACACTAGTTAACACAGCCAATTTTATGTGTGGTATAAAAGGGGCACATCTGCAGGCTTCCATACATTTCAAGAACCTTTTAGAATTATGAAGAACCGTAGATGCCACGTCAATAACCCCACACTTAACTCAAAGGTTCTTTATCGGGCAAGAGTTCTCCAAGGAACCTTAAGAGCTGAGAAAGAACTATATAAGAACCTTTTTTTCAGTGTAGGGGAAACTTCACCCCAGAGTGTGAGCCAGCGGAGCCAGTCAGGCTTTGTTTGTGGTGTTGTTACCTTACATTTAATTTTGGACAATATTGAAGACTCTTCCGTGTTGTGCTCTCTCTTTGTTTCTCCTTTGTTTCTCCTCCTTCTATTTTCTACGTTGCTCCCTGTATTCTGAAATCAAAATGAAAAAACAACAACAAAAAGATGTAATGACATACTATGATTAGTGAGGTAGTAAGATGTTGACAATTTTCACCTAGATAACTGTACCTTTGTCCTCCTTTTGTCCTGAATCTCTTTCTCTTCTTTCCTTGTCTCTCTGCTTCTCCTGCAATCCATCTTTGTAGCGTTCTCTCTTTCAGATACTCCCTCTCATTAATAATATGCCATTTAGCAGACGCTTTTATCCAAAGCGACTTACAGTCATTCGTGCATACATTTTTTGTGTATGGGTGGTCCCGGGGATCAAACCCACTACCTTGGCGTTACAAGTGCCATGCTCTACCAGCTGAGCTACAGAGGACCACATTATATGTAGCTCTCCTCTCACGATCATGCTCTTTATCCCTGTCTCTCCCTCCCTCCCCTCATCTCTCCTTTTATCTCTCTCAGACCTTCGCTCCCTGTCCCGCTCACCTGTTTCTCTCTCCTTGTCTCTCTCCTTCTCCTTCGGCTCATCTCTTTCCCTCTCCCTTTGTCTCTCCTTATCCATTCCTCTTGCCTTTACTCTCTCTACCATTTTTCTTCTTCTTTTCTATCATATAGTCTGTCTCTGTACCCATCCCTGTACTTGCCATTGTCTGCGCCTTTATCCCTCTCTTGCTCTCTTCTTTCTTTGTCTCGCTCCTCCCTTTTGCCTGTCTCTCGAGCCGTCATTCCTTCTGTATTGATGTCTGCCCTTCTCTTTGTCTCTGGGTTTTGTCCTCTCTCGGGCGCTGTCTCTCTCTCTGTTCTTCTCTTGCACCCTTTCGGCCTCCCTCTCTGGGTCTCTATGGTGTCGCTCCACGGACTCCTCTGTCCTGTGTCTTCTCTCATATTCATCTCTCCTCCTGCCAAAGTCTTCATCATGCCCTCCACCCTGACAACGAACATTGCACTTGATACAATCGGGACAAGGTTATCATAAACATTTTAGCTACCCTTATTTTTATTTATTTTTTTTTTTTTTTTTTAGTCATTTAGCAGACGCTCTTATCCAGAGCGACTTACAGGAGCAATTAGGGTTAAGTGCCTTGCTTAAGGGCACATCGACAGATTTTTAACCTAGTCGGCTCGGGGACTAGGTACTCCTAGTTATGTGCCTCCTAAGGTAATCAGTATGTTATTATTAATTTTTTTTTCAAATTCGACAAGTAGCTAATAGATCATTATTCTCATTGACAACACGCACAGCAATTACAAAGACTGACTTTGCTGCAAAGAATATTGGTGTAACGTTATAACCACTGACAAAAGGTTTAGTTACCATTACCATTAGCTTTAACATTGTTAGCTAGCAAGCAAACTAATGCCTGGAGACGTAAGTGTAGCTAACCTACCTATCTATCTCTATGTTTGCCACACGTACAGTGCATTCGGAAAGTATTCAGACCCCTTTACTTTTTCCACATTTTGTTACGTTACAGCCTTATTCTAAAATTGATTAAATTGTTGTTGTTTTTCCATATCAATCTACACACAATACCCCATAACGACAAAGCAAACACAGGTTTTTAGACATTTTTGCACATTTATTAACATAACAAAACGGAAATATCACATTTACATAAGTATTCAGATCCTTTACTCAGTACCTTGTTGAAGCACCTTTGGCAGTGATTACAGCCTCGAGTCTCCTTGGGTATGACGCTACAAGCTTGACACACCTGTATTTGGGGAGATCCTCCCATTCTTCTCTGCAGATACTCTCAAGCTCTGTCAGGTTGAATGGGGAGTGTCGCTGCACAGCTATTTTCAGGTCTCTCCAGAGATGTTTGATCGGGTTCAAGTCTGGGCTCTGGCTGGGCCACTCAAGGACATTCAGAGACTTGTCCCAAAGCCACTCCTGCGTTGTCTTGGCTCTGTGCTTAGGGTCGTTGTCCTGTTGGAAGGTGAACCTTCGCCCCAGTCTGAGGTCCTGAGCGCTCTGGAGCAGGTTTTCATCAAGGATCTCTCTGTACTTCATCTTTCCCTCCATCCTGACTAGTCTCCCAGTCCCTGCCGCTGAAAACTTCCCCACAGCATGATGCTGCCACCAACATGCTTCACTGTAGGGATGGTGCCAGATTTCCTCCAGACGTGACGCTTGGCATTCAGGCCAAAGAGTTCAATCTTGGTTTCATCAGACCAGAGAATCTTGTTTATCATGGTCTGAGAGTTCTTTAGGTGCCTTTTGGCAAATTTCAAGCAGGCTGTCATGTGCCTTTTACTGAGGAGTGGCTTCCGTCTGGCCACTCTACCATAAAGGCCTGATTGGTGGAGTGCTGCAGAGATGGTTGTCCTTCTGGAAGGTTCTCCCATCTCCACAGAGGAACTCTGGAACTCTGTCAGAGTGACCATCGGGTTCTTGGTCACCTCCCTGACCAAGGCCCTTCTCCCCCAATTGCTCAGTTTGGCCAGGCTCTAGGAAGAGTCTTGGTGGTTCCAAACTTCTTCCATTTAAGAATGATGGAGGCCACTGTGTTATTGGGGACCTTCAATGCTACAGAAATGTTTTGGTACCCTTCCCCAGATCTGTGCCTCGACACAATCCTGTCTCTGAGCTCTACGGACAATTCCTTCGAGTCTTATAGCAAAGGATCTGAATACTTACGTAAATAAGATATTTTTGTGTTTTATTTTTAATACATTTGCAAACATTTCTATAAACCTGTTTTCACTTTGTGATTATGGGGTATTGTGTGTAGATTGCTCCATTTTAGAATAAGGCTGTAATGTAACAAAATGTGGAAAAGGTCAAGGGTTCTGATTACTTTCCGAATGCACTTGTACAATTGTTGTGTATCTAGTCACCAGTTTACCTTCTCGGGATGCATGTTATCGCCTGTATGTTCCTCCTTGTGAAATATTAGACTGATTTCAGAACTAAAGCTTACGAATTTATGTTGACATTATCCAGCGCCATGACAGCAGATTTCGATTCGCACTGACACTAAGGTAAATGCATCATGTTCTCTTGACAACAGGATCTTTAATCAATAGAATAGCAATTTCTGCAAGCAAGAAGGAATCAGCATGGATAGATACACAGTTCAGATGTATCAATAGCAGATCCATCTATTTATTATGGCAAGTCCATTGAAATAGAATTACTAAATTCTGAAATTACTAAATTCAATTTTTATGGGCAAGTAAAAAATAAATAATGTAAAGCCATAACCATCATGAAGATAAAAAAAATAATTGTAATCAGCATTTATTGGCTTTGTTTAGTGTAGCCTGGGTGCCAGTCAGTTAAAATTATGATGATGATGAGGATGATGATGATGATGATTATTAGGCGGAGGTAGAGAATCAATCCCACTGAAAGCTATTCAAAGCTCTTATTGATGTGTGACAGAGCTGATGATGAGGCTAGAGAATGTTGCTGTTCATGAAATATGCAGTTGTCTCTACAGCTGGTGGGCACGGGGTGGCGATTTTGTGCCTCTATCACATGATGGAGCTATTCCTTGACCTACAGTTCCCTGAAGGAGGGTTTCCACTAGCTGATTTTGATTGGTCAATAACACATCTAGGGTGTGTTGTATGGTGTTCCACTTTTAACACATTACTTGCAGGAATTGACACAAAATGTGTTGAAAAATTTACACAAATCATGTTTTGCCAACACGGTGATTGGGTTAAAAGTAACACAACATGTGTCGTCCCTAACTAGACACACAGATGTGTTAAAAAAAAAAGACTAATCTGAGTGTAGAAATGGGCGGGGTTTATGACTTTATGACTGTGGGAGCAGATTGGTATAGAAGCTAGTGACGACCTTGAAGTAGTACAGAACGCGAACGTGCGCAGGGAGAGCAGTGCGTGCGTTCAAAGAGTGCGGCTGCTGTAGGTTCTGGTAAGTGGAGGACTACCCAAACTCAACACGGTATGAGGAAAGCAGCGTGAATATTATTGTAGAATGAGAGAAGAAAATTAGGCGTATGTGAGTAAGATGGTTTATCATAGACTTTATTGCAGCGTGGAAGAATAATCAATGCCCACTTTTTCCAGGGCAAAATGAGCTCGGATGCGGATGAACTAACGTGAGCGCAATCTGGGGTTGATTCGGAGAGGGTCTGTGCGCGCTGCGCAGGAGGTTGAACATTGGTGACAGTTTATTAAAGAATAGAAGAAGCCTCTGTTATTGAGGTCTTTACTCTAACATCCCATTGAAACTGAGGGCGCAAAGAAACGAACGTCAATAGACAGTATGACGGCTGTACGAGGCGCCCATGCACATAATGGGAGCTCCGCTGGATCAAAGGAGAATGGACAAAACGCACCGAGCCCTATTCACACCGAACCCAATACAAACGAATTTCTACCGGCAAACATCGTCGATGACACGTCTGGGTCGTCCGTTGGTGACCTAACTCAGACATGGATTCAGTTTACAAAGACATTCCTGCTCATTTTCCCCATATATGTTTTGGGATATTTTGAATTCAGTTTCAGTTGGCTCTTAATAGGACTTGTAATATTCTTCTGGTGGAGGAGAAACACAGGAGGCAAGAACACCCGACTGTACAGAGCCTTGGCGTTCTTTGAACAAGAGGAGAGAACTGTCAAGCAAAGTCTGACAACTTCTGATTTGCCATCATGGGTAAGACCAAGATTACTTTATAAAGGGAGCCTTTGGGTTACTGTAACTGTGCATAGCATGTTATCTCTATCCCCCTATTCAATTAGTCTCTGGATTATTAGATGGCTATATGACTACCACATTTGATTAGCCTATATCAAATGTATTTGAACTAGGGCTGTCAAAAATAGCGCGTTAACGACGTTAATTAGTTGTTTGCTGTTAATTACGTCAATTTTTTTTAACGCATTTCACGCATGCGCAGTGTGACAAATTATTCAGGTCAGGAAAGTGGTTGGGAGCTAGAGGCGAGATGGAGCAAGGTGAGCAAAGTGGGCCTATTGACGGATTCAAATATAAAAAGAATGATGATGGTACAGTTAACAAGTACAAGGTTATTTGCAAGATTTGTAAGAAGGAGTTTCAATTTCACCGGAGCTGTTCAAGCTTGAAGTACCATGTCAACGCCAAACATGCGTTTGCTGGGCCGTCAGATTCTGTCATCGCAGCCCTGGACAATCAGGAGCACAAACTCGTTTTGCCGACCGCAGCAGAGTGGGATAAACTGCAGAGGCTGGAGACACTTCTAGAGCCATGCAGGTAAATCAGTCTGTAACTTATCAAATAACATCGCTTTGATTATTTTCTGGAATGAATTAAACCAAGTCAAATATCAATAACATGTATCTATGTAAAAAATAATGATGATGATAATAATAATAATAATAATAATAATAATAATAATATGTTGATAACCACTGTTCTAATAATACACTGTCTCTGTGTGCATGTGTGTGTTTGTGTGCGTAGGGTATGTAACTGAGCTCCTGGGTGGAGAGGCCTATGTCTCCTGTTCTGTGGTACTACCTTCTCTCTGCCACTTGCGTCTCAAGATGGAAGCCTGTGATGAGGACCCTGCATATGTGGTGAGATTCAAGACCAAGTTCAAGGAGGACCTAGCATCCCGTCAAGAACAGCTCAACAATGCATGGCTCCAGATTGCTACAGTTTTGGATCCTCGTTTCAAAGACTTGAAATGCCTGCCCAAGACAGACAGGGAAGAGGTGTGGACCACACTTGAAGGGATGCTGCAACAAGAATCACCCAGAAGGTCTTCACAGACACATGATGATGGGCCACCCAGGAAGAAAATCAGCCTTCTGCAAATGGGCTCAGATTCAGAATCAGAAGATGAAGAGGTCCAACCTGCCATACAGAGGTACAGAGCAGAGCCCACCATTAAATTGGAGGACTGCCCCTTGAGGTGGTGGGCATCTCATTCAGGAGCCCATGAGAAGCTGGCCTCACTAGCTCACAAATATCTAGCCACTCCTGCAACCACTGTTCCCTGTGAACGACTTTTCTCAGTTGCAGGTCACATTGTGAACAAGAAAAGGTCAGCTTTACTTTCAGAAAATGTGAACAAGTTAGTTTGCCTCAGCAACTGGCTGAAAGATGATGAAGCTCAGTAGATTTGAAAGGTGATGTTCAAACAAAAAGACCAGTTTCAGTGCAACATGTTATAGTAGTTAGCAACTGGATTTTGAGCAACTGGATTAAAGAATGGAGGAAAAGGTAAAAGATTGTTCTTTGGTTTGATTTAAAAGTTTTATTGAAAATGTTTTTTTCCACAGATGACTCAAATTGTGCAAAAAATGTGGTAGGTCACTGTTATGATTTGACTACATTTATTGCTTTCTGTTCAATTGAATACTGTAAATTGTACATCCTGGTTAAGAGGAATGCCAAAGAGGAAGTGATGGAACATTACAAAGACAAATATTATGGTGTGTAGTATGTTTCAGCTTGATTTAAAACACCATTATTTGGCTGTGTTAATAAACAGACATAATATGAAAATTATGTATCTGTGTCCTGTTATTTATCTTTTGGTATGCATTTCAGAAAAAAAATGGTTAGGATTCAGGTGTAATTGCAAATAGTGATTAATCATGATTAATCCACTGAAAATTCTGATTAATTTGATTAAAAATTTTAATCATTTGACAGCCCTAATTTGAACATGTTTTTTCTATAACACAAATAAGCCTAGTGCACAGCACACGTGAATATTTTTTGTTTGTTATTGAGTTTCTAAGAAAACCATCACCCGGTGATCAGAAGACAGAACAGTGTTCTGTCCCCAGCAGTGACATTAGACTAAGCCCCTATAAATACAGCATGGTACAATGGTAAACCAGACACCAGGGTGGGAGGGACACATGGGCCCCAATCTCATTGCCCTGCCACTGTTGTGGTAACTAACAACACTTTGCATGCATGATTATGCCTGGAAGATGCACCCAATCTAACCTCACTTATTGTTCGCCTGGTTCCAGGTCTGTTTGTACTATCATTGGCATGACAATGAGTGACAAGGAGTTGGCATGATGGCACAAACAGTCTGGCACGCAGGCTAGCAAAGTGTAGGGCCATAGGAGAAACCCCCAACTTAAATGCAACTTGACAATAATGCCATCTGACTCAAGTTGAAGACATCAACTAGGCCTATACTTGGGAAATTAGAATTATTCATAATTTATAAGCTGCTTGACATCTGCTCAGCAAGTGTCAAACTAGGACAGTATCATTGTTTGGCTGTCTCTTCTGTCCTTTTAGCTGACAAGGTGACTACTAATTTGGTTAAGGGGAAAAACATGTGGTGACATCATATTTTTATCCTAAATGTTTGGCATTGTCACACTGTCATGCCTTGTGACTTCTCTCCTAAGACACATTTTCCCAAAGGGCTCTGTTAAAATACAGTGGGGGAAAAAAGTATTTAGTCAGCCACCAATTGTGAAAGTTCTCCCACTTAAAAAGATGAGAGAGGCCTGTAATTTTCATCATAGGTACACGTCAACTATGACAGACAAATTGAGAAAAGAAAATCCAGAAAATCACATTGTAGGATTTTTAATGAATTTATTTGCAAATTATGGTGGAAAATAAGTATTTGGTCACCTACAAACAAGCAAGATTTCTGGCTCTCACAGACCTGTAACTTTTTCTTTAAGAGGCTCCTCTGTCCTCCACTCGTTACCTGTATTAATGGCACCTGTTTGAACTTGTTATCAGTATAAAAGACACCTGTCCACAACCTCAAACAGTCACACTCCAAACTCCACTATGGCCAAGACCAAAGAGCTGTCAAAGGACACCAGAAACAAAATTATAGACCTGCACCAGGCTGGGAAGACTGAATCTGCAATAGGTAAGCAGCTTGGTTTGAAGAAATCAACTGTGGGAGCAATTATTAGGAAATGGAAGACATACAAGACCACTGATAATCTCCCTCGATCTGGGGCTCCACGCAAGATCTCACCCCGTGGGGTCAAAATGATCACAAGAACGGTGAGCAAAAATCCCAGAACCACACGGGGGGACCTAGTGAATGACATTCAGAGAGCTGGGACCAAAGTAACAAAGCCTACCATCAGTAACACACTACGCCGCCAGGGACTCAAATCCTGCAGTGACAGACGTGTCCCCCTGCTTAAGACAGTACATGTCCAGGCCCGTCTGAAGTTTGCTAGAGTGCATTTGGATGATCCAGAAGAGGATTGGGAGAATGTCATATGGTCAGATGAAACCAAAATAGAACTTTTTGGTAAAAACTCAACTCGTCATGTTTGGAGGACAAAGAATGCTGAGTTGCATCCAAAGAACATCATACCTACTGTGAAGCATGGGGGTGGAAACATCATGCTTTGGGGCTGTTTTTCTACAAAGGGACCAGGACGACTGATCCGTGTAAAGGAACGAATGAATGGGGCCATGTATCGTGAGATTTTGAGTGAAAACCTCCTTCCATCAGCAAGGGCATTGAAGATGAAACGTGGCTGGGTCTTTCAGCATGACAATGATCCCAAACACACCGCCCGGGCAACGAAGGAGTGGCTTCGTAAGAAGCATTTCAAGGTCCTGGAGTGGCCTAGCCAGTCTCCAGATCTCAACCCCATAGAAAATCTTTGGAGGGAGTTGAAAGTCCGTGTTGCCCAGCGACAGCCCCAAAACATCACTGCTCTAGAGGAGATCTGCATGGAGGAATGGGCCAAAGTACCAGCAACAGTGTGTGAAAACCTTGTGAAGACTTACAGAAAACGTTTGACCTGTGTCATTGCCAACAAAGGGTATATAACAAAGTATTGAGAAACTTTTGTTATTGACCAAATACTTATTTTCCACCATAATTTGCAAATAAATTCATTAAAAATCCTACAATGTGATTTTCTGGATTTTTTTCCCTCATTTGCTGTCATAGTTGACGTGCACCTATGATGAAAATTACAGGCCTCTCTCATCTTTTTAAGTGGGAGAACTTGCACAATTGTTGGCTGAATAAATACTTTTTTCCCCCACTGTAGTTGTTGCGGGTACTTCATCACCTTTTAATGTGTATATAACCCTGCTGGAGTTAGTGTGATAAATTAGGTCTGAAGTTCTCTCTAAAGATGACTTAACTCAATTTAAAAGTAAATGAAATGTCTGCCTCAGTGCCGCTCCACACAGGTAGCTGACAGCAGCAACGATTCAGGGAGTCCGTATATTAGTGTTTTCTCATCAGAGTGCACTAGTCACTGCTGTGCTGCACTGGACTGGTTACACTGTGTTGTGCCCTGTTGTTTGCAGGCTGCCGTAGGCACGCCTCAGGCACTGAAGGCGAGACTGACCGCTGGTGCTCAGCTTCCTCAGTCTGGACACTACCAGCTGGTCACTGAGACGCTGAAATGTGACACTTGGGTTGTGTTTCTGAGGAGGAGGAGAAGGAGGTGGAGGAGTAGGAGGAGAAGGAAGAGGAAGAGGAGGGGGAGAAGGAGGTATCTGAAACCATGAGCTATACTAAAGCTTCCTGTCCTTCCTGTCCTCTGGGAGACACATTTGCTCAGAGTTGCTCTTCCACCACACTGTGAAATACACCTATTCCTTATATAGTGTAATACTTTTGACCAGGGCCCATAGAGCGATCTAATAGGCACAAAGCTAATACTTGCCCACCTCCTTGTCAAGCTAGTATAATGTGTTCTTCTCCTGTTTTTTTGATTGGAATTGAACTCCACAGTCTCCACGTTTGCATCTGTGCATTTGTGTTTAGATGCATTTTACATTTACATTTGAGTTATTTAGCAGACGCTCTTATCCAGAGCGACTTACAGTTAGTGCAGTCATCTTAAGATAGCTAGCTGAGACAACCACATATCACAGTCGTAGTAAATACATTTTTCTCAATACATAAGTGTCAGAAAAGTCAATACTAGTAGGAAAAGACAGGTGCAAGTTTATATAGTAAAAATCATTTTGCCCACGCTGGCGCTGCAGACGGCTATATCAGTCCGCTAATACAGGACTATTAAAGGCCCAGTGCACTACTTAAAAAATATATATTTTTATTAATATATATTTTTAAACATTCTTATTTTTCAGGGGGGTGCGCACCCCTACTTCCCGCGGCTATGGTTCTACCAAGAACCATTTTAGCATCTAAAGGTTCTTCCTAGAACTGTCTATTAAGGGTTCTACCGAGAACCCTGTTATCTTTTGGAGGGTACTTCCTACAACCCTCTATGAACGGTTCCACCAGCCTTATTAGCCTTTAAAATGTAATTATTTATGACAATACATTACATATATCATAAGGCCTTTCTTTGAGGGCCTAGTTATACCGTAACACAGTGGTGTTAGGAAACTCCTGGTATACAGGCCACGTCAGGCCTGCATGTGACATTATTCTGGCATGCAAAGTGATGTGTAATTCCAATTGGAATCCAGCCAGAATTAGGATATCGAACAAGTGGAATTGTTAATCACCCGCAAACTTCATTCAGAATGACTGCCAGGGTAGGGAAGATTGAATATTGAGACTACCTCAGTACTCTAAACTGGAACAACCATCTCAGTAACGGGGCAATACATCCAATTACTAACATATTTAATTAGTTTAGAAAACTGTATGTTATTCATCTTTGTGTAGCATAAAATGTATCAACCAATCAATGTACATGCAAAAACACAGATATTACAGTAAAACAAACAATTCTGAAAATCTCCATGCAAGAGGATGCTGGGAAATGTTATATATGGTTCTATGTAGAGCCCTTCTTACCTGGATTAAGACCTGCACTGCATTCTGTGTGAGATAGGGTCGTACTCTACGGCTGTTGTAGAGCATGAAACTGCATGAGTGAGTCACTGCTTTGATGTTTGCAGAGAACGACAGGGTGTTGTCCAGGGTCACGTCAAGATTCTTTGCACTCTGGGAGGGGGACACCATGGAGTTGTCAAGTGTGATGGAGAGGTCTTGAAGCGGGCAGGCCTTTCCCGGGTGGAAGAGCAGCGCCGTCTTGTCGAGGTTGAGCTTGAGGTGGTGGGCCAACATCCAAACTGAGATGTCTGCCAGGCACGCAGAGATGTGTCGCCACCTGGGTGTCAGAAGGGGGGTAAGGAGAAAAGTAGTTGAGTATCATCCGCATAGCAATGATAAGAGAGACCATGTGAGGATATGACAGAGCAAGTTACTTGGCTGCAACAAATGCCCCTTAGTTTCAGTGCATATACCTTTTGAGTGAGTAGAAGGGAAGGGATGGATCATGTAACACAGCAGTGTAATAACAGATGATCTATAACCGTTTTCCTATAGGTTTCTCCTTGAGACAAGCTGAGTGAGTTTCATCAGAACATAGCTAAAATGTCATACCTAAAATAGTGATTGCCGACTGCTCCTGTTTGTTTTGATTGGAAAATACGTATGCTGTGAGTCAGGCTGCTGCGTAGCACTGCCTACACTAATGTAAAATCCTGCTACTTATTCAGGCTCCTGTGAGAAACAAGCATCATCTCAAGTACGGAAAAACAACCAAATCTCTTTGGGGGATAGTCACATTGATGTCCACTCTAATGGAGTTGTATACCTCCAGGTGTTTAATGTTTTAAATATTAAGTAGATCCAAGTTGCTTCTATAATATGCTTTGAAAGTATTTCCATAGTTATATAACAGCATCCCCATTCAATCCACTTAAATGGACAGTACTGCATTTTAAATTGCATCTTAATTTCTGTTGTGAGGTGTGAAGTACCTCTTGACAGTTGCACAGTAATTTGATATCACTCATTTATTTGTTGAGTAAATGATGTATCCGTAAGGCACTATCCTCTGCCAGCTATTTTGTGAATTGGTTGCTTTACAGTATGTGTCAGGTTAATAGAAACCATGTCCACTTGAGTGCTCCTGATTGCATAACAGAGGCTGGTAAAAAAGCTAGGCTTGAATCTGTCAAACCCATCAGTAGTTTATCTCCCTACTTCCCACTCCTCTTACTGTCCAATCCTATGCTCCTCTACGCTGTCACGCTAATGCTGGATCAGCGCTTTTCTCACCTGCATTAGCATCTCTGCCTCCTGTAGCTCTCGCATGCAATGTCGTTGCCACGGTTACACCACTGGAGCCGCTGCTCCTAAGGGGATAACACATGACAGCACACTTCCTCTGTGTTGTTCTGAAAAGGCGTGGCCGCGTGGTAGCCTCATTAGAAAAGTTTTGCTTTTAGACTATGATGATTGTTGGCTTATGAGAGCCAGTGTTATTTGTTTTATGTGTGTGTGTGCACGTGTGGGTACAGTATGTGGGCGTGTGTATGCTCAGGGCTCTCCTCTATCTCACTGATGCTCATACTGTGTGCAGTGGCCAGCTCCAGCTCCAGCTCCAGTACTATTATATCTTTGGAATAGCCAGGAGGGGTTCAGGCAGACTGCAGGACTACGTCCCAAATGGCACACTATTCCCTACATAGTGCACTAATTTTGACCAGAGCCCTATGGACCCTGGTCAATAGTAGTGCAATATAGGCAATAGGGTGCCATTTGGGATGCAACGCAGGCTACAGCCAGACTTCTGCTGGACCTAGGCAGAATATCTCATGTCCAACAGCTATTTCAGTTAAAATAACAATGTACAATGTGGTTGTTAAGATGGAATCAGTGACTACAGGTACTAGAAAATGGGTTTTGAGCATGTAAACAGTAATTATTTCTTACTTTTTTTCTCTTTAGGTCAACTTCCCAGATGTAGAAAGAGTAGAGTGGCTGAACAAGGTAAAATAACAAAAAGGAATTGTTAGATTTTCCACTTATATGTTGATGAGGACCTACTTTTCATGTTTGGATTAGCGGTGTAGATACGGAAATCTTTTGTCTTGCCCTTTCACCCTCTGAATGGCACACATACACAATCCATGTCTCAATTGTCTCAAGGCTTAAAATCCTTCTTTAACCTGTCTCCTCCCTTTCATCTACACTGACTGAGGGTTATTTAACAGATGCTCTGTTTTTGCAGCATACTCTATGCATAAATCAGGAAGTTAATCAGATTTAGAGTCTCTTAAGCCTTAGGACTGTCAGATTTAAAAGTCTCTTAAGCCGTTCCCTACACGCGTAGAAAAAAGGGTTCCAAAAGGGTTCTTCGGCTGTCCCTATAGGGGCACCCTTTTTGGTTCCAGATAAAAGGTTCCAAAGGGTTCTACCTGGAACCAGAAAGGGTTCTTCAAAGGTTTCTCCTATGGGGACAGCTGAATAACCCTTTTACGTTCTAGATAGCACCTTTTTTTCTAAGAGTGTAAGGTAATGACCTGGGACCTAAGTTTCAAATATTTATCGTACATAACATAGAGCAGATAACAATTAAAATGTTTGAACATATGTATTGAGTTTCCCCAGTATTGTGAATGATAAAACTGATTGAAATGCTTTTGCATCACTTTCAGGATATTGCTGGGCCTGTATTCTCAGTCTAAGAGAAGGAGTGCTAATCTAGGACCAGGTCTCACCTGTCTTATTCCATGAAAGGCAAAACTTAGCACTTCTACTCAGGCACTTTGTGAATATGGGACCTGATATTAAATAATGAATTCAGTGAATTCAGCTCCTTCACTCTGCTTCCTACATTTCTGTGAAGACTTACTGTATGATGGTCAGAATGTGGGCCCGGTACCAACTCACTGATCCGTTCCTACTCTCTCTGGCCTTGCAGACTGTGAGACAGATGTGGCCGTATATTTGCCAGTTCGTAGAGAAGCTGTTCCGTGAGACTATTGAGCCGGCCGTGAAGGGAGCCAACTCCCACCTCAGCACCTTCCGCTTCAGCAAGATCGACATGGGGGACAAGGTGAACATCAAGACTTATCAGCAGGAGTCTCTACCTAACCCTGCCTTATGTTTATAAGATGGTTTTCGACTGTTCAACCGTTGGGGACAGGCACTCAAACCTCCCCAATCTAGTTTTAAAGGTCCAATGCAGCCGTTTTTATCTCAATATCAAATCATTTCTGGGTAACAATTACGTACTTTACTGTGATTGTTTTTCGATTACAATGGTCAAAAATAAACAGAAATAGCTTCTTCGCAAAGAACAGTTTCTCAAGCAAGAATTTTGCTAGGACTGTCTGGGAGTGGGGAGGGGAAAACGGAAAACTAGCTGTTATTGGCAGAGAGGTTTGGAACTCTCTCTTATTAACAAATGTACTGCATGGTGATGTCACATTGGAAAGGACAAAGCTCCATCCCACCAAAACAGGCTTATTTCAGGCATTCTTTTCAAACAGCTCTTACACTTTTCTTATAGTGCTCAAGCACCCCTAGAACTGTATCTGTGCATGTGTCTGTGTTGTAGGGACAGCTGGTGGGTGTTTCCCAAATAGTTTCCAGGAGGGGTCACATAGTAGTGGCGATGTTCATGCTGGGTAGAACACAAGTGGGGGTCTGAGGCCTAGTGGTAATGTTGTGATGTCATTTGTCTTGTGTTCGTCTTTAAGCCTTTAAGGATCAACGGGGTCAAGGTTTACACAGAGAATGTGGACAAGCGTCAGATTATCATGGACCTACAGATCAGGTGACCTGACTATCTCCATTTTGGGCAGATTGTAGCCTTTGGCTTGTCATAGAATGTACTGTGTGTAGTATATATATTTTTTAATTGAATAACATACATAAACACTTTCCTGTGATTTTTGATGATGCTAAACATTTCTTTCAGTTTTGTTGGAAATACTGAAATTGATGTGGACATCAAAAGATACTACTGCAAAGCTGGTATTACGGGTATACAGGTAATAACATTATGTTCTTGTCTCATTCTCTGTTGTCTTAGGATAAATTAGAGACATAAAAACATAACGTTTTAATTTTTGGGTGATAGGTTTTTCAAATGTCATTTCTTAGGGATGTAAAACTTTAACAAACCACCCTTCACTTGCAGTCAGAATTGGATCTGGGGCATGAATATATATGAACTATACAACTCTGTATGGATGCTCTGATTGTTGATAATGTCACTGGAAACCTGTTCAGAAGAGTCGAGGACAGTAAACTCCAAACAAATGTTTTGACTGCATGTAAAAGTGACTTTATTATGCCTGCTTGCTCAATTACACTGGCTTGCAAACAACATTAGATCAGTTTTTATTGCAATGACTTGCAAGCAATATACTGTGTGATCAGTTACCTTGTGTGCAGTGTTAATTTTGTAGTTTTAGACTTAGTCTTTTGACTAAAATACCTTTTCATCTTAGTCACATTTGAAAAATGTCATCCTTCTTAATTTTAGTTATTATCAGTCGACTAAAACTCGGGACAATTTTAGTCTAGTTTTAGTCCCAGTCATTTAAGTCACCTATTAGTCAGTGCATTTTTTTACCCCATGAAATAATGTATATTTACCTCTAACTTCCATCATGTGCACATTAAGATAGCCTTGTCCAACTAGGCCTACTATCCCCTCATATAGCTGCCACATTGCTATTGTGGCAGATTGTAACCAATGCCAGCCAGTGTTAATTTCGTCAACAATAACTATGACAAAAAATATGATTAAACAATCTATTTTTCCTGATGAAAACTAATGATGATAACGAGACGAGATGCCATGAAAAAACCCAATAACTATAACAAACTCGTTTTTTTATTTATATTTGACGAAAATGTGACGAGATGAGAATTCCATAAACATTCAATTTGGCATGAAGCTCCTTTTCATCTGTTTTGTCCAATCATAAGCATGCATGCCTTTTGCAGAATATTTTATGCTATCCTCTCATTGGCAGAATTAACAACATTCAGTTGCACAGTCTGATTGAGCTGATCTGCTTGGCTCTCCCAAAGGCTACAGCTCCCGGGAGGTCACTTCAGTCACTCGTTTGAACTGATGCGCAGCCAGGACTCTTCAATTGTAACAAACCTCAACTAGAAACAATAATTTTTACTCTCTTTCATGTAGGCTATTTTTGCTTTGATCACATCAGAAGCTCTATTTTGCCATGTGCACTGTTATTCATCCGTGTTGCCGTTCTCGCAGTTGGCAAAATGCGAGTGCAGTTGTTTTTTCACTATAGGAAATATGAATTCTATTTGCTGAGTATTAGGAGTACAGTAATAACTCTGGCATTGTTGGAAAGCTCGGATTCTCCCTTTTTTTTATGGAATCACTGTTATTTACCCCCATCCCAAGGTTATGATTGGGAGAAAAGAGCTGTATGCATAAACTGTTAACCTGTAGCCAAGGGTTTGTACTGTAGCCTATATGGTAAATCAAGGCTGGCATCAGTGTTATCGTTTTCTTTCATGGCATCTCGTCTCGTTTTCCTCAGGAAAAATAGGTTGTTGACTAATATTTTTTGTCATAGTTATTGTTGACTAAATGAACGCTGCTTGTGTGTGTATATGTGTGGGAGAAAATAGAGAGTAGGCCTTGAACAAAACAAGTGTTTATATGTCTTTGGTCATTGCATAACAGGCAGCAGTGAAACATAGCTGGCAGGGAAAAGCAATCATTAGTATCATCCTACAAAGATATTTACTCCACAAAGATATTTACTTCACAAAGTCCTATTATAAAGTACCGGCTCACATTTCTCATACTCACAGTACATCTTATAGAGGAGTTTGGAAACACCATGCTTAGCGTCTTTGAGGGGGAGTTTAAATCCTGTCATATTTTTGTGTGTGATTGTATTTTTTTATTAAACAAATAAATACAGCAATTGAGACAGACAATAGACACTGGGGTCTTTATATGGATAATTAACATTTTGTTTTAAACTCATGTCGATTGAACAAAAATAATAGTGTGGCCGGTTTTGCTCATATACAGTATCAGCACTTAAACAAACTGCTTGTCTTGAGAGATATAATTAGCTCTATCTGTTTAGGAAGTTGAGGATGACATATATGTTATGCCTGATTTAGTAATGCAGTAGTAGTGTGGGGGGCATCTTTGGAGTGTTTCTGGAGGCACATGTCATGTGTCTGCTGCGGCGTCCACAGTGGAATGTTCCCATACAGGTCATTAGGTGGGTCAAGGGCCTACAGTGTTTAGGTTCCCTGATACTGAAAGCTCCCTTAATGATGTGTCGTGTGTGTGTGTTTCTGTTTTATCTCTGTGAGCGAGTGTGTTTTTGTCTTGATGCCTCTTTTGTGTTTCACAGCTCCATGGAGTGTTGAGAGTAGTCATGGAGCCATTGCTAGGTGACATGCCCCTGATAGGAGCCCTGTCTCTGTTCTTCCTGAAGAAACCTGTAAGTTCTAGCCTTGACACACACTTCCTCTTTCTATTATTTTGATTTAAGGTCACTTGCATCATTAGCAGCTTGCAAGACAGTTGTTTGACAATGGTTATTTCATCACTGTTGTCATGAATGTCTGTGGAATGCGGTAGGCCAGAGTCAAATGCAGGACACCGAATGAAATGAAAATCTACTTTACTGAATAGTAAAGAAACAAGCAAAACCTCCAAACACAGGGAGGAGCAAACCCGCTCACAAACGACACTCGTAACAAGCAACAAACACGCACAACACACAGTGGGAGCGAACAGGTTAAATAGGGAAGGACATAATACCATAATGGGAAACAGGTGTGCAACACTAGACAACAACCAGATGAACATAGAAACATAAAACATAGATCGGCAGCAGCTAGTACTCCGGTGACGACGAATGCCGCAGCCTGCCCGAACCAGAAGGAAGGGCAGTCTCGGCAGAATCCGTGACAACTGTCTTCCTTCCTGTAGTGCTGAGCCTCCAGGCCTATGTTCTGCCTAAACATTTGGCCAATTTAAGTCAGATACAAGTCCCGAGTGGAGACACTTGAGCCTTAAATAGACACAGATCAGACTTGTCCTACTTTGGTGGATTTCTTTGCACTGCCTATACCAGCCTCAGTGCAGACAGCAGAGAGAGGAAGCAGGAGGAGTGTAGTGGTAAGACTGTAAATCACAGTGTTTTACATGTTGGGACACAAGACACGCAGTGGGTGTTAATTATACAGTATCTGAGTTGAATTCATCTTCTTTGAGAGCAGACCACAGACTGTGGACAAGCAGCTCCTGTTTCTGTGGCCTCGGGCCTGCTTTATCTCTGTTATCTGTCATCTTAATAATGGGGGAAAAACACATTTTATGGAAGAAATGTTGAGGTAAAGGATAGAAAGGATCCCTCTTCTCTCCGATGTAGGGGGTAGGACTATGTAAAATATTCTCCCGAATGCTTCACAGTGAAGCGGACAACCCTTCGTTCTCCTCTTAAATGGTTCGGTCTTGACTGCCAAATAAAATAACATTCTGAGACAACTAGTGGATGGGAGGATACCATATTAGGCGATGCCCTTGTCTGTGCTGTGTTGCCAGAGAGATGAAACGCAGAGAACTGGAGGGAAAACACCCTTAGGAAGGCTACTCAAGTTCTGCAATGCTCAGCTGTTTTAATTGGTGCACATTGTGTACATGGTCTCCAAGGACCCTCCATTAGTTGATAAATGTTATGCTTGGAAAAGAAGCCTTAATTGCCCCACACTGCTCTGCCAGTTCACTGCTACGCTACAGTACCCCCTATAAGGCTTCTCCACTGCAGCTGGTGTCACTCCAGCCTTCTTTGGGTGTAAGCACCAGTGTTATACACAAAAGGCAACGTGTAGTATTGGGCCAAACACTGGTACTGATCCATGCAGTGGAAATGCACCATATGGAATTGGCTACTTTGATTGCCTTGCAGTGTTCCAGACAGTCCTTGCTCAACACTATATCTGCAGCAGTGTAGGCAACACACAAAGAGGGGGGGCTGTAAAAACGCATTGAAATCGATTCCTTGAGCCAAGAGACACATCAAAGCTCCGACTAGCATAAATAAAAAAATACCTGTCGGCTTAGAAGTTACTACTTGTCCGAACCAGCCTGATTGTTAGATCCAGCCTGATTGCATACATATACTGTATGTCTCACCGTCTTTGTGTGTTGTTTTGTATATTGAGACACCATAGCCATGATAACGCGGTAGGTAGCTCAGGGGTTGAGAACGGAGCAGAATACATTTCTGTTGTTCGTAAACAATACATTTGTATTGGGTATTTACCACAGAAACGGAACGCAGCGATAAGGCTGCTTCCACCAGGCTAACTATAGGGTTAAACTAGGGTGAAATTGCAGCAACAAATATGCTTGTTGGCACACCATCTTGTCATTTGTCATGTGTAAAATTGTCAGATTTCCAAGGAAATTGGTTTATTTATCAAGAGGCAAGGCAATTAGCTCCTTTGGCTTCTGTTTTACTTTGCTGCCATTGTCGGAATGCTATCATTTGTTTTGAATCATAAAGAGCTTTGCACCGACACACCCTCCCTCACTCTGACAGTGAGTAATTATATCACAGGAGTCACACAACAATAAAGTTAAGTGCTTGAATCAATTTAGATCATTTACTTGATCTCCCCACTTTTTCTGGCTAGTGTCCCTGTGTTCCCTTTTATAATATGGTGTTTGTTTTGAGATAATTTAAGTAAAAAAGAAAAGCACAGGTGTGGCTTTTCAATCGTTCTGTGTACAGCATGTTCTTCCAGATTCCAGACCGCTAAATCAAATATTTTGTTTTCATCTAGCTTTTGGACATCAACTGGAAAGGCCTCACCAATATACTAGACATTCCTGGACTCAAGTAAGTAAATTGAGTCAGTTTTGTGCTCTGGGGTGAAGTTTCTCCTAGGTCCAGATCTAGGAGTGGGTTTCCCTCCCCAATCCTAACCTTAACCACTAGTGGGGAAAATGTAAAACTGACCCTACACCCTCTTTCAAATTCACCCTACACCCTCTTTTGTCAGGCAAAGCTTTCACTACTTTTAGGTACAACACTTTTTGGGGTATCTACAACCATTTTTGGACTTTTATATTAATGATATATACACATTGATTCTTGAAGAATATAACGTAGAAATGCCTTATGAGCTTAGTTCAGCAGTCATATCCCATCACAACCCCAAATATACACTTGTTTTACTCCCATTTAGTTGTTAACAGTGTAGTTGTAAACAAACACTGTATAAACTATCATATTGATATCATGGATGGTGAGTCTTTGCATCCATAGCATATCTATGAATTTGAGAGTGGATACATTTCTCCAGCCCCATCCCTGGGGGGGGCTTTGTTATTGTTTGAACTGCAGATTGCCCCTTTAAACTAGAGTGACCATCGCCCTACGGCTGTTAGGCTTTCAGTCCATTATGCTCTGCTCATCCCAACACATACCTGCCTGGCAGCACCTGCGAGCTGTGAGACTAATAAAGCTCACACAGCTCAGAAAGCAATAAGGTTTTTATGGTTGAACAAGCTGTTATTTTAATTTGCGCAACTCATCTCTGACTTTATAGAGATCTATAGTGTGTAAGTTGGGCTGCTCCACCAACTCTCTAGGGTTGCTAAAATACTCTATTCTGCCTCTCAACTCCGAAATTATGGGGTAATGGGGAGGGGACTTGGGGATTTCTTATGGCTCATTTAAATGAAAGAGAACATTGGATGGTCTGCTTATTGAGAGTAACTGTTACGCTTTAGTGTAGAATATAATAGGCATGACTGTAAAGAGGCATTGGCTTAGAAGTAAGCACTTTTCTTGTGTTATTTTCAAAAAATTCTGGGGTATGGCAGTGCTACTACTTGCATTGCATTGAATTGAATCCCACAAGAGCAAATAGGATTTGTCACCACTCACCAGCAAGACACGTACAGCAACAACATACACATGATACGTCTGAGTCACATAGACCGAGCACTGATGGCTGGTGAAACAAGCACAACTCATCCATAAGCCAATGGATTCAATAAAATAGGTTTCCCCCTGCTGGTAAAGGGACCATTACAATGTTCTCAAGCCATTTGAAGAGCAGATAACCCTTGTCTTCTCTGCAGACCCAGGCATAATTTCTGTTATCCACATTCACTTCTTAGTTTCTATATGGTTGTGAGTTGACAGTGGCTTCTGCTCTTTAAACTCATGTAAACACTAATGTGGTGGTGGAAAAAAAGGCCCTAATAAAGATTTCATGATACAGCCACTCTCTTCCCCACAATCTATTTATTTAGACACGGGTGTTGACACATCCACAGCTCAGTGACGGAAATCATCTCCCCCCATCCCCCCACCGCAACACCACTAGTTCTCTGTAGAGGTGTAATAGATCTGTGAAGTCAGTACACTGTGGGCCTGTTTGTGGAGGCTCACATGCCAGGTTCATGGGCTAGGGGATGGGGGATGGGGGATGGGGGGATGGGGTGAGGTGAGGTGCACCACAAGGGGGGCATGCCTGTGGGCTAGTGACAGGACAGAACAGACCCGGGCAGCAAAGAAATGACAGTCACAGAGACTACACTGTAACAGAAAACTGTAAATGATATGGTAATTTGGGGTATTATCAACAGTAAAATACTCCGAAATGTTTTACTGCAGCATACTGTAAATTATGGTGCATTGTGGGAAAATGTTGTGGGTGGGAAAATAATTGCTGTGTTTTGAATGGTACTGTAATTCCACCCCACAGAGTACCGTACCGTACCTTTGGAGCGCCAAAAAACGTTTGACCAAAAGTGGGTGCATGGTATTGTTGTTTCTGGCACATTAACATATTTTGAGGCATGCCTTGTAAGAGGCTATATTTGTTGTACCCGTGAGTGAGAATGCTCTACCAATTTAACTCCTATGTTGTTATAGTGCCCCATCAATTTGTGTAGGGGACAGATTGAAGTGGCAGTAATTAAACCTTAAATGGTTGAGCATAATGCCATGTCCTTTTGGTCTGTTTTGCCCTGTAGTCACTGCCAGATTGGAAACCTTTGTTAAGGCCTCTAGAAGTGCAAGTGATATCAAACACCAAATATTAATTAATATGCTGTAATGTGTAAACCCTTTACCTAGCAGCCAACCTGCTTGCACCAATCCTTTGTAATTACAGTAAAATACTGTGAAATACAAACCTTTCCCCTCAATGAATTTCATTCATCCATTAATTAATTCCGGTTACAGTAGAATTGACTTTTTTTTTACAGTATAATACAGTAAATGTTACAGTATTGTAACTGTGTGTCGTTACACAGTACTTGCTTTGATACCGTATTTATATTACAGTAGGTGTACTGTAATATTAAATACAGAATTGTACTTGCCACCAAGCTGCCTGTAAGCTACTGTCTGTAGCTCCCAACAACAAGCGACAGTCAGTGCCAGCTGCGTGTTGGAGGGGTGGCGTCTGCTGCGTCACAGAGTAGAGAAAACTGCTCACTCGCTCATGCACGTGTGTGTACCTGGATGTGTTCCTCGCTCATGCACGTGTGTGTACCTGGATGTGTTCCTCGTGATTGATCACACACTAAAGAGGAATCATGTTCCCTGTAATGCTCCTTAATCTGCTCACAGAGAAGTGCTCTATCTCTCTGCTCAGCTGCAAAATAGATGATAGGATAAAATGATGACTATGTTTTTTAGAGAAATAAGTGAGAAAGTGTGAAGGAATGTATATGGGGGTATTTCATTGGTTCTATGCCTTTTCATAAAACGATATATACTTATGTTTAATTTTTACAGATGGCTTCAACCCTCTCATGCAGTTATTTCTGTGTACAGAATTAGGCCCAAGTGGATAGCTTCAAAGTTTACAGAAAATCTCAGCAGTTACTAGACCACTTATAGCTATCGACTTCTCTTAACCAGGCATTGTAATTCTCAGGCCGTAAGACCTCCTTAATGTCACTGCTAAGTGTAGACTCCCTAGTGGATCACATTGATATTTCGAGGTTTGTGGCTTACTCCAGCAACATGCTTGAACCCCTTCCAATGTTCCTACCATCTTATAAAATGGAAAAAATATATGTTCCTTTGTGCTTAACTGAGATTAGGTGAGAATATTTTTATCCCAAGGTTGTACTCACTGACTGTGGGGTTTGTTGTGTTTAATTTTTCTCAGTGGCTTCTCTGACAGTCTGATTCAGGACATTATCTACAGCTACCTGGTGTTGCCCAACCGCATCACTATCCCACTGGTGGGGGATGTAGAACTGGCTCAGCTACGTTTCCCTATGCCAAAGGTACTGCAGCCTTTCACCTGTCATACATCATTATCATATCTAATCATACATCATCATCATATTTCACACACTAATTAAAGGATCACTTTACTCAAAAAAACATATTTTAGTATTTTGTTTAGTATTTTGGCATGCACATTTTTGGGGACTATATAAACAATGGACTATTGAACAAAACACTAAAAGGTAGACTAATATCAAGATGAAACCATATTCCAAGACATTGGTTGTGTAGATCCAGCTATATGCCTTCACCCCAAATTAATGGAAAAGATAAGCATTGTCTAATTTCCTTGTTTTCCTGGTTTCCATTCATTTGGAGGAGAGGCATATAGATGGATCCACACAACCGATGTTGTGGGACGTGGTTTCATCTTGACTACTTTAGAGGTTTAGACTACAATTAGACTACTTTAGAGGTTTGAAATCATCTGACAAACTTTTATTTGAAAGTGCAATGTCCATTTAAGGTTTAGCTGTGTCCTATTTTAAAGTGTCCCTGTGCTGTGTGTGTCACCAGGGAGTCCTGAGGATTCACTTCCTGGAGGCTCAGGACCTGGAAGGGAAGGATACATTCCTGGGTGGCCTAATCAAGGGGAAGTCTGACCCCTACGGCGTCCTCCATATTGGCAACCAGCTCTTCCAGAGCAAGACCGTCAAAGAGAGCCTGCACCCCAAATGGAACGAAGTTTACGAGGTAAACGAAATAAACTGAAAATGAACTCTTCCAATGGCACATATGGTTATATCATACAGTAACTTCCCCAGGGGCAGAAACATCAATAATATCTGCCCCTCTGTGCTAACTACCCCAGAGACAGCAACATAGGGTATATGTAGAACCAGATACAACTTACATGCATACAGTTCCTTCGGAAAGTATTCAGACCCCTTGACTTTTTCCACATTTTGTTAGGTTACAGCCTTATTCTAAAATTGATTAAATTGTTTTTTTCCCCTCATCAATCTACACACAATACCCCATAATGATAAAGCAAAACAATGTTTTTAGAAATGTTTGCTAATTTATTAAAAATATAAATCTATAAAAATATTACATTTACATAAGTATTCAGACCCTTTACTCAGTACTTTGTTGAAGCACCTTTGGCAGCAATTACAGCCTCAAGTCTTCTTGGGTATGACGCTACAAGCTTGGTACACCTGCATTTGGAGAGTTTCTCCCATTCTTCTCTGCAGATCATCTCAAGCTCTATCAGGTTGGATAGGGAGCGTTGCTGCACAGCTATTTTCAGATCTCTCCAGAGGGTTCGATCGGATTCAAGTCCAGGCTCTGGCTAGGCCACTCAAGGACATTCAGAGACTTGTCCCGAAGCCACTCATGCATTGTCTTGGCTGTGTGCTTAGGGTCGTTGTCCTGTTGGAAGGTGAACCTTCATCCCAGTCTGAGGTCCTGAGTGCTCTGGAGCAGGTTTTCATCAAGGATCTCTCTGTACTTTGTTCCGTTCATCTTTGCCTCGATCCTGACTAGTCTCCCAGTCCCTGCCGCTGAAAAACACCCCCACAGCATGATGCTTCCACCACCATGCTTCACCGTAGGGATGGTGCCAGGTTTCCTCCAGACGTGAAGCTTGGCATTCAGGCCAAAGAGTTCAATCTTGGTTTCATCAGACCAAAGAATCTTGTTTCTCATGGTTTGAGAGTCTTTGGGTGCCTTTTGGCAAACCGCAAGCGGGCTGTCATGTGCCTTTTACTGAGGAGTGGCTTCCGTCTGGCCACTCTACCATAAAGGCCTGATTGGTGGAGTGCTGCAGAGATGGTTTTCCATCTGGAAGGTTCTCCCATCTCCACAGAGGAACTCTAGAGCTCTGTCAGAGTGACCATCGGGTTCTTGGTCACCTCCCTGACCACGGCCCTTCTCCCCCGATTGCTCAGTTTGGCTGGGCAGCCAGCTCTAGTTAGAGTCTTGGTGGTTCCAAACTTCTTCCATTTAAGAATGATGGAGGCCACTGTGTTCTTTGGGACCTTCAATGTTGGAGAAATGTTTTGGTACCCTTTCCCAGATATGTGCCTCGACACAATCCTATCTCGGAGCTCTACGGACAATTCCTTCGACCTCATGGCTTGGTTTTTGCTCTGACATGCACTGTCAACTGTGGGACCTTATATAGTCAGGTGTGCGCCTTTCCAAATCATGTCCAATCAATTGAATTTACCACAGGTGGACTCCAATCAAGTTGTAGAAACATCTCAAGGATGATCAATGGAAACAGGATGCACCTGTGCTCAATTTCGGGTCTCATAGCAAGTAAATCAAGTATTAATACATTTGCAAACATTTCTAAAAACATGTTTTCGCTTTGTCATTATCGGGTATTGTGTATGATTGCTGATGATTTTTATTTATTTAATCGATTGTAGAGTAAGGCTGTAACGTAACAAAATGTGGAAAAAGTCAAGGGGTCTGAATACTTTCCGAAGGCACTGTATTTCCAACAGTCCAATATTTCCTCTTATGTTTGGCTCTCATGCAGTTTTACCCACCATGTCATGTTTTACCAGCCCTTTGGCTGTATTCAATGTGACCTGCTGTATCTGAGATTGGAGATGAATTGACATAAGTCCTTTCCAGGCCCTGGTATATGAGCACTCAGGCCAACACCTGGAGATTGAGTTGTTTGATGAGGACCCAGACAAAGATGATTTCCTGGGGAGGTGAGCTTGTCACGAGTTACTAAGCCAGAACCCAGAAGCAGACCAGGACAAGGTAAGTTGAAACGAAGGTGAGTGTTTATTTACAAATTCAAGAGTGATGCTGAATCATCCAGGGAACAGAGCGGGCGGCGTTGATTAGTTGTTAGGGGTGTAGTGGTTGATCCAATCATGGCTCGGCAGCCGCCGACCACCAGGCAGAGGTTGGATGAAGGTTCCGGACGAGTGACTGCAGATGGAACAAAACGGAGGTAAGTAAACAACAAACCAACAAGGTGCAAAACAACAAAACTAACGCTAGACGCTCTAAGACTGATACTCTGATAAACCTACTGTTCATGGCTAACGATCCGGCAGGGAATGGATGTTAGGCCAGAGCCTAAGAAGGGTGATGATCAGGACCAGGTGTGCAGATTGCTGATGGGATGCAGGTGCGGAAATCAAGAGAGCTCCCCGGAGCGTTCCAGAACCCTCGGGAAACTGGAGATCCCGAGCAGAAAAAACTAGTCCACAGACAGGACCCGACTCAGACTGCCGGGATCGTTACAGTACCCCCCTCCGACGAACGCCACCGGGCGGACTCCCCGGAGCGCCAGGATGGAGGCGGTAGAAGTCACGGATGAGGTCAGCATCTAGGATCTGTCGCCGCGGAATCCAACTCCTCTCCTCAGGACCATACCCCTCCCAGTCCACGAGATACTGGAAACCCCGGCCCCGCCGTCTGGAATCCATGATGCGTCGCACCGTGTAGGCAGGACCACCTCCGATCATCCGAGGAGGAGGAGGAGGAGGCGGAGGAGGCAACAGAGGACTGAGGAGAACAGGCTTGAGGCAGGAGACATGAAAGGTGGGATGGACTCTGAGCGTCCTCGGGAGTTTGAGTCGAACTGCCACCGGATTGATCACCTTCTCCACCACAAACGGACCAATGAACTTCGGCAACAACTTCCTAGACTCAGTCCGTAAAGGAAGATCCCGTGTGGCCAACCAGACCCTATCTCCGATGGTGTAGGTGGGAGCGGGGATCCGCGACGATTCGCCTGGAGCTGATACCGGTCCGAAACTCTAAGGAGTGCCTTTCTGGCCCGATGCCAGGTCCGGTGGCAACGACGAATATGGGCCTGAACAGAAGGCACTGAGAGCTCCTTCTCCTGAGAAGGGAACAAGG
This sequence comes from Coregonus clupeaformis, assembly GCF_020615455.1. NCBI lineage: Eukaryota > Metazoa > Chordata > Actinopteri > Salmoniformes > Salmonidae > Coregonus > Coregonus clupeaformis. Next base: position 29,224,656 of record NC_059225.1, read on the forward strand.
GAGGTTGGTAGCCATACAGGCACTGGAAGGGAGACATCCCAGTGGCAGATGTAGGGAGAGTATTGTGGGCATACTCAACCCAAGGCAACTGAGAGACCCAGGAGGTGGGGTTGGAAGAGGCCAGGCAGCGTAGCGTGGATTCCATCTTCTGGTTAGCTCTCTCCGCCTGACCATTAGATTGGGGGTGAAAACCAGATGTGAGACTGACTGTAGCTCCAATGGCCAAACAGAAGGACTTCCAGACAGCAGAGGTAAACTGAGGGCCACGGTCGGAAACGATATCACTGGGCAACCCGTGGACCCTGAAAACCTCCCTAACCAGGATCTCGGACGTCTCCGAGGCAGAGGGAAGCTTGGCAATTGGCACAAAGTGGGCGAACTTGCTGAATCTGTCCACGATAGTCAGAACGACCGTGTTCCCCTCAGAAGCGGGCAACCCAGTGACAAAGTCCAGGGCCAGATGCGACCATGGTCGGCCGGGGAATAGGAAGGGGGTGAAGTAGTCCAGAGCTGGGCCGATTGGTACTCTTATTCTGCGCACACACTGGACAGGCAGCAACATAACCCCGAGTATCCTCGGCCATGGCAGGCCACCAAAAACGTCTGCGAAGAAACGCCATCGTCCGAGCCACGCCAGGGTGACAAGCCATCTTGCTGGCGTGGGACCATTTGAGGACCGCAGGACGAACCGACTCAGGCACAAACAACCGACCGGGTGGACCGTTACCGGGACCGGGCTGCGTCCGAGGAGCCGCCATCACCTCCTCCTCAATCCTCCACCTAACAGCTCCCACGACGCAGTTCCGGGGGAGAATTGTCTCGGTCTTGGACCCACCCTCCTCCGTCTTGGAGAACATCCGAGACAAGGCGTCCGCCTTGCCGTTCTTAGATCCAGGTCGGAACGTCAGGGAAAAATTGAATCGTCCGAAAAAACAACGACCACCTGGCCTGGCCCGGGAGTTGAGACGTCTAGCCGATTGCACGTAAGCAAGATTCTTGTGGTCAGTCCAGACAATAAACGGTTGCTCCGCCCCCTCCAACCAGTGGCGCCACTCCTCCAAGGCAAGTTTCACCGCGAGAAGCTCCCGGTTACCCACATCGTAATTCCTCTCCGCAGGCGAAAGGCGACGAGAGTAGTAGGCGCAGGGATGGAGTTTACTGTCCGTGGAGCATCGCTGCGACAGGATGGCGCCAACTCCCACATCAGACGCGTCCACTTCAACGACGAACTGACGGGCCGTGTCCGGTTGAGAGAGAATCGGTGCGTTGGTGAATCGCCTCTTCAAATCCAGAACGCTCGATCCGCCTCCGGATTCCACTTGAAGCTCCTGATACTGGAAGTCAAGGCAGTTAACGGAGCGGCCACACGGCTGTAATCCCGGATGAATCTGCGGTAGAAATTCGCAAACCCCAAAAATCTCTGGAGCTGCAATCTCGTACCGGGCTGGGCCCATTCCAGAACCGCTCTAACCTTCTCCTGGTCCATCCCAATCTCTCCCCTGGAGATGATGTACCCGAGAAAGGATGTCGTGTGGGCGTGAAACTCGCACTTCTCGGCCTTCACGAACAGGCGATTCTCCAACAATCGCTGCAGAACCTGCCGGACATGCTGGACGTGGTCGGAAGGTTCCTTCGAGAAGATCAGAATGTCATCCAGGTAAACAAACACAAAGAGACCGATCATATCTCTCAGGACGTCGTTCACCATACTCTGGAATACCGCTGGAGCATTGGTCAGTCCAAACGGCATCACCTGATACTCAAGTGACCCATCGGTGTATTGAAACCCGTCAACCACTCGTCTCCCTCTCTGATCCGGACCATGTGATACGCATTGCGTAGGTCTAGCTTGGTGAACACCGTAGCACCCTGTAAGGAGTCGAAGGCAGAACTCATCAAGGGCAGGGGATACTTGTTCTTGACCGTGATGTCATTCAACCCCCGATAATCAATACACGGTCGAAGAGAGCCATCCTTCTTACCCACAAAGAAGAATCCTGCCCCCAGGGGGTGATGACGAGGGACGAACGAGACCAGCAGCTAGGGACTCCTTGATGTAGGTCTCCAAAGCCTCACGTTCAGGTCGGGAGATACTGTATAACCTTCCCTTGGGGTAGACAGCTCCAGGGAACAGGTTGATGGCACAATCATATGGTCGGTGGGGAGGGAGTGACAGAGCCTTCTGCTTACTGAACACTTCCCCAAATCGTGATATGTCTCGGGAACCAGGGACAAATCTGGGGGTTTAGCCTCAATCACCTGACTGGGAACCGAATGGGGACAGGCAGTCTTGAGACAGTTAGCATGACAATCAAGGCTCCAACTCGTTACCTTGCCCGTCACCCAATCGAACGTGGGATTGTGTTCCTTCAGCCAGGGGTATCCAAGGACCAGAGGAACATGGGAAGACGGCAGAATGAAGAATGAAATCATCTCCGAATGATTCCCCGACAACAGCATCTTAACCGGTTCCGTCCTCATCGTGATACGTGCCAGACTACTGCCGTTCAGAGTGGTCGCTTCAATGGCTTCCGGCAATTGCTCCTTGGAAAGCCCCAGCTGTTCCACCAACTCGGCATCAAGAAAGCTTCCATCGGCACCTGAATCGATAAAAGCGTTAATCGCTAAGCTCTGATTCCTGTTCACAAGGGTAGCCGGGAAACGGGGTCTGACAGAGGTACTGAGAGGTTGAAACTGGCTCGCTAAAAGTCCTCCCAACTTTAGCGAGCCGGGCAGTTTGACGACCGCCGGGAACAAGTGGAGATGTAATGTCCCGAGCTACCACAGTAGAGGCAGCAGTTGGTCTTACGTCTATGTTGACGCTCCTCCTTGGTTAACCCGTGCCGCCCCACTTGCATGGGTTCAGAATCGGGAGAGAGGACCTCTCCACTAATCCTTTGTGGTGGAGAATGATCGACGTGTTCTGGTCCACCACCCGACCCGACTGGGAACTGAGAAGCTGATCGATTGGACGGACCCCATTGCTTCTCCCTCCTTCGCTCTCGGACTCGATTATCCACCCGAATAGACAAGGCTACCAAGCTGTCCAGGTCACTAGGCTCCGGATAGGAGATCAGCTCATCCTTGAGCTGCTCCGACAGACCCTGGTAAAAGGCCGCTTGCAGAGACTCCTCATTCCACCCACTCTCCACAGCCAACGTCTTGAACTCGATCACGAAGTCGGCCACGCTGCGAGTTCCTTGGTGAAGCGAAAACAGGCGCCTAGCTGCGTCCCTCCCTCGGACGGAATGGTCGAAGAGCTTCCTCATCTCGGCCGTGAACCCCTGGTATGAAGCCATGCAGGGGTCTTGTCGTTCCCAAACGGCTGAAGCCCACTCCAGCGCTCGACCACGCAGCAACTCAATCACAAAGGCTATCCTAGCCTTGTCTGTGGCATAAGAGTAGGGCTGTAGATCGAACACTAACCCACACTGCATAAGGAAAGAACGGCATCTTCCCAGCTCCCCCTCATATTTATCCGGCGTCGGAACCTTGGGCTCACGGAAGGACACCGCTCCAGACGCGGCAGGCGAGATGGGTGAAACCCGGTAGTGGATCCTCCACCGGAAACTTGCGCTGGTTCTGGACCTCCGTCAGACCGGTAGAAAGGTTCCGAACTGCCAACGCGATCTCCTGTAGCTCCGTGCTATGATGGCCCAACATCTTCTCCTGATGGGTAATGGCATGGCGAACAGAGTCCAGGTCCGCTGGGTTCATTACTGGCCGGATCGTTCTGTCACGAGTTACTAAGCCAGAACCCAGAAGCAGACCAGGACAAGGTAAGTTGAAACGAAGGTGAGTGTTTATTTACAAATTCAAGAGTGATGCTGAATCATCCAGGGAACAGAGCGGGCGGCGTTGATTAGTTGTTAGGGGTGTAGTGGTTGATCCAATCATGGCTCGGCAGCCGCCGACCACCAGGCAGAGGTTGGATGAAGGTTCCGGACGAGTGACTGCAGATGGAACAAAACGGAGGTAAGTAAACAACAAACCAACAAGGTGCAAAACAACAAAACTAACGCTAGACGCTCTAAGACTGATACTCTGATAAACCTACTGTTCATGGCTAACGATCCGGCAGGGAATGGATGTTAGGCCAGAGCCTAAGAAGGGTGATGATCAGGACCAGGTGTGCAGATTGCTGATGGGATGCAGGTGCGGAAATCAAGAGAGCTCCCCGGAGCGTTCCAGAACCCTCGGGAAACTGGAGATCCCGAGCAGAAAAACTAGTCCACAGACAGGACCCGACTCAGACTGCCGGGATCGTTACAGAGCTCATGTCCTTTTCTTATTACCCCATGGTCAAAAAGCTTAATATTCTTCTGCATTGTGAGTTATCGTACCCAATATCAAACAAATGATATTATAATAGCCACAGCAGTCCATTTAACTCTAGCCTGAAAATATGTCACAAATTTAGCTCTGGTCCCGAGCCTTCATTGTCAGCAAGCTGCACATAACGCCCTGGAGCAGAGCTATCGCAGTCTTAGCATCCATCTTCTCACCACAAAACCTTACTCCTATATGTCGAAGTGAAGGGTGACCCCTTATAAGAGAGAAGAGACTAATTTAAGTATCTTTGATGTATTAAGTATCTGTGATCAGTCACATTAGGAGTTGGACTAAAGCCCTGGTTCTTGGGCCTCATCCCAAGGGGAGGCTGATTTGTTTTGTCTGGCTCTATTGCTGCTATAGCATAGCACCCAACAGGGTCCTGTCTGTGTCCCAAATGGCACCCTATTCAAATATAATTGTATTTGTCACATGCGCCGAATACACCTTACAGTGAAATGCTTACTTACAAGCCCTTTGCCATTTGATTAGCTGTTCAGGATTCTTATGGCTTTGGGGTAGAAGCTGTTAAGATGCCTTTTGGACCTAGACTTGGTGCTCCGGTACCGCTTGCCGTGCGGTAGCAGAGAGAACAGTCTATTACTAGGGTGGCTGGAGTCTTTGACCATTTTTTGGTCCTTCCTCTGACACCGCCTGGTATAGAGGTCCTGAATGGCAGGAAGCTTGGCCCCAGTGATGTACTGGGCCGTATGCACTACCCTCTGTAGTGCCTTGTGGTCGGAGGCTAAGCAGTTGTCAGACCAGGCAGTGATGCAACCAGTCAGGATGCTCTCAATGGTGCAGCTGTATAACTTTTTGAGGATCTGAGGACGCATGCCAAATCTTTTCAGTTTCCTGAGGGGGAATAGGCATTGTCGTGCCCTCTTCACGACTGTCTTGGTGTGTTTGGACCATGATAGTTTGTTGGTGATGTGGACACCAAGGAGCTTCTGTTGTGATTAATCAGGGTGTTTACTTAATCCCCCCCTACTGATTTCTTATCCAATCTTTGTGTCTTCGATTGCAGCCTGATGATCGATATGAAAGAGCTTCACAAAGAGCAGAAGGTAGATGAGGTAAATCTGACATCTTTTTTTCATCTTCAAATAAAATAAAAACATGAACTTGGCTTTAGTTCAGCACTTCGATAGAGATTTATTTGCCGTAGTATATTATCTGTCTGTGTTCATTTGAAGATAGTGTGATGTCATCCATGAGAATTGTACACTATGCATGGGCGGGAAGCTATAACCTTTATTGTGTGATTCACTCACTACTTTACTCTGTTGAGATGTGGTGTATGTCCCAAATTGCACGTTATTCCCTTTATAATGCAATACATTCGATATGGGCCCTGGTCAAAAGTAGTGCACTATAAAGGGAATAGGGTATCATTTGGGATGCAGCCTTGAACAACCTGTCGTTCTAGTGGTTTGACCTGGAAGAAGTCTCCACGGGGAAACTACACATGAAACTGGAGTGGCTCTCTCTGCTCTCCACCCCTGACAAGATGGACCAGGTGCAGTATCACAAACCCTTCTCTTTTCAATGTTGATACTTACTTACCCCCTCCCCAAATCATCTGATCATTCAATACCTTGTATAAAGACATCTTACTAGGAGGGTAGCTTGGACACCTTGTCCGCATCCCAAATGGAACGCTATTTCCTAATTACTGTAGTGCGCTACTTTTGACCAGGGCCCATGGTGGGATGCAGCCCTTAGCTTAGCCTCTCTTTCAGTCTTGTTACTGCCAGATCGGTGTTGATTAATTAAGTAACACGTGAATTACAAGGCTTCTCACTTCTCCTAGTCTCAGTAGTGACCTCCCCGTCTCTCCTGTCCAATCAGGTTTTGAGGAACGTGCGAGCTGACAGATGCCTGGCCAATGATGGACTCTCATCTGCTCTGCTGGTGGTGTACTTGGACTCAGCCAAGAACCTGCCGGTGAATAGAGCTGGGTGACAGGAATTTACAGTTAAAGGTTGAAGGAGTGCTCTGGTGGTAGAGTGAAACAGATTGCTAAATTATTGAATGTGAGGCATCTTTAGACTGCTGCAGGTGAAAGCACATTGCACGGCAGTTGATTACATTTTAGTCATTTAGCAGACGCTCTTATCCAGAGCAACTTACAGGAGCAATTAGGGTTAAGTGTCTTGCTCAAGGGCACATCGACAGATTTTTCACCTAGTTGGCTCGGGGATTAGAACCAGCAACCTTTCGGTTACTGGCACAACGCTCTTAACCACTAAGCTACCTGTACATGATAGCATTTACTTCAGAATTATTGCATATTGTCCCATGCTATACACATGAACATGGGCGGTGTGTTCAATAGGGCGATATGGGCGACGCACTGCCAAACGGGAAAAGGAAGGGATTTTTTTTCTAATCAATTATATCACGGCAACAGTAGTTCAGTGTTCACGTCTGATCTGCCAGCCACTAAATGTCCAATCAGGCTAAAGTCGTGCTTCAAATGTCCCGCCCGTTTTGGGGCGATTTCAGTCAGGTTGAAAATCGCCCAGAAGTCTCTCATAGCCTCTAATGTAAAATATTTTTTTTTCAAATTTCTGAGCTTTCAATACAATCTCTATGGGTGTCTGAGGGCTTGCACTTACGCGCTTTCGTCATACGTAACGTAACGTAACCATGAACGTAACTAAGAAACTACTCTTTCACCCTGAAGGCGGCACGGCAGACAGCAACGCTTGGACAGCGACTGGTGTAACCGACATGCACCATCTTTCAGAAAAGATTAAGAAAAATGAGCTGTCAAAGACCCACATTGATAGCTGTTTGAGATTGTCTGCTTTGGGGAGAGTGAATATTGCCACTCAACTGGATGAGGGATACAGGGTAGCTGTCCGCCGCCACAACGATGAGGTTAGCAACAGCAGAGTCGTGAACACTGTCTACGAGAATCGAGACGACCTCATAGAATGTTTTGAAGCCATCCGGACGGGTTCATTGGGTTCATTTGACCAGCCCACCGTACCAAAAGCTACAGAAGAAGGACATCGATGTTGTCTTTATCAAACGTGCCCTCGACAGCTTCGCAAGCAGTGTGCAGGCCATAAGGTAAGATAAAGATTAAACAATATCATTCGATCTTTCTCAAAGCAGAGCTTTATTTGAAAATGTATGCATGAAAGGAGACTGCATTTGTGTTTGAAATTACATTATTCTCATTATATATGGCCAGTGGTGTAATCTATCTTATTTTATATACTATGTGTACTGTACAGTGGTGCTCATAAGTGTATGAACACATTCTAAAGCTGACTAAAAAGAGGAATAAAAAAATAAAAAAATCATCTTTTGGAAATTGATCTTAATGACTTAATTAAAAAAGTTGGAAAATCCAACCTTTAAGGACACCAATTTTCTTTTCTTTTTTATTCCTCTTTTTAGTCAACTTTAGCATGGGATCATAAGCTTATGAGCACCACTGTATACTGTGCTGAACATCCAGGCTATGTGAGACACAAAGGCTAACTTAAACACTAAAGACTTTATGCATCCCTGCCCATTTTAAGTGGAACTGAAGTATTTGTACTATACATGGATACATTGCATATACCTGTGCATCACATAGACAACAATACTGTACAAAGCCAACAAACACATTGGTCTGTTTGCCTTCAGGGACTCCTCTCAACAGCAGCTGCAAGAAGCAACAGGAGCCAAAAGACCCAGAACAGCTTTGAGAGAAGAGGAGAAGCAGAGGCTGTCTGAAGAGGTCTGCAACACCATCCTGGATCACACCAAAGAAAGGTTATCTTTCTCTGGCCACCTTGTGAGTGCTACCTTACTGCAAGCAGACATGTTTGAAAGGTACTGCCATTAAAAAAAATAAAAAATCTGTTCATGTTCATTTTTACAAATCTATACAATTGGCCAGAATATGGTTGTTCATATTTACAAATCTATACAATTGGCCAGAATATGGTTGTTCATTTTTACAAAGCCATACATATTGTTTATGCAGTGTTGAGGAATGTGAAAGAACACCCTTGATTATTTTTACTGTGATAACTTATTTTGCTTTTGTAAGCCAACACTTTTGAGATCAGTCAATAAATGCTTCTGGTATTGACTTATATGCCGCCCCTGTCTTCATGTTGTTGCTGGACATATCTTTTAAAAAATGTGTGTAGGTCACCTAAATCATCAGAAAAATTGCCCCCCCCCGAGAATTTTTTCAGGAGCCGCCACTGCACATGAATGTACATTTTTTACAAAGGTAGGCCCTATAGCATGTTGTGAATAAGGATACAGAAAATAATGTAATATATTTCTACTTTCTGGACATATTCTACTCCACCCAAGGGAGCTATTGTGAATCATGCCAAATTGAACTTGAAAAGAATGTTCAGAAATATTGTTAACCCAGTTTAACAAGCATTTTCAGTACACATTTCCAGGTGTAGTTCAGTCAACATGTCATAGTTTACTGTTCTCACCTCAATCCTGTCTCTCTGGTCGTCCACATGCACAACACACCTTTAACATGACGTGAGCACCTCAATGGCTTCATTTGTGTGTTTGTTGAAACTTCTGTTTTTCTCCTTCTTCAACACACTCTTTCACCTTTGAACGTTGACCTTAACCAACAGATCAATATCAGCCCAAGACAGTCAACTCCTAAATGAGCCAGGCAGCGTCTTTAGCCTCTTTAGCATCTAAGCCATACTTTATTTACCTTCTTCTCTCCCTGTTCTTTCCTATAAAGAGCGTCTTCACAGGGAGCTTTGGGTGCGGAAACCTAAAAGAGAGGAGAGCATCTGGCCTAGTATTTTGTGAGAGCAATACCTCAATGTATAGAACCTTATTTGTGAGTCATCCGGTACTCTGCATCCTAGAGTTAGCATTAGCAGTGTGTGGTGGGGTTGAACAGTAACACACTAGCTCTGGTGCAGGGCGTCGTTCGGATCCGCACTCACTATCACACAGTCGAACAATGCCCTGGACCAGAGCTAAGTAACAGACCTGCTGCAGTGAGTCTTGTGCCATAAAGCATGTTGATTGACTCTGCTGCATGGTTGCAAATCCTAATAATATTTTTATACAGTAATTTCCCATACCCGGTGGATCATGAATATTTATCATATTGACTAAATAATAATTCCAATAACACCAAGGTGCAGGCAGGCAAAATATGGTTTCCAAAGAACTATTGATTTCAAGGTGTCAGGGTTTTTTGATTGAGGGCACTATTTGTGGCGCATCACTTCAAGGATGCGTTGACGCCTGTCGTTTGCGCTCAGTCTAAACAGAGGTGACAGGCAAGGATAATGTTGCTTTTAGTGTCTGTTCAGTGGACCATTAGGTCTAAGTAAGGGAATATTGAAATACTGTCAGATCTCTTATTAGCTCGATCTAAACAACATCCCTAATCACAAGTTCCTCCAAGCACCTCATCCTATAGCTTCTCCCAAAAAGAAAGGATATTTTCATTCTCTTCTTTTCAGCTTTTCTTTTATACTGCCTTCTATTCATTCATTATAACGTCCCCATTGTTACCTATTGTACATAGATAGATGTTATTCATATGTTGGACATTCCTCTCCCTATATTTATTGGCTGTCTCCTTTCATTTGTTCATTTTCCATTCTCTATGGGTTGTTGTTGTTCCCATACTACTTAATACAACCTAACCTAGCTCTGATCCAGGGCGTTGTTCGGCTGCGCTCTCATTAAGAGAGTGCTACCGAACGACGTCCTGGACCAGAGCTAAACCTAACCATACTCAATCCCCCATCCCACTAACGCTGGGTCTGATTTTCTCCCCGTCTCCCCTTTTTGTATAAAAGAGCAACCTGTTTAATTTCAACCATGACGTGTTGAAGCAAGCCTCTGTCTTTAAGTCCCTGAAGGTAAAGTAAGAAAGTGGGAGGATGCATGCCATGCACAGATAGCACGCATAGACGGCTTATGTGTTCTCAGTCTGTGCCCTTCCTTACTTTGTGCCATCCAAATTTACTTTGATTATTATGATCATTTATGGTGCTACTTATCCGTAAATGCATTGTTTATTCATTGTGAGTCATTGTTTATTCTTGCTTGGAGATTGATGATCACTCTGTCTATGTCTATGCCACAAGCATCACTTTATAGCTTTTAATTTACTACACACAATGAGAACTGGATTTTCACATACCTACACCTGTTGCACACCTGCTCTGTAGTTGTACAAACCAGGGGCCGTATGGATCAAGCATCTCAGGATCAGGTCCACCCTGTCAAGTGATCTTATTCATTGTGATCTAAAAGGCAAAATCCTAAGTCTGAACTCCTCTGAGATACTTGATACATATCTATGGCCCCAGATGTTTAATGACATGCACTATAACGTGTAAAATCAAAGCTCCAAATATGTTCATTTGGTGGATGAAGAAAGAGGGAGAGGTAGAACTAGAGAGGGAGGATAAATCCAAACCTCACTCACCTGGTTCCTATATTTCAATGTTTGTGCATTGAAATGGAACCCTCTACACATTTTAATGTAGAGCTTGGGCTAATTCAATAATTCGTCCTGAATGTAGATCTGCATTTGACCAATCCTTTTGTCCTCTGACTAAACACCAATTCTGGCATGTGATAGTTTGGGGTTGTGTCTTTCTCAGGCTGTTTCATAAACCTATATTCTATATATATATACAGTGGGGAGAACAAGTATTTGATACACTGCCGATTTTGCAGGTTTTCCTACTTACAAAGCATGTAGAGGTCTGTAATTTTTTATCATAGGTACACTTCAACTGTGAGAGACAGAATCTAAAACAAAAATCCAGAAAATCACATTGTATGATTTTTAAGTAATTAATTTGCATTTTATTGCATGACATAAGTATTTGATACATCAGAAAAGCAGAACTTAATATTTGGTACAGAAACCTTTGTTTGCAATTACAGAGATCATACATTTCCTGTAGGTCTTGACCAGGTTTGCACACACTGCAGCAGGGATTTTGGCCCACTCCTCCATACAGACCTTCTCCAGATCCTTCAGGTTTCGGGGCTGTCGCTGGACAATACAGACTTTCAGCTCCCTCCAAAGATTTTCTATTGGGTTCAGGTCTGGAGACTGGCTAGGCCACTCCAGGACCTTGAGATGCTTCTTACGGAGCCACTCCTTAGTTGCTCTGGCTGTGTGTTTCGGGTCGTTGTCATGCTGGAAGACCCAGCCACGACCCATCTTCAATGCTCTTACTGATGGAAGGAGGTTGTTGGCCAAGATCTCGCGATACATGGCCCCATCCATCCTCCCCTCAATACGGTGCAGTCGTCCTGTCCCCTTTGCAGAAAAGCATCCCCAAAGAATGATGTTTCCACCTCCATGCTTCACGGTTGGGATGGTGTTCTTGGGGTTGTACTCATCCTTCTTCTTCCTCCAAACACGGCGAGTAGAGTTTAGACCAAAAAGCTCTATTTTTCTCTCATCAGACCACATGACCTTCTCCCATTCCTCCTCTGGATCATCCAGATGGTCATTGGCAAACTTCAGACGGGCCTGGACATGTGCTGGCTTGAGCAGGGGGACCTTGCGTGCGTTGCAGGATTTTAATCCATGACGGCGTAGTGTGTTACTAATGGTTTTCTTTCAGACTGTGGTCCCAGCTCTCTTCAGGTCATTGACCAGGTCCTGCCGTGTAGTTCTGGGCTGATCCCTCACCTTCCTCATGATCATTGATGCCCCACGAGGTGAGATCTTGCATGGAGCCCCAGACTGAGGGTGATTGACCGTCATCTTGAACTTCTTCCATTTCCTAATAATTGCGCCAACAGTTGTTGCCTTCTCACCAAGCTGCTTGCCTATTGTCCTGTAGCCCATCCCAGCCTTGTGCAGGTCTACAATTCTATCCCTGATGTCCTTACACAGCTCTCTGGTCTTGGCCATTGTGGAGAGGTTGGAGTCTGTTTGATTGAGTGTGTGGACAGGTGTTTTTTATACAGGTAACGAGTTCAAACAGGTGCAGTTAATACAGGTAATGAGTGGAGAACAGGAGGGCTTCTTAAAGAAAAACGAACAGTTCTGTGAGAGCCAGAATTCTTACTGGTTGGTAGGTGATCAAATACTTATGTCATGCAATAAAATGCAAATTAATTACTTAAAGATCATACAATGTGATTTTCTGGATTTTTTTTTTTAGATTCCGTCTCTCACAGTTGAAGTGTACCTATAATAAAAATTACAGACCTCTACATGCTTTGTAAGTAGGAAAACCTGCAAAATCGGCAGTGTATCAAATACTTGTTCTCCCCACTGATATATATATATATATATATATATATATATATATATATATTAGGCTAAAGCAATCTCCAGGAGGTAGGGATGCACTTTAGTCTGGTAACTTTAGACTCATACATTGGATGTCTCCCAAATGGCACCCTATTCCCTATATAGTGCATTACTTTTGACCCGAGCCTACGGTATGGGCCCTCGTCAAAAGTAGTGCACTACACAAGGAATATGATGCCATTTGGAACACAGACATTGTTATATGTACATGGTATCTATTATAAACCGGTTGCCAACAGTGAGAGTTATTGGGTTTCAAAGCTGAGAATGAGCTTGAAATTAGAATGAAGAATGTGGTCTAACTAAGACCAAGGTTGACTGTTTCCTAGCTACTGTGCATTGTCCAAAAAGCCCTCTCTGCCAAAGTGTACTAAATAAGGAATAGAGAACGATTTGGGATGCAGCCTAATTTATATTCTCATTTATCTGAGGATAGACACTCTGACCCATTTTGTCACTGATTTCAGTGTGTTTCTACTGTATAATATTTGTGTTACTACAATAAGCTTAAGATCAACAGTGTTTTCAGTGTGGGTTTTTGTCTTAGTAACACTCATTCAGAGCCACTCTTTTCCTGGTCATCTCTCACAGTCCGGCAAGAAAATGAGCAGTGAACCAAGTTCTTACGTTCATTTCACAGTTGGGAACAAATCATTTGAGAGTAAGGTAAGAAACTACAGTGGGCATGGTTTCTGTAGATAATTGTAAATGATCATTCTAAACATCATATTTCACTCCTGTTCTCATGTTGATTCTATTATTTTCTATTACAGCATATTCTATTCTAAATGTGTTTTCTTCAGATCCGCTATAAGACCAATGAGCCCATGTGGGAGGAAGCGTTCTCCTTCCTCGTCCATAACCCCAGGAGGCAGGAGCTGGAAGTGGAGGTACTGCACACTGCACACTTTACATACATGTTTCATCATACCACAACTGGTAGGTGATCTATTTGTATACATGTATTTTTGATGTTTTTGCTTGGGTCAAACATTGAGTTTACAATAAGTGTATGTGAATTATAAGATATCTGATGTTAACCCTTTGTTGGCTTGCCTGTCTATGTCCAGGTGAAGGACGACAAGCACAAGCGCACCCTGGGTAATCTTACAGTCCCCTTGAGTGGTCTGTTGCTGGAAGAGGACATGATGTTCACTCAGCAGTTTTCCCTGAGGAACTCTGGACCCAGCTCCACACTCAAACTGAAGTTGGCACTCAAGGTAAGGATATACAGTGTCTCAAATGGCACCCTATTCCCTATGTAATGCACTACTGTACTTTTGACCAGGGCCCATGGTGCTCTACATTGTAGGGAATAGGGTGCCATTTGTGACACACCCATAATAGACCTGCTGTCTATTTTCTAAAGTTACTGATTGTAGTGTGTAAAGAAATCGTCCTATTACAATGTACAGTATAGCACTGTGCTCTGCTCTTCTGTGTCTCAGGTTCTGTGTCTGGAGAAGCAGACGAGTGCATCGGACCAGCCCTCCTCTGTCCAGGTGAGGAAAGCCAGCGTGGTCAACCCCACCGTCCCCTCCCAGAGACTCTCCACATCGGAGTCACCTCTTCTCCCAGCCACCACCTCTCCACCACCGCCCATGGAGGCCTCCACCCACACCCTCCATGGCAGAGAGGAGCCGTACGGAGGCAGCCCCATCAGGAGCACCTCCATCAGGAGCACCTCCAACCTGAACACCACCATATCCAGCTCCCAGAAACATCTGCCCCACAAGGACTCCATGGCCAGTCTGGCCTCAGGCATCTCCCTGCCCTTCGCCACCCTAGAGCTGCAGCAGAGGCTCAGGCAGCTGCAGAAGTAAATCACACCCACACGCACACAATCACTATCATGAGGTAAGGTAAATGTAATCCCAAATCTGTGCTGTGTTGTGTTTTCAGTGGGTCTGCCCCTAGTCCGTACCCCATGGGGGAGATTCAACTGACTGTCCGCCACAGCTCCCAGAGGAACAAGCTCATCGTGGTGGTGCATGCTTGTCGGTCAGTCAGTGGCCTCACATAACACACTAGACCAGTCACATACAGTACAGGCCAGTTTCCTGGACACAGATTAAAGCCTAGTCCTGGACTAAAAAACATGCTCATTGGTGATTCTCCATCGAAAGAGCCAGGACTAAGCTTAATGTGTGTCCAGGAAACCTCCCGCTGTGTTCATCTTAAATACCACAAGTTCAGGACATACTCTGTTCAGATTTCAATGTGCCTGATGGATCCCATGCACATTTTGCCCTCAGAAATCTCATTGCATTCACTAAGGATGGATCAGATCCTTTCATTCAGATTTACCTGCTCCCTGACAAGAGCCGGACAGGCCGGAGGAAGACCAGCACCATAAAGAAAACCCTGAACCCTGTGTATGATCAAACGTGAGTTCTGACTGACTGTCACTGTAGGCCACAACCATAGAATTACATATAGGATTTATAAGTAATAGTAGTACATTGGATCTCTATGGCCACCTACTACATTATGCAACCAATTCACAACCATCAAAATAATTCACAAAATCATCCATTGGATTCATTCATTACCCAATATCACTACAGTAGGAAATCCTCACTCAGAAATAGAAAAAGGAGAATCCTACAGTGTGTGTTTTGTTCGTCTGCAGGTTTGAGTTTAGTGTGTCCATGGTGGAGCTGCACAGGAGAACTCTGGACATCGCTGTGAAGAATAGAGGAAGCATACTGTCCAAACACAGAGGACTCCTCGGGAAGGTAGTGTCTCCTCACAAAAGATAGGATATGTCCCAAATGGCACCCTATTCCCTATGAAGTGCACTACTTTTGACCAGATCCCTATGAGCCCTGGTCAAAAGTAGTGCTCTATATTGGGAATAGGGTGCCATTTGCAACACAGATATAGCCAGTTGCACTTGAAAAAAAAAAGGAGCATGATGAATGTTATCTGATTGTTGTTGACTCTAGCAATGCTACTTTACTTATTATAGGTGATGGTGGATTTGAGTGGTGAGGATATATCCAAGGGCTGGACGCAATGGTAAGATGCTCCTTTAACCAATTTGTGTTGTCAGCTCTGTGCTGTATTTGTGTTAACATTTGATACAAATTTTATTTGGTTCAATAAACTAGGTTGTTTGTTGTTCATTCTATGGTTGCATCTTCGGGTGTGAGAAAATTGCTATAGAAATCCTATGTATGTATTATATTTGTTAGTCATATTTTAGTTTTAAGCCATTGCCATTTGTTGCCCCACTGGTGTCTTGTAGGTATGATCTCACTGAAGATGGCAGCCGCAAAACAGTCCAGGCATAGAGAGGTAGAGAGGGACACAGGAAGACCTCACCTCCATCATCATAAACACACATCCTGCTGTTTCAACCCTAGTGACATTCAATTCAAAAAAGCTTTATTGGCATGACAACAATCACATTTGTATTGCCAATTGACATTCATAGAAACACACATCACTCTGCTTTCATATAGTGTTATCACTAATCAAAGGGCACATCACTTTCATTTTCTTACTTTTTTTCATTTAATTTGTGTGTTTATCATGTTGACGCATGTAGAGATACAACTTGAAGTTTGCTGTAACATGCTGTTCCTGCCCTATTGAAAGATGTCAAAGTTTCACAAAATTGTGCTGTTAAAAGCAAAACGTTTATCAGAAGATTTAGGTTAATGTGTGAAAAAGCACATTTACTGCCTTGTTTTCTAAGTTGTTCAGTGTTTATATATGCATAACTGGCCTAAAATTGACTAATTAGGATTTGCAGGGTTTTCAATGTTAGTTGTTACTATTGAAGGAAATTACGTTGAAATCCTATTTATATTTTCTTTGACATTGAATGGACTCCATATCTATTGATGATGTGACCGTAATTCTAACCAAAGGGAGAGATATGACAACTATGGTAGTTACAAGCTGTGAACAAGGATGACCAGTTCATTTGTTTAATATATTTTTTTGTCATACAGTGTTATTTGGTCTTTGTTTACTTCCATATGTTTTATTCATGCTAACGGTAATGAATTACTCCTACAGAGATCGAAAGTCCTACCACTGGATTCACATCTAAAAAGGATGAAATTATTGTTCAGTATATTCTATACCATATATTTTGAAGGATCCAGTGCAATATAGAATTATGTTCAGATGAAGGGGTATATGTCAGGTTGGGGATATGTTCTGCTCTGGTGTACAGGAATAGTATATCTAAACAGATAAGAGTTTGAGTTTGGTTATCGTAATAATCATTTGTAAATGAATAGAGGACAATATATGAATTGTCTCTTACACCAGATGCGTTATGCTATATTTTTTTGCAACATTGTGGGAAGTTTTGTTTTTATTTGTCGAATGATGACAGATGGTGCCTCCTGTACGTAGAGCCATGCAATGAATACTGTTTTAACTTGAAACACTTTCATATAATGCGTTACAAACATCTTAAATACTCTGTCAGTTATCTTTCCTGTGCCTTATTAACATTAAACACCTTCACACTAACAAATGTATATGAAACATTTTGGCATCAAGTTCAGTTTTCACATTTGGAATAAGTATATTCATGGTTTGTTTTGAATAATAAAGAGTTGTTTCTCTTTCACTGAAAAAAGTATCATGTTGTTGTTGTTGTTGTGTGTGTAATGACTTGACTTCCCTGTGAAAAGTTGCCTAGTCCTAAATTCATTGTTTGCCTTTGTGTGTTGTTTCTTTGTCCGAGAGAGCTTACTGTATGTATATCCTTGTTTTGCTGTACACAGCGCCATCTAGTGGTTTCTCAGGCGCAACTTTAGTTGAGATGTTCTTTTAATTTATGATTTACTATAGTGTTACTTTAGCATTTAAAATTAACCAGTACAAATGAGAGTGTGTGTGTGTTTGACTGCCCCAGTTATTTTCCTGTGTTTTATATATGAGGTTGAATTAAAACGGTGAAATTGTCAAAATGATGATCATACCTTTTAGTGTAAGAGCTGTTTAAAGAAACTGTCTGAAATGTCAGCCTGTTTTGGTGGGATGGAGTTTTGGCCTGCCTGGTGACATCATTATTACTCCCAAATCAATAACATAAGTAGGCTTGCTCTACACACAAAAATGCTGCTTAAATAAAGTAGGCTATACAGTCAAAGATGGTTGAGTATGAAAATGCCTAGCAAGCTCATGCGCAGAAACACCTCATCCGCTCGTGTCGCGCCGCTGCCCACTCAAAGGCACTGCTTCGATATAAAGTGATTTTTTGACGAAAATGAAAACGTGTCAGTTTGTCACATTCAGGAGTTTGGAGTAATAACATGTTCAGCTACTTAAGACATTGGCTCAAATCTAGGTTGCACCTTTATAACTCTAAAAACGTGCCTTCAGACACAACGGCTCTGCGTATTAGCATGTTCCAGGTGCCCAGGTTCCCTGAGCTATTGAAGGTAATCACTAGAACAAGCAATAGTTCATGGGCGGCAGGTAGCCTAGCGGTTAAGAGTGTTGGGCCAGTAACCGAAGGGTTGCTGGTTTGAATTCCCGAGCCGACTAGGTGACAAATCTGTCTATGTGCCCTTGAGCAACACATAACCCTAATTGCTCCTGTAAATCGCTCTGAATACGCGCATTTGCTAAATGACTCAAATGAAATGTAAACTAATTGTTCACTTCTCTCATTGACTTTCCGAACCCTGGTCTGTCGAGTCTACTTCGCGAAGCGTTCCCGAAAGTATCGTGATGTTAGGCACCGAGGTATATAAAGAGTTCGGCAAATATGGTTTAGAAACTCTGTGCGTTTGGCCTCTGGGTTTAGAAACTCTGTGGTATAGTAGGGTTCAAAGATGGTGGATGAATGAAGATAGTTCACTCAGGCTGTTTACCATTGGGGAAAAAATTCAGTTCCGGTCTACTTAAGGGGGTGGCACTCCCATAGACACCAGATAGAGACCAATGAGATAGAACCTGGGTCTCCGATCTACTTAGGTCATTGACTTCTATTGAAAAAAATGAGGGAGTGGGATGATCGCTTCCTCTTCCGTCTCTGGAGTGATTGCAAGAAGACGTAATGACGTCATAACAGAGGTGTGTCACGTGGCTCGGGACGTTTTCAAATAAAATTTGCCCGGGGAAGCTGGTAGGTGAATGCCTGGCTAGCTTGTTAGCTAAGTTATAATAAGAAAATAGTTGATGATTTATAAGAACGGCATAAGACATTGATATGTATTTAACATTAACTTAGCTAGTGGTATATGATATGCTGATGAACTTTAGTTCATATTTCTGTCCATAAAACGGAAACACGAAGCAAGTTAGGTTAGCTAGGTAACGACGTTATTGTTGTTGCTCATGATGTCATGTTGTTTTTATCCAAATCATTCAGATTTAACGAGAGATTTGACTGCTTATTTCACGGCACTGACTAAACATGTCTAAGCGAGAGGCATTTTTAGACTCCGTCTGCAAAGACAATGTGGGGGAATTTCTCAATTTCATTAAACTCCATGTAAGTAACGTTAGCTACAATGTTATTTTTTGTAAAACTGCAAAATATGTATACTGCAGTGGTTCCCAAACTGTGACAATACTCATAGCTCTCTAAGGTATGCAATGACTGATATGACAAGAGGAAAACTGATGATGCACTAGGAATTTCGAAATTGCACCTTGTGCATTCTACTATTACAACTTTTAAGAGTAAGTTGAAAGCCAGACTGAGTTTTTTTATTTTTTTATTTGTGTGTGTGTGGGGGGGGCTACCTTAGTCATTGCATACCTTAGAGAGCTATTTATAACTTGTCAGAAATGCTAACGTTTTTTAGCCCATTGATTTTGTTGTAATGTTTGAATCACTCAAATATCACATGAATACACACATTAGGCATGGCAAAATGTACAGAATTGCAGGAAATAAGCTTTAAACCCTTTCTCTCTCTGCCAACAAGAGGGGTGTGAACAGTTTGTGTCATGAACAGTGCGTGTGCCCATAGATGTGGAATGCGTGCAGGGGGGCCCTGGGATAATATAATAATATGCCATTTAGCAGACGCTTTTATCCAAAGCGACTTAGTCATGTGTGCATACATTCACCAATTGAGCTACAGAGGACCACACCTGGGATGTTCCCCAATGCTGAAAGGATGGCCTGAGTGAAAGTGTTTGGGAACCCCTGTCTTATAGGACCAATATCATGAATCTCAAAATGAGTATTGTCTACCATAATGATTCGTTATGCTCATCTATCAATTTGAGAGCCTTGCCTCTGACCCTGTTTGGCTGTGATGTTACCATAGAAGGACACAGCTGAGCCCTTTGACCTGGATGAGGTCCTGCAGGAGTTGCCAAAGGGCCAGAGAGAGGCACTGTGGGCCAGACTAGTCACAGTACTTTGTGACCAGCTGGCAGCCTTTGCACCAGAGCACTGGGATGCTGGCTTAGAGGAGGACAAGGAGGACAATGACATGGAGGTGGAGGTGTCCCCAGACCGGGTGAGTACTAGTGAGTAGAGTTGTCACAGTACTAGGATCGTGGCAAGGAAATAAAACATGAAGCAGGTTTAATTTAAGGGATACAGTCCTAATGTTGGAAACGCATTATACTGTTGTCACCCAGAGTCACATTTGTTTGTTTTCCAAGCTATGGTGCACACTATTTGACATAAAGCAGGTTCAACAAAGAGTTTAGTCTGCCATGTTTTTTTTGCCATGGCGAATCGTAGTATCATGACAATTCTACATCCTGATCACTCTCTCGTCTATATTGTTCCACACGGCATGACAAGAACAGTTGTTTTATTCTTGCTCTGACTTCATCTCCTACATCTGATGTCAGTGTTCAGTTGTCTACTATTCCTTGATTGAGAGGTGGTCATCTTTTCTGTTCTTTAGACACACACCATGTCTGTCTTTGAGGGAGTGACTCTAGTGGTCACAGCTTCTGTGGATGTCATTGAGGGTGGCGACACCTACAACTCTCTCTTAGAGTGCACCAACATATTACATGGTGAGTGTTTTTTGTTTTATTGACTATTAACTCTGTATCCTTGTTTTATAATAATAATAATGATCATCATTTATTCAATTTCTATAGCGCTTTTTTATTATAGAAAGAATCTGAAAGTGTTTGAAAATACTTGTTTAGCCAGTTTTTAGGTAGCCTGGTTTATGCGACTCATGTGGTCAGCGAGGGAGAGCTGACACACTGGTCTGGACAGGAGGGCATTGTAAATGCAGTATTCATGCGGAGTCGTACTTGTTTCTGGCTGAGCTTTGATTAGTTCTCAGTTGTTGTTTTTTCCTGGGGGGTTGAGACCTTACGAAGGTGACAGCTCTCGGGGACTGTGTGTGGCTGTCCATGTGGGTGTTTGAGTGAGAAAGTCACAGAGGAGAACCAATCAGTAAAAAAGCACAGCCCCCTTCATTATCGACACATCGTGCTGACATCAAAAGAGCCTTTCCAGACTTTGAAGTCAGGAGGACTTTGAGTTAGGTGTCAGCCAGACTGCTTTAAGTACTCCAACCCTTCAGTCTGTCTCTGTACAACAACCCCAGGTGTCCTGCCCTACCTTCCTGCCTCTGAGATGCCTCTGCGGCATGCTATCACCGGTCTGTGCGAGGCCTGGTGGAAGAAAGGCCTCCTGGGGAAAGAAGAGCTGGGCCGCACAGCCTTCCTTGTTTGCCTGGAGAAGACCCTCATACTGAAGAAACCAGTACGTACCCTTTAGCACCAACATGGCCTGTCGTTGCTTTTCTGTTTTGCTCTCTGTCAGTCTTGCTTTTTCTCTAGCAAACTTTCTGGGCTTGCTTTAAGTTATTTTGGAGGATAATACAGAATGATAGGCTACCGGGGTTTTTTTCTGGATCAAAATGGGTCTTGGGTGGTGGGTGTGATGGGGGTGTGGCTATGGGTGTGCCCAATGGTGTGGTCTCTGACCTGAAATTTTAGAGGCCCTCCTGTTGGCCCGCAATGACAAAATAGTTTCAAAGCTAATTTCCTGTAATTCTACACATTTTGCTATGTCTTATGCTATCTGAGTGACTCAAACATTATACCAAAATCATTGGGGGCCCCATGCTATGAAAAAAAATACTCCTGAATGGGTCATTTTTGTAATTATTTATTCTCCCTCACTGTTTTTTATTTGGGGGATTTTGTTATTTATCAAAGATTATCTTATTTAAAAATATATAGTTCCATAATCTTTTCTACATCCACTAAATTACCAAAAGTATGTGGACACCTGCTCATCGAACATCTCATTTCCAAATCATGGGCATTAACATGGAGTCGGCCCCCCCTCCACTCTTCTTGGAATGCTTTCCACTAGATGTTGGAACATTGCTGCGGGGACTTGCTTCTTCCAGATTCGCCCATCAGACTGCCAGATGGTGAAGCGTGATTCATCACTCAAGAGAAAGCGTTTCCACTGCTCCGGGGTCCAATGGCGGCGAGCTTTACACCACTCCAGCCGATGCTTGGCATTGCGCATGGTGATCTTAGGCTTGTGTGCAGCTGCTCGGCCATGGAAACCCATTTCATGAAGCTCATGACGAACAGTTATTTTGCTGACGTTGCTTCCAGAGGCCGTTTGGAACTCAGTAGTGAGGGTTGCAACCGAGGACAAACTATTTTTATGCGCTACGCACTTCTGTATTCAGACATTTAGAAAATTCCACTTCACAATAACAGCACTTACAGTTGACCGGGGCGGCTCTAGTAGGGCAGAAATTTGACGAACTGACTTGTTGGAAAGGTGGCATCCTATGAAAGTCACTGAGCTCTTCAGTAAGGCCATTCTACTGCCAATGTTTGTCTATGGAGCATTGCTTTGAGCTCGATATTATACATCTGTCGACAACAGGTGTGGCTGAAATAGCCAAATCCACTAATTTGAAGGGGTGTCCGCATACTTTTGTATATATTGTGTACTTTGTGGTTTTAGTCGTTTTTAAGTTTTACACTGAACGTTTTTCCATCCCCTAAACTGAAAACTGTTTGAACATAGAGTTCAAGAGTTTTCTATGCAGAAAAAATCCTGGGTACATGTTTACATATTTCATATTTCACATTTCCTTTTTTGATTTTTCTTCCATGTGCTTGCTTTTTATCTTGTGTTGTTCGCCCTATCTGATTGTCTCCTTTTCTGTGTTTTGTGAAGCCCGCTTCTATCCCTAATCATCTCCATCAGGAGCCTGAGTCAAAAAGAGAAGGAATGATCTCAATAAGTATTTTATTTGTATTTATTTTAGCTCCACTCCCTGGTCTCGACAACAGACGAGAGCGCTCTTTAATCACCCGGTACTCTCATTCAGGGATCATCTGGAGAATTAATTTGAAGTAGAGTATGCACTCTTCATTTTATCTCTGTCAGAACTGAAGTCTTCTTCTACACTAGTGGATATTTACATTAGAGCGATATACGATTATGATTTGTGATCCTCTCGTTTCTGCCCTAGTGAGGTGGATTCCTTGCAGGCAGTATCTGCATTTTAGGCTGTTCTCCAATATGTGTCTCTGGTTATCTGGGGGAAGAATGATATCTCTGTATTAACCTTTTGTCTAATCTTGGCAGGTTTGTCTTTTGGCGTCTGCATTGACCAGTTTTGTATTTGGTTTGCTGAATGTTGTATTTGCGTTTTGTACACGTTCTCAGGGGGCTGAGATCCAAAGGCTGTGGGGTTTCCATGAAGTGCTGCTCACTGTGGACTTTGCGTCGGAGAGCAGCCAGGAGCTGATCGATCTGCTGCTACAGTGCTTCCTCAGTGTCAATCACATTAGAAACGAAGATGTAAGTGTGTCAGAACTGGTTTTCAAATACTTAAAAATGGATTTAATTTCAAATACTTTCTCTGCCCGTTTGTGCTTGCCTGGCTTAATAAACCAAAATAAAAGTCCCAAAACTGCAAACCCTGCCCATCTGAAACTCCAGACAAAAGCAAACGCTGAATGTATTTATATAGGTCGTGTGTGTGTGTGTGATGCTATGCTATCATGCTCACATTGTCGTTCCGATAACATGACTTTCGCTGGCAGGGAAAGCGTCTCATGGTGTTCCTCTTTAGCTGGAATGTCAACTTCATCCGGATGATCCATGGAACCATCAAAAATCAGCTGCCCTACTTTGCAAAGTAAGTGTTTGCATTTCTAGTTTTCTATTAAGGTACTAAGTGACCTTGTTATAATGTCTGCCAGATTGGGAGGTTGGGGGTTCGATCTCCGGTCGAGTCATACCAAAGACCAAAAAAATGGGACCCGATGCATTTCTGCTTGGCACTCAGCATTTAGCGTAAGGCCCCACGACAGACTAGTGTCCTGTCCAGGGGGTGTACTTGCACATCAAGCTGCCTCCCGCTACATAAACAGGAGATGGGCCGTTCTGGCTCGGTCAAGGCGTACTTATTCTAAGGTAGCTGTCAGGAGGCAATGGTTTTCTCCTATTCAATTCATGATGATATACCAGTTTTTTTTTGACTGTTTGGTTGAACTCAGTTGATTTTTCCCAGTTCCCTCACTGACAACATAGCTGAGATCTACTGCCGGGCCTGGAAGAAAGCCTCTGGGGTCTGTCTGGAGCAGATCGAGAGCACCTGCATCCAGGACTTCATGCAGCACGCTGTACTCCTGCACAGGACCTCACCCGTCCATGCCAAAGTCAGACAGGTGGGCGCCGTGCACATTTGACTTAGTGTGCATCCCAAGTGGCATCTTATTCCCTATACTGTATAGTGCACTACTTTTGACCAGGGCCTTTAGTAGTTCACCCTATAGCGCTCTGGTAAAAATGATTGCACTATATAGGGTATGCTGGGAATTGCCAGGGATCTCACGATACTTAGGTGGTGATACGATCTGTATTGCAATTCTCATGGTTCTATATGTATTGCGATTTGATGTTCCAAACATATTTCTCACTATGTCAGCTTCAGAAATAATAATAATATTTTTTTTTACAAATTGATACTTGGATTCAAATATCGATATAATATCTTTCCCAAAATAATATTGCGATATGTAACTGTATTGATTTTTTTGTTTTTGTTTTATTTTTACCACTAATATAGGGAAAAGGGTGCCATTTGGGACTGTTGAAGTAGAACTTCAACAGCACACATTCCCTGTATTTATTTTCTATTTTTTCATAACAAGACTGCTAAGGCTTTAGCATCATATCAGCAAACCACCAGCTGGCGTACTTTGCCACAAAGTCTACGTATTCACTGCAATGGGTGACATTTATTTTATGTGTGTGACTTAACTCTCCTCTGTGTAGATACTGAGCTACTTTCACAAACGGAAGGGCCGCCACGGGTTGGATGAGATGCTCTACAGACTCTACAAGCCCATTCTCTGGAGAGCGCTAAGCGTACAGTCACATTTTCCTTCATACACATACTCTTTATTTCTGGATATTGTTTTTTGTTGTTGTTGAACTAATGAAGGAGTCTTCTCTATCATTGTAGGCTGCCAACTCTGAGGTCCGGGCCAATGCCACTCTGCTCTTCACCGAGGCCTTCCCTATCCACGACCCTAGCCAGAGCAGTGAGAAGATGGACGAGACCATCCAGAAACAACTGGACACGCTGGTCGTAAGTCAATGTATTATGACATTGAATTTCCAAGTGGTTGTTTTATGTTTGTGAATCCGTGAAATGCCATAAATTGAGCTAATATGCGGCAGATAGCCTAGCAGTTAAGAGCGTTGGGCCAGTAACCGAAAGGTTGCTGGTTCGAATCCCCGAGCCGACTAGATGAAAAATCTGTCTGTGCACTTAACCCTAATTGCCCCTGTAAGTCAGCGTGGATAAGAGCGTCTGCTAAATAGTTTGGAATTACAAAATCAGCATAGAATGTTTCTGTGTCGATTTTAAAGGGTTAAATAGTTCAAGTGTAGTGAGTGTATTTTATCAGCACTGTGTACAGTGTAGTCCTGTTTAATAAAGCTCTCACCTGTTTGTTCCTGTGTGTGTGTTTGTAACATGTCAGTGCCTGCTGGAGGACCCTCAGCCCCTGGTGCGCTCCACAGCCACCCTGGGGGTCTGTAAGATCCTGGCCAAGTGTTGGGAGGTCATCCCCCCCACTGTCATCACCGACTTCCTTAAGAAGTTGGTGGTAGAGCTGGCCAATGATACCAGCTCCCCTGATGTCCGCTGCTCCGTCTTCAAGGTGGGTGACCACAGTATTGAATACTATAGAACACTATATATATATTAGAACATTATGGTTACATCCCAAATGGCACCCTGTTCCCTATATAGTGCACTAATTTGACAGCCCTTAAAGCTCTGGTCAAAAGCAGTGCCCTATATAGGGAATAGGGTGCCATTTGGGATGCAGACCTATATGTCTCTATGGGTGCGATGGTGAACTCTGAACCTCCTCTAGAGCACCACCAGTCATGACTGCGGTTCTGTGTTGTTGATATTATTGATTACTGATTGTTAAGTCTTCTCTCCAGTGTTTGACCATCGTATTGGACAATGGCCAAAGTCACCCGTTGCTGGAGCAGCTACTGCCTGCTCTGAAGAACAGCCTCCATGACACCTCGGAGAAAGTACGCGTGGCCTTCCTCGACATGCTGCTCAAGATCAAAGCAGTGCGAGCCGCCAAGGTAAAAACACTGCGTGTGTGTATTTCTGTTTTGTGCAAAACCACAGCATATTGTCTGACAAAAAGACAACTGAAGATAATCATAGTACAACTATACATTTTTCAAAATTATATATCTTCATTGTTGTCATTTTGTCAGGCAATACACTGTAGTTATTTCTGTTTGTGTTGGGAGAAAGCTTTTTGATTCCCTGCTATCTCAGTAATACTGTCAGACATGATTTGTGACGCTCACCCTGCCGTACCCCTCCTCTCTCTTCTCCAGTTCTGGAAGGTGTCCTCCATGGAACACCTGCTAGCCCGTCTGGCCGTCGACTCGCAGCCTGTCTCCAAGCGCATCGTCAACCTCCTCTTCAATTCCTTCTTCCCCGTCAACCAATCAGAGGAGGTGTGGTGCGAGCGCTGCGTCACCCTGATTCAGATGAACCCCAAGGCAGCTAGGAAGTTCTACCAGTATGCCCACATCTACACAGCCCCCACTAACATAGGTGAGTTTGGCCTGCGGTTATATAGCTCCTACACAGCCCTTACTAATATAGGTGAGTTTGGCCTGCAGCTATGTAGCTCCTGTCAGCATAGGTGGGATTTAAAGGGGTAGTTTGACATTTTCCAGTCATTGCGCTAATGCTAGTTAGCAACCGCTCCAGAAACTACCTTCAACTTCCTTCAAACTGCAAACATAGACATACAAATGGTATCCATGAGTCCATCTGACTCTGGGTAAGTAGAAAAAAGGGCTTAATTGCCAAAATGTCGAACTACCGCTCATTGATCTGTTGAGGTTTACAGTACGGACCTGTGTCTGTCTTTATTCCCCCTAGATCATATTAAAAATACATATCTAGCTAGCAGATGTTATGTGAGTCATTTGAAGTTGTTAGAAATCCCAGAGTTAAAGTCTGTTGTACTGTACCGCTTGTGTCCCAGTCAAGCTGATGCTGATAATCCGCCGGTGTTTGAACGCCTGCATCCAGACTGAAGACCTGAATGAGACAAACTCCAACAACAAGGAGAACACAAGTGTAAGACTGATTGTAGCACTGAATGTCAGATCACTTACAATACTAAGGAGATTCTTGTTTGTCAATGGAATGCATGTACTATAGTCAAGATTTTTCCCCATCATTCAAATTACAATCGGGAATTAGTACATTCCACCCCTTCAGCGAAATGCCTCAGCTTAGTTCAACTGTCGTATAATCTAGTTTTACGCCATTGTTTTTAATGAAGTTCTAAACAAATACATTCTAGCTTCAAGACATGGTAAAAACGATCATTTTGATCTCATGGATGGTCAGTCCTTGCATCCATAGCTCTGTCTATGAATTTAAGTGTTTTACATGTCTCCAGCATAGAAAGCTAGTATGAGGGTTTGCGCTCAGGCTAGAATGAACAGTAGGCCTCCTTGGTGTTTTCCTTTCTATGGTTTGAGTGGGAAGTACCTCCTGGATTCTATATTTCTCCAGCCCCATCGCTCAGCTGTTTACCACAACAAGTTGCGCGGTGCCCTGCTTTGTTGTATTTCAAATCCCAGGTTCTGGAGGATGTCCTGTCGGTCAAGGACACGGCGTCCATGGCCAGTCTGCTGGAGGTAGTGGTGATCTTGTGGCGGAGTATCCGGAAAGCCCTGCAGCTCAACAAGGACGCCCTCCAGTACACCACTGTCAAGTTTGGCTCCGTCGTGCCCAAGTACTTCAATGTCTTCCAGGTATGAGGTGGACTGGATTTCACCCTGTGGCAGTCACACCGAGGTTGTGTCCCAATAATCTATAATTTCTCTTAAGTGAGCACTTGTTCACTTCCCTTCATAGATTTGAAAGGAAATGAGTGGTTTATGGAAACTCCCTCTAGCCCATGCTGTACCAATCCAATGCTTTTAAATGTGTGGGGAGTAGTGAATGAGTTCACACTTTAGGAAGAAGGAGAGATTATTGGAACGCACCCCAGATATCTTCGCCATCATTTAAGGTGGCCTCACCTTGTTTCTCTCTCTTTCAGGAGGAGCGTTGTACAGTTCCCCTCATCCAACTAGCCTCCCTACTGCCCCCAGCTTCTGTCCCCACTTTCAGGTCTGTGGGGTCCTGCTAACTTGTCTTATATTGGTCTTCAGACTCTCACTCTCTCTGTCTCTGTCTGTGTTAACCCTGTTTCTCTGGTCCCTGTGTTCCAGCTGTGGGGTGCTGTCCAGGCTGAAGAGGCTGGAGGCGGGGGCCAAGGTGTCCCAGTACAGTCAGATCATCGAGTGCCTGTGTAGCTGGGGCCAGGCCGCACACGTCCTGGAGCTCGTCACAGACTGGCTCACTGATGCGTTACCCACCGCCGCGGTAAGCAACACGCACTGAGGTCGCGTCACAAATACCACCCTATTCTCTATATAGTGCACTACTTTTGACCAGGGTCCATAGGTTCTCTGGTCAAAAGTAGTGCAGTATATAGGGAAAGGGTGCTATTTGAGATGCAGGCACAGATGAATAGGGATGCCTCAGTGAGACCCTCGGTGGCTCCTTGGGATATTTATATATTAGGCATTGTAATGGAGAAAGGAGTGATCCATCTGCATAGTAAAACATCTTACTAAGTTTACTTTATTCTGAGTAAACAAGTTTGTCTTCAAAAACATTGCCTTAATGCTCTTATAGTTGGGTACTGAGATGTAATCATGACATCAATGAACATTACCCCGCCTCCCTGCTCCCCCTTCTCCACAGGGCAAAGGGAACACCAGTCGGAAAGTGCGCATCCAGGAGACGGTGGAGGCCAAACCAGACCTAGGGCTAGATTACCTGGAGTACCTGGTCAGCCGTACCTCCACGCGGGACTGCATCCTGCCCTTCAGGCAGGGCCAGCTCAAACAGCTGCACAAAGCCCTCGGGGCCTGGAAGGTAGAGTAGATAATATAATTATAGAGTTTTATATATTGGTTCTATGTGCGGTGAGAGGCTATGTGCAGAGGTGTGATCCTGTGTCATGTTTGCTTTCTCAGTCAGTGCTGTTATCCCATCTGAGCTCTTCTGAGACCCAGGCCAATATTCCCAGAGCAGAAACAGCACTGAGGGCGTTTGCCCTTCACGCACGTCTCAGTGCCCATCTACAGCACAAAGTGAGTCCCATCACCTACATGCCTCTGCTTTGTAACAAATCTGTGTACAGTATTGCTTTGCCCACGATAAATTGTTATGCTAGTAATAAATACAACGATAACTTTATAACACTAATGTGCACCGTGTTTTATTTATTTATTTATTATTTCTTAAATCTTCTTCCTTCTTCCTTCTTCTTCTCATTAGCAGTCACCCTACCGGTCAAAAGTTTTACAATACCTAGTCATTCAAGGGTTTTTCTTTATTTTTACTAGTTTCTACATTGTAGAATAATAGTGAAGACATCAAAACTATGAAATAACACATATGGAAACATGTAATAACCAAAAAAGTGTTAAACAAATCTATTTATATTTGAGATTCTTTAAATAGCCACCCTTTGCCTTGATGACAGCTTTGCACACTCTTGGCATTCTCTCAACCAGCTTCACCTGGAATGCTTTTCCAACAGTCTTGAAGGAGTTCCCGCATATGCTGAGCACTTGTTGGCTGCTTTTCCTTCACTCTGCGGTCCGACTCATCCCAAACCATCTCAATTTGGTTGAGGTCGGGGGATTGTGGAGGCCAGGTCAGCACTCCATCACCTTCTTGGTAAAATAGCCCTTACACAGCCTGGAGGTGTGTTGGGTCATTGTCCAGTTGAAAAACAAATGATAGTTCCACTAAGCCCAAACCAGATGGGATGGCGTATCGCTGCAGAATGCTGTGGTAGCCATGCTGGTTAACTGTGCCTTGAATTCTAAATAAATAATAGACAGTGTCACCAGCAAAGCACCCCCACACCATAACACCACCTCCTCCATGCTTTACGGTGGGAACTACACATGCAGAGATCATCCGTTCACCCACACCGCGTCTCACAAAGACACGGCGATTGGAACCAAAAATCTCCAAATTGAACTCCAGACCAAAGGACAAATAGCTCGTGTTTCTTGGCCCAAGCAAGTCTCTTCTTATTATTGGTGTCCTTTAGTAGTGGTTTCTTTGCAGCAATTTGACCATGAAGGCCTGATTCACACAGTCTCCTCTGAACAGTTGATGTTGAGATGTCTGTTACTTGAACTCTGTGAAGCATTTATTTGGGCTGCAATTTCTGAGGCATCTGCAGCAGAGGTAACTCTGGGTCTTCCTTTCCTGTGGTGGTCCTCATGAGAGCCAGTTTCATCATAGCGCTTGATGGTTTTTGCGACTGCACTTGAAGAAACTTTCACATTTCTTGAAGATTTCCGGATTGACTGACCTTCATATTTTTTAAGTAATGATAGACTGTCGTTTCTCTTTGCTTATTTGAGCTGTTCTTGCCATAATATGAACTTAGCCCTATTTGGTACCTTGTCACAACACAACTGATTGGCTCAAACGCATTAAGAAGGAAATAAATTCCACAAATTAACTTTGAAGAAGGCACACCTGTTAATTGAAATGCATTCCAGGTGACTACCTCCATGAAGCTGGTTGAGAGAATGCCAAGAGTGTGCAAAGCTGCCATCAAGGCAAAGGGTGGCTACTTTGAAGAATCTCAAATATATAATATATTTTGATTTGTTTAACACTTTTTTTGGTTACTACTTGATTCAATGTGTTATTTCATAGTTTTGATGTCTTCACTATTATTCTACAATGTCAAAATGTGTACAAATAAAGAAAAACCGTTGAATGAGTAGGGTATCTTAGTCACTTTAATAATGTTTATATATATTGCATTACTCATCTCATGTGTATATACTGTATTCTATACTATTCTACTGTATCTTAATCCATGCCGCTCTGACATCGCTCGTCCATATAAACTCAGCAAAAAAAAGAAACGTCCCTTTTTCAGGACCCTGTCTTTCAAAGATAATTAGTAAAAATCCAAATACCTTCACAGATCTTCATTGTAAAGGGTTTAAACACTGTTTCCCATGCTTGTTCAATGAACCATAAACAATGAATGAACATGCACCTGTGGAACGGTCGTTAAGACACTAACAGTTTACGACGGTAGGCAATTAAGGTCACAGTTATGAAAACTTAGGACACTAAAGAGGCCTTTCTACTGACTCTGAAAAACACCAAAAGAAAGATGCCCAGGGTCCCTGCTCATCTACGTGAACGTGCCTTAGGCATGCTGCAAGGAGGCATGAGGACTGCAGATGTGTCCAGGACAATAAATTGCAATGTCCGTACTGTGAGACGCCTAAGACAGCGCTACAGGGAGACAGGACAGACAGCTAATCGTCCTCGCAGTGGCAGACCACGTGTAACAACACCTGCACAGGATCGGTACATCCGAACGTCACACCTGCGGGACGGGTACAGGATGGCAACAACAACTGCCCGAGTTACACCAGGAACGCACAATCCCTCCATCAGTGCTCAGACTGTCCGCAATAGGCTGAGAGAGGCTGGACTGAGGGCTTGTAGGCCTGTTGTAAGGCAGGTCCTCACCAGCAACAACGTCACCTATGGGCACAAACCCACCGTCGCTGGACCAGACTGGCAAAAAGTGTCACTGACGAGTCGCGGTTTTGTCTCACCAGGGGTGATGGTCGGATTCGCGTTTATCGTCGAAGGAATGAGCGTTACACCGAGGCCTGTACTCTGGAGCGGGATCGATTTGGAGGTGGAGGGTCCGTCAAGGTCTGGGGCGGTGTGTCACAGCATCATCGGACTGAGCTTGTTGTCATTGCAGGCAATCTCAACGCTGTGCATTACAGGGAAGACAACCTCCTCCCTCATGTGGTACCCTTCCTGCAGGCTCATCCTGACATGACCCTCCAGCATGACAATGCCACCAGCCATACTGCTCGTTCTGTGCGTGATTTCCTGCAAGACAGTAATGTCAGTGTTCTGCCATGGCCAGCGAAGAGCCCGGATCTCAATCCCATGAGCACGTCTGGGACCTGTTGGATCGGAGGGTGAGGGCTAGGGCCATTCCCCCCAGAAATGTCCGGGAACTTGCAGGTGCTTTGGTGGAAGAGTGGGGTAACATCTCACAGCAAGAACTGGCAAATCTGGTGCAGTCCATGAGGAGGAGATGCACTGCAGTACTTAATGCAGCTGGTGGCCACACCAGATACTGACTGTTACTTTTGATTTTGACCTCCCCTTTGTTCAGGGACACATTATTCAATTTATGTTAGTCACATGTCTGTGGAACGTGTTCAGTTTATGAGAATCATGTTATGTTCATACAAATATTTACACATGTTAATTTGCTGAAAATAAACACAGTTGACCGTGAGAGGACGTTTCTTTTTTTACTCAGTTTATGTACACTACCAGTCAAAAGTTTGGACACACCTACTCATTCAAGGGATTTTCTTTATTTTTACAGTTTTTTACATTGTAGAATAATAGTGAAGACATCAAAACTATGAAATAACACATGGAATCATGAGGTAACCAAAAAAGCTGTCATCTAGGCAAAGGGTGGCTATTTGAAGAATCTCAAATATAAAATATATTTTGATTTGTTTAACACTTTTTTTGGTTACTACATGATTCCATATGTGTTATTTCATAGTTTTGATGTTTTCACTTATATTCTACAATGTAGAAAATAGTAAAAAATTAAGAAAAACCCTTGAATGAGTAGGTGTCCAAACTTTTGACTGGTACTGTATATATTCTTAATTCATTCCTTACTTAGATTTGGGTGTATTGGGTATATGTTGTGAAATTGTTAGATTACTTGTTAGATATTACTGCACTGTCGGAGCTAGAAGCACAAGCATTTTGCTAAACACGTGTATGTGACCAATAACATTTGATTTGATTTGTTCTAAAACTTTTGACCGGTAGTGTATTTCATTTCAAACTTCACATACAGTGGGGAAAAAAAGTATTTAGTCAGCCACCAATTGTGCAAGTTCTCCCACTTAAAAAGATGAGAGAGGCCTGTAATTTTCATCATAGGTACACGTCAACTATGACAGACAAAATGAGAATTTTCTTTCCAGAAAATCACATTGTAGGATTTTTAATGAATTTATTTGCAAATTATGGTGGAAAATAAGTATTTGGTCAATAACAAAAGTTTCTCAATACTTTGTTATATACCCTTTGTTGGCAATGACACAGGTGAAACGTTTTCTGTAAGTCTTCACAAGGTTTTCACACACTGTTGCTGGTATTTTGGCCCATTCCTCCATGCAGATCTCCTCTAGAGCAGTGATGTTTTGGGTCTGTCGCTGGGCAACACGGACTTTCAACTCCCTCCAAAGATTTCCTATGCGGTTGAGATCTGGAGACTGGCTAGGCCACTCCAGGACCTTGAAATGCTTCTTACGAAGCCACTCCTTTGTTGCCCGGGCGGTGTGTTTGGGATCATTGTCATGCTGAAAGACCCAGCCACGTTTCATCTTCAATGCCCTTGCTGATGGAAGGAGGGTTTCACTCAAAATCTCACGATACATGGCCCCATTCATTCTTTCCTTTACACGGATCAGTCGTCCTGGTCCCTTTGCAGAAAAACAGCCCCAAAGCATGATGTTTCCACCCCCATGCTTCACAGTAGGTATGGTGTTCTTTGGATGCAACTCAGCATTCTTTATCCTCCAAACACGACGAGTTGAGTTTTTACCAAAAAGTTATATTTTGGTTTCATCTGACCATATGACATTCTCCCAATCCTCTTCTGGATCATCCAAATGCACTCTAGCAAACTTCAGACGGGCCTGGACATGTACTGGCTTAAGCAGGGGGACACGTCTGGCACGGGGTGAGATCTTGCGTGGAGCCCCAGATCGAGGGAGATTATCAGTGGTCTTGTATGTCTTCCATTTCCTAATAATTGCTCCCGCAGTTGATTTCTTCAAACCAAGCTGCTTACCTATTGCAGATTCAGTCTTCCCAGCCTGGTGCAGGTCTACAATGTTGTTTCTGGTGTCCTTTGAAAGCTCTTTGGTCTTGGCCATAGTGGAGTTTGGAGTGTGACTGTTTGAGGTTGTGGACAGGTGTCTTTTATACTGATAACAAGTTCAAACAGGTGCCATTAATACAGGTAACGAGTGGAGGACAGAGGAGCCTCTTAAAGAAGAAGTTACAGGTCTGTGAGAGCCAGAAATCTTGCTTGTTTGTAGGTGAC
Organism: Coregonus clupeaformis; assembly: GCF_020615455.1. Classification (NCBI taxonomy): domain Eukaryota; kingdom Metazoa; phylum Chordata; class Actinopteri; order Salmoniformes; family Salmonidae; genus Coregonus; species Coregonus clupeaformis. The sequence goes on from NC_059225.1 coordinate 29,259,037, forward strand.
CAAATACTTATTTTCCACCATAATTTGCAAATAAATTCATAAAAAATCCTACAATGTGATTTTCTGGATTTTTTTTTCTCAATTTGTCTGTCATAGTTGACGTGTACCTATGATGAAAATTACAGGCCTCTCTCATCTTTTTAAGTGGGAGAACTTGCACAATTGGTGGCTGACTAAATACTTTTTTCCCCCACTGTATCTCTAGTCAAGTATAGGCTACTAACGATATCAGCTAAATGTCTTCGATGAGTGTCGGTTTGAGCAGTATAGGTAATTTTGGTTTATCGTCCCAGATCTAGTAGACAGTATTTGGGAAATAACTACTGGTCTGTGCAGTGTTTTGGCTATAACCACATTTTATAACCACCTGGGCTTGCTACAACTACCGTTGTTTGCTTTCCCAGTTCTCTGAGGGGAGGGATTTCCTGGTCCCTGTGGAGAACATGGCAGTGTGGGTGGCAGAGAGGGTGCTGCCCTTCCTGGTCAGCCCCAGTGAGGGAGGTGTCACTGAGCAGCAGCGGGACCTCGCCAGGCAGGTGGTAGAGGTAAGTACGACCCTCTGGAAAGGGTAGCCGGTATCAAACACAGGACGGGGTTTACACTGTAGTTTTGTACAGAAGACCTAAGAGTTAATTCTGTCTTCAGTACTCAGCGGTACCTCAGAGGTGTCAAACTCAATTCCTGGAGGTCTGTGTGTTTGCTGGGTGTGTTATTTTATTTCAATTTGTGTCCAACTATGACCTAGACAACCAGTTGAGGGGAACTCCTAACTAATCAATTACCTTAATTGATCATTCAAGGCAGGAGCAAAAAACCAGACACTCGGCCCTCCAGGAATTGTGTTCGACACCCCTGCTTTACCTGGAGACGGAGGGAAAGTAAATCAAATCAAATGTATTTAATAATCCCCTTTTTACATCAGATGCGGTCACAAATTGGTTTACTGAAAACCTTAACACATGCGTAAAATAGCATTAGACTTTATCAAATATGTGAGACATAAAAGAATAGCCGTAGAATATAGTTGTGTATAACACTGTTACAGTATTAGCCACGACATTAGGTGTAATGTACGAGCAGCTTTATGGTATTATGGTCAGTAGATCAATTCTTGTGCTTCAATCTTTCCTATGCTTTCAGTCTATAAACAGACTGAGGCTTCCATCCTAAATGGCACCCTATTCCCTATTTAGTGCACTATAGGCCTTGGTCAAAAGTAGTGCACTACATAAGGAATAAGGTGCCATTTGGGACACAGAATAGTCTATTTCATAGATTGTTATTCAGCTCAGGTCCACACTCTCACGTATCAGCCCTCCGTTGTATGCCTCCAACTCCCAGAGCGCAAGATGGACTCATTTATTATTTGAAATGGGCTTCTATAGTTATTTCTTCCATTACTCTCTCAAGTGTGTCACCCAGATGCTGCTGCTTTGATCTGATATTGAAAATAAACCCCTCATTTATCTTAATACCCACTTCTGTTGCTTCCACTAACTCTATAGAGCTCCAGCACCAACACTTGAGATTAAGATACTACGGTATGGTGGCTTATTCAATGCAACGTTTTCAGGACAAATTAGTACAAAATGTAATTTTGAATTAATTAATTTAAAAAATGATTGTCCCATAATATAGTTTGTTTAGTTGGTCTTTCAGCATTATTCCAGGTTCTTAAAAACAGTCGCATTACAAACTCTGAATTACTATGCTGATACAATAAAGAAACATCAATGTCATTTTTCTGTCCCTCTTTGTGGAGTGACAACATTGCTCTAACGTTGCGGTGATGTTTGGCAGAGTTTACTGATGGTGTGCAGAGATGTGATCCGGGTGGGTCTTGGGGACGAGGAGTTCAAAGGGCAGATCCTTCACCTGTGCTCCATCGTGCTCCTCTCTGGTGAGTATATCTACACTAAACATATACAATTATAGAGACATGCGGAATCTATATGAAGAAACATGCCATTTTAGGGCAATTTTTGACCATCTGTAAATCAGCTTTTCTATGAGGCACATTTAGAACTGTAGATTCTCTAGAATAGTTGTTGACTGGACTAGGCCACTTGTCTCATTTCATTGTGTCTGTGAGGAAATTTGACTGAGGTGTGTGTTTTGTTATGTTGTGTTCTCAGAGAAGGGCTACCTGTGTGTTCCTCTGCTGTTCTTTGTGCTGACGGAGGTGGCGGAGAACTACGTCCCCGAGAACCAGGCCCAGGACGACCAGTCTTCCATCATCCTCAGCGTGGTCACCAACGTCTTCCAGAAGATCCTGGAGGTCATGGCTCGCCGCCTAAGGAAGGACCCTGAGGAGGGCCAGGAGGTGAGGAGGATGGCTGTGTCCCAAATGCCTTGATGGTTTGAATGCCTATTTGGCCCAACAACAGAAGCAGCTCTGGGTCCATATGTATCAAGCTTCTCAGAGGAGGATCTAGAATCTGCTCCCGCCGTCCATGTAATGTTATTCATTGTGATCTAAAGAAGTGTTCCCAACCTTTTTCGGTTACTGTACCACCAACTAAATTTTGCTCTGCCTGGAGTACCCCTGAAGTACCCCCTCATGTGCATTTTACCAGTACGCCTATGGTCTCATGAGTCCTCTCAAGTACCCCCTGTGGATAGGCCAAGTACCCCCAGGGTTCCTAGAACCCCTGGTTGGGAACCACTGAGCTAAAGGACTAAACTGCACTCCTACTATGAGACTAGATAGATAGATAGATAGATAGATAGATAGATAGATAGATATCAATCTACACACAATACCCCATAATGACAAAGCAAACACAGGTTTTTAGACATTTTTGCAAATGTATGAAAAGAAAGAAACTGAAATATTACATTTTACATAAGTATTCAGACCCTTTACTCAGTACTTTGTTGATGCACCTTTGGCAGCGATTACAGCCTTGAGTCTTCTTGGGTACGACACTACAAGCTTGGCACACCTGTGTTTGGGGAGTTTCTCCCATTCTTCTCTGCAGATCCTCTAAAGTTATGTCAGGTTGGATGGGAAGCGTCGCTGCACAGCTATTTTCAGGTCTCTCCAGAGATGTTCGATCGGGTTCAAGTCCGGGCTCTGGCTAGTCCACTCAAGGACATTCAGAGACTTGTCCCAAAGCCACTCCTGCGTTGTCTTGGCTCTGTGCTTAGGGTCGTTGTCCTGTTGGAAGGTGAACCTTCGCCCCCAGTCTGAGGTCCTGAGCGCTCTGGAGCAGGTTTTCATCAAGGAGCTCTCTGTACTTTGCTCCGTTCATCTTTGCCTCGATCCTGACTAGTCTCCCAGTACCTGCCGCTGAAAAACATCCCCACAGCATGATGCTGCCACCACCATGCTTCACCGTAGGGATGGTGCCAGGTTTCCTCCAGACGTGATACTTGTCATTTAGGCCAAAGAGTTCAATCTTGTTTCTCATGGTCTGAGAGTCTTTAGGTGCCTTTTGGCAAACTGCAAGCGGGCTATCGTGCCTTTTAGTGAGGAGTGGCTTCCGTATAGCCACTCTACCATAAAGGCCTGATTGGTGGAGTGCTGCAGAGATGGTTGTCCTTCTTTATGGTTCTCCCACAGAGAACTGAAAAGGCGTCTGCGAGCAAGGAGGCCTACAAACCTGACTCAGTTACACCAGCTCTGTCAGGAGGAATGGGCCAAAATTCACCCAACTTATTGTGGGAAGCTTGTGGAAGGCTACCTGAAACATTTGACCGAAGTTAAACAATTTAAAGGCAATGCTACCAAATACTAATTGAGTGTATGTAAACTTCTGACCCACTGGGAATGTGATGAAAGAAGTAAAAGCTGAAATAAATCATTCTCTCTACTATTATTCTGACATTTCATATTCTTAAAATAGTGGTGGTCCTAACTGACCTAAGACAGGGAATTTTTACTGGTATTAAATGTCAGGAAATGTGAAAAACTGAGTTTAAATGTATTTGGCTAAGGTGTATATAAACTTCCGATTTCAACTGTATCTCCTAGATATAGGACAGACACTTCAAAACCTTATTCCTTATTTATTTTTTGACACTTTTTTTGCCATTTATGAACGTGCTATTCAATGTGTTTTTATAGGCTATAGCAGTGAAGGCAAAACTCAATATTTAATCAAATAATTGTTTGTCTTAGAGACCCGTACATGGCAGAGAATTTCAGTTTCAACATTCCTTTAGCCCCATCCCTCGACTGTTTACGAAAACAAGGGGCGGGGATGACCATTTTGTTGTATTTCCAATCGCAGATCGCCCCTCTAAATATCCACTCCAGTTAGGTGTTAGGTGAAGATGCATTATATGTTTCTTTAAGTCTCTCCCTTTCATTTAACCATCGTTTTCTGTGAATGATCACCCAGTAGCTTGGTTAAAGCGTCAACAGATTTAGCTACAAGCTAAGATGCTGTGCTGCTTTCTGAGAATGATTCTGGGGAAAGCGACAAAGTAAATACAGCCTTGAAGTTGAGAGAGAGAGGAAGAGAGGGGAAGAGAAAAGAAGAAGAGAGAGAGGAGGAGAAGCTTTTGACAGATCTGAGAGAAGCTTTTGACAGGGTTCTACCTGCTTTTGAGATGAGTAGGGAGAGACATTTGAAATCAGTCTGAAAGCTGTGATTGTGGCGTCAGAAAAGGTTAAAGCTTTCCGCTTGATGTGACTGTCTGAAGCTGCATCCACCTGACAGGTGTTTGATGATCCAGTTTTGGAGGTGTCGCTGAAAATGCAAGGATATGGAATTGTAGTTCAACCTACTTTCTTTAGGTAAACATATGAATAGGTATGCATCTTTCTTAACTGTGTTTGCAAGTATTTTCCAATAAAACATTTCAAGGCTGGGAGGCAAGAATGCTGCTGGTCTGTATTTGTGTATGTTCACAAAAGTGGACATGGCAATTTGGTCAATGTTTTTGCCTAGTGGCCTTTCTGAAGACAAGATGCAGACATAAGGTTCCCGAGTGGTGCAGTGGTCTAAGGCACTGCATCTCAATGCTTGAGGCGTCACTACAGACCCCCTGGTTCGATTCCAGGCTGTATCACAACCGGCCGTGATTGGGAGTCCCATAGGGCGGCGCACAATTGGCCCAGCGTCGTCCGGGTTTGGCCGGTGTAGGCCGTCATTGTAAATAAGAATTTGTTCTTAACTGACTTGCCTAGTTAAATAAGGGTAAAATAAATAAAATATAGACAGATGGATAGATATGGCCCTGTTCAGGTTGCAAATGTGAATAGATGATTTAAGGTTGTTTCTCTCTCCCCTGGCTGTTGTAGCTGTGGTACTCAGCTGTTCCCGCTCTAGGAGACTTCCTCCAGGTGGTTCAGGCTTGGTCGGGCGTCGACTCAAACCCCCTAAACGGGGTGTTTTCAACCATCTGTGCTGCCACCCTCGCTGCGACCCAACACTCCCTGCAAAAAGTAACAAAGATGGCTCATACACAACAAACACTATTTTCCTAGATAGAAAATGTGATTCCAAATGTTGATAGTTTGCGAATAAAGAACATGTACTATATTTCGTCTGCGCTGAACTTAAAACTGTTCCGTCATAGATTTCACATCCTCAAGAGGTCACAACACCAGAGACGGTCCAGGATTTGCCTCCTCTCTCAAGCATCTTGTTGGATGTTCTCCTCAAATCGCCCCCGGTCACCAGGTAATCAACCAACTACACTCCAAGCGTTGCTGCTTTCTATTACTACGCACACTGACTGGCTCAGTTCAGTTTCCTTTTTTTGTGATAAATATTTGTATAGATTTTTCCCACACAAAAAGGAAGAACAAGAGGAAGAACAAACACCGTCAACACCACACAATTTCATACAAAGAGCTCCAGCAATGGAATATATACTGTACTTTTGTCCTCATTTTTGTTTCTAAACCAAGGCCTCTTTTCTTTTTCAGGGCCTTCCTGGCAGAGATCAACTCAACTGTCGACTCCGAGGTCATTGATGGTCTAACCGGATTGGCTGCAGTTCTTCACATTCTGGCAGTTGTCAGACAGAGTGAGAAAAATGAGTTGCAATAAAGAGTCTTTTATATTGATAAAAAAATAATTTTCACATTTATGAATAGTTTCTAACAGGGCGTGGGTAAATGTTTTTAGCAGCTACACTGGGAGTGTAACTTTTTTTGCCGTGAGCGGGGCGCGTGCCACTATCAACTGTTCTCGGGCCTGAGCCAGTTGCTTACACCAAGGTTTCATTGAAATTAATCCGAGAAGTTCTGTATCCGGTGTAGCTGGCCTGTAATGATTGCCTGTTTTTGTTCCAGCTGGGAAGTTTAAGGAAGATCTGAAGAGTACAGCTGTGTCCGTCCAGAGGCAGCTTCAGAAACATTACGCTGTCAAGGCTGAGAATGAAGGACACATCCAGAGGTAACTAGATTAATGAACGTTGTAAGGGTTGTCCCAAATAGCATCCAAATGGCACTACTTTTGACCAAGGCCAAATGGCTCTGATCAAAAGGAGTGCACTAATATAGGGAATAGGGTGCCGTTTGGGACCTTTTGTATGTTTTTAAGACAATTAAAGTATTTTCGAGTTGTTAGTTAGCATGTACCCTGAACATTAAGGAAACGTGCTCGTAAATTGGGAATTGTAAGATGTCAAATTATATTTTCAAATGACAAAATAGCAACCACAAGATTACATTAAATTCAACAACAACAAAAAATCTTTCTCCAGGGTAATCTACGAATCCGCTATCAACACTTTGAATGAGATTCTGATGCCATGCCCATGAGGGGGCAAGAACGAGAGAACAACATTTACACATTTAACATTTACTAATTATTTTTTGGTTCCCAGTGTCATCTATTTTTCTATTCTGTTCTATTTCTCTAAGTTCTTCTATCCTGTGCGATCATGGTGTATACAGCATGACTTGTATTTGCGCTTTGGATTTATGTATTGCGTAAGTATACTGTATGCTGCATAAACTGAACTGTGTGTAACATTGCTAAGTAACTGCTGAAAATACATTGAAATGTGAGTTTCAACCATGTCATTGTGGATTCTTATTTTATCTTATAGTACATGTTTGCACAATTTATTGAAGGAAATATAGTTTGCATTTAGTTATGCTCCACCACTGGCAGAGGAGGCAGAGAAGGTTAGTTTCTGTGGCTAAGGAGGAAGGACAGGAGTTGGGAAACTAAGATCTGAAGGAAGGCCAGCTGCAGGGGGGTGACAGGTAGACGTCCCTGCCACTGCTCTGCCACCAGGAGACGTACCGGGATAAGGAGCGTAACGTTGAGGAGTGGTGGTCGCCGGGTGATGACCCTCTAGCTGGTTTACGGGCACCGCTGGATGTGCGACAGGCAGAGATGCCCAGCAGCAGGTTACCACCTATCTACCTGTATAAAGTGTATATATATCATATTGTAGAGAATTCGGTGGGTAGCCCCGACTGTGACTCGAACCCAGCGACTGTCAAGCCAACACCTTAATCGTTATGCCAAGAGGTCCAAACTGCTTGATAAAGTCGCTAGGTGTTGTGTTAAGGTTTGAACAATGTATTAATGGAAATGTAGTTTGTTTGCATTTAGTTATGTTCCACCCAACACAAACAGTCCAGATTTTCCATGCATGTATAAACTTGAGAAGATATGATATATTGTGGTATGGTATTTTAGAATGATCCCGCTACTGTTTATACAGCCTTACAATAAAAGAAAGATATTCACTTGTTTATTCAGATGCTTATTCCAACTATATGTGCTAATATCCTGTACTGTTGTTAATGCACTACTTTTGCCTAAGGCCTATAAGGCTCTGGGCACGGTTTCCCAAAAGCATCTTAAGGCATTAGATCATATGGTTCTAACATGAACTTCGCCTTAAGATGCTTTTGGGAATCCGGGCCAAGGTCAATAGTAGTGCACTATATACAGTGAGGGAAAAAAGTATTTGATCCCCTGCTGATTTTGTACGTCTGCCCACTGACAAAGAAATGATCAATCTATAATTTTAATGGTAGTTTATTTGAACAGGGAGAGACAGAATAACAACAACAAAAATCCAGAAAAACGCATGTCAAAAATGTTATAAATTGATTTGCATTTTAATGAGGGAAATAAGTATTTGACCCCCTCTCAATCAGGAAGATTTCTGGCTCCCAGGTGTCTTTTATACAGGTAACGAGCTGAGATTAGGAGCACACTCTTAAAGGGAGTGCTCCTAATCTCAGTTTGTTACATGTATAAGACACCTGTCCACATAAGCAATCAATCAATCAGATTCCAAACTCTCCACCATGGCCAAGACCAAAGAGCTCTCCAAGGATGTCAGGGACAAGATTGTAGACCTACACAAGGCTGGAATGGGCTACAAAACCATCGCCAAGCAGCTTGGTGAGAAGGTGACAACAGTTGGTGCGATTATTCGCAAATGGAAGAAACACAAAAGAACTGTCAATCTCCCTCGGCCTGGGGCTCCATGCAAGATCTCACCTCGTGGAGTTGCAATGATCATGAGAACGGTGAGGAATCAGCCCAGAACTACACAGGAGGCTCTTGTCAATGATCTCAAGGCAGCTGGGACCATAGTCACCAAGAAAACAATTGGTAACACACTACGCTGTGAAGGACTGAAATCCTGCAGCGCCCGCAAGGTCCCCCTGCTCAAGAAAGCACATATACATGCCCGTCTGAAGTTTGCCAATGAACATCTGAATGATTCAGAGGAGAACTGGGTGAAAGTGTTGTGGTCAGATGAGACCAAAATCGAGCTCTTTGGCATCAACTCAACTCGCCGTGTTTGGAGGAGGAAGAATGCTGCCTATGACCCCAAGAACACCATCCCCACCGTCAAAAATGGAGGTGGAAACATTATGCTTTGGGGGTGTTTTTTTGATAAAGGGACAGGACAACTTCACTGCATCAAAGGGACGATGGACGGGGCCATGTACCGTCAAATCTTGGGTGAGAACCTCCTTCCCTCAGCCAGGGCATTGAAAATGGGTTGTGGATGGGTATTCCAGCATGACAATGACCCAAAACACACGGTCAAGGCAACAAAGGAGTGGCTCAAGAAGAAGCACATTAAGGTCCTGGACTGGCCTAGCTAGTCTCCAGACCCTAATCCCATAGAAAATCTGTGGAGGAAGCTGAAGGTTCGAGTTGCCAAACGTCAGCCTCGAAACCTTAATGACATGGAGAAGATCTGCAAAGAGGAGTGGGACAAAATCCCTCCTGAGATGTGTGCAAACCTGGTGCCCAACTACAAGAAACATCTTCCCTCTGTGATTGCCAACAAGGGTTTTTCCACCAAGTACTAAGTCATTTTTTGCAGAGGGGTCAAATACTTATTTCCCTCATTAAAATGCAAATAAATGTATAACATTTTTGACATGCGTTTTTCTGGATTTTTTTATTGTTATTCTGTCTCTCACTGTTCAAATAAACCTACCATTTAAAATTATTGACTGATCATTTCTTTGTCAGTGTGCAAACGTACAAAATCAGCAGGGGATCAAATACTTTTTTCCCTCACTGTATGGGAAAGGGTGCCATTTGCGATGCAATTTAAATCAATTAATTCTCCTTCCAGCTGGTGTTTGAACCCTTGTGCCAGTCCCCTCTATGAATATAAATAGTGTAGAGAGTAACTGGCTTTCTGCGATAAAGACTTACCTCATGCCCACTTGGATTTATTGCTATAGCATATTTTTTGGTTTTACCTCTATATTGGCTACTCTCGAGCTTCATTTAATAAACTTCTAAACTTCTACTATTTTCGTGGTGAGACTGGCAAACCAGACTGGCTAACCATTCATTATTGCGCACTGTAGGTGCAAGCTTAAAGACCAGGCATGGGCCTCTCGCCATGTGTGTTTGACGTCAGAACCTAGGAGGGGCGCCTTCTGACGGGTGCTGTCCGCGGTGCTGAATCCTGTCGCGACTGCGGAAGAGAAGTGGCAGACCCGAGAAATTGCTCTGCAAATCTCATATTTCTACTTTCACTCGCAGTTATCTCATCCATCAATTTTGGATCATCCTGTATTTAACACTGACACTATTATGTTTTAGCAAAGGTGTGCAATGGATTAGACTAGTAAGAGTAATGGATTCGCCGTCTTCCATCTTCGTTGTGTTGGCTCTTTTCCTGTCTCTTCCAACTACCTCCGCTGACAGCAAATTTGGTAAGTTGACAGTCGTTCACGGTAAATATATAGCCATTTGTATTAAAGTAAAAAAAAAATCATACTTACCTGCCCAGGTGTTGCAGTGCAAAAGACAGGCTTTTAGACCACCATATGGTCAGTGTTAATGGGCTATGGAAAAAGCTAGTATTTACGTCTTAATTTCTGGGAAAATGTTTTTCTAATGTTGTTCTGTAGATTACTCAAAAAAGGAAAATCATAAGGTAGGCTACTTGTGTCAGGGACAGGGTTCATCTTCAAGACATCAACTGGATAAGAGCGTCTACTAACTAAAATGACTAAAATGTCAATGTTAGTGAGTGTCCCAGACTTAATTATGAAAATAATAATCGATAATACCTGTAGTCTCGTGACATCCTGATTCTGGGCGCCGAGATTATACAACCTGTAAAGTCATCAACGCTTTTTTCATTATCTATTCTGTTTTCAGGATTAATATGTTTTTAAAAGGGCAATCTGGGAATCGACAAACAACAAAGTGACCACCCTAGCACTTGTTTTGTTAAGCAGCTGAGAGATGGAGCTGGAGAAATGTAATCTCTCTCTTATTCATAGACAGAAATATGGATCCAAGGATTAACCATCCATGAGCTCACAACTGTAGTCTTAACCATGTTTTGAAGCTATAACATCTTTGTTTATAATTACACTGTTAACAAACAATGCCGTAAAACAAACCTATTTTGGGTCCTGATGGGGTTAGACAGTTTTTTGTATTTATTAAGGATGCCCATTAGTTCTACCAAGGCAACAGCTACTCTTGCTGGGCTCCAGCAACATTAAGGCAGTTACAGTATATACAATATTACATAACACTTTTCACAACACATTAAGTGTGTGCCCTCAGGCCACTACTCGACTACCACATACAGTCAGGTCCATCAATATTTGGACATTGACCAAGTTATTATTATTTTAGCTGTCTACCACAGCATATTGGAGTTGAAATTAAATAATGAATATGAGCTGAAAGTGCATACTTTCAGCTTTAATTTGAGGGTATTTTTTTATCCAAATCGGGGGAATGGTGTAGGAATTGCAGCACGTTTTATATGTGGTCCCCCCCTTTTTAAGGAACCAAAAGTAATTGGACAATTGGCTGCTCAGCTGTTCCATGGCCAGGTGTGTGTTATTCCCTCATTAGTTCATTTACAAGCGTCACGATTCTCTAAAGCGGAACCCAGAAGCAGACCAGGACAAGGTGAGTAGAATGAAGGTGAGTATTCATTTAAAGACTTAAATGTGGAAGCAGGAGAATCCAGGTGACGGAGCTGGCAGTGGAGGTGAGTTGGTGGGAGTGAATGGGCAGATCCAATGATGTTTCTGAAGCCACAGACGACCAGGCAGAGGTTGAGTGAATATTCCGGGAGAGTAATGTTCATGGCTAACGATCCGGCAGGGAATGGATGTCAGGTCAGAGCTTATGAAGTGGAGAGGTGATGATCAGAACCAGGTGTGCAGATAGCTGATGAGATGCAGGTGCGGGTAATGGAGAGATCTCCCACCTTGCTTCGTCGCCCGGCAACCAGACAGGGTGCGTTCAGGAAACTCAGGGGAAAAAACCTCCAGGACAGAAAACAGGCAACTCAGGCAGAAACCGACTCAGGAAGCGGGATTCATGACAACAAGTAAGGAGATAAAAGGTATAGAGTTGATTTCAAGTGTGGCATTTGCATTTGGAATCTGTTGCTGTTATCCCTCAATATGAAGTCCAAAGAGCTTGAACCCATCAGAGAGATAGCAAAAACATTAGGTGTGGCCAAATAAACTATTTGATACATTCTTTAAAAGAAAGAACGCACTGGTGAGCTCAGGAACACCAAAAGACCCGGAAGACCACGGAAAACAACTGGTGGATGACAGAATAATTATTTCCCTGGTGAAGAAAAAACACTTCACAACAGTTGGCCAGATCAAGAACACCCTCCAGGAGGTAGGCGTATCTGTGTCAAAGTCAACAATCAAGAGAAGACTTCACCAGAGTAAATACAGAGGGTTTTACCACAAGATTTAATCCATTGGTAAGCCTCAAAAACAGGAAGACCAGATTAGTTTGCCAAAAAACATATAAAAATGCCTGTACAGTTCTGGAACAACATCCTATGGACAGATGAGACAAAGCTCAACTTGTACCAGAATGATGGGAAGAGAAGAGTATGGAGAAGGGAAGGAACTGCTCATGATCCGAAGCATACCACCTCATCTGTGAAGCATGGTGGAAGTAGTGTTATGGCGTGAGAATGTTTGGCTGCCAATGGAACTAGTTCCCTTGTATTCATTGATGATGTGACTGCTGATAAAAGCAGCAGGATGAATTCTGAAGTGTTTAGGGCTGTATTATCTGCTCAGATTCAGCCAAATGCTCATTGGACGGCGCTTCACTGTGCAGCTGGACAATGACCCGAAACATACTGCGAAAGCAACCCAATACTTTTTTTAAGGCAAAGAAGTGGAATGTTCTGCAATGGCCAAGTCAATCACCTGACCTGAATCCAATTGAGCATGCATTTCACTTGCTGAAGGCAAAACTGAAGGCAAAACGCCCCAAGAACAAGCAGGAACTGAAGACAGCTGCAGTAAAGGCCTGGCAGAGCATCACCAGGGAAGAAACCCAGCATCTGGTGATGTCTATGGGTTCCAGACTTCAGGCAGTCATTGACTGCAAATAATTTGCAACCAAGTATTAAAACTCACAATTTAATTTATGATTATGTTAGTTTGTCCAATTACTTTTGAGCCCCTCAAATTGGGGGGCTATGTTTACAAATGGTTGTAATTCACTGTCCAAATACTTATGGACCTGACTATCTAAAATACAAAATCCATGTGTACGTGTGTGTCTGAACTAAGCTAATGACAGGAGGCATTTATAATTTACATTCTTCAATAATCAATGGCTATATCATTAATTTAAAAGTCCAGAAATAGATGTACCAATCCCAGATTGCCCCTTTAAAGTGAGAACTATGTGTGGCCTGGGTGGACCATGAGTTTGATGTCACATTCTAAAAACATACTACATGACATCTACTATGTGATTTGTAAGCATTTTTGTTATTTTCCTTTTTCTAGAGAGAGATTTCCTTTATGGCATGGTAGTCATCTCAGTACATACACCTTCTTGATTTATTTCAGTCTTGGCAGGGAAATCTGCCTTTATATTTTGATTGGTTTTTCCCTGCCTTGCCCCAGTTTAACACTCGGCAAATGCCAGAGTGTAACATTTCGAAGCCATTGTGGATAAATGGGCCCTTCTGTTGAGCTTGCCTTGCTGTGCAGAGACTGTAGGGTTATTACCAGATGGCATAGAGCTAAATCAAGGGCTGAGTGTTTCTGCTACCCCTGTCAGAATGATAAGCAGGGATGCCATCTCACTGATCCTGCATCAGCGTGTGTAGTGTCTGTGTGGGACTGGTGACCTGATATATCATCCTCTCTCTGAACCAGGACCAGTCATGAAGTGGACTCAGTCGCCATCTGTACGTTTGGAAAGTGCAAATGTTTTTTAAAAACTATTTTCTCTGCCTGTCTTGTACTGTCTGTCTTCCCACTCCTTTCTGTGTAGGCCTCTTTATTAAACTGCAGGCCTGTGTGTGTGTCCTGTCTAATTCCCTCTGACTGTTGGTCTCGCACCTTGTCTGTCTGTGCCAGTCTAACACTATTGTAAGGAACTTACACAATCCTCTCAGTTAAACTCTTATGGAGAAAGAATGTTGCTAAAACATTGTGAAAAGAATAGGAACAGGAAGGGGAATGGTACAGCATTCAAGAGAACTGTGACGGATTTGTGTTATTTATTGTTGTTGCTTTGGAGCCAGTGTTGACACTCTGTGCCCCAAATGGCATCCTATTCCCTATGTAGTTTGCACTACTTTTGACCAGAGCCTATAGTAGCGCATTACATAGGGAATAGGGTGCCATTTGGACTGCAGGCTCTGTCTCAGTTAATCCTGAATGAGTCAGCTGTGTTCCATCAGAGAATTCTACACAACCATTAGAGAATCTCTCATTGTTAAAATTCATGCTTATGTAAAAAAAAAACTGAAATCTTTCTGGGAGTGGTCTCCATCGTCAGTGTCTGCGGACTGCCTGGGTGTTTGAGACAGTTATTGTTTTTAATGAGTCGGTGAGAAGTGCCCTGATTTGGTTTCATCATAGAGCGCATGCCATTCCCTGTCGGGCTTGTGTTGTGTAGCCTACTGTGGATCTGAGTGGGTCTACTGAATCATCTGTATGTGTGTTATGACACCAAATAGCACCGGGAAGCGCTGAAAAAAATAGTGGGAGGTAGAGGTGATATCCGAGCAGCTATAAATATCATTTACTTGAAGGCTGAGAGTGGAATTAATAACCCTGGATGCAGGATCAGAGTATAGAGAGACTGTTTGATGACAGAGCTGAGGGTGATTAGCCTAGCGCATTACTTTTTCTTTTTTTCTTGAAAATATATGTACAGACTATTAAACAGATAGAGAGAGAGAATATTACAGTGGTGACAGATAGAGGTTGTGTCAAAGGGCAGTAGGCCAGATTCATTCCTACGTGGCATTTCCTATGGGCCCTGGTCAAAAGTAGTGCACTATATAGGGAAAAGGGTGCCATATGGGATGCAACCATAGTTCATGGTTTCTATCTCATCAGACCACCTGGAAGGATTGCATGCTTTAGTTTAGGGAGACATAAGCTTTGCAACTCACACAAGCATGACTAGAAAGTAATTAGACAGAGGAGATGCATAAGTAAATAGGTCTAGGGATGGTTGGGATTCATTTGGCATAGGGGATTGTTCATGCATGGTCTACTTTGGGCCTCTTGATGGTTCAACTGGAGAGCTCATGGCTGAGGTGTGTGTCAAGTGAATAATGGCTGCTCTAACACCATAGCTATCTTCAAAGTCTGCTGTCTCTCTGTTCAGTGTGCTCTGATGTCGTCAACCTTATCTCCTAATACATCCAGACAAGTTTTAGCTTTGATTCATTGGCTTCGCTCTATCTCCACTAGCCATGGGCATCTGTCATCCCACAAATCTATTCAGTCAGTGGTCGGGACGTTAAGTTGCAGTGCTTATAAATCATCTCAGTGGATAGAGATGTGACATGAATGGTTGGATAGAGATGTGAGTACAATATATGTGTTTATTTTCGGATTGGCTCAGATATCCTCCCAAGCTAGGCTACTTCCCATATGAAACCCAATAAAGGCCCCAACTCAACTAGGTTTAGTTTTCTTCCTGTTGCTTGTGTGTTTTCAGGTGCAGGGTGAAGTTGCCCCTAGATGCTGATATTGGGTCAGTTTTGCATTTCCCCCACTAATGGTTAAGGTTAGGATTGGGAGAGGGGAACTGATCATAGATCTGTACCTGGGGGAAACTTTGCCTCGTGCTCTGTTTTCATTGGCAGTTCCCCTGTTGTCACAGCACCCCAGTCAGTCTCAGAGGACCAATCCGGACCTGTGTTGTCCTTGTTGTTATACCTCTGAGGTCTCTGAGAAAGCTGTAGACACAGGTGTGTGAAAGAGTGTGTCTCAGGGTTAAAGATCACAACTTGTAATATGTTTTTAACATGGTTTAATAATGCTTCATAGAAAGTTACATTGTTTAGCTCTTGTCACTCGTCATCTAGCTAACTATCACTTCTAGCTAGCCTAGCAGCAGTCTCAGTCCAGATGGCAACATAACTTCTGTTACAATGTGCATTTCTAGTTGTAGTCTTTTAACTACACTGTAAGACTTTTCTGTAATTTCAACAGTAAAACACTGTAGAATGCACAGTAAAATCCCGTAAATGCATTAATACTGTAGATTGCGCTGCATTATGGGTAACATGCTGGAAAATACTGTTATTAAATGGAATTGGAAGCCTCCTGTAAAAATGACTATAACATACTGTATTTATTTTCAGTAATAGTTTATGCCTACGGTAAATTCAAATGATCTGTTTCAGGCGCCAACCTCATGCTGTCAGTTGAGACCCATGAAGCTCAGACTATTTTAGTATTTTGAAGCAGCTGTGAAGTGGAATCATATTTTCAGCAGATGCTGGGTAGGTACCTTGACTTGTTTATAAGTATCTTTATTTCTAGCCAACGTTGAATTAATGCATGTATTCTTTGCTAACCTAGCTAGCTAGCTGACTAACGTTTCGGTTTGCTCTAAATTGCTGTTAAATATCTTGTTGAGCGACCTAGAAAAAAATCACCCTGATAATAATTGTTGTGATGATAGGCTTCGCTGTACCGCAGCTTCTGAGTGCCATGGAGAATAAACTGAGCGCAGATTCATGACCCGTTATGTTTTCACCATTACTACAGACAAAATGGCTTGTTTCTAGCTGTTCAAAAGATATGACCCATATTACCGGCCGCATTTGACACATAAACCAGTCGTGGACGATTAAAAGCCGATGCGAATGACCAGTGCACTGGTGTTGTATCGATGTGCGTGCTGGCCGAAGGTGCTTCCCACTGGGCAGCATGTCAGTGTCACCGGCGGTAGCTACTAACGTGGCCAATGTTTTTCCCTCCCAGGATTATATATAGGATAGCAGCCTACACAAGAAATAACTAGTATTGGTATCCATCTAGATGTCCCCGTGATACAGTCTACTCAATGGGGAGAGCTTGAACGGCAACAACACCGGGATACAGTGTCGTCATTAGCTGTCACAACTCTGTGATTCTGTTCACTTGGCTCTCAGCTGCGTGACATAGACTACGTCATTGTTTTGCAGGCCAGGAGTGTCCTTTTAGCCTCTCCCAATTAACCATTTGGTTATTTAAACAACATTCTTCGATAATGTTACAGTATTAGCTAAACCTGTTCACTTTACCAGTAGTATGCAAACATTTGGTGGCACAGAAAGAAATGAACATGTCTGGTAAAATAATCTGTGGTATTGTGTAAACTATAGCAATGTTTTATTAGTTAGCTAGGGTTTGAAGTAGGTGCATCTAGCTGTCTTTTTTGTGTTTGTTCAATACCTCAATTGATTTCATAAACTATATTGGATATATGGCTGTACAGATTCCTGGTTCGAATCAACCCAAGATGATGAACCCTGAAGATGGGACAAAGTGCATGACAAGGCTGCCCAGATGAAGCCAGCTGTTCTCAACCCCTACATTGACACACACACACAACACCAGCTTGATATGTCCCTTGTCACCTGTCTGAACCCCCTTACCCTGACTAGGGTTGCCCCTGATCATAGATCCCTATCCCAATTTGAACTCCATCTCCCTCTCTCTCCCCCACACCCCCCACATACAGGCACACAATATAGTTTTTAAATGAGTGTTGTAATGATGCTCTTATTTGGTAACGTGTTAACTGTTGTTACTTCAATTCTGTTGTTAATTTGTTGTTAAGGTTGTTTTAATAAATGTATTTTATGTACAAATGTATTGTTTTTCTTACATTTAGATTTCAGGGATAATTTCACTGTAAATCTGCAGGATTATCCTGGGAAAAGTTTTATAGTGTATGAAAGCTGGGCTGAAGCATGTTTGGGGATGCGTCCCAAATGGCACCCTACTACATACAGGATGGCATTTGGGAAGTAAGTAGCCTGGGTGTGCTCTATCAGCCCTGGTTGACATTAAATGGGACACCTGTTTTGAATGAGCTATCTAGTTAGTAGGTAAATGAGCTAAATGACCACTGGAAGTGACAGACCCCATGAGTTGTTATTAATCAGGCAATGATACCCCTCTTTACACACACATGCAAATTATATTATGCTCTATGGTGAAATTATGATCACTGAGCAGTTGGCCTGTCATTTGCAAAGCCTGTTTTCATATATTTAAAATGCCGACAGCTGCCTCATTCAATTGGAGTGTAATTGATCTAACATCATGTTCAAGTTTTTCAGCTTGTGGCTGTTTTCCAGTGTAATAAATGGCTATTGATTCCAACTAAAAATGAACATATTATGATAGACCTCATTCAGCTGCACCAAACCGAGATGCAGCTGTTGTAGCATTCATTTTTCAATATGAATTACAATTCAGTATAATCCAATATTGGATTTTCAAATGGGAGCAATGGAAGCCCTGCTCAATATACTTTTCTATTGTTATGAGTCATAAAAGGGCAGATGGGATTCTGAGTCTGCCTTTGAGGTGTAATACATTACTATATTTATATTCTCGTTTCTCACACATGCTCACTCTCTTTGGATTGTTATTTATATAATATAATATAATATGCCATTTAGCAGACGCTTTTATCCAAAGCGACTTACAGTCATGTGTGCATAAATTTTTACGTATGGGTGTTTAGATGTTGTATTTTATGTGTATTTGTAATATTGTATTTTCAAGACATTCTACTGCACTGTTGGAGCTAGTAACATAAGCATTTTCCTGCACCTGCTAATACACCTGCAAATCTGTGTACACAACCAATACACTTTTATTTTATTTGATTTAGATTAGTATTGAATTGCAGTAAAATCTCTAAAGCAGGCTGTATATTCAGAGCTTTGGTACGCTGCCACGGATGGTGTGATGGCAGATGAAGCAAAGCCGCTGCTATGAAATGGAGCAAATGCTCTACAGTGTATATTGACATTGAGTGGTTATTGAGACGGGTAGAGAGAGCAAAGCGGCTGTGAAAGGAGGGGAGTCTGAGTTATTTCCGAGATATTCGCCAGCTGCTTTATGGAGAGAGGACGCTCTGTTCTGACTGTTCTCGGTGATCATCCAGAACACACTTGAGGTCAGGGCTAAACTCTTCCCTTTAGGAGCAGACAGAGACCTGGTGGAGAACATCTGGGTTGTATTCATTAGGGCACACAGCAGCAAAATGCTTTGCAACGGAAAACTAAAACAAGTGTTTATTGGACAAGTTCAGGTAGTCCCTCCCTGTTTGTCCATTTTCTTCCGTTTGGCACCTAATGAATACCACCCAGATGGCACTCTGGCGCTCTAAAAAACACCAGGCTCAAAACAGATCAGGTGTTCTCCAGGAATCTATTTACTTTCAGGAAAGTTGTTGGGTGCTCTTAGAACATAGACAATGATGATGATAGAGCAAAATAAAATCAATCCAATAACACATCTATGCCTCGCATGGAAAAGTATCACTTATTACTGTGTCGTTAAGATCCTTCTTTATGGTAGCCTACCTTTAGGAATATTTCTGATCTACTATCTAGATTTAACACACAGAATTGTGATAGGATGCGTCCCAAATGGCACCCTATTCCCTATGTAGGGCACTACTTTTGACCAGAGCCTTATGGGCCCATGTCAAAAGTAGTGCATGAGATAGGGAATAGGGTGCCATTTGGGACGCATTCAGGGACATTTTTCATGTATGTCAGTATCATTCCTCTTGACTATCTTGCCTCAGGGGGACTGTGTCCTGGTATTAAGTGTAAATTAGAGAGAGCTGACAGGAGGTCACTCACAAGGTCAGTCCAGTACGGCGGTGTCACTGTGTATAATGAGGACACTAATGCGCTAATGAGCATTCAGGACACTGTGATCCCGTCCCGATATGGCGGCGGGATAGCGGAATTCATCTCTGCAATCCCAGGCCTGATTAAATGCAGTAATGGATTTGCTAGCGCTATTGATTAACACTCTGGGCCATTTCAGTATGCACCGTAGAAACAAAATACATTCCCGTCAGATACAGCCAGAGTGTCGGATATGATTCTAACGCCCGGTATTCAGCTTTCAATAAACAACAGTTTTGGTATGTGAGGATTCAATTGTGGTTAGTTTATAAGAACCAGTAATATCCCATGCAAAGCGACTTAAAGTAGTGCGTGCTGACATTTATGTATAGAAGGCCGCAGCAGGAATCAAACCTACTATCCTATCCTGGCGCTGGAAGCGCCATGCTCTACCAACTGAGCCACACTACTCTCTTAAAAAATAAAGGTGGAAGTTGGAACCAAATAAGGTTCTTGAGAGCGATGCCATAGGGGAACAATTTTAGGCTCTCTGAAGAACCTTAAATGGGATGGTTCTTTAAAGAACCGTACAAAAATCCCAATCCAGAAAGGTTTCGACCCTCCTGGACCGGAATTGAATAGTCCTGCTGTAGGGTGATTATTTGCATATTTCCCAGGGTGCCTTTTGAGTGCATTTTAGAGTTACCAGTAGTGAATATGTTATAAAAAATATATATTATTTATAACAATACAATACATATTTGATAAGGCCTTATTTTATGGACCTAGTTTTACCCTAATACGGTGGCCTGAATCTCATAGCTTACAGTCCACAGCAGGCTTGAAAGTCACATTGGAATCCAGCCAGAGTGGGGATATCCAACATTTTGTATTTTTATTCACCCGCAACCTGCAATCAGAATGACTGCCAGGGATGGGAAGACTAAGATATGAGACTACCTAAAGCAGGGGTGTCAAACATACGGCCCACAGGAAACAAACTTCTTCTTCTTTGAGGTTTAACGGCAGTTGGCATCCAATATGTTGCATTACCGCCCCAAACTGGATAATACAAATCCATTATACTACTACCCCATTTCACTACTTTGACCCTATATGCTCCTGCACCGTGCCAACGGCCTGGGAGGACAGGACACCACCACTTAACACACCCTGTAACTCTTCTGAATTCAAATCTTGTATACCCAAATATTTCTCTACAGCTGACACAACATACACTACCGGTCAAAAGTTTTAGAACACCTACTCATTCAAGGGTTTTTCTTTATTTTTACTATTTTCTACATTGTAGAATAATAGTGAAGACATCAAAACTATGAAATAACACATATTGAGTCATGTAGTAACCAAAAAAGTGTTAAACAAATCAAAATATATTTTATATTTGAGATTCTTCAAATAGCCACCCTTTGCCTTGATGACAGCTTTGCACACTCCTGGCGCACGGCTCACTCTGTTTGCTCTTGACACCAATCTTCATCGTCACCCCATCTCCATTTTCATCGCCATCTTCCTCAAATCCAACCTCTGCTTTCCTCATTCGCTTCTTCCTCTTTTTCCCCTCCATTCCTCCTCAGAAATCCACCATTCTGTGTCCCTGTCCCAATATTCCTCTTCTCCCAACTTTGCTTGCGGCCCGGTGGCATCCCGGCGTAACTCCATCTCTAGTCAAAAGTCTTTGTCTACCGCGGGAAACAAACAATTCTAAACCATTCTAAAAATCAACCTGCAATAGAGCATGCGGGGAAATATGATAATGATGGGCGCGGTTTTGGTTCAACTATGGTTATTAACACCAACACAGTGTTAATTTAACTCGTGAATCAACACTAGAAATGTTACACTGAAAAATCAACACTAGTTAACACCGGTCAATTTGCTGTTTGCTATGAAAGATACACATCTGCAGCCTTCCATACATTTCAATAACCTTTTAGAATTCAGAAAAAACGTAGATACCACTTCAAGAACTCCCCACTTAACTCAAATGTTCTTTATCGTGCAAGAGTTCTCCGAGGAACCTTAAGAGCTGAGGAAGAACCATATAAGAACCTTCATTTTATTCAGGGTGGAGAAAGCACTTGACTAGAGTATCCATAGTGTAGTAGATACTGACCATTATATTAGTTGTTTTATGTAATGTTTCATCAGTTTCAGTTTTCATCAGACCTTCCTGCTTTTGTTTTGGTGTTGTATTGGCTTTCTTTTGAATCAGTTGTATCAGATTATGTTCTAACAGATAATGGGTTAAAAAAATCCAATCCAATAAAATACTATATAATATGGAGTGAATGATAATGGATTACAGTTTTTATATCTCTTTGGTGCAATTTTCACAAGTATGTGGAACATTTTCACAGCTCTTAGTACAAAACTCAGAACAGATCATCAAAAAGGCAGATGTTTGAAAACTCTAAGCACATTTCTAATTGACAAAGTACAACACACAAAATCATACAGGCACTTTTTCACCAAACTTCAGTGTTTCATCTATAAATACATGTTTCACATTGCAATACACGTTCATATAAGGTAATTGCCTTTCACAATGCAATGCTCACATTACTTTTGATATGATTCTCTTCGGTTAAAATACATTTTACTATTACTTAATCTGACTCCTCTTACTTGATGATCACTTAAACGTTTGGTAAACCTATAGATTTTACATATACAGATTACACTGCTTTACTAAAATTGCATTGGCCAATACAGTAATATATGCCATTTACGTATCAGACAATAAAGTGACAACAGTCCACACATTTTGGTAGGTGACCCCAGTGAGAATCAAAGTAGCCACCCTTTGACTTGATGACAGCTTTGCACACTCTTGGCATTCTCTCAAACAGCTTCATGAGGAATGCTTTTCCAACAGTCTTGAAGGAGTTCCCACAGATGCTGAGCACTTGTTGGCTGCTTTTCCTTCACTCTACGGTCCAACTCATCCCAAACCATCTCAATTGGGTTGAGTTTGGGTGATTGTGGAGGCCAGGTTATCTGATGCAGCACTCCATCACTCTCCTTCTTGGTCAAATAGCCCTTACACAGCCTGGAGGTGTGTTTTGGATCATTGTCCTGTTGAAAAACATATGATAGTCCCACTAAGCGCAAACCAGATGGGATGGCCTTGAATACTAAATAAATCACAGACAGTGTCACCAGCAAAGCTTCCCCACACCATCACACCTCCTCCTCCATGCTTCACGGTGGGAACCACACATGCTGAGATCATCCGTTCACCTACTCTGCATCTCACAAAGACACGGCGGTTGAAACCAAAAATCTCAAATTTGGACTCATCAGACCAAAGGACAAATTTCCACCGGTCTAATGTCCATTGCGCGTGTTTCTTGGCCCAAGTAAGTCTCTTCTTATTATTGGTGTCCTTTAGTAGAGGTTTCTTTGCAGCAATTAGACCATGAAGGACTGATTCATTCAGTCTCAGGCTTGATGCTAACTAGTATCTTCTAAACATTGTTTCTTTCATTTCTTTCATTTGATTACATTGTGAAAGATGTCTTCAACGATCACACCTTTGATCAGACAAGGGATAGAAATGATGGAAATTTGATCTTCAGACATTTTTAATGGGTAGTCCAAGTGTATTGCCTAATGTGAAAGCAGTGTAATGTACTGTAATGTACACTACTGTAACATACTACATTCAAATGGCATTTTTTTCTATTGGATTAAATGGTTCATAAAATAACCACATTGAGAAGATATCATTATGTTGTGTTTTGGTGATTAAACCAATGTACTATATTTCACAGTAAATGTATATTTTGGGATCAATGGTTGGGTGGTGAAAGATGTCTACAAACAAAATTAATGCGCAATGAAACGTTTTCAATGTAAGACAGGCTGTGTTACAAGTGTTACCAGTTTTTGAGTTTTGTACTAAGAGTTCAGAAAATTCATCACATACTTGTGAAAATAGTACCAAAGCGATAAAAAAACCCTGTAATTAAACAGGTTTAATGGACATATTTTTTAAGACAGAAGGTTCAAAAGAGGATCCCTGCGGAGGAATCATGTGATGAGCAAGCCTTGTGGTGAGAGCATTCACAGCGCGAGGTGAGAGGCCTTCTTACGCCTCTGAGCTGCTCGCTCTCGACTTAAAAACCCAATCACACCAGGTACGGGGGAGGCAAAAAGTCAACCTGCCTATTTCAGGGGCCTTGTTTGCCGTGCTCTGTAGCGTGCTGCTATCTTTAATTTAGAGTGACGGTCCTATTGCCTGGAGTGACGGAGAGTCCCCGACCTCCCCAGAATTTCTACGAAACTCTCAGGAAATGTTTGACCACATTGTTCCGTATGGCCAGTGGCGTAAGGGTGCTAGGGTCCTATTCAATCAGTGTTTTGACCTCAATGTCATGCATGTCAGTGGGTCATTTCAGCAGAAGGTGATTAATCAGGGTGAGTTATGAAGGTGATTTACAGGAGCAAAAAGAAGACAGGTATTAGGTATAGAAATCCAAGGTTGGGCATCTTATCATGATTTATTAAAGAGAAACGACCTTGTTGACTTTAAGCCCAATTACCCAAGGCGTGAAATAGATCTGTAAACAAAAAGGAGAGCATGAATGATTGCGGAATGATAAGAAGATGTGATGATTTGCATCGTTTAAGGCTTGTCATGAGAGGTTCCTTTGAAGAAACGAACCTTTTCAGATAAAAATTGTCTTGCCTTAGAAACATTTCCCCAGTTTTGGGTGCAGAGTGTTACAGTATAATGATACAAGGTGCTTACATCAGTAGAGTGATGCTAATTTGCCTCCAGGTCATGTTCCTTTCCCTTTATCCTCACTAAAGCACTGTTCTTTGTCCAATGCCACCACATGTTATTACACTTCCTTGCTGTCACCTACCTACTGTACTGTTCAAAAATGGCCTTTTTGGCTGATAACAGCACAGAGAGGATTTGCAGAGGAGAGTGTCCTTGGAAGAAGCCATAATGATAATGAAAGGTATGGTCACGGTTACAATGGCTACATAGACAGGGTCTGTGTCCCAAATGGCACCCTATTCCCTGTATAGGGCACTACTTTTGACTTTAGCCCTTTGGACCCTGGTCAAAAGTAGTGCACTATTAAGGTAATAGGGTGCCATTTGGGATGATATGAAATATGATATGATATGAGAAACAGTATGTTGCTAACAGCACTCTGTGGGAGGTGGCTGTACTCACTGCCAGCCTCAAAGCATCCGTTTGTCCCTGTTGAAATAAGGCATGGCAACCACGTGAAGGGGCATACTAAATGATACATCACTGGAATTAAATACTGTGTGGCTGTAATGATTTTGCAGGTGCACCATAATCATATAGATTAGAACTGCACAGCAAATTCTTCATTGTTAAAGGCCCAGTGCAGTGAAAAATGTGATTTTCCTGTGTTTTATATATATTTCCACACTATGAGGTTGGAATAATACTGTTGACATTTTGAAAATTATGATAATGCCCTTTTAGTGTAAGAGCTGTTTGAGAAGATCACCTGCAATTTCAGCCTGTTTTGGTGGGATGGAGTTTTGGCCTGCCTTGTGACAGTTAAAACACCATTAAGAAAGAGAGTTCCAAACCTCTCTGCCAAAAACAGCTAGTTTTCAGTATTTTCCTTCTCCAATTGTAGAGTTACCACCCATGGCTGTATTTGTTTATGACAGAGACATGGTTGTTGCATTCATCCATTTTCAGTCCTATAGACTTCACCAAGTGAGATCCTAAGTGAATCTGTTATCATAAAAAAAGAAAGATTTAACACTAGGGCTGGGCATTGACTCACGATACAACATTATCACGATACTTAGGTGCCTATGCGATATGTATTGCGATTCTCACGATTCTATATGTATTGCGATTCGATACTGTGATTTGTATCGTGATTCTATATTCCAAACATATTTCTCACGATATGTCTGCTGCAGAGGGAGAAGAGAGAGCCATGAGAGAACTAATTTTGCAACCCTACACAGCAAATTCGCAATCCGAATGTCAACACCCACAGTGTTAAATTTCACACTTTCTTAGAAATTATATGTGAAATATGTCAAATAGTGTTAAACTAATGCATTTCAAAAAGTTGATAAACTAACACCCCAAGAGTGTTGGGTCCCTAACACCATGGGTGTTGCAAATTCCGAATGAAATTAACACTTTATTAGAGCTGATGCTGTAACACTTTCTCAGTGTTAGGGAATTAACATGTGGTCTTATAGTAACTCATTTTGGGGAACTGTTTTAACACTGTAGGGTGTAAAGCCTTATTTGCATATTTATTTCCCAGGGTGCCTTTCGAGTGAATTTTAGAGGTACCAGTACCACTCATGACTGTGTTTGCTAGTGACAGACATGATTGTTGCATTAATTGTCGGATGAGTCCTGTGATTTTGAGCGTGCAGGGAATGGCGGCCCTTGAGAGGGCAAGAACAAGATGTATGTCAGGAGAAGTGCAGTATTACCATAAGGAGATGTATGCTTGGATTACGGAGAGGAATGGAGGGAGAAAGAGAGGCAGAGCGGGAGGAAGAGGGTGAGCTGGAAATGGTTAAAAATGGAGGGGAAAAGTGTGATGGTTTGTTGAAGAAGAATGGTAGAAAACGTAAGCAGAGTGAGATGTACACCGGATCAAAGACAGGAGGAGAAATGGAAGTGAATGAGGGCGAAGTATGGTAGGTGTGGTGAAGTTCTCAGAGCCCGAGGCTTGCACCAAGGGTCAGGATAAAGATGAGTCTGTGACGGTAGGAGTGACATTTTGGGAGAAAGTGGACCCTTTTGGCTGATCCATTTGTGGATGTAGGTGCTGTGGAATTGGTGAAGGGGACAAGCGACGTGAATTGTTTTGCTCTCAAGAAAAGGGCGCCATTGAAAGGAGTGATTACTGGGGTAGCGGTAAATGTGAAAGTGGACCAACTGAAGGGGAAGATTCCCGGTATTTGTGATGCTCGTCGTTTGGTGCGACACAGACAGGGTGGCATGAGTGGAGAAAAATAAGTCATTATCTGTTCTTTTAAGTTTTGATGTTGAATCTTTGCCTGACAAAGAGATGTTAGGATATATCAGTTATCACGTATGAGCTTTTGTACCGAATACATTACGTTGTTACAGGTGTCAAGCTTATGGGCGTGTGGCAGCAGTGTGTAGGAGGGAGGTTCCTTGGTGTTAGAAGTGTGCAGAAGGGCATGAGACAAAGATATGTGTAGCATTGGGGAAAGAAGCAGTATGTGTTAATTGTAGGGGTGCCCATGGGGCTGGGGATCAGAAATGTCCGGTGAGAGAGAGGTAGGTTGTGGTTACCAGGGTTAGAGTAGTACAGAAGTTGTCGTGTGCTGAGGCAGTGAAGAAAGTAGAGGAAGATGGGTCAAGGGGGAGGGATCCTGAGAGGAGTGGTCTGAGTAGTAGATCTGTACTAGTACCGAGGGATAGGCCAACAAGTACTAAATG
Organism: Coregonus clupeaformis; assembly: GCF_020615455.1. Classification (NCBI taxonomy): domain Eukaryota; kingdom Metazoa; phylum Chordata; class Actinopteri; order Salmoniformes; family Salmonidae; genus Coregonus; species Coregonus clupeaformis. The sequence goes on from NC_059225.1 coordinate 29,286,050, forward strand.
CTTCAGTGAGATTGGATTACTTAGAGTTTATAGCAATGGTTATCAACGGTACTGCAGGGATGGAACATAAGTCTCAGAAAATTGAGGTCGTGGTGACAGCTGCAGAGAAGTATTTGGGTGTACGAGATTTGAGTTACAGGGTGTGTTGTGTGGTGGTGTCCCGTCCTTTGCAGAGAAGTATTTGGGTGTACGAGATTTGAGTTACAGGGTGTGTTGTGTGGTGGTGTCCCGTCCGTATGTCTAGATAGATAGTCCCCTGTAGCTCAGTTGGTAGAGCATGGCGCTTGCAACGCCAGGGTTGTGGGTTCCCACGGGGGGCCAGTATGAAAATGTATGCACTCACTAACTGTAAGTCGCTCTGGATAAGAGTGTCTGCTAAATGACTAAAATGTAAATAGATTCAGTGGAGTAGGGTGGTGGGTTTTTAATGAGTGTAGGGTTAGATGGTAGGGTATTTGTTGATTTATTTATTTGTTTTCCAAGCAAAGTATTAGGGAGTTATAATCCAGTCTAGTTGGTTGTGGTAATGCAGTATTTATTGGATGCCAACCGCCATTAAACCTCATCGTAGAAGAAGAAGGAGGATGAGTCCTGGAGCCTTCACCAACTGAGTGCCTAAGTGAATGTTTTATCATAGAAATGTAATTATTTATGACAATACATTACTTTTTTTATGCCATACTTTGAAAGCCTAGTTTTAACTTAACACAGCGGTCTGAAACTCCTGGTTTGCAGGCCACATCGGCAAATCACATTATGCTGGCTTGCAAAGTGTTATATAATGCCTATTGGAATCCAGCTAGATTTAGCATAGCCAACAATTGGAAATTTTAATCGCCCACAGCTGCAGTTAGAATGACTGCCAATGTAGGTAAGGTTGATGAGACTACCGTCCTAAACCATCTAAACTGGACCAAGTATCTCAATAACTTGTGAAATAAGTTTAGATTTTTTATTTTTTGTATATTTGTGTAGTATAAGATCAATTAATGTGCATGCAGAAATCATGCTGTGTGATATGATAATGAGGCCCCTCCCTTGCCTTTTCACTCTGAGAGAGTTAACGGATATTAACTCAACACAGTCGAGTAACAACAACACCACACAGTGCTGATTCCACTGTGATTCAAATTATACTTAATGTATTCACAGCATGTGGTGTCAATTTCAATCCCATTTATGTTAACCCCACTAGAATCAACACACAGATAACACTTTTTACCTCAACACCGAGATTTTAACACCTGCAAATTTGCTGTGTGTCCTTGCACAGAACATGTTGGCAGTGCCCACCACAGTAGGTGGTGGTGATGAAGCAGGCAGGGGGGCATCTTGGGAGAGCACCTTTCTTTGCCTTATCTAGAGCACCAGTTTTTACATACAGGGAATGTAATGGATTTAGAAAACCCCTCTGTGCTAATAGGCTGTTTCCCTAAATAATACCTGAGAGGTAGCGCCTGTAAGTGTTAAGTAAATACATGATGTGTCTGCCGGAGCTATTTCCATTCATTTAGATCTGGCTGGTGAACATGTTAGAGCTCTAAGGGATTTATTTATTAGAGGAATCATAGTTGGTGGATTTTATGACAATATGTCATTATGCTGTCTAAATAAGTAACAATCTAAAGATGTATTATTCATGCGAATTCAATTCTACAGCCTATACACCCTAGGAATCAGATTGTAATAAGTCCTGCTGAGACTGAAGCTATCCTAATATGGACACCATGGTCTGGTTCAGATCATTTCTTCTTGATCCTCCACATATCACTGAAAATCAGGTCACCCGGCTCTAGCTATATTTAGCAGCTGCAGCTACATTTAGCCTACCTGTAGTTAAGCACATTACATTCAGCAAATTCATTTTGCATTAGGTTATAATAATGTACTGCTGTACTGTCTGGTGTTGGATTATCACAAGCTATGTCAGAGCCTGGAAAAAGTGAGTGAGAGAACTCAGTGTAAGTAGAATGAGTGACTCAATCAATGTTTGCTCATTCATAAGAATACTACAGCAACACAACCCAATCAATGTGGTTTGAACCTGTATCCATTTGGTGTAGTGGAGGAGTCCCAAAGAGGTCTAGGGCTGGCCGCACCATGATAACCTGATGAATTGGTCTTTGATGTGGTCGGTGTGTCAACAGGTGGTGAGTCAAGACTGGGGGAATGGAGATGATACCACCTATTGAGAACCCTGAGAACCCTGGTTAGGACTCATACATACTCCTAAATGCTGATACTCCTAACTGCTGAGACTATTCCTGTGCTGAGACTACTCCTAAATGCTGAGACAACTCCTAAATATTGAAACTACTCCTAAATGCTGAGACTACTCCTACATTTGTATTTGTATTTATTAAGGATCCCCATTAGCTACTGCCAAGGCAGCAGCTACTCTTCCTGGGGTCCAGCAACATTAAGGCAGTTATATACAATTACAAATATTACATGACATTACATTTCATAACACTTTTCATAAAACATTAAGTGTGTGCCCTCAGGCCTCTACTCTACTATCACAAAAATCCATGTGTACTTGTGTATGTCTTGTGTGTCTGTGCCTGTGTGTGTTTCTTCACAGTCCCCGCACTCTACACTCTTATCTGTTTTTTAAATCTGATTCTACTGCTTGCATCAGTTACCTGATGTGAATGTAGCCATGGGTCTATTTAGCACTGTGCGCCTCCCATAGTCTGATCTTCACCTGGGGATTGTGAAGAGACCTCTGGTGGCATGTCTTGTGCGGTATGCATGGGTGTCCGAGCTGTGTGCTAATAGTTTAAACAGACAGCACGGTGCATTCAGCTTGTCAACACTTCTTACAAAAACAAGTAGTGATGAAGTCAATCTCTCCTCCACTTTGAGCCATGAGAGATCTGCATGCATATTATTCATATTATTCCGTGTACACCCAAGGGCCAGCCGTGCTGCCCTGTTCTGAGCCAATTGTAATTCTCAGAGGTCCCTCTTTGTGGCACCTGACCACACGACTGAACAGTAGTCCAGGTGTGACAAAAATAGGGCCTGTAGGACCTGCCTTGTTGATAGTGTTGTTAAAAAGGCAGAGCCGCGCTTATTATGGACAGACTTCTCCCCATTTTAGCTACCGTTGTATCAACATGTTTTGACCATAACAGTTTACAATCCAGGGTTACCCCAACTTGCTCCTTTTCCATATTATTCATTACAAGATTTAGTTGAGGTTTAGGGTTTAGTGAATGATTTGTACCAAATACAATGCTTTTAGTTTTTGAAATATTTAGGACATACTTATTCCATGCCACCCATTCTGAAACTAACTGCAGCTCTTTGTTAAGTGTCGCTGTAGTAGCTGACGTGTATAGTGTTGAGTCATCTGCATTCAAAGACACACTGGCTTTACTCAAAGTCAGTGGCATGTCATTAGTAAAGATTGAGAAAAGTAAGGGGTCTAGACAGCTGCCCTGGAGAATTCCTGATTCTACCTGGATTATGTTGGAGAGGCTTCCATTAAAGAACACCCTCTGTGTTCTGTTAGACAAGTACCTCTTTATCCACAATATAGCAGGAGGTGTAAAGCCATAACACATACGTTTTTCCATCAGCAGACTATGATCGATGATGTCAAAAGCCACACTGAAGTCTAACGAAACAGCTCTCACGATCTTCTTTTTTTTATGTATCTTTTTGTATTTTACCCTCTTTTTCTCCCCAATTACGGTTCAGGAGAGGCAAAGGTCGAGTCATGAGTCCTCCAAAACATGACCCGACAAACCGCACTGCTTAACACCTGCCTGCTTAACCCAGAAGCCAGCTGCACCAATGTATCGGAGGAAACACCATTCAACTGACGACCGCAGTCAGTAGAGGGCGATGAGCTAAGTAAAGCCCCCCTGGCCAAACCCTCCCCTAACCCGGACGACGCTGGGCCAATTACTTTTGCTTCCCTCCAGGCTTGAGGGCACACACTTTCTAGTAGGCTTAGATTGAAGATATGGCAAATAGGAGTGGCAATATCGTCCGCTCTTATCCTCAGTAATTTTCCATCAAAGTTGTCAGACTCTGGTGGCTTGTCACTGTTGATAGACAACAATAATTTACGGAATTCTAAATTACAATGCTTGTCTTTCTTAATTTGATCAGTTATACTTGGATGTGTAGTGTCTGCGTTTGTTGCAGGCATGTCATGCCTAAGTTTGCTAATCTTGCCAATGAAAAAATCATGAAAGTAATTGGCAATATCAGTGGGTTTTGTGATGAATGAGCCATCTTATTCAATGAATGATGGAGCTGAGTTTGTCTTTTTTCCCAAAATGTCATTTAAGGTTCTCCAAAGCTTTTTACTATCATTCTTTGTATAATTTATCTTTGTCTCATTGTATAGTTTCTTCTTCTTTTTATGCAGTTTAGTCACATTATTTCTCAATTTGCAGTACGTTTGCCAATGGGTTGTGCAGACAGAGTTATTTGCCATTCCTTTTGCCTCATCCCTCTCAACCATACAATTTTTCAATTCTTCATCAATCCACAGGGATTTAACAGTTTTTACAGTCATTTTCTTAATGGGTTCTTGCTTATTAGTAACTGGAATATGACATTTCATAAATGTGTCAAGTGCGGCATCTGGTTGCTCCTCATTACACACCACAGAACAACTAATATTCTTTACATCAACAACATAGGAATCACTACAAAACTTTTGTGTGACCTCTTATACACTATATTAGGCCCAGCCTTTGGAACTTTGGTTTTCCTACATATGGCTACTATATTGTGATCACTACATCCAATGGATTTGGATACTGCTTTAAAGCAAATTTCTGCAGCATTAGTAAAGATGTGATCAATACATGTTGATGATTTAATTCCTGTGCTGTTTGTAACTACCCTGGTAGGTTGACTGATAACCTGAACCAGGTTGCAGGCACTGGTTACAGTTTGAAGCTTTTTCTTGAGTGGGCAGCTTGATGAAAGCCAGTCAATATTGAAATTACACAGAAAATATACTTCTCTGTTGATATAACATACATTATCAAGCATTTCACACGTTATCCAGATAATGACTGTTAGCACTTGGTGGTCTATAGCAGCTTTCCACAAGAATGGGCTTTAGGTGAGGCAGATTAACCTGTAGCCATATTACTTCAACAGTATTTAACATCTGATCCTCTCTAATCTTTACATGAATGTGGTTCTGAATATAAACAGCAATGCCTCCACCATTGGCATTTCTGTCTTTTCTGTGGATGTTATAACTATGCATTGCTTCCACTGTATCATCAAAGGTATTATCTAACTTAGTTTCAGAGATTGTCAGAATATGAATGTCATCTGTTACTAGCAAATTATTGATTTCATGAACCTTGTTTCTTAAGCTACATATGTTAACGTGGGCTATTTTTTGCACTTTTCTGGGGTGCTTGATTGTTTTCATTGCTTTACTGAGAAGCTTAGCAGAAGTAGACATGCTGATGTTATTTATTTTAGTGCAGGGTGAGCTGCACACAGTGGACTTCCTGCTAGGGCACACCACCTCAGTGCTAACAGTATAACTATTGTTCATAGGCACATGATTACTGCATACAATAGCTGTAGGATCAGCAGAAGCATTCAGGGCAGTTAGAGGGACAAACATTAGGTTACCAACGCCCATGGGATAATGTACATTTGCTGAACCATTATGACAACTCAGTGACACAATGGTAGGGATTAACTTAGCTGGGCTTGGGTCATTGTGTCATTGCAGCATTATAATGCTGTGAAAGGATCCAGGAACCCAAATGATTTTGGGTGGATCCTATCTATATAAAACAAGCTTTGTTTCCAGAAGGTATCAAAATTGTCATTAAATGTTACACCCACAGAGCTGCAATAGTCACATAGCCAGTTATGGAGGGCTAGAAGTCTGCTGAAACATTCAATGCCACAATTTAGGGAGGGCACAGGGCTAGATATTATTGGGCATTTGTTGGTGTCAAGCAGAGACCCAATCAGTTCTTTAAAATCCATCTTCAGCTGTTCTGAGCTGCCCTTCATAATGTCATTGAATCCCACATGAACTATGATAGACTCAATTTGCTGATGCAGTTTTAAAATGTTTGGGAGCAGCTTATTGATGTCATGTACTCATGCTCCTGGATAGCACAACGTTTTTTCTCCAGGGACTGAGACATTTCTCACCATTGAGCTGCCCAATACAACGGCCGGAGAATGGGATGGAGAAATCAGCCCATTCCTACCCCTCACACAATTTGTGGAACCTTTCATGGGCCCACGAGAAGCAGGATAGCTGAGACTACTCCTAAATGTTGAGACTACTCCTAAATGCTGAGACAACTCCTAAATTCTGAGACTACTCCTAAATGCTGAGGCTACTCCTAAAGTAAAAAAATAAAATTAGGCTGTGTTATCCAAGCAAGTACAAATCCTTGTTCTGTTCAGTTAGCGCTCCTTTACAAGATAACAATTAGTAATGTGTTGTAATATGGATGTTTAATTTAGATATGAGTTTTTCTCTGAAGATTTTCTCTCCTCAGATACCTGATGATAACCACACGATCCATTTATAATTTATTTTGTCCTGAGGTAATCAACATTATCCTCACTGATTGCATTTTAATTAAAAGTCAATTTTAATAATTGCTGCCGCCGCCTCCGGGAGTGGCGACGTGGCAACGGTGGCGTTATCAATTGGACGTCCTGCCCGTTCACTCGGTACTATTGGACTAACACACACACACACAGACAGAAAGACACACAGACACAGACACAGACACACATACCCATCCACCCACGCACACACAGCAGACAATTCATTAAATTGAAGGCATTCATTAATATTGACAAGCCCTCACAAACAACATGATGAATGAAGTAGTTGGTGGAGTGATTAGGTGGTAAAGCTGAGGGCACTGACAGTAATTGCCAAGGGGTGAGGAGCATGATGAAGAGGCCATCATATGCTTTGTTGAGGGTCTTGAAGCACTGACGCATGGTCCAGGTTGCAGTTCAAAATGCATAGCCTCCATTTCGGACACATTTCACACGGATATTGTTCAGTTTTCACAAAACTTCTCAGTGCTCTTCTAGGATCGGTTTTCAGCTGTGCTAACATAATTGCAAAAGGGTTTTCTAATTATCAATTAGCCTTTTAAAATGATAAACTTGGATTAGCAAACACAACGTGCCATTGGAACATAGGACTGATGGTTGCTTATAATGGGCCTCTGTACGCCTATGTAGATATTCCATAAAAAATCAGCCGTTTCCAGCTAAAATAGACATTTACAACATTAACAATGTCTACACTGTATTTCTGATCAATTTGATGTTAGTTAATGGACAAAAAAATTGCTTTTCTTTTGAAAACAAGGACATTTCTAAGTGACACAAACTTTTGAACGGTAGTGTATCTGGACAGCAGTGGAGGAGGCTCCTCGGAGGAGGAAGGGGAGGACCATCCTCCTCAGTGAATTTCATAGAAGTAAAAATGGTAAAACATAAAAAAAGTTATCCTTTTTAGATAAAACTGTACTAAATATATTCACAGCACCAAATAATTGATTATAATTGTGCATTGAAGTCCACAAGTGAAGGGAAAAGGTGAGAGGAGTAGAGCGCATAGATGCGAGAAGGAATAGAACGTGGCTGTTATGAAAGTGAACTGTGTATACGAGTGATCAGGGGTGTATTCATTCTGCTGATTCTGTTGAAAAACTTTTCTTAAACAGAAGAAAACTGAAGGAAACGGGGATAATTTGCAACTGTTGGACTAATGGTTACACCCTATATCAGCTAGATGCAGGCAAGAGTGTGCAAGGCGGTATTGAATCTGTCATTGTCTGTCCATATGTCACTGTCTGTCAACTCAAATGTTTCTCTCGACCTGTGTGCACCTACGTTGTAAACTTTCATTCATAGGCTAGGTTGTAGCAACCTCATGATATGTATAGGGAACATTAGAGTATCATGTAGTAGCCTAAACCTATCGCTGTTACGTTGCAACTGGGTGAATGGAATATGAATGACAGTCATCCAACATGCTGTAATAGAAATAAGGCCATGCACATCTTAAACAACACTGACCGCCACTGCTGAACAGCTGGAGACATTTGGTGTGAAAGAGAAAAACTGTATGTGTGCGTGTGAGTGTGTTTGTCCCTGAAAGCAGAGCTACATAATGGCTTTGTGATTATGTCCCTTTGTGGAATGGCACTCCCCTGACTATTAAATAGCTATTAGTACATTGTGTGACTCTAATCAAATTGGCCAAGAGAACATTATGTTTTAATAAATGTACAAAATCTCTCTCTATCTCAGTGATTAATAGACTACTCCCGTTCATTTTCTTAAAGGATTCTGTTTAAGGTTTCTCCTCCTACTCAGTCCATTCTGCTGTGCAACTCTGTCCGAGGGGGATATCATTCTGGACAGAGGCTAATGACTGTTTTGTCAAAATTACACTATCGTGTCCTTGATATACGATGACATTGCTAAAGTAGGCAAATATTTAGTAGGAAACAACTTTGCCATCATTATCAAGTCATCAAATTCCTACTTTAGACAGATGACAATGTTGTCATTAGCTAGAAAAGTTTGTCAAAATTAGCTAACAATGCTAACATTAGCTAGCTAGAGAGCGAGAGAGAGAGATTATTAACGATCATTCTGATTACGTCTACCATGACATTGTCCCACATCACATAAGCAGAAACCCTGAGCAGACCACAGTTACACACACAGCAAATTGGCAAGTGTTACCTAGTGTTGATTTGTCAGTGTAACATTTCTAGTGTTGATTCAGGTGTTAAATTAACTCTGTACATTTTAAATTAACACTCATTGGTGTAAAAGAACCCCAGTGTTGATGTTAATATCGAATGTTAAACCAAAACCACTCCCATCATTATTATATTTCCCAGCATGCTCTACTGCAAGTAGATTTTTAGAATTAATCAATTGATTGATTAATTCATCTTATGCTACTCAAATATAAATGTCATATTTTTCTAAACAAATCGAATATGTTATTGCACCTGTTACTGAAATGGTTGTTCCAGTTTAGATGGTTTAGGTAGTCTTATGTCTTAATCTTTCCAACCCAGCAGTCATTCTGAATGCAGGTTGCAGGTGAATAGAAATATCTAGTGTTTGCTATCCCCACTCCAGCTGGATTCCAGCCAGAATTACACATACATCACTTTGCAAACCAGCATAATGTGATGTCCATGCCTTAAAACCAGGGGATTCAGGCCACTGTGTTAGGGTAAAACTCTCAAAATATGAAGATGAATGAATGAAGAAGATGAATGCAACAACCATGTCTCTGTCACAAAAGAAATACAGTAATGGGTGGTTACTCTACAATTCACTCGAAAGGCAAGGCACTCTGGGAAATATGCAAACAAGGCTTTACACTAAGCAGGGTGTTAATTTAACACTGAAAAGTGTGGAGCCGTGGCTGGCAGCTGGTGCTCTTGGAACACACTGGCATAGAGCTCACGCTAAAAGCCAATGGCACAGGGGTGTATGATGGTGCTGTGTGCCTCTGTACTCCTCAAATCTGGTTATGTGAAGGGACTTGATGTACAGTCAGTGTTGTTGTTAATGTTGCCTTTTTTAACATTTTATCCCTTACTCCTTGACCCTTGTTCACAGGGACATTTAGCTTGAATAGAGATGACAGAGATTAGCATTCTGTGTCTGGAATAAATAGGGAAGGGATACCGAGTCAGTTGCACAACTGAATGCATTCAACCAAAATGTGTCTTCCGCATTTAACCCAACCCCTCTGAATCAGAGAGGTGCGGGGGGCTGCCTTAATCGACGTCCACGTCATCAGCGCCCGGTGTATTGTCCCTTTGAGTGTGATTGTGATGTGTTGTAAATTGTGTTTTAAGTTTTCATTTCTCTGTCTGTTTCAGGTTGCCTGTTCGAGGATGAGCTCTGTACACATTACGAGTTCTGCGCTAATGGTAAGCCAGTCAGCTACAAAGAGTTATCAACCAACTGCCCACCACCCTCATTATACAGTAGCCCTTCAGTGATGGTATCAAATCGTATCGACACACACACACACTATTGTAAAACACTCATTACTTTTCATCATTACCCGTGGGAAACTGAGTCTGCCTCTCAAATGGCACCCTATTCCCTTTATAGAGCACTACTTTTGACCAGGACCCATATGGCTCTGGTCAATAGTAATGCACTAAATATGGAATAGGGTTCCATTTGGTATGTAACCTGAGAGAAGCACCAGAGAGCTTCTGTAAACATTCAGCTCAAACAAAGCTGATAAGTCAAGTGTGAGACAAGCACAAAGTCCTTAGGGCCAAACATAAATATTGGAAAATAAAGAAATGTAGAATATTTGTGGTGTTTTTTGATCGCACAACACCTCCACAGAACCTTAGATTCTCAACCAAGTTCTCATGGTTATATATAGAGTATAGAATGAATTGCCTCTGTAGTTTGCCTCTAGCTATGAGTGTTCATACCATTGGACATAAAATGACTTGTCCTGGGAGTAAAAAGATGGAGAACACGCAGTATATCTGTTTTCTTTTGCGAGGGTGGTGACTTCACAAACTGCAAAAAAAGATTATACTTCTGGGTTAACAAAGATTACTGTTGCCCAGACAATGTGTCACATCTTGAGTGAGGGGGGAAATGCGGAGGCTTTGTTAATTTGGCCTTTGGGAAGAATTGCGTACAGTTGCATAGGTCAGGGGTACTCAAAGTGGCAGGGGTCCGTGGCCAGATCCCAAAATATAAAAATGTAAAAACATATATATATTTTTTTACATCTCAGAGTAGGAGTGCTGGTCCAGGATCAGCTTCACCCTGTCCATTTAGGCTTATTCATTGTGATCTACAGTAAAAGGCCAAACTGATCTTCAATCAGCACTTCTACTCTGAGACACTTGATACATATGGCCTGTGTTGTTCTCTGTCATATGCTTTCAACAGATCCCTGGCCTAACTGAGACACCACATCTGTTTGATTTTTCTATACACCAGTAAACATAATGACTAAACGTCTGGGTTTAAATGTTATTTCGCTTCATTTAGTCTAAATGAGCTTATTATAAAATCAATCCAGCAAATGAGGTGAGGCTTGCAAAGGAACACTTACATTGGATCTCCATCTTTTCACATTGATTCTATTTCCAAACTCATAATATAAAATCTTAAGAAAATTCTTAAGAAAATCTTAAGAAAAATATAAAATAGTTATTTTGATTCTGTAATCTCTCTATACATTACTCTCTGGCCTCACAGCATGTAGAAATAATTTAGATTATGTCTCTACCCTCATTTCCATATTAACCCAGTTTAGCAGGAGGGAACTGAGTGAGAGTAGGCACAGTGCTGAAATGAAAAATAGGGTTTGCGTTTAATAACCCTGACTGGTGTGCTTTACATAGTCTAATAAAAGGGAAATTGCTGACACCTCTCGAGCAGAATACCCAGAGGCTCTTTGGATAGAGTGTGGTGGTGAGGCCTTTCTTGCTTTATGTTGATGATGAGACAGAGTGAGTTTAGCTACTGTGGTTTAACTCATGAAAAATGAAGGAGAAGAGGCTTCTTGAACGTATCCAAGAAGGTTTTTGACTCATAAAAGTGGTATTCTTCCATGTCAGCTGCAGAGAGATTGACTATCAGTTTTTAACTGCCAATCAATCATTAGAGACCCGCCCAAAGTGGGATTACAGCCTATAAAGTGCACCCTTATTCATATCTAAGATTATGCTCTGTCACTCTATAGACTCATTCACTTATAATGAATAACACTGTGAGAAGAGCATGTGGTTATATAACTAGCTCTGCCACTTAGTCTCTGCTTGCGGTCCCTGAAAAACTAACCTGGTTTATTGGTTCAACCTTACTCTGTTTCTCATTCAGCCTGGCTGCTGGCATGTCGGTCAGTGACACAGGAGGAAGATTTCTAGAGGGAAGTCATTTCACACCCTCACCAGCAAATGGCCCCTTTTCCATGGCTGAGAATATTTGGCAAAACTCTTAGCGTCTCCATTAACTCACTGTAACAAATTGCAGTAAATTTACAGCAAAATATTGATAGTTAGCTACTGTAATTTTATATTACAGTACAGTACTGTAAAGAGCAATACATTATAGGGGCTCAATAATATTTACAGCAGCATACTGTGAATTATGGTGCATTGTGGGAAAATGTTGTGGGCGGGGTGAGAATCTCTGGTTGATTAAACATTTGAGGCGTGCCTTGTAAGAGGCTATATTTGTTGCACCCGTTAGTGAGAATGCTGTACCCCACAGAATACAGTACCATATCGTATTTTTAGAGTCTAAAAACATAATTCTACAGTAACTTACTGGCTACGGTGCTGCCAGTAATTTACGTGAATTCAGTACAACCCCACAGACTCCAGTACCATACTCTATTTTGGTAATCTAAAAACCCTTTCCTGTAAATCAACAGTAATTTACTGTGCTGCCAGTAATTTACAGTAATTCAGTACCACCCCACAGAATAAAGTACCATACTGTATTTTAGGAGCGCCAAAAACCTTTTGAACACTAGTGGGTGCATGGTATTGTTTTTTCGGGCTCATTAAAATATTTTGAGGCGTGCCTTGAGGCTATTTCTTGCACCCGTTAGTAAGAGTGCTGTACCAATTGAACTGATATGTGGTAGAAGTGCCCTAACGATTGAATGTGTGTAGGCACATTGCCAATATTGCAATTAGAGTAGCGTTAACTTTCTTACAGTATAGTAGGCTAACTTTACAGCATTATACTGTATCGTTGCTCTGATATTACAGCAGCTTACAGGAAGCTGGTGACAAGTTACTGTGACTATTACAGTAATGTGCTTGGCACTAGCCAGAGATGGGCAAAGATACATCAAAAGGTATCTTGTTACAAATACAAAATATCTTGAAGACAAATGTATCCTTAACTACAACGGGGGGCCAGTATGAAAAATGTATGCACTCACTAACTGTAAGTACCTCTGGATAAGAGCGTCTGATAAATGACTACAATGTAAAATGTAACAACGTTCTTTTCAATTCAAGATACTTTGCTCCCAGGTGTCTGTTTCTGGTGAGCACTTTTCGAAGAAAACGAAATGCATCTTTTACACCAGAAGCTTGTGTGAGAAGCATAATGTACATTGGTTAAGGGCTTGATGACCCCCCCAGGTCAACCTTGTGTTTCTATTAAACTCTAAGTGATGTTGTAGTATTGACTAGTGGTCAGCTTGGCTCAATCTAGAGCCTTGTGTGGTCTGTGAAGAACTTCCAACTTCCTATAGACCTTGCTTCACCTTCCTTTTTCTGCTCCAATCTAATCAACCGATATTACTAACAATGTCACAATGTAGATTGCTGATATAGACCTACTGTGTCATACTGTGTAGCTCATAGCTTGTGATTACGAGGTTACAATTGTGGGTTAACATGTTTATTCAGACTGATATAGAGGCTGCGCCCCAAATGGCACCCTATTTCCAATATGGCTCTGGTCAAAACTAGTGCACTATGTAGGGAATATGGTGCAATTTGGGATGAAGGGGCCTTGTGTAAAATCAGTGCACTATTTGGGAAAAGGGTGCCATTTGAGATGCTGCCAGAGGCATTTCCAATGGTATTGTCTCCAGAGCCTGTTTCTCCCAACTTCAGACTGGCAGGTCTCCTCCTGAAATGCTTGCTGTCCTTGATTGCCTGTCAGCTTTAGTGATTCGTTGTGTTATCCTTAAGCATTAGTGCTCACAGATAAATGGCTTTACTGGTGGTAGGATTCTGGCTGTCTGTCACAATGGGGAAGGATAGAATGTCTGGATTGAGAATTCCTTACCTGGGGCAAAAAAGCCTCATATCTGTCAATCAACATTCTACTGATTTATTTTCCAAGGCCTCACACACAAAACAACTCTATTAATGTGTCCCAAATGGCCCCTTATTCCTTATATAGTGCATTACCTTTGGTCAACTTTTGGTTAGACTGATTATGGTTACTTTCTGTGCATGCATGGGGACACACAGATATTTCTTTTTTGTCAGCTGAATGCTCCTGTAGCCTTGGCAAAGCAGTATTGGAAAAGCAGTGTGCCCTGTTGTCCATCAGCGTTTTAGCTCAGACCCCAATGGTTTGTTCAAACACCTCATGTTGTTGTGGCCCTCTTTTGGCATGTTACCTACTACATTTTTCATTATGAATGTCTCAATATTTGATAACTCTGCAGCTTTGCGTGTTGTCTTTTGTTTGTTCAACTCTCCATGTGGCCCACAAAAAACATGTACTGCTCGTTCAAGCGTGAAATTAAAACACAGTTTGAAACACATGAAAAAAGTCAGTGTGTTAGGTGTCTTTTTGACGAGCAAAAATGCAAAAGCGAAGGTACAACACCGTGTACAGATCCCTCTGCGCACTCGATGTATGCGTTGTAAACAGAGTTTCTTGGTAGACTTAAACAAAACTACTTTGAAACAAAAGTATACACCTCACACAGGGTTATATGCTTAAAAAAAGAAGACACCTGTACCATGTCAGATATACAGTGCCTTCGGAAAGTATTCAGACCCCTTGACTTTTTCCACATTTTGTTAGGTTACAGCCTTATTCAAAAATGTATTAAATTGTTTTTTCCCCCTCATCAATCTACACACAATACCCCATAATGACAAAACAAAAACAGGTTATAATTCTTTGCAAATGTATTTTTTTTAAAAACCCGGAAATATCACATTTACATAAATATTCAGACCCTTTACTCAGTACTTTGTTGAAGCACCTTTGGCAGCGATTACAGCCTTGAGTACGACTCTACAAGCTTGGCACACCTGTATTTGGGGAGTTTCTCCCATTCTTATCTGCAGATCCTCTCAATCTCTGTCAGTTTGGATGGGAGCGTTGCTGCACAGCTATTTTCAGGTCTCTTCAGATATGTTCAATCAGGTTCAATTCCGGGCTCAGGCTAGGCCACTCAAGGACATTCAGAGACTTGTCCCGAAGCCACTCCTGCGTTGTCTTGGGTGTGTGCTTAGGGTCGTTGTTCTGTTGGAAGGTGAACCTTCGCCCCAGTCTGAGGCCCTGAGCGCTCTGGAGCAGGTTTTCATCAAGGATCTCTCTGTACTTTGCTCCGTTCATCTTTCGCTCGATCCTGACTAGTCTCCCAGTCCCCACCGCATGATGCTGCCACCACCATGCTTCACCGTAGGGATGGTGCCAGGTTTCTTCCCGACGTGACGCTTGGCATTCAGGCCAAAGAGTTCAATCTTGGTTTCGTCAGACCAGAGAATCTTGTTTCTCATGGTCTGAGAGTCTTTAGGTGCCTTTTGGCAAACTCCAAGCGGGCTGTCTTGTGCCTTTTATTGCGGAGTGGCTTCCATCTGGCCACTCTACCATAAAGTCCTGATTGGTGGAGTGCTGCAGAGATGGTTGTCCTTCTGGAAGGTTCTCCCATCTTTACAGAGGAATAGAGCTCTGTCAGAGTGACCATCGGGTTCTTGGTCACCTCCCTGACCAAGTCCCTTCACCCCCGATTGCTCAGTTTGGCCGGTCGGCCAGCTCTAGGAAGAGTCTTGGTGGTTCCAAACTGTGTTCTTGGGGACCTTCAATGCTGCAGAAATGTTTTGGTACCCTTCCCCAGATATGTGCCTCTACACAATCCTGTCTCTGAGCTCTATGGACAATTCCTTCGACCTCATGGCTTGGTTTTTGCTCTGACATGCAATGTGGGACCAAATAAACAGGGTCATCTCAACCATTCGGTTTAGTTCTTTCTTTTTTTATATATAAACAGATGGAAGCATATGAAAAAGAAACTTCTTGAAGGGTGCGATGACGTATATCTGCATTTCCAAATCATGTCCAATCAATTGAATTTACCACAGGTGGACTCCAATCAAGGTAGAAACATCTCAAGGATGATCGATGGAAACAGGATGCACTGAGCTAAATGTCGAGTCTCATTGCAAAGGGTCTGAATACTTATGTAAATAAGGTATTTCTGTTTTATATTTTTTATACATTTGCAAACATTTCTAAAAACCTGTTTTTGCTTTGTCATTATGGGGTATTATGTGTAGATTGCTGAGTACATTTTATTTATTTAATCGATTTTAGAATAATGCTGTAACGTAACAAAATGCTAAAAAAGCCAAGGGGTCTGAATACTTTCCGAAGGCACTGTAGAGTTGAAAAGTATTCAATTATGAGTTTGCATCCCAACATTACACTTTATATACATCACAGAAGACTGAAATATAATGAAACCGTTTGACATTGAACCACCAGATTTTCGGCAGGCGTTTAAAAATAATGTTTATTAATTATGAAATGATGAAAAATATTAATAACTTTCCACCCATGAGGCCACTAGAGGGCGATTTGGTCATTTGATTGCAGGAAAGGGCTACAGAATGTGAAACAATGTTGTGTCTATTTTCTGCTTTTCATTAAATCATGGCTGTTTTTGAGGCTATGGCCTAAAAGGAATTTGTTCATATGGGCAGACTATTAGGCTTGTCTATAGGCCTTTTGCCACATACATTTTATCAGTTATGGAAATACAGTTCATGCAAAATATTTGGATCTGGTAAAAGGCCAACATATAAAAAAAAGAAAAAAAAAGATTACATAATTTGTCACATGACTATAGAAATGGAAACATTGTGATTTTAGAGACACAAAGTAACAATAGCCTATGATTAAAGGGTCTGCAGTCAATATGTTAATAGTCAATAACATCGTCATTATCATTAGGTTATTCACATAATTCAAATTCAATCAAGTCACATGCACAATTCGATTGCCCACCATGCATTCATTGACATCAGTGAGGAGAGACACATTGGGTCTAACATCAACATTTAGGACTATAATTTTATATTTCTTTGTCATGAAATTTCATAACATGATTACCAGATCATTTTGTTTATAAGCCCACTAGGCTACCAATTTGTTGTCATTCTAAATGTGCTGAATAATGGAACGGAAAATACCATTGGGTGTAGCGCAATAGCCTATGCCTACACAATTGCACACTGTGGACTAGGTGTCCAATTTGACACACAGAAACATATAAAAACATTAACTCATTACCTTGAAGCGTTCTTACTATAACCTGCTGTAAATAAACCACTTTTAATCACTTGACTGTCATTCAGAAAAAACGAATCTTAATCAGCTAATGATTGTTGAACATTTTCCTACATAGGCCTGAATATACAGCTGGACACCTAATGCGCATCTATCAAGTATTATCTCCAAAATACATTCATTAAAATGAAAATACATTGTAGAAACTAGATATATGTATAGATATAGTATAGGCTGTATTTAGCCTTCAGCCTTTTCATTGGCCACAATATTCTACCCATATGAATTAATGTATTTTAGGCCATAACTGAACCAATTTCTGTAGGTTATACTGTATTTACAATATTCTGCCCATATGAACGAATGTATATACAATATTTATAGCCATACATGATTTAATTAAAAGCAGTAAAAATACACATTGTTTCACTTTATTTAATAACAGACTCATAAACACAATCACGCAATAGGCTACAGCTCTCCTCACAGCTTCCCCAGCGCTTCACAGCTTCCCTTGGAAACTCGACATATTGTAGCCTCACAGAGAGGAAAGAGTAGCAGACGAAGGGGTTCACTTCTGCTGCAGTGTTCGCGGTAAAATATACCATCCCTGAGTCTCCATAATGTTTTTATTTATATATTGTGTATTTCTTTAGGGAAATCACATTGAGACCCAGGTCTCTTTCACAAGTGAGCCCTGAAAAATACACACAAATAAAAAAGGCACAATACACACATTAGGAAAGCACCAATCCATCAAAGCATGTGCAGTCCTCCAGGCAAAGTTTGATGTGGTCTATCACATTCACTTTAAAGTGGTTAGTGAAGCAATACTTTAAAAATAAATCTCTGCATTTTGTAATTCTATCTGCCTGGGGAGACTTGACTTATTACTGGAAAATGTAGAGCAATGACACAGTACAATACTGTAAAATGTGCCTACTATACTGTAAGAAAGTGAATGTCACTGTAATCATGTTGGTATTTTACTGTAATTACATGGGATTAGTGCAAGCAGGTTGGCTGCTAGGTATTTGTATATTACAGCATATTTATGAATATTTGGTGTTTTATATAACTTGCACTTCTAGAGGCCTAAACAAAGGCTTCCGAACTGTCTGTGATTACAGGGCAAAACAGATCAAAACGACAATGCTTAATATTCAACCATAAATGATAAGAGGCCGTCTGCGCTCTTTTGAGGTCCTTACTACTGAATAGTGTCTGTTCCAGGTGCGTAGGATTCAAAATAAAAATACTTCAAGAGATGGAGACCCGCACACTGTCGAAAAAAGGAATACATCCAAAACTGAGGCTTGAATGTAAAATAACATGGTGCTCAAAAAACATGAAAGGTGAAAACAAAACACAAAGATTTGGGCCTCAGGCCATCATCAGTGTAAATCGTCGGCACACACACCTGGCTTCTATATATTAATATTCAACCATTAAAGGGTTGAAACTTGCTGCCACTCTGAACTGTCACTAATGGGTGCAACAATTATAGCTTCTTACAAGGCACACCTCAAAATGTGTTACTGGTGCTGAATTACTGTAAATCACTGGCAGCACAGGAGCCAGTAAGTTACTGTAGTATTACAGGACAAATATACAAAAAATACGGTACGGTACTGTATTCTGTGGGGTACAGCATTCTCACTGATGGGTGCAACAAATATACCCTCTTACAAGGCACGCCTCAAAATACACTACATTACCAAAAGTATGTGGACACCTGCTCATCGACCATCTCATTCCAAAATCATGGGCATTAATATGGAGTTCGTCCCCCCTTTGCAGCTATAACAGCCTCCACTCTTCTGGGTAGGCTTTCCACTAGATGTTGGAACATTGCTGCAGGGACTTGCTTCCATTCAGCCCCAAAAGCATTAGTGAGGTCGGACACTGATGTTGGGCGATTAGGCCTGGCTCGCAGTCGGCGTTCCAATTTATCCCAAAGGTGTTTGATGGGGTTGAGGTCAGGGCTCTGTGCAGGCCAGTCAAGTTCTTCCACACTGACCTCGCTTTGTGCACGGGGACATTGTCATGCTGAAACAGGAAAGTGCCTTCCCCAAACTGTTGCCACAAAGTTGGAAGCACAGATTAGTGTAGAATATCATTGTATGCTGTAGCGTTACTATTTAGCCTAGCCGAATAATGAAAAACAGCCCCAGACCAATATTCCTCCTCCACCAAACTTTACAGTTGGCACTATGCATTGGGGCAGGTAGCGTTCTCCTGGCATCCGCCAAACCCATATTCGTCTGTCGGACTGCCAGATGGTGAAGAGTGATTCATCATGCCAGAGAACGCGTTTCCACTGCTCCAGAGTCCAATGGCAGCGAGCTTTACACCACTCCAGCCGACGCTTGGCATTGCGCATGGTGATCTTAGGCTCCCGACGAACAGTTATTGTGCTGACGATGCTTCCAGAGGCAGTTTGGAACTCAGTAGTGAGTGTTGCAACCAAGAACAGACGATTTTTACGTGCTTCAGTACCCGGCGGTTCCCTTCTGTGAGCTTGTGTGGCCTACCACTTCGTGGCTGAGCCGTTGT
This sequence comes from Coregonus clupeaformis, assembly GCF_020615455.1. Classification (NCBI taxonomy): domain Eukaryota; kingdom Metazoa; phylum Chordata; class Actinopteri; order Salmoniformes; family Salmonidae; genus Coregonus; species Coregonus clupeaformis. The sequence goes on from NC_059225.1 coordinate 29,305,676, forward strand.
TGCACCTAGACGTTTCCACTTCACATAAACAGCACTTACAGTTGACCGGGGCAGCTCTAGCAGGGCAGAAATTTGATGAACTGACTTATGGGAAAGGTGGCATCCTATGATGAAAGTCACTGAGCTCTTCAGTAAGGCCATTCTACTGCCAAGGTTTCCTATGGAGATTGCATGGCTGTATGCTCGATTTTATACACCTGTTAGCAACTGGTGTGGCTGAAATAGCCGAATCCACTAATTTTAAGGGGTGTCCACATATTTTTTTGCCACCCACAACATTTTCCCACAATGCACCATAACTCACAGTATGCTGCTGTAAATATACAGCAAAACAGTTAATACAGTACTTTACTGTAAAAACAAATTAACTGTAGCAGAATGCCATTGAGCCCCAATAATGCATTGCTCTTTACAGTAATATACTGTAATATAGAATTACAGTAGCTAATTGTAAAGGTTTTGCCGTAGTTTTTGCTGTGTGTGCATCTGTGTGCCTGTGTGTGCGTGCGTGCGTGTGCAGACTTATGTACGATGTCTGCTGGGAATGTCCTGTCAACTGTGGAGAAAACAACACATTAACAGTGGCAGTTGTCATGGAAACTGGTGGAGGAGCGCAACATAATATCAGACAGTCGCCTGTCGCTTGTTATGTCACTGCCGTCTGTTCATCTATTATATAGTCCCTATGAGATTGTTATAAATTCAACTTGTAAAACTAAAATTCAGAATGTCTGTTCACACTGAAATAATGGCTTCTCACCATAAAGATAAAGAGTCCCATACTTATTTTGAGCATCCTTTGGAAACAGTTGAGACGAGTACTGCACATTTTCTATATCCTTCTTTGTTTCTCCCTCATCTCACTTCTATTTATTATCTTTCTTTCCTGTTGTCATTCAGACATAGGCTACATGTCTGCAGTGCTCTGTATACAGTGAGGGAAAAAATTATTTGATCCCCTGCTGATTTTGTACATTTGCCCACTGACAAAGAAATGATATATAATTTTAATGGTAGGTTTATTTGAACAGTGAGAGACAGAATAACAACAAAAAAATCCAGAAAAACGCATGTCAAAAATGTTATAAATTGATTTGCATTTTAATGAGGGAAATAAGTATTTGAACCCCTCTCAATCAGAATGATTTCTGGCACCCATGTGTCTTTTATACAGGTAACGAGCTGAGATTAGGAACACACTCTTAAAGGGAGTGCTCCTAATCTCAGTTTGTTAGCTGTATAAAAGACACCTGTCCACAGAAGCAATCAATCAATCAGATTCCAAACTCTCCACCATGGCCAAGACCAAAGAGCTCTCCAAGGATGTCAGGGACAAGATTGTAGGCTGGAATGGGCTACAAGACCATCGCCAAGCAGCTTGGTGAGAAGGTGACAACAGTTGGTGTGATTATTCGCAAATGGAAGAAACACAAAAGGCCTGTCAATCTCCCTCGGCCTGGGGCTCCATGCAAGATCTCACCTCGTGGAGTTGCAATGATCATGAGAATGGTGAGGAATCAGCCCAGAACTACACGGGAGGATCTTGTCAATGATCTCAAGGCAGCTGGGACCATAGTCACCAAGAAAACAATTGGTAACACACTACGCCGTGAAGGACTGAAATCCTGCAGCGCCCGCAAGGTCCCCCTGCTCAAGAAAGCACGTATACAGTGGGGGAAAAAAGTATTTAGTCAGCCACCAATTGTGCAAGTTCTCCCACTTAAAAAGATGAGAGAGGCCTGTAATTTTCATCATAGGTACACGTCAACAATGACAGACAAATTGAGGAAAATTTTTCCAGAAAATCACATTGTAGGATTTTTAATGAATTTATTTGCAAATTATGGTGGAAAATAAGTATTTGGTCACCTACAAACAAGCAAGATTTCTGGCTCTCACAGACCTGTAACTTCTTCTTTAAGAGGCTCCTCTGTCCTCCACTCGTTACCTGTATTAATGGCACCTGTTTGAACTTGTTATCAGTATAAAAGACACCTGTCCACAACCTCAAACAGTCACACTCCAAACTCCACTATGGCCAAGACCAAAGAGCTGTCAAAGGACACCAGAAACAAAATTATAGACCTGCACCAGGCTGGGAGGACTGAATCTGCAATAGGTAAGCAGCTTGGTTTGAAGAAATCAACTGTGGGAGCAATTATTAGGAAATGGAAGACATACAAGACCACTGATAATCTCCCTCGATCTGGGGCTCCACGCAAGATCTCACCCCGTTGGGTCAAAATGATCACAAGAACGGTGAGCAAAAATCCCAGAACCACACGGGGGACCTAGTGAATGACCTGTAGAGAGCTGGGACCAAAGTAACAAAGCCTACCATCAGTAACACACTACGCCGCCAGGGACTCAAATCCTGCAGTGCCAGACGTGTCCCCCTGCTTAAACCAGTACATGTCCAGGCCCGTCTGAAGTTTGCTAGAGTGCATTTGGATGATCCAGAAGAGGATTGGGAGAATGTCATATGGTCAGATGAAACCAAAATATAACTTTTTGGTAAAAACTCAACTCGTCGTGTTTGGAGGTCAAAGAATGCAGAGTTGCATCCAAAGAACACCCTACCTACTGTGAAGCATGGGGGTGGAAACATCATGCTTTGGGGCTGTTTTTCTGCAAAGGGACCAGGACGACTGATCCGTGTAAAGGAAAGAATGAATGGTGCCATGTATCGTGAGATTTTGAGTGAAAACCTCCTTCCATCAGCAAGGGCATTGAAGATGAAACGTGGCTGGGTCTTTCAGCATGACAATGATCCCAAACACACCGCCCGGGCAACGAAGGAGTGGCTTCGTAAGAAGCATTTCAAGGTCCTGGAGTGGCCTAGCCAGTCTCCAGATCTCAACCCCATAGAAAATCTTTGGAGGGAGTTGAAAGTCCGTGTTGCCCAGCGACAGCCCCAAAACATCACTGCTCTAGAGGAGATCTGCATGGAGGAATGAGCCAAAATACCAGCAACAGTGTGTGAAAACCTTGTGAAGACTTACAGAAAACGTTTGACCTGTGTCATTGCCAACAAAGGGTATATAACAAAGTATTGAGAAACTTTTGTTATTGACCAAATACTTATTTTCCACCATATTCTGCAAATAAATTCATAAAAAATCCTACAATGTGATTTTCTGGATTTTTTTTCCTCATTTTGTCTGTCATAGTTGACGTGTACCTATGATGAAAATTACAGGCCTCTCTCATCTTTTTAAGTGGGAGAACTTGCACAATTGGTGGCTGACTAAATACTTTTTTCCCCCACTGTACAGGCCCGTCTGATGTTTGCCAATGAACATCTGAATGATTCAGAGGAAAACTGGGTGAAAGTGTTGTGGTCAGATGAGACCAAATTGGAGCTCTTTTGCATCAACTCAACTCGTCGTGTTTGGAGGAGGAATGCTGCCTATGACCCCATGAACACCATCCCCACTGTCAAACATGGAGGTGGAAACATTATGCTTTGGGGGTGTTTTTCTGCTAAGGGGACAGGACAACTTCACCGCATCAAAGGGACGATGGACAGGGCCATGTACCGTCAAATCTTGGGTGAGAACCTCTTTCCCTCAGCCAGGGCATTGAAAATGGGTCGTGGATGGGTATTCCAGAATGACAATGACCCAAAACACACGGCCAAGGCAACAAAGGAGTGGCTCAAGAAGAAGCACATTAAGGTCCTGGAGTGGCCTAGCCAGTGTCCAGACCTTAATCCCATAGAAAATCTGTGGAGGAAGCTGAAGGTTCGAGTTGCCAAACGTCAGCCTCGAAACCTTAATGACTTGGAGAAGATCTGCAAAGAGGAGTGGGACAAAATCCCTCCTGAGATGTGTGCAAACCTGGTGGCCAACTACAAGAAACATCTGACCTCTGTGATTGCCAACAAGGGTTTTTCCACCAAGTACTAAGTCATGTTTTGCAGAGGGGTCAAATACTTAATTCCCTCATTCAAATGAAAATCAATTCATAACATTTTTGACATGCGTTTTTCTGGATTTTTTTGTTGTTATTCTGTCTCTCACTGTTCAAATAAACCTACCATTAAAATTATAGACTGATCATGTCATTGTCAGTGGGCAAACGTACAAAATCAGCAGGGGATCGAATACTTTTTTCCCTCACTGTAACTACATGGAGATGTGAAGTTATTTTGTCAGCTTGTATATGTGGAGTGTGAAAATAACATGTACACTCCCCTACGTATTTCTTTTTTTGGACAGTGAAGCTAAAACTTTTTATTTGGCTCTATACTCCAGCATTTTGGATTTAATATCAAATGTTTTATGAGGTAACATTTTGCACTCTTTCATACATGCACTCTTAGAAAATAGGTTATTTTTTAACACATCTGTGTGTCTAGTTAGGGACGACACATGTTGTTTTACTTTTAACAAATCACTGTGTTGGAACACCATGATTAGTGTACATTCTTCAACACGTTGTGTCAAATCATGCAATTAATGTGTTAAAAACTGAAAACCATACAACACACCCTAGATGTGTTTGATTATTGACCAATCACATCGCGGATCCGAAGTCGTCATGCATCTACACTCTTAGAACAGATGTGTTATTTTTGACACAATCATCGCTTTGGCACATTTAACACGATTGTTGCACATTTTTCAACACAGTGATTATGTTAAAAGTAACACAACAAGTGTCATCCCTAACTAGACGCACAGATATGTTAACAAATGTTTTGTTTTTTTACACATATTGTGTGTAATCCACTTTAAAATTCTGTAAATGGCTGGGGAAGACGTGTAGACAAAAAATGTATATCTGTGTGTCCCCATGCATGCACACATGACATTGCATGACTAGAGCACAGAAAGTAACCATAATCAGTCTAACCAAAAGTTGACCAAAGGTAATGCACTATGTAAGGAATAAGGGTCCATTTGGGACACATTAATAGAGTTGTTTTGTGTGTGATGCCTTGGAAGATTTCAAAAGTTTTCACTCACGGTGGCCAAAAATAACTAACTGAAAGCCACGCCCCCCACTAAGCCATGCCTCCAATATACATTTCACAGTGTGCCTTGCCTTGTCGAGTGAATTGTAGAGTTACCACCCATCACTGTATTTGTTAGTGACCGAGACATGGTTGTTGAATTAATAAATTTTTAGTCTAATGGTTTACAGGCCACATCAGGCCTGCAAGTAGGGTTGCAAAATTCCAGTGTCTTTCCCAAGATATCCTGGCTGAAGGAGTTCAGATGTCCTGCTTATTCCCTCGTGTTTCCAGGAAGTTTCCAACTGGGATTTCTGAAAATCCTGGGAAACGTACCAGAATTTGCAAACTCATCTGCAAGTCACATTTATGCTTGGTCCTCTGTAACTCAATTGGTAGAGCATGGCACTTGTAACGCCAGGGTAGTGGGTTCGATCCCCGGGACCACCCATACGTAAAAATGTATGCACATTTGGATAAAAGCGTCTGCTAAATGGCATATTATTATTATTATGCTGGGTTGCGAAGTGATGTGTATACTTTTTGGAATCCATCCAGAGCTAGACTACCCAACAGTTGGCATTTATATTCACCCACAACCAGAATGACCACCAGGGCTATGAACATTGTTAAGAGACTACCTAAGCCATTTAAACTGGAACAACTGATTGGATTATTTTAGAAAAATGTATGTTATTGATCTTTGTGTAGCATAAGATAAATGAATCAATGTACATGCAAAAACACAGCTATTAAAACCAATTTTAATAAATCTACCTGCAGTAGAGCATGCTAAGAAATATGATAATGATAATGGTAAATATTTGCCTAAATAGACTAACTTCTTGAAACTTGTCTGAGACACATGATATGTTGCCGTGTCCTCTCCGGATTAGCCTCAAATGGTCACCTCATTCAGATAAAGAGTACATTTACCATGTTTCTTGTTTAGTATTCCTGCTTCTGGCTGGCTGAGGCTCACTGCAGGCTGTCAGTTGTCACTTCACTTTTCAGAGTGTGAGGGCCAGGGTGTGGGGCCGCGGCATAGATGCATGATGACTTCGGATCCACAATGTGATTGGTCGATAATCTAACACATCTAGGGTTATTTGCATGTTTTTCAGCTTTTAACACATGAATTGCAGGAAGTGACACAAAATGTGTTGAAGAAAGTACACAAATCATGTTGTGTCAACACAGTGATTGTGTTTAAAGTAACACAACATGTGTCGTCCCTAACTAGATACACAGAATACAATTTTCTAAGAATGTATCTGTTTTACCATTTAGAAATGAATGCACTTTATGTATATAGTCCCCCCATTTGAAGGTGTCATAAGTGTTTGGAAATATTCACTTATAATGTATTACATTTAGTCAAACTTTAGTATTTGGTCCCATATTCATAGCACGCAATTTCTTCATCAAGCTTGTGACTCTACAAACTGGATGCATTTGCACTTTGTTTTGGTTGTGTTTCGGATCATGTTGTGCCCTATAGAAATGAATGGTAAATAATCCCACAGCGTTCTCCTGCCGCAGCCACCCCAACAGTCCCTACACCACCGCACGTGCAAACAAACACATTGGCGGAGAAAAAGCTGTTGCTAATTTATTGTGGTAGACATACAGAAGGCTACAGTATATACAGTTGAAGTCAGAAGTTTACATACACCTTAGCCAAATACATTTAAACTCAGTTTTTCACAATTCCTGACATTTAATCCTAGTAAAAATTCCCTGTTTTAGGTCAGTTAGGATCACCACTTTTAAGAATGTGAAATGTCAGAATAATAGTAGAGATAATTATTTCTTTCAACTTGTATTTCTTTCATCACATTCCCAGTGGGTCAGAACTTTACATACACTCAATTGGTATTAGGTAGCATTGCCTTTAAATTGTTTAACTTGGGTCAAACGTTTCGGGTAGCCTTCCACAAGCTTCCCACAATAAGTTGGGTGAATTTTGGCCCATTCCTCCTGATAGAGCTGGTGTAACTGAGTCAGGTTTGTAGGCCTCCTTGCTCGCACACGCTTTTTCAGTTCTGCCCACAAATGTTCTATAGGATTGAGGTCAGGGCTTTGTGATGGCCACTCCAATACCTTGACTTTGTTGTCCTTAAGCCATTTTGCCACAACTTTGGAAGTATGCTTGGGGTCATTGTCCATTTGGAAGACCCATTTGCGATCAAGCATTAACTTCCTGACTGATGTCTTGAGATGTTGCTTCAATATATCCACATAATTTTCCTTCCTCATGATGCCATCTATTTGTGAAGTGCACCAGTCCCACCTGCAGCAAAGCACCCCCACAGCATGATGCTGCCACCCCCGTGCTTCACAGTTGGGATGGTGTTCTTCGGCTTGCAAGCCATCCCCTTTTTCCTCCAAACATAACGATGGTCATTATGGCCAAACAGTTATATTTTTGTTTAATCAGACCAGAGGACATTTCTCCAAAAAGTATGATCTTTGTCCCCATGTGCAGTTGCAAACCGTAGTCTGTTTGTTTAATGGCGGTTTTGGAGCAGTGGCTTCTTCCTTGCTGAGCGGCCTTTCAGGTTATGTCGATATAGGACTCGTTTTACTGTGGACATAGATACTTTTGTACCTGTTTCCTCCAGCATCTTCACAAGGTCCTTTGCTGTTGTTCTGGGATTGATTTGCACTAGTACATTCATCTCTAGGAGACAGAACACGACTCCTTCCTGAGCGGTATGACGGCTGCGTGGTCCCATGGTGTTTATACTTGCGTACCATTGTTTGTACAGATGAACGTGGTACCTTCAGGCGTTTGGAAATTGCTCCCAAGGATGAACCAGACTTGTGGAGGTCTACACTTTTTTTTCTGAGGTCTTGGCAGATTTCTTTTGATTTTCCCATGATGTCAAGCAAAGAGGCACTGAGTTTGAAGGTAGGCCTTGAAATACATCCACAGGTACACCTCCAATTGACTCAAATGATGTCAATTAGCCTATCAGAAGCTTCTAAAGCTATGACATCATTTTCTGGAATTTTCCAAGCTGTTTAAAGGCACAGTCAACTTAGTGTATGTAAACTTCTGACCCACTGGAATTGTGATACAGTGAATTATAAGTGAAATAATATGTCTGTAAACAATTGTTGGAAAAATTACTTGTGTCATGCACAAAGTAGATGTCCTAACCGACTTGCCAAAACTATAGTTTGTTAACAAGACATTTGTGAAGTGGTTTTAATGACTCCAACCGAAGTGTATGTAAACTTCTGACTTCAACTGTATATATGTAGTTATATCTAGTTTCTAAAATGTATTTTTGTTGTATCAACCCACAATAAATATGAATACCATGTAACAATAACATTTACATTTATGTCATTTAGCAGACGCTCTTATCCACTCTTATTGCAGCGTCCATCTTGCCAAGGTTCAGCTTGAGGTGGTGATCCGTCATCCACACTGATATGTCTGCCAGACATGCAGAGATGTGATTTGCCACCTGGTTATCAGAAGGGGGAAAGGAGAAGATTAGTTGTGTGTCGTCTGCATAGCAATGATAGGAGAGGCCATGTGAGGATATGACAGAGCCAAGTGACTTGGTGTATAGCGAGAATAGGAGAGGGCCTAGAACTGGGGGACACCAGTGGTGAGAGCACGTGGTGCGGAGACAGATTCTCGCCACGCGGTAGGAGCGACCTGTCAGGTAGGACGCAATCCAGGAGTGAGCCGCGCCGTAGATGCCCAACTCGGAGAGGGTGGAGAGGAGGATCTGATGGTTCACATTTTTACATTTACATTTTAGTCATTTAGCAGACGCTCTTATCCAGAGCGACTTACAGTTAGTGCATACATTATTTTTTATACCCCCCGTGGGAATTGAACCCACAGCCCTGGTGTTGCAAACACCATGCTCTACCAACTGAGCTACATCCCTGCCGGCCATTTACTCCCCTACCCTGGACGACGCTGGGCCAATTGTGCGCCGCCCCATGGGTCTCCCGGTCGCGGCCAGCTACGACAGAGCCTGGATACGAACCAGGATCTCTAGTGGCACAGCTAGCACTGCGATGCAGTGCCTTAGACCACTGCGCCACTCGGGATCAAAGGCAGCAGACAGGTCTAGAAGGACAAGAGCAGAGGAGAGAGAGTTAGCTTTAGCAGTATATAACAAAATATAATGTATAAATTCGATTTAGGAACACTGAACACAAAACACAGGAGGTTGGTGTCACCTTAATTGGGGAGGACGGGCTCGTGGTAATGGTTGGAGTGGAATGGTATCAAATGCATCAGGCACATGGTTTCCATGTGCTTGATACCATTCCATTTGCGCCGTTCCAGACATTATTGTTAGCCGTCCTCCCCACAGCAGACCTGTAATTAAGCAGTTCTCAAATGAGCTGAAGCTGAAAGATAGTGGCTAGTGGTGTGTACAGACTATGGATGAATAGTAATACATAGGATAAACCTAGTACAGTGGCTTGTGAAAGTATTCACCCCCCTCTGCATTTTTCCTATTTTGTTGCCTTACAACCTGGAATTAAAATAGATTTGGGGGGGGGTTGTATCATTTGATTTACACAACATGCCTACCACTTTGAAGATGTAAAATATTTCTTGTTTGTTTCACAATAAAAAATAAGACAAAAAAACAGAAAACTTGAGCGTGCATAACTAGTCACCCCCCCAAAGACAATACTTTGTAGAGCCACCTTTTGCAGCAATTAGAGCTGCAAGTCTCTTGGGGTATGTCTCTATAAGCTTGGCACATCTAGCCAATGGGATTTTTGCGCATTCTTCAAGGGAAAACTGCTCCAGCTCCTTCTAGTTGGATGGGTTCCGCTGGTGTACAGCAATCTTTAAGTCATACCATAGATTCTCAATTGGATTGAGGTCTGGGCTTTGACTAGGCCATTCCAAGACATTTAAATGTTTCCCCTTAAACCACTTAAGTGTTGTTTTAGCAGTATGTTTAGGGTCATTGTCCTGCTGGAAGGTGAACCTCCGTCCCAATCTCAAATCTCTGGAAGACTGAAACAGGTTTCCCTCAAGAATTTCCCTGTATTTAGCGCCATCCATCATTCCTTCAATTCTGATGAGTTTCCCAGTCCCTGTCGATGAAAAACATTGTGGTGTTCTCGGGGTGATGAGAGGTGTTGGGTTTGCGCCAGACATATCGCTTGCCTTGATGGCCAAAAAGCTACATTTTAGTCTCACCTGACCAGAGTACCTTCTTCCATATGTTTGGGGAGTCTCCCACATGCCTTTTGGCGAACACCAAACGTGTTTGCTTATTTTTTTCTTTAAGCAATGGCTTTTTTTCTGGCCACTCTTCCGTAAAGCCCAGCTCTGTGGAGTGTACGGCTTAAAGTGGTCCTATGGACAGATACTCCAATCTCAGCTGTAGAGCTTTGCAGCTCCTTCAGGGTTATCTTTGGTCTCTTTGTTGCCTCTCTGATTAATGCCCTCCTTGCCTGGTCCGTGAGTTTTGGTGGGCGGCCCTCTCTTGGCAGGTTTGTTGTGGTGCCATATTCTTGCCATTTTTTAATAATGGATTTAATGTTTCGGATATTTTTTTATAACCTAACCCTGATCTGTACTTCTCCACAACTTTGTCCCTGACCTGTTTGGAGAGCTCCTTGGTCTTCATGGTGCCACTTGCTTGGTGGTGCCCCTTGCTTACTGGTGTTGCAGACTCTGGGGCCTTTCGGAACAGGTGTATATATACTGAGATCATGTGACAGATCATGTGACACTTAGATTGCACACAGGTGGACTTTATTTAACTAATTATGTGACTTCTGAAGGTAATTGGTTGCACCAGATCTTATTTAGGGGCTTCATAGCAAAGAGGGTGAATACATATGCACGCACCACTTTTCCGTTATTTATTTTTTAGACGTTATTTTTTTCATTTCACTTCACCAATTTGGACTATTTTGTGTATGTCCATTACATGAAATCCAAATAAAAATCCATTTAAATTACAGGTTGTAATGCAACAAAATAGGAAAAACGCCAAGGGGGATGAATACATTTGCAAGGCACTGTAAATATAAGCAATGTGCTTAATATTAGGAATGTTGAGAAATAAATATAGTAGGCCTAGCCTATAGAAAGCTGATGGGATCCTCCTCTTTTTAATAGCGCCCATCACTCTGTTTTCTCACGCAAATGTATAATCTATAGAAATGTTGCGCAACATAAGCTAATGTGTTTGATTACATTTTTTTTGAATACATTTGCATTGATGTCAGAGTGATTAGAGGGACAATAGAGTGCTGAGTACCAGGCAGTTAGCAAGTTTAGCCTACTAATGACCAGCAGCAGCTTCAGAGCTTGGAGAAGCCTAATTACCCTGACTAAACGGTCATGTGGAATTTGGCTGCCTTCATGACTCGTGACTGCCGGTGTGGCGGAAATACGGTCACCGCAACAGGCCTAGACCTTACCGTGAAATGCTTACTTACAAGCCCTTAACTAACAATGCAGTTCAAGAAATAGAGTTAAGAAAATATTTACTAAATAAAAACAAAGTAAAACAATAAAATAACGAGGCTATATACAGGGGGTACCGGTACCGAGTCAATGTGCGGGGGTACAGGTTAGTCGAGGTAATTTGTACATGTATATAGGGGTAAAGTGACTATGCATAGATAATAAACAGCGAATAGCAGCAGGGGGGTGTCAATGTAAATAGATGGGAAAAGGTGAGACCACTGCTGGATCTATGCAAAACAGATTTGGTGGAAGCTGAGTTTAGTGTCGCTCGCCAGTTTTTGCAGACAGAAATTGCCCACTCTGGCTCCAATGAAGACAGATGGACCCCACTTGATTCCTGCAATGATTTTCTGGGCCTCTCTACTATGCCAACTGCACTGAAATATGGAATGACTTTTGGGGTGTCCACAGCTACAAATGTGTTCAGTCACCACAGAAGAAGCATGTTACACCCGAGGAAAGCTCAACTAATCCAACTGGCATTTGAGGAGGATCTTACAAGAAGATTTTGGTGAGAATGGAATAATCCACATTGCATCAAAGAGGCTGCAACTCTTTTGAAAAGGAAAAAAACGTGCTCGAGAATTTTCTGATTTTTAAAAATGTTATACAATCAGAACGCTTTTCTTTTTCCCTGAGCATTTTTTTCCTCCAAGAAAGGAAAGAGAGAGCAGACAGACACTTTCATTACAGGAATCATGAGGATAATGTACCTTACTGTCTGACCAAATCATGGTTTTAGAATCCTAAAAAATAGGACGTTTTTAGTGAGGTAAATGAATGTGCAGCCCGCACCGATGCAAACCAATGCATTTATTTTACTCCCACAGCCAGATGTCATAGGGTCGCAAAATGGAACTAAATGGTCGCAGTCTGGAGCCCTGCCTTGTGCAATCAACAGTAGCCTAGGCCAAGGCTCCTCTCTCGCTTTCTCACTCTCCTTAGCAGCAGGGCAGCCCTGGACAATTTGGCCTGCTACAATTTTATTGATCGTTTTTCATTTATTTTCTTGGCCAAAAGCCGGCAATTATCGGCTAACGGAAACCCTGTGCCCCAGTGGATTTCCATAGCCCTCCTACACATACCGTGGCGTGTTCTGTCCATTGTGCTGGCACAGCGCAGTGGAGATACATATTTTGCACCAACCTGTTACTCAATCATTTTACTCTTCGAAAAAATAGTTCTATATAGAACCTTTTGGATCTTTGGAAGATATTAAAGAACCCTTTACTAAAGGTGCTCTATATATACCCAGTGCAGACAAAGAACCTTGAGGGTTCTATCCCTACCCCAGATTGTAATGGGGATTTTAGAAATAAACAGCCAACAAAAGCTAAACCAGTCACATCAAACTCTGAAATGACAGCTAACAATCACTTTTAATTTGTTGGCTGTTAATATATCCATATTAATGATGCTGCTACATGATTTCGCCTGGTCAGAAAAATGGCTAGCTGACGTCCGACACCGTTAGCTCTCTATTGCGAGGGAAAGATCAAATTCATTTTTTTGCAATATTGTTGCTGAAGTCTGAGTGGCAAACAGCAAGGTTCATACAAACCTGTGCTGTTGCAAACTGAATGCTAGCTAGAAGCAAGAGGAAATAATGTTTAATAAAAGCATTCACTTTTAGATACAAAAAAACAAACAAGTTCTTTATAGAACCTTTTGGTTAATTCAAAATCTAACATCCATTCTGATTCAAAAACCAACTGCCAATCCATTCCAGCATGACGACGCAAGAGGACGGTGGTTGAACCAACTTGCAAGTAGCCTACCAATAGGAACGTTACTTTTCAATGTATTAAGGTAAGCAAAGTTTCTTATTTAAATCAAATATATGAAGCCAAAGTCATATGATAAACTATAGGCTAGATAAATTAAGTTGAAACTTTATTAGAATTTGGGCATGTTTATAAGCTAGCTAGCTAGCTAACTTAGCTAGCTAAACAGAAGAAGCGAGGCTACGTTAATTCACCACTTTACAAGCTAGCCAGATAACTCTTTCAAAGAAATGTTATTTTTTATTATGGTACATACCAAATAGAGCTACAGACCCAGCCTGTGATTGGCAATTAGCGAATTGTTTATTTTATTTCAGTATTTCAATGTGGAGTCAATTGGGGGTACTACCCTGTTTCATGAAGCCATTAGAATACTTTTGTTGACTGAGAGGAGGTATGTATAAATTATTTATAATAAATTATGTATAATAAGTCTTGGTGATTCAATAGCCTAGTTAATCATTACAGTTGGGAGTTGGAGTCAATATTATCGTAAAACATGTCCATGGTGTTAAATACAGTCTGTGAACAAATTTAAAATGTATAAATTGATGGTTCGGATTAAAGGGTTGTTCAGATTCAATTAGATCTGTGGACCATACTTTTTTAATAGCTAGCTCAGAATATGAGCTTTCCAAAAGTTGTTTATATATTATAGAGATCAGTCCTTTCGGGAGCCCAGATAATGTATTAATATATCCCATAATTGGATGGTTCGGTAGTTGGGTTTTCCAATGTACTCCATAGGCCAACATAGCTGATCTAAGTTGTAAATATAGAAACAAATATTTTCCTGATAATGTGTATGTGTCTTTTAATTCTTGTAATGTTCTCAAACCATTACTGTCCATGATATCGGCAAGGGTAAGGATTCACCATTTCGACCATTGGGGGGATGCAAAAGGCCACCCTCCAGATCGCAAGGCGTTATTGTGAAATATTGGTATGGACATGCCATTTTGATTCCCAGTTACATAGTTCTTAAATTTTGCGGCAAATAGAAATTGTGTTAGCAATAATAGGATCAAAGCATCATTTACATTGTTTAAGAGATATATCAGTGAAGACCACCTCTTCCAGGGCAATAGGAGACACCAGATTTCTCGCTATACTCAGCCAGGTGTCAAAATAATCATGTCTAAACCAATTTAGGATGGGAAGAAATGATAGTGCCTGGAAATACAATTTAGTTAGGTACAGATAGTCCTCCTACATATTTCCCTCTTTGCAAGTTTGTTAATTTTATCTGGGCTTGCTTACCTTGCCATATACATTTTGAAACCACACTATCCCAATAGCCAGATGGGGGAGGCAACGGAATCATTAAACTACAGAAATTCAGCCGTGGCAATATATTAATTTTAACAAAATATTCTGCCGGTTAAAGCAACTGGGATATTAGTCCATCTACTGAGGTCGAATTGAATTGATTTGAGCATTCTGTTAAAGTTTCTGGCAATGGTTTTATCTAAGGAAGGAAATATATCTATTCACAAATATTTCAAATGGGAAACGATTGGGATTCCATAAGTAGAGATGGAGTCCTCCATCAGGATCTTGAGAGGCAGTAGTGCAGATTTGGTTAGATTTATTTTATAACTTGAGATAGAGTTGAATTTGTCTATGATCTTCAGAGCTTTTGGGAGGAATTGAGATACATTGTCTAGATAAAGTAATATATCGTTGGTGTGTAATGAGATGACATGATCTGTAGAATTGAGAGATATTGTCGTAATTTATTTTGATTGTCGAATTGCCTGAGCCAGCGGCTCCATAGACAAAAATAGCAGAGGTGAGATGGGATCACCTTGCCTGCTACTTCTAGTTATTCTGAATGGAACAGAGCAGCTATTGCCTGTTATTACTATGGCTGAGGCGTTGGCATATAGTATTTTAATCATATTAATGAAATTGGAGCCAAGTCCCATATGTTCCAAAACCTACCAAAGACCATTCTAGTCTATCAAAAGCTTTTCCTGCATCGAGAGATAGAACTGCCCAATGAGCTTTAGTTTCTGATTAAGCATATAAGATATGTAATAGATGACGGAGGTCATCTGAGGATAATCATTTTTGAACAAACCTGCTTTGGTCCAGATGTACCAATTTGGGTAAGTAAGTTGAGTTTGAGACGGGACGACAGAATTTGAGAACATAGTTTAATGTCTGTGTTTATCAAAGATAAATGTTGATAGTGAGAGCGCTGGGTGGCTTCCTTACCTTTTTTTTATTTAATAAAAGGGAATTAGTGCTTTTATTTTAAATAGAGCTCAGGAGGAATACTGTCACAACCAGGTGATTTGCCTTTATTCATGTTATCCAATGCCCTTTTGAGTTCATAGAGGGAGATGTGGGCTCCCAGCAAGCCAACTTCCTTAGTTGAGAGAAGAGGAGTTTTTATATCTTTAAAAAAATGACAAAATCTGTCTTGGTGTGGATGTACAATCAGAGGTGTACAATGCTTTATAATTAATTACTGCCAAGCTTGTTAGCCAGTAGACATCTGGGTGGATTACCATGGAAGTAATGGTTGAGTCTAACTCGATGGATGGCAAATTCTGCTCTCTGTCCCTTCAATAGATTTAGTTCTGTCTTGACTTTGAAAAGAGTAGTCGCTACCTCATCTGAAAAAAGTGTTTGTTGAGAACGCTCTAATGTCGTAAACAACTTTTCCAATTCTTTTATCTTCTTTAATTGTGATTTATTCAGCCCAGATGCAAATGCAGTTGCATTGTTTTCAATAAAACCTTTATTGACGTCCGATGAAATCAGATTATCATCGACTGAATTTGTTAAAATCATTATAAATTAATTCAATTCAGTTTCAAATTGTTCACAGAAAGTAGGATTTTGTAGTAAGGAAACAAAGCGCCAACTCATGCTTATTTCTGAAGATGTTTTTGCTCCTTTTTTCTTCTTCTCTAGAACCAGTCAAGCAGGTAGCCAATCAGCTAAGGAGTTGGACCTGTGGCCGAAAGGTGACCGGTTCAAATCCCTGGTTGGGCGTTGGAAACAAAATGGGAGGAATAATGGAAACTGGAGGGGTGCTGTGTTCACATCCTCAAAACATTCCCATACCATTGGGTCCTTAACCCAACAACATGCTCTCCATCCAGAGGTGCTGCTTGAACCTGTGATTGTAATTGTATGTGTGAGGTCTGCTATTTGGGGGGGGGTTTAGAATTGAGCAGGATACACCTTTTTGTTGTTCACTGTAACTAATGGACGTTGTATTGTATTGTATTGTATTGTATTGTATTGTATTGTAAAGAAGTCAGCCAGAGTTGATGTGGGCCTTCATTCAAACAAAGAGATGCCTCCCTGGCCACCAGTGCATATTTCCAAACTATGTTTGCATATAATGACACAAAATAAAATAAAAATACTGTTATTTCCGTCCATTATTTCATTGTTTATTAAATTATATTCTTAGCTCAAAATATTACGATTTAATAGTAGTAGCCATAATTCATAAATTGCACCAGGCAGGGTTATTTTTGGAACCATTTTGGTTCAGTGAAGAAGAACCTCTAGGGTTCTGATCAAAGAACCCTATAAAAGGGTTCTATACTGAAAAAAATATAATAGCAACATGCAACAATTTACAGTTCATATAAGGGAATCAGTCAATTGAAATAAATTCATTAGGCCCTAATCTATGGATTTCACATGACTGGGAATACAGATATGCATTTGTTGGTCACAGATACCTTAAAAAAAAGTAGGGGTGTGGATCAGAAAACCAGTCAGTATCTGGTGTGACCACCATTTACCTCATGCAGTGCGACACATCTCCTTCGCATGGAGTTAATCAGGCTGTTGTTTGTGGCCTACTCCTCTTCAATGGCTGTGCTAAGTTGCATATATTGTATATTTATTTTTTATATTGGCGGGAACTGGAACACACATAGATCCAGAGCATCCCAAACATGCTCAATGGGTGAAATGTCTGGTGAGTATGCAGGCCATGGAAGAACTGCAATATTTTCAACTTCCAGGAATTGTGTACAGACCCTTGTGACATTGGGCCGTGCACTATCATGCTGAAACATGAGGTGACGGCGGCGGATGAATGGCACGACAATGGGCCTCAGGATCTCAGTCTCGGTATCTCTGTGTATTCAACTTGCCATCGATAAAATGCAATTGTGTTCGTTGTCCGTAGCTTATGCCTGCCCATACCATAACCCCACTGCCACCATGGGGCACTCTGTTCACAATATTGACATTAGTAAATCGCTCGCCCACACGTCCCCATACACGAGGTCTGCGGTTTTGAGGCCGGTTGGATGTACTGCCAAATTTTATAGAAATACGTTTTTTATTTCAGCTCATGAAACATGGGACCAACACTTTACATGTTGCATTTATATTTTTGTTCAGTGTATATAGAACTTTTAGGGGTTCCATGTTTGAAGCAAGCGATATAACCATTTTTGGTTCTATAAGGAACCTTTTTTTCTAAGAGTGTATTTTTATATAGGGACATAAAACTACAACTGAGGGGGCACAAGTTTCAACTGAGGGCGCTAAGCCCCTTATTGCCCCCTCATGGAGCCGGGTACATAGTGCTATCAAACTTCTGATACCAATGCAGGGTGAAAGGGGGGGCACAAGATGTGAACTGCTATAAACAAAATGCTATAGAAAAGTATTTTGTATTTAGAAAATACAAATGACAGTATTTAAAAAATATACTAAATACATTGGAGTGTAGTTCAGCCCACTGTAATTCAAATTACAAAATACTCAGTAGTAATTCAAATACATATTTCAAATATACTGAACAAAAATATAAACGCAACATGTAAAGTGTTGGTCCCATGTTTCATGAGTTGAAATAAAATATCCCAGAAATTTTCCATACGCAAATAAGCTTATTTCTCTCAAATGTTGTGCACAAATTTGTTTACTTCCCTGTTAGTGAGCATTTCTCCTTTGCCAAGATAATCCATCCAACTGACAGGTGTGGCATATCATGAAGCTGATTAATCAACATGATCATTACACAGGTTCACCTTGTGCTGGGGACAATAAAAGGCCACTCTACAAATACACCGTTTTGTCACACAACACAATGCCACAGATGTCTCAAGTTTTGAGGGAGCGTACAATTGGCATGCTGACTGCAGGAATGTCCACCAGAGCTGTTGCCAGAGAATGTAATGTTCATTTCTCTACCATTAGCCGCCTCCCAACTTCGTTTTAAAGAATTTGGCAATAGGTCCAACTGGCCTCACAACCGCAGACCACATGTAACCAATGCGCAAAAATAACTTAAGAAATAGGTTAAATCACAAGAGATTCTCATATGGTCCATTATATTAGGCTATCTGTATTGCTGGGCTATATCAGCCTATATGCTAGATGTAGCTTGAAGAGAGCAGAGTTGGAGAGACTTGCACTTTCTCTTGAGCTATTTTTATAGCCTGCCTTTTAGAAGTGGGAAGATTTTCAGACGGGGAAATATGGGTGATCAATATTTATTTCTAGGCAATGTAGTAAACTATAGCCTAACCATAGGAAATACATTTCCTTGGAAAGATAACTGCCCCGTGCTTCTCCGCCCATGCATAGGCTATAGCCTACTCTATTTCATTGAGACCACATGCACACCTGATCTCACAGGTATTGCTACTGAACTTGAAGCAGCAAGAATGATGACAGCGATACTTGCTACGTTGTGCATAAATGATATAGCCTAACTTTTAGGAGGACGATTTGCAGGCAGAGACAAATAAATGGGTAATCAATACTTATTGAAAATGAACAGGTGCAACGCTCACTCACCATAGTAGCCTAACATGCTGACTAGACCGGGCACGCACATGCGTGCGCCATTGCGCGCATGTTGATTTTGTCCATCCACACCAGACCACGTGTAACCACGCTAGCCCAGGACCTTCACATCCGGCTTCTTTACCTGCAGGATAGTCTGAGACCAGCCACCCGGACAACTGATGAAACTGAGGAGTATTTCTGTCTGTAATAAAGCCCTTTTTGTGGGGAAAACCCATTCTGATTGGCTGGGCCTGGTCCCCCAGTGGGTGGGCCTATGCCATCCCAGGCCCACCCAGGGCTGGGCTCCTGCCCAGTCATGGGAAATCCATAGATTAGGGTCTAATTTAGTTATTTCAATTGACTGATTTCCTTATATGAACTGTAACTCAGTAAAATCATTGAAATTGTTGCATGTTGCATTTATATTTTTGTACAGTGTATATGTAACAGAAATACTGACCATCACTGGTATATGATCTGTTTGATGACAGTGTGTATGTGTGTGTTCTCTCATAGACAGAGTGTTTGGAAGGTGCCTGGAGTTACCCAGTGCGGACCTGTATACCTATGATGTGTCAGCCTCTGCTCTACAGCGCCTCAGGACTCTCCTCCAGAAACTGTCCCACAGAGGTACTGTCTGTCTGTCTGCTTGCCTGCTTGTCTTTCTGTCTGTCTCTCTTTCCCTGTACAGATGTGTATATGTCTGATTGGTCAGTCTGTCCGTCTAGACATTATAAAACCGTTTCAGCTCTCGTTATATGAAAGCAAGTCAAACGGTCGGGCTGCACATTTGGCCCAGTGGTAAAGGACAGGTCATTTGCCTCATACAGGCTATTGTGCCATGATCATGTAACGGCAAAAGGAATCTAATTGGCTCGTATGATTGCAGGACGTTTAGTGCTTATTTTGTGGATGAGTGACTGTGCTGCCATGTGGCGTAATTGCGTTAGACCGCCTCTCCTGCTCCATCAATAAGAGCACAGCAGCTAATGTCCTTGTTAAACAGGGTAGATACAGGAGAATAGGACACAAAACAGGCCCAAGGATGTCCTCAAACAACAGGAGAGAGAACACAGTTGGAAAATATTGTCTGTGCAGCGGCGCAACTTATATTTGCCTGTATTTACTCCCCAAAAATGAAATGTTAATTAGCTGCTAATGTGGCAATCATAAAGAACTCCAAATGCCATGATGATCTGGACGAGACTGCCGAATCGAGGCAAAGGTAAGAATGTCTGGATTAACTATCTAATGTTAGCTAAATGTAGTAATGAATAAATTGGCCAAATGTCTTTAAATTGACAATTCTGTGAACTGTCTTGTGCAAGTTTTAAATTGACACAATGCCTGTTAGCAAAGGTGTCAGCTAGAGATGACGTGCAGGAGCTTGCAGGGATTTGTAGTCTTGCATGATGTCTACTATGATGCTAATTAGCATTTTCAAATCTGAGAGTAAATAGAGCCCAATATATTGATACAAGTCACCTTGTCCAAGAGAGATGTACATGGTTATCAAAATGTCACTCCAGGGTAAGCCTACGCTAAACACAGCCCTTATTTTAAGTGTTTCTAAAATCCCCTATGGGAAAAATGAATGGTGGAAAAAACGATTGGAACCATTTCCCTGTTTTATGGGTATTATAACACCTCCACTGTGGGGCTCTATATTAGAGGTCTGCACAGGACTGATTTCTTCATCCTGCTCCTGCCTGCACCCACAGCTTTTCAGACCGCACCGCACCCTCTGGCTTTCTGTCCGACTCCCACCCGCTACCACAAGAACTGTCCCAAACCCAATCACTGTCCCACAATGTTATTTTAGGTAGTTCACTTGCCAGCCATGGTCCCAGCAATTTTGCGCCCTATAGGCAATATCAAATGCGCAAAAATAACTTAAGAAATAGGTTAAATCACAAGAGATTCTCATATGGCCCATTATATTAGGCTATCTGTATTGCTGGGCTATATCAGCCTATATACTAGATGTAGCTTGAAGAAAGCAGAGGTGGAGAGACTTGCACTTTCTCTTGAGCTATTTTTATAGCCTGCCTTTTAGAAGTGGGGAGATTTTCAGATGGAGAAATATGGGTGATCAATATTTATTTCTATGCAATGTAGTAAACTATAGCCTAATCATAGGAAATACATTTCCTTGGAAAGATAACTGCCCCGTGATTCTCCACCCATGCATAGGCTATAGCCTACTCTATTTATTTAATTGAGACCACACGCACACCTGATCTCGCAGGTATTGCTACTGAACTTGAAGCAGCAAGAATGATGACAGCGATACTTGCTACGTTGTGCATATATGATATAGCCTAACTTTTAGGAGGATGATTTGCAGGCAGAGACAAATAAATGGGTAATCAATACTTATTGGAAATGAAAAGGTGCAACGCTAACTCACCATAGTAGCCTAACATGCTGACTAGACCGGGCACGCACATGCGTGCGCCATTGCGCGCATGTTGATTTTGTCCATCCACACCAGACGCGATCAGGACACGCAGGTTGAAATATCAAACAAACTCTGAACCAACTATATTAACTTGGGTACAGGTCGAAACACATGAAACATTTATGGACATTTAGCTAGCTAGCTATTGCTAGCTAATTTGTCCTGGGATATAAACACTGATTTATTATTTTACCTGAAATGCACAAGGTCCTTTTTTTCTGGATCTTTGTAGAACTTTGACCCATTTGGAGTCACACAAAATCATGTCCTCTACTCTGACAATGAATCCACAGATAAAAGGGGAAACCTATTTTGTTATACCTCCCTTGTACCATGAGCTGCGTGTCGGGTAAGCTTGGCGTCGGGTAAGTTTGGCTTTATACATAGCTTGGGCTTTGTCGAGTAAGGCTTAAACTATGTATTTAGATTGTAGTTAGGTATTGTAGGTAGGTATCGTGGGTTGTTGTATGTAATTATTGTAGGTTAGTATTGTATTCGGCGGTGCCGGGTGTAGCACGAAGCTAGCTAGCTAGCTAACTCACCACCTGGACTAGCTGGCGAGTAGCTATTAGCAACGGTATAGTTGTTTCACGCCTGAGAGTGCCTGTAATTACGCCAGCTGGCTGCCTACAATAATTACATACAATAATTGCCTACCATTCAGCTGTTTTCGAACCTCATTGTCTGAACCGTTAACGTTAGGTAGCAAGTGGCTACTGTGCTTGAAATTTAGCTAGCTTGATGCTACCTGGATAGCTACTAGTAAGCAATAGCTGGAACGACCGAGCGAACAGGCGCGAACTGGCTGAGTCAATTCAGTGGCTAGCTTTGCACTTGGCTAGATAATAGTAGCTGCTAGGGGTAAGTCATAACCTACACTTGTGTTTTGTTTTTTACATATTGATAGCCCGAGTCGCTCAAGGAATTCGGGACATGGGTGACTAGTTAACGTTAGTTTGGTTCTCTCTGTGTGTTCGTGCCGTGAAAGGAGGGGTTCTTCTTTGTCTGAAAGCAATGGCTAGCTAGTTTGCTAACTATTCTAGCTAACTAACTGGCTGAATAAGTTGACGACGGACTCCCTCAAGCTGTCGGGACTAACCCACAACGTTAGACACGGACATGAACGATCTGCTTGCGTGTTGATACACTGGTGGTTGTTGTGGCTGAGGATTGGCGCTAAACCGTGTTGTTGGAGACCGGCATGCTAGCTGGCTGTAGCGTCTTATAACGAGGTGCCCGGACGTTTTTCACGGAATAATACTGCACCTAGTTAGCTAGCTGAATAAACTAGGTTAGTCTATTCCTAGAAAACATTGAACCGCTGTAGTTTACAACAATTATAGTTTCTGAGGTGGAAGTTGGGAGAGTTATATTTGGGAGTTGTGGTGAGGGAGGCCCCGCTCTCTCCTTTCCCAGATGTTTAGTTCATTTTATTCCGATCTCCTCTGCATTATTGTAGCCATCTGCTGCAGCCTGTCAACTATGCCTCTGCCTATCCCTGTTCTCTCCTCTCCGCACAGGCTACACAAACGCCTCACACCGCGTGGCTGCTGCCTCTCTAACCTGGTGGTCCCTGCACGCACGACCCACGTGGAGTTCCAGATCTCAGGCAGCCTCTGGAACTGCCGCTCTGCTGCCAACAAGGCAGAGTTCATCTCAGCCTATGCTACCCTCCAGTCCCTCGACTTCTTGGCGCTGACGGAAACATGGATTACCACTGAAAACACTGCTACTCCTGCTGCTCTCTCCTCGTCTGACCATGTGTTCTCGCATACCCCGAGAGCAACTGGTCAGCGGGGTGGTGGCACAGGAATCCTCATCTCTCCCAAGTGGACATTCTCAATTTTTCCCCTGACCTATCTGTCTATCTCCTCATTTGAATTCCATGCTGTCACAGTCACTAGCCCATTTAAGCTTAATATCCTTGTCATCTATTGCCCTCCAGGTTCCCTTGGAGAGTTCATCAATGAACTTGACGCCTTGATAAGTTCCTTTCCTGAGGATGGCTCACCCCTCACAGTTCTGGGGGATTTCAACCTCCCTATGTCTACATTTGACTCATTTCTCTCTGCCTCCTTCTTTCCACTCCTCTCCTCTTTTGACCTCACCCTCTCACCGTCCCCCCCCCCCTACTCACAAGGCAGGCAATACGCTTGACCTCATCTTTACTAGATGCTGTTCTTCTACTAATCTCACTGCAACTCCCCTCCAAGTCTCCGACCACTACTTTGTATCCTTTTCTCTCTCCCTCTCCTCCAACACTACTCACTCTGCCCCTACACAGATGGTAATGCGCCGTCGCAACCGTCGCTCTCTCTCTCCCGCTACTCTCTCCTCTTCCATCCTATCATCTCTTCCCTCTGCTAAATCCTTCTCCCTCCAATCTCCTGATTCTGCCTCCTCAACCCTCCTCTCCTCCCTTTCTGCATCCTTTGACTATCTATGTCCCCTATCCTCCCGGCGGGCTCGGTCCTCCCCTCCAGCTCCGTGGCTTGATGACTCATTGCGAGCTCACAGAACAGAGCTCCGGGCAGCTGAGCGGAAATGGAAGAAAACTAGACTCCCTGCGGACCTGGCATCTTTTCACTCCCTCCTCTCTACATTTTCTTCATCTGTTTCTGCTGCTAAGGCCACTTTCTACCACTCTAAATTCCAAGCATCCGCCTCTAACCCTAGGAAGCTCTTTGCCACATTCTCCTCCCTGCTGAATCCCCCCTCCCTCTCTGTGGATGACTTCGTCAACCATTTTGAAAAGAAGGTTGACGACATCTGATCCTCGTTGTTAAGTCAAATGACACTGCTGGTCCTGCTCACACCGCCCCTACCCTATGCTTTGACTTCTTTCTCCCCTCTCTCTCCAGATAAAATCTTGCGATTGTGCCAGGCGCCACCTGCCCGCTTGACCCTATCCCCTCCTCTCTTCTCCAGACCATCTCCGGTGACCTTCTCCCTTACCTCACCTCGCTGATCAACTCATCCTTGACCGCTGGCTATGTCCCTTCCATCTTCAAGAGAGCGAGAGTTGCACCCCTTCTCAAAAAAACAACACTCGACCCCTCTGATGTCAACAACTACAGACCAGTATCCCTTCTTTCTTTTCTCTCCAAAACTATTGAGCGTGCCGTCTTTAGCCAACTCTCTTGCTATCTCTCTCAGAATGACCTTCTTGATCCAAACCAGTCAGGTTTCAAGACTGGTCATTCAACTGAGACTGCTCTTCTCTGTGTCACGGAGGCTCTCCGCACTGCTAAAGCTAACTCTCTCTCCTCTGCTCTTGTCCTTCTAGACCTGTCTGCTGCCTTTGATACTGTGAACCATCGGATCCTCCTCTCCACCCTCTCCGAGCTGGGCATCTCCGGCGTGGCTCACTCTTGGATTGCGTCCTACCTGACCGGCTCACTCTTGGATTGCGTCCTACCTGACCGGTCGCTCCTAACAAGTGGCGTGGCGAGAAGCTGTCTCTGCACCACGTGCTCTCACCACTGGTGTCCCCCAGGGCTCAGTTCTAGGCCCTCTCATATTCTCGCTATACACCAAGTCACTTGGCTCTGTCATATCCTCACATGGCCTCTCCTATCATTGCTACGCTGACGACACACAACTAATCTTCTCCTTTCCCCCTTCTGATAACCAAGTGGCGAATCGCAGCTCTGCATGTCTGGCAGACATATCAGTATGGATGACGGATCACCACCTCAAGCTGAACCTCGGCAAGACGGAGCTGCTCTTCCTCCCGGGGAAGGACTGCCCGTTCCATGATCTCGCCATCACGGTTGACAACTCCGTTGTGTCCTCCTCCCAGAGTGCGAAGAGCCTTGGCGTGACCCTGGACAACACCCTGTCGTTCTCCGCTAACATCAAGGCGGTGACCCGATCCTGTAGGTTCATGCTCTACAACATTCGGAGAGTACGACCCTGCCTTACACAGGAAGCGGCACAGGTCCTAATCCAGGCACTTGTCATCTCCCGTCTGGATTACTGCAACTCGCTGTTGGCTGGGCTCCCTGCCTGTGCCATTAAACCACCTACAACTCATCCAGAATGCCGCAGCCCGTCTGGTGTTCAACCTTCCCAAGTTCTCTCACGTCACCCCCCTCCTCCGCACACTCCACTGGCTTCCAGTTGAAGCTCGCATCTGTTACAAGACCATGGTGCTTGCCTATGGAGCTGTGAGGGGAACGGCACCTCCGTACCTTCAGGCTCTGATCAGTCCCTACACCCAAACGAGGGCACTGCGTTCATCCACCTCTGGCCTGCTGGCTCCCCTACCTCTGCGGAAGCATAGTTCCCGCTCAGCCCAGTCAAAACTGTTCGCTGCTCTGGCACCCCAATGGTGGAACAAGCTCCCTCACGACGCCAGGACAGCGGAGTCACTCACCACCTTCCGGAGACATTTGAAACCCCACCTCTTTAAGGAATACCTGGGATAGGATAAAGTAATCCTTCTACCAACCCCCCCCCTTTTTCCACCAACCACCCCCCCCAAAAAAATTTTTTTTTTAAAAATTAAATATTAAAATTTTTAAAATAAAATAAAACACATTGTAAAGTGGTTATCCCACTGGCTATAAGGTGAATGCACCTATTTGTAAGTCTCTCTGGATAAGAGCGTCTGCTAAATGACTAAATGTAAATGTAAATGTAGTTTCTCCACCTTCCGTCGTCTGCGTCTGCGTCTTCGTCTTCTTCTTCTGTGGACTTTATATGGCGGTTGGCAACCAACTTTAAGGTGCATTACCACCACCAACTGGACTGGAGTGTGGACCTCATCTTTCAATCACCCACAAGTGGGTATATGCTCCTAAAAACCAATGAGGAGATAGGAGAGACGGGACTTGTAGCACATCACACATCAAAAACAGAACCAAGTTCTATTTTAGCGCCGGGCTACGGAGATGCACTGATTGAATAACATGTGTGTACATTTATTTTGCAACACTCGCGCATGCAACGCGGTCGGTGTGGTCAGCATGTAACCCATGTGCGCATTGTGCCTTTTCCTTTTCAATTATGATTAACACATTTTGATTGCACTTCGACTCACGTTGATTGAGCGCCCTCCACTTCTTTACATTCTCAATATTTATTTACAGACCTGTAGTAAACTACAGTCTATTCAC
Organism: Coregonus clupeaformis; assembly: GCF_020615455.1. Classification (NCBI taxonomy): domain Eukaryota; kingdom Metazoa; phylum Chordata; class Actinopteri; order Salmoniformes; family Salmonidae; genus Coregonus; species Coregonus clupeaformis. Next base: position 29,332,260 of record NC_059225.1, read on the forward strand.
ATTTAAGTTAATTTCATATTAAAGTTAACTGCCAAAAAAATATATAATAAAAAATAATTCGGAATAATTATTTAATAAAAAAAGAAAAGCTTGTGGACAATCAAGAGCTGCGTTGTTAAGAGGTAACTGTGCATTTTCCAGGAATTTAATTGCAGTTGGTCACTGGGAAGTAAATGTTAAATGTTCAAGAACTTGTTGTAAGTAGATATTGTACAATTCACAGTAACTTACTGTGGCTGATTTCTGTCATGTTCTCTGACCTGGTAGTGTGGCAGGAAGATCAGTTTGCTGCTGACCTCGAGGTTGAGGCCAGGTGAGGCTGGGTCCTGAGTGTGCTCACCACAAAGAATGCCTAATAGCTGTCACCTAATGTTATATGCTTTCTTGTAATCAGAAAAGTTAATTGAAGTTACAGTGAGCTACTGGCAGCTAGTTGCAAGTATGCTACTGTGCTTTTAAAGATAACTTACTGACAGTTAAGCTGCCAGTATGTTACTGGCAGTTAGTTGCCAGTGACTCTGACACTCGTCGGATGTGGCAGGGCTTGCAAACTATCACAGATTACAAAGGGAAACCCATCCGCAAGTTGCCCAGTGACCCGAGCCTACCAGACGAGCGAAATACCTTTTATGCTCGCTTCGAGGCAAGCAACACTGAACCATGCATGAGAGCACCAGCTGTTCCGGACAACTGTGTGATCACGCTCTCCGTGGCCGATGTGGGTAAGACCTTTAAATAGGTTAACAGATGGATTACCCGGACGTGTACTCAGAGCATGCGCTGACCAGCTGGCAAGTGTCTTCACTGACATTTTCAACCTCTCCCTAATAGGGCTGTTACGGTGACCATATTACTGCCACACCGTTAGTCATGAGTCATTACCGCAGTCAAATTACACGTAACTAGGCTTCTCCAAGCTCTGATACTGCTGATTGTCATTAGTAGCCTACCAAACTTGCAAACTGCCTGGTACTCAGCACTCTTTTGTCCCTCTAATCACTCTGACATCAATGCAAATGTAATGGAAAATCAAATCAAACACTTCGAGAGCCCATGAGCTCGTGTTGCGCAACACCCAATAGGCTATGCAATTGGGGGAGAAAACAGAGTTTTGATGGCCTCTATTAAAAAGAGGAGGATCCCATCAGCTTTCTATAGGCTAGGCCTACTATATTTATTTATCAACTTTCCTAATATTAAGCACATTGCTTTGCTTTACAACAGGAGTATAGCCTACCTGGCTGGCATGAAAATGAATCACGGGAAAAGCGTGACATATTAATCGAACAGTTTGGCTATTATGAGCTTTCTACAACCATCACAGCAGTAAAGAACCCTTCCTGATATGCAAAAAAATATCACCCTCACCCCTGACAAAGAACCCCTCAATAACCATTTTTTTAAAGAGTGTATGCTGGTCCAGTATTGTCTAGCTGGTCAAGGTGGTCTGCAAAACCACGGCCAATATTTAGCATATTTCCCAGCATGCTCTATTACAGTTCAATTTTTAGAATTGCTTGTTTCAATGTCTGTGTTTTGCATGTACCTATGCTACACAAAGATAAATAACGTAATCTTTTAAAAACTAATCCAATCTGTTATTTGGACGTATTGCACCCGTTACTGAAATGGTTGTTCCAGTTTAGATGCTTTAGGTAGTCTCATTTATTTGTTGTTCTAACCCTGGTAGTCATTCTAAATGCAGATTGTGGATGAATAAAAGTTCAAATTGTTGGTTATCCCCACTCAGACTGGATTCTTAAAGAATTTAGATTTTGTAAACCAGCGTAATGTGACTTGATGCAGTTTTTGGTGGGTGACCATTGTCCAAAACACAGTGAAGACTGGTCACCAGTGAAAACACAACAAAGGTTGGTCACCAATGAAAGCACAATGAAGGCTGGTCTATGCTGTTTTTTCAGCAGGGTGTCTCTCTCTCTATTTAATATTCTTCTGCTGTCTGTCACGGGTGGCAGATGAAATCGACCAATCGTTTGGTGCCTCCAGCCAAGACCAGACATCTGAAGCTTTTGAATTGACACAGTGTAATAGCACAAATGGATTCACTAGGCTAATTAGTTCATGCTCTCTAGCGGAAGTGTATCCAATGGAACTAAAAAAAGGAAAGTATTAGACAGTTGATTGCATGGCTCAGTTTAGTTTTAACATTAGGTTTTTGACCAGTGCATTACCAAAGTAAATATATGCTTTAATGCATCAAATTTAAAAATGCAAATTAAATCATATATGTAGTTCCAGGTCTCATTCACATTTATGCAATATTTATAATATCCAATATCATTATCCTCAGTTGTATTCTGGCTACAAGAGTATCCGAAGCATCTGCAACTACAGGCTGTCTCAGCCAGAGGGCAGCAGATACCTTCAAAACAAACCATGACAACAAAGCACAAACATTTTCCAGGTAATTGGCTTTACAGGCCACTCTAAGCTTAATCTTTATAACAGACGTAAACGAGTGTTGAAAACCATAAAAAAACAAGCGGGCATCCATGGGAAATTATAACCGGAGTAATGAATACTAGGCACAGCGTGAGACCTCAGCATTTATTCTAATTACTTCTCTGAAATAAACGGATGAGACTGAGGAGGATGAGAGTCGGTGCGTCAGTTTGTTCCAGCTCTATTTCCAGGTGTTAATATCTCTGAAATGTCGACCTCCCTCCATCACACACTTTTGCTGGCGCTGTTCAGTCTTGAGCTCCGGTTAAAGCCGGCTCAGCTTTGCTTGTGGCTCATAGAACCATATCTAAAGACAGAGTAGTCTTATCTTCAGAAAAATCAGTACACTGTCTATGCTTCAATGCATTTTATATCTTATCAGCTTTGTCCCTATTGAGGTGTCTGTCATCTTTGAGATGTTCCCCTGTTGAAGAGCAGACAGGGTGATTGAGACTATTGTACTGTAACCTAAATGGAGGAGATGAAAAGAGGAGAAGGGGGGAACATCAATTGCATCGATTTGCAATTCTCTTTATCTTGCATCTGAGTATCTTTAGAAGAAATCATACAATCTGGGCTCTGCGCACAACATCCAATGTCATTAGATCAATAGAAATTGACCCGACACAAAAAGGGTTTCTCTTGTTTTTGTGTTCCTTGCTTTGTTTGGCCATATCCCTACTGGGAGGGAGCATTATTGGCTATTACATTTTCCACACGCCGCCTCTGAGTGCAAGACACTGTCATCCACTGCCAATGACTTTAGATTAGCCTGCACCGATGGTGCTATGTGCGAAGGCAACTTTGGGATTCATAGCGTGCAAACACAGTGTGTCCACACATCATATTGCAAAGCTTTCAAGGCTTCTGTCTTATTTGTTTTAGCATCAGGCTTTTGATAGCATTGCGTGCATGCGTGTGTTTGACATGCAAATTATCTCTTGATAATTTTGTATTTTCATTGGATTATGCCACATTATGCCACACCTATACCAGATGCCAATACATTTCTTCACCTGATTTCAAGAGTGTTTTCTTACGTCAATATCTATCTCTGTCTGGACCCCCTCACTGACTACCTTTTCCCCTCACTTTATTTAGACAGTTGTAAAACAATAAGGGGAAACGGGCAGATGGGAGAAACAGTGGGAAGAGAAGACACAGGCATTGAAGCATGGTCTTCAGTGGGGAGAAGCATATACTAGGTTAGAGCCAGAGAGCGTTACTGCTACACCACGGGTTCTGCCCTCACTGTCTACCTAGGCTATCTGTAATAAGGACTAGGCTCCCTGCTCTACAGTAGGTTGACCCTTCGGTATCGCCCTTGATCCATGTGCAAAGCAGAGTGAATCCTCATTCCTCACTCACTCTCAAGACAAGTGAAGTACGATAATGCATTGTGACATTTACATCAGTGCTATGGCTATGATCATCTAGCCAGTCAGGAATGTGCAATGACCACAAACAGACAGTGGGTAATTTCAGCACCACTGATCTTCCTCTTATACACAGGTTCTATATGTGCTCATCGGTGGCTGTGTGTCTTTGCGTTGAGGTGGGTCTTCCAGAACAACAAAACATACAATCAGACCTGGTTTCAAACACTATTTTAAGTCTTTCAAATACTGTTATAATTTGCTTTAGCCTGCCTGTAGTTCCAGATGGGTGGGTTTCACAGTTTTGAGACTATACTATTGGTTCCATTGTGCCAGGCAAGCTCAATTAAACCCAGCTAAATTATTCGAAATGACTTCAAATAGAATTTGAACCCAGGTCTGCATACAATATGTAATTTCTCACCCACACTCTGTTATAATCACATTATATATGGTTTGCTGTCATAGATGTGCATAGTGCATGCTTATACACACAGACCCACAAATGTAGGCTACTACGTAAGCTATTTTGAAGAGCTTTCTATAGCTAAGCTAATGGTCCATTGCTGTATTTGGTGTTGAAGAGCTCAGATCTAGTACTACTTTTGGAACACGTAGGCATATGTACTTCCTCTATGCCACGGTATGTGAAAATGGGACCCTTAGGTAAAAAATTTGAGTATTATTGTTGAATAACTCGTGAGTCATGTGTGGGTTGGACTTTTCTTAGTCCACCGTTGATTTGAGCACACCGCATGGGTTTCTGTAAATGGGAATGTCAACTGCTGCAACGGTGTTCTGACGAGTGGAATATTTCCTCTGAATGTTTATTTATTTAAAAAAATAATTATTTAGGTGGTAGATCAGCTTTAATATTGCAGATAGATTGTAACTTCCATCAATGTAATTATCTGCATCACTTCCAATCCCCCATATGTATTTTTTCTTCTCGCAAATATATATACACATACATACATGCATACATACATACACATACATACATACATATATACATACATATATATATATATATATATATATATATATATATACACATACATACATACATACACATACATACATATATACATACATATATATACACATACATATACATTTCCTTTAAAAAAATATATTTATCTTTATTACTTTCCAACCCCACCACCCCTTCCCTAATTGGAGTAAACTAGTGAACAACAATGCTTAGGCCTCTACTTCCAGCTTATACATACTATATACATTTTATGGACACAGTCAATTTTACAATAATTATATATTGTTTGTTTTTACTCCTGAACTTCCTCTACCCTCAACCTCTACCCTCAACGATCATTTTCATGATGTCCATCCGGTTTGCTTCTATATGCCATATCTTTTTAACTGTGCTCTTTCACAAAAGCTCTCAACCTATAACCTACAGTGGGGAGAACAAGTATTTGATACACTGCCGATTTTGCAGGTTTTCCTACTTACAAAGCAAGTGTGGAGGTCTGTAATGTTTATCATAGGTACACTTCAACTGTGAGAGACGGAATCTAAAACGAAAATCCAGAAAATCACATTGTATGATTTTTAAGTAATTAATTTGCATTTTATTGCATGACATAAGTATTTGATACATCAGAAAAGCAGAACTTGATATTTGGTACAGAAACCTTTGTTTGCAATTACAGAGATCATACGTTTCCTGTAGGTCTTGACCAGGTTTGCACACACTGCAGCAGGGATTTTGGCCCACTCCTCCATACAGACCTTCTCCAGATCCTTCAGGTTTCAGGGCTGTCGCTGGGCAATACGGACTTTCAGCTCCCTCCAAAGGTTTTCTATTGGGTTCAGGTCTGGAGACTGGCTAGGCCACTCCAGGACCTTGAGATGCTTCTTACGGAGCCACTCCTTAGTTGCCCTGGCTGTGTGTTTCGGGTTGTTGTCATGCTGGAAGACCCAGCCACGACCCATCTTCAATGCTCTTACTGAGGGAAGGAGGTTGTTGGCCAAGATCTCGCGATACATGGCCCCATCCATCCTCCCCTCAATACGGTGCAGTCGTCCTGTCCCCTTTGCAGAAAAGCATCCCCAAAGAATGATGTTTCCACCTCCATGCTTCACGGTTGGGATGGTGTTCTTGGGGTTGTACTCATCCTTCTTCTTCCTCCAAACACGGCGAGTGGAGTTTAGACCAAAAAGCTATATTTTTGTCTCATCAGACCACATGACCTTCTCCCATTCCTCCTCTGGATCATCCAGATGGTCATTGGCAAACTTCAGACGGGCCTGGACATGCGCTGGCTTGAGCAGGGGGACCTTGCGTGCGCTGCAGGATTTTAATCCATGACGGCGTAGTGTGTTACTAATGGTTTTCTTTGAGACTGTGGTCCCAGCTCTCTTCAGGTCATTGACCAGGTCCTGCCATGTAGTTCATGATCATTGATGCCCCACGAGGTGAGATCTTGCATGGATCTTGCACCGTCATCTTGAACTTCTTCCATTTTCTAATAATTGTGCCAACAGTTGTTGCCTTCTCACCAAGCTGCTTGCCTATTGTGCTGTAGCCCATCCCAGCCTTGTGCAGGTCTACAATTTTATCCCTGATGTCCTTACACAGCTCTCTGGTCTTGGCCATTGTGGAGAGGTTGGAATCTGTTTGATTGAGTGTGTGGACAGGTGTCTTTTATACAGGTAAAGAGTTCAAACAGGTGCAGTTAATACAGGTAATGAGTGGAGAACAGGAGAGCTTCTTAAAGAAAAACTAACAGGTCTGTGAGAGCCGGAATTCTTAATGGTTGGTAGGTGATCAAATACTTATGTCATGCAATAAAATACAAATGAATTACTTAAAAATCATACAATGTGATTTTCTGGATTTTTGTTTTAGATTCTGTCTCTCACAGTTGAAGTGTACCTATGATAAAAATGACAGACCTCTACATGCTTTGTAAGAAGGAAAACCTGCAAAATCGGCACTGTATCAAATACTTGTTCTCCCCACTGTATATACTTATTATGGACACAGTATGCTTACATTATTTGTTATCTTGTTGTTTTTAGTTGTTATTAGTCCCATCCTTCAACTCCATTCAACACCACCCATCTATCTCTTAACACCATCCATATTGGATTTCTATTTGCCATATATTTTTCAACTGTACTGTAATGTTTTACAAAAGTTCTGAACCTTTCTATTCTCGTTGTTTCTACAGATTGTAAATTGAAAATAAACATTTTTGCTAAAAGTATTATTATAATATTAATCGATTGACTATGACTTTTCAGATCACCCAGTAATGCTATCTGCAGGGTTAGCTCCAGGTAAATATTGCAATCCTTTAGCCATTCCTGGACCTATGTCCAAAAACAAGCTACAAATGGACAGTCCCAAAACAAATGATCTAATGATTCTGTCTCTTCGCAGCAAAATCTGCAGAGCTGGGAAGATTGTATCCCCCACATAAATAACATTCTATTGGTAGCAAGAATTTTATAAAATAATTGAATTCTAAGTTTTGAATCAGTTCATAAACACTATGCCATGGGATCGGTACGTCAAAAATCTCTTCCCAACTATTTTGTAATCTATATGGGACGGCTGTCAATCCTTTGGTCCTTAAATGAAACTGATATTAAAAAAATTATCACTGTTTTCTTTAACCAGTTATGTTTTTTGTAGTCATTTAGCAGATGCTCTTATCCAGAGCAATTAGGGTTAAGTGCCTTGCTCAAGGGCACATCAACAGATTTTTCACCTAGTCGGCTCGGGGATTAGAACCAGTGACCTTTCGGTTACAGGCACAACGCTCTTAACCACTAAGCTACCTGCCGTTGTGTTCTTTAATGCAAGGCCGACAGACAAGTTCCTTACATTGTCCCCCTTCCACTTTCCTCTTCCATTTTTGCGGTAATGCTGCAATTATTTGGTTGTAATTTTGGGTAGAGCAGACATTTCCATATGTTTTTGTTAGCTGCATGTGCGACTTAACTCCACCAGTCCTACCGATGATATCATTTACGAAGATTATACCTTTTTTAAACATTTTGTCAAAAAAAGAAGGTTTTTTATCAATTAGTATATTTGAGTTTAACGACAATATTTGTTGCATTATTTGTTCTGTCATTTCTGGAGGATTAAATTGAAATTGCAACCAACTTTCTATGGCTTGTTTTAGAAATAGTGATATTTGGGAGATTTCCTTTTCAAATAACTGAAAGTGAGAGGTTGTAATCTGAATAAAGGGAAAAAGGCCATTCTTGAACATTGGATGAGACAATCTTACTAATTTGCTAGAGAACCAGTTCGGATTTAATAATAACTTTTGTATGACTGAAGCTTTTAGTGATAGGTCTAATGCTTTAATATTTAATCATTTCTGTCCTCCGAATTCATATTCATTATATAAATAGGCCCGTTTAATTTTGTCTGGCTTGCCGTTCCAAATATCATTTAATATTTTTTTTAATGAGCCATCTGTTTATGGTCCAATAACATATTTTAAATAATCCATCTACCTTGCGTATCTGTTTGGACAACTTCCACATTCGGATCGAAATTACTGTTAATTAATATCATCACCCCTTTTGAGTTTCTTTGCCCATGGGAGAAGTATATTTCGCCCCCCCCCCCCATTCCTTTTTCCACGCAACTTCATCTAGAATTGTTGAATGAGTTTCCAGTAAACAATAGATATTATATTCCTTCTCTTTGAGCCATGTAAATATTTTTCTTCTTTTGTTATTATCTGCTAAGCCATTACAATTATAACTGGCTATACTTATTTCACCATATACCATAATGTTAAATACCTGTCAAGTTTCAAAACTAATTATCATTATATATGTTTGTAAATATTTGAAGATTTATTATTTTGCTTGTTATCTTTTCTTGTAATACCTTATTTTCCCTTTATAAAATACTATACCTACTATAAATGTGCTTTATTATTACAATCCCTACCATGGCTAGTATTGGGTGTTCCATTATTCGACTCCTCTATTAGAACTTTCAGAATAGCCATGGAGTAGTCTTTGTGTCGCGGAACATTTGGTTGTCAATATACAGTTTATCGACAACAACAGCAACACGCTTCCCTTTTCATCTATTTTCCTTGAAGATTGGGTACAGAACTTTGCGCCGTTCTGCAATCTCCCTCGGGAACTGAGCATTCATGCCTATTTTCGTGCCAGCAAGTCTTTCACCTAGGCTTTTAACCATTACTTTATCCTTAAAAAAAGCAAATTTGGCAACGATTGGACGCTCATATCTCTGTCCTCTTAGTCCGAAAAGGTGTACACGTTCGAGTTGGATTTTGTCGACAGCCTCGAGTGGAATTTGAAGCGCTGTAAGAAAGAAGTCCTTCACTGTTTTTTCTGTAATTTCTCCCTCTTTTTCCTGGATACCCGTAAGTACTAGATTTTCTCTCATTGATCTGGTTTGTATATCTAGGAAGGCTTTTCTCAGAAAGTTGTTCTCCTTTTTAAGTTCCTTAACGTCCGATTCCATCCCAGTGACTGTCCCTTTTAGTTTTTTTGTATCGCTCTCCATTATCGCAGCTTTTCCGTCACTCATTTCAAGACTCGCCTTCAACTCTTTTACATCATTACTGACCAACTCTAGTATGCCCAGTTTGTCATTTATCGACTTCTATAAGTCGCTTTCCACCCTTACCAGTCCCAGTGGTGAAAAGCATAAATCATCTGTATCAGTCGAGGAGTCGCGTTTTCTCTTGGAGATTGATTCTCCTCGTTTATCTTCCGTCATGTTTGGGTGTTGCGTGTTGTAATATTTGTCGATAAATTTCTCTAGCCTTATAATTTGTTTTGTGTTATTATCTAGATTGAATGTTATTACCCTCGAATATATGAAATGTTAATATTTAGTATAACTTACTGATATTGAATATTATGTTTTTATCTTGAGGTGTTTTTTACCGCTGTGTATTCAATACGCCATCTTGTATACCTGCCTTCTACCGGAAGTTATTGTTTCCTCTGAAGGTTTATGACTTATAAATTGTATTTCTCTGTATCTGCACAGTTATTCTGAATTTCTCAACACACTGCTTATTGTAAAACCTTATTTGTATAGTTCCCAGAGTGCCTTGCCTTTTCAAGTGAATTGTAGAGTTACCACCCACGACTGTATTTGTTAGTGACAGAGAAGTGGTTGTTGCATTCATCCTTTTATTTGTCATATTTCTTCTAAGTGAATATGTTAAAATATATTTAACACAATATCATGTCTATTTAACAAGGCCTTAATTTGAGGGCATAGTTTTACCCTAATGCAGGGGCTGGAAAATCAGACACATCTCTTTAAACTGAAGTCATGGCCATCATTTTATTTCCCAGCATGCTCTACTGGTGGTTGATTTAAAATAAGAATATATATAAACTACATTACCAAAAGTATGTGGACATCTGCTTGTCGAACATCTCATTCCAAAATCATGGGCATTACAATGGAGTTGGTCCACTTGCTCCATTCAGCCACAAGAGCATTAGTGAGGTCGGGCACTGATGTTGGGCGATTAGGCCTGGCTCGCAGTCATTGTTCCAGTTTATCCCAAAGGTGTTCGATGGGATTGAAGTCAGGGCGCTGTGCAGGCCAGTCAAGTTCTTCCACACCAAACCCGACAAACCATTTCTGTATTGACCTAACGTTGTGGACAGGAGCATTGTCATACTGTAACAGGAAAGGGTCTTCCCCAAACTGTTGCCACAAAGTTGGAAGCACAGAATCATCACGGGTTACACTAGGCCTCAAAATAAAGTATTGTGAGATATGACATTTCATGATAACATTCACCTAGGAACTCAATTGGTGAAGGCAAAGGATTGAAGATGAATTAATCCAACAACCATGTCTCTGTCACTAACAAATACAGTCATGTGTAGCAACTCTACAATTCACTCAAAAAGGCAATGCACACTGGGAAATTATGTTGGAGGCATGGCTTAGTGGGGGCGTGGCTTTCAGGTAGTTATTTCTGGCCACCCGTGATAGGAAGTGTTGTACCAGTTTAAGTGCTCTATGGTAGAAGTACAGTATTACTGCTTACAAATGCTGTTGTCACTGTGGTGGAACCCTATATATTATCTACCTGTAACTTAAAGGGACGAAACAAGTGTAGTACCCCTTTTGCAACTTTTTTATTTTATGAGTAATACACTGGCCTGAAATTCATGGTTTGCAGGCTACATCAGTCCTTCAAGTCACATGGTGTTGTCTTGCAAAGCGCTGTGTAATTCTTCTTTGAATTGTTTACCACTTGCAACCTGCATTAAGAATGATAGCCAAGGTTGGGGAGACTCAGATATGAGTCTGCCTAAACCATCTAAACTGGAACAACCATTTCAGTAATGGATGCAATAAGTAAGTTGGATTAATTTAGAAAATGTATGTCATTTATATTTGCATAGCATAATATGAATTAATCAATCAATGCACAAACATAGATATTGAAAAAAACAATTCAAAAAATCTTACCTGCAATAGAGTGTACTAGGAAATATGATAATGATGGGTGTGGTTTTGGTTCATAGTGATGTGCATGAGTTTCAGACCCCTGTAGGGTAAAACTAGACCTTAAAAATAAGACCATGTGAAATACGGAACATATTGTATTGTGTTGATTTAACACTGGAGAATTTGCTGTGTACACACATTATAGCAAAAATAAAAAAGCAATATGGAACTTAACTGTGGAAAATAAAGGAGTCTTGTTTTGAGACATTAAATCTAATAAAACGTGAAAGATGATTGAAGTAGATTAATTTTTAGAAATTTCCTGGCACAATTGTTTTATTCTACAGAGGGTGGTGCAGACCGCCCTGTACATCACTGGGGCTGAGCTCCCTGCCATCCAGGACCTTTATACCAGGCGGTCTTTATACCAAAGACCTCAGCCACCCAAGCCATGGACTGTTCTCTTTGCTACCGCCAGGCAAGCAGTACCGGAGCATCAGGTCTATGGCCCAACAGACTCAGAGACAGCTTCTATCTCCAAGGAATTAGACTGTTGAATAGTTAATCAATGGCTATCCGGACTATCTGTATGGACTATCTGCATTGACTCTACCTGCACTGGCTATATGCACCATCACAGTTCTCTATCCACACACACACATACTTACACTGACACTCACACACACACACACACACACACACACACACACACACACACACACACACACACACACACACACACACACACACACACACACACACATACATAAACCCATAACACACTCACAGAATCACATGTACTGACACCACACACTCACACACACACAGGCACACGCACACACACACACACCATATACGCTGCTGCTACTTCTTTTGACTTTTAGTATTATATATTCTGTTGCCTAGTCACTTTACCCCTGCCTTTATGTACATATCTGCCTCAATCATCACGTATCCCTGCACAATGAAATGGTTATGGTACTCCTTGTATATAGCTTCATTCCTGTGTGTTTTATATTTCATTTGTTTTTATATTATTTTCTTATTTAACTCTGCATCGTTGGGAAAGAGCTTGTAAGCAAGCATTTCACTGTGATAAATACAGTTTGATTAGATTGGTATGTGTTGTGATTGGGCTGACGGTCGGGTTACGTTCCACAACCGCGATCCTATACGCTCCACGGTCTAGTCAGAGGTATCATGTGATAAATCAGTGGCAGATCGACATTGCTCCAAAACTTAATCTGGTGGTCATGAATAGAGATGAGCGTTATAACATACCTGTCGTGTTTTGGATGAGAGGCCAGGCTAATTAAGTCATACTGTATGTGGACACTTTTGGTTAAACATTCCTGCTAGCCTATTGTGCTCCTCTACATTTTACATTACAGTCATGACTTACAGGAGCAATTAGGGTTACGTGCCTTGCTCAAGGGCACATCGACAGATTTTTAACCTAGTCAGCTCGGGGATTAGAACCAGCGGCCTTTCGGTTACTGGCACTACGCTCTTAACCACTAAGCTACCTGCCGCTCTATATGTCCATCATTCACAAATTCCATTAGTGTCTTTGTCTCTCAAAAATAGGACCTCTACAAAGGTTAACTTTGTAGGAGAGAATGTCTGAAATAGTTGTGAAATATCATGGATTCTATGGTCTATGGATAACACCCACACATTCCATTAACGAGTCTTCTCATTAACTTAAAGGGCAAGCACCACTTTTCACCCTCATTTTCATTATCTCCAGCACAATACCATTGTCTACATACTGTATGTGAAAATTGCGTATTTCTACGTTTTGTAGAAAAACATATAAAGTTAAAAAGTTCTACCTGATGACATCAAAGTTAAAATATTTTAAAAACTGTGATTTTCGAACACTATGAGATTCGTGGTGATGTGAGGAGCAAGAAAAGCCCATCCCTCTGGCTAGAAACGCTTTGCAGGTTTTGAAAATCACTGTTTGTTTTACTTTTAATGTCACAGAGAATCATTATTTAGGATCTTTCTTCTTATCTTGTTAACCACAGATCATAGAAACGCGCCGTTTTCACATACGTAGACACAGGTATTGTGCTGGAGATGAGAAAAAAAAATTTTTATGCACTCACTAACTAACTAACTGTAAGTCGCTCTGGATAAAAGCATCTGCTAAAATGACTAAACATTTAAAAAAATGAGATAATGAATATGAGGTTGAAAAGTTGTGTAATTGTCCTTTAACTTTGTCAATGCTATTAGAATAACAGTAAAACTGCATTCCATGGCTGACCATCTTTGCCCATGCAGATGGATACTGCACTGCATTATTACATTATCGGTGGTATTTCTGTGGGCTTTTTTGCAGTGGAATGCAGCCGTCCCTGTTGGCTCTTAGGGAATGCCCGGGTAGCTCCATCTGGCCTTGGCAGCGCTATGTTGTGCCCCTGCCCGGGAGCCTTGAATTCTGAGTATGTGTTGGCAATTAGTGGAGATGTTGGTATTGCGTTTGGCTGCGGTGTGACATTCTCACAGGGCTTGTTGACTTGCTGCGAGGGTGCCATGTATCGCTTTGCTTTTCCTCAGGTTCACTGCCATCAGAATTCAAGAGAGGCACCGCCAGATAACTCCACGCTACAGTGTTCACTGATTGCATGACCCTCTGTTTTGTTGCTGTAAAAAAAAAAAGGTTCTCAATGTTTTCCAATATAATTGTGATTTATCTGTACAGTGTTTACTTTTATAATGAGGCACACAAGGCCAACCTTGAACATCAAACTGTAAGATGCTAGGGTCACACTTTATTTGGGTAGTCCCATATAGATGATCTACAGATGGTCTTACAATCAACAATCTGTTGATAAGCAAATGCTTGCTAATGTTTACGGTTAGGTTTAGAATAAGGGTTAGGGTAAGAGTTAAGTTTAGGGTTAGGATAAGGGTTAGGGCTAGGGTTAGGGTTGGGTTAGTGGATAGTTAGTTGAAATGTTGACGTCTACTGAACATCTACGAACCATCTACAAACCATCTACACACCATCTACTTGGGACTCAATTAATTCATCAATCAATTAATCAATCAATGTACATGCACAAACATAGATATTGAAACAAACATTTCTAAAAATCAACCTGCAATAGAGCATGCTGGGAAATATGATAATGATGGGCGTGGTTTTAGTTCAAAGTGACGTGTATGAGTTTCATGCCCCTGTATTAGGGTACAACTAGGCCCTCAAAATAAGGCCTTTTGAAATACATATGGTATTGTGTTAAAAAAAATACATAAATTATGATAACATATTCGCTTAGGATCTCACTTGGTGAAGTCCATGGGACCAAAAATGGATGAATGAAACAACCATCTCTGTCACAAACAAATACAGTCATGGGTGATAACCCTACAATTTACTCGAAAGGCAAGGCACTCTGGGAAATATTTGAATAAGGCTTTACACTAAGCAGTGTGTTAATTTAACACTGTTCCGGTGTATATATGGATCCACAGACTCCACACTTTCAGTGTTGATTTAACACTCTCTTTTAACACCGGAGAATTTGCTGTGGATCAACACGGGAAAATGTGTGTTGGTATTCTTGTACGAACAGAGCGGTAACTTGGGTTGTATACACTAGACACCAAATGGAAGAAAACAGACAGAAATGAGGAGGGACTTGTCCAATAGGAAACGCTCGTTTTCGTTTTACCGTTGCAAAACGTTTTGCTATGTGTGCACTAATGAATATGACCATGGTTTAACATCGGTTCACTCGACTCCATCTCTCTAGGGTTGACATGGCAGGATGCCACCACCCAGCAGATTATCTCCAGAGAGCTGTCCAAGCTACGCAAGGTTCCTATCCAAAGGCCGGACCCCCATTCTGCCTCCCTGACACGCTATGGTGGAGCCAGGAAGCTCAAGACTGGAAAGGCAGAGCTTAGCATCCAGAAGTACCTGCAAGAGCTTGGTCTCCTTCCCCAGTCTGTTGGCACTGCCCGCCAGGGGCCCCAGCGAGATGGTCCCCTCACTAAGGTAAGGGCCCGATAGAAAAGCCATTCCATGGGAGGGGAATGGTTCCAAACCACCTGTGTTTGGTAGCTATAGGGGACCATGGAGGGAGAGGCCCTGGCCTTGGTAAACCAGAGGCTATATGTCCTTTTTTGGGGCCCCATGTTTTCATCTTCTTTCCATCCTAATGGATAAGAGGAAGAAACCATCTTGGCAGGGGGTAGCTATGTTGTCTTTGCACTGCTTTCGTTTCCTGTTTCTCCTCTTTACAATCCCGCTGAGAATGGATGATGCCCATTTAGAAAGGGGGTCCCATCACTCCTTGACTATATATATCTCATCACCATATTTAAGGCAGAATCCCGGGGGTTGCCCCGCAACCCAGCCAACCCCAAAGTTGCCTGGATATTTCCTATTCATGTGTTACCATAGCGATGGCGGCGTCCAGAGTTCAGGAGTTCAGGATCCTCCTTCATAACGAGGCAGGGTTCTTTGTTGCATTGTGGGATAGAGGATGACAAACATGGTTAGCATGAACGGTGGAGGCCCATCCTGCTGGGTTAATACCATTAGGGTCTCCCAATACTACTGAGCTGGGGAGAATCGCATTATCTCTAGGGACAGAACAACATAAAGTAGAAAGATAGCATACACACTGATTATCAGAGCCTAGGGGTCTAACACCTTATCCTTGTGTTAATTGTGTCAATGTACACTACCGTTCAAAAGTTTGGAGTCACTTAGAAATGTCCTTGTTTTCGAAAGAAAAGCCATTTTTTTGTCCATTAAAATAACATCAAATTGATCAGAAATACAGTGTAGACATTATTCATGTTGTAAATGGCTATTGTAGCTGAAAACAGCTGATTTTTAATGAAATATCTACATAGGTGTACAGAGGCCCATTATCAGCAACCATCAGTCCTGTGTTCCAATGGCACGTTGTGTTTGCTAATCCAAGTTTATTATTTTAAAAGGCTAATTGATCATTAGAAAACCATTTTGCAATTATGTTAGCACAGCTGAAAACTGTTGTGCTGATTAAAGAGGCAATAAAACTGGCCTTCTTGAGACTAGTTGAGTATCTGGAGCATCAGCAATTGTGGGTTCGATTACAGAATCAAAATGGCCAGAAACAAAGAACTTTCTTCTGAAACTCGTCAGTCTATTCTTGTTCTGAGAAATGAAGGCTATTCCATGCGAGAAATTGCCAAGAAACTGAAGATCTCGTACAATGCTGTGTACTACTCCCTTCACAGAACAGCGAAAACAGGCTCTAAACAGAATAGAAAGAGGAGTGGGAGGCCCCGGTGCACAACTGCGCAAGAGGACAAACATTAGAGTGTCTAGCTGGAGAAAGAGACGCCTCACAGGTCCTCAACTGGCAGCTTCATTAAATAGTACCCACAAAACAGCAGTCTCAACGTCAACAGTGAGGAGTCGACTCCGGGATGCTGACCTTCTAGGCAGAGTTGCATAGAAAAAGCCATATCTCAGACTGGCCAATAAAAATAAAAGATTAAGATGGGCAAAAGAACACAGACACTGGACAGAGGAAGATTGGAAAAAAGTGTTGTGGACAGACAAATCGAAGTTTGAGGTGTTCGGATCACAAAGAAGAACATTTGCATCTGTCAAGCATGGTGGAGGCAATGTGATGGTCTGTGGGTGCTTTGGTGGTGGTAAAGTGGGAGATTTGTACAGGGTAAAAGGGATCTTGAAGAAGGAAGGCTATCACTCCATTTTGCAACGCCATGCCATACCCTGTAAACGGTGCTTGATTGGAGCAAATTTCCTCCTACAACAGGACAATGACCCAAAGCACAGCTCCAAACTATGTAAGAACTATTTAGGGAAGAAGCAGTCAGCTGGTATTCTATCTATAATGGAGTGGCCAGCACAGTCACCGGATCTGTATGAAAGAAAAACAAAAAAAATGAATGCACTCACTAACTGTAAGTCGCTCTGGATAAGAGCGTCTGCTAAATGACTAAAAATGTAAAAAATGTAAATCTCAACCCTATTGAACTGTTGTGGGAGCAGCTTGACCGTATGGTACGTAAGAAGTGCCCATCAAGCCAATCCAACTTGTGGGAGGTGCTTCAGGAAGCATGGGGTGAAATCTTTTCAAATTACCTCAACAAATTGACAACTAGAATGCCAAAGGTTTGCAAGGCTGTAATTGCTGCAAATGGAGGATGCTTTGACGAAAGAAAAGTTTGAAGGACACAATTATTATTTCTATTAAAAATCATTATTTCTAACCTGCATTTTGCTATATTTCCTATTCAAACTCATTTCATGTATGTTTTCATGGAAAACAAGGACATTTCTATGTGACCCCAAACTTTTGAACGGTGGTGTATATATTGTTAATGCTTGTCATTGTCAAATGTCTTTCTTTTGAATCTACTGCTTTAATGCAGTAGTTTCTAGGTTGGTTTATGAGAAGCTAGTGGTGCTCTGTTGATGGGGGAGATAAGTGTTTTTGAAAATCTGTTCTGAAAATGCACAAAATGGCTATTGAGTGACACTATCTTCTTTAGAATTTCCATATGCAATTTTCAAGGGCAGTTGATAAACATGGTTGTGTTACAGAATGAAGACTTCCAGCCCAAGAAGGGAAAGTCTACGTTTGACAGTCTGCAGTCTGCAGAGCCGCCCCAGGGGGGTAAGGTCTTCACACAGGGGGCCGTGGGAAGCTGGAGACCCCCAGTGGAGACAGCCTACTCCAGCCAGCAGCCAGGGAGTGCCAGGGGGAGTGCCAGGGGGTTGGCTGCCCAGCTGGAGCGCTACCTGTCAGGGGCAGCACACACCCAGAGCCGCCCAGTACCAGGGGCAGTGGTGGGATCAGTGGTGGGACCCAAGGGGAAGCTCCACTATGTCAGCTATGTCAGCCCTGTAAGCTCTGGTGGTCAGGTGGAACCCCAGACACGACTTGGTGGCAGTGGCTCCAAACCTCCAAGGCCCAACATAGACAGGCTTCTCTTCAAGGCTGTTTCCAACCATCAGTTGCCCAAGGAACAGCTCAGTACGGTGGATGGTAAGGTCCTCTTTTTTCCACAATGATTTGTGTTTGCACTGTCCTGTGTGCTTCTGTGAACATCAGATTCATTTGTAGTGGATCCACACACACAAAAAAGAGAATTTCTAAGTTATTTTATGATATTTTATTCATTTAGAGGCAACCGTAGTTCTGTGAATATCGAAGCTACTGGACAGTTATAGTGGATCTCAAATGTCCCTTTCTCTGTGTTCCTCCTTTCTACCCTCTCCCTCAGAACGGTTCATCCAGAACATGGTCAACCAGCTGGGAAGGCAGAGAGTAAACATGGACGGTTTGATGGGTAAAGACCTGAAACAGCTGGCAGACATCATCTCTGAGGCCCTGCATGTGGTGGATGGGGAGGGGCCTGGATCCAGAGATAAGCCCAGGGTCATGGGACCCATACGGGACAGACAGATGAAGAGAGAGCCCTTACCTTCCAAGGACCAGGATGAGGAGGACCAAAACGACATGTTGGGGCAAGATGCAAGGCTTCAAGGTATGAATGAATACTTTCCTGTCTCATAGGGAAATTTGCTTGGCAACATTCCTGGGGTACATACATTATAGTAATACATCACAAGACATACCACACTTCACTTATATGCAATATACACTGAGTGTACAAAACATTAAGGACACCTTCCTAATATTGAGTTGCACCGAAGCCTTTTGCGAAGCCCTTTTGCCCTCAGAATAGCCTAAATTCATTGTGGCATGGACTCTACAAGGTGTCAAAAGCGTTCCACAGGGATGCTGGCCCATGTTGACTCCATGCTTCCCACAGTTGTGTCAAGTTGTTTGGATGTCCTTTGGGTGGTGGACCATTCTTGACACACAGGAAACTGTAGAGAGTGAAAAACCCAGCAGCATTGCAGTTCTTGACACAAACCGGTGCGCTTGGCACCTACTACCATACCCTGTTCAAAGGCACTTAAATATTTTGTCTCACCCATTCACCCTCTGAATGGCACTCTTACACAATTGTCTCAAGGCTTAAAAATCATTCTTTAACCTGTCTCCAATAAGGGATTATAGCTTTCACCTGGATTCACCTGGTCAGTCTATATCATGGAAAGAGCAGGTGTCCTTAATGTTTTGTACACTCAGTGTATATCACAGCACACATTTCACAAAAAAATGGTCAGACTAATCTGGGCAACCCAGAACAAAAATCTTACGCCAACTATTCAAATAGGTTCTGGGGGAAAGACTAGAACGAGGAGCTGAAGCAGGAAGGTAGCTCCACCCACCTCTCTCTGCAAGTTCCAGTCAAGTCTATGGGCCAAATGTCCCCTCCCCTTCCAAAATATGCAGACACCTTTTTTATTTAGCAGACGCTCTTATCCAGAGTGACCTACAGGAGCAATTAGGGTTAAGTGCCTTGCTCAAGGGCACATCGACAGATTTTTCACCTAGTCGGCTCGGGGATTAGAACCAGCGACCTTTCGGTTACTGACACAATGCTCTTAACCACTAAGCTACCTGCCACCCCAGACTTAACGATACAGTACCATTTATGTTACGTAGACTGTCCACAAGAGATTATAGTCACAGACATAAAGGTACACTTGCATTTATCACCAGGGTGAAAGTAAAGTAAAACCTGTGTGGAAATGTTTTAGATTGTTTGGTTATTAGCCGTAAAGCCTTCACTTTAGCAAGCATAATTTTCCACAGTTTTGTGGAAAACAATGGGAATTTGTATTTCCTCTTGTGAATGTTTTCTCCTCACACATTCTGATTTTTACAGGGCAACCAATGGAGGATGCAGATGACAAGGTAGGTCTAATTCACATAATATTTTTTGCAAACTCTCCTTAAATTGCCACTCATTGATGAAAGGACTATATAAAACTAGACCACTAATGAAAGACATTTGAAGGTAAATTACCACTTTCAACTGAAGGAATATCAATCTGTTCACTGTGATTTCAAAGAGATTCTTATAAAAATATCAGGTTTGTAAAACTCGTTTTCTGTCTTGTCTGTTTCCTATTAAATATTTGCTATATTTGTTTGCTTCGACATTTCAGTCACCATTTTGAAACCAGTGTATCTGTCGAAACAGAATAATGTCTGAAAGGAAGGAAAAGAAAGAGTTAATAATAGTTGACGTTGAACTTTCATTTAATCTCTTCTTTAAACCCTCAGACTTAATGGAAACACACTATTATACTATGTAATGGAACAACACCCTTTAAAAATAATTTCACTCTTCTTATAAAGCAAAACCTTTGCAGTAAAATATATAACACACTGTTAAAATGAAGTGCTTTGTAACACCAAAACTAGTGGCAACTGAGCTTCCACCAACTTGAAGGAGACAAAACCTTACATTTGCTGGAGTATTGAAACACATCATCCTGAGATGTTTTGAAACATGACATGGTTCGTTTCCTCTCTCTAACGCAGGGGTGTCAAACTCATTCCATGGAGGGCCATGTGTCTGCAGGTTTTAGTTTTTTCCTTTCAATTAAGACCTAGACTACCAGGTCAGGGGAGTCTTTTTACTAATGAGTGACCTTCATTCTTCAGTCAAGTACAAGGGAGGAGCGAAAACCCGCAGACACTCGGACCTCCATGGAATGAGTTTGACATGTGCTCTAATGCTTCTAAACACCATTACAATGTTATGAATCCTGTCTAGTGCAGAAGTATATCCCTTTATATTAAGTGTCTTAATGTTCAACATTGTCTTATGCGTTTGAGTTGACGTTATATACCATCTCGACAGGCATTGTCAAGCACAGGGTTCAAACCAATAACTGGCAATTAACCTGATAGAACTGCACTTTCCACTGACAGACATGAATATGGGAATGGGTGCTGTCCTCATTGAAGGTCAATTTGCCTGACGGTTTTTATTTCCGTTCATCATGATCCATTACACCTCATGGCACAACAAGCTTAATATTAAAATAGAAATATACTTTCTTCAAACATTTATACAACATTTGTGAAAGAATCATAAAGTCTAAAAAGGTTGAATTACCCACAATCCTCTAAAAACATTCACGTGGCAAGATAGGAAATGCAAGGAGATTACAACCAAAGACTTCCAATGAGTTCAATCAATTAATCAAAAAAATAATTTAAAAAAATGTACATTTATTGTCTCTCTTTGGTTATCCTAATGAAAGATGTACATTATTTTGTTAAAATGATATTGAAACGACTTGCATAACTTCTTTCTAATATATTTTGACACAGTTATGATATGACATAGCGGATACAGATAGGTGGGAGAAACAGATTGAAGGGTTGGAGCGGGGAATCTAACCCCGGTCTTCGGTGGGGAGAGGGATGTCCTGTCTAAGCCGGGTGCGTTACTGCTAGACCACAGGCTCTGCACGACTTGCATTCATATTTGTTAAGTGTATGTTTTTTTCTATTTCAATTCAACCCAGAATAATTTCTTAGTATGGCTGTGCGGGTAAAATCTCAACGAAATGTACCATCTTACTGCCCCTCCTGTTTCTAATCTGTTGAAATAAAGCATAAAAAAAAAAGGGGAATTCCACAAAATATATTCTCCATAGGCCCTTATCATCAGTCAAAATGTAGGCTATAAACCATTTGCATTTCTGAACCATTGATTGTATGAGAAACACAGTTTTTGTGTTTTGATACTGCCTTTTACATGCACTGAAACCCCAAAAAGTGTTTTCACAACGCTCTCATAAAAACACCAATATTCAGGTTGAAGAATCACTTTGGGTGTTTCAGAGTTCTATATTTCTGTTTAAAAAAAAACATTCTGAGTATTAAAACACTTACATTGGGTTTACATTCAAACACCCTCCAAACACCAGATTTCAGTTTAGGTGCACTACTTTTTATGGTTTCATTACACTATCATGGTATTTGAGACTTTTGTTGCTATCATAGAAATAGAATCACTAGAAAGGGTATTCCCATTCAAGTCAATGGGTCTGTAATGGGTGGACTGGCGGCCATTTTAGAAGTGATTCTATGTCTATGGTTATATCCTACCACAGGAGCCAGGCTTCGTCAGTAAGCTGTTGGAGTACCTCAACATGGACCCCTTCAGTGATGCGCCAGATGCCCAGATGGAGGTTGATGGTGCCGGGGCCCCAGTAGCAGCAGGCGGCCCCTCCATTGAGGGCCAGAGAACAGTGGGTCTGGAGAATGTGAGAAGCAGGACCACACAGGGCCATGTACCTGTACCACACCCCTGGGAGGAGAGGAACATGGCCATAGGAGGAAAGGTTGGATCTCCAGACCAACCGATGGATGTCCAGGGTTCTGAATCCCTTGTAGACTCTGAGGTGGAGAGGTGGATCCACGGTACCAAAGCTCCCCCTCCGGAGGCTGAGACAGACGTCCTGGTAGATAAACCACAGAAGAAGAATCTCCTAGCAGAACCACAGAAACAGGACATTCGACTCCAGGAGGAGGAGGTGGTGCATATGGGGGTCAAAGCTTACTCAAAGTCACTGCGAGGGAAAGACCACCACAGCGACTTTGGCTACATCATTACAGACACAGAGTGAGTATGGTGAAGATTATACTTACCAAACATAATGTATGTCTTTATACTCTCACTTCACAATGAGCAGTTATCTCCAGCTCTGTGTGTTTCCTGTTTTCTCTATTCACCTCATATATTTTTTTATTGTTGGGCATACTGTGGTTAATATAGACCTGAAGCAATCTTTGTTGCCTAAATTCAGGCTACTGTTGAAAAACCATACATCTTTCAAAACATCCCAGACATATACAAACGTTTTCTTTTTATAGAGAATGATCGCTTGATATCCTTGGTGGTGCACTTGGGCACAATAGCTGTGATGATAAGTCCTTAGGTGTGTGGGTATTACCGCACCGTATTACAGCGTTAATGATGATATGGTATCAGCAAAGGGCACCAGAGTCAGTCTCCACTCGGCTCACCGCAAGATAGGTTTCTATCGACTGTGTTTCGCCCGTGGCACTTTCTCAAATCCCTTTCTGCCGTTATCAGGCAGAGTGTCAGAGCGCTGTCCTTTACCTGTTCAATAGCACGCCTCTCGCTTTCTTGGGGGGCGCTCGCCACTGGCCATGATGGGCCACATCTCAGACACACCACTGCACGCGTGCGCCCACACGCACGCACGCACGCACGCACGCACGCACGCACGCACACACACACGCACACACACACACACACACACACACACACACACACACACACACAGTCAGGGGAGACAAGAGGAACAGTTCACCTTCCAGACTTTTCTCTCTCTCTTCCTCCTTCTCCTCCCCCTCTTCCTGCATCCCCAGCCCGATGCTGCTGTAGCTAGCAGGAACCTGCCTGCCGCGGTCTCCAGAGTTTGCTGCAGACCTGATGATTGCACAGTTGTTATCCCCACCTCCTTCCCCACCCGCAGTGGGGCCAGGCTAACTTGCTTATCTGACAGCTCCTGACATTGTGGTGGGGGGATGTGAGAAAGAGAACCAAGAGGAAAAGTGCTAGCATCAACAACCAAGTCACTCCTGGAGCTCTCCAGTTATTAGAATTGCAGCAGAGGGAGCCGAACGTGTCTTGAATCACTTGGTTGAATCTTTAACTTTCTAAAGCTCTCAAAACAGAAACAAAGAGAACCTCACTTTCTTAAAGGTAGAGTAAATCAAGTACCTCATGGTGATAGATGTAATACGATATTTGAGGATGTTACACCAGTAAACTATCTGGCCAGTAAACTATCTGAGGATGCACACCAGTTTAGATTTACAATTTTGTGTATTGTTATTGGTTGGTACGGTCTCTTTTAGCCCAATATTATCTTAGTCTTACAAAAGTCCTTTAATCCTTTAAAGGCAAAACATATGACAAAAGAAAGACCCCCCAAAAAGCAAGAAAGATGATGCATAATCTGTACGATATATTGTGCAGTCTACATAATGTACTGTTCCTTCAGAAAGTATTCATACCCCTTTACTTTTTCTAGATTTTGTTGTTACAGCCTGAATTTAAAATTGATTCAATTGAGATTTTGTGTCACTGATCTACACACAACACCCCATAATGTCAAAGTGGAATTATGTTTTTAGAAATGTTTACAAATTATTGAAAAATGTAAAGCTGAAATGTCTATTCAACACTTTTGTTATGGCAAGCCTAAATAAGTTCAGGAGTACAAATGTGCTGAACAACTCACATAATAAGTTGCATGGACTCACTCTATGTGCAATAATAGTGTTTAACATGATTTTTGAATGACTACCTCATCTCCTTACCCCACATATACAATTGTCTGTAAGGTCCCTCAGTCGAGAAGTGAATTTCAAACACAGATTCAACCACAAAGACCAGGGAGGTTTTCCTATGCCTCACAAAGAAGGGCAACTATTGGTAGATGGGTAAAAGTAAAATAAAAAGCAGACATTGAATATCCCTTTGAACATGGTGAAGTTATTAATTACACTTTGGATGGTGTATCAATACACCCAGTCACTACAAAGATACAGGCGTCCTTCCTAGCTCAGTTGCCGGAGAGGAAGGAAAACCCTCAGGGATTTCACCATGAGGCCAATGGTAACTTTAAAATGGTTACAGACTTTAATGGCTGTGATAGGACAAAACTGAGGATGTATCAACATTGTAGTTATACCACAATACTAACATAAATGATAGAGTGAAAAGAAGGACGCCTGTACAGAATATACATTATTCCAAAACATGCATCCTGTTTGCAATAAGGCACTAAAGAAATACTGCAAAAAATGTGCAAAACAAATGAACTTTTTGTCCTGAATACAAAGCGTTATGTTTTGGGCAAATCCAACACAACCCATCACTGGGTACCACTCTTCATATTTTCAAGCATGGTGGTGGCTGCAGCATGTTATGGGTATGCTCGTCATCGGCAAGGCTAGAGAGTTTTTTAGGATAAAAATAAACGGAATAGAGCTAAGCATAGGCAAAATCCTAGAGGAAAACCTTGTTAATTCTGCTTTCTAACAGACACTTTCAGCAGGACAATTACCTAAGACACAAGGCCAAATATACACTGGAGTTGCTTACCGAGACAACACTGAATGTTCCTGACTGGCATAGCATAGTTACAGTTTTGACATAAATCGGCTTGAAAATCTATGGCAAGACTTGAAAATGGCTGTCTAGCAATGAGCAACAACCAACTTGTCAGAGCTTGTCAAATTTTTTAAAGAATAATTGGCAAATATTGTACAATCCACGTGTGCAAACCTCTTAGAGACTTACCCAGAAAGAGTCACAGCTGTAATCGCTGCCAAAGGTGATTCTAACATGTATTGACTCAGAGGGTTGAATACTTGTCTAATCAAGATATATTAGTGTTTTATTTTCCATTACAGTTTTTCTTGATCGCTAAAATACATTTAATGAAACTGGGGTCCACTTGATCTCCATCATAACCTAATGAGCACAACAGTATTATTTTTTGTAAAACCGTAAGTCATTTCTCATTGCTTTTACACACAATGCTAATGCTAAGCACGTTTTTGCAAAACATTAAACACAACTCTCTACAAAAGACGCTAAGCTCAGTTGAGTAAATCATGACAAACAAATTTCAAATATTTTGTCACAGCTGATACAAATGACTCCCATGAATGTGAACCACTGCACTCTTCTGCAAACTTCTTTGCACAATTGTTCAATCAGCAATCAGTCCTTATTCATGCATAAAAGAGGTCAGCTCTGAGTTGTTGTTTGCAAGAATGGACTAAGAGGCCAAGGGCAAGGACAAAGGAGAGGTAGAGGGGCCCATAGAGTAAGATAGTTCAGCTCTCAGTTAAAATAGAAAAAGGTCAAATAAACCCTTTTGTTTCTGGATATTCATGCTCTTGAGTGACATTCTTTCTGGATTGGTCATCTTTGGTAAAATCATTTTAGGAAAAAATAATACAGCTCATGCTGTGATAATATGTTTACTAACCTTTTATGGTGCATACTATAATTATAGTATCAACAAATGGCACAGACATATAAAAGAGGGTTAACCATGTTAGGGTATATTGATAGTTGTAGGTTTTATTGGGCCATTGTGTAACAATTGATTGAAATAACTTTTAATTAGAGAACAAGTTGTATGTTTTGATGGAGGTAGTTGATTTTGTGTCATGTATTTAATGTTTTGAGAGTCTTAATGCATTTTGCAAATGAAATGTGTCATTTTGGCCAACGTGTTTCAGTTTGGGGCTGTGTGTTAATTGTTTTGAAAAAGTGAATTCTGTTTGAACAAATGTGCTCAAGTAATCGAGAAAAACGAATAAATATATATTTTTTAGCATTTTTCTTCCACTTTGACATTACAGAGTATTTTGTGTAGATCTTTGACAAAAAAAAGACAATTAAATTTGAATCCCACTTTGTAACACTACAAGATGTGGAAAAAGTCAAGGGGTGTGAATACTTTCTGAAGGCACTTTATATGTAATCTTTCACTCCAATGATCTGTGTTTGGCCCTGTAATTTCTTGCACACAGAGCATCCGCCTACAAAATGCCTTTGTTTGCTCTGGCTAAGTCCAAAATGACACCCTATTCCCTGTACAGTACCCACTTTTGACCAAGTCCCATAGATCTGATCAAAAGTAATGCACTATGTAGGGAATAGGGTGCCATTTGGGATTCAGACTCTGTTTCCTTGGGCGAATTCCTCTCTGAGTGAGAGAGCAGCCACTGGACTGAGCTCAGATGGAGCATGGCTTTATCATGGAGCCATTACACTTTCACACATCCATTCCATTTTCACATTATTATTCATCTCACTCTGTGTGTGTGTGCGTGCGTGTGTGTGTGAGTGTGAGAGAGAGAGTGTGAGTGAAGCACGCCTATATGATACAGCCATTACACCTCACACGGGCTCCATTTGCACCTTATTGCTTGTCTCATTGCTGGAAAATGCAGGTTATTTACCAAGCCCGAAGAGGCACCTGATCCCTATTCCACTGGTGCAAGGCTGTTTGTGTGTGTGCTTGCGTTTGTGTGCTTGCGTGCATGCGTGTATGCATGCACATCTATAATGTGTGTGTGTGTGTGTGTGTGTGTGCACATCTGTACATTGTGTGTGTATGCGAGCTTGGTTGTGTGTGTCTTAATTGTTATTTTATGTACATGTAAGTGCGATGTGGAAACCCAGCCATGCTAATAGGGCTGGTTGTTGCCGGTTCTGTGACTGGTTGGTTGTAATATAAAGCAGCTTCATGTCTGATACCCTGGTCTCTCTCTGTCTGCCCTCCCCCAGCTCCCTCACCTCTGACCAGGGCTTGGACCTGATGGAACATGTGGGTCGGAGGATCAACCTCCATGTGGCCGACATCCTCCACCTCTCGTATGTATTACAGGACACACACCTTGTGTTGTTGTTGTTGTTGATGAGTGGGACTGGAAAGTATTGTTGACATAACATTCTAAACCAGGGGTGTCAAACTCCTCCCTTGTACTTGATTGATCAATGAAGGTCATTGATTGGGTAGAAACTCCCCTCATCTGGTTGTCTGTGTCTTAAAGGGGCAATCTACAGTTTAAACAATAAGAAAGTGCGCACCCAGCCACTGTTTTGATAAACAGCTCAAGGATGGGGCTGGAGAAATATAACCACTCTGAAATTCATAGACGGAGCTATGGATGAAAGGACTGACCATCCATGAAATCTAAATGATACTTCAAACGATGTTTTGAAGCTGTGTTTGTTTACAGTTACTTTGTTTACATTACATCCTTTGGAGTAAAACAAGTTTATATTTTGGTTTCTGGTGGGGTAAGAGAGATTCACTAAGCTCATGAGGCATTTATGACTTATATTCTTCTAGAATCAATGGCTATATATATCATTACTTTAAAGTCCTAAAATGGATATAGCAACTGCAGATTGCCAGAAGGCAGTCAATTGTTTTAAACAAGCAAATTTAGAGACACATTTCCAGTCACACCATGCCCACTTTGACAAAACATATCCGCCTCAAAGCAACCTCAGAAACAAAAAAATTACGCAACTCAAAGGACAGCTCAAAGGACAACAACAAATGATGGACAGATCTAGCACTGTTGCAGAGAAAACGACAGAGGCAACAAATGAGATTGCTTGGATACTAGCGAGAAACAAGAAGGCCTTCACAGACGCAGAGATTGTCAGACAATGTTTTTTGGCCTCAGACAAAATATTGTATGCTGATTTCACAAACAAGGAAGATATTTTAAGCAAATTAAGGGACTGCAACTCTCAGACTCCACCATAACAAGATGCATAGAAGACATCGGCGAGGTCATCGGTAAGCAACTGATTACTGACATATCCGTGGTGCCGTGTTTTAGTATTGCGCTTGACGAAAGCACTGATATAAGTGACGTTGCCCAATTATGTGTTTGGGTCCGCTTCCCTCAAAACGAGTCATTCAGAGAGGAACTTTTATGTTTACTGCCACTTCAGGGACAAACACGAGGAGAGGATATTCTGAAAGCCCTTGTTACATCTGTGTGCACTGACGGCGCCCCAAACATGCGAGGGAATGAGAAGGGACTCATAGGCCTGATGAGAAAGCGAGACGATATTCCCGAATTTGTTAACGGTTCATTGTATCATTCATCAGGAAGCACTTGTGGCTAAACTCAAAGACTGTGACTTACAGAATGTGATGCAGCAAGTCGTGCGCGTGGTGAACATTATTATTGCGAGGTCACTGAATCACCGGCAATTCCGCAAGTTGCTGGAGGAATACCAGACAGAATACGGTGACTTGATATTTCACAATGAGGTGAGATGGCTGTCTTGTGGCAGAGTTTTTGAAATATTTCTCTCTCTCCTCCCTCAAATCCGTGAATTTGTTGCAAGCAAGGGGAGAGGGGAGCTAGAGCTGGATGATCCACAGTGGATATTAAAGCTGGCTTTTTTAACTTACATCACACAGTGAATCTCCAGCTCCAAGGGAAAGCTAAAACTCCGGGCAAAATTCTGCGTGTGTTCACAGCATTTCAAAATAAAATCACCACACTGTTCATACCTGACAGATAGTTTGTTCATTTCCCAAAACTCAGAGCAGTCACCACATCAAACCCAGACATACTGCAACATTTTAGCTATGATGCATTTGTGCGTGTGTTGGAAGAGTTGAAGTTGGAGTTTGAGTCAAGATTCAAGG
The DNA here is from genome assembly GCF_020615455.1 of Coregonus clupeaformis. Taxonomy (NCBI): domain Eukaryota; kingdom Metazoa; phylum Chordata; class Actinopteri; order Salmoniformes; family Salmonidae; genus Coregonus; species Coregonus clupeaformis. The sequence goes on from NC_059225.1 coordinate 29,361,721, forward strand.
ATATCATGGAGTACAAAGAGTTTTTCAACTTCATTGAGAACCCCTTTCATGTGCCAGTGTCATCTCTGACCCCAGTCATCACAGCCCTCTGTCCTGACCGTGCTGGAACAGAGAGTGAGATAGTGGAGCTGCAGGCAAATGACACATTGCAAGGTGAACTAAGATCAGGTGTTACCCATTTCTGGAGCCTTGTGTCAGACACAGAGTATCCACTTCTGAAAGTCAGCACTTATTTTTTGTCAGCACTTATTCATGTGAAGCAACATTTTCAACAATGAACATCAGAGGAACAGACTGACCAATACACACCTGGATTGCCTCACAAGGATAGCCACAACAGTCTACACATTTAGAATGAATTCAGTCAAGGAGCAGAAGGGACATTTTCGCTCATCCAACTACTGAGGTAGCCCTTAATATGGGTCTTATACATGTGATTTAGCCTATTTGATGTGTGTATGTATATATTTGTGATGTGCTGTACATCAAATCAATTGTATGTGCTCTATTGCTCTGAATTTGCTCTCAATTGATAATTGATAATATTGGAAGAAAAAGTACAACAAATTAAAGATCTGTGCGGCCCTCTGAATGATTGTCTCAACCCAAATTGGCCCCCTTACAAAATATAGTGAGAAAACACTGCTTTAAATTGACACATATTGAAAGGAAATCACAAAAAGCAGCAGACACACGACCCTCTGGGAATTAAGTTTGACACCCCTGGTCTAAAATAAAATACAATTTAAAATTCTGAAGAGGAAGATGTTGAAAATAAAAATCTCCAATGTAAGCTCAGGGAACAGAATAAAGATTGTCCAGGACTCCAGAAACAGTAAGCACTGTGTGTGAAGCTACCCCTGCAGTGCAGTAGCGGAGTGTGTAGGCGTTTTCAGTTATTCTGACCTTTGTGTGTTTGTGTTCCTCTGGAAAGAGAAATCAACTCTAATTAGCTCCACATATAGGATGCGTCCCAAATGGAAGCTTATTCCCTGTATAGTGCATTACTTTTGATTAGGGCCCATAGGGACACAGTCATATTCGGATGTCTCTATTGGATTCACCTCTCTGTCTTATTGTTGTTGATGCCTCTAAACACATTTATAAAACCGTCATGTTTCTTAACAATATGGTCTTTGTTGTGAAAACACTTGAGAAACATGCCCGCTCACACACGCAAGTACATAAGCATGCACGCACACATGCATTAACACACGGACACAAGCACACACACATGCGCGCGCGCGCACACACACTCGCACAGAATCCCGCTGGAGAGAGATAGCAGTGTTAATGTATTATTGACTAGGTGAACTATCCTTGAACCCAGCTAGTTTTTCGTGGTAGTTCTGTGCTGCTGGAACCAGACCATGTAGGAGGCAGAGGAGACATGTACGAACTGAGTCTGACAAGCCTTTCAAGCATCTATTCCAGGAGAAGGCGAGTCTGGGTGCTTCTCACAGAACAGTATCATATGCAAGATGCCAGAGGGGCAAACAGTATGCCTTGTTTCTATAGATGCCTACTGCTATTCAGGTGCTTAGTACCATTATTTGGGAGTTAAAGATGACATGTTATCTACATTGTGGTCCTGTGTGGCTCAGTTCAGCATGGCACTTGCATTGCCAAGGACCAGCTGTGGCCACCCATATAACAATAAAATGTATGCACGCATGACTGTAAGTTGCTTTGGATAAAAGAGGTTGCTTAATGGCTTATATTATATATACTGAACAAAAATATAAACGCAACATGCAACAATTTCAATTATTTTACTGAGTTACAGTTCATGTAAGGAAACCAGTCAATTGAAATACACTCATTAGGCCCTAATTAATGGATTTCACATGAATGGGCAGGGGCACAGCCATGGGTGGGCCTGGGAGGGCATAGGCCCACTCACTGGGGAGCCAGGCCCAGCCAGTCAGAATGAGTTTTTCCCCACAAAAGGGCTTTATGACAGACAGAAATACTCCTCAGTTTCATCAGCTGTCCGGGTGGCTGGTCTCAGACTGGCTCTATTATGCCACACCGAGATGATAGCTAGCTCCTATGTATTCTGTTCCAGGAGACCGATATACAGGGAGATAGATGCCTGCTAATGTACCCTTTGTCTGCGCTGTTTTTCCCTCCCTTTTGACTAAATGTGCTGTGCTAGAAGCGTATTTATTGAGTAATGATGGCCGTCTGTTTGCCGGTGGTGTGAGCCAGAGCTCATTGTGTTTCTCTCCAGTATGCTCAGCAGGTGAGACTATGAAGCACCCGTCTCGATGTGAGCCAACTCTGGCTGCTAGTGAGGGTCAGAACACACTGACGCCCCAGTTGCGTCCCAAATGGAACCCTATTACCTACATAGTGCACCATTTCAGGCTTCTCTCTCTGTATGTGTCCGGCATGAGATTGAATGAGGTGAAAAGAGATACTCCAAAGAGGAGAGGATATGAGCCGTATGAAAATATTATCATAATACAAATGAGGTGGTTTAGCTTCGGGGTGCATGTTTTGGATGGATTTAAGTTTCTACATTGGATACTGTTATGTAAAAAGTATAAAAACAGCACTTTACTTTGCCTATGGTCATGTTCTTTGCTCTATAGAGATGACGTAAATGTTTTACTGATCATAGACACTAGGGGGAGTGGCCTCCTTAGACACTGAGGTACGCTGAACTGAACTGAACTGAACCTGGTGAACTGATGGACACACCCAAACACACACCAATGTATGCACAAGCACGAACACACATGTGTACACACAGACACGCGGACAAACACATGCATAAACAAACACACACACTTCCCTCAACTAAGCTAATATGAGCACTGAGCTTATAAACCCCATTTGATTACACAGCAGAGTTTGGTAGATAACTTATCCAACTCAATCACCCTGAAGTACTATTTTTTCGCGAGTATATTTAGAAAATTATTTTAGGAAGAAAAACACGACTGTTTCATTTGAGATGCATCTAGATTCCATGGGCACCAGGAAGAATGTGGGAGAGATTGTGAAAATATTGACATTTGACAAACAGAAGTCAGGTGAAGGCAGAGCTTGACATTAACTTTTTTAGCCACTTCCCAGCTATCAATTATAGGGAACATTTTTGTAATGTTACCCGTAATGTTCCAATAATGTTTGAGTGTCCAGTTTTCCGTTAGTTAGGGGAACATTCCCTTAATGTCAAGCAGAACGTGTTTACAATGTTTTCAAAAACAACATTAATGTTCTAGACATGTTATGGGACGTTGCAAGAACATATGGGACGTTGCAAGAACATTTGTGAGTCCAGTTTTCTGCGGGTTAAGACAATATTCCATCAACGTTCCACCAAACATGCACAGAACATAGTTGCCTTGTTCTCAGAATATAAGATATTAATGTTCTAGACACTTTTCATGAGAATGTTGCAAGAACATTCCTGTGTCCAGTTTTCTGAGGTTTAGGAGAATATGGGACCGTTGCAAGAACATTAATGTGCCCAGTTTTTGGGAGGGTTAGGGAAATATTCCATCAACGTCCCACCACAGAACATAGCTGCCATGTTCTCAGGACATAAGTTATGAATGTTCTAGAGACGTCTAGAGACGTTTCATAAAGCTCAAGTCACATAAAAAAATAAAAAACGGTGACAGAAAGTTGTGCTGTATCATGCAAGGAACCACTTCACAAAATAAAATGCATTATTATCACTGGTATTGACAATGGAAGGCTGCTGGTCCTTGATCCCAAGTATTATATCTCCTGCAGTTGTGACCTTGAGTCCATTCGGATAACTTAAATCTATAATCTGCTTGTCCGACAATTTGTTTTACTTGCAAGCGGACAAGCGTTAATGTTGAACCCTGGAAGGCATTAAAAGGAAGCATGTTTCTCTTTAACAAAAGGAGGTAACAGTGAGGAAAGTTGCTAATTCAAAGCTGTGTCCATGAGGGCACCCTAATCCCAAAGCGCACCCTATTCCCTATATAGTGAAGGTGTGCACTATATAGGGATTAGGGTGCCATTTGAGACGCAACCCGTGTGTCCGATGGCGGCTGTGACGGATGGTTTTCTCTCAGGCTGGGTTACAGTAGGCTGGCAGTGTAATGATGGATCTCCCCCCAGTTTATACAGAGGCTGGAAGTAAATTGACTTCCAAGGCCAAACACAACGGGTGAAAAATTACTTGATGAACGTCCCAAATGGCACCACATTCCCTATGTAGTGCAATACTTTTGAACAGGGCCCATAGAGTTCTGGACAAGAGTAGTGCACTATGTAGGGAATAGGATGCCATCTAGGATGCAGACTGAATAAAGGTGGTTTATGAGGGTCATAGTGGGGAGGCGGGGTGTCTGATGGTGACTGGGGGTGGGAGGGGTCACTTCACCTAACGATGCCCTTTCACACCTCACGCTTCCTGGGATTCTGACTTTTCCCATCAACCACTGCTCTACACTCTTAGAAAAAAAGCGTTCCTAAAGGGTTCTTCAGCTGTCCCCATAGGAGAACCCTTTTTGGTTCCAGGTAGAACCTTTTTTGGTTCCAGATATAACTATTTTGAGTTCCACGTAGAACCCTCTGTGGAAAGGGTTCTACGTGGAACTTAAAAGGGTTCTACCTGGAACCAAAAGCATTCTACCTGGAACCAAAAAGGGTTCTTCAAAGGGTTCTCCTATGGGGACAGCCAAAGAACCCTTTTAGGTTCTAGATAGCACCTTTGTTTCTAAGGGTGTAACACAATATTCGTTCGGTATTATCCATGATTTTTATATAGGGCAGTAGGGCTGGAAGAAGAAATGGCTTGTGAATCGTAATATTGTAATCATGCAAAAGGTTTTCTTCCTGGCAAGATGTAAAAGACCTTAGTACCATATTATTTAAAATGTATTGCAATACAACAACCCCCCTGGTTTGTGGCTTAGACCCAAGTTTGTCACACCACCATTAAACCCTACATAATATTTTGTTTTACCAATTGCTGTTGGCTTTCTGCCTATTGGTCTGGGAGAATGATTTTTCTCTGATGGGTTTGTTGCTCGAGTTGGGGCTATGCTTCTGTAGATATATTTTTCAAATATATATTTGTATTTTTTACTGTGACTGGAGGGATTTCTTCATCATGTCCAGTCTGGTTAGTCTCTATTTTGGCCATGATTACCGTAGTTAAACATGTATACTGCATTGGAGAGCGAGGAGTGTGTTCAGTTCACTAGCTAGACAGTGGGGACTTAGATGGGCAGACAGACGGGTAGCCAGAGGGGAAAAGCGAACAAGGTTCTCAGCTGCAATACGGTGCCACACTTTCATGTTGGGTGTTTGTTCAAATTCAAACAGAAAGAGAAAACAACCCCCCTCCCTTCCACTGGCTCTGTGTCTATGTCTGCTATTAAAGATGTGAGGTGATTTGAAGCTTGCTGGTAGCTGAAGCTCTCAGGGAGTCACTCTGTCTTTCTCTACTCTTCTCTAGTCCTCTGTCTCTCAGTCTTTTTCTACCTCGGTCTGCTTTTGAATTGAAGAAAACTGAGTTTTGGGGTGTAGCTAGCTTTGCCTCTTTTGCTTCTATATTTCAGAGTGCTGGGTCCAGCTGTGACCTTCAGGGTGGGCTCCAACCCTCATAATGTCAGCACTGAAGATCTGGCCCACGTTGCAGGTACGTCCACTCTCTCATTTACACCAGCCCATATCCTCCAAGATCCACCCACTAATCATTACCGATATCCTGTTGATCATCATTTATTGGTTTCAACATCGAAGGAAGATACAGTAAAACCTCTAATAGTCTCAGAGAAGAGTTGATAGTTGATTCACACAAACACTTGCATGTACCCATGCAGCACAGAAACCCACACAGCATTTAGTCATTATTAGCTCTATTTCTTAAAGAACCCCTTCGTGTCAGTGACCTCCATTGTACTTCATTTCATTTTCACCACCTAAACCATTTTGTCATATTCGCGATGTCGGAACAAATGAGAGTCTCAGATCCACAGCACCAGATAGTGTAGATATTACAGTGCCCTAGTCCGGACAAGCCCTTGTCTATAAGATTATTAACATGGTGTAATGACAGAATTGAGGATCAATTTCACACAGGATAACAAGCGGTTCCTACTGAGATACATAGGCTGCGCCCCAAACGGCATCCTATTCCCTATTTAGTGCACTCTCTGGTCAAAAGTAGTGCACTATATAGGAAATAGGGTGCTATTTGGGATGTAGAGAGTGACCCTGGATGGGCTTCATCTGCTCTCCTCATACATCCACTAGACTGACGGACAGGCTCAGACAAGCTCGTCGTCGTAAAGCCAGGCAGTTTGATGTGGTCTGATAGAAAGGTGTCATGATGAGAGTGAAAAAGAGGATTTGATATTTCAGTATGCACCGCTCCCGCACCGCACTACACCACACCACACCGCACCGCTGGCATTGTCTGAACTTGGATCAACAAGGGAGTGTGACGCCCTTGCTTCGGTTGAAAATGACTTTGAGAAGCAGCGAGCAACAGTCCAACAGTCAATAACATTGGGGTTGGAACAACAACAGTAACAACACCAACACAAACCACATGGAACCTTTTTATATTGGCTAAAATGTGCTGTTGTTTCATTCAGTGGAATTTGGCACCGGTCTCCTACTGTTGAATTATTGGGTGGTATATAGCGGTTTGTTTCTGTCCTATTCATTTACAGAGATGCTACAACATCAACACTAGGAAATAGGGAGAAGGCTCTTGCGGAAAAACCACATGATTTCACATGTGGAAAATCACATGTGAAATCATGTGAAACCGTGTGTTTTTGGTATTTTACAAGTATTTCACATGTGGGATTTTCAAATGTGATCACATAACCTTTCACATGTGGATTCAAATCTTCACACATTTCACAATATTCTTCACGAGATTTCACAGGTAATGCCCTGCAAACAAAAATCTGTAGTTAGGATCTCCCCAGAATGTCACGCGGTCACAGGGTTTTCAATTTACATATTTGACACACTTTGACATACACGATTACATTGTGTATGTATACACTAATTAGGCCTCCTGTAGATCAGTTGGTAGAGCATGGCGCTTGCAACGCCAGGGTTGTGGGTTCGATTCCCACGGGGGGCCAGTATGAAAAATGTATGCACTCACTAACTGTAAGTCGCTCTGGATAAGAGCGTCTGCTAAATGACTTAAATGTAATTATTGTGTCCTCAGCTGGGATTTGAACTCCCAACCTCTTCTTTCACAGCATTCTGATCTTCCTGCTATGCCTCCATGTTTGTGTCAATAACTGATTTCACCTGTATTCCTACACTTTAGACTTCAAAGTCAATCTCAGATTTGTTAAAAATACACTCAAGAAAAACAATTATATTTATCATAGTGATTGAGGAGTAACATTAAAACAGAATAATGTGCCCCACCAACATTAGACAACTATGCAGAAAAATATTCAAATTGCTACTGAAATGAATGATGAGAGAATAGTCAGATTAACTGATAACTAAAATAGCAGTGCAGATGGAAGTATTTTGCTAAGTGCAGAGATGTATTATAGGTAATGAATGTGTAGAGGAATGCTATAGACTTTGCGGGGCAGCAGAAAGATCAGCGTACCCCAAGTCCAGAGGTTGTGAGTTCAAATCCCAGGTGGGATCATATTGAAAAGTCAGTACTAAGTGATCATGTCAAATGAAATCATATTGTCATTGATTATAGATTTTTACACTATTTTAGCTGAACAGCGTACCACTTACTTTAAAACCCCCTTGTCATTTCATTCCCTTACAAACAAAACACGTGAAATGTGCAGTTTCACATGTGAAATAACAGTTTTCACATGTTGCGCTGAAATTTTAACATGTAAAAAAAGAAAGAGGTAGGTGAGGTCAGTTGTTGTATTAAATTTAGAGTTTACATGTTAGTACCACCTTTTCACATGTGAGGAGAATAACATGTTTTCACCTCACATGTGAATTGCAGATTCACAGATGGGTTGAGTGTGATTTGAGACATAAAGATGGCTGAAATATGATGAAAAGGTGGCTGGATTGGTTGGTGTTACATGGGTATTGAAGCTGTGATTGTGCAAGCACCAGAATAACAGTTACTCCACGATTCTAGTGCTGTAGACCCCTATGGGTACGTCCATCAGTACTCGGTTGAGATACTTCTGGGTGTGTGCGTGTGTGTTTCTGTGTGTGTGCGTTCGTGCCTGCATGCATGCGTGTGCCTGCGTGCATGCACGCTGGTTCGTGTCTGTCCGTGTCTATGTGGAGTGATTTGACTGTTGATTAGGCATCGTGGGGGGAGAGCTAATGACAGCAGCGAGTTGGGCTGAAATGTCAGACCAAATGTTAAGTCAACATGATCAGCATCCTGACCACTATTGATGAATTATGAATCCAGCCGACCAGAATACCAATGACTGACTGACAGCTGCCTGGTGTAACACATGGGGATGTGTGAAACTTACTCCTCAGACTTAAGTGTCCCGCTTGCGTTGCCTCATTAGCTAGCTTTTGAGGTGTCACATGTACTAGCAAGGCAGAGGTCGGAAGTTCGCGCCAGGTATGGGCCGAATCAGGAGGAAGTGGTACTCGCTAAGCAAGCAGCGTGACATCCTTTAAACTGGCAGGAGGAATACTTAGATATCCAACTTAGACAGTCACGCTGTTTCAGTTGGGCAATGCATAGTACAGGGATGGGCAACTGTCACTACTCCCCCCCCCCCCTTTTGTAGGCCCGTGGATCAATTTCCAAAAACAACAAAATATTTAAATAATTGGGAACTCAGTCAAGGTCTAAACTTATTGTTGAGAGTTAGAATAGTACAATACACAAGGTGCAATTTCGAAATGTGTTTGTGCATCAGCAGTTTTTCTCTTAATTCAGTAACTGAAAGTCACTCAATTACCCCATGTCAGCTAAACATTTGTTGGTTGGTAAGTTAGTTTAGCCAGCTATCTGAACTTGTAGTAATCATGGTTGAATTACCGACTGGGGGGATTTTGATTTTGTTACTCACTCTCACTCAGATATCAAATTAAAAACTGCAAACATTTCTCTCTAACCTATTGCAAAATGTGTAGAATTGCAGCAATCTTGCTTTAAAACTGCAAAATTTTCTCTACATCCCATGGCAAGAATTGCAGGAAATTAACTAAAAAAATGTTTTCTCTTAGGGCCCCCAAAAGGCTAGGGCTGGCTCTGACTACGTGTGTCGGTATGGATGTGGGTATGCAGACCCCCGAGCCATTGCGGCCCCTCATGATGAGTTCAGATTTTTTGTGGCCCACTCCTATCAAAGTTGCCCATCCCTGGTATAGCTAATATACTGAATGTTATATTTAGCAGTGAAACAGGGAAAGTATAGATTTAACAGGAAATCTATATATTTAAAATGTTTACAAATGTACATAATATGCCATATATACAGTATAGTAGTATATAGATCAATTTAGAATAATAAAAACATTCAGTTTGTATACCGAAGACAAACACATAATTATATCATCCTGCATTATTATAAATTATTTTCTAGAATGTTTTAAACCTATAATATTCATACTGTGAAGTGAAATGAAGATGCTCTGGGTTGAATGTGAAACACAAACTGACAGCCAAATCACTCGCCCTCCTGGGTAATCCTGGGCTACCTTTGACCTCTGTGTGACTGTGCATGAACAACATGGCCGCATGATGAACTTGTCACACACGCACGCAAGCACACTTGCAAGCACATATGTATGCACGCACACACACACACACACATCAAACCCTTGTGTGTTGAAACAGTCTATTTGTGTGTTGACCATTGACTGTTTTCCAGGTTTGTGGAAAATAAATGGAGGAACTGTAAGGTGTTTCTTTAGTTTAGCTCTATACTGAGTATTCTTCTTGAAAAAGCAACAGACGGGTTGGCTGAAAACGTCACAAAAAGTATGCGTGTGCATTGATTTGGCAAGAAGGCGTGCGTTGTTATGATTCTGAACGGTCAGATAGCTAGCAACAATGACAATAAGGTGCCATGTGGGGAGTCGTAGGTGGCTCGTTTTAGCCGGTTGTATCATGTTATTGATACCATGTCTTGTTTTGAGGTGTTTTGACTGATGTCAAAATTCTCTAGCTAGCTAAGCAACAACTGTAACAATGTATTTGAGAGACAAGTGCTCATTGTGCAAATGAATTTGTTTTCAATAAACATTTGGAGACAAAATATAGTTTACATGTTCTCAACAGTCCAAGCCAACACTGTCTGTTTTGCCCCATAGTTGCGCACGTGTCAGTTTTGTTGCTAAACAACCAACCGTCTATAGAAACCCCTTTTAGTGGAAAGAATCAGAAGAGAACAACAACACATTGATTGGGATTGGAGAATAGACCTGTGTCAAAGATAGCGCCATTTAAATGCATACTTTTTTTCCATGTCTTTGTGAATGTCTTAAGCTCTATTCATTTAAAATACATTTCTTCATCTTTACATGTTATGACATTATACATTTACATTATACATTTGCATTGAATAAGGTTTATTTATTACATTATACATCTATGTGAGTGAGGTGTTTTGATATCTTTCTACTAGATCAGTTTAAAATATGTAATTGAAAAGCCATCATATAGGGAGAGAAAGGTCCCATTGAAAATCCTTCTTATAGGTAGAGATCCCATTGAAAAGCAAGTTGTGCATCCCAAATGGAACCCTATTCCCTATATAGTGCACTACTTTTGACCAGAGCCCTATGAACTCTGGTCAAAAGTAGTGTGCTATATAGGGAATATGGTTCCATTTGAGACACAGCTGGACAGTATAAAGAGGAGATTTGCTACCTCAATGAAAGCCATGCCATCTTTTGGCTGTGGGTACTTACTGGTAGAATAAGGAGTGAAAAGCAGAATCGAAGGTCTCACTGTATTAGTGAAGGTAAGAGCTACTAGGAGCTCTTGTGTTCTGCTCAACTGGAAAACCGGTGGACAAAGACCTGTGCTCACTAATCCCCGCATGGCTTGAAAACAAAAGATAAGGCGGCTGCTTTATCAAAACTACTAGGCTATTGTGTGTGTATGCGTGCATGCGTGCGTGTGTTAATCATTTGCGAGGGAAATGATTTATTCAAGTTTTGATGAAGTGCCGACGAAGCTGTAAAAAACGATGTTGCAATGTGTCATTAAAGATACTTTATTTTTGCTCCTTCATTCGCTCATGCTCTCTCTTTCTCTCTCTTTCTCTCTCTTTCGCTCTCTTTCTCTCTCTTTCTCTCTCTCCTTCTTATTCTCTCTCTCTGATAGAATGAGGTTCTGAATGTGGTGAAAAGCTGTATACTTCAGACTTCTCTGCAAACATGTAAATCACCTTCACTTGGGAAATTGGTTCTGTCAAAATTGGTTACGCTCACTGCTAACCAACATTTCTTTAGCCACGGGAAATGTAATCCCCCTCTCATTTTCCCTTCTTAGTTTTTTCTTCTGTGTACAGTAACCGAATAGGTGGGAACAGGCATGGTTTGTTTTTTGTTTCCTTAGAGCAATTACTGTATGTGGGCCAAGATCATTCATACAGTGTTAAACACATTTACATGCATTTGTGAAACATCTGAAAAAGAAAATGTTGTCTGTTTTTTTAAAGGATTTTTATTGGGAAGAAAATGCCTGTTTTGAGGCAATTTGTATTATCTTCCATCTTCTTGAACATATTTATTTCAGCATATCATTGGATATGCAATTTATGATGCTTCATTTTTTTTTGCTTACTCTGGACAGATTGCTTCACAGCATTCTATTGGCAAATCTTATCAATGGAATAATGTATGAGTATGGCACACTATTCTATTCTATTAGGTCTACAAGTATGTGTTTTTCTTCCAACCATTAACATATCACACTGATTGCATTCGCCCCCCTATGAAGCTCAGACAGTGATCGGGATGCCATGTGGTCAAGGATGGGTGGCTGTGTTGAAGATGTATAGGCTGCTGGGCGGTGGGGTGACCCCTTTGTCTGGACTGTCATGGCTGGTCGACCCCAGGGGCTCAGCAGGGTGCCCCGGGTTCCAGGCCGTGAGAACCACAGCCCTGGTCAATGAGCTGGGGTCCTCTGGACCGACAGGGGCCAGCAACCGGGGCCATCTGGAGCAGATCTGGAGAGAGACAGAGACAGAGACAGAGACAGACAGAGAGAGCCAGGGGGAGAGAGACAATAGGCAGAGATCTAATTTATATATAACATAAATAATTTAGATATGATTTGAATGTGGAGAGACTGAGACACTGCCTTCCCCTCAGTCAGGGAAAGATACACACGCATACAGTACCAGTCAAAAGTTTGGACACACCTACTCATTCCAGGGTTTTATTTTGACTATTTTCTACATTGTAGAATAATAGTGAAGACATCAAAACTATTAAATAACACAAATGGAATCATGTAGTAACCAAAAACAATTCAAAATGTATTTTATATTTGAGATTATTCAATTAGCCACCCTTTGCCTTGATGACAGATTTGCACACTCTTGGCATTCTCTCAACCAGCTTCATGAGGTAATCACCTGGAATGCATTTCAATTAACAGGTGTGCCTTCTTAAAAGTTAATTTGTGGAATTTCTTTCCTTCTTAATGCGTTTGAGCCAATCAGTTGTGTTGTGACAAGGTAGGGGGGGTATACAGAAGATAGCCCTATTTGGTAAAAGACCAAGTACATATTATGGCAAGAACAGCTCAAATAAGCAAAGAGAAACAACAGTCCATCATTACTTTAAGACATGAAAGTCAGTCAATACAGAACATTTCAAGAACTTTGAAAGTTTCTTCAAATGCAGTCGCAAAAACCATCAAGCGCTATGATGAAACTAGCTCTCATGAGGGCCGCCACAGGACTGGAAGACCCAGAGTTACCTCTGCTGCAGAGGATAAGTTCATCAGAGTTACCAGCCTCAGAAATTGCAGCCAAAATAAATACTTCACAGAGTTCAAGTAACAGACATCTCAACATCAACTGTTCAGAGGAGACTGTGGGATTTTTTTATTTAACCCTTATTTAACTAGGCAAGTCAGTTAAGAACAAATTCTTATTTACAATGACGGCCTACACCAGCCAAACCCGATGGAATTGAACCAGGGAGTCTGTAGTGACTCAAGCACTGAGATGCAGTGCCTTAGACCGCTGCGCCACTCGGTAGCCCAGGCTTTCATGGTCGAATAACACAAAGAAACCACTACTAAATGACACCAATAATAAGAAGAGACTTGCTTGGACCAAGAAACACGAGCAATGGACATTAGACCGGTGGAAATTTGTCCTTTGGTCTGGAGTCCAAATTTGAGATTTTTGGTTCCAACCGGCGTGTCTTTGAGAGACGCGGTGCGGGTGAACGGATGAGCTCTGCATGTGTATTTCCCACCGTAAAGCTTGGAGGAGGAGGTGTTATGGTGTGGGGGTGCTTTGCTGGTGACACTGTCTGTGATTTATTTAGAATTCAAGGCACACTTAACCAGCATGGCTACCACAGCATTCTGCAGCGATACGCCATCCCATCTGGTTTGGGCTTAGTGGGACTGTCATTTTGTTTTTCAACAGGACAATGACCCAACACACCTCCAGTTTGTGTAAGGGCTATTTTATCAAGAAGGAGAGTGATGGAGTGCTGCGACAGATGACCTGGCCTCCACAATCCCCCGACCTCAACCAAATTGAGATGGTTTGGGATGAGTCAGACTGCAGAGTGAAGGAAAAGCAGCCAACATGTGCTCAGCATATGTGGGAACTCCTTCAAGACTGTTGGAAAAGAATTCCAGGTGAAGCTGGTTAAGAGAATGCCAAGAGTGTGCAAAGCTGGCATCAAGGCAAAGGGTGGCTAGTTGATTTGATTTGTTTAACACTTTTTTGGTTACTACATGATTCCATATGTTTTATTTCATAGTTTTGATGTCTTCACTACTATTCTACAATTTAGAAAATAGTCAAAATAAAGAAAAACCTTTGAATGAGTAGGTGTTCTAAAACTTTTGACCGGTAGTGTATATATTTATAACAGCCGCACTATAGATTGCTGGTCTCTGTCTTCCCTCCAGTTGAGCAGATTAGCATAGACCACCAATGGAGAATATCTGTGTTTTATATCCATGGGTTTTATAGAACGCTGGTTTCCCTCTTCTCTCCACGCAGAGCTGACCTTCAGGCCGACAAACACTTGTCAAAATGCCAAACATAATTACCTAGGCTCTTCACACAAAGTAATGGGATTTATCTACTTGAGTCCCTCGCGCTCACCCAGACACTAACAGTTACGGCTGGAGAAATGGATGTGTGTGTGTGTCTTTGTGTTCCTGTTTTAACATCTGTATCAATGAGCACAGAGGTTAGAGATCACTTTTCTCTCTCTCTCTCTCTCTCTCTCTCTCTCTCTCTCTCTCTCTCTCTCTCTCTCTCTCTCTCTCTCTCTCTCTCTCTCTCTCTCTCTCTCTCTCTCTCTCTCTCTCTCTCTCTCTCTCTCTCTCTCTCTCTCTCTCTCTCTCTCTCTCTCTCTCTCTCTCTCTGTCTGTGTGATCTTTTTCTGCCCTCTCCGGTTGAGTGGCCTCAGTGCGGCGATCAAAGTCTTCCTCGCTCTCATGTCCGTCAGTGCCCCCGGCAGGGTGTGTGTGTTTGTATGTGTGTTCTCTCTACCGTGTTACTGTCACCTGTCAGTCCAGGCAGCACTTAATGGCCTTCTCGCATCACCTCTTCCAGGAGACACACTCATGCATACACACACTGCACCACACTGTTGACGGTTACTCGATATGACACATCTCACTTCTCCATTTCCCACTTATACATTGTGATCATCGCAATATCCATCTCATCTATGTTTACGGTCATGGGATTGGGTCACAATAATTTTCGTGTATGGTGCGCACGCTCTTGACCAATAGCTGCAGGCTAACAGATGCATGGTTTTATGGGTCACAAGAGAAACTTCAGCTACGAGCATTGATCTCCCATATCAGGGGATGAAGTCTACTCTCACATGTAAGTTCACCATGCTAACCCTCACTCCAGCACACTATCATGAGTACGTACCGTAGACTAGCAGGGAGCACTGTTAGCCTATAATATACTCACATACTCTATTAAAGCACCAACTGTAAAGGCTGTCAGTTTATAAGCTGTCTAATTTGAGTGAGTGGTCAGTTCACTCTCCCTGGTATCCAGACTGAACTGAGAATCAATCCCTTTGCCTAGAGACTGCAGAGTATGCCCTGTAAACCATTTCCTGTTGTTTTTACGGTAACTTACAGGAAGCCAGTTTCCTGTAAGTTACCATAAAAAAAGGTACAGTATGTTACCGTACCATATTTTACAGTATCCAACACTGTTACTGTAATCTTTTTTCCATTGTTTTTATGATAACGTACTGGCTGCCTGTAAATTACCTTAAAACAACAGTACAATGCATTACTGTAATGTTATTACGGTAACTGTAATTAATTAATTAAATTCATTGAGGTGAGATGGGGTTTGTATTTTACAGTATTTTACAGTATTTACATGGGATTGGTGCAAGCAGGTTGGCTGCTAGATAATGTATTTACATATTACGGCATATCGATGAATCCCAGTTTGGAAGCCTTTGTTAAGGCCTCCAGAAGTGCATGTGATATAAATGACCACATTTTGGTATTTTATATCATTTGCACTTCTAGATGCTATAACAAAGGCTTCCTAACAGATACTACAGCAAAAAACAGACCAAAGGACATGGTAAATACTACTCAACCATTAAAAGTTTAAAGTAACTGTCCAGTGTTTCCAGATCTCTATGAAATATGACCGATAATCATTTACAATATAAGTAAAATAGTTTTCCTTCCCCCAAAGAAATATGTTAAAAAGCAGCTTTTCTGTGTTGGAATGGTGTGGGTGTTCCCCAACAACAGAATGGTGTGGGCATATACTGGTCATTCAAAATATTAATGCGCATAGACTGCTGATTGGCCAGCTCATCCTGACATGCAATCTGGTTTCCGCTATGCAATCTGGTTTCCGAGCTGGTCAAGGGTGCACCTCAGCCACGCTCAAGGTCCTAAACAATATTATAACTTAGATCGATAAAAGACAGTACTGTGCAGCCGTCTTCATCGACCTGGCCAAGGCTTTCGACTCTGTCAATCACCGCATTCTTATTGGCAGACTAAATAGCCTTGGTTTCTCAAATGACTGCCTCGCCTGGTTCACCAACTCCTTCTCAGATAGAGTTCAATGTGTCAAATCGGAGGGCCTGTTGTCTGGACCTCTGGCAGTCTCTATGGGGGTGCCACAGGGTTCAATTCTGGGGCCGACTCTATTCTCTGTGTATATCAATGATGTTATACTTGCTGCTGGTGACTCTCAGATCCACCTCTACGCAGACGACACCATTTTGTATACATCTGGCCCTTTATTGAACACTGCCTCCTCAATGCCATACAACACTCCAATCCAAAGTTAAATCTAGAATCTGCTTCTTATTTCGCAACAAAGCCTCCTTCGCTCATGCTGCCAAACATGCCCTCGTAAAACGGACTATCCTACCGATCCTTGACTTCGGCGATGTCATTTACAAAATAGCCTCCAACACTCTACTCAGCAAATTGGATGTAGTCTATCACAGTACCATCCGTTTTGTCACCAAAGCCCCATATACTACCCACCATTGTGACCTGTACGCTCTCGTTGGCTGGCCCTCACTACATATACGTTGCCAAACCCTCTGGCTCCAGGTCATCTAAAAATCACTGCTAGGCAAATCCCCGCCTTATCTTAGCTCATTAGTCACCATAGCAATACCCACCCGTAGTATGCTCCAGCAGGTATATCTCACTGGTCATCCCCAAAGCCAACACCTCCTTTGGCCGCCATTCCTTCCAGTTCTCTGCTGCCAATGACTGGAACAAACTGAAAAAATCTCTGAAGCTGGAGACTCTTATCTCCCTCACTAACTTTAAGCATCAGTTGTCAGAGCACCTTACCGATCACTGCACCTGTACACAGCCCATCTGAAATTAGCCCACCCAACTACCTCATCCCCATATTGTTATTTATTTTGCTCATTTGCACCCCAGTATCTCTATTTGCACATCATCTTCTGCACATCTATCACTCCAGTGTTAATACTAAATTGTAATTATTTTGCACTATGGCCTATTTATTGCCTTACCTCCATAACTTACTACATTTGCACACACTGTATAAAGATTTTTTCTATTGTGTTATTGACTGTACGTTTTGTTTATCCCATATGTAACTCTGTGTTGTTGTTGTTTTTATCGCACTGCTTTGCTTTATCTTGGCCAGGTTGCAGTTGTAAATGAGAACTTGTTCTCAACTGGCTTACCTGGTTAAATAAAGCGCAGCTAAAAATTAGTTTTGTTCAGGAAATGCCTCCCTCTGTCTTTCTGTGTGCTTCATGGAACAAACAAGAAAACAAGGCTCCCTTAGACCTGGCTCTGCATGTGAGAAGAGAAGGAGAGGAGAGAAGGCAAGATAAAAACAAGTGGTTGTTATGATTTAACTGGATAGAACCCAAATGCAGACAAGTACACCAAGCCAGAGAAGTTTTAACAGGTTTATTATAATGTTCAATAGTCCAGGTTTCCAATAAATGGGGAAGAGCAAGTCCAGGTTACAGTGAGGGTACAGATCCAGGTCAGGGCAGGTGTGGTACCGTAATGTCCTAGTGTCCGTGGGGAGTCCAAAGGAGAGGTCCGATAGTGGAGAGCAGGATGGTGGTGGCAGGAGTGAAGTGGAGGCAGGAGTCAGGTTCCAAATATATGGTTGTCTTGACTATGATCTGACGATGAGTGGCAAGTTTGACCGGGTCTTAAAGGGCTGAGGTGATTATGGTGAATGAGCTGCAGCTGGAACCCTGACTCCCGCACACCAGACTTCACTCCTGCAATCAAGGACAAACAGAGGGGAGGGGAAGAGCAGAGAGAGAGCTACCTAGCAGCAGTAGGCCTAACAGTGGTATTGTGCAGTAATATTTTATATGTGAATATACAGTTTATTATATATACACATCACATTTAAATCATAATAAGACTAAGCAATTCGCCTATTAAATGTTTATCTGTCTCCATAAAGATAATTTGCAATATGCAAGAGACTATACATTTACATTTACATTTTAGTCATTTAGCAGACGCTCTTATCCAAAGCGACTTACAGGAGCAATTAGGGTTAAGTGCCTTGCTTAAGGGCACATCAACAGATTAGTTGAGTTACAGTAATAGGCAATGAAGAAATGTCTGAGAATGGATTCTAAATACAAGTGTATTTAATTACTTTGTAAAATGAATGGATTCAAATACAAGGCATAAAACTTAAGTTACAAGGCATTAACAAGCAAGAGAGAGAAAGAAATCTTAGACTGAAAGGCCATGCCCCAAAAGTCCATGGGGTGGAGAGAGAAAGAAAGAGAGAGTATCTCACCACAGCAGTTCAGGAACAAAAGAGAGAACAATTAATCTAAGACCCCTTTATAAGCATCTGAGTTGTTTGCATTCCAAAACTCAGCTGTTGACGAATAGTGTTACTGTAAAGTTAACCTGCAATCAGATATCAGGTCCCCTGTAGCTCAGTTGGTAATGCATGGCGCTTGCAACGGCAGTGTTGTGGGTTTGTTTCCCACGGGGTGCCAGTATGAAAAATGTATGCACTCACTAACTGTAAGTCGCTCTGGATAAGAGCGTCTGCTAAATGACTAAAAAGTACAAATGTACATGATGTAACTGCTTCTCAGAGGTGTGACAATGGGGGTTGGAGAGATAATACAGATAATGTTGAATTCCTAAAACACAGAGGATATTCTTGTATATAGTTGATAAGAAGAGTCACTTCGGGGGCTGCTCTACACAACCTCGTGGTTGATCCCCAGTATTATCCTACTAGAACTACGGCGGTGTGTTTGTCATCCTGTAAACATGTTTATTGTGTCAACAGCTCTGTGGTCGGCGAAGTTGAAGACAGTAACAGACGCCTGTCAACAGCCGGCCTGAGCTCTAGTGTATTAGAAGTTCTCACTGTAGACAGGGATTAGTGTCTCTGGCATTGTTTGTTTGCTAATTCCATCTCCAAGGTATTGGTGGAAAACAGGCATGAATAATTTAACGTGATTTCGAAGTGGACGAAAGGAAACAATCAGGGAGCACGGGAGATTAATGGAAGTGAAAAATGAAAAGCCAATTGTAAAAAACTAAAACTTTTACGACACCAAGGGAGAACCTTTGGTAAACAGAAATTGAAGACCTATTGTAATCGAAAACATCTAAACAAGGAGCAATGAATGGAAAGTGGGAGGAGGGTCAAAGCATGTGGTTTTGGAATTAAGATAATAGTATCCACACAAACCGCCGCTGCTCCACATATCCCAATTTAATTAATGTATTGTTTGGTTTTGATAAATAGGTGATGTTTTAAACACCAAACATCTAGCCAAACAGCCACAAGGTTGTGAATACATTTGCAATGCCAAGTGAGTGTCATATCTTGTTTGTGTTCAGACTCATGTTTATACCAGTATAGGCCAATATACACTCAACATATTTATCCATGCTTTTAGATCCTCCAGAGCTCAGGGCCCGTGAGCGTTCTCCAGGAGGGAGGAGAGGAGTGTGTGTGCTTGGACTCACACAGCTTTCCAGACCAAGCACACATACAGTGGGGAGAACAAGTATTTGATACATTGCCGATTTTGCAGGTTTTCCTACTTACAAAGCATGTACAGGTCTGTAATTTTTTATCATAGGTACACTTCAACTGTGAGAGACGGAATCTAAAACAAAAATCCAGAAAATCACATTGTATGATTTTTAAGTAATTAATTTGCATTTTATTGCATGACATAAGTATTTGATCACCTACCAACCAGTAAGAATTCCGGCTCTCACAGACCTGTTAGTTTTTCTTTAAGAAGTCCACCTGTTCTCCACTCATTACCTGTATTAACTGCACCTGTTTGAACTTGTTACCTGTATAAAAGACACCTGTCCACACACTCAATCAAACAGACTCCAACCTCTCCACAATGGCCAAGACCAGAGAGCTGTGTAAGGACATCATGGATAAAATTGTAGACCTGCACAAGGCTGGGATGGGCTACAGGGCAATAGGCGAGCAGCTTGGTGAGAAGGTAACAACTGTTGGCGCAATTATTAGAAAATGGAAGAATGAGACAAAAATAGAGCTTTTTGGTCTAAACTCATCTCGCCGTTTGGAGGAAGAAGAAGGATGAGTACAACTCCAAGAACACCATCCCAACCGTGAAGCATGGAGGTGGAAACATCATTCTTTGGGGATGCTTTTCTGCAAAGAGGACAGGACGACTGCACTGTATTGAGGGGAGGATGGATGGGGCCATGTATCGCGAGATCTTGGCCAACAACCTCCTTCCCTCAATAAGAGCATTGAAGATGGGTCGTGGCTGGGTCTTCCAGCATGAGAACGACCCGAAACACACAGCCAGGGCAACTAAGGAGTGGCTCTGTAAGAAGCATCTCAAGGTCCTGGAGTGGCCTAGCCAGTCTCCAGACCTGAACCCAATTGAGCATCTTTGGAGGGAGCTGAAAGTCCGTATTGCCCAGCGACAGCCCCGAAACCTGAAGGATCTGGAGAAGGTCTGTATGGAGGAGTGGGCCAAAATCCCTGCTGCAGTGTGTGCAAACCTGGTCAAGACCTACAGGAAACGTATGATCTCTGTAATTGCAAACAAAGGTTTCTGTACCAAATATTAAGTTCTGCTTTTCTGATGTATCAAATACTTATGTCATGCAATAAAATGCAAATTAATTACTTAAAAATCATACAATGTGATTTTCAGGATTTTTGTTTTAGATTCCGTCTCTCACAGTTGAAGTGTACCTATGATAAAAAATTACAGACCTCTACATGCTTTGTAAGTAGGAAAACCTGCAAAATCGTCAGTGTATCAAATACTTTTTCTCCCCACTGTACATGTGACAGAATGGTCCTCTTACGTTACAAAGAACAGTAGTAATTTGCACTCTGTTTGTGTGTGGACCACCGTTTCCCTTTGTGCTTGTTTGTGGAGTCTGATACAAAGACTTGTGGTGACAATTTGAACATGAGTTATTGATGAAATGTTCTAATTCAAATAGATGTAAACATGACAACACCACAAAGTCATCTACCTAGCTATAAGGGTTTGGAATGGAAACTGAGCCTTGGGAAATATACCACATACACTGAGTGTAAAAAAACATTAGGAACACCTGCTCTTTCCATTACATACACTGACCAGGTGAATCCAGGTGAAAGCTATGATCCCTTATTGATGTCACTTGTTAAATCCACTTCAAGCAGTGTAGATGAAGGGGAGGAGACAGGTTAAAGAAGGATTTTTAAGCCTTGAGACAATTTAGACATGGATTGTGTATATGTATGGGTGAATGGGCAAAACAAAATATTAAAGTGTTTTTGAAAGGGGTATGGTTGTAGGTGCCATGGTGCACCAGTTTGAGTGTGTCAAGAACTGCAACGCTGCTGGGTTTTTCACGCTCAATAGTTTCCCATGTGTATCAAGAATGGTCCACCACCCAATGGACATCCAGCCAACTTGACACAACTGTGGGAAGCATTGGAGTCAACATGGGCCAGCATCCCTGTGGAACGTTTTGACACCTTGTAGAATCCATGCCCAGACAAATTAAGGCTGTTTTGAGGGCAAAAGGGGGTGCAAACAATATTAGGAAGGTGTTCCTAATGTTTTGTACACTCAGTGTACATTAAAGGAGAAGTTTAAGGGCTTCCAAACATTTAAACTAGTTCTGTGGCGTTTCTACCTTTCTCTCCCTGGATTGCAGAACTGAGACAGCTGTGACTCGTGACTTTGCTGGATACAGGCCTCGCTCTGCTCCGTTGTCAGTGAATTTGTGATTCGCAAACTGTGGATACATTTTATTTTATGTAGCCAACTACCACAGCAGCAGAGATGGGTAACAACTGCACATGTGTACCCTCGTGGGGGAAACCCTGCTCACGATATGTCCTTATTTGGAGCTTGACGTCACAGTTTTATTTGGTGGGAGAAAGAGCTTATGCGAAAGTTGATAGAGTTAGGCCTATCGCAGGTAAAGTTAGTTACGCAAAGTGGAAAAAGAGATAGTAGCAAGAGCAGGCTGGTGTTCGGTTCCTGGCTGCACTTTATACAGGAAATCAAAGGAAGAAGGCACCAAATTCCACCGTTTTCCGGTAAAAGATACATAGAGATGCAGAAGATGGTTAGTAGCAATTAGAAATAGTAAATACGATGTACAAACCCCTGCAGCTAACCTTACATCGCTGCGTGTGTGTAGCAAGCAATTCAGCGACGATGCATATGAACGAGATATGCAATCTGAAATTATGGGGACAGAAACCCGAAGGATACTAAAAGATACAGCTGTTGCTATTGTATTTCCATGGACTGGCAACTCTTCTGCCAGTATAGTGCTGTACATTTACAGGGAAATGTTTTACTGTGTAGTGCACTAAATATGGAATAGGGTGCCATTTGAGATGCCACCCGTGAATGAGGAGATGCATCTCTCAGTGTGTGTTTGCCCCAGGTCATCTCAGACAGCGCTCCTCGTAGGGGATCAAGTTACAGGGAACAGCGTCGATCCCTTTCAACCACACCGTGAACGCCAGTAGAGCTGCTGCCCAACGTGTTCTGCTGCTAGAAATTCCACAGCTTAGACAGGCAGAACCTTCCTCTGTTCTGTCCTCTTTTCCCCCATGTCTTCTCCACCCTTCATCCTCCTTCTTACCTCCTTCTGCCTCCTCCCCTGCTGTATATCCACCTCCTGCTCTTTTCCCACCTCAAGATGAGGTCAGAAATGAGCAAGTCCATGATGATGATAGAAGCAAGACAGAACTTGAACCGATCAGCTTTGAGCAAGATTTTCAACATGTTTTTATTAGAAGACTCCCATCCCCATAATGCAACATGGTTTGCCCTGGCTTGTGTCATAAACATTTGTGCATGTGTTTCCCTGTATAGGCTACATGTGTACGTTGAAATTATTGTTTAAGACCATCGTGGTTCCGAAACCTGGGAATCTGGTAATGCACGTGAGCAAACGCAAACAACCAAATAGTGTTCTCAACTATCAATAGTGTGTTATCAGCCACGGAGTTTGTCTATACAGAACAAAGAGAGATGGTCAATATGGGTTCAGCCTTGACAGTTGTGGGTTTTTGCCTTATTAATGATGGAACCAGCCAGAGTAAAGTGTCCCCTGAAAGTGGTGGCAGGCAGGCAGCCAGTCTGCTTTGCCAGTGTTTTTTGTGAGCTACAGGTGGAGAAAAACAAAGACCGTCAGTCACCTTCAAAGCAGCCAGATGACATTTAGGGCTTTCTATCTCCAAAGACCTATTTGCTTTTGTAGTTACACTTTTTTTCAAAAGGATTAGAGCTGGCTGAAATCACAGATTCAGACATTGGTAGTAATTTCATAACATGTTTAATAAAATAAATACGGCATGTAGTCTGTGTGGTTGTTATTTCTGAGAATTAAAACGCATTACGTTTTCAGCTTTAGTTTGTGAAAGTATTAAAATATTAAAGTATGAACTTTTAAACGTTTTGTTTTGTGTTCTGGCAAAAAAAAAATGTAGGCAAGGTAATTTATATTAGTGTAGAATGGCTCATTAGGAAGTACACTACATATAGTAAAGTTGAAGTCTATTATAACATTTATTTTCACCACACTTGCTTTGTGTTCTAACCTTTTACTGCAGTGGACTAAATCAGGGTCACAAAGTGTTTCTTGGTAGTATTAAACAAATCTACTTTGAAACACAGGATACACCTCACACACATGGTTATGGGCTCAAAAACCTGTACCATGTCAGATATAGAGTTGAAAGGTATTCAATTTTGAGTTTGTATCCCAAGATTACACTTTTTTTATACATCACAGAAGACTGAAATATAACAATACCGTTTGACATAGAAACACAGGATTTTGGGTGTTTATAAAAAATTAATGTTTATTAATTATGAAATTATTAAAAAATATGAATACCATTCCACCCATGAGGCCACTAGAGGGCGATTTGGTCATTTAACTGCAGGAACTATGGTGTAGGCCTACCTGTCATGAATTTCATCCTACTCACATCAACTTCATATAAACTGTTGTCATTATCCAATGGCATCCTTTGAAGCGGAGCTAATATCCTAATAGACACCCCAGTGAGCAGCTCGACAGGGAGCTCTGACGTGTGTGTGTGTGTGCCTGCGTTTGTGCCTGTTTGCATGCGTGACTGTGTATGTGTATGTGTGTGTGTGTGTGTGTGTGTGTGTGTGTGTGTGTGTGTGAGCCTCATTCACATTCACCAGGTATAAGCACCCTGGTCCCCCAATGTTGCCTTCCTCTATAATTCATGGGCTTGTGCCCAACTGTCTTTGCATTGCACCCGGGCTCAATTTTCACCAGTTTTATTTATTTATGTCTGTTTTGTTACTTTCTTACACACCCTTCCATTATGTTAGATTATAGGCTTCAGCATGTGACCGGATGAGGGTACGGTCATGATCAATGTCATGGTCTCCACCTGCTGATTTCCAAGGGTTTGGGTGTGACTGACCTCTATCACAGGGGGACTCTCAGAAAGCAGAATAAAATCTCAATTTCTGTTTTAGGGTCAGTGCGGGTCAAGAGATAATCCTGCACTGGTTGTCGTATATTAGTGTGACGTCTCATAAGTAAAGCTACATAAAACAGTCCAGCTTTATAGAAGTATAATCTGAAACGTATCCGAATATTTGATCTGTTATCCAAAAATACAGTATCTGTATTATTATTGTCTTAACAATAAGAGAAAAAAAACTACAGTGCATTTTCTCAAACTCTGTAGGTCTCCATCACATCAATCCCATCCCAGTTCCCTGTCCATTTTCTCTGTGTGTAGGACTGTGTTCCACAGGGATGCATTAAAAATAGGTCATTGCTATTCCTTCTCAAAATAAGTGTTCCCTGTTCCTCTGATGAGAAAAAGAATGATGAATTGTGTCAGTTCTAAGAGGGATCTCTCTCTCTCTCTCTCTCTCTCTCTCTCTCTCTCTCTCTCTCTCTCTCTCTCTCTCTCTCTCTCTCTCTCTCTCTCTCTCTCTCTCTCTCTCTCTCTCTCTCTCTCTCTCTCTCTCTCTCTCTCTCTCTCTCTCTCTCTCTCTCTCTCTCTCTCTCTCTCGATACGGTGCTGGCTGTCAAGGGTTAGTGGCTCGTATGCGTGGGGCTAGGCGGCTTCAGAGGAACGTCACGTCTTCCAGGGTCCTCTTTCCAAGTGATAACTGGGTCCTATCTGAAACCGCTCTTAAAGGACACACACTTTCAATTTAACTCCTATATTCACCCAAGATTGACTGGGGGAGACAAGATGGAGAGGAATACATATATATATTCACCAGCTAGTCTTCTGGGGCAGTGACAGCTGTCTAAATATCTATGGTGGTTTTGCTTGAGTGAGAGGTGACTATGACTTATTGTACAGTAGGCCTATTTTATTCCCAATGAAGGTATTCCGTTATTGCTGTGATAGCAATGTAGCACATGGACAAAGTTGGCGAGAAAAATACAGAATATTGTATTTTGAGAAAAGATAGACATGAACAAAAATAGAGTATAATGTTTCCTTAGATTCTGAGAGCAGGAAGTTGTAATATCTATAACAAGACTTGTGATAATGACAAAGCACTGTGGTTGTATGTTTATCTAACTATCACACACACTCATGTTTTTAGAGGAAGTCCAAGTACGTTTGAGATTGGAGGCTTCTGACCATTTTTGGGGTGAATTACAACAGTCTCTCTCCCTGTCAACACACACAGGCAGAACCTCCCTCCAGGAGGTGTAGAAGGTGTTACATTAGCACCTGGAAGTGTTAACAGCAAAACAAGTTACTTTTTAGACTCTCAGCTATAGTACCTGGGAAACTATTTGGCTCTTTCTCTGTAGGGAATTCTCTCTCTCCTTCTCTCTCTCTGTCCGTCTCTCTCCTCCCTTTTACTCCCTCTCTTTCATGCTCTCTCACTGAACTGATTCTCTTTTATATCCCTGACAGGTGCCTGTCTAAATTCAGGAACTTTACATTATTATTGTAGAGTGGACAATCCTACTCACAGCTGATGTCAGTTTCTGATCCAGTATCTCATGCTCTTGTAAGTGAATATGCGTTCTATGTAGGATTGCAACATTGGTAACTTTCCCAAAATGTCTAAATATTCCAGAAATCACAGTTCCTTGGAATGAGCAGGGAGTAAGGGAGTGAACATTATTTATCATAAGAGTTACATGGAAAAAATCGGACCTCTCTGAAATGAAAATGGATGGTCCTCCCTTCAGCAAAATATATTTGACCTAAACCCTCCCTGAACTCTTGAAAAAATGATTCAAACATCAAGTGGACAGCAGAGAACATGCCTACCATTTAGCCTAATTTCTTGGATGGACCAGAGCCTTAGATATGCAGTTTTAGGAACTGTTCTTCGTCCTGTAAGCATTACATGGCAACGCAGGAATTTTGATAGCACACAGGGCTGTGGGCCAAAAGGTTGTGGGTTCACAGACCACCGTGGACAAGAGTAGGGGTGGAAAGATCTCCTTCATAGTAAAAGCATTGCATGAATCTATAATGGTATTTGCAGATCTGAGAAAAAAATTGCCTTTTATAAACATTACATGCAATTCTACGTCATTTTACATATTAGCAGAATATTTTATAATACCACACAAATTACTGAAATTACAGGCTAAGAATGGACAGGGAGATATGCCTATGTGTTCATTTTATCATCTTTCTCCAATGCCAAATCAGTGTATCTTGTTTGCAATGAAACTGTCCCTGTTTGCGAATAATTAAATCATCATTAGAAATCTGAGCATGGTACTTTCAAAAGTTAGGCCTACCTTTCCACCCCAGACAGAGTAGGCCTACCGACGCAGAAAAATGTAAGGTTTAACTGCTGGCTACTCTTCTTCCGGGGCTTAACCCAAAGAGACAAGGTCACAAGTGTTTCCCTAAGAGCTATCTGGGTTTAAACATCTTCTATTGTGCAGAAAGTGAATAGCTTAATCAATTGATAGTGACAGAATTAGATTACTTCCTAAACAAAGTAAACATTTTGTCTCCTATAAAAGGTTGTAGCTCAGCCTCTGAATGTCAAAGAAACTAAACAATGATATTTCCATATGCATCAGAGTCACGTCTTTCCTGGGTATTTTACAGCTTGTTTGTAACATAAAGCATTGTGGGCCAAAGCACTATTATAGATCACTTTATATAAATAGAAAATTTTATTTTCTTCAAAATCTTAAGCTAACAAGGGATAGGCCTGTGCTTTTTGACATGTTCTTTAATAAAAGGTAGGCCTATGGAATACCCTCTTATACCAACTCAATTAGAGTCCTGGTTTTAACTTAACAGCCCTTAACTGGCACGGAGGTAGGCTATTTAAAGAGTGCATGGTGGGTGGAGGAATTGGCAGATAAATCTATGGATACAGCAGCCTATAGCCTAATAGCAGGTATGCCTACCTCTTATTTCTTAAATAGGAAGAAATAGGCTCCAACCCAAAGTCCTCTTGTTGTTAGAAAAGTCTAACTAAAATGAAGACGGTTGAAACTAATTATGCCTACTCGAAAATGCCTACTTTCAGCACCATGAGCAAAATAGGCCTATTGCCTTTTTGGACTAGACCTAATAAATACAAAAAATCGTAAGAATTCTTTGACTCTTCTCCTGAACTGCCACTGTAAGCCCACACAGCATTGGTTAGGCAGCACACAAAAAAGGTTTTTATCATCAAGAGTAGAGCAGGCTGGGGCTCAGGGTTGGAATATCCATTGTAGTGTGTAATGCAGCCTAGTTAAATTACACCATCCCAGCAGCAATCTTCGAAATATAACTTTGCACTGTGCTTCTCCGAGCATGCACTGTGTAGCCTATAGTCTATAGGCTATGGATCATTTTGATTGAGACCACACTAAATAGCCTATAGGCGCACATGATATTGCGCGCCCAGTGGAGAATCAGAGATGAGGGACGACATCGGTCACACATCGATATACAGTGTAGTCTAATAAGCAACTCATTCTAAAACAGCAACTAATTCTGAAATTTCATCAATTACAAATTACATGACCCTCCCCTGGACTAGATTTAAAAAATACTAAACCCTCCCCTTGACTGAAATTGAAAAAGCATGACCATCCCCCATTTTCCTCCAGGTACCAATTCGGTAGCCAGGGGCTCTAATTAGACAGATAAGAAGCACGACTGGAATCAGCACTTCCTGGTAATCAGCCCACAGAGCCCAGACAGACCGTTAAATGAAGAGGAAATGAGGCATGCATCCCAACAGGTGTTCTTAAAGAGACAGGGATGCACAGCCATAGGATGTAGCTAGCTACAGTGGCTTGCGAAAGTATTCACCCCCCTGGAATTAAAATGGATTTTGGGGGGGTTTGTATCATTTGATTTACACAACATGCCTACCACTTTGAAGATGCAAAATGTTTTTTATTGTGAAACAAATAAGAAATAAGACAAAAAAACAGAAAACTTGAGCGTGCATAACTATTCACCCCCCCAAAGTCAATACTTTGTAGAGCCACCTTTTGCAGCAATTACAGCTGCAAGTCTCTTGGGGTATATCTCTATAAGCTTGGCACATCTAGCCACTGGGATTTTTGCCCATTCTTCAAGGCAAAACCGCTCCAGCTCCTTCAAGTTGGATGGGTTCCGCTGGTGTACAGCAATCTTTAAGTCATTCCACAGATTCTCAATTGGATTGAGGTGTGGATGTTTCCCCTTAAACCACTTGAGTGTTGCTTTAGCAGTATGCTTAGGGTCATTGTCCTGATGGAAGGTGAACCTCCATCCCAGTCTGATATCTCTGGAAGACTGAAACAGGTTTCCCTCAAGAATTTCCCTGTATTTAGCGCCATCCATCATTCCTTCAATTCTGACCAGTTTCCCAGTCCCTGCCGATGAAAAACATCCCCACAGCATGATGCTGCCACCACCATGCTTCACTGTGGGGATGGTGTTCTCGGGGTGATGAGAGGTGTTGGGTTTGCACCAGACATAGCATTTTCCTTGATGGCCAAAAAGCTAAATTTTAGTCTCATCTGACCAGAGTACCTTCTTCCATATGTTTGGGGAGTCTCCCACATGGCTTTTGGCGAACACCAAACGTGTTTGCTTATTTCTTTCTTTAAGCAATGGCTTTTTTCTGGCCACTCTTCCGTAAAGCCCAGCTCTGTGGAGTGTACGGCTTAAAGTGGTCCTATGGACAGATACTCCAATCACCGCTGTGGAGCTTTGCAGCTCCTTCAGGGTTATCTTTGGTCTCTTTGTTGCCACTCTGATTAATTCCCTCCTTGCCTTGTCCGTGAGTTTTGGTGGGCGGCCCTCTCTTGGCAGGTTTGTTGTGGTGTCATATTCTTTCAATTTTTTAATAATGGATTTAATGGTGCTCCGTGGGATGTTCAAATTTCTGATATTATTTTATAAACCAACCCTGATCTGTACTTCTACACATCTTTGTCCCTGACCTGTTTGGAGAGCTCCTTGGTCTTCATGGTGCCGCTTGCTTGGTGGTACCCCTTGCTTAGTGGTGTTGCAGACTCTGGGGCCTTTCAGAACAGGTGTATATATACTGAGATCATGTGACAGATCATGTGACACTTAGATTGCACACAGGGGGACTTTATTTAACTAGTTATGTGACATCCGACGGTAATTAGTTGCACCAGATCTTATTTAGGGGCTCCATAGCAAAGGGGGTGAACACATACAGTGGGGAGAACAAGTATTTGATACACTGCCGATTTTGCAGGTTTTCCTACTTACAAAGCATGTAGAGGTCTGTAATTTTTATCATAGGTACACTTCAACTGTGAGAGACGGAATCTAAAACAAAAATCCAGAAAATCTCATTGTATGATTTTTAAGTAATTAATTTGCATTTTATTGCATGACATAAGTATTTGATCACCTACCAACCAGTAAGAATTCCGGCTCGCACAGACCTGTTAGTTTTTCTTTAAGAAGCCCTCCTGTTCTCCACTCATTACCTGTATAAAAGACACCTGTCCACACACTCAATCAAACAGACTCCAACCTCTCCACAATGGCCAAGACCAGAGAGCTGTGTAAGGACATCAGGGATAAAATTGTAGACCTGCACAAGGCTGGGATGGGCTACAGGACAATAGGCAAGCAGGTTGGTGAGAAGGCAACAACTGTTGGCGCAATTATTAGAAAATGGAAGAAGTTCAAGATGACGGTCATTCACCCTCGGTCTGGGGCTCCATGCAAGATCTCACCTCGTGGGGCATCAATGATCATGAGGAAGGTGAGGGATCAGCCCAGAACTACATGGCAGGACCTGGTCGATGACCTGAAGAGAGCTGGGACCACAGTCTCAAAGAAAACCATTAGTAACACACTACGCCGTCAAGGATTAAAATCCTGCAGTGCACGCAAGGTCCCCCTGCTCAAGCCAGCGCATGTCCAGGCCCGTCTGAAGTTTGCCAGTGACCATCTGGATGATCCAGAGGAGGAATGGGAGAAGGTCATGTGGTCTGATGAGACAAAAATATAGCTTTTTGGTCTAAACTCCACTCGCCGTGTTTGGAGGAAGAAGAAGGATGAGTACAACCCCAAGAACACCATACCAACCGTGAAGCATGGAGGTGGAAACATCATTCTTTGGGGATGCTTTTCTGCAAAGGGGACAGGACGACTGCACCGTATTGAGGGGATGATGGATGGGGCCATGTATCGCGAGATCTTGGCCAACAACCTCCTTCCCTCAGTAAGAGCATTGAAGATGGGTCGTGGCTGGGTCTTCCAGCATGACAACGACCCGAAACACACAGCCAGGGCAACTAAGGAGTGGCTCCGTAAGAAGCATCTCAAGGTCCTGGAGTGGCCTAGCCAGTCTCCAGACCTGAACCCAATAGAACATCTTTGGAGGGAGCTGAAAGTCCGTTTTGCCCAGCGACAGCCCCGAAACCTGAAGGATCTGGAGAAGGTCTGTATGGAGGAGTGGGCCAAAATCCCTGCTGCAGTGTGTGCAAACCTGGTCAAGACCTACAGGAAACGTATGATCTCTGTAATTGCAAACAAAGGTTTCTGTACCAAATATTATGTTCTCTTTTCTGATGTATCAAATACTTATGTCATGCAATAAAATGCAAATTAATTACTTAAAAATCATACAATGTGATTTTCTGGATTTTTGTTTTAGATTCCGTCTCTCACAGTTGAAGTGTACCTATGATAAAAATTACAGACCTCTACATGCTTTGTAAGTAGGAAAACCTGCAAAATCGGCAGTGTATCAAATACTTGTTCTCCCCACTGTATGCACGCACCACTTTTCCGTTATTTATTTTTTATAATTTTTTGAAACAAGTTATTTTTTTCATTTCACTTCACCAATTTGGACTATTTTGTGTATGTCCATTACATGAAATCCTAATAAAAATACATTTAAATTACAGGTTGTAATGCAACAAAATAGGAAAAACGCCAAGGGTGATGAATACTTTTACAAGGCACTCCCTATGAATGTGTGATGTCATGTACTGTATAGGTCTGTTTAAGAGACAGACAGGGAAGAACATACATAGAATGTCTATAAATAGGGCTCTATGCTGATTTACGGTATCTACAGATGTCCTATCTTAATTTGATCGCTGTTGTCGCAGAGAATTTTCCTGCCTTATTTATCCTAACAAAAAATATATCAACCCCTACAAAAATGTCCATTAATTATAGTCCTTATAACACAGTATTTCACATTTCCTGTTGCTGCAGTATTATTTTCCTGCTTTGAGAAACTGGTCCAATTTTTCATCTGTACATGAGTATTTAAAACTGTGAGTATGTTGGAATATGTGTTTCTGTGCACGGTTCCATGGTTACTGAATGCTTCTTGTTCCTGTCTGTGAAAGTATACACTCCAAGATGTGATCTAGGGAACAAACTAACCAACAAACAGTCACTGTGTGAGTGAGGAAACCAACTAGCCGCTATTGTGCTACACAGCTGGATGGTAAAAATCCTCCTTTTTTTTCTCCTACCTTGTTTCTACCTTCCCGATCTTTATTTTCCTTTCTCCCTTATCCCTTTCTTCCTTTACGCCACTATTTGTCTTTTCAGTAGTCAGACATAATAATAATCATATTTTGTCCTGAAGCATTATGAAGGAAAAATAACAGCACATCAGGCAGGAAGAATACAAAATTATATGAAATCGAATACTAACTCCGGCAGGAAATGTAATATTTCTTAATCTGACACTTTTACACCCACAACTCCCCTGAACACAGCACAGCAGCTGTGCATGCACGATTAACGCTGTGATTGAACTATTTATTGAAGGAGGGCATAAATGAGCTCCAGGTTATTTCCTCCTCTTAGTAGTCACAGACAGAAACGGACTGGCCATAGGGCAGTTCTGGTAAATGCCAGATGGGCTGGTCCATCTTTAGCCCAGTGGGCCTGTTAAAAACAAAAAGTGAGGTTATTTGGCTAATAATGGGGGCCTTGAGGGAAAAAAATGGCTGGTGTGTTAGAAATGTCAGGTCCCAGTCCATCCCTGGCCGCAAAGGTGATACAGGGTTGTCTGTAGGGGTGTACAGACACAGGCAGACGCATACAAGACCAGAAACCCCCGGCTCAAATATTTTTTTATATTATTATTATTTATTTTTTTATATATATATATATATATATATATTTTTTTTTAGTCATTTAGCAGACGCTCTTATCCAGAGCGACTTACAGGAGCAATTAGGGTTAAGTGCCTTGCTCAAGGGCACATCGACAGATTTTTCACCTAGTCGGCTCGGGGATTAGAACCAGCGACCTTTCGGTTACTGGCACAACGCTCTTACCCACTAAGCCACCTGCCGCCCCAATTGGTTAAGGGTGGTATACCCTTCAGCCAGTAGGCACTGAGAAGGCTGGTCCTGTATTCCTCTGGCTGGCTGTAGTGATGATGTTGATTTGTGTTGGATTGTGTTTAGCCTATAGGGCTGTCTGTCCACAGCACTGATACTGATACCTGTGGTGGACGTGGGAGTGAGACGAGGTGGGGAGTTTTTTACCAGTCAAAACATTTTTGGGCCATAATTACACCAACAATCACAAATAACAGATGAGCATGCTATATAATATTTCTAAAACAAGGAATTTATTACTAGTAAGAAGTAATGTGATATATTACATAATTAAATTACATTTTTGTGACCTGAGTCTTTTAACCAATGTATGTTAAAATAAATAATTTAGATACAGTAGTTAAAAAATAAAAAGATAAACAGTTCTACAACTGAACATTAAGAATCAACAAAGCCCCTGCCCTGCCACAAAAGGCTGAGTGATGCGGCGTATGTATTATTATTAGTTCAGGGCTCTAACGCTGACATGTTCCATGCTCAATCAAGAACAATGCACACCCAAATATTTGAGTCATTAGGTGAGACAAACATTTTCAGCAGCCCCATTACCGTGGTAACGGCATTCCGTGTCTATTAGCGATGAGAATCTCTGTGTCTGCGCTAGACAGTTGCAGCAAACTCAAACTAATTATGAAAAACAACCTAGCATGTGAACAAAACGATGTAACTCGCCAAGAAACAAAGAGGACAAAGTCACACTTTAGTGCCCTTTCAGGTCAATTGGACGAACTTCTACACTTGGGCTTTGGATTGAAAAAAACGTCCCAGGGCCTCCAGAGTGTTTCATTGGCTCATCGTGCTCTAGCGACTCCTTGTGGTGGGCCGGGCGCCTGCTGGCTGACTTCGGTTGTCAGTTGAACAGTGTTTCCTCTGACACATTGGTGCAGCTGGCTTCCGGGTTAAGCGAGCGGGTGTTAAGAAGTACGGCTTGGCAGGTCATGTTTCGGAGGACGCATGACTCGATCTTTGCCTCTCCCAAGCCCGTTGGGGAGTTGCAGCGATGAGACAAGATCGTAATTGGATATCACAAAAAAGGGTTAAAAACGGCCCAAATGCTGTGTGCAATCATCTGCCAACGTGACATAATTTACCCGCATTTAGCGGGTGTTAATTTCCCACCCTGATCTTAGTCTTCCCAACCCAGCAGTCATTCTGAATGTTGGATATCCCCACTTTGGCTGGATTCCAATAGGAATGACATATCACTTTGCAAGCCTTCATAATGTGACTTGGGGGCCTATGATGACTTTCAGGCTGCTTTATTAAGGTAAAACTAGGCCCTCTAAATAAGGCCTTAAATGATAATATATTCACTTAGGATCTTATCTTACTTGGTGAAGGCCACTGGACTGAAAATAGATGAATGCAACAACCATGTCTCTGTAACTAACGAATACAGTCATGGGTGGTATTTGGTATTTGGTATTTTATTAGAATCCCCATTAGCTGTTGTTAAAGCAGCAGCTACTCTTCCTGGGGTCCACACAAAACATGAAACATGACATAATACAGAACATTGGTAACTCTATAATTCACTGGGAAATATGATAAATAAGGCTTTACACTAAGCAGTATGTTAATTTAACACTGAAAAGCATGGACCCATATAGACACTAAACCAGTGTTAATTTGAACACTTAAGTGCCTTGTTCAAGGGCACATCAACAGATTTTTCACCTAGTCAGCTCAGGGTTTCAAACCAGTAATCTTTCGGTTACTGGCCCAATGCTCTTAACTGCTAGGCTACCCTGCCACCCCCTATCAGTGTTGATTTAACACTGGAGAATTTGCTGTGTAGCTCTGGCAAAATGCTTTAACATTTTCAAGTATTTGACAGCTTTTAAAAACAGAAAGTCAGACAACCTCAGAAATAGTCATGTAGAAGACAAGGCAGCATTTTTTGTGGATGATTTGAAGGCTGCATTTTGGTTTGAGGAGAAGAGAAACATTACATGAAACACTGAGGGTAGTGTGAAGAGCTTAGCAAACACAATACTGTACAGTCCTAGAACTATCCCTCTTATGTAATTACGATGTTTTCCTCCCAGAACAGGGTTTCAAAATGGAGGCTGCTGCTCTGGATTCAGCATATCACATCTTTCAGACAGACCCTGCAGCTTTTTATCTATCCCTTGAAACAAAAGGGGAAATTAAGTAAAAAAAAAAAAAAAGCCAGCCCATTAATGACAATAAGTGAAGAGTTATATAACTCTTCACCTCCCTCCATATTTATCAGCATGCCGGAGATAAGACTTTATTAGAATTTGACTAAATCGAATATTACAATTCCTCATGATTAAACAGTATGGGCAAATGCATAAGCGGAAAGTTTTAAACACTTTTTTTGTAATTGGAATTAGAATTTTATTCAAAGTTTTAGGGGGGTTGGATGAGTGGAGCGCAGACACTGTTAGTAGATATGCAAACCGGTTATAGATGTATACGTTTGTATGCAAAACAATTTCACAAATTGATATTGAGTACTTTGTTATTTTATGAGCTTTCACATTGTAATTGTTGTTATTTTAGACAATCACCTCTCTCTCTCTCTCTCTCTCTCTCTCTCTCTCTCTCTCTCTCTCTCTCTCTCTCTCTCTCTCTCTCTCAATTTCAATTTTCAATTTAAGGGCTTTATTGGCATGGGAAACATATGTTAACATTGCCAAAGCAAGTGAAGTAGATAGTAAACAATTAACAGGAAACATTACACTCAAAAGTTCCAAGATATTTCAAATGTCATATTTTGTATATATACAGTGTTGTAACAATGTGCAAATAGTTAAAGTACAAATGGGAAAATAAATAAACATAAATATGGGTTGTATTTACAATGGTGTTTGTTCTTCACTGGTTGCCCTTTTCTTGTGGCAACAGGTCACAAATCTTGCTGCTGTGATTGCACACTGTGGTATTTCACCCAGTAGATATGGGAGTTTATCAAAATTGGGTTTTTCGAATTCTTTGTGGATCTGTGTAATCTGAGGGAAATATGTGTCTCTAATATGGTCAGGAGGTTAGGAAGTGCAGCTCAGTTTCCACTTCATTTTGTGGGCAGTGTGCACATAGCCTGTCTTCTCTTGAGAGCCAGTTCTGCCTACGGCGGCCTTTCTCAATAGAAAGATTATGCTCACTGAGTCTGTACATAGTCAAAGCTTTCTTTAAGTTTGGGTCAGTCACAGTGGTCAGGTATTCTGCCACTGTGTACTCTTATGTTTAGGGCCAAATAGCATTCTAGTTTGCTCTGTTTTTTTGTTAATTCTTTCCAATGTGTCAAGTAATTATCTTTTTGTTTTCTCATGATTTGATTGGGTCTAAATGTGTTGTTGTCCTGGGGCTCTGTGGGGTCTGTTTGTGTTTGTGAACAGAGCCCCAGGACCAGCTTGCTTAGGGGACTCTTCTCCAAGTTCATCTCTCTGTAGGTGATGGCTTTGTTATGGAAGGTTTGGGAATCGCTTCCTTTTATGTGGTTATAGAATTTAACGTCTCTCTTCTGGATTTTGATAATTAGCGTGTATCGGCCTAATTCTGCTCTGCATGCATTATTTGGTGTTTTACGTTGTTTTTGCAGAATTCTGCATGCAGAGTCTCAATTTGGTGTTTGTCCTTTTTTTGTGAATTCTTGGTTGGTGAGCAGACCCCAGACCTCACAACCATAAATGGCAATGGGTTCTATAACTGATTCAAGTATTTTTAGCGAGATCCTAATTGGTATGTCGAATTTTATGTTCCTTTTGATGGCATAGAAGGCCCATCTTGCCTTGTCTCTCAGATCGTTCACAGGTTTGTGGAAGTTACCTGTGGCACTGATGTTTAGGCCGAGGTATTTATCGTTTTTTGTGTGCTCTAGGGCAACGGTGTCTAGATGGAATTTGTATTTGTGGTCCTGGCAACTGGACCTTTTTTGAAACAGCATTATTTTTGTCTTACTGAGATTTACCGTCAGGGCCCAGGTCTGACAGAATCTGTGCAGAAGATCTAGGTGCTGTTGTAGGCCCTCCTTGGTTGGTGACAGAAGCACCAGATCATCAGCAAACAGTAGACATTTTACTTCAGATTCTAGTAGGGTGAGGCCGGGTGCTGCAGACTGTTCTAGTGCCCTTGCCAATTTGTTGATATATATGTTGAAGAGGGTGGGGCTTAAACTGCATCCCTGTCTCACCCCACGGCCCTGTGGAAAGAAATGTGTGTGTTTTTTTGCCAATTTTAACTGCACACTTGTTGTTTGTGTACATGGCTTTTATAATGTTGTATGTTTTTCCCCCAACACCACTTTCCATCAATTTGTATAGCAGACCCTCATGCCAAATTGAGTCAAAAGCTTTTTTGAAATCAACAAAGCATGAGAAGACTTTGCCTTTGTTTTGGTTTGTTTGTTTGTCAATTAGGGTGTGCAGGGTGAATACGTGGTCTGTTGTACGGTAATTTGGTAAAAAGCCAATTCGGCATTTGCTCAGTACATTGTTTTCACTGAGGAAATGAACTAGTCTGCTGTTAATGATAATGCAGAGGATTTTCCCAAGGTTGCTGTTGCTATTCCACGGTAGTTATTGGGGTCAAATTTGTCTACACTTTTGTGGATTGGGGTGATCAGTCCTTGGTTCCAAATATTGGGGAAGATGCCAGAGCTAAGGATGATGTTAAAGAGTTTAAGTATAAACAATTGGAATTTGTATATTGTATCATTTCATTGAGGATACCATCAACACCACAGGCCTTTTTGGGTTGGAGGGTTTGTATTTTGTCCTGTAGTTCATTCAATGTAATTGGAGAATCCAGTGGGTTCTGGTAGTCTTTAATAGTTGATTCTAAGATTTGCATTTGATCATGTATATTTTTTTGCTGTTTGTTCTTTGTTATAGGGCCAAAAAGATTAGAGAAGTGGTTTACCCATACATCTCCGTTTTGGATAGATAGCTCTTCGTGTTGTTGTTTGTTTAGTGTTTTCCAATTTTCCCAGAAGTGGTTAGAGTGTATGGATTCTTCAGTTACATTGACCTGATTTCTGACATGCTGTTCCTTCTTTTTCTGTAGTGTATTTCTGTATTGTTTTAGTGATTCACCATAGTGAAGGCGTAGGCTCAGGTTTTCTGGGTCAAACCAGAAAACCATTTGTCATTGTTGTTATTTTTCTTCGGTTTTCTGTTTGACATTTTTAGATTTGATAGGGAAGCTGAGAGGTCAAATATACTGTTTAGGTTTTCTACTACCAAGTTCACACCTTCACTAGGTAGGTTTGTATGCTGGGGCGTCATGTATGGTCAAGGTGGGAGGGGGGCTCAGTAGGCCAGTCTGGGTGAGGCGGGGCATTAGATAAGGATGCCCTCTATCAGGGCAGTTATATACACTAGCCATTGAGCCTTTTTTGGCCTGCTACGCAGGAGACTGCAGGGAGTGTGCTGGACAGGCATAGCAGTGTCAGCATATGCAGATGACGATTCTGTGATGGTCAGGGATGGTCAGGAAATGCAGGCACTAGAGACTAGTCTGAAGGTGTACGAGGGAGCTTCGTCAGCTTAGGTAAACTGGGGCAAGAGCAAAGCTCTGTTATGTGGGGTATGGGGGGATAGGGCAACTACTCTGCTTCCAGGGGGTTTGCGGTGGGGTTGTGAAGGGCTTAACATTTTGGGGGTGTACCTGGGCTCTGAGAGGTGGGTCAGCAAGACTGGCCAGGCGGAGGTGGCTCCTGTCCCAGTGTCATATAGAGGGAGGGTGCTGATAATCAACAACCTGGTGGCATCTTCCCTGTGGCATAAACTGGCTGTCCTCAACCCCGCCGCCGGTCTGCTCGCAGGCCTGCAACGCAAGC
The DNA here is from genome assembly GCF_020615455.1 of Coregonus clupeaformis. NCBI lineage: Eukaryota > Metazoa > Chordata > Actinopteri > Salmoniformes > Salmonidae > Coregonus > Coregonus clupeaformis. The sequence continues at coordinate 29,400,498 of NC_059225.1, forward strand.
TGGTGGATTTTTTCTGGTCGGGCCATCACTGGCTTAGGGCAGCAGTGTTGTATATGTCCGTAAATGAAGGAGGACAGGGCCTGGTGGAACTGGAGAGCAGGGTGGCTGCATTCCGACTAAAGACGGCGCAGAGACTGCTGTACCATACTGATGTCAGATGGAGGGAGCCAGCATGTGCGCTGCTGAGGAGAGCTGGCAGATTAGGGTTGGACCGGCAGCTGTTCCTCATGAGGCTGGAGGGGCTGAGAACAGCAGGTCTCTCTGGTTTTTACTCTGCGGGGCCTGGCAGCTACTAAGGCCCACACGAGAAGGAGGTGTGGAGCCTGGGATGTGGGTGTGGGAGGAGCCTATCTTCCACAACCCAGCCATCCTTTTGAGATCGGTTCAGTCGGCCACCCTGAAGAGGCGACTGATGGCAGCGGGATTACTAAACCTGGGTGACCTGCGACTGCTGGGAGAGGAGGGGTGGAAACCCCCAGAAGTCCTAGCACAATAAACAGGACTAACATCTCTTAGGCTGCTGGAGAGATTCCTGGGGGAAGTCCAGGAGGCACTGTCTGAGCCGGTAAAGGGGGTGTTTGAGCGGCCAAAGGGGGAGGGGCCACCAATGTTTCCGCCACTTCACATGACGGCAGAGACTGGGGACTGGCAAGGGGGTCTGGAGGACTTGTTAGATTTTAACACTCCGAGCCTGGGGGAGTTTGAAGGGGTGGGAGGTAAAGCCCTATACAGTGAGGGAAAAAGTATTTGATCCCCTGCTGATTTTGTACGTTTGCCCACTGACAAAGAAATGATCATTCTATAATTTTAATGGTAGGTTTATTTGAACAGTGAGAGACAGAATAACAACAAAAAAATCCAGAAAAACACATGTCAAAAATGTTATAAATTGATTTGCATTTTAATGAGGGAAATAAGTATTTGACCCCCTCTCAATCAGAAAGATATCTGGCTCCCAGGTGTATTTTATACAGCTAAGGAGCTGAGATTAGGAGCACACTCTTAAAGGGAGTGCTCCTAATCTCAGCTTGTTACCTGTATAAAAGACACCTGTCCACAGAAGCAATCAATCAATCAGATTCCAAACTCTCCACCATGGCCAAGACCAAAGAGCTCTCCAAGGATGTCAGGGACAAGATTGTAGACCTACACAAGGCTGGAATGGGCTACAAGACCATCGCCAAGCAGCTTGGTGAGAAGGTGACAACAGTTGGTGCGATTATTCGCAAATGGAAGAAACACAAAAGAACTGTCAATCTCCCTCGGCCTCGGGCTCCATGCAAGATCTCATCTTGTGGAGTTGCAATGATCATGAGAACGGTGAGGTATCAGCCCAGAACTACTACACGGGAGGATCTTTTCAATGATCTCAAGGCAGCTGGGACCATAGTCACCAAGAAAACAATTGGTAACACACTACGCCGTGAAGGACTGAAATCCTGCTGCGCCCGCAAGGTCCCCCTGCTCAAGAAAGCATATATACAGGGCCGTCTGAAGTTTGCCAATGAACATCTGAATGATTCAGAGGAGAACTGGGTGAAAGTGTTGTGGTCAGATGACACCAAAATCGAGCTCTTTGGCATCAACTCAACTCGCCGTGTTTGGAGGAGGAGGAATGCTGCCTATGACCCCAAGAACACCATCCCCACCGTCAAACATGGAGGTGGAAACATTATGCTTTGGGGGTGTTTTTCTGCTAAGGGGACAGGACAACTTCACCGCATCAAAGGGATGATGGACGGGGCCATGTACCGTCAAATCTTGGGTGAGAACCTCCTTCCCTCAGCCAGGGCATTGAAAATGGGTCGTGGATGGGTATTCCAGCATGGCAATGACCCAAAACACACGGCCAAGGCAACAAAGGAGTGGCTCAAGAATAAGCACATTAAGGTCCTGGAATGGCCTAGCCAGTCTCCAGACCTTAATCCCATAGAAAATCTGTGGAGGGAGCTGAAGGTTCGAGTTGCCAAACGTCAGCCTCGAAACCTTAATGACTTGGAGAAGATCTGCAAAGAGGAGTGGGACAAAATCCCTCCTGAGATGTGTGCAAACCTGGTGGCCAACTACAAGAAACGTCTGACCTCTGTGATTGCCAACAAGGGTTTTGCCACCAAGTACTAAGTCATGTTTTGCAGAGGGGTCAAATACTTATTTCTCTCAGTAAAATGCAAATCAATTTATAACATTTTTGACATGCGTTTTTCTGATATTTTTTGTTGTTATTCTGTCTCTCACTGTTCAAATAAACCTACCATAAAAATTATTGACTGATCATGTCTTTGTCAGTGGGCAAACGTACAAAATCAGCAGGGGATCAAATACTTTTTTCCCTCACTGTACAACCTCTGTATTAAGGTAAGGAACGTTAGGAGCCTAACAGGAGTGAAGGCACATCAGTGGCAGGGAGTATGCGGGGCGGAGAGTATGGTGGGTTTTAGATGGAGGGGGCTCTACAAACTTCCAGTACCAAAGAGGTCAGGAGACCTCCAGTGGAGGGTTCTACATGGAGCCCTGGCCACTAACAGCTGGTTGGCACGGGTTGAACCGGGAGTCGGACAGGGGTGTCCTTTCTGTGTCATGAGTGAAACTCTGATTCATGTGTTTTCTGTGTGCGCCAGGTTAAAGCCTTTAATGTCTCTGTTGGAATGTCTGTGTGAGAGGTTGGGGGTGGAGTTTACTGTCGGGATGTTTATAATGGGGTACAGGTATTCAAATAAGGAAAAAGCCAAATGTGTGTTGGGGGGGCTGTCTGTAAAGCTGGGGAAGATGGTCTGGATACGGTTGTAGAAGTGGTGAGGTTTGGGTTGTTGTGATGTGTGGTGTTGTTTTAATGAAATGAGAATGTACCATTAAAGAAAGAGAAAAAGTAAAAAGGTCTCTCTCTCTCTCTCTCTCTCTCTCTCTCTCTCTCTCTCTCTCTCTCTCTCTCTCTCTCTCTCTCTCTCTCTCTCTCTCTCTCTCGGCATGACGTAACAATGTACATATTGACTTACTTTGGATATTTACAATATTAACATAATTAAAATAATAATAAATCAATATTGTCAACGGGACAACAGTAACAACAATAACCAAGGGTCAAAATAACCATTGAACAATAACAATATAGAGGACATATGCAGGTTGGTTGGTCTGTCAGACATTGTCCCTCAACTTATGGCAGGCATCAATGTAGTGCGCTGCCAACCCACAGCTCTCTGTGTCCTCCCCCAACAGGACGGGTAGCCTATTCTCATCAGAGAGGTCTTTCAACCTTGAAAAACTGTTTCAAATTTGAGGAAATTACACTCTCTAATTGTTTTATATATTTGACATTTTGTCAGGAAATGCAGCTCTGTCTCAGGTTCTGCTGTGGTGCAGTGGTTGCACAGCCTTTCCTCTACAGGGAGCCAGGTTTTCCTGTCTCTACCCTTCTCAATGGCAAGGCTTTGCTCACTGAGCCTGTATTTTGTCAAGGTTTTTCTAAGGTCTTGATCAGTAACCATGGTCAAATAGTTAGCCACGGTGTACTGTCGATTTAGGGCCAGATCGCACTGCATTTTACTTTGTGCTTGTGCTTGTGTTTCCCAATAAGCAATGTAGTTTTGTTTTGACTGTGTTGTAATTTGGTTTATTCTGATTGATTGGATGTTCTGGTCCTGAGGCTTCAGTGTGTTAGTAGAACAGGTTTGTGAACTCAGCCCCAGGACCAGCTGGATGAGGGGACTCTTTTCTTTGCTCAGCTCTTGGCATTGCAGGGCTTGGTAATGATATGAGAGGGGGTCACTGTATTTTAGATGTTTCCAAAACTTAATTGCTCTTTTTTGAGTTTTTATTATTAGTGGATATTGGCCAATTTCTGCCCTGCATGCATTGTTTGTAGTTTTCCTCTGGACATGTAGGAGAATCTTACAGAACTCTGCATGCAGGGTTTCAATGGGGTGTTTGTCCCATTTGGTGAAATTTTGTTTTGCAAGTGGACCCCACACCTCGCTGCCATAAAGTGCAATTGGTTCAATGACACATTAAATTAGTTTTATCTAAATTTTAATAGGTATTTAAATTTGAATTTGTTTTTTAATGGCGTAGAATGCCCTGCGTGCTTTCTCTCTCAGTTCATTCACTGCATCATTAAGATGACCAGTTGAGCTTATTTTAAAACCTAAGTAATTGTAGTGTGTGCAGTACTCTATATATTTTGTACAAATCTCTCTCTCTCTCTCTCGAAAGATTTTAGTGACAGCGTGAATGATTTCTAATGACAGTCGGAACAAATCTGTCATAATGAGGTCACCTTGGGCCTTTTTCTTCTCAGATCCCCCTTCACAGCTCGATGAAATTAACCACTACAATATCTCTAACACATACAGAGACACTGATATGGCTCTGCACTACCGGATTTTAGCTCTACTGAGCATGTGAGAAAGATCAAATCCTTGGATATGTCGCAATAATCTCTCTTTCTTCCTGAAGTGTGCACTTGTTCACTACTCTCCACAAATGAAAAAGCATTGGATCGGAGTAGGGATGGGCTAGAGGGAGTTTCTTATATCGGTCATTTCCTGTCATATCCATGGAGGGAAGTGAACAAGTGCACACTTTGGGAGAAAGGAGAGAGTCATTGGGACACAACCTAAGTCCTTCTCCTGACTGGCCTCTGGCCTCTGTAGTGCCAAAATGGCCGATTTGCCCCCCTCCCACCAAGCACGTGTCCTGTTCACCAGAGCTTAAATCCTGGGTTGTAAATTCATGCTGTTCTGTCTCCAAATGCTCCCTGAGGTAAATGTCTATGGTTTTATTTCACGCACAACTCAGTATATCTTTGCTCATGGCAAGTTTGTGGGATAATGTACAGCACTGTGTGTGTGTGTGTGTGTGTGTGTGTGTGTGTGTGTGTGTGTGTGTGTGTGTGTGTGTGTGTGTGTGTGTGTGTGTGTGTGTGTGTGTGTGTGTGTGTGTGTGTGTGTGTGTGTGTGTGTGTGTGTGTGTGTGTTTGACTACCGGTCATTGCACTGAGCAGGATTTCGACATCACCAGTTCATTAGAATTTATGTGAGCAATTACCTTGTGGACTGTCAACCAGATCTAGGTGTTGTGACTGAGGGGCGGGTTGAAAACATGGAGAGGTGTGCGTGCGTGCGTTAGTGATGTGCGGGTTGACACATAACCCACAGTCCCTGCGGTTATATCAGTGGGGCAGGCGGGTTAAGGGTCATGAAATATTGGGTGGATGAATGGTGGGTGGGTGGTTGGGTTGGTGACGGTCGGGTTGAATAAAGAGAAAACGATACATAAAAAAATCCAAATCCATACATGCATCATTCTTGTACAATTTATGTCTATAGGCTACATTTAGGTTTTTCTTTAATAATTGTTATCCTATCTGGCATTAGTGTGTAAGCTTTAGGGTCTACTTTACGCTTGCCAAATAGCCTACACGCCAATTGCCAAACACTTTTGTGAACTGGCAGAAAAAGTGAACGTTGATACACTGACACAAAAAGGACAATGTCAGAGTTTAATTAAATAAGGGAAAAGTTGTGAAATGTAGAGTTGAAAATAAAGAGAAAGTGTCTATGTTATGTGTGATACAAATGCTATACAAATTCGACAGTCACAAGACAGGGACTACAAATAGGTCTATGGCACGTCAAGGGAACTGTAGCCTACTGTGCAGATGGGTTAAATAGAAACAGAATAGAAATCTGGACACTGACTGTAGGTTTATAACCTATCACATAGTTGTAATATTAACCGCTGTAGAATTAAATGATACAGCAAATGTACATTTTGACTTGGGAACAGGAGTGGAGAAATATTCTTTATTTCTTTCAGCATCTTGAGAGAATGCAAATGTGCAGTTAGGCACCATCTGTAAAGGTGCTATCTTTATATATCGTTATCAGCATCATAAAAGCTGATAGTATTTCAACCACATAAAATATGCATCCAAGCTGAACTAAAATCTTATTAGAAACATGTTGGGTTGCTTTCATAGCTTTTTATTTTCTTAAACCGGTCAAAGTGATGTCATTTGGACATTTTGCACAGAAAATGTTTCCCTTTTTGGGGGGGGGGGGGCATTTTCTGCCCGGTCCCTAAACATCTTTGCTCCACAAAAGAAGCAAAGATGACAGAAAACTTTACATTATTCTGGTGAGCAAGGGTTTATTTAGTCTTCTGGGGCAACATTTAATGACAGAACAGAAGCTCCATGTATCTAATTATACACAAGTTGACTAACAAATAGCCTACTAAAATGTTGGAAATTATTAGCAGAAACATACAATATATGTACAAAAGTATGTGGACACCACTTCAAATGAGTGGATTTGACAGGTGTATAAAATCAAGCACACAGCCATGCAAACATTGGCAGTAGAATGGCCTTACTGAAGAGCTCAGTGACTTTCAACGTGACACCGTCATAGGATGCCAACAAGTCATAGGATGCCAACAAGTCAGTCGTCAAATTTCTGCCCTGATAGAGCTGCCCGGTCAACTGTGAGTGCTGTTATTGTGAAGTGGAAACGTCTAAATCAAATCAAATGTTATTGGTCACATACACATATTTAGCAGATGTTATGTGGGTGTAGCGAAATGCTTGTAATCCCAACTCCAACAGGGCAGTAGTATCTAACAATTCACAACAATACACACAAATCTAAAAGTAAAAGAATGGAATTAAGAAATATATAAATATTAGGATGAACAACGTCGGAGTGGCATTGACTAAAATACAGTAGAATACAGTATATTCATATGAAATGAGTAAAGCAGTATGTGCACATTATTAAAGTGACTAGTGTTCCATTATTGAAGTAACCAGTGATTCCATGTCTATAGGGCAGCAGCCTCTAAGGTGCAGGGTTGAGTAACTGGGTGGTAGCTGGCTAGTGATGGCTATTTAACAGTCTGATGGCCTTGAAGCTCTTTTTTTCAGTCTCTCGGTCCCAGCTTTGATGCACCTGTACTGACCTTGCCTTCTGGATGATAGCGGGGTGAACAGGCCGTGGCTCGGGTGGTTGATGTCCTTGATGATCTTTTTGGCATTCCTGTGACATTGGGTGCTGTTGGTGTCCTGAAGGGCAGGCAGTGTGCCCCCGGTGATGCGTTGGGCACACCGCACCACCCTCTGGAGAGCACTGCGGTTGCGGGCGGTGCCGTTGCCGTACCAGGCAGTGATACAGCCTGACAGGATGCTTTCAATTGTTCATGTCTTCAGCCTCCTGACCTTTTCAGATTGTCAGTGATGTGTACTCCGAGGAACTTGAAGCTTTTCACCTTCTCCACTGCGGTCCCGTCGATGTGGATGGGGGCGTGCTCCCTCTGCCGTTTAATGTCCATGATCAGCTCCTTCATTTTGTGATCAGCTCCATCGTTTTGTCTAGGAGCAACAACGGCTCAGCTGCTAAATCGTAGGCCACACATGCTCGCAGAATGGGACCGCTGAGTGCTGAAGCGCGTTCGCATAAACATTATCTGTCCTAAGTTGCAACACTCATTACCGAGTTCCAAACTGCTTCTGGAAGCAACGTCAGCATAAGAACAGTTTGTCGGGAGCTTCATGACATGGGTTTCCATGGCCGAACAACCGCACACCAGCCTAAGATCACCATGTGCAAGTGTCGGCTGGAGCTCGCCGCCATTGGACTCTGGAGCCCTCCAGGACCTAATCACACTTCACGATCTGGCAGTCAGACGGACAAATCTGAGTTTGGCGATGCCAGGAGAATGCTACCTGCCCCAATGCATAGTGCCAACTGTAAAGTTTGGTGGAGGAGGAATAATGGTCTGGGGTTGTTTTTCATGGTTCGGCTAGGCCGTTAGTTCCAGTGAAGGAAAATCTTAACGCTACAGGATACAATTACATTCTAGACGATTCTGTGGTTCCAAATTTGTGGCAACAGTTTGGGGAAGGCCCTTTCCTGTTTCAGCATGACAATGCCCCAGTGCATAAAGCGAGGTCCATACAGAAATGGTTTGTCGAGATCAGTGTGGAAGAACTTGACTGGCCTGCACAGAGCCCTGACCTCAACCCCATTGAACACTTTGGGATGAATTGGAACGCCGACTGACAGCCAGGTCTAATCGCTAACATCAGTGCCCGACCTAACTAACGCTCTTGTGGCTGAATGGAAGCAAATCCCTGCAGCAATATTCCAACATCTAGTGGAAAGCCTTCCCAGAAGAGTGGAGGCAGTTATAGCAGCAAAGGGGGGACCAACTCCATATTAATGCGATGATCGACGAGCAGGTGTCCACATAGCACCCACTGTCAAAAAATTGTTACGCCGTCTTACTATAGCCTACAGCACATTTTCTATATTTGCGGGTTAGGGTCGGGTGCGGGCCTCAGATTTTCACTTTATCACATATAGTCGGGTGGTTGCGAATGGATTATTAGCAAATGCGGGCGGGTGCGGGTGAACAACCAGCTGACCCACACACCACTTGCTTGCATGCACATGCGTCCGTCCATGCCTGTGTGTGTGGTGTGTGGTGAGAGCAGAGCAGCAGCTCCATGATGTGGTCAGTAATGTGGAGCCCTGCTGGAGACGGTCTGTAGAGAGAGCCTGCTGGATAATTGCTGCCACAGTGGCAGGTAGGGCTGTCTCTGTCACTGTTCTCACTGCAGGAAGGGTATGTCAGAGTGTGTGTGTTGTGTGTGTGTGTTTGCGTGTGTTTGCGCGTGTGTGTGAGCTCCTCCATGCCCAAACACTTGCTTCTCTGCGTAGACCACCTTCAGACGGTGGCAAACTGCCAGATGTTTTCATCTGTGTGATAGGAGTGTCACACACACTCAGGGGAAGTAACTTAAGATCTCTGGTCAGAAAGCAAGACTCAACCATTTGAATATACATTTTACACAGCAATGTATCCAGTGTTACATCAACACTGAGAGTGTTAATACAACACTGAAAGTGTAGGACCATATACACACTGGAACCAGTGTTACATTAACATACTGCTTAGTGCAAAAGCGTATTCAAATATTTCCCGGAGTGCTTTGCCTTTTCAGTGATTTTTTAAGTTACCATCCATGACTGTGTTTGTTAGTGACAGAAACATTGTTGTTGCATTCATCCATTTTTGGTCCTATACCATATGTATTTCATAAGATCTTATTTTGAGGGCCTAGCTTTTACCCTACAGGTGCCTGAAACTCATACACATCACTGTGAACCAAAACCACACCCAATATTATCTTATTTCCCACCATGCTCCATTGCAGGTTGATTTAAAAATTGTTTGTTTCAATATCTACGTTTGTGCATTGATTAATTAATATTATGCTATGCAAATATACATTTTCTAAACTAATCCAATATGTTACTTGGACTTATTGCACCCATTACTGAAATGGTTGTTCCAGTTTAGATACTTTAGCTAGTCTCATATCTTAGACTTTCCAACCCTGATTGCGGGGGATAAAAAATGTCAGATAACCCCACTCTTGCTGTATTCCAATACGAATTACGCATCACTTTGCACGCCAGCACAAGTTGACTTGCAGGCCTGATGTGGCCTGTAAACTGTGAGTTTCAGGCCACTGTAGTACAATCTTGCAAAAAAAGGTTTAGCGATGTTCTTAAAAGGGTACAAACATTTGCTTTGTACCTTTAGTTATAGGTAATTTAATTAGGCTTTTCCAAAATTCTGTACATGGTAACATTTTCAATAAATGTAGTTCAAATTCAAAATAATAAGCAATTCAAACAATAAGTAATCAATCAAACTTCAGCGAATCAAATAAAAAGCAAAGGATTTGGTTTGAGCATTTCAATCCCACAAAAATAGTATGGGTGATAAAGGCTATTTTGCATGGGAATCAGAATGACTGTTCTAAAGGTCTCGAACAGTCATTCTGAAAAGTACTTTTTCTCTCATGGCTAGCTACTAGGAAGTTTGAAAAGACAGGCTGAGTGGGCGGGTAGCTTATATTCATGAGCTTGCCTTGACTGACAGCTCTTTGAAACGCCTATGTCAAGAAACGTGGATGCAGTGAGCAGTGTTGCAGTAAGATCATCAAGCAAATTTGGGGATACACAAAGCAACTCAAACAACATTGTAATTGCATTAATGATATAACTTTGTATATATATATATACACACACACACACACACATCTTCTGTTTGGCATGTCTCTTGTAATGCAGTTCACAGCAGCACTGACGGATGTGTTGACTTGACAACTGTGTCGTAGTTTTGAACTACCCTCCCCCCACCCCTTTGGTTCCATGCTGGCTGAAGCCTTATCTAGCCAGTAACTAACTAGCTAACACCAGACACAGATGAAAGGGGTAACATAGAAGTATCTTTACCATAGATTAATAGGGTAAACTTTTAATTATATTTGCTGACAACCTACAGTCAAATTTCGGTAGCTATCTAGCTATATAAACTACGCCCCTCTGCAAACATGCCTTCTCCAATGTTGGTTACAAGGCGGTCCTTATTTAAATTAGGTAAGAGAATATCATGTTACCATTGGTGTTTTAAAATGAGAGTGAAGGGGTTGTTTCCTTAATAATTAATCCAAGTGTCGGGGAGGGGACCAGTAATGCTATCATCAAACAGTCATTTTTCATACTTTAGTCATCATACTTTGATCTGGTTTCCATCAAATATCATCAAATTTCATGAAAAAAGCATGATTTTGACTGTACATTACCTTTTAAATAATGTATTTATTTTATGATAACATATTACCTTAAGATCTCACTTGGTGAAGTCCATAGGACCAAAAATGTATGAATGCAACAACCATGTCTCTGTCATTAACAAATACAGTGGGGGAAAAAAGTATTTAGTCAGCCACCAATTGTGCAAGTTCTCCCACTTAAAAAGATGAGAGAGGCCTGTAATTTTCATAATAGGTACACGTCAACTATGACTGACGAAATGAGAAAAAAAAATCCAGAAAATCACATTGTAGGATTTTTAATGAATTTATTTGCAAATTATGGTGGAAAATAAGTATTTGGTCAATAAAAAAAGTTTCTCAATACTTTGTTATATACCCTTTGTTGGCAATGACACAGGTCAAACGTTTTCTGTAAGTCTTCACAAGGTTTTCACACACTGTTGCTGGTATTTTGGCCCATTCCTCCATGCAGATATCCTCTAGAGCAGTGATGTTTTGGGGATGTCGCTGGGCAACACGGACTTTCAACTCCCTCCAAAGATTTTCTATGGGGTTGAGATCTGGAGACTGGCTAGGCCACTCCAGGACCTTGAAATGCTTCTCACGAAGCCACTCCTTCGTTGCCCGGGCGGTGTGTTTGGGATCATTGTCATGCTGAAAGACCCAGCCACGTTTCATCTTCAATGCCATTGCTGATGGAAGGAGGTTTTCACTCAAAATCTCACGATACATGGCCCCATTCATTCTTTCCTTTACACGGATCAGTTGTCCTGGTCCCTTTGCAGAAAAAACAGCCCAAAAGCATGATGTTTCCACCCCCATGCTTCACAGTAGGTATGGTGTTCTTTGGATGCAACTCAGCATTCTTTGTCCTCCAAACACGACGAGTTGAGTTTTTACCAAAAAGTTATATTTTGGTTTCATCTGACCATATGACATTCTCCCAATCCTCTTCTGGATCATCCAAATGCACTCTAGCAAACTTCAGACGGGCCTGGACATGTACTGGCTTAAGCAGGGGGACACGTCTTGCACTGCAGGATTTGAGTCCCTGGCGGCGTAGTGTGTTACTGATGGTAGGCTTTGTTACTTTGGTCCCAGCTCTCTGCAGGTCATTCACTACGTCCCCCGTGTGGTTCTGGGATTTTTGCTCACCGTTCTTGTGATCATTTTGACCCAACGGGGTGAGATCTTGCGTGGAGCCCCAGATCGAGGGAGATTATCAGTGGTCTTGTATGTCTTCCATTTCCTAATAATTGCTCCCACAGTTGATTTCTTCAAACCAAGCTGCTTACCTATTGCAGATTCAGTCTTCCCAGCCTGGTGCAGGTCTACAATTTTGTTTCTGGTGTCCTTTGACAGCTCTTTGGTCTTGGCCATAGTGGAGTTTGGAGTGTGACTGTTTGAGGTTGTGGACAGGTGTCTTTTATACTGATAACAAGTTCAAACAGGTGCCATTAATACAGGTAACGAGTGGAGGACAGAGGAGCCTCTTAAAGAAGAAGTTACAGGTCTGTGAGAGCCAGAAATCTTGCTTGTTTGTAGGTGACCAAATACTTATTTTCCACCATAATTTGCAAATAAATTCATAAAAAATCCTACAATGTGATTTTTTTTTTTTTTTTTCTCAATTTGTCTGTCATAGTTGACGTGTACCTATGATGAAAATTACAGGCCTCTCTCATCTTTTTAAGTGGGAGAACTTGCACAATTGGTGGCTGACTAAATACTTTTTATCCCCACTGTATAGTCTACAATTCACTCGAAAAAGGCAAGGCACTCTGGGAAATTCAAATTCAAATGAGGTTTTACACTAAGCAGTGTGTTAATTTAACACTGCTTCCAGTGTGTATATGGTCCCAATCTTTCAGTGTTGATTTGATTTTAATATGGTAATACGAATGTTTAAATGACAGCCAGATAGTCTGGCAAGGGAAGAGGCATACATTTTTCACTTTAGTCTATTATATTATATTCTATTCACTCTAATCAGAGAAGCTGGTTCTCTGTCAATACACTACTCACACTATTATTGTTTTAGATTTGTATGGTAAACCTCATCAACCAGTAAGCGCCACTGCAATCTATAAACCTCTCTTTTGAACAATTGTCAAATGTAATTTATGTTGAACATGTCATACATCTTAGATTGTCAACTTCGAAGGGGAAGAAACAGCAGAAACAAATCCCTGGGTGGATGTGGAGTGACATCCATGGGGTTTGTTTCACATCTGGAGGTGCCTAAGATCCAAATCATTTGCTGGTAACGCTTTGGTTCCCTCCATCTCTCGCAGTCCGTGAAGAATTTGTGTCAGCACCTATCAAACGGAAAATGCCTATTTAACACAGTGTCAGAGGAGCACAATCTATTAATCAACCGAGTGGAAGAGAAACTGATAGAGGAGAGAGAAGCACAGAGAGAGGAGAGAGAGAAGAGAGGGGGGAGAAATACGCAGTGAGAGAGATCGCGTGCATGCGTATGTGTGTGAATGCATGTGTTCGCTCATCTGTGTGTTTGTATGCGCATGTTTTCTGGGTGTGTGTGTCTCTGTGTCTGTCTCTGGCGGGGACCTACACAGACTCATCTAGCTGTCACAGACTCACGTCAGAATTAGACGTTCATCCATGTTTCTCAAACGTCAAATTTCTAAGTTGTTGCAAACGTCAAATTTCGGAGTGTTTAAGGTTAAGTTTAGGCAGTAACTAAACATTTTTAAGGTTAGGGTTATGTTTAGGAATTAACTCCAAAATCTTAATGTTAGGCTTTAACTTCGAATGGTTAAGGTTTGGGATAGGCTTAAAACAAAAATCTCGTCCCCAACGCCCTCACAAAACCCAAACCTACTTGAAGGTAACAGCACTCACTGTTGCTTCTAGCGGCCGGTTTCCAAGTCATCTCCCAACGTCCTCAGACATGGATGGACGTTGAATACTGACTTCTATCACGGATGACCTGGCTGGTCTTTGAAAAGCCCTTATTTGAGAGACGACGTTATTAGGGATGTGTCATTCAGAGTTTATATGAGAGGGGAACGGGTCTGTAGTGATACCTGGATTTGCAGAGGACCTGCAGTGCATGCCAATGGCAGACACCCTGATTAAAAGAATCAGAGATGATGCGAGATGGTGAGGTATCTCTGAAACCCTGCCTGCGTCGCGAATGGCACCCTATTTCCTATATAGTGCACTAGTTTTGACCAGTGCTTTGTGGGTCCTGGTCAAAAGTATTGCATTATATAGGGAATATGATACCATTTGAGTCGCAATCCCTGTCTCATGGTCTGTTATGCCACAGCGTTAGGCCTTTCGTCTTTTCACATCTCTTTGTGTACATTGTGTAAACAGAAAACACACACCTTTGAAGCACATTTTGGCATCATGAAGAAGTCATATTCATTTTGGCACACTGTATCAAATTGTAACAAAACATTCTGCAATGGAACATGAAAACGAGCATTTCTTATTGGATGAATTCAGGTGGTCCCTCCCTGTTTCAGTCAATTTTCTTCTGTTTCATGCCTAATGAATGCAACCCAGGTATTTGAACACTATGGAGTATTGGTTCAGACTGAATAGTAGTAGTTGGTTGCCAGGCAGTAGTGCTGGTTTAGCCTCTCCTCATACTCCATAGGCAGGTATTGATCAGGGTAAATAAACACAAACTCAATCAGTTCCACCTCCTGCTACTAACAGCACGACTACCATGTGACGGACACGGACAGTATGCTTGCCGTTTCTATTTCTGCATTAGCTTCTAATGATGTCATACACATGGAGACAGCGAATGCATTACTTTCTCAATTTGATCGGAACAGGAAGAAAGTATTTTGTTTTTCCACGACACTCTACTCCTCTATTTTCCCTCTCCTTATTTCCTCCCCCCTCCCTCTCCTCTCCTCTTTCCTCTTCCCCTTTTTATTTGTAAGTTTACTCAGAGGTATAAGGCCTTTGATTCGGTGTCTAGATTTATCAAAGCGGAGGGAAAGAATAACCAGCGATATTCATGACAAGAAAAGACAAGGGAGAGGAGGGTTCCTTGATTATCTAGGGATATATGGCTTTGTGTGTGTGTGTGTGTGTGTTTGTGTGTGTGTGCCTGGCATGTGTGTGTCTTTATGACCGTGGTTACAGCTTTGAATTTGGGTACACACTAAAGTAATTGTCTTGTTACTCAACAATGTCTAACCACACCATTGAGACATGGCAGGATACAAATACTACAGTGCCTTGCTAAAGTATTCAATTTTCCTATTTTGATCCATTACAACCTGTAATTTAAATTGCATTTTTTTGGGATATCATGTAATGGACATACACAAAATAGTCCAAATTGGTGAAGTGAAATGAGAAAAATAACTTGTTTAAAAAAACAAGCATACCCATAACATGATGCAGCCACCACCATGCTTGAAAATATGAAGACTGGTGTTCAGTGATGTATTATGTTGGATTTGCCCCAAACATAACACTTTGTATTCAGGAAATAAGGTGAATTTCTTTGCCACATTTTATGCAGTTTTACATTAGTGCCTTATTGCAAACAGGATGCATGTTTTGGAATATTTTTATTCTGTACAGGCTTTCTTCTTTTCACTCTGTCATTTAGATTAGTATTGTGGAGTAACTATAATGTTGTTGATCCATCCTCAGTTTTCTCCTATCACAGCCATTCAACTCTGTAACTGTTTTAAAGTCACCGTTGGCCTCATGGTGAAATCCCTAATCGATTTCCTTCATTCTCCGGCAACTGAGTTAGGAAGGACGCCTGTATCTTTGTAGTGACTGGATGCATTGATACACCATCCAAAGTGTAATTAATAACTTCACCATGCTCAAAGGGATATTCAATGTCTGCTTATTTATTTTTACCCATCTACCAATAGGTACCCTTCTTTGCGAGGCATTGAAAAACCTGGTCTTTGTGGTGGAATCTGTGTTTGAAATTCACTGCTCGACTGAAGGACCTTACAGATAATTGTATGTGTGGTGTACAGAGATGAGGTAGTCATTCAAAAATCATGTTAAACATTAAACTTATTATGTGACTTGTTAAGCACATTTTTACTCCTAAACGTATTTAGGCTTGCCATGACAAAGGGGTTGAATACTTATTGACATTTTTAATTAATTTGTAAAAATAAAATAAAATATAAAAAATATCCACTTTGACATTATGGGGTATGTACTGTATGTGTAGGCCAGTGTTATGATGAGTTTCTCTGGTATCAAATAATTCAGGATGCAAGAAGATATTTACCACTTAGATGGAGAGTTGGTACAAAGTATTTCATATTACGGTACCGGATTCAACATAGTGAGTTGCCCCTCGTTATCTGAATGAAAGGCATACAAAATATCTCAGTTTATATACTGCTTTGCAAGCTAATTCTATCCAACAGTTGCCAACCATTATTGAGTGTCAATCCTCACCACAATAGTATATGGTATCGTGTTGCACCCTAGTCAGGATATTCCATCACGTACTCCTTCTAAGATTAGCACCAGTGGCGCCCCAGCTATCTTGGCACTCATACCTTCTGGCACCCACCAGTGACAAAAATAAATGCATGGAATGTCCTCATCCTCAAAATCCTATGCAGCTCACAATATCAAACATTAACAAATCCTGAATAAAAGATGCAATATCAATCCCCCATTTTCATTAAATTCCACAGATATAACATTACTTAAACCAAACAAACAAAACATACAAATGAATTCCTAACCTCATGACATCATCCCAGAAAATGCATTGATTCATGACAATTTCTAAGTTACATGTAGACTACAATATAGGTAGATGAATATATCCCAATAAAAATAACTTCAAATACATTCTCCATTTCTTCATTCAGAGGAACCCCAAGCTTTTCTCTGGTCACTTGGATGGTGCTATCTGATCGACTGAGGTAGTCCTGATTCCACATTTCCAATCCTGTAAAACTTATATCCA
This sequence comes from Coregonus clupeaformis, assembly GCF_020615455.1. NCBI lineage: Eukaryota > Metazoa > Chordata > Actinopteri > Salmoniformes > Salmonidae > Coregonus > Coregonus clupeaformis. The sequence continues at coordinate 29,417,078 of NC_059225.1, forward strand.
CCGTTATACATTTCTAACATCACATTCCCCACTCCTCAATCAACATTATCAATGGACTCTACACTTGTAGTCCCATGTAGCTCAGTTTGTAGAGCATGGTGTTTGCAACGCCAAGGTTGTGGGTTCGTTTCCCATAGGGGACCAGTATGAAAAATGTATGCACTCACTAACTGTAAGTCGCTCTGAATAAGAGCGTCTGCTAAATGACTAAAATCTAATAACATGATGAAGAATTTGTACTTTCCCTCCTTGCATTAATATTGACTGATATATCTCTAGCTGTAATCACTAATCCCATCCTGTATTTCTCTAATATTTCCCATAGAGAAATGGGAAAGACTCACTGGGAATGTGATGAAAGAAATAAAAGCTGAAATTAATAATTCTCTCTACTATTATTCTGACATTTCACATTCTTAAAATAAAGTGGTGATCCTAAAACAGGGAATTTTTATTAGGATTAAATGTCAGGAATTGTGAAAAACTGAGTTTAAATGTATTTGGCTAAGGTGTATGTAAACTTCCGACTTCAACTGTACCTCCTACATCAACCTGATACCCATATTACCAAATTTAGATAAATCCAGCTGACCAACCCCGTCCTTCCCCGGCACTCAATCTTCTGTTGCAGGTAGAAGTGGTGCTGACAGCACTGTATTCGACGCATTTGTTGATCAGCCGGTTTATAGTTTTTTTTAGGGGGGTTCACACCATTCTAGGCAGAATTATCCCTGCTATGCATCAAGACACCATCTGTATTTACCTCAAGAGAAGACAGAACATAACAGTTTAGTAGAGGTCATTTCTAATCCAAGAAGCATTGACTATATGACAAATTATTATGTTTTACCAATTATTCTTAATACCAATTTCTAATATACTCCCCTTACCACCCTATCAACTACACCGCAGATTCACAGGATCGGGAAGTTAGACCTCAATTTCTGTTAGGGAAACCCTCCACAGACAGAGAAATGAATGGTGTGGAAGTCAGGTGATTCTTGAACTTCTGGAAGATCTTGAAGTTCTTGGATGTTTTTGGAGGTCTGTCCCTCTGCTGAGGGAATCAGCCAGAGCACGTAGCTCATCAGTAGCATTCCCATTGCCATCGTATTCTGGCCAGCTCCATCATCCTCAGCTCCCTCATCTCTAAGTCGTCGGTTTCCTCGTGTACTCTATTGCAGTGGTTTAGATGATACCAGGTTGATCTCCCCTCTATCTGTACAGCCGTTGGTGTAGCCTGGGTGACGATGTATGGTCCCTTTAGCCCTGAACCTTCTTCCATCACTAGGGTCTCGGGCTCAGGCAGAATCTTTCTCAATTTATCAACATCATTCTGTGGAGTGTGTCCTTCTGGCAGCGTACCAATAGGGAAGCTAAGAGTCACTGCTGCAAAGACACACAGACACAGACACACACAAAAGAAAACAATGCTCCGCAGTGGCGGTGCCATCTTCCTCCTCTGGGGTTGGAACACTCCTACAGTGGGACACATGGATGCAGGTATCTCTCTCTGCTACTTTCCCCTCCATCGAGGTAGCCAGCAACCCCTAGTACTGACCTCTCCACCTAGGGTTTGTCCATCTCTTACTTCTGTAATCCTTTACCGACAGTCTCCAGGGCACAGAAAATGCTCATATTCTCCTGCTAGGTTGGGCAGAGAAGCCTTCACCCGTGGGAAGAAAGTCTTAAGAACATTGTTAGGTGAGACACCGTATGCTACTATACCATGTCTTCTTATCAGTCAGGAGAAGCCTTGAGATTAGGAAGTGCACATTCTTGCAGCTTGTTGCAGTCCACTAGTTTCAGAGACAGGCCTCCTCTACACCCTGCCTCCTACCACAAATACACTTGCACATAAAACATTTAATCTAACCCATAACACATTAATTACTACTGCTCATATTCTTAATACAATTTGCATATTTACCAAAAAGCCCCATGCGACCAGTACTTCCCCCCTTTGGACACATGACTCACATTGTGATTCATCCATTCAAAAAACAAAACAACAACATAGCCTGTTAAACCAAAATAATAAATGAAATTAAAATGACAACCTTTGATAATATCTTAACTTAATTGTATCCCATAAGGTAATTCAAGGAATAGTAAAATTGACTAGCGACAGGTGTCCCTCATTCAGGACTAGCTCTCTCACTCTGTCCTTGTTATGGTCCGAATCATATATAGGACTATTGCCAAATTATAAACTTCTTCATAATTATCACTATTACAAATGACCCTCAACTCAGTATAATAAATTACCTTAAATTCATTATCCTATGTCTCTCGGTATTCCAGTGTGGGTGATCAAATCACACTAGAAAGTCAAAACAGAGGTCAGAGGTCATTCAAATCCTTTCAAATAAGTGTTTCATTCTATAGTATAGACTAATCATTTAACAACAGTCAAAACATTTCATACATTTTGTATCCCAAGTGTACAGTAAGTCTTCATTACATTTATTTTCAAAATAAATCACGTGTTTACCTAAAACTCACTCAGAAAACAAAACTTCAGAAATGTCCATGTGTGTGTCCCTTTAAGATATATCATTTCTAACCCGTGAAAAACAAACAAAACACTAAATAAAAGACCCTACCCAACTAACAAATATTCATAACATGTGGGTTGTGTGTGCAGGTCTGTGTGGTAAAACGTAGGATAAAAACACACTAATTGCCAGGCATTATTTAATTTGGTAGCTCCCTCTTACGACCTAATTATAAGACTGCCGAATTTTAATAACTGCTCCCAAGACCACATAAACGGGAACATCTGAAAAAGTTAATGAAAGCCCTTTTCTCCTGGAAAAGAAAGTTGTTACAAATTGTTAACATTTACTCTTAATCATCAACAAGCATTGTGACGATAATTCCACTGTCTTCCCTTAACTCATTAATCTTTTGTTTCAATTTAATTCCTTGTGACTACTCCAGAAGAAGATAGCATAAAATCTCTCAAAAGATGAAAACCACTCAAGTTCTCTGAGTTTACAATGAGCATTTTTGATTGATTACCCTTTAGACTTCATTCTCTGTAATTCTCACAATAATTGTTCAACCCCAAAATCGGCTCCATTTGATCCCATATCAAATTATCATGGTATCGTTACTGGATCACTGTCCAACGACGTAGGTAATATCAGTTTCGCCTTAGATTGTTCCTGTCACCCCTCTAAATGTCATATTTTATTAAGTCTCCAATATAACCAATTACTCCACATAAATAATCATTGATATTTAATCCCAGGCATCTATTATCCCAGTTGTTTTGAGACGTTGTCTCCTACGACTCCCTTAACATACATACTATGGGGTACTCCCACCAATCCTGTAAGAAAGAATCCCACTCAAGACACATCAAATAATACCATGTTTCATTAAGTGGAATAGACACCTTCTAATATAAACCTATAACCCCTTTCATGTTAAACATTAAACTTATTATGTGACTTGTTAAGCAAATGTTTACTCCTGAACTTATTCAGGCTTGTGTCACACCCTGGCTCTGGGACTCTATTTGTTGAGCCAGGGTGTGTTCATTCTATGTGGTTATTTCTATGTTGGGGGTTCTAGTTTGTTGTTTTCTATGTTTGCCTGAGTGACTCCCAATCAGAGGCAACGAGTGTCAGCTGTTGGCTGGTTGTCTCTGATTGGGAGCCATATTTAAACTGTCTGTTTTTCACTTTGTGTTTGTGGGTTTTTGTTCCGTGTTCGGTCATTGTCACCGTGGACGTTACGAGTCGTTTGTTGTTTTGTTCGTGCTTTAATTTAATAAAGTAAACATGTTCATTCATCACGCTGCGCATTGGTCTCTCCCTGACGATCGTGACAGAAAAACCCACCATACCAGGACCAAGCAGCGTGTCCAGGAACAGGCAGCCTGGACGTGGGAGCAGCGTCGGACGGTCGAGAGGCAACCCCAAAAAAAATTTTTTGGGGGGCACACGGCAGGGGCGACTGGGCAGCAGGAGGCTGCCACAGGGCGATTAGGTGAGGAGGCCACCAGGTTAAGGGGGCTACTGGCGCAGAGGGAGCAGGAGTTAGTGTTGCAGAGGATGGAGCTATTGGAGGCGATTAGGGAAAGGGTGAGAAATGAGGCACGGCGAGAGGAACTCGGTAGGCAGCTGAGGGAGCGGAGGGTTATGATGAAACCCAGTCCCGCTCCTCACACCAAGCAAGTGGTGTGCGTCACCAGTCCGGTCCGGCCCGTTCCTGCTTCCCGCACTAAGTGTACGGTGCACGTCGCCACCCCAGCCCGGCCTGTTCCTGCCCCTCGCACCAAGCCTACGGTGTGCGTCGCCAGCCCGGCCCGGCCTGTTCCTGCCCCTCGCACCAAACCTATAGTGTGCGTCGCCAGCCCGGCCCGGCTCGTTCCTGCTTCCCGCACTAAGTGTACGGTGCGCGTCGCCAGCCCAGCCCGGCCTGTTCCTGCCTCTCGCACCAAGCCTACGGTGTGCGTCGCCAGCCCGGCCCGGCCTGTTCCTGCCCCTCGCACCAAGCCTACGGTGTGCGTCGCCAGCCCGGCCCGGCCTGTTCCTGCCCCTCGCACCAAGCCTACGGTGTGCGTCGCCAGCCCGGCCCGGCCTGTTCCTGCCACTCGCACCAAGCCAGGGGTGCGAGTCGTCAGCCTGGTCCAGCCCGTTCCTGCCACTCGCACCAAGCCAGGGGTGCGAGTCGTCAGTCCGGTGAGGCCCGTTCCGGCTCCACGCACCAAGCCAGGGGTGCGCATCGTCAGCCGGGTCCAGCCCGTTCCTGCCACTCGCACCAAGCCAGAGGTGCGAGTCGTCAGCCTGGCAAGGCCCGTCGCTGCTCCACGCACCAAGCCAGGGGTGCGAGTCGTCAGTCCGGTGAGGCCCGTTCTGGCTCCACGCACCAAGCCAGGGGTGCGCATCGTCAGCCCGGTCCGGCCCGTTGCTGCTCCACGCACCAAGCCAGGGGTGCAAGTCGTCAGTCCGGTGAGGCCCGTTCCGGCTCCACGCACCAAGCCAGGGGTGCGCATCGTCAGCCCGGTCCGGCCCGTTGCTGCTCCACGCACCAAGCCAGGGGTGCGAGTCGTCAGTCCGGTGAGGCACGTTCCAGCTCCACGCACCAAGCCAGGGGTGCGTATCGTCTGCCCGGTCCGGCCCGTCGCTGCTCCACGCACCAAGCCAGGGGTGCGCATCGTCAGCCCGGTCCGGCCCGTTGCTGCTCCACGCACCAAGCCAGGGGTGCGAGTCATCAGTCCGGTGAGGCCCGTTCCGGCTCCACGCACCAAGCCAGGGGTGCGTATCGTCAGCCCGGTCCGGCCCGTTGCTGCTCCACGCACCAAGCCAGGGGTGCGCATCGACAGCCAGGTCCGGTCCTTTCCTGCCTCACGCACCAAGCCTGGGGTGCGCGTCATCAGTCCGGCACAACCCGTGCCTTGGTCATCGGTGCCAAATCAGGTACCGCTTTATTGCTCCCCAACGGAGCTGAAGCTAGCCGCTCCTGCTACGTCCAGGTCAGCTCCAGCCAGCGGGGCCAGACCGGACCAGGGGCGCTATGGGGGGTTTATTGGAGGGTGGTGGGCAAGCCCGGAGCCAGAACCGCCGCCGAGGAGGAGTGCCCACCCAGCCCTCCCCTATTTTTCTCTGGTTGAGGCGCGGTCGCAGTCCGCGCCTTTAGGGGGGGGTACTGTCACACCCTGGCTCTGGGACTCTATTTGTTGAGCCAGGGTGTGTTCATTCTATGTGGTTATTTCTATGTTGGGGGTTCTAGTTTGTTGTTTTCTATGTTTGCCTGAGTGACTCCCAATCAGAGGCAACGAGTGTCAGCTGTTGGCTGGTTGTCTCTGATTGGGAGCCATATTTAAACTGTCTGTTTTTCACTTTGTGTTTGTGGGTTTTTGTTCCGTGTTCGGTCATTGTCACCGTGGACGTTACGAGTCGTTTGTTGTTTTGTTCGTGCTTTAATTTAATAAAGTAAACATGTTCATTCATCACGCTGCGCATTGGTCTCTCCCTGACGATCGTGACAGCTTGCCATGACAAAGGGGTTGAATACTTATTGACTCAAGACATTTCAGCTTTTAATTTAAAATTTTTAAAAATATTTTTAAAATCCACTTTGACATTATGGGGTATGCACTGTATGTGTAGGCTAGTGACACAACATCTTAATTTCAGGCTGTAACACAACAACATGTGGAAAGAATCAAGGGCTGTTAATACTTTCTGAAGGCACTGTAAGTAAAATGTGCAGTAGGCAGTAAATATGTAACCTTTCAGAGATGTTTATTTGATGGCATCTCTGTGCTACAGAGGCAGATCAAGGGATTTTTTTGTTGTTAATTTCATCCCCCTGATTTTGACAGAAAAATAAACAGTGGGAGATGCATCTCATCTGTCTCGAGGATCGGATGCATCCATCCCTCCTTCTCTAGATCCTCATCTCCCCCCTCTCCCCCCTCTCTCACTCTCCCTCTCTTTCTCTTTCGGAGATAGCTATGTACAGACAGCCGTCATATGTGCAGCAGGGGAAAGTGGCAGCTTTAATATTGGAGTGATTGCCGCTGATAAGGGTAACGGCTGTGGAGAGGCGTTAGTGTCATCCCTCTCTCCTCCGCAATAAACACTTTCATTTTGTTTTGCCGAAGAGACGGATGGAGAGATAGATGTGGTAAATAGACGACCTGAGGAGCAGTGGAGGGAGGGAAGGAAAGACAGATGGAGAAGAAAAATGGAAGGGGTGGGGATGCATATTCAGTATTAAAAGATCAATCAGAGGGTCGTGAAAAATGCATTTTGTCATCTACCCCTCTCGTTTCATCGGAGCAACAACAACGCTGGCCACTGTGCCTACTCAAAATGCAAACCTAACTAACTGTGATCTGTATAGCATTCATAGTCATATTTTAATAGGGAATTATATGCAATTATTAGTAATATGCCATGTGTCTAACAGTAGAATTTCAACATAGTCATTGTGTCAGAATCAGTGATGAGCAATGTCTGAATATTGTCCTGAAAAAAATCATTAAATCTGTGCTGAGGTGTAGGGTCTAGTGTACACTCTTAGATTCTTCAACTGTCCCCATAGAATAACCATTTTTGTTTCCAGGTAGAACCATTTTGAGTACCATGTAGAACCCTCTGTGGAAAGGGTTCTACATAGAGCCCAAAGGGTTCTTCAAAGGTCTCTCCTATGTGGACAGCCGAATAACCCTTTTAGGTTCTAGATAGCACCTTTTTTTCTAAGAGTGCAAAAGTGTGCCATTTGGCCAAGGACATTGAGGCATCAGATTACTGACTTAAATGACATCCTTTTCCAAAACTCCTTCAGACATCGTGACTACTCAGGACAGGGCTGGAGGCTGGGAGGAGAGGCCACTTGTTATGACGTTAGATTATGTGTTGTGTTTGAATTATTCCGCTGTCCTCAACTCCAACCCAATGCCTATCGCATGTGTTTTGTGGTAACACTTTATCTTTTAGGGTAATCACATTAAGGGTACATAGTGGCCAAAGTGGTCCTCCGTAGCTCAGCTGGTAGAGCGCGGTGCTTGTAACGCCAAGGTAGTGGGTTCGATCCCCGCGACCACCCATACACAAAAAATGTATGCACGCATGACTGTAAGTCGCTTTGGATAAAAGCGTCTGCTAAATGGCATATTATTATTATTATTATTATTACATAGCTTTCGATGCTAAGCTTTCGAGGCTAAAGCTGTTCGATTTTTTGGTGTGTATTTGTGTTTGATTTGACTCAGGGCAATAAGACAGCGTGACCAAAAATATTATGTGAACAGCTGGGTAGCTGAAATCTGCATATCAGAAATAAAATCAGGGAGACAGACAATTGCTAATTAAAATCAGTGGGAAGACATCTTGAAAATGAGACTTGACATCAGTATTCAGAGTCTGTCTTAAATATTTGTGGACGTTAAAATTAATAATACGGTTGCAGTATAACAGCGAGGAATACGCTTAATCTGGCTCTGTGTTTATTCCGTAAATGACTCCAGCTATAGGAACAGAGAATTTTAAACGTTTCAGAAAGCCCAGGCCAAGCATGCATCCCTATGGACCTTTACTATTGCCAATGAATGCACATGATGAACCCTCATCTATTTACCCAGCTAGCACATAACATTCTGAGAACCATATGTTTCTTAAAGCTTGTTGAGAGCGTGGTTGTCATATGGTTATTTTCCATAAAACCTTCCCACAACTTTCTGGGAATGGTGCAAGATAGTTGCTTGACTTTGGAACAGTCTCAGCACATTTAAGGAAATTGGGGAAAAAACTGTATTAACTTGGTACTTCATTACCTTAACTGAACGTTTACATTTAATTAAAATGTTGGTAATGTTCTAGCAATGTTCTCCAACTGGTTTGACATTGGGAATGTTCTCAAATAGCATAACGTTTTCTACAGGTTTCCTCATGGTTCTATTTAAAGTCATGTTCTCAAATTATTCCGAGATACTTAAGAAAACTTTCCATAAGAACCACAAGAAAACTTTAGTAACGTTCAGATAACGTTATAAGAATGTTATTTAAAAACATACATTCCGTTCTCAGAATGTGAAGAAAACGTTCCATAAAAACCACAAGAAAACTTTAGTAACATTAAGAAAACATTGTAAGAATGTTATTTAAAAACATATACATTCCATTCTCAACATCAACAAAACTCTCTATCCTCTATCTTGTTAAGTGTGTTCAGGTGTAGCCCACTAATTGGCCACATCTGATCTTGATGAGTGCTTGTTTCCTTTGAAATGTGGTCTGTTTAAATAGACTAAAATGAACAGCTTTGTATGCGTAAAAAACCATGGCATGCTAGCTCCATCCTGGGGGCGCAGTGGACTAATTCCATGGATAGAGAATATAAGATCATAGGTTTGAATCTCATTGACGCTGTGTCACGATAAAAAAAATTATGTGTTTGCATGATTAAATTAATTTCCATGTGTCCTATCTGTGCTTAACGTTCAAACAAGTTCACCCAAAATAAGCTAGCAGTGTTATTAAAAGTCTTATTGAAACATTCAGTGAACATTTTAAAAACTCAAAATAACCTATAATTTCAGTTCTCAGAGCATTAATAAAACCTCCCAGGAAAACTTTAAAGGAACCAGAGTAAAACTTTCTCAGAACCTCCCTGCAACCCCCAAAAAAATTCCCAGAACAGGCAAAATTTCCACTTCTGTTCTCAGAATGTTTAAAAAATGTTTTCTTTTACCAGTCATGAAACGTATGGCTTCGTTCCCACAACCAACGTGAAACCAAAAGCATACGTTCCCACAATTCCCAAAGAACCAAATGTGCTAGCTGGGAAAATGAGTTTGAGTTGAAAGTTCAACTAGAGATAGATAGTGACCTTCAGGCTTCTTTGGTTTTAGCATACGCTATATCCTTTTAGCTTGTCAGTCAAACTGTGTGTTGATGTCAGGCTCAACTTAGTGTTTTGACTGGCTGTCTACTCAGCCCCAGCTCCAAGGGGCCAGGGTTCCGGTCTAGAAGCACGGTTTCAACTGCTCCTACAGTTTTTTTTATTTTTATCACACAGCTGAAGATATTAACATTTTCTATTAATCTAATGTCTGCCATGTTTTTGGATGACGTGATGAAGTCGTCGCTGCTCGCGCTGCTCCCTGTGTGCACTGAGTGCTAGTGTGCATATGATGTTGGTCCATATAAACCGGATGCAACCCGGATATAGACGGTCCATGAATCGGAGTATGTAAACGTGAGTAGATTACCTTGAAAATAACAGTCGGACATCTTGGACACAGTCTCTAGCTCCCTGAGTGTCACGGTTCCCTCAGACAGAACCCAGAAGCAGACCAGGACAAGGAGAGTTGAACGAAGGTGAGGGTTTATTACAGATTCAAAAAGGTGCAGAATAATCCAGGGACAGAGCGGCGGCGTGGATGAGTTGTTGAGGGTGCAGTTGTTGGTCCAGTGATGGCTCGGCAGCCGCCGACCATCAGGCAGAGGTAGGGTGAAGGTTCCGGACGAGTGACTGCAGATGGGACAAAAACGGAGGTAAGTAAACCAAAAACCAACAAGGTACAAAACAACAAAACTAACGCTAGACGCTCTAGGACTGATACTCTGACAAAACCTACTGTTCATGGCTAACGATCCGGCAGGAACTGGATGTTCGGCCAGAGCCTAAGAAGGGGTGATGATCAGGACCAGGTGTGCAGATTGCTGATGGGATGCAGGTGCGGAAAACAAGAGCGCTCCCCGGAGCGTTCCCGAACCCTCGGGAAACTGGAGATTACGAACAGGAAAAACTAGTCACCAGACAGGACCCGACTCAGACAGCCGGGATCGTTACAGTACCCCCCTCCGGCCGAACGCCACCGGGCGGACTCCCCGGAGCGCCAGGATGGAGGCGGTAGAAGTCACTGATGAGGTCCGCATCTAGGACCTGTCGCCGCGGAATCCAACTCCTCTCCTCAGGGCCATACCCCTCCCAGTCCACGAGATACTGGAAACCCCGGCCCCGCCGTCTGGAATCCATGATGCGACGCACCGTGTAGGCAGGACCACCTCCGATCATCCGAGGAGGAGGAGGAGGAGGCGGAGGAGGCAACAGAGGACTGAGGAAGACAGGCTTGAGGCAGGAGACATGAAAGGTGGGATGGACTCTGAGCGTCCTCGGTAGTTTGAGTCGAACTGCCACTGGATTGATCACCTTCTCCACCACAAACGGACCAATGAACTTCGGTAACAACTTCCTAGACTCAGTCCGTAACGGAAGATCCCGTGTGGCCAACCAAACCCTATCTCCGATGGTATAGGTGGGAGCGGGGATCCGGCGACGATTCGCCTGGAGCTGATACCGGTCCGAAACTCTAAGGAGTGCCTTTCTGGCCCGATGCCAGGTCCGGTGGCAACGACGAATATGGGCCTGAACAGAAGGCACTGAGAGCTCCTTCTCCTGAGAAGGAAACAGGGGAGGTTGGTAGCCATACAGGCACTGGAAGGGAGACATCCCAGTGGCAGATGTAGGAAGAGTATTGTGGGCATACTCAACCCAAGGCAACTGAGAGACCCAGGAGGTGGGGTTGGAAGAGACCAGACAGCGTAGCGTGGATTCCATCTTCTGGTTGGCTCTCTCCGCCTGACCATTGGATTGGGGGTGAAAACCAGATGTGAGACTGACTGTAGCTCCAATGGCCAAACAGAAGGACTTCCAGACAGCAGAGGTAAACTGAGGGCCACGGTCGGAAACGATATCACTGGGCAAACCGTGGACCCTGAAAACCTCCCTAACCAGGATCTCGGACGTCTCCGAGGCAGAGGGAAGCTTGGCAATTGGCACAAAGTGGGCGAACTTGCTGAATCTGTCCACGATAGTCAGAACGACCGTGTTCCCCTCAGAAGCGGGCAACCCAGTGACGAAGTCCAGGGCCAGATGCGACCATGGTCGCCGGGGAATAGGAAGGGGGGTGAAGTAGTCCAGAGCTGGGCCGATTGGTACTCTTATTCTGCGCACACACTGGACAGGCAGCAACAAACCCCCGAGTATCCTCGGCCATGGCAGGCCACCAAAAAGCGTCTGCGAAGAAACGCCATTGTCCGAGCCACGCCAGGGTGACAAGCCATCTTGCTGGCGTGGGACCATTTGAGGACAGCCGGACGAACCGACTCAGGCACAAACAACCGACCGGGTGGACCGTTACCGGGACCGGGCTGAGTCCGAAGGGCCGCCAGCACCTCCTCCTCAATCTTCCACATAACTGCTCCCACGACGCAGTTCCGGGGGAGAATTGTCTCGGTCTTGGACCCACTCTCCTCCGTCTTGGAGAACATCCGGGACAAGGCGTCCGCCTTGCCGTTCTTAGATCCAGGTCGGAACGTCAGGGAAAACTTGAATCGTCCGAAAAACAACGCCCACCTGGCCTGACGGGGAGTTGAGACGTTTAGCCGATTGCACGTAAGCAAGATTCTTGTGGTCAGTCCAGACAATAAACGGTTGCTCCGCCCCTCCAACCAGTGGCGCCACTCCTCCAAGGCAAGTTTCACCGCGAGAAGCTCCCGGTTACCCACATCGTAATTCCTCTCCGCAGGCGAAAGGCGACGAGTAGTAGGCGCAGGGATGGAGTTTACTGTCCGTGGAGCATCGCTGCGACAGGATGGCGCCAACTCCCACATCAGACGCGTCCCACTTCAACGCACGAACTGACGGGCCGTGTCCGGTTGAGAGAGAATCGGTGCGTTGGTGAATCGCCTCTTCAAATCCAGAAACGCACGATCCGCCTCCGGATTCCACTTGAAGGTCCTGATACTGGAAGTCAAGGCAGTTAATGGAGCGGCCACACGGCTGTAATCCCGGATGAATCTGCGGTAGAAATTCGCAAACCCCAAAAATCTCTGGAGCTGCAATCTCGTACCGGGCTGGGCCCATTCCAGAACCGCTCTAACCTTCTCCTGGTCCATCCTAATCTCTCCCCTGGAGATGATGTACCCGAGAAAGGATGTCGTGTGGGCGTGAAACTCGCACTTCTCGGCCTTCACGAACAGGCGATTCTCCAACAATCGCTGCAGAACCTGCCGGACATGCTGGACGTGGTCGGAAGGTTCCTTCGAGAAGATCAGAATGTCATCCAGGTAAACAAACACAAAGAGACCGATCATATCTCTCAGGACGTCGTTCACCATACTCTGGAATACCGCTGGAGCATTGGTCAGTCCAAACGGCATCACCTGATACTCGAAGTGACCCATCGGTGTATTGAAACCCGTCAACCACTCGTCCCCCTCTCTGATCCGGACCAGGTGATACGCATTGCGTAGGTCTAGCTTGGTGAACACCGTAGCACCCTGTAAGGAGTCGAAGGCAGAACTCATCAAGGGCAGGGGATACTTGTTCTTGACCGTCACCCAATCGAACGTGGGATTGTGTTCCTTCAGCCAGGGGTATCCAAGGACCAGAGGAACATGGGAAGACGGCAGAATGAAGAATGAAATCATCTCAGAATGATTCCCCGACAACCGCATCTTAACCGGTTCAGTCCTCATCGTGATACGTGCCAGACTACTGCCGTTCAGAGTGGTCGCTTCAATGGCTTCCGGCAATTGCTCCTTGGAAAGCCCCAGCTGTTCCACCAACTCGGCATCAAGAAAGCTTCCATCGGCACCTGAATCGATAAAAGCGTTAAGCGCTAAGCTCTGATTCCTGTTCACAAGGGTAGCCGGGAAACGGGGTCTGACAGAGGTACTGAGAGGTTGAAACTGGCTCGCTAACAGTCCTCCCAACTTTAGCGAGCCGGGCAGTTTGACGACCGCCGGGAACAAGTGGAGATGTAATGTCCCGAGCGACCACAGTAGAGGCAGCAGTTGGTCTTACGTCTATGTTGACGCTCCTCCTTGGTTAACCCGTGCCGCCCCACTTGCATGGGTTCAGAATCGGGAGAGAGGTCCTCTCCACTAATCCTTTGTGGTGGAGAATGATCGACGTGTTCTGGTCCACCACCCGACCCGACTGGGAACTGAGAAGCTGATCGATTGGACGGACCCCATTGCTTCTCCCTCCTTCGCTCTCGGACTCGATTATCCACCCGAATAGACAAGGCTACCAAGCTGTCCAGGTCACTAGGCTCCGGATAAGAGATCAACTCATCCTTGAGCTGCTCCGACAGACCCTGGTAAAAGGCCGCTTGCAAAGACTCCTCGTTCCACCCACTCTCCACAGCCAACGTCTTGAACTCGATCACGAAGTCGGCCACGCTACGAGTTCCTTGGTGAAGAGAAAACAGGCGCCTAGCTGCGTCCCTCCCTCGGACGGAATGGTCGAAGAGCTTCCTCATCTCGGCCGTGAACCCCTGGTATGAAGCCATGCAGGGATCCTGTCGTTCCCAAACGGCTGAAGCCCACTCCAGCGCTCGACCACGCAGCAACTCAATCACAAAGGCTATCCTAGCCTTGTCTGTGGCATAAGAGTAGGGCTGTAGATCGAACACTAATCCACACTGCATAAGGAAGGAACGGCATCTTCCCGGCTCCCCCTCATATTTATCCGGCGTCGGAACCTTGGGCTCACGGAGGGACACAACTTCAGAAGCGGCAGGCGAGATGGGTGAAACCGGTAGTGGGTCCTCCACCGGACACTGGCGTTGGTTCTGGACCTCCGTCAGACCGGAAGAAAGGTTCCGAACTGACAACGCGATCTCCTGTAGTACCGTGCTATGATGGCCCAACATCTTCTCCTGCTGGGTAATGGCATGGCGAACAGAGTCCAGGTCCGCTGGGTTCATTACTGGCCGGATCGTTCTGTCACGGTTCCCTCAGACAGAACCCAGAAGCAGACCAGGACAAGGAGAGTTGAACGAAGGTGAGGGTTTATTACAGATTCAAAAAGGTGCAGAATAATCCAGGGACAGAGCGGCGGCGTGGATGAGTTGTTGAGGGTGCAGTTGTTGGTCCAGTGATGGCTCGGCAGCCGCCGACCATCAGGCAGAGGTAGGGTGAAGGTTCCGGACGAGTGACTGCAGATGGGACAAAAACGGAGGTAAGTAAACCAAAACCAACAAGGTACAAAACAACAAAACTAACGCTAGACGCTCTAGGACTGATACTCTGACAAAACCTACTGTTCATGGCTAACGATCCGGCAGGAACTGGATGTTCGGCCAGAGCCTAAGAAGGGTGATGATCAGGACCAGGTGTGCAGATTGCTGATGGGATGCAGGTGCGGAAAACAAGAGCGCTCCCCGGAGCGTTCCCGAACCCTCGGGAAACTGGAGATTACGAACAGGAAAAACTAGTCACCAGACAGGACCCGACTCAGACAGCCGGGATCGTTACACTGAGGGGTCCTCATTAAGACTAAATGCTGAGCGTGACCTTTCCGTTTCCCCGCTCCTCCCACCCAGCTGCCCCTAATTACCTACCTCATTACCCACTCCGAAATAACACACTGATCCAAGATGGCTACCTCATTACCCCCTCCTAAATAATACCAGCACCATCAGGTTGAACCAAGATGGCTTCTTTATTACCCACTCCTAAATGTGACCGATCGGCTCGATTCGGTCTTATGTAGCAAAATTTGAAATTGTGTTTTTCACATTGGATAAAAGTAGAGACTGTATATCATACACTACAGTTGAGGAACAATGGGAAAGTAATTCTGCTTTGAAAGTTGATAAACTTGTAACCTCACTTTTGAGAAAATGGCCTTGAATGTTTTGGTACACCTACTGGAGAGCTCTTCTTTGTCTACACCCATTCAGCATCGTTCACACCCTCTAAAGGCTTAGCCCCACCCATCTCTTTAAGGAGTCAAATGTGAGGCTATGTACTAAACAACAAAAGATTTCAAGACTAAGGCTGGTTTATACTACGGGTATATTCATAAATTTAATCTGGAGTGCCAGAGTGTGCTCAGAGTGCGCTCTGGGCTTTCGTAAACTCAGAACGTTGTCAGATTGTCCGTTCGTAAATTCAGAGTGTTTCGATCTCGGAGCGTTCAGAGCGCACACTGGACGCTCTGGCCGACGAATAGGGTTGATCCGAGCGTTCTGACCTAACAACAGCAGTCCAGCACCCAAGCTAACTGGCTAACGTTGGCTAGCTACTTCCAGACACAAATGAGAGAACAGCTTACTCTGACCCTTTTACTCACCCTAGCAGAGCTGGTTAGGCTGTTTTTCTGTTATCCAGAGCGTTGGTGACTGCAACTGTGCTGCTGGCAACAATTTAATTACGATTTTTTGCCAACGTTTACTCACACCGGCCATATTCAACGGGTGTCGAGCGTTCGTAAATGTGTCAATTATTCTGCACTCTGGCACACTCAGACGAAAGTGCTCTGAAATCGGATGAGATAGTCAGAGCGAATTTACCAGCTACATCTATCGACAGTTGTCGCAGTGACAGCATGAACATTCTATTGAAATGGTTACTTGCATAGTGGAGTCTTGTTTATACATGTAGCTAACTAGCTAAACAATGAACCATAATCCCAACTCATAACATTACTACCCTGCATGAATCTACAGGTAGCTAACCAACCAGGTTCAATGTTAGCTAGCTAACATTAGGCTATAACTAGCAATGCAAATAGCTCTGAGATACGAATAATTTAACTACACAGATCTCATACACGTAACGTTAGCTAGCGAGCCAGCCAGCTAACGTCAGCTAGCTAGCTAACAGTACACTTTAACTTGAAATGAAAACGACTTTCTGACTAAATTTGTAATGTGTAATATCTGAAAATGTAGGTAGCTAGACTATCTTACCCATATACCAGGATGGACGCTTCTCCCTCTCTGTCACGGATGCCATGGTTGCCCTTCGTTTGAAGATGTAATCCAGAGACAGGTGTTTTTTACAATAGCCTTCTGTGTGTTCTCTTTTCGACTCCGTCTGCATATTTACAATCAAACACCAGAATTTTCTCCATCTCCTTAGCTATCATTCTCTATTTCCACTGATTTCATAACTTGGTCCTCCAGAAAGTGGAGAGCAACACTTATGCAGTTCTACTACATATCTTTCAATAAATCTGTGTTAGAAAGGATTACCTACACCTACTGACCAGCTCATGTTATAGACAGAAGTGTGGTAAATGGCAGACCAATCCGAACTCATCTCTCGGCATGTCCAGCCCACTCATTGTCTCAGCCAATCATGGCTAGCGGGAAAGTTGCTGTCTTTTTCTGTGGCTAAAACAATTAGGCTCATAATTTAACAATTGTATTCGTATTTACAGATGGCATACAAGTTTGTTATTAAGGCATATGAAAGTTCAAATGTTCCAGAAGGCATTTCTGCCAAAAAACGCATTTAAGATCCCTAACCCTATAACCTGGACACCCACCTGAGCGACCCATACACCAAAGAGAAGTTCCCATCTCTTTTATGGACCTGCTGTGAATATGCAGCCTAAACAGAGAAATAAATGCAGTCAGAGACCTACTTGAGCAGCACCGCCCCCTCAAATATTCTGAGCCTGCCTGGCAGGGTTGGTCCTACAAAGCCAGAGCCCCCTGATGGGAGAGCATAATATACAAGGAAATTCTCAAAGCTGCTAATGAGAACCTTGACGACCTTTTACCTAGCTGGTGGGGATTCCGGTGGGGTATGCCCACCCAGGTAGTGGCAGTGCTGGCAACACTGGCTGCAGTAACCCATGGGGAGGGGGTCACACTCGGACAATCAGAGAGGGGGTTTATCATTGTGGCCCAGGTGGCACAAAATAATCAATGGTCTGACCGCATGGAGATGCTTGGGAAAATGGTTACAACAGGGGATCAGAGTGTTTGTGTCTCAGGTGAAGAGGGTGGATCTGATCTCCATCACCTAGGACTTGACATAGATTAAGTAGATTAATCAAATCTCACATTGTTATCAATTTCTGCTCAATCTGCATGCTTTCTCAATCAGCTTTAACTGTATGTGCACTCGTAAATCAAGTTATTACTCTAGTTGGGCTCTGGGATATAACAGCCGTTGAGTATCTGATTTTATGGTGGATTGTGGAGGAGGGGGGTTGAGTGTGTTGGAGTATGTGAGTATGTGCGTGTGTGCTTGTCTGGCATCTGTTGTGTGGGGGGGTGGGGATGTTGGGGGGGAGGGGGGGGGGGGTGTATGGGATGGACCACAGGAATTATTTGCTAGGATAATAATTGCTTGTCAATGAATTAAATGTAATACAATGGCAATCTGGGTTATATGTTAGAATCCTACGCGTGAACTGCTGACATTATTACGCATATTAATTGATAATGATGGAAAATAGGATATGCATAATTTTAAAAATATAGTTAGATAGATATATATATAGAGGTGAAAGCATTGGAAATGCTTTTGGCGGTTAATCTGCTTCTGTTTTGTGGGTGGCACTGTGTGCTGTTTTCGATGGATGGGTCCTGGCCTCTTGGGGCCTTAGGGATACGGAGGGACGTGGGTGGGATGCTGATCACTGGGATGACGGCTCAACTTGGGATGGGGAGGGGCTTTAGCGGGGGAATTAGTGGAGAACAATTGAAGGGTTACTCCGTAGCAATGCAAATATCACGGTACAGCTATATGGACACTCAATCATTACGCTATTTTTATTGGTAAATTTACAAACATATATAATGATAAATAGACTTGAAACTTGTATCTCATTATGGTGTATGGTGAAATAAGTATAGCCAGTTATAATTGTAATGGCTTAGCTGATAATAACAAAAGAAGAACAATATTTACATGGCTCAAAGAGAAGGAATATAATATCTATTGTATACAGGAAACTCATTCAACAATTCGAGATGAAGTAGCGTGGAAAAAAGAATGGGGGGAAATATACTTCTCCCATGGGCAAAGAAATTCAAAAGGGGTGATGATATTAATTAATAGTAATTTCGATCCGAATGTGCAAATTGTCCAAATAGATACGCAAGGTAGATGGATTATTTTAAATATGTTATTGGACCATAAACAGATATGGCTCATTAACCTTTACGGACCAAATAATGATGATCCACAATTTTTTGACAATATATATAATAAATTATCAAGCCTGCAAGCAACTCAAGACAATATTATTATGGTGGGGGATTATAATACTGTTTTAAATAGCTCAATGGACCGTAAAGGAAATCACACCACAAACAATCACCCACCTGCTCTTAAGGAAATTGTGAATGTCATGGATACATTAGAACTAGTAGATATATGGAGTCTTAAATATACTGATCTAGTGAGATATACATGGCGCAGACTGAATCAAGCTAGTCGTCTTGACTTCTTTCTTATCTCATTCTCGTTGGCACCAAAAGTAAAAAAAAGTGTTGATAGGGGACAGAATGCGGTCGGACCATCATATAATAGGCATATACATTACTCTTACTGAATTTCCACGTGGGTGAGGATATTGGAAATTTAATCAAAGCCTATTGGATGATAATTTATTTATAATTAGAACAAAGGAATTTATAACTGACCTTTTCCAACATAACATAGGTACAGCGAATCCCCTTATTGTATGGGACACCTTTAAATGTGCCTTTAGAGGCCATGCAATTCAGTACTCATCTCGAAAACAAAAGCAATTTAGGTCAAAAGAGTTTATACTAAGAATGGAAATAGAAAGTCTAACAGAACAGATAGATGGCAATAAAAACTGTAACATAGCGGCTCAGAATAAATTAGAGGAAAAACAAAAAGAAATGGAGAAACTTATTCAAGAAAGATCAAGTGTAATATATTATAAAAATAAAGCAAACTGGATGGAATATGGGGAAAAATGCACAAAATTATTTTTTAATCTTCAACATAGGAATGCTACCAAAAAGAACTTAATGAAACTGGTTACAACTGACGGAGTCACCCATAATTCACCAAATTATATTTTGAAGGAAGAAACAAAGTACTTTAAGCATATGTTTTATTTTCAGTCGCCTCCATCTCCTCTAACTGAAGCTAATTGTAGAGATTTTTTTTCTATTGATAATGTCAAATTAACAGCCACACAGAAAGACTCATGTGAAGGTGAAATTACAGAGGAGGAACTTCTGGATGCAATTAAAGACTTTAAGTCTGGGAAAACTCCAGGGTTGGATGGCATACCAGTCGAGGTATACCAAACCTTTTTTGATATACTAAGAGGACCGTTATTAGCATGTTTGAACCACTCCTATGTAAATGGTAGATTATCTGACACTCAAGAAGAAGATCTCATTATTACTGAAACAGGATACAAGTGGAAAATATAAAGATCCAGTCCATTTACAAAATTGGAGGCCCCTTACACTTCAGTGTTGTGATGCAAAAATCCTAGCAAAATGTATAGCGCATAGAATTAAAAATATATTGTAGGATATTATTCATTCTAATCAGACAGGTTTTTTACATGGAAGATACATTGGAGATAATATAAGGCAAGTATTGGAAACAATAGAACACTATGGAAAGTATGGGAAACCAGGCCTGCTATTCATAGCAGACTTCGAAAAGGCATTTGATAAAGTTCGACTGGGGTTTATATATAAATGCCTGGAGCATTTCAATTTTGGAGAATCTCTTATAAAATGGGTCAAAATCATGTATAGTAACCCTAGGTGTAAAATAGTAAATAATGGCTATTTCTCAGAAAGTTTTAAACTGTCAAGAGGAGTGAAACAAGGTTGTCCACTATCGGCATATCTATTTATTGTGGCCATCGAGATGTTAGCTATTAAAATCAGATCCAATAATAATATCAGAGGATTAGAAATACAGGGCTTAAAAACAAATGTGTCATTGTACGCTGATGATTCATGTTTTCTTTTAAATCCACAACTAGAATCCCTCCACAGCCTCATAGAGGATCTAGATACATTTTCTAACCTCTCTGGATTACAACCAAATTATGACAAATGTACTATATTACGTATTGGATCACAAAAAAATACAATTTTTACATTACCATGTAGTTTACCAATAAAATGGTCTGATGGTGATGTGGATATACTCGGAATACATATCCCAAAGGAAATAAATGATCTCACTTCAATACATTTTAATAGAAAGTTAGCAAAAATAGATAAGATCTTACTACCATGGAAAGGAAAATACCTGTCAATTTGTGAAAAAATCACCCTGATTAACTCTTTAGTATTATCCCAGTTTACCTATTTGCTTATGGTCTTCCCTACACCTAGCGAACAGTTTTTTAAATTATATGAGAAAAAAATATTCAATTTTATTTGGAACGGCAAGCCAGACAAAATTAAAAGGGCATATTTATATAATGAATATGAATTCGGAGGACAGAAATTATTAAATATTAAAGCATTAGACCTATCACTAAAAGCATCAGTCATACAAAAGTTATACTTAAATCCGAACTGGTTCTCAAGCAAATTAGTAAGATTGTCTCACCCAATGTTCAAGAAAGGCCTTTTTCCCTTTATTCAGATTACAACCTCTCACTTTCAGTTATTTGAAAAGGAAATAATCTCCCAAATATCACTATTTCTAAAACAAGCCATAGAAAGTTGGTTGCAATTTCAATTTAATCCTCCAGAAACGACAGAACAAATAATGCAACAAATATTGTGGTTAAATTCAAATATACTAATTGACAAAAAAACCTTTATTTTTTGACAGAATGTTTAAAAAAGGTATAATCTTCGTAAATTATATTATCGGTAGGACTGGTGGAGTTATGTCGCACATGCAGCTAACAAAAACATATGGAAATGTCTGCTCTACCCAAAATTACAACCAAATAATTGCAGCCTTACCGCAAAAGTGGAAGAGGAAAGTGGAAGGGGGAGAAAGTAAGGAACTTGTCTGTTGGCCTTGCATTAAAGAACATAATTGGTTAAGGAAAACTGTAATAAATAAAAAAGTATATCAGTTTCACTTAAGGACCAAAGGATTGACAGCCGTCCCATATAGATTGCAAAATAGTTGGGAAGAGATCTTTGACGTACCGATCCCATGGCATAGTGTTTATGAACTGACACGCAAAACGACACCGGATTCAAAAATTTGAATCTTTCAATTTAAATTATTATATAAAATTCTTGCTACCAATAGAATGTTATTTATATGGGGAATACAATCTTCCCAGCTCTGCAGATTTTGCTGTGAAGAGACAGAATCATTAGATAATTTGTTTTGGTTCTGTCCATTTGTAGCTTGTTATTGGACACAGGTCCAGGAATGGCTAAAGGATTGCAATATTTACCTGGAGCTAACCTTGCAGATAGCATTACTGGGTGATCTGAAAAGTCATAGTCAATCAATCAATAATATAATAATACTTTTAGCAAAAATGTTTATTTTTAATTCACAATCTGTAGAAGCAATGCGAATAGAAAGGTTCAGAACTTTTGTAAAACATCACAGTATGGTTGAAATATATATGGCAAATAGAAATCCTATATGGATGGTGTTAAGAGATAGATGGGAGGTATTGAATAGAGTTGAAGGATGGGACTAATAACAAATAACAACAAATAATAACAAAGATAGCTAATAATGTAAGCATACTGTGTCCATAATAAGTATATAGGTTGTATGTTGGGAGCTTTTGGGAAAGAGCACAGTTAGAAAGATATGGCATATAGAAGCAAACCGGATGGACATCATGAAAATGATCGGAGAGGTTGAGAGTAGAAGAAGTTCAGGAGCAAAAAATATATATATATGTGTATATATATATATATATATATATATATATATATATATATATATATATATATATATATATATATATATATATATATATATATATATATATATATATATATATATATATATATATATATATATAAATATAATACAATTATTGTAAAATTAACTCTGTCCATAAGGTGTAGATAGTAAGTATAGACCGGAAGTAGAGGCCTGGGCATTGTTGTTCACTAATTTACTCCAAGTAGGGAAAGGATGGTGGGGTTGAAAAGTAATAAAGGGGAGTATATCTATAAAAAAAAAAACATGGGCGATTGGAAGTGATGCAGACAATTACATTGATAGAAGATACAATCTATCTGCAATATTAAGCTGATCCATTCCTCCCCCCAAAAAAAAAAATATATATATATATATAAAATAATGAAAATATGTTTACATTCAAATGGCTCTCCTGTGAAGTAGTGACGCACGACATACGCCTAGTTTCCTGAAACGAGTCACAAATAACAACAGCACCACCAGGTTGAATAATAATACATTGTGGGGTGCTTATATTTGTGCTGTTACACACTTGTACAAGTGTTCATCGTTCTAAATGTGTAATGGAAATGTGTTTCTTGCATATCCCAACTCCCCCTAAGATACCCGCAGGGAGTGGGGTCATGAAAAGGGTCACCATTGTC
This sequence comes from Coregonus clupeaformis, assembly GCF_020615455.1. Taxonomy (NCBI): domain Eukaryota; kingdom Metazoa; phylum Chordata; class Actinopteri; order Salmoniformes; family Salmonidae; genus Coregonus; species Coregonus clupeaformis. The sequence goes on from NC_059225.1 coordinate 29,439,870, forward strand.
CAGCACCCCTGGAGCAATTGGGATTAAGTGCCTTGCTCAAGGGCAGAGCAACATATCTTTCACCTTGTCGGCTCCAGGATTCAAACCAGTGACCTTTCGGTTACTGGCCCATCCATAGAGAATGATAGAGGCCTCTAGTGGCCAAAAGGCTGCTTTAGCATGGGCAGCACCATTGAGGGCTTCCGCCATGCTTCCGCCATTTAAAAGTAGTCAAAGTAGTCAACTGGGTGGGGATTCCTATGGGTTGTAGCCTCAATGGCGCTGCCCATGCTGTCACAGACGCTATAATGGCACAGATATAAAGATGAGTCTTCTATCTATCTCTATGGGCCCAGTGCTCTCACCTCGAGGCTACCTGCCACCCAAACCAAGATGGCTTCCTCATTTGCCCTGCCTAAATAACACCAGGTAGATACACAGATCCAAGATGGCTGCTACTCCCCACAACTGATTTTCTATACTACTCTCTGCAATCTTTGTGTTGATATTTTAATTAACTGTACTGTAGCTTGCTTGATGCATGCTGGCATAGTGGATATCTGTGCACTGGATGTGTCCCCCTATTATTTCACTCTTTCACTCCCCCTCCTCCCGCCAGACTTCATTCTATAAGTCCTGACTATATATTCAGGACGTCGCCATCACTATGGTGATCGCTGATGAGACGATAGGGTGATCAGCGCTTGCGGGATGTCGGACAATAAACTGAGAAGGAGTAAGTAAGTAGCCCTCCTAATGATGGCACTAAAGTAACGTGTTTAATTATATGGAATGCTGCATAAATTGTCGAGTGCGTGGAATCATTGGAATTGATTAAAATACTAATTAAACAGGCCCTTGCAGAATTTGGAGAGTGAGCTAAGGTTCAGATCTTCAGGGACATTTGCATACCCTTAATCTGGGGAAATGGGATTTAAAGGACCCTCTCTCATTCTCTTTCTCTGGCTCTCTCTCTTTCTCTATTCCCCCTATTTCCCAGTTCACATGCTAACAAACTCAATTAAAATTATCCTCTGTTTTCTCTTTTCACCATATAATTTGGCATAAGACCGTTTGATTTTGTTTTTCAATATAAATGTATCCATCAAAGCGAGGGTTTCAAAGGCTAAAAATGCACAGAAAAAAAACAAGTCTGCCGAGTATATGATCTTAAATGTTCGATGCCACTTGCTTTGATTTGCATGAGAATATCTTTGTTAAATATTACATTTAGAACTAGCGTGGACATACTTGAATTGATTAGTAGATTTATGGATCAAACTCATATTGCGATCCTATTAACTATTGCAAGAACCAAGACAAATTAATGATGTATTACATCAACTAGCACGTTTACATTAAAATAAATATGAAACATTCATTGGTACAGATATACGATCTTAATTTGACCAGTTTCTCACAGCAGAAAAAATTGTCCTGCAGAAACAGGAAATGTTAATTATTGTATGGATTATGAATGGACATTTTGCAGGGGTTGATACATTTTTTGTTAGGGGAAATCAAGTCTGACATTTTAGAGTAATTACAAACTTTAGAAGCCTTTTTAAACCTTGAATATACTTCCTGCAACAACAGGGGGATTTCCTGCAACAACAGGGTGATCAAATACAACAGGGTGTGCAAAGGTCTGGCTCATAAACCACTTTACAAACATTTTAATAATCCTCAGAGCAAAGTAACAAGAAAATATCCATTGGACGATGTGCTCTATCTAGACACTGTACTGTAGGGTATTATGTGGTCATGTACAGGTGTAGGATCTTAATTTGATCACCCTGTTGTTGCAGGACATTTCTACATCTGTAGGGTGGTTGGGCTAACTCTTTCATGTGTACCGTAGCCAACAGTAAGTGAGACTTTGACTGGTCACTGATGAATTTGGAATTGGAGTTGGAGTCACAGGCTGACAAAGACCTTCGGGTGAAAACTTTGCAATAAACTGTGAGAGAATTAATTCATCAGTGTGCAGGTATCTATCTTTAATTCTCACTCACACTGTGTCACACACTCTCTCTCACACACTTTCCTGTTCCACTGAAGAACTGAACGGTCAAACATGTTATTCTGCGTCATTCATTCTCCTCACTAACACATAACTGATTCCACTCACTCATTTCACGTTCCACTTAACTCATTCCATTATGTTTTTTTAACGTTTTTTTTTACAAATTCCACTAACAAACAACTCTGGTCTTGTGCTGGTGTCTTCCCACGCAGTTCAGCAGAAGAAGCAGTTGGAGAAGGAAACTGGTGTGAAGATCCTGGAGGTTGGTGTCAGTGATGTAAGTCCTTTTTCATCATCTGTTACAAGTTGGGAACCATAGAATTATTGACTTGAATGGGGTTGCCATTTCTAGTGATTCTATTTCTGTGCTGGGAACATCCAACACTAACTATATCAGTGTCAAACGGAGTATAGAACTGACCCCAAAAAATATTTTTGTTTGGGGGTTTTGTCTAGATCAACTTGAAGTCATCTTGATGCTGAATTGCTTCAATGTGATGTTATGTGACATTACAATGGTATTCAATTGAGGCTGTATATTGAATACCATTTGTGTGAGATTGTATAGTTAGATCTTACCAAGTAAAGTCCCTAAAGAGAATACTGAGCTCATCGTCCAACACCCCAAAATGCATAATGTTTCATTGTAAAGGAACTTAACCAAACCTGAAAGGTCCCAGATCTTATAGAAACCATAGTGTCTCTGTACACTGGGCTCTCTCCAGATATGGCAGCTTGGCATTTAATCACCACACTACCTTCTGCTACCATCCATACCGCCTGCATCCTTTATGAGGCCGCCATTATGCGACCAGACATTGATCATGAGCTGAAATGAATGCAAAATGTATTTCCTGTTAAACGTGTCGCTTTGATACACATCCTCTGTATTAATTTCCTGTCCTCCTTAGGGTCATTGGTTCCCATGGAGAATAAAGAACAACAAGACAAAGCGCAGTGTGTTTTGACACTTTAAATTGCAGACGATAGTGGCTCAGAGGAGGAACAATAAGCAGATTATCTGGAGAGCTGTCACTTTATGGCTAGACATAATGGCTGGCTGTGACATATTCATGAGAAGAATTAAGAGGAGTGCAGAAAGATACTTAAGATGAGTGCCGGGCCGAGAGCAGGGGAGATGTGCGTTCATTCGATGGCGACGCTGCTAATAAATATTCATCAGTACTGTGGTGATGGTGAGGATCTAATCAAGCAGCCATTGATGCGCTGGAGTTCTCCTAGCATTTTTTCTACAGAAATGAGACAGACAGCGGTGGCGCTGTGAGCCATGAAGATCATCACGAGGCATGCTGGGAACTAAATGGACGTGGCCTGTGTGTGTGCTGCTGCCGTCATCAATAGCAACAGGGTTACATAGTCGGGACCGTTTTCCTGGGTCAATCCCTCACACACTGTCCTCCTATGGACTTTGTCACACTCTCTATTCTCTTTTCGATTGATTTAATCCTACTGTCCATCTCTTGCTTATGCCTACGCATTTACCTCCCTCTTTTTACCTCTTTTTACCTCCTTCTTTTTACCTCTTTTTACCTTTCTCTTACCCTCTATTTCTCTGACTATCTTTTTCTCCTCTTACTCCATCTTCACTCTTGTTCAACACACAGAGAGCTCAAGGCAAACAGTGATGGAGGGCTGTGATTTGTCATATTGGTCCTATTTGTTGATAATTAGCTGCAATGATAGGGAACCGGAGTGAGGGAGAGATCTATCCTTTACCTCAGGAGTGGGAAATCAGAGACAGATGCTGTGTGTGTGTGTGTGTGTGTGTGTGTGTGTGTGTGTTCGTGTGTGTGATTAGAAAATGTGTGTTTGAGGGAACTACAGTGAGAGCCAAGCCCTGTAATTATTAATATTCTCTATTGGCATTTTCATAGTCCGAACTCAAATAAGGCTAAATTCATCCCAGTGGTTTTTAGTCCCTGAACAGAATGATCATTTTATGAAAACGGTGGCAGAACATCCTGCTGAGAGTGCCTGTGGAGAGGGCTCTCAGAATGCATTAGTTTAAATGGGATTGAACACAACTATTGGTTGGTGAATCTATGGGGTGACCGCTGGTATATTGGTATTAGTGGGTACCTCAGCTAGATGCCACAGCATGGGTCGGTAACTATGCATTAGCGTGCAAAACACACGTTTTAAATGGTGCCCTAGTTTTAAGTAGATAACTGAATAAATTGACAAAGAAAGTAAATGAAAATAAGTTCATATAGGCACAACCAGTTAGATGTGATGGGGTTTATATCCTGTCGCAAGAGATCCAATCAAATTGGAGGATTCCTCCACTGTAGAGCAGGCTTACATAGACTGGTTGGAGTGTGCCAGCTCTTGCCTGGAACCAACCAACCTGGTATCGTTAAGAGTATCGAGAGTGGAGCTGACACAGGCTGTATCCCAAATGGCACACTATTTATTTTATAGTGCACTAACTTTGACCAGAGCTCTAGGCACCCTATTCCCTTTATAGTTTAACTTAGGGAACACAGTGTGGACATAGCCATAGCCTCTCCGTCATCACCCTGTCTGACTTTGTTAAAAAGGAGCCAAATGACAAAACAGTTTAGGAAGATTTCCAGAAACCACGGACATCGATTGCAGAAGATGTTGATGAAGATAAGCTAATGTCAAAGTGAGGAGATTGGACCCTAATCGATAGACTTCACAATATCTGGCCCTCCTATAGATTTTCTAGAACCCATTTTCTTAGAAATGTCCTTGTTTGCGACTCATTAGCTACATTTACCACAAACACTCTTTAAGTAAATACAATTTAAAGAGCGACTGAACTCACCGGTTCTGCATGTGTTTTTCTGGTGCTCATTAAGTTGAAGAAAAACAAGATTTCAGTCTTGGGTGGTGTTGTTCGATGTGGGTGTGTTATCGTACCCTGGCAGTTACTGTTGTTTGTCCCTGTTGAGACACTGTAGCTGCTGCGGTGTCTCAGGAGAGACAAAAAAACTCTATCAACAACTTAGCCACTAATACTTCCTCAAAATAGTCAGAATTCATCTACGATAAATCAATAAATCAATAAATTAGTAATTATTTATGCAGAGGAGGTTTTAGTCGTGCAATTGTACATCTAGCTAAATTTATTTACATCAGTATTTCTCAAGTAAACAAATGCTCGCGAATGGGTTTCGAATTTGAGAAAATTGACAAGTCGCAGTTGGGATACAAGTGCACATCATCTCAATTGTTTTCAATTTGCCCAAAACAGACTCAGTGCTTGACTTGGGCAGGAGGTCATAGGAACTGAGTACTGGCAGTTCACATTTACTACTGCTTGAGTTCCTGCACCTCTTATAGAACATTAGCTAAAAAGTATTATGGAGTTCCTGCACCTAAATATAAACAGTACCGGCACCCAAAATGAGTAGGCTACCGGCACCTATTTCAGTCCAAGTCAAGCACTGGGCATACTTGAGTGATCAGTGTCAAACACATCAGCAAGTGTTCTTTCAACATAACATTGGTGAGGTGTTGTCTTATGTAAACAAGTCTGAGGCGCTGTGTAAGGGGCAGGTCTGTGTCACTGTGTGGTTCTGGCTGCTATGATTGGATAGAGCTCAATCAGTGCAGCTGATAGAGCTCAATCACTGCAGCTGATAGACTGCATTCACCGCAGCTGTTTCTCCTTGCATGACAATTCTCCCTAGGCATTATCCCGTGTTGTCTGTGGGAAAGTGGGCATGAGCTAAATAAAAACCCAACCCTCCTGTATATCGTGATGACCTCCATTTTGGCAGTGGAATACATGTTTCTGACTAATATCAATGCCACATAGGCCGTTTTCAACCTGAGAAGTAGATGTTCGAGTTCAGTTGCTCTTTAATAAGCATGGCATTTTGTAAGTCATTTAAGTTGTCATTACGTTTTACCAATGAGATTGCTGTCCAGATCACGTTAGTGTCTCCATAACAGCACTCCTGTGAATGTGTGAAAAACTCTCTTAGGGAAAAGTGAGAGGGGCAAGAGGGGTAATAGAAAAGGGCCTGTTGAATGCCTAATATATACTATGTTTTTGTTCATCTCAATCCTAGCACTCTATCATCAGTTTTTCGCCAGGGCTGTGAAATGTTGACATTGACAGTAAATGAAAATCCTACAGAGAATATCAATGTGCACACACCTTACAGCACCCCAAGCAGCCGCTTGGAGAATCATCCTCTAGTACGGATACCATAGCAGTCCTCCGTTTCATGGAGAGACGTTCCTAAAAGGCACACAGAGCTTCGTGACTGTGCATCCTCTTCCTCCCGTCCTGTTCGTGATCAGGAGGGGTCGATGAGTCACTGTGCAGAGAGAGAGAGAGAGAGAGCGAGAGAGAGAGAGAGAGAGAGAGAGAGAGAGAGAGAGAGAGAGAGAGAGAGAGAGAGAGAGAGAGAGAGAGAGAGAGAGAGAGAGAGAGAGAGAGAGAGAGAGAGAGAGAGAGAGAGAGAGAGAGAGAGAGAGAGAGAGAGAGAGAGAGAGAGAGAGAGAGAGAGAGAGAGAGAGAGAGAGAGATGGTGCAGGAGCCGAGGGTTGCAAAGGTTTGCATTAGCCAGCTGTATGCAGACATAGGCCCTTTTCACATTGACGAAAGTTGAAGGAGATTCTTGAGAGGTATCGAACAAAATCCTGAGAATATACTTATTACTGTAATGTGAACTTGTCACGTCTTGACCACTACCTCCGGAGGTCACGCACGACACTCGCACTTGGCCCCCAGTTGCCCCCCTCCATGCAGGGCAGTGTAAGCAGAACGGTTGTGTTGAGCCCAACACTGCTACAGTAAAAATGAAATGTCTAGACATTTGTATTATATTTGAGACTTGTTTTATTGCGTTTTCACCGGAAAATTGCAGTAACAGCCTGTTACACTCTGTAATTGTTGCTGTAGCTTAAGAAAAGCTCATTTCAATGGAGTTTTTTTCCCTTGACTGCACTGATCATCCAGGCAAGATATAATCTAGCTATGCAAGCAAGAAGCTTTTTCATTCGCAGTTTTACCTCATATAAAGACTTTCATGATATTGATAAAATTGAGCCTGATTTGTTCTAAGGAAAGTTTAAAACGCTGAAGTTGTAATGTAGGCCTAAGAAGTATCTAGCTATGGTTCAGCTAACATTATCCAACGTCAGCATTCAGCTAATTAGCTGATGCAGCTTTTATGATGTAGCTAAGAAAAATTCAGGAATAATTTTGTTTAGCTCGCCACCTAGCAAGGTAGTTCTATACTATGAACGACACTGTACTGTACCTTTATATTTGTATGAGGGGTAAACATTCATGCTTGATATGCTAATGTTACTAGCTAGCATTAGCTAGCCAGCTGTGCTATTTTCTTGCAAGCTAATTTAATGTGTGGACAAACGAGAAATAAACCCTTTAATTGTCTGCACATTATGAATTGTTGCATTATTGAAGAGTGTAATATGGTTTGGTTGCATTATTCAAGTGTAATAACGTTATGTTTTAAATGAAAAGTTTAATTCTTGAATAGTTTGCATGCTTACTGGCTAGTGGCTACTGTGATGTGTACGGTAAATTGGAGCTGAAGAGCAAGAATGTCACATTGCCCACCACAACAAAAGGTAAGGCAAGGGGGGGTGGATGTCTTCTTTTAGCACCTGAACATTTGGTGCCATCACAGTGGGAGACCATGTATTGTGTTCTTAAAATACAACAATCCCTGAAGGTTTGTCATTTCACCATCTTGATTTGAAAATCATTGCTTTTACATTAACGACTGTTATTAGAATATATGTTTTATCAGCGTACCAGTTGTCTTTTTTATCAGTATTTCTGAGTGCAGTGAAGGAGGAGGAGGAGGCTGGACATTTACAGTTAACTGTCCGCAATTAACTGTCCCATGTGATTAAGATTGTGGGTAAATTGAGATTCATTGACATTTTGACAGCAGCCTCATGTTTTTTATAACTCCTGCAAACTGCTTATGTGGATAGGCACTTATTAAGCACAGAATTCCCTGAGCTGCATGTCAACTGATTATTCAACCAATTGTAAATCATATATAACATGCAGGGATCTCAGCTGAGTCTCCGCACGGTGTGTGTGTGTGCATGTGTGTTGTGTTTGTGTGTTTACTTGTGTGTCTGTGTGTATGTGTGTGTTTGTACATGTATGTATGTGATTGCACATGTTCATGTTTTTGCATCTTAGGGATGTAGATCACAGGAGGTTGGTGGCACCTTAATTGGGAAGGACGGGCTCGTGGTGATGGCTGAAGCGGAATAGGTGGAATGGTATCAAACACATGGTTTCCAGGTGTTTGATGCCATTCTATTTGCTCCATTCCAGCCATTATTATGAGTCGTCCTCCCTTCAGCAGCCTCCACTGATGTAGATGTGTGTCTATGCAAATAACCTCGTATATGTCTGTGTACACGTGCCTTTGTGCGTTTGTGGTCTGTGTGTCTGTTTACTTGTCATGGCTTTCGCAGCGGAATTGCATTACCTGTCTTTCTGGAACCTTTATAATGGAAGTGGATGCAGGAGAAATAAACATTAGCATATAATCCCATCATATGTCAAGTAGGAAGAAATGTCAGCAGTGAATGCCACTATCTTAGAATTGGGGAAACCACTCATGGTCTTCCCCAATCAGAGTCCTGGGATAGCACGGGCAAAACTCATCTCAGGGAAAGGTCACGGGCAATGATGACCTCTGGCAACTGAATTTGGTGGCTTTCTTGCCAATTTCCTGCACCATAATGAATGCGATGGCTAGCATAAGAGCATTCCATTGGAAAAGATTTGAACATGTAACTCAAAATGATAGTGTAAAATAGGGACCTTGTAGCAGTCGTAAGGACAAAGATTCAGCAGGAGGCAGGCAGGTAGAGGTGTAAATGGGGGTTGAATTTATTTACACAGCACTGATGCTCTTTCTATGACATAGACTGACCAGGTGAATCCAAGTGAAAGCTATGATCCCTTATTGATGTCACCTGTTAAATCTACTTAAATCAGTGTAGATGAAGGGGAAGAGACAGATTAAAGAAAGATTTTTAAGCCTTGAGACAATTGAGACATGGATTGTGTATGTGTGCCATTCAGAGAGTGAATAGGCAAGACAAAATATTTAAGTGCCTTTGATCTGGGTATGGTAGTAGGTGCCAGGCACACCGGTTTGTGTGTGTCAAGAACTGCAACGCTGCTGGGTTTTTCACACTCAACAGTTTCCTGTGTATCAAGAATGATTCACCACCCAAAGGACATCCAGCCAACTTACATTTGACATTTTAGTCATTTAGCAGACGCTCTTATCCAGACTTGACACAACTGTGGGAAGCATTGGAGTCAACATGGGCCAGCATCCCTGTGGAATGCTTTCCACACCTTGTAGTCCATGCCCCGACGAATTGAGGCTGTTCTGAGGGCAAAAGGGGATGCAACTCAATATTAAGAAGGTGTTGCTAATGTTTTGTACGCTCAGTGTATATACAAAGTTCTAACTTTCAAATGTCAGTATTCAAAACAAAAAACCTCTCATCAGGCAAAACCTGTCTTAATCAATAAAGCACAGGCGAGGTCTACCAGGCTCAGATACAGCCTCCCCTTGAGTAACCCAAAAGTGAACTGCGGAAACATGTCCAAATGGCAGGCCAGGTACATCTATCCGCATTCAAGCGTGTGACGGAGAAACCAGACATGTGCTCCAAGCAAAAGACAATGAAGCCATTGACATAAAACGGGTAAATACAGTTAAATAAACCAAAGCTTCTTTATAACAAGTGTTGCGCAGTTTGTGAGCTCTCCAAACAACATTTCCACTTTGAGAATGAGAACGGTTAGAATGTATATTATATTTCATTACTGAACAGAAATTACCGTAATCGAACATTCTAAATCAATGGGGAAATGTGTGGATTAACAGTAACCTCACTGATGAACATACAGTATATTTAAACAGGGAATTTATAAACATTCACAAACAAATTGCAAACAATATTGACACAATTAATATGCACAAATTTGCCGGGATCCAGTGCATGTCACGATCGTCGTAATGAACGGACCAAGGCGCAGCGTGATATGCGTACATCTTACTTTAATAGTGTACTACAAACACGATACAAACTACAAAACAACAAAACGATACGTGAAGTCCTAGGTATACAATACAAACCAACACGGAACAAGATCCCACAAACACTGTGGCAAAACAGGCTGCCTAAGTATGGTTCCCAATCAGAGACAACAATCAACAGCTGATTCATGTTGCCTCTGATTGAGAACCACACCGGCCAACATAGAAAACACATCAGCTAGATAATGAACCTAGAACACAAAATCATGGAAACTACACACCCTGGCTCAACATAACAGAGTCCCAGAGCCAGGGCGTGACAGTACCCCCCCCAAAGGCGCGGACTGCGACCGCGCCAAACATAAACCGAACAGGGGAGGGCCGGGTGGGCATTCCTCCTCGGAGGCGGTTCCGGCTGGGCTGACGATGCGCACCACAGGCTTGGTGCGGGGAGCAGGAACAGGCCGGGCCGGGCTGGCGACGCGCACCATTGGCTTGGTGCGGGGAGCAGGAACAGGCCGAACCGGGCTGACGAAGCGCACTACAGGCTTGGTGCGGGGAGCAGGAACAGGCCGGGCTGGCGACGCGCACCACAGGCCTGGTGCGGGGAGCAGGAATGGGCCGGACGGGGCTGACGACGCGCACCACTGACTTGGTGCGGGGAGCAGGAACGGGCCGGACCGGGCTGGCGACGCGCACCACAGGCTTGGTGCGGGGAGCAGGAACAGGCCGGACCGGACTGACGACGCGCACCATTGGCTTGGTGCGAGGGGCAGGAACAGGCCGGGCCGGGCTGGCGACGCACACCATAGGCTTGGTACGAGGGGCAGGAACAGGCCGGACCGTACTGGGGACACACACCACCGGCCCTACGCGGGGATCAGGAACGGGCCGGACCGGACTGGCAACACACCCCAGTACCTCTCGCCGTGCCTCTACATTCTCCTTCCCCCTGGTGACCAGTGACTCCCGTAACCTGGCGGCCTCCCTTGCCAACCTGCTGAACCACTCTATCCCGACCTCCTGCTGCCCCGTCGTCCACGGCGTGAGCCCCCCCTAAAAAATTTCTGGCCGTCTCTCCTCCCCGTGGACCAGGCCTCCATGGCTCTCGCCAGACTCTCCCTCCTCTGCTCCCACGTCCAACCTCTCTCCTCCTCACGCTGCTTGACCCAGTCGAGGTGGATATCCGCTAGAGTCCTCTCTGGCGTTGGCTCCTGGACACACTGCTTGACCCAGTCGAGGTGGATATCCGCTAGATTCACCTCTGGCGTTGGCTCCTGGACACGCTGCTTGGTCCAGTTATGGTGGGATCTTCTGTCACGATCGTCGTAATGAACGGACCAAGGCGCAGCGTGATATGCGTACATCTTACTTTAATAGTGTACTACAAACACGATACAAACTACAAAACAACAAAACGATACGTGAAGTCCTAGGTATACAATACAAACCAACACGGAACAAGATCCCACAAACACTGTGGCAAAACAGGCTGCCTAAGTATGGTTCCCAATCAGAGACAACAATCAACAGCTGATTCACGTTGCCTCTGATTGAGAACCACACCGGCCAACATAGAAAACACATCAGCTAGATAATGAACCTAGAACACAAAATCATAGAAACTACACACCCTGGCTCAACATAACAGAGTCCCAGAGCCAGGGCGTGACAGTGCACAATAAGGGAGAGAGATGTGCCTATAGCGCATCTAAGCCACAGATAGTCCTACTGTGTATGCGGTATGACCAACAATAAGGGGCATATAATAGGTACCCTATTTTCAACATACTGCACTACTCTTGACCAGAGTCGTATTGGCCCTGGTCAAAAGTAGTGAAGGAATAGGGAATAGGGTACCATTTGGGACAGTATGCTCACCCTATGTGATTCAGTATGGTATGTAATTATGTAAATTAGTGTTTGTAAGTATAGGTAACAGCCAAAATAATGGAAATTCTTGAGTAAATGAAGGAAACATTGAAAGCAGGTGCTTCCACACAGGTGTGGTTCCTGAGTTAATTAAGCAGTTAACATCCCATCATGCTTAGAGTCATGTACAGTATAAAAATGCTCAGTTGCCCATTATTTTGGCTACTATGGCTAGAAGAAGAGATCTCAGTGACTTTGAAAGAGGGGTCTCAACGGAGCATAGGGGGTTTAAAGTCAGTCACCAGACCTCAACCCAATTGAACATTCTGGAGCAGCACCTGAGACAGCGTTTTCCACCATCAACAAAACACCAAATGATGGAATTTCTCGTGGAAGAATGGTGTCGCATCCCTCCAATAGAGTTTCAGGCACTTGTAGAATCTATGCCAAGCCACACTGAAGCTGTTCTGGAGGCTCGTTGTGGCCCAATGCACTATTAAGACACTTTATATTGGTGTTTCCTTTATTTTGGCAGTTACCTGTATTATGTTCAGTGTCTGATAATAATCACTACTTAGATATGTGCTGTATAATTTAAAGGTCCAGTATGTAGCTTTGTGGGCGACCCGACCAAATTCCCATAGAAATGTGAGTTATAGATCTGTCATTCTCATTGAAAGCAAGTCTGATAAGTAGTAGATCCATTATGTATGTTTTTCTTTTGCATTTTTTTACTTTCAGTTTTGTACACCAGCTTCAAACAGCTGAAAATATAATATTTTGGGTTATTGAAAAGATATTTCACAGTGGTTTAGATTGTACAATGATTCTCTGCACTTGTCTGCTTGTTTTGTCACAAACTGAAATTAGGCAAACATGATAGAATTTTTGCAACCAGGTAATGGCAAGTGAGTTCTACATATTGCACCTTTGAGTGCTTTGCATTTAGCACATTGCCAATCTAGTTTGGCTGTAAACATGTTCTATCCCAGGTCAGAAATATGGGCCCTTGTCAGAAATAGTGCACTATAAAGTGAATAGGGTGCCATTTGGGATGCACAACAAACACCTATATGGTTGAGAACTTTTGTGAAAAAGAGCACAGTTTGGGGGATATGGCATGTAGAGGCAAACTGGATGGACATCATGAAAATGATCGGAGAGGTTGAGGGTAGAGGAAGTTCAGGAGTAAAAATCAAACAAAGTAGAGTCATTGTAAAATTGTCTGTGTCCATAAAATGTATATAGTATGTATAAGCTGGAAGTAGAAGCCTAAACTAGGGGAGGGGTGGTGTGGTTGGAAAGGAATAAAGGAAAATACATTTTTAAAAAGGATATGTATATATATATATATATATACAGTGGGGAGAACAAGTATTTGATACACTGCCGATTTTGCAGGTTTTCCTACTTACAAAGCATGTAGAGGTCTGTAATTTTTATCATAGGTACACTTCAACTGCGAGAGACGGAATCTAAAACACAAATCCAGAAAATCACATTGTATGATTTTTAAGTAATTAATTTGCATTTTATTGCATGACATAAGTATTTGATCACCTACCAACCAGTAAGAATTCCGGCTCTCACAGACCTGTTAGTTTTTCTTTAAGAAGCCCTCCTGTTCTCCACTCATTACCTGTATTAACTGCACCTGTTTGAACTCGTTACCTGTATAAAAGACACCTGTCCACACACTCAATCAAACAGACTCCAACCTCTCCACAATGGCCAAGACCAGAGAGCTGTGTAAGGACATCAGGGATAAAATTGTAGACCTGCACAAGGCTGGGGTGGGCTCCAGGACAATAGGCAAGCAGCTTGGTGAGAAGGCAACAACTGTTGGCGCAATTATTAGAAAATGGAAGAAGTTCAAGATGACGGTCAATCACCCTCAGTGTGGGGCTCCATGCAAGATCTCACCTCGTGGGGCATCAATGATCATGAGGAAGGTGAGGGATCAGCCCAGAACTACACGGCAGGACCTGGTCAATGACCTGAAGAGAGCTGGTACCACAGTCTCAAAGAAAACCATTAGTAACACACTATGCCGTCATGGATTAAAATCCTGCAGCGCACGCAAGGTCCCCCTGCTCAAGCCAGCGCATGTCCAGGCTGTCTGAAGTTTGCCAATGACCATCTCGATGATCCAGAGGAGGAATGGGAGAAGCTCATGTGGTCTGATGAGACAAAAATAGAGCTTTTTGGTCTAAACTCCACTCGCCGTGTTTGGAGGAAGAAGAAGGATGAGTACAACCCCAAGAACACCATCACAACCGTGAAGCATAGAGGTGGAAACATCATTCTTTGGGGATGCTTTTCTGCAAAGGGGACAGGACGACTGCACCGTATTGAGGGGAGGATGGATGGGGCCATTTATCACGAGATCTTGGCCAACAACCTCCTTCCCTCAGTAAGAGCATTGAAGATGGGTCGTGGCTGGGTCTTCCAGCATGACAACGACCCGAAACACACAGCCAGGGCAACTAAGGAGTGGCTCTGTAAGAAGCATCTGGAGTGGCCTAGCCAGTCTCCAGACCTGAACCCAATAGAAAATCTTTGGAGGGAGCTGAAAGTCCGTATGTCCCCGAAACTTGAAGGATCTGGAGAATGTCTGTATGGAGGAGTGGGCCAAAATCCCTGCTGCAGTGTGTTCAAACCTGGTCAAGACCTACAGGAAACGTATGATCTCTGTAATTGCAAACAAAGGTTTCTGTACCAAATATTAAGTTCTGCTTTTCTGATGTATCAAATACTTATGTCATGCAATAAAATGTAAATTAATTACTTAAAAATCATACAATGTGATTTTCTGGATTTTTGTTTTAGATTACGTTTCTCACAGTTGAAGTGTACCTATGATAAAAATTACAGACCTCTACATGCTTTGTCAGTAGGAAAACCTGCAAAATCGGCAGTGTATCAAATACTTGTTCTCCCCACTGTATATGTATTTATATGTATGTACATGTATGTGTATTTATATGTATATATATATATATATATTTGTTTGCAATATATATATTTGCGGGAAAAAAAACATATGGGGATTGGAAGTGATGCAGACAATTAGATTGATGGAAGTTACAATCTATCTGCAATATTAAAGCTGATCTACCCCCTAAAAAAAATATTTTAACAAATAAATAAGTAAAAAATGTCAAAAATGTAATTTAAAAATAAATAAAATAAAGCACCTATATGACCTTGAAAGCTTTTATCAGCCCATGTAAAGATCACCTCTTCATCGCCACCAGGACACACATTTATCAATTCCCTCAACAACCAATGTCCTTGCAGAATCACTCTAATGGCTGTTATCTGCTCTCTCTCCCACAGCCAGGTCATAACACTGTAATACATAACTGGCGGGTTTGATTGAACAATTGTTTGAGGTGTCTACTAAAATTCTACTAAATGTCTACTAAATGAAACTACTAAATGCTCATTCTAAAATGTAAAACGTCTCACTAACAACATTTTAAAGTCAAGTTTCAAGCAGAATTTAGGTGAGAACACATTTTATTATTTCAAAACTATTGCATATAATAAGCCAGCTACTGTATATGGAGTTAATGTGAGTTATATATAAGCAAAGTACAACCCCCCTCCCCCCTCCATTTACCATGACCTTATTGGTGACCCATCAATAGTACAACTATAATCTATCATGTATATATAATGTGAAACCCCATGGAGGGAATTCATCTCTTTACTGGAGACATCAAAGTAGACCCACTCTGACCCCTAGCTAGTTAAGGAAAAAAACATACATAGGGAAATAAATAAGTAAATACTTATGACGCAGCATGGCTATGTGCTCTGCTTCAAAGATTCTCAGTTTTATGTTTCTACCCTCGTTGTTTTGTTTTTTTTAGCTGGTGCTTTTAAGGTTCCGCAGAAGAAAAATATACAATGCAGTCAAATTATGTAAATAATGATCTAGCATCTAATGAATTGATTTCATGTTTGTGTATTAGTGGCAGACATGCACATTCACTTTTTTTTATGTTGTCTATGAACTCTACCATCTTTTACTGTCAATTGTGTAAGAATGCTACAATCTTAAAGGCTTCATTTAAAACGAGGTTTAAAGTTTTGTACAATATGATTAAGAGATAAACCTTGATTTAACCCAGTTTAAGAGTTAATCCATGTTGGTGCAACCCACCCTGAAACTGTTACCCAAAGATTATTATTATTATTTAATTTTAGATTTTTTTGTCATACACCAATTGTTGGCCAGCCTGTATTTATTTGAGTATGTGTGCACATATATATATTTTTTACATTTAACAAATTGAACAGCTATAATCGAGACTATAATCAACCATAGGTATTGATGTGATTTGCTGACTGTATGTTGTGAGGAGAGTGTGTGCGTGTTTTTGTCTCTGTCTGTGTGTGTATCAGTGCGTTCAAATGAGGTCGCTGGTTCGAATACCAGAGCCGACAAGGTGAAAAATCTTTTGATGTGTCCTTGACCAAGGCACGTAACCCTAATTTGCTCCAGGGGCGTACTACTATGGCTGACCCTGTTAAACAACACATTTCACTGCACCTATACGGTGTATGTGACAATAGAACATCGGTTTTGTAAAACATCCATGACGGCCCTTAATTCCCACATTAATGATCCACCATTGATCTTCAAAAAATATATAAAACACAAACAAACCTGAAAAACTCAAAATGCTTCCTATAAAAATGTCATCATCTGTGCAGACCAGGAAGCCATTTAAGCCATTGAGGCTGTTCTAAAAGTGCCTTAAATGCCAAGGCTGTGGCAGATAGATCTGGATGAGAAATGTCATGTGGGAGCAGCCCCACTGTGCCTGCAGCCCTGTTCAGATCTCTGTCTTCTCTTTGGAGACTCCAGCTGTTGCAGACTGATGAAAGCGAAGCTGCAGTGGGCGCAGTAACTCCGGCAACCTTTAACCATCACCTGACCTTTTGGACTGGAGAAATGCCTTTGATACTGTGCCATGTGGTTTGGTATTTTGGAGAGAGAGCCTTTAGTTCTCAGTTGACTCTCCTTCTCTCGCTCTCGATTTTTCATTCTCTGTCTCTGTTGATGTCTGTCTCTTTCTCTCTCTCTCTCTCTTTCTCTGTTGGTTTCCAAAGTAACGGCTGTCTTGTTTTTAATGAGAGCATAACAATGTTAAGTATTCACACGGACACCTTGAGTTACTCTAACCGCTGTGGTTGTTAGCTAGAGGCATAACTGGAGTTAGAATCTGAAATTTTTAATAGCTCATTTGAAGAACATTCCGTGCTGTGCTGAGAGGAAAGAAAGATAGTGTTTTGTACATTTTAATGATTGTTTGATGATTCTGTTTGGAAGAAAAACATTAGACATTTGGCTGGGTTAATATAATTAATAATATATAATATATTTACGAAATGTATCATCTTCCAATCCATAGAAATATACATCCAAATATCCAAGAAAATATCCAAGAATAGTCCATTCCGTAACCGTTGACTTACAGGAAATACGGCACCTATGACTGGCCCTTTCTGCTGCATATGAATTGGAGATGCAGTGAGTCTGTGGGAAGAACGGGCATGGTGTGTTTAATCTGAGATGTGTTGCTTGGCATCGAGGAGCGAGGAGTGGGGAGGCTGCAGGCCCTCTGTGGGGTCATAGCTGGAGAGGTTGCTGGAGTTTAAATGTCATTGTTGAAGGGGCACACACGGGTTCCATTTTGCCTGACACGCTGCATGCTAAGGGACTGCTAGCAGGACTCAGGCAGTTTAGAAACCAATGCTGATCCTGGCCCACAAGCAGGAGTATCCTGCAGTATCCTGCAGACTCACAAGTAGATGGTGTATCTGTTATATGAAGCCCTTTAATAGTACAATATAAGCCCTTAATAATGCAATATACTTACTGTAACGTGTTAGCACAAATTACATCTTACTCTCCTTATAATTTGATATTAATAGGAGTTAATGAATGCGAGAGAACCAGAGTATTAGTATTGTGGCCAGGGGTTGCATTGAGGAGAGTGGTCATAGTAGACATGGTGATGGTGATTGTGATGGCTCGGAGTGATGACAAAGTGTCGGGCACAGACGATCGACTCTGAAGAGCAACAACAGATGCCTTCATAAAGCTCACTCTCACTATAAACCTGTAGGAATTTAACACAAGGACTGGGCCACAACAAAAACAACATTTTGACAGGCCCACTGGGTTAAAGATAGACCAGCCCATCTGGTATTTGCCTGGACTGCCCTATGGCCAGTCCATTTCTGTACTAGAGGCCAACAAAAAGGCAAAGGAAAATACAATTACATTGCAATAACATAAAACATATTCTACAATGGGTTGGTCAAAACAAGCATTGTGATTGGTTGAGATGCGTTCTAAGCCATACCAAAAAACCTGTTTAGCACGGGTAAGCCTATGACACAAAAATGTTTTCTGTTCCATCATAGAAATCCCTGCGCAACCAGTGTCCCATCAGCCCAGCCAGCCAATTATTGATCTCCACTGTAAAAAGCATCTAGACATTATTTCCCCTTGCTTCTAGCCTAACATTTGGTTTGCAACAACAGAGTTTGTAGAAACGTTGCTGTCTGTCTCTCGACACATGCAACATTGTTTCAATATTGAAATTCGATCTCCACTGTCCTGTTGAGAATTAATTAACGCATCAGGACGAGACAAACATATTTTCTCAACCAGTCGAAATCATGAATCAGCATCATTTCTATGGATAAATACAAAGAAATCTCAACAGAAAAACAGATCAAACGACATGAAATGCAGCTAGTTTGCTGTCTTACCAGCTTTAGTTTTGTCAAGGTGACGTGTATGCGGGAAACGAATTCAAGCGCAGGACACCGAACTACTGGCAGAACTTTACTCAAAACAGTAAAGAAAGTACAAAACAAAAACTCCGTACAGGGAGGAACAATAATCGCATACAACCAGCGCTGCCGACCTAACGGAAAACAATCACACACAACAAACAAATGAGAGACAGGGTTTTTTAAAGGGAATACAATCAACACTAATGGGACACAGGTGTAAACAATACAGACCAGTCTAGACAAACACCGAAACATAGATCGGTAGCAGCTAGTACTCCGGGGACGACGAACGCCGAAGCCTGCCCGAGCAAGGAGGAGGAGCAGCCTCGGCTGAATCCGTGACAGTACCCCCCCCCCTTGACGCGCGGCTCCAGCCATGCGCCGACCCCGGCCTCGGGGACGGCCAGGAGGACGCGGAGCATGGCGAGTCGGATGACTGCGGTGAAAATCCCTCAACATGGAGGGATCTAGGATGTCCCTCCTAGGGACCCAGCACCGTTCCCCCGGTCCGTACCCCTCCCACTCCATGAGATACTGCAGGCCCTCCATCCGACGCCTCGAATCCAAGATGGAACGGACTGAGTACGCCGGAGCCCCCTCGATGTCCAGTGGGGGCGGAGGAGCCTCTCGTACCTCACTCTCCTGGAGTGGACCAGCTACTACCGGCCTGAGGAGAGACACATGGAACGAGGGGTTAATGCGGTAATTAATTGGCAGTTGTAACCTATAGCATACCTCGTTCAATCTCCTCAGGACTTTAAATGGCCCCACAAACCGCCGACCCAGCTTCCGACAGGGCAGGCGAAGGGGCAGGTTTCGGGTCGAGAGCCAGACCCGATCTCCTGGTGCATACACCGGAGCTATCAGGCTCGCCTTTTGCCGCCTGATAGCCCGCTGCAGATGGACATGCGCAGCGTTCCAGGTTTCTTCCGAGCGCCGAAACCACTCGTCCACCGCAGGGGCTTCGATCTGGCTCTGATGCCAAGGTGCTAGGACCGGCTGATAACCTAGCACACACTGGAAAGGCGTAAGGTTAGTTGAGGAGTGGCAGAGTGAGTTTTGGGCTATCTCAGCCAAGGGGATATATCCCGACCACTCCTCCTGCCGGTCCTGGCAATAGGACCTCAGAAACGTACCCACATCCAGGTTCACTCTCTCCACCTGCCCATTACTCTCAGGGTGAAAACCTGAGGTAAGGCTAATCGAGACCCCCAGACGTTCCATAAACGCCCTCCAGACTCTAGAGGTGAACTGGGGACCCCGATCAGACACTATATCCTCAGGTACCCCGTAGTGCCGGAAGACGTGTGTAAACAGGGCGTCAGCAGTTTGTAGGGCTGTAGGGAGACCTGGCATAGGAATGAGATGGCAGGCCTTCGAAAACCGATCCACAACGACCAAGATCGTCGTGTTCCCCTGGGAGGGGGGAAGGTCCGTGACAAAATCCACCGATAGGTGAGACCACGGCTGTTGTGGAACAGGGAGGGGTTGTAACTTCCCTCTGGGCAGGTGTCTAGGCGCCTTACACTGGATGCACACCGAGCAGGAGGAAACATAAACCCTCACGTCCTTAGCTAAAGTGGGCCACCAGTACTTCCCGCTAAGGCAGTGCACTGTCCGACCAATACCAGGATGACCAGAGGAGGGTGACATGTGAGCCCAATATATCAATCGATCACGAACCTCGAGCGGCACGTACCTCCGACCCTCTGGACACTGTGGGGGAGTAGGATCGGTACGTAACGCCCGCTCGATGTCCGCATCAACCTCCCACACCACCGGTGCCACCAGACAAGACTCCGGAAGTATGGGAGTGGGCTCAATGGACCTCTCCTCTGTGTCATATAGTCGGGACAGGGCGTCTGCCTTAGTGTTCTGTGACCCTGGTCTATAGGTGAGCTTAAATACAAATCGGGTAAAAAACATAGCCCACCTTGCCTGGCGAGGGTTCAGCCCCCTCTCTGCCCGGATGTACTCCAGGTTACGATGGTCAGTCAGAATGAGAAAAGGGTGTTTAGCCCCCTCAAGCCAATGCCTCCACACATTCAGGGCTTGAACCACAGCTAACAGCTCCCTGTCCCCCACGTCATAATTGCGCTCCGCCGGACTGAAATTCTTAGAATAGAAAGCACAGGGGCGGAGTTTTGGTGGCGTACCCGAGCGCTGAGACAGTACAGCACCGATCCCAGCCTCGGACGCATCCACTTTAACTTGGAACGCCAAAGAGGGATCCGGATGTGCCAGCACTGGAGCCGAAGTAAACAGGTCCTTCAGATGTCTAAAAGCCCTGTCCTCCTCTGCCGACCACTGCAGACACACCGGACCCCCTTTAGCAGGGAGGTAATGGGAGCTGCTACCAGTCCAAAACCCCGGATAAACCTCCGGTAGTAATTGGCAAAACCCAAAAACCGCTGCACTTCCTTCACCGTGGTGGGAGTCTGCCAATTACGCACGGCTGCAATGCGGTCAAACTCCATCTCCACCCCTGACGCGGACAACTGATGTCCCAGGAAGGAGATGGACTCCTGGAAGAACAGACATTTCTCCGCCTTCGCATACAGGTCATGCTCCAACAGTCTACCAAGCACCCAACGCACCAGGGACACATGCTCGGCTCGTGTAGCGGAGTATATTAGAATGTCATCAATATACACCACTACACCCTGTCCATGCAAGTCCCGGAAAATCTTGTCCACAAACGATTGGAAGACTGAAGGAGCATTCATTAAACCGTATGGCATGACGAGGTACTCATAGTGACCCGAGGTGGTACTGAACGCTGTCTTCCACTCATCTCCCTCCCTAATGCGCACCAGGTTGTACGCACTCCTGAGATCCAATTTTGTGAAGAATCGCGCCCCGTGTAATGACTCCGTCATACTAGCAATCAGAGGGAGAGGATAGCTGTATTTGATTGTGATCTGATTGAGACCACAGTAGTCAATACACGGGCGTAAACCTCCATCCTTCTTCTTCACAAAAAATAAACTAGATGACGCAGGGGAAGTGGACGGCCGTATCTATCCCTGTCTCAGAGATTCGGCGACATATGTCTCCATAGCCGCCGTCTCCTCCTGAGAAAGAGGATACACATGACTATGCGGAAGCGCAGCGCCTACTTGGAGGTCTATCGCACAATCCCCCTGTCGATGAGGTGGTAATTGAGTCGCCTTCTTTTTACAGAACGCGAGTGCCAAATCGGCATACTCAGGTGGAATGTGCATGGTGGGAACTTGGTTCGGGCTTTCCACTGTCATTGCCCCTACGGAAACACCTACACACCGCCCGAAACACTGATCAGACCATCCCTTGAGAGCCCTCTGTTGCCATGAAATGTTGGGGTCATGAGATGTTAACCAGGGAAGCCCCAACACCACGGGAAACGCAGGAGAATCAATCAAAAACAACCAAATATTCTCCTCATGACCCTCCTGTGTTTTCATCCTGAGAGGCGCTGTGACTTCCGTAATCAATCCTGACCCCAAAGGGTGGCTATCTAGGGCATGGATAGGGAAAGGCACATCAACGGGTACAATAGGGATCCCTAACTTATAGGTGAACTGGCGATCAATAAAATTCCCAGCTGCGCCTGAATCTACTAGCGCCTTATGCTGGGAATGAGGAGAAACCTCGGGAAACACAACTTTAATACACATATGTGCAACAGAGAGCTCTGGGTGAGTTGGGTGCCTACTCACCTGGAATGACTCATCAGTGCGCTGCCTACTGCCTCGATTCCTAGGAGACCCTCCCCAGCACCGACCAGCAGTGTGTCCTCTCCGGCCACAGTTGGTGCAGGGGACGGTATCCCTCCTGGACTCTCTCCTGGTCTCCCTAGCACCAGCACCTCCGAGCTCCATAGGGGTCGGCTCGGAAGTGCTGGGGGATGGAATGGACGGCCCTGACTCCGGACGTCCGCGGGTAGCCAACAGGGTATCCAGGTGAATGGACATGTCCACTAGTTGGTCGAAGCTGAGGTTGGTGTCCCTGCAGGCCAATTCCCGACGCACGTCCTCCCTCAGGCTACATCTGTAGTGGTCGATGAGGGCCCTCTCATTCCATCCCGCGTTGGCAGCCAGCGTCCGGAAGTCCAGGGCGAACTCCTGTGCGCTCCTCCTCCCCTGCCTGAGGTGGAATAGACGCTCACCCGCCGCTTTACCCTCTGGTGGATGATCGAATACTGCCCTGAAGCGGCGGGTGAACTCCGCATTGTTGACAGTAGCGGCGTCTATTCCCCCCCACTCGGCATTGGCCCACTCCAGCGCCTTGCCGGACAGGCAGGAGATGAGGGCGGACACGCTCTCGTATCCCGAGGGCACCGGGTGGATGTTCAACCTGGAGCAGGAAACCCTGACACCCGGCAGCTGTGCCATCATAAGCCCTCGGGAGCGAGAGCCGAATCCCACTGGACACCGGAGGTGAAGCGATGGGCATCGCCGATGGTGGTGGTATCGTCGGAGGAGGTGTAGGCAGACCCCCTCTTTCCCATCGCTCCATAGTGCTCACCACCCGTTCCATGGCGGTGCTGAGAGCCTGGATCATGGCCGCTTGTTGTTTGACGCGTTCTTCCATTGATCCAGCTGGCACCGCCGTTCCTGCTGACTCCATGTGTGGTGTGTGATTCTGTCAAGGTGACGTGTATGCGGGAAACGAAGTCAAGTGCAGGACACCGAACTACTGGCAGAACGTACTTTACTCAAAACAGTAAAGAAAGTACAAAACAAAAACTCCAAACAGGGAGGAACAATAATCGCATACAACCAGCACTGCCGACCTAATCACACACAACAAACAAATGAGAGACAGGGGTTTTTAAAGGGAATACTATCAACACTAATGGGACACAGGTGTAAACAATACAGACCAGTCTAGACAAACACCGAAACATAGATCGGTAGCAGCTAGTACTCCGGGGACGACGAACGCCAAAGCCTTCCCGAGCAAGGAGGAGGAGCAGCCTCGGCTGAATCCGTGACAAGATTGAAGTGATTGCGTTAGCTGTGTAGTTGGCTAGCTCCTCTGAACAGTGTCCTGACGAGAGATACATTTTTCTAAGCCAGGAGAAATCGCACATCATTCGTTCATTGTTATGGATGTATCCAAAACAGCTTATGCAAATGCAGCTACTTTGCTGTTATGTTAGCTGCACTGTTTGACCTGACTGTGTCAGCCGTATTTGGCTAGCTAGCAAGCAAGGGATAAGATCGTTGCCAGCCAGCATGGCAACGGAACATTTAGAACGAACGACTGGGTGGCGTCCATAGATATAGAACAAAAATACTTAACGACTGGGTCATGTCTCTGGCAACCTAACCAGAATGAACGGCCAGCTGGCATGGCTAGCAACCATAGATGTGTCAGGACTAGACCTATATTTTCGTTGAGGGATGAAATGGTAGCCTATGAATACATGTATGAAAATATTTAATTTCATTTAATTGGTAACCTGTTGTAGAAAAGCAATTGTACACGAGAGGGCGTGCTAAACAACTTTTTTTGCACGGCTATGCTGATCTACGGTACCCGGCTCCGCCTCGTACCTATGACCGCAGCACAGCCATGCAAAAAAAGTTGTTTAGCACACCCTCTCATGTACAATTGCTTTATTAAACACACAGTGAATGTATTTTACGTTAATCAATATACAGTGGGGGAAAAAAGCATTTAGTCAGCCACCAATTGTGCAAGTTCTCCCACTTAAAAAGATGAGAGAGGCCTGTAATTTTCATCATAGGTACACGTCAACTATGACAGACAAATTGAGAAAAAAAATCCAGAAAATCACATTGTAGGATTTTTTATGAATTTATTTGCAGATTATGGTGGAAAATAAGTATTTGGTCACCTACAAACAAGCAGGATTTCTGGCTCTCACAGACCTGTAACTTCTTCTTTAAGATTCTCCTCTGTCCTCCACTCGTTACCTGTATTAATGGCACCTGTTTGAACTTGTTATCAGTATAAAAGACACCTGTCCACAACCTCAAACAGTCACACTCCAAACTCCACTATGGCCAAGACCAAAGAGCTGTCAAAGGACACCAGAAACAAAATTGTAGACCTGCACCAGGCTGGGAAGACTGAATCTGCAATAGGCAAGCAGCTTGGTTTGAAGAAATCAACTGTGGGAGCAATTATTAGGAAATGGAAGACATACAAGACCACTGATAATCTCCCTCCATCTGGGGCTCCACGCAAGATCTCACCCCGTGGGGTCAAAATGATCACAAGAACGGTGAGCAAAAATCCCAGAACCACACGGGGGGACCTAGTGAATGACCTGCAGAGAGCTGGGACCAAAGTAACAAAGTCTACCATCAGTAACACACTACGCCGCCAGGGACTTAAATCCTGCAGTGCCAGACGTGTCCCCCTGCTTAAGCCAGTACATGTCCAGGCCCGTCTGAAGTTTGCTAGAGTGCATTTGGATGATCCAGAAGAGGATTGGGAGAATATCATATGGTCAGATGAAACCAAAATAGAACTTTTTGGTAAAAACTCAACTCGTCGTGTTTGGAGGACAAAGAATGCTGAGTTGCATCCAAAGAACACCATACCTACTGTGAAGCATGGGGGTGGAAACATCATGCTTTGGGGCTGTTTTTCTGCAAAGGGACCAGGACGACTGATCCGTGTAAAGGAAAGAATGAATGGGGCCATGTATCGTGAGATTTTGAGTGAAAACCTCCTTCCATCAGCAAGGGCATTGAAGATGAAACGTGGCTGGGTCTTTCAGCATGACATTGATCCCAAACACACCGCCCGAGCAATGAAGGAGTGGCTTCGTAAGAAGCATTTCAAGGTCCTGGAGTGGCCTAGCCAGTCTCCAGATCTCAACCCAATAGAAAATCTTTGGAGGGAGTTGAAAGTCCGTGTTGCCCAGCGACAGCCCCAAAACATCACTGCTCTAGAGGAGATCTGCATGGAGGAATGGGCCAAAATACCAGCAACAGTGTGTGAAAACCTTGTGAAGACTTACAGAAAACGTTTGACCTGTGTCATTGCCAACAAAGGGTATATAACAAAGTATTGAGAAACTTTTGTTATTGACCAAATACCCAATATATTCAATATAAGGAACAATTGTGACCGACCGGCTCGATTCGGTGTTATGTAGCAAAATTTGAAATTGTGTTTTTTACATTGGATAACAGTAGAGACTCATAGCTAGAAAATGGTATATCTTACATTACAGTTGAGGAACAATGGGAAAGTAATTCTGCTTTGAAAGTTGATAAACTTGTAACCTCACTTTGGAGAAAATGGCCCTTGAATGTTTTGGTAAACCTACTGGAGAGCTCTTCTTTGTCTACACCCATCTCTTTAAGGATTCACATGTGAGGCCATGTACTAAACAACCAAAGATTTCAAGACTAAAGGCTGGTTTATACTACGGGTGTATTCATAAATTCAATCTGGAGTGCCAGAGTGCGCCCTAGGCGTTCGTAAACTCAGAGCGCTGTCAGATTGTCATTTCGTTCTCGGAGCGTTCAGAGCGCACACTGGACACTCTGGCCGAGGAGGAGGGTTGATCCGAGTGTTCTGTCCTAACAACAGCAGTCAAGCTCCCAAGCTAACTAGATAACGTTGGCTAGCTTGCTAGCTACTTCCAGACACATGAGAGAACAGCTCATTCTGACCATTTTACTCGCCCTAGCAGAGCTGGTTAGGCTGTTTTTATGTTATCCAGAGTGTTGGTGACTGTAACTGTGCTGCTGGCAACAATTTAATTACGTTTACTGACACCGGCCATATTCAATGGGTGTTGAGCGTTCGTAAATTTGTCAGTTATTTGGCGCTCTGGCACACTCAGATGAGAGTGCTCTAGCTACCTAACAGTGCGCTTTAATTTGAAATGAAAACGACTTTCTGACAAAATTAGAAACATGTAATATCTGAAAATGTAGCTAGCTAGACTATCTTACCCGTATACCAGGATGGACGCTTCTCCCTCTTTGTCACGGATGCCATGGTTGCCCTTAGATTGAAGATGTAATCCGGAGACAGGTGTTTTATACAATAGCCTTCTGTGTGTTCTCTTTTCGACTCCCTCTGCATATTTGCAATCAAAGGCCAGAATTTTCTCCATCTCCTTAGCTATCACACTCTAATTCCACAGGGCCTTCCACTGATTTCAAAACTCGGTCCTCCAGAAAGTGGAAAGCAACACTTTGATATCTTTCAAAAAAAGCTGCGTTAGAAAGGATAACCTACAAATAGTGACCAGCTCATGTTATAGAGAGAAGCGTGCTACATGGCAGACCAATCCGAACTCATGTCTTGGCATGTCCAGCCCATCCATTATCTCAGCCAATCATGGCTAGTGGGAAGGTTCCCGTCTTTTTCCATGGCTAAACCAACTAGGCTCTTAATTTAACAATTGTATTCGTATTTACAGATGGCATACAAGTTTGTTATTAAGGCACATGAAAGTTCACATGTTCCAGAAGGCATTTCAGCCTTTTTATTAATAAATAAAAAGTTTACTTTCAAATGGCTCTCCCGTGAAGTAGTGACACGCGACATACGCCTAGTTTCCTGAAACGAGTCACAATTATTACTGCACTTTAACATGTCAGTGGGGGCAATGTGCTTGCGGGCTCATTAACATATTTGGGGGCATGGTCTAAAACAGTGATTCTCAGGTGGTGGGTCGCACCTAAATTTGGGTCGGCAGGAGGTTTTGAACGTCTGAGAAACAATAAAATAAAAAATATACTGCTTTTTTGAAAATACTCCAGTCTGAACTTAAACGACTAAAACCAAGGTAGAAAGTATGTAGAAATTGTAATGAACCTATATATTTTTTATAATTTAACCACTAAACTATTTTTCTTCAATCACAGTATTTTAAATATAAAGTTATTATCAGTGCTATTTAGCAGATTTGGTTGATTTTGTGGTCTCAAACCAGTGAGCTTAACATTCTTCATCAAGAATATGGGCAAAATGGAATTATTGACAATAAAAAAGGTGAGACTATTGTTCCTATGTCATATAATTGGTACATTTACTATCAACATAGCATTAGAAATAGTTTTCCAGATTGCATTTTGGCAACAAAATAATCACGATCGGAATATTGGATTGTGACTGAGACAACCTGGTTCAATTTCGGTTCTGAGGAAAAACCAGTTGAGAACCACTGGTCTAAAATATATTGTTTTTGTGCCAACCGTTAGTGGAAGTGTTGTACCAGTTGAAGTGGATTTATCGTGATGTTGCTGAAGGTTGAGCACGTCCTTTGTCTATGTACAGTTCTACAATCTTTGTAAAGGTTTGTGACAATCAAGAGCTGCACTGTTATATGTTATACTGTATGTTATGCACCTTCTGGATGATAGCGGGGTGAACAGGCGGTGGTTGGTGTCCTTGATGATCTTTTTGGCCTTCCTGTGACATCGGGTGCTGTAGGTGTCCTGGAGGGCGGTTAGTTTGCCCCCGGCAATGCGTTCAGCAGACCGCACCACCCTCTGGAGAGCCCTGCGGTTGCGGGCGGTGCAGTTGCCGTACCAGGCGGTGATACAGCCCGACAGGATGCTCTCAATTGTGCATCTGTAAAAGTTTGTGAGGGTTTTAGGTGCCAAGCCAAATTTCTTCAGCCTCCTGAGGTTGAAGAGGGTCTGTTGCGCCTTCTTCACCACACTGTCTGCGTGGGTGGACCATTTCAGTTTGTCAGTGATGTGTACGCCAAGGAACTTGCTTTCCACCTTCTCCACTGCGGTCCCGTCGATATGTCCTTGACTAGTCTCTTAAAGCACTTCATGATGACAGAGGTGAGTGCTACGGGGCGATAGTCATTCTGCTTGTTACAAGGCGGTACTTATTTAAATTAGGTAAGTAAATATGACGTTACTATTGGTGTATTAAAATGAGGCTTTTTGTGATGGCTTTTTCTGATCCCACCTCCTGAATCAAAGTGTTTGACATGGGGGAGGGGACCAGTAACTTTATGATCAAACTTGATCAATGTAGAAGCAACAGTCATTTTTCATACTTTCGTAGTGCTACTTTGATATGGTCTCATCCAAATATCATCCAATTTCAATTACTTTTAATGCATCGCTCAGTTATGTATAGAGCCAGGTCATCGTGGAATGCTCTGCCACCAGAGGTTACTCAGGCCAAAAGCAAGTTTACCTTTAAAAAACAGATTAAACAAATATTGTATCACAGTGGCTCTCCTCTTTCTGAAGATCTAATATAACTGTACTGTATATAAGAATATTAATATGTACAATGCCCTCCATAATTATTGGGACAGTGAAGCAGACGCACAAATATCATACCCCACATTTGTGCGTCTGTAACTTTCTCACTCATCATTATTCATGATTAATTCAGGATTATCCGTAATCATGGTACCATCCACATTAATGTAGAAGTGTTCAGAAACATATTTTATTCTTATTTACAATAGAAGTCACTCCAAAATGACACAAAACATTGTTCACCATTCATTTCTATTGGGCACAAAATAATCTGAAACCAAAACAAAGAGCAAATGCATCCAACAAATGTGTAGAGTCACAAGCTTGATGTAGTCATTGCGTGCTATGACTATGGGAACAAATACTACATATTTTACTGCTTTAATACACATACAGTGAATTTGTCCCAATACTTTTGCTGTAATTTCTAAACGGTTCACCCGATGTGGATGAAAATACCCTCAAATTAAAGCTGACAGTCTGCACTTCAACCTTATAGTCATTGTTTGATTTCAAATCCAAACTTTTGGACTATATAATCAAAAGAAGAAACAGTTATTCACTGTCCCAGGGCACTGTATATACTGTATGAATAGTGTATAAGTAGTATTTTTGTTGTCTCTTGGTGTCTTTCCAATATATAACTCTTTATTTTATTTTAATTTTGTATTTTAATTTAAAGTGGCGCTCAAGTCTACTTTTGACCTCATATAACACATGATTTACTTAACAAAAGGTACATCTCAACAGGTGGTCCAGACAAGTCAAGACATGGCACAAGTGGGGGCTTTCCTCTTTTGTCCTCTATTGCTCCTCTATTGTTCCTTAAGCAAAGTGGAGGCCGATGACATCAAGGATTCCCATCAGACCAAATCCTTGAATTCCTTACTCCTTGAAGTTTGCAGTTGTGTCAAAAAAACACTATTTTGCTCAAAACATATATTTTTACACTTTAGTGTGTGTACTTTACTGTATTTATACTTGGGATATCACTTTCAATAGTAAACATTTTTTTAAATGCTGGAGGGCATCTTAAATGTTATATCTTATGTTGTTCTTGTCTATAAAATCAAATCAAATTTCATTTGTCACATGCGCCGAATACAACAGGTGTAGACCTTACCGTGAAATGCTTACTTACAAGCACTTAACCAACAATGCAGTTTTAAAAAAATAAGAGTTTAGAAAATATTCACTAAATCAACTAAAGTAAAGAAAATATAAGAGTAACAATAAAATAACAATACAGGGGGTACCGGTACCGAGTCAATGTGTGGGGGTACAGGTTAGTCGAGATAATTGAGGTAATATGTACATGTAGGTAGGGGTAAAGTGACTATGCATAGATAATAAACAGTGAGTAGCAGCAGCGTAAAAACTGCATAACTGTTCTGTCATCTATTTGTATACAGTGGCTTGCGAAAGTATTCACCCCCCTTGGCATTTTTCCTATTTTGTTGCCTTACACCTGGAATTAATGGGGGTTTGTATCATTTGATTTACACAACATGCCTACCAATTTGAAGAGCCAACTTTTGCAGCAATTACACCTTCAAGTCTCTTGGGGTATTTCTCTATAAGCTTGGCACATCTAGCCACTGAGATTTTTGCCCATGGCAAAGGCAAAACTGCTCCAGCTCCTTCAAGTTGGATGGGTTCCGCTGGTGTACAGCAATCTTTAAGTCAAAAAAAAAATACCACAGATTCTCAATTGGATTGAGGTCTGGGCTTTGACTAGGCCATTCCAAGACATTTAAATGTTTCCCCTTAAACCACCAGTGTTGCTTTAGCAGTATGCTTAGGGTCATTGTCCTGCTGGAAGGTGAACCTCCATCCCAGTCTCAAGTCTCTGGAAGACTGAAACAGGTTTCCCTCAAGAATTTCCCTGTATTTAGCGCCATCCATCATTCCTTCAATTTTGACCAGTTTGCCAGTCCCTGCCGATGGAAAACATCCCCACAGCATGATGCTGCCACCACCATGCTTCACTGTGGGGATGGTGTTCTCGGGGTGATGAGAGGTGTTGGGTTTGCGCCAGATATTTTCCTT
Source organism: Coregonus clupeaformis (assembly GCF_020615455.1). Taxonomy (NCBI): domain Eukaryota; kingdom Metazoa; phylum Chordata; class Actinopteri; order Salmoniformes; family Salmonidae; genus Coregonus; species Coregonus clupeaformis. The sequence continues at coordinate 29,470,886 of NC_059225.1, forward strand.
GATGGCCAAAAAGCTCAATTTTAGTCTCATCTGACCAGAGTACCTTCTTCCATATGTTTGGGGAGTCTCTCACATGCCTTTTGGCAAACACCAAACGTGTTTGCTTATTTTTTTCTTTAAGCAATGGATTTTTTGTGGCCACTCTTCCGTAAAGCCCAGCTCTGTGGAGTGTACTGCTTAAAGTGGTCCTATGGACAGATACTCCAATCTCCGCTGTGGAGCTTTGCAGCTCCTTCAGGGTTATCTTTGGTCTCTTTGTTGCCTCTCTGATTAATGCCCTCCTTGCCTGGTCCGTGAGTTTTGGTGGGAGGCCCTCTCTTGGCAGGTTTGTTGTGGTGCCATATTCTTTCAATTTTTTATAATGGATTTAATGATGCTCCGTGGGATGTTCAAAGTTTCTGATATTTTTTTATAACCCAACCCTGATCTGTACTTCTCCATAACTTTGTCCCTGACCTGTTTGGAGAGCTCCTTGGTCTTCATGGTGCCGCTTGCTTGGTGGTGCCCCTTGCTTAGTGGTGTTGCACACTCTGGGACCTTTCAGAATAGGTGTATATATACTGAGATCATGTGACAGATCATGTGACACTTAGATTGCACACAGGTGGACTTTATTTAACTAATTATGTGACTTCTGAAGGTAATTGATTGCACCAGATCCCAGGTGAGGCTGAGTTCCAAGTGTGCTCACAGTAAAGAATGATTAGTAGAAGTCCCCATGTTGTCATCAGAAAATGTAATTGAAGGTGCAGTAAATCACTGGCAGCTAGTTGCAATTGAGTTACTTTGAATATTACAATAACCTAAATTACTGGCAGTTAGATGCCAGTCAGTTACTGGCAATTACTGGGCATTAAGTTACTGTAAAGTTATGTATAGTAACCCCAGGTGTACAATAACAAATAATTACTACTTTTCAGAAAGTATTAAACTGTCAAGAGGAGTAAAACAAGGATGTCCACTGTCGGCGTATCTATACTGAACAAAAATATAAATGCAATATGCAAAAATTTCAAAGATTTTACTGAGTTACAGTTCATATAAGGAAATCAGTCAATTTAATTAAATTCATTAGGCCCTAATCTATGACTGGGAATACAGATATGCATCTGTTGGTCACAGATACCTTTAAAAAAAAGTAGGGGCGTGGATCAGAAAACCAGTCAGTATCTGGTGTGACCACCATTTGCCTCATGCAGCGCAAACATCTCCTTCGCATAGAGTTGATCAGGTGGTTGATTATGGCCTGTGAAATGTTGTCCCACTTCTTTTCAATGGCTGTGCGAAGTTGCTGGATATTTGTGGGAAATGTAACACGCTGTCGTACACGTCGATCCAGCGCATCCAAACATGCTCAGTGGGTGACATGTCTGGTGAGTATGCAGGCCATGGAAGAACTGGGACATTTTCATCTTCCAGGAATTGTGTACAGATCCTTGCAACATGGGGCCATGCATTATCATGCTTAAACATGAGGTGATGGCGGCGGATGAATGGCATGACAATGGGCCTCAGGATCTCATCACAGTATCTCTGTGCATTCAAATTGCCATCGATAAAAATGCAATTGTGTTCGTTGTCCATAGTTTATGCCTGCCCATACCATAACCCCACAGCCACCATGGGGCACTCTGTTCACAACGATGACATCATCAAACCGCTCGCCCACACGACACCATACATGTTGTCTGTGGTTGTGAGGCCGGTTGGACGTACTGCCAGATTCTCTAAAACAACGTTGCAGGCAGCTTATGTTAGAGAAATGAATGTTACATTATCTGGAAACAGCTCTGGTGGACATTCCTGCAGTCAGCATGCCAATTGCACGCTCCTTCAAAACTTGAGACATAAGTGGCATTGTGTTGTGTGATAAAACTGACCATTTTAGAGTGGCCTTTTATTGTCCCCAGCACAAGGTGCACCTGTGTAATAATCATGCTGATTAATCAGCTTCTTGATATGCCACACCTGTCAGGAGGATGAATTATCTTGGCAAATAAGAAATGCTCACTAACAGGTTTGTAAACAAATTTGTGCACAACATTTGAGAGAAATAAGCTTTTTGTCCATCTAAACATTTCTGTGATCTTTTATTTCAGCTCATGAAACATGGGACCAACACTTTATTTGTTGTGTTTATATTTTTGTTCAGTGTATTTATTATGGCCAATGAAATGTTATCTATTAAAATCAGATCCAACAATAATATAGAGGGATTAGAAATCCATGTCTTAAAAAGAAAGGTGTCATTGTACGCTGATGATTCAAGTTTCCTCTTAAATCCACAATCTGGATCCTGCACAGTCTCATAGAGGATCTAGATATTTTTTCAAACCTCTCTGGATTACAACCAAACTATGATAAGTGTCACATATTGTCACGGTTTCGGCCGAGGCTGCTCCTCCTCCTGGTTCGGGCAGGCTTCGGCGGTCGTCGTCCCCGGAGTACTAGCTGCCACCGATCTATGTTTCATGTTCGTTTGGTTTTGTCTTGATGTTATACACCTGTGTCTAGTTAGTCCTCGTTAGTGTCCTATTTAAGTCTCGTTGTGTGTGTCTGTGTTTGTGTGTGATTGCTCTTCTGTTTTGGTGTTTGAGCTACGTACTTCCCTCCAGTGTTTGGAGAGGTTTTCGCACATGTTAGTGCGCCGTTTATTTGACGCCTGTGTGCGCCGTTATTTCGCCTCCGGGCTTATTGTGCTCATTTACTCCGTGAATATTTCACTAAAGTCTTTTGGACTGAGCTTCTGCGTCCTGCGCTTGATTCCTGCACCACACCCACCTTCAGCACCCCTTGACAGAATCACACACCAATTGAATGGAATCAGCAGGATCAACAGTCACGCCTGAGTCGCTCGAGGAGCATGTCCGCAGCCAGGATGACCAGATACGACAACTGGGGACCGCTCTACAGGACGTCATCAACACCCTGCACCGATGGGAGGCCAGAGGGGTACCCACACCTCCACCTACCCTGCCAACCCCATCGGCCGGTCCACCAGTCCCAGGTCCGGAACCCAGGGGGATTCGGCTCTCGCTCCCGAGGGCGTATGACGGAACAGCTGCCGGGTGTCAGGGGTTCCTCCTGCAGGTGGAGCTCTACCTGGCCACTGTACACCCGGTGCCCTCGGGACACGAGAGCGTTTCCGCCCTCATCTCCTGTCTCACGGGCAAGGCGTTGGAATGGGCCAACGCCGAGTGGAGGAAGATGGACGCCACCACCATCTCCTACGCCGAGTTCTCCCGTCGCTTCAAGGCCGTGTTCGACCATCCACCTGAGGGCAAAGCGGCGGGGGAGCGTCTAGTCCACCTGAGACAGGGGAGGAGGAGCGCACAGGCGTTTGCGCTGGAGTTCCGGACTCTAGCGGCGGAAGCAGGGTGGAATGGACGGGCCCTCATCGACCATTTTCGATGTAGCCTACGGGAGGACGTTCAACGTGAGTTGGCCTGCAGGGATACCAATCTCACCTTCGACCAGTTGTTCGATATGTCCATCCGTCTGGACACCCTGCTGGCCACCCGTGGTAGTCCCGAGTGGGGTCCGTCCATTCCGCCCTCCGGCACCTCCGAGCCGAGCCCTATGGAGCTCGGGGGTGCCGGCGCTAGAGAAAGGAGGAGGAGGAGCCCGAGGGGGCCTGTCTCCTGCACCAAGTGCGGTCGTGGAGGGCACACTGCGGCCAGGTGCTGGGGAGGGTTCTCCGGGGGAGAAGACAACAGGCCACGCACTGGGGAGCCCTCCCAGGTGAGTAGACGCCCCACTTACCCAGAGCTCTCTGTTGCGCACTTTTGTATACCTGTTTGTTTTCCACAGGTTGCACCTCATTCCCAGCATAAGGCGCTAGTAGATTCAGGCGCAGCTGGGAATTTTGTTGATCGGAAGTTTTGTGTAGATTTAGGGATCCCTCTCCTACCTGTTGACAAACCTTTTCCCGTTCATGCCTTAGATAGCCGCCCGTTGGGGTCGGGGTTGATTAGGGAGATCACAGCGCCACTTAGGATGTGTGCGCAGGGGGGTCATGAAGAGACTATACAGCTGTATCTGATCGACTCTCCTGCGTACCCAGTGGTGCTGGGTATTCCCTGGTTAAGCACCCATAACCCTGCTATTTCATGGCAACAGAGGGCTCTCGATGGGTGGTCTGCTCAGTGCGAGGGGCGATGTCTGGGTGTTTCCGTGGGGGCGACTTCGGTGGAAAGTCCAAACCAAGTGCCCGCACTGCACATTCCGCCTGAATATGGGGATTTAGCTCGTGTTTAGTAAGACTAGGGCGACGCAGTTGCCTCCTCATAGACAGGGGGATTGTGCGATTGATCTCCAGGCAGGAGCAGCGCTCCCACGGAGCCACGTGTATCCTTTGTCTCAAGAGGAGAGAAAAGCTATGGAGACTTACATAGCCGAATCTTTGAGACAGGGATACATACGGCCCTCCACTTCTCCCGCCTCCTCGAGCTTCTTTTTTGTGAAGAAAAAAGATGGAGGGTTGCGCCCGTGCATTGATTACCGTGGTCTCAATCAGATTACAGTTATCCACTCCCTCTGATTGCGACCATGACGGAGTCATTGCATGGAGCGCAGTTTTTCACAAAACTGGATCTCAGGAGCGCGTATAACTTGGTGCGCATTAGGGAGGGCGACGAATGGAAAACAGTGTTTAGTACCACGTCAGGTCATTTCGAGTATCTCGTCATGCCATATGGGTTGATGAATGCTCCATCAGTCTTCCAATCCTTCGTAGATGACATTTTCCGGGATATGCAGGGGCAAGGGGTGGTCGTGTACATTGATGACATTCTGGTGTACTCGTCTACCCGAGCCGAGCATATAACCCTGGTGCGTCGTGTATTGAGGAGGCTGTTGGAGCACGACCTATATGTCAAGGCAGAGAAATGTCTGTTTTTCCAGGAGTCGGTCTCCTTTTTGGGTTATCGGTTGTCCGCGTCAGGGGTGAGAATGGAGGTGGTTCGTGTGTCCGCTGTGCGTAATTGGCAAACCCCAACCACTGTCAAAGAGGTGCAGCAGTTCTTGGGTTTTGCTAATTACTACCGGAGGTTTATCCGGGGTTTTGGACAGGTGGCAGCTCCCATCACGTCCCTTCTGAAAGGGGGTCCGGTGCGCCTGCAGTGGTCAGCTGATGCGGACAGGGCCTTTAGGAAACTGAAGGACCTGTTTACGTCGGCTCCGGTGCTGGCGCATCCGGATCCCGCATTACCCTTTCAGGTTGAGGTGGACGCGTCTGAGGCTGGTATAGGGGCCGTTCTCTCTCAACGGTCCGGCACGCCACCTAAACTCCGCCCCTGTGCTTTTACTCAAAAAAGCTCAGCCCGGCGGAGCGTAATTATGACGTCGGGGACAGGGAGCTGTTAGCTGTAGTTCAGGCCCTTAAGGTGTGGAGGCATTGGCTTGAGGGGCTCAACACCCTTTCCTCATTTTGACTGACCATCGGAACCTGGAGTACATCCGGGCAGCGAGGAGACTGAACCCTCGCCAGGCTCGATGGAGTATGTTTCTCACCAGGTTCGTATTTAAAATCACGTACATCCCTGGGTCCCAGAATGGTAAGGCAGATGCGCTGTCCCGGTGGTATGACACGGAGGAGAGGTCCGTTGAGCCTACTCCCATACTACCGGAGTCTTGTCTTGTGGCACCGGTGGTGTGGGAGGTCGATGCCGAAATCGAGCGAGCATTGCGTACCGACCCCAGCCCTCCACAGTGTCCTGAGGGTCGGAAGTACATTCCGCTCGAGATTCGGGATCGACTCATTTACTGGGCTCACACGTCACCCTCCTCTGGACATCCGGGTATTGGCCGGACGGTGCATTGTCTTAGTACTAAATACTGGTGGCCCACGTTAGCCAGGGATGTGAGGGTTTATGTCTCCTCCTGCTCGGTGTGTGCCCAGTGTAAGGCGCCCAGACACCTGCCCAGGGGTAAGTTACAACCCCTGCCCGTTCCACAACGACCATGGTCCCACCTCTCGGTGGATTTTGTGACAGACCTTCCCCTCTCTCAGGGGAATACCACCATCCTGGTCGTTGTGGACCGGTTCTCTAAGGCCTGTCGTCTTCTCCCTATGTCGGGTCTGCCTACTGCCCTACAAACCGCAGAGGCCCTATTTACCCACGTCTTCCGGCATTACGGGGTACCCGAGGATATAGTGTCTGATCGAGGCCCCCAGTTTACCTCCCGAGTTTGGAGAGCGTTCATGGAGCGTTTGGGGGTCTTGGTTAGCCTTAACTCAGGGTACCACCCGGAGAGTAACGGGCAGGTAGAACGTGTCAACCAGGATGTGGGTAGGTTTCTGAGGTCGTATTGCCAGGACCGGCCTGAGGAGTGGGCTCGATACATTCCCTGGGTCGAGATGGCCCAGAACTCTCTCCGCCACTCCTCTACCAACCTAACCCCCTTCCAATGTGTGTTAGGTTACCAGCCGGTTCTGGCACCTTGGCAGCAGAGCCAGATCGAGGCCCCTGCGGTGGATGATTGGATGAGGCGCTCGGAGGAGACGTGGAACGCTGACCACGTCCACCTGCAGCGGGCCATCCGTCGTCACAAGGCGAGCGCCGATCTCCACCGCAGTGAGGGGCCAGTGTACGCACCCGGAGATCGAGTCTGGCTCTCTACCAGAAACCTACCCCTCCGCCTGCCCTGCCGGAAGCTGGGTCGGCGGTTTGTGGGGCCTTTTAAAGTCCTGAGAAGATTGAACGAGGTGTGTTATTGGTTACATCTACCTGTTGAATATAAGAATATTAACCCCTCGTTCCATGTGTCTCTTCTCAGGCCGGTGGTAGCTGGTCCACTCCAGGAAGGTGAGATAGGAGAGACTTCTCCGCCCCCACTGGATATCGAGGGGGCTCCGGCGTACACCGTTCGGTCCATCTTGGACTCAAGGCGCCGGATGGGGGGTCTCCAGTATCTCGTGGAGTGGGAGGGGTACGGCCCGGAGGAGCGGTGCTGGGTGCCGCGGAGGGACATCCTAGACCCATCTCTCCTGTCGGAGTTCCACCGGGACCATCCCGCGCGCCCTGCTCCGCGTCCTCCTGGTCGTCCCCGAGGCCGGGGGTCGGCGCACGGCTGGAGCCGCGCGTCAAGGGGGGGTACTGTCACGGTTTCGGCCGAGGCTGCTCCTCCTCCTGGTTCGGGCAGGCTTCGGCGGTCGTCGTTCCCGGAGTACTAGCTGCCACCGATCTATGTTTCATGTTCGTTTGGTTTTGTCTTGATGTTGTACACCTGTGTCTAGTTAGTCCTCGTTAGTGTCCTATTTAAGTCTCGTTGTGTATGTCTGTGTTTGTGTGTGATTGCTCTTCTGTTTTGGTGTTTGAGCTACGTACTTCCCTCCAGTGTTTGGAGAGGTTTTCGCACATGTTAGTGCGCCGTTTATTTGACGCCTGTGTGCGCCGTTATTTCGCCTCCGGGCTTATTGTGCTCATTTACTCCGTGAATATTTCACAAAAGTCTTTTGGACTGTGCTTCTGCGTCCTGCGCTTGATTCCTGCACCACACCCACCTTCAGCACCCCTTGACACATATTGCGTATTAGATCACAAAAAATATATAACTTTTACATTATTGTGTAGTTTACCAATAAAATGGTCTGACGGTAAAGTGGACATACTCGTTATTCATATCCCTAAAGAAATAAATTAACTCACTACAACACATTTCTATAGAAAGTTAGCAAAAATAGAGGTCTTGCTACCATGGAAAGGTAAATACCTGTCTATTTGTGGAAAAATCACCCTGATTAATTATTTTGTCATATCCCAGATTACCTATTTACTTATATTTTATTTATTTATTATATGAGCAAATTTTTTTCACTTTATTTGAAACGGCAAGCCAGACAAAATTACATGTGCTTATTTATATAATTAATATGTGTTTGGAGGGCTAAAATGATTCAATATTAAAGCATTAAACCTCTCACTAAAAGCATCCATCACAGAAAAATTATTTAAGTGAGAATGCCCGAGAAGCAAGTGTTTGGAGGATATATTGGTATGGGTGTTGTTAGCAAACGTGCCAATATATCCTACAAACACTGGCTTTGAGGGCATTATCACTTTTATCACAACGGGTTACCAACATATTCAAATAATGATTGACATATTTTCATTAAAAACGTTATTTGTATTAATTTATTCATACTATTTCATCCTTCCACAAGATATAGTCCCGACACAAATCTAGGGTTGCTACCCAAGCCGTCGTTCTATCGGTTCAGTTGCCAGAGACGCGACCCAGTTTTCGTTTAAATGTTCCATTGCCATACTGGCTGACAACGTTCTTATCCCTTGCTTGCTAGCTAGCCAACTACTGTTAACTTACAGTCACGTCAAAAAGTGCAGCCAGAATAACAGCAAAGTATCTGCATTTGTTTAAGCTGTTTTCTAGTAACATTTATTTGGATACATCCATAACAATGAGCTAATGAGGCGCGATTTCGCCTGGCATAGAAAATGTGCTCACTCGTCAGGACTGTTGTTCAGAGGAGCTAGCCAACAACACAGCTAACACTATCACTTCAAACGGAAGCTGGAAAGACTGCGAACTAGCAGCACTTCATTACCTTTTACTGTTTTTCAATTTAAATTTATTTGTATATATCCATAAAAATGATGCCAGCTGATTCATGATTTCGACTGGCTGAGAAACGCTGCCTGCCTGTCTGTCTTGTCCCGACTACTGACACGTTCATTACTATGGGACAGCTGGTGATCGAATTTGAATATTGAAACAATGACAGACAGCAAGGTTTATACAAATCTCTGCTGTTGAAAACTAGATGTTAGTCTAAACTAAATGTGAGATAATGTCTAGATGCTTTTTATAGTGGAGAACAAGTTTGTAAATTAGCTGGCTGGGCTGATAAGATATTATCCAGATTACGACCTCTCAGTTTCAGTTAATAGAAAATGGAACCATTTTCAAAATATTGGCCTTTCTATAACAAGCCATACAAAGCTTGTTGCAGTTCCAGTTTCATCCCCCAGAAAAAGACTGAACAAATATTACAACAAATTTTATGGTTAAACTCAAATATACTAATTGATTAAAAAATATATATATATATATTTATTGATGTGTTTAAATGAACTGTCTTTGTTAATGATATTATGAATAAGAAAGGTGGAGTTATGTCACATGTGTAGTTAAAGGGACATTTCTAAAATGTTAAACTTCATATTTATAATCTCCAGCACCACCCCAACAACAACATACAGTATGGGAAAATGGCACGTTTCTATGTTTTGTATAAAAAAAGATAGAGGAAGATAAGTGTTTCCAATGACATCTTCAACCAATTAGTAGACAATGCCTACTCATAATTGGTTAAAATCACATGATGCACACTGATGATGTCATTGGAAACACTTATCTTCCTCTATCTTCTTTATTACAGAACATAGAAACGTGCTATTTTCACATATGTTGATGTTGGGGTGGTGCTGGAGATTATGAATATGAAGTAGATTTTTTTTAAATGTTCCTTTAACAAAAATATATAGAAATGCTTGAGCTACCCAAAACTGCAACCAACTGATTGCAGCATTACTACAAAAATGGAAGAGGCAAGTGGAAGGGAGAGAAGGTAGGGAACTAGTTTGTCTGCCCTTTAAAAAAGACCAAAATGGGCAAAAAATGAATAATCATAAGTAGAAAATTGACCAATTAAAAATATATATATAATTACTGTGAAGTTAACAATAACTTACTGACAGCTGGTTGCCTGTTAGGTAACTCTCAATTAACAGCAACTTTCTGGCATCTAACTGCCATTAAGGTACTGTGAAATGCACAGTTAACTCTTAACAATGCAGCTCTTTTTGTCATATGCTCTTACAATGACTGCCAAACTAACAGTGTCAAAAGAGGTACTCAGCTGTTTATAACACTTAAACAAAATATGCTAATGACCCCCACCAGTACATTGTCCCCACCTACATTTCAAAGCGCATTGATGATTGTCCCTAATATTCAAAATATTCAGTACAAAAATGTACCATTATAATAGATTATCCACAAGTGTACACAAAAGGTACCGAACAACCAGCACCATGTCAGTTCTTATGTGTACCTTTGACCTTTTCTTACCCCAGGGAACAACACGGTAGCCTAACCATATCCTTATTTTTTAGCGTGTGTGAATATATGTACTTGGTAATAAGTACCTTAACTTCAGCAAGTATTCACACCCCTTGCCTGAATTTAAACAAACACAGATTCAACCACAAAGACCAGGGAGTACTTCTGCAAAATTAACCTTTTGTCATGAATACAAAATGTTATGTTTGAGGCAAATCCACTACAACACATTACTGAGTACCACTCTCCATGTTTTCAGGCATAGTGGTGGCTGCATCATGTTATGGGTATGCTTGTAATCATTAAGGACTGGGGAGTTTTTCGGAATAAAAAAAAAAATGGAATGGAGCTAAGCACAGGCGAAATCCTAGATTTAGATCCACCAAACACTGGGAGATGAATTCACCTTTCAGCAGGACAATAACCTAAAACACAAGGCCAAATCTACACTGGAATTGCTTACAAAGTAGACAGTGAATGCTCTTGAGTGGCCGAGTTACAGTTTTGACTTAAATCTGCTTGAAAATCTATGGCAAGACTTGAAATGGTTGTCTAGCAATAATCAACAACCAATTTGACAGAGCTTAAAGAATGTTGAAAATAATAATGGGCAAATATTGTACAATCCAGGTGTGCAAAGCTCTTAGAGACTTACCCAGAAAGACTTTGTAATCGCTGCCAAAGCTGATTCTAGCATGTATTGACTCAGGGGTGTGAATACTTACAGTACCAGTCAAACGTTTGGGCACACCTAATCATTCAAGGGTTTTTCTTTATTTTTAATATTTTTTACATTGTAGAATAATAGTGAAGACATCAAAACTATGAAATAACAAATCAAAATATATTTTATATTTGAGATTCTTCAAGTAGCCACCCTTTGCCTTGATGACAGCTTTGCACACTTGGCATTCTCTCAACCAGCTTCACTTGGAATGCTTTTCTTACAGTCTTGAAGGAGTTCCCACATATGCTGAGCACTTGTTGGCTGCTTTTCCTTCACTCTGCCAAACCATCTCAATTGGGTTGAGGTCAGGGGATTGTGGAGGCCAGGTCATCTAATGCAGCACTCCGTCACTCTCCTTACACAGCCCTTACACAGCCTGGAGGTGTGTTGGGTCATTGTCCTGTTGAAAAACAAATGATAGTTCCACTAAGCCCAAACCAGATGGGATGGCGTATCGCTGCAGAATGCTGTGGTAGCCATGCTGGTTAAGTGTGCCTTGAATTCTAAATAAATCACAGACAGTGTCTCCTCCTCCATGCTTTACAGTGGGAACTATACATGCGAAGATCATCTGTTCACCCACACCGCGTCTCACAAAGACACAGCTGTTTGAACCAAAAATCTCCAATTTGAACTCCAGACCAAAGGACACATTTCCACCGGTCTAATGTCCATTGCTCGTGTTTCTTGGCCCAAGCAGGTCTCTTCTTCTTATTGGTGGCCTTTAGTGGTGGTTTCCTTGCAGCAATTCGACCACGAAGGCCTGATTCACACAGTCCCCTCTGAACAGTTGATTTTGAGATGTGTCTGTTACTTGAACTCTGTGAAGCATTTATTTTGGCTGCCATTTCTGAGGCTGGTAACTCTAATGAACGTATCATCTGCAGCAGAGGTAACTCTGGGTCTTCCATTCCTGTGCCGGTCCTCATGAGAGCCAGTTTCATCATAGCGCTTGATGGTTTTTGCGACTGCACTTGAAGAAACTTTCAAAGTTCTTGAAATGTTTCGTATTGACTGACCTTCATGTCTTAAATTAATGATGGACTGTCGTTTCTCTTTGCTTATTTGAGCTGTTCTTGCCATAATATGGACTTGTTCTTTTACCAAATGGGCTATCTTCTGTATACCCCCCCTACCTTGTCACAACACAACTGATTGGCTCAAACGCATTCCACAAATTAACTTTTAAGAAGGCACACCTGTTAATTGAAACACATTCCAGGTGACTACCTCATGAAGCTGGTTGAGAGAATGCCAAGAGTGTGCAAAGCTGTCATTTTGCATTTACAATTTAGTCATTTAGCAGACGCTCTTATCCAGAGCGAGTTACAGTTAGTGAGTGCATACATTTTCACGTCGTCAAGGCAAAGGGTGGCTATTTGAAGAATCTCAAATATAAAATATATTTTGATTTGTTTAACACTTTTTGGGTTACTACATGATTCCATATGTGTTATTTCATAGTTTTGATGTCTTCACTATTATTCTACAATGTAACACATTTTAAAAAATTAAGAAAAACCCATGAATGAGTAGGTGTGTCCAAACTTTTGACTGGTAGTGTATGGGGTATTGTATATAATCTATTAAATCCATTTTGAATTCAGGCTGTAAGACAACCAAATGTGGAATAATTAAAGGGTATATGAATACGTTCTGAAGGCACTGTATGTACCTGGTGGCACTGCAGAAATACTGACGCACTCCCCACCACAAGGTTGCAAGTTCAAATCCCCAGATCATTCATGCCCATTTTACATCAAGTGTCCTTGAGCACTGTTGTCAGATAAGTTAGGTTTCCATCCAATCGGCGACAGATTTTCATGTGAATATTCTAAAGTCCGCATGAAAATAATATGTGCATTTTCCCACCAGTCCACCATAATCCACCAAACAATAAAAAACAGTGCGTGATGACATAGTGCACACAAAATGTACTTTTTTGCTTAAGTTCTCATGTACCGAATAAAAATATAAAGTTAAATGTGTTTCCATCGCATTTTCAACTCTACCGATAGTTTTGTCACAAAAACTGTTGTGTTAAATAGCAAATGTGTGCTCTAGCCAACAGCTCGCAGGTACAGTGCAGGTAGGCTGTGTGGGTACATGTTGAGATTATTAAGAGCGAGAATATTTTTATTTGTCAAACGGCAGTCAAGCATTGATCATCATGTCACCAGAATAAGACCCTAGATATTTATTGTATAGGAGCATCAAGATCACTGTAGACTTTCACCACCCTGTGTAGTTCATCATCATCATGTATGTAATCTGTAGCCTAATAAACTGCATGCTTTCACAGGTCGTAGTGGGAGGACCACACAACATTTACTTCGATATGATGGTTATTTTATCAATATTTGCGCATTAAGCCGTTTCTACTGCCATTTCTTGCATAATTAATTTTACCGACAGAAAAAGATCCCACCATGTCTAACGAACAACAGAAACACTTTAATGTAGCAACTCTGTAACTTATTGTATATTTACTGTATTTTCACAGCAACCTGTAGCCCGTAGTGTACCGAAAAATTACAGGACATTTTTAACAGTAAGTTACCATAAAACAATGGTACCAAAGTAATTATAAATCTTGCTATAATTGCTGGTTCCTACCCACGTTAGAAGGGCAAATGACTTGCTGTATGAGTTTTAATGTCCCTTCAAGTTATGGCTTTGACTTTGTTCATTATTAGTAAAAAACTTAAACCCTCAATGATAAAGCAGTATAAAGTTACATTGAGTCAATTCTGTGGATGCCAAGAGAGCATGCTTGGTGTACAGTGCCTTGCGAAAGTATTCATCCCCCTTGGCGTTTTTCCTATTTTGTTGCAATACAACCTGTCATTTAAATTTATTTTTAGTTGGATTTCATGTAATGGACATACACAAAAAAGAACTTGTTTCAAAAAATTCAAATAAATAAATAACGGAATATGTGCATATGTATTCACCCCCTTTGCTATGAAGCCCCTAAATAAGATCTGGTGCAACCAATAACTTTCAGAAGTCACATAATTAGTTAAGTAAGGTCCACCTGTGTGCAATCTAAGTGTCACATGATATCAGTATATATACACCTGTTCTGAAAGGCCCCAGAGTCTGCAACACCACTAAGCAAGGGGCACCATCAAGCAAGCGGCACCATGAAGACCAAGGAGCTCTCCAAACAGGTCAGGGACAAAGTTATGGAGAAGTACAGATCAGGATTGGGTTATAAAAAAATATCAGAGACTTTGAACATCCCACGGAGCACCATTATATCCATTATTAAAAAATTGAAAGAATATGGCACCACAACAAACCTACCAAGAAAGGGCCGCCCACCAAAACTCACGGACCAGGCAAGGAGGGCATTAATCAGAGAGGCAACAAAGGTAACCCTAAAGGAGCTGCAAAGCTCCACAGCGGAGATTGGAGTATCTGTCCATAGGACCACTTTAAGCCGTACACTCCACAGAGCTGGGCTTTACGGAAGAGTGGCCAGAAAAAAGCCATTGCTTAATGAAAAAAAGAAGAAAACACGTTTGTTGTTCACCAAAAGGCATGTGGGAGACTCCCCAAACATATAGAAGAAGGTAATCTGGTCAGATGAGACTGAAATTTAACATTTTGGCCATCAAGGAAAATGCTATGTCTGGCGCAAACCCAACACCTCTCATCACCCCGAGAACACCATCCCCACAGTGAAGCATGGTGGTGGCAGCATCATGCTGTGGGGATGTTTTCCATCGGCAGGGACTGGCAAACTGGTCAGAATTGAAGGAATGATGGATGGCGCTAAATACAGGGAAATTCTTGAGGGAAACCTGTTTCAGTCTTCCAGAGATTTGAGACTGGGACGGAGGTTCACCTTCCAGCAGGACAATATAAATATAATATGCCATTTAGCAGACGCTTTTATCCAAAGCGACTTACAGTCATGCGTGCATACATTTTTTTTGTGTATGGGTGGTCCCGGGGATCGAACCCACTACCTTGGCGTTACAAGCGCCGTGCTCTACCAGCTGAGCTACAGAGGACCACAATGACCCTAAGCATACTGCTAAAGCAACACTTGAGTGGTTTAAGGGGAAACATTTAAATGTCTTGGAATGGCCTAGTCAAAGCCCAGACCTCAATCAAATTGAGAATCTGTGGTATGACTTAAAGACTGCTGTACACCAGTGGAACCCATCCAACTTGAAGGAGCTGGAGCAGTTTTGCCTTGAAGAATGGGCAAACATTTTACATTTTAGTCATTTAGCAGACGCTCTTATCCAGAGCGACTTACAGTTAGTGAGTGCATACATTTTTTCATACATTTTTTTTCATACCCAAGAGACTTGCAGCTGTAATTGCTGCAAATGGTGGCTCTACAAAATATTGTTTTTTGGGGGGGGTGAATAGTTATGCACGCTCAAGTTTTCAGTTTTTTTGTCTTATTTGTTGTTTGTTTCACAATAAAAATGTAAATCAAATGATACAAACTCCCCAAAAATCAATTTTAATTCCAGGTTGTAAGGCAACAAAATAGGAAAAATGCCAAGGGGGGTGAATACTTTCGCAAGCCACTGTACATCAATTACTTATAGTACAGGTTGTGGTCATGTTCCAAGTTTGTTCTCTGTCTTTGAAAATCAATGTATGCAACTTAAGAAAAAATCCATGACACTTTCAGTGAAATTTTGTTTTCTTTTATCACATTTTGAAATACCTTTCAAGTTGCCATCTCTCTCATTGCCTGTGCCTGTTTATTTGATGCATGTTTCAGTAGATTGGACACTAACTGTGACTCATTCCTAAATACAGTTGTTATTTATTCAGGCATTATGTTATTATAACTCCTACGTACAGTAGACGTATGTTTGCTGCCTACACATGCCCTAATGGCCTTTCGCTGCTCCATATTTGACATGACATTTTGTATTCAAATGCCAGATACAATTATCCCTTGAAAAAACAACACTCAAGCTTTTAACCCATCATGACTTTCAGACAAAATTTCCCTTTTCCCTTTATTTCCCCCTGATAACGAGACTGATTAAATAGAGGTTGATAAGAGAGACATTTTAATAAATCAGTTAAGTATTTGTGTCTATTGGAGGTATAGGGGATGACTTGCTCTATTTAGGTGAAGGTAAAGAGCAATCGTTGGATTGAGTAAAAGATTACATTCACGGCTAATATGATAAAAGGATTCAGTGGCTTAGATGTTGGCTTGTGTAAAGCCCATGGCTACATTCCAAATGGCAGCATATTCCCTCTATAGTGCTTTACTTTTAATCAGAGCCCTATGAGCCCTTGTCAAAAGTAGTTAAATATATAGGGAATAGGAATCAGTGTCTGGATCTGTGTGCTGTTGATCATGATAAAACCACTATGACATGGGTGTGAGAGCCAGTCCAGAATGCCATGGTGGGCATTATGCAGGACACTGGGGAGGCATAGAGAGCAGGGAGGCTGAGATTTCACACATTTAAAGGAATAATCCATTCAAAAACTATATGTTGGTATCTTTTTGCATTAATCCACTGTTGATGCACTCCCAAAATGTTTTGCATGTCAGCAATAACATTTTCAAGACATGACTTCAAAAAGCAAATTGTAACTTGCCATATCATCATATGATGAATAAGTTACAATTTGCTTTTTGAAAGTCCTATATCTTGAAAACTTGATTGCTGACATGCAAAACATTTTGGGACTGTATCAAAAGTGGACTAATGAAACAAGTACCAAAATATAGTTTGTGAGTGGATTATTCCTTTAACCCTAACCTCTTTACCTGAACTACAATACAATGTGTCTTGTAACAAGATACATTCGAGAGCTGTAATTTGTATTTTCAAAATGCAAAATACTTTTTTATGATAAAAACAATATTGGGTTTCACAATTTTGTGGCCCCCTTTCACCCAGCATTGGTATCAGAAGTCTGGTGGCACCAATGCTGTATATAAGCCCTGGATTGCTGATGCTATGTAATTGCAAATGAGAGGCTTTGAAGCTACTGGTCGGCCATATTGGCACTCCTCAGAAGAAGCAGTCCCCCATAGGAATGAATGGAATTCTACAGTATTTCAATTAAATGTTTCAAGGACAAACTTATATGTACTAAAAATGGTAGTGGGGACAATAACATTAGAACTTTAAATATATATATATACTTTAAGGAAAATGTTTATATACACTACCAGTCAAAAGTTTGGACACACTTACTCATTCAAGGGTTTTTCTTTATTTTTACAATTTTTTACATTGTAGAATAATAGTGAAGACATCAAAAGTATGAAATAACACATATGGAATCATGTAGTAACCAAAAAAGTGTTAAGCAAATCAAAATATATGTTATATTTGAGATTCTTCAACAAGCCACCCTTTGCCTTGATGACAGCTTTGCACACTCTTGGCATTCTCTCAACCAGCTTCACCTGGAATGCTTTTCCAACAGTCTTGAAGGAGTTCCCACATATGCTGAGCACTTGTTGGCTGCTTTTCCTTCACTCTGCCATCCGACTCATCTGAAACCATCTCAATTGGGTTGAGATCGGGGGATTGTGGAGGCCAGGTCATCTGATGCAGCACTCCATCACTCTCCTTCTTGGTAAAATAGCCCTTACACAGCCTGGAGGTGTGTTGGGTCATTGTCCTGTTGAAAAATGAATGATAGTCCCACTAAGCCCAAACCAGATGGGATGGCGTAAGTGATTTGTTACTACATGATTCCATATGTGTTTTTTCATAGTTTTGATGTCTTCACTATTATTCTACAATATAAAAAATAGTAAAAATTAAGAAAAACCCTTGAATGAGTTGGTGTGTCCAAACTTTTGACTGGTACTGTATATTATTTAGCTCGCATAATATAATTTAAGGTGTATGTGATATAATAAACATGGCCAAAACAAATGTAGACATTAATAAATGCATTTCTGTAGCTTCCAAAATATTTTTACAACGGTGGGCAAGTGCCAAGATGGAGATGCGGTGGCTTCAAAACAGCGCCCCCTGGCAGTCATCTAGTGTATATATATATATCGTTGGACATCAATATGATGTGATAAGAGCGTCTGCTAAATGACCAAAATGTTAATGTACATGAAAAAATGAACACAGCATACCGTTTACTATACATATAGGAATGCTACAAGGGATGATGAAATAGTCACAAATATTGTATAAAATATGAGCATTCGTTTATGCCTACACAAACTGTGCACAAACATGAATATATAAAACACTATTGTGCGCAGACATGTGAACATACAAACACAACATTCAGAGACAGACGCACACAAATACATAATCACACATACAGTTGAAGTCAGAAGTTTACATACACTTAGGTTGGAGTCATTAAAACTCATTTTTCAACCACTCCACAGATTTTTGTTAACAAACTAAAGTTTTAGCAAGTCGGTTAGGACATCTACTTTGTGCATGACAAGTCATTTTTCCAACAATTGTTTACAGACAGATTATTTAACTTATAATTCACTGTATCACAATTTCAGTGGGTCAGAAGTTTACATACACTAAGTTGACTGTGCCTTTAAACAGCTTGGAAAATTCCAGAAAATTATGTCATGGCTTTAGAAGCTATTGATAGGCTAATTTACATAATTTGAGTCAATTGGAGGTGTACCTGTGGCCACTGCTCCAAAACCGCCATAAAAAAGCCAGACTACGGTTTGCAACTGCACATGGGGACAAAGATTGTACTTTTTGAAGAAATGTCCTCTGGTCTGATGAAACAAAAATAGAACTGTTTGGACATAATGACCATTGTTATGTTTGGAGGAAAAAGGGGGTTGCTTGCAAGCTGAAGATCACCATCCCAACCGTGAAGCACGGGGGTGGCAGCATCATGCTGTGGGGGTGTTTTGCTG
Organism: Coregonus clupeaformis; assembly: GCF_020615455.1. NCBI lineage: Eukaryota > Metazoa > Chordata > Actinopteri > Salmoniformes > Salmonidae > Coregonus > Coregonus clupeaformis. Next base: position 29,489,569 of record NC_059225.1, read on the forward strand.
CAGGAGGGACTGGTGCACTTCACAAAATAGATGGCATCATTAGGAAGGAAAATGATGTGGATATATTGAAGCAACATCTCAAGACATCAGTCAGGAAGTTTAAAGCTTGGTCGCAAATGGGTCTTCCAAATGGACAATGACCCCAAGCATACTTCCAAAGTTGTGGCAAAATGGCTTAAGGACAACAAAGTCAAGGTATTGGAGTGGCCATCACAAAGCCCTGACCTCAATCCTATAGAACATTTGTGGGCAGAACTGAAAAAGCGTGTGCGAGCAAGGAGGCCTACAAACCTGATTCAGTTACACCAGCTCTGTCAGGAGGAGTGGGCCAAAATTCACCCAACTTATTGTGGGAAGTTTGTGGAAGGCTACCTGAAACATTTGACCCAAGTTAAACAATGTAAAGGCAATGCTACCAAATACTAATTGAGTGTATGTAAACTTCTGACCCACTGGGAATGTGATGAAAGAAATAAAAGCTTAAATAAATAATTCTCTCTACTATTATTCTGACATTTCACATTCTTAAAATAAAGTGGTGATCCTAACTGACCTAAGACAGGGAATTTTTACTAGGATTAAATGTCAGGAATTGTAAAAAACTGAGTTTAAATGTATTTGGCTAAGGTGTATGTAAACTTCCGACTACAACTGTACATACAGTCACACACACACACACACACACACACACACACACACACACACACACACACACACACACACACACACACAGACAATCATATTTTATCACACATCTACATGCAAGAAAAATATTATTCTTTACAACATACATTCAAAAGGGCCTACTGTATCATTATCTTTATGGGTTGGGGGGAAATTGCTAGATTGATTATATGCATTTAGAATAATGAGCTACTCAGAGTATGATTATGTTACAGTGCCTTAGAAATCCTGACATAAATCATAATTTTTGATCGGCTAGGTATACATTGTGTTTGTAGAGGCAGGCACAGAGAAGTGGGGGAAACAAAACAGCCCTGGTACGCTACCGTTCCACACACAGACACAGACACACACACCATAGAATGAACATCATGAATTAACTGAGGTTGAGATGAGCAACACCGCTTTGGCTCCAGGGCAGACTTTTAAAGCTGTGTGAGACACAGATAGTGCAGCCAGGCAGGCAGGTAGGGAGAGTGTCTGTCTGTCTGTCGGCAAGCTGGTGGCAGCGGTGCAACGCGGCGGTGAAGGAGACACGCCACGGCCCCATTTCTACCAGATTGGTGTGGCTTCATTAGCATGGGCGGCGGCTCCTCAGATTAGCCGTCATTAAACAGTGAAATCAGAGTGATTGCCTTTGAGTCCAGAAACACCGCAGCCTCCCTCCCACCTGTCAAGTGAGATGAGGGGGGATGGAACAAGAGTCCTGGCTGCTCGCCACGCGATCCATCTCTCCACTACTTGAGAGATGGGGGGGAACAGGGCGAAGAAAAGGGAGGTATTGGGCCATACATACTTGAGTATTTGTTATTTAAATACTTTTTTCTGCATATTTGAGTATTTTCAAATACACGGCCCAAAACATGTACTTTTATTTGAGTATTTGTAAAAAACAAATAATCTACCAAATTGTATTTGAAAGAATTTTCAAATATTTATTAAAATACTATTTTCAAAAACCTGGGTTAAATGCATGGGAGTGTATTTGAGTCAGTGTATTTGAGTATTTAAAAAAATTGACTAGCAAAGGCTCCTCGAGGAACTCCAGGGGTTCCTTGAGGATCTCCAGTGTTACTTGAGTATCTCCAGTTTTCCTTGAGTCATTACTAATTCTAAGATTGTACTGCGGACCCTCATCAGGGAGGTGTTGCCATGGAGAAGACAGGGCCAGGGGAAGGTTTCCGCACCCACTAGTTGTGTCTAATGAAGACGCTAATGAGAATTTCTGCGGTCATGGCTGTGAGCATCTATTTATGTGTAGCACTATCCCATCACCATCCCCAATAGTGGCACACGTAGCCTATCCGGACACACTCACTGATGGAACTAATTGGTTAAATGGTTTTGCGAGTAGTTAGGGCCTAGCAGCCTATACAACTGGTTGCATTGAAGCCTGCACATACAGTGGGGGAAAAAAGTATTTAGTCAGCCACCAATTGTGCAAGTTCTCCCACTTAAAAAGATGAGAGAGGCCTGTAATTTTCATCATAGGTACACATAGGTTTGCTAGAGTGCATTTGGATGATCCAGAAGAGGATTGGGAGAATGTCATATGGTCAGATGAAACCAAAATATAACTTTTTGGTAAAAACTCAACTCGTCGTGTTTGGAGGATAAAGAATGCTGAGTTGCATCCAAAGAACACCATACCTACTGTGAAGCATGGGGGTGGAAACATCATGCTTTGGAGCTGTTTTTCTGCAAAGGGACCAGGACGACTGATCCGTGTAAAGGAAAGAATGAATGGGGCCATGTATCGTGAGATTTTGAGTGAAAACCTCCTTCCATCAGCAAGGGCATTGAAGATGAAACGTGGCTGGGTCTTTTAGCATGACAATGATCCCAAACACACCGCCCGGGCAACGAAGGAGTGGCTTCGTAAGAAGCCTTTCAAGGTCCTGGAGTGGCCTAGCCAGTCTCCAGATCTCAACCCCATAGAAAATCTTTGGAGGGAGTTGAAAGTCTGTGTTGCCCAGCGACAGCCCCAAAACATCACTGCTCTAGAGGAGATCTGCATGGAGGAATGGGCCAAAATACCAGCAACAGTGTGTGAAAACCTTGTGAAGACTTACAGAAAACGTTTGACCTGTGTCATTGCCAACAAAGGGTATACAAAGTATAACAAAGTATTGAGAAACTTTTGTTATTGACCAAATACTTATTTTCCACCATAATTTGCAAATAAATTCATAAAAAATCCTACAATGTGATTTTCTGGAGAAAAAAAATCTCATTTTGTCTGTCATAGTTGACGTGTACCTATGATGAAAATTACAGGCCTCTCTCATCTTTTTAAGTGGGAGAACTTGCACAATTGGTGGCTGACTAAATACTTTGTTTCCCCACTGTATAATGCAAAGTATGTATCCTACTATAATATTACAACCATATCATGCACCAACAGGTCGTCATTAACCCTTAAGTCTTATACCCAAAGTGCCCAACTGAACCAGTTAAGTTTCTATTCAACTCATGAGTAGAAGACAATATATTTTCTTGCACCCAATAAGTAATTCTCTATACCTCTGAAATGTTGATTTATTCCCCATGCTGTCATATACGCTTCAGGATAAAGTTTCCCCTAGGTACAGATCTAAGATCAGCTTCCCCTCTCCCAATCCTAACCTTAACCATTAGTGGGGGAAATGCAAAACTGACAAGCCCAGTAAGTCTCATGTGACTTGGGTTTCAATTATGAATGCTACTAGTTGCTTTATTATTCCATAGTGCATACCTGTATATAACTGGCATCACTCATGTGTGACTTGATTAGGTGCATTGTTTAATGGTCTCATACCTTCTAAATAATTGCACTGTTATTTCTGTCTGAGATTGGAACAGTATCTTGAATGCAGCAGAGCACAATCCCTAAAAAATAAGTGTGAATGGTATCTTAAATATTTGGATTGTGGACATTTGTTGAGCAATTTAGTTTTCAATTTTCTTTTAATTTCATAGTCAAGCATCACTCAAACTCCGAGAAAAAAATAATTACACAATCATTTATGGTTGGAGGGCGTTTCCTTTGTGATCTTTGTTAAATTACATGTTGTACTTTTACGTTTGCTCACAGTGTGTGGGATATTTCATTTGCTCACACTGTCATAAAATTCTCACTCACACAGGCTTCGGCGAAAAACTCATTACATCTTCGGAAAGAAGTCTTCTCCATTTTCCCTGGGAAGAATGCAATCAGAGCTTAATTTGACTTGACACATGGTAACAATCCAAACACCTCTGCTGATAGTTGATGACTTAACTTTAATTGTTCATTTGTAAGTGATACTTACAGTAATTGTTTTTAGCGTTTCTCTGGGATTTGAACCATAACATGGAAACATTCCTGGTGTCAGAACGTATCTGCTTTGATTAAGATGCCCCCCCACCTCATCTAAATCAAACAATGGCACCCTGTTTAATCAGGGTTGATGCCAGTGGATTACCAGTGGACTATAAAACCATATGGACTGATGTACTGTAGATATTGGGATTGTATTTTACCTGTTGTGGTAGTTATTCTAACTCTGCACCTACAACCCAAACTCCAGATAAAAAGCGTGTCCAGGGCACATCTTTGCAAGCGAAAGCTAACCTGCACCTCACTAGTTAATATCAAGTATTTTCCTCAGACCCTTAGGTCTTTTACCATGCATCCCATCTTTAAACATGAAAAGAAACGTAGTCCATTGAAGCCAGTAACTGTAAAACATATTTCAAGCGTGTGTATATAGGTTATACCCTCCACCCGCCATACATACAGACTCAAACATAACAAAACAGATCCTGAAATGTTTATTCATGGTAAATGTTCATACTGGCAGCAATACCATCACCAGGTGTTTCTCTTTTTTTGAGTTGACATTGTTGTGAATGTGTGTGTGGGTTACTACCCTGTCTTTAAATATAGGCAAGATCACAGTCATAGCATTTAACTTGATCAACAACATGTTTACAGCTTTGAACTACTTGGCATGGGTCATGGTTAGGCTGAGATTCACACACAATGAGAATGTTTATTTGAAGCTAATCTGAGAAGAACTTTAGGATGACATGGCTATCAAACGTTTCGAGGTTGACACAGTTAAACGGGTTCTCCAGGCTAAGGGATGAAAACATAAGACAAAGGAATTCAGATGTTTGAAGTGGAACATGGAAATGGGAACTTTTTCTGATTATCAATCAAGAAAGATGCTCACTCACACATTTACATTCCCGTTCTCCGTCAACTCTATTTATGTTTTGAAAAATAAGAGGAAAGAAGGAAGACTCCAGATGGCTTTACATCTTTACGTTCTTTCTATGTCTTGTTCCACTCTGTCGTTTGTCCTAGGATTTGATCAAGATGTAATGGGACTACTGTTATTGCACTCAAACACATTCTAAATCTGCTACTGCGCTTTGATCTTTTCTTTGTCAAATCACCAGTAAAAGCATATGAATGGATCAATCAAACATCAACAGTCATAAGAAATCATCAGTTGTAGAGCCCAGACAAGATGTCATGTTTTTTCTCTCCCATCTTGTAATACGGCTGCAGCAACATCAATAACATCTGGAGTATCCGATAATAATGACCCTATAAGTGTCTTGCACAACATTTCCTCAGCATTAGAGAAAAACCTAATCCTCCAACACCTTCCCTAAACATAGCTATAGCTACAGACGCAACTGTCTTGCTCACATATTGGATAAATCATTGATTTCCCCCCCCACCCATCCCCCATTTCAAAGACCATTGTTCAGTTTTGGTATTAGGACACATGTATTCACATTTATCTGTGAGCGTATAATACGTTTGAATGGTTTGTCTCTCATACATGGCCAAGTAGCGTGCGAGTAGCAGGCGGTGTGTGATGCATTAAGCTAATCTGATCTCATTATACCAGAGTTTGTATGTGGACCACACTTTCAACAGGCCTCCCTGCTCTGCTCCCTCAGCTTTATCTCCTGTTTACTCAAATATATTACAAGACCTGTGGAGTCTCTGCTGTATGGCCTGTGGACATACGCACACACACACAAACACATACACATAAACACATGGGTACGTGCATGCACACAAACGTACGCACGCACACATATACACACACAGGCTGTCATTGCTGTGTGGGCACTGTATTTCTGTGCACTGTACTGCTATCTGCGATAGTACACTTGATTCTGACATTTGTTTAACATTACTTCTCCTCTCTCCCCGACATTGTGAAGTGCAAACATTGTCTCTACTGTTTTAGCTTTTTATTAGAAATGTGAAATGTGTCATAAAGGCAAACAGTGGGACAGCTGTAAGGTGTACTGATAGGGGCTGTTGAACTTGCTGCAAGGATTTCATTATGAGATAGTGCTACTGTCCCAGAATGACTTTCAGAAAATGTCTACTGTCATCTACTATTAGATTGATGCTTTTGTTTGATGTGTTATAACATTATCCTATACGACTACTACACATAAGAGTACTCATTTCACTGGGCTGGATTCCAATAGGAATTACAAATCACTTTGCAAGCTAGCAACCATGACTGTGGATGCTTCCAAAATAGCACCCTATTCCCTATGCAGTGCACTGCTTTTGACCTGGGCCCTTGTCAAAAGCAGTGCACTATATAGGGAATAGTGTGTCATTTTGGACACAGTCTGTGACATTAAGGCTTATTTTCTATCTGTGACGAGATCCTCCAGAATTCTATAAGGTTGAGTCTGAACCCTAGCTGGCTTACCATTGGTGAAGGACAGCCTTTTTAATGTCCTGCACAGGATGTGACACGAGTCGTGAAATCTAGTGTGCAGCGTGTAATGGTTGTAATGTGTGAAATGTGGACATTGTGCTGCTGAAGAACTGTTGGAGTTGGAGTGACTTCTCTTTCTCTTCTCTTGTCCTCTACTCTCTCATCTAGAAGGTATAGTGTTGCTTGCTGGTGATCGGAGCTTGTCAACCATTTTCTAGCCATTTGGTTGCTGCTGCTTGGTTAGATTGAGGATGGAGTTGCGTTGGGTGTGTGTAGGGTACAGACCTGGGTTCAAATACGATTTGAAATAATTTAAAATACTTTATCAGGAAAGGCTTAGTTTGTTAGTGGACACAGGAAGTCCTTCCAGTTCAGATCAAAGTATACAGTACATAATGTACTTTCAGAGGAACACATAATGATCTCACATGGTACTATTCGGTACCTTTTAGGGTATACACTGAGTGTACAAAACATTAAGAACACCTTCCTAATATGTGACTCGTTTCAGGAAACTAGGCGTATGTCGCGCGTCACTACTTCACAAGAGAGATATTTGAATGTAAACTGTTTTTAAAAAATCTAAATGCGTTTTTGGGCAGAAATGCCTTCTAGAACATGAGAACTTTAATGTGCCTTAATAGCAAACTTGTATGCCATCTGTAAATACGAATACAATTGTTAAATTACGAGCCTAGTTGGTTTAGCCACATAAAAAGACCGGAACCTTCCCGCTAGCCATGATTGGCTGAGATAATGGATGGGCTGGACATGCCGAGAGATGAGTTCGGATTAGTCTGCCATGTAGCATGCTTCTGTCTATAACATGAGCTGGTCAGTATGTGTAGGTAATCCTTTCTAACGTTTTTGAAAGATATCACGTAGTAGAACTGCAAAAGTGTTGTTCTCCACTTTCTGGAGGACCGAGTTTTGAAATCCGTGGAATGCCCAGTGGAATTTTAGTATGATAGCTAAGGAGATGGAGAACATTCTGCTGTTTGATTGCAAATATGCGGAGTCAAAAAGAGAACACACAGAAGGCTATTGTATAAAACACCTGTCTCCGGATTACATCTTCAAACTAAGGGCAACTATGGCATCCGTGACAGAGAGGGAGAAGCGTCCATCCATGTATACGGGTAAGATAGTCTAACTAGCTACATTTTCAGATATTACACATTTCAAATTTTGCCAGAAAGTCATTTTCATTTCAAGTTAAAGCGCACTGTTAGCTATCTAGCTAACGTTAGCTGGCTGGCTCGCTAGCTAATGTTACGTGTATGATCTGTGTAGTAATATTATTCGTATCTCAGAGCCATTTGCATTGCTAGTTATAGCCTAATGTTAGCTAGCTAGCTAACATTGAACATGGTTGGTTAACTACCTGCAGATTCATGCAGGGTAGTAACGTTATGAGTTGGGATTATGGTTAATTGTTTAGCTAGCTAGCTACATGTCTAAACAAAAGACTCCACTATGCAAGTAACGTAACCATTTCAATAGAATGTTCATGATGTCACTGCGACAACTGTCGATAGAAGTAGCTGGTAAATTCGCTCTGGCTATCTACTCAGATTTCAGAGCACTCTCAACTATCATGGAGACAGTTGCAAAAAAAGCGTAATTAAATTGTTGCCAGCAGCACAGTTAGTCACCATTGCTCAGGATAACATAAAAACAACCAACTCTGGTCAGAGTGAGCTGTTCTCTCATTTGTGTCTGGAAGGAGCTAGCAAGCTAGCCGACATTAGCCAGTTAGCTTGGATGCTTGACTGCTGTTGTTAGGTCAGAACGCTCGGATCTACCCTAATCCTTGGCCAGAGCGTCCAGTGTGCACTCTGAACACTCCGAGAGCGAAAAGCTCTGAATTTACGAAAGGACAATCTGACATCGCTCTGAGTTTACGAACGCCCAGAGAGCACTCTGAGCATACTCTGGCACTCCAGATTGAATTTACGAACACACCCGTAGTATAAACCAGCCTTTAGTCTTGAAATCTTTGGTTGTTTAATACATGGCCTCACATGTGAACCCTTAAAGAGATGGGTGGGGCTAAGGCTTAAGAGGGTTTGAACGATGCTGAATGGGTGTAGACCAAGAAGAGCTCTCCAGTTGGTTTACCAAAACATTCAAGAGCCATTTTCTCAAAAGTGAGGTTCCAAGTTTATCAACTTTCAAAGCAGAATTACTTTCCCATTGTTCCTCAACTGTAGTGTATGATATACCATTTTCTAGCTCTGAGTCTCTACTTTTATCCAATGTAAAAAACACAATTTCAAATTCTGCTACATAAGACCGATTCGAGCCTGTCGGTCACATTTAGGAGTGGGTAATAAGGCAGCCATCTTGGTTCAACCTGATGGTGATGGTATTATCACCTTGATTCGGTCCTCTGTAGCAAAAGAGCTCTCCTTTGTCTATAACCATTCAGCATTGTTTACACCCTCTTAAGCCTTAGCCCCACCCATCTCTTTAAGGATTCACGTGTGAGGCCATGTGCTGAACAGAGTGAGTAAGGTAGTGTAGTAAACAACCAAAGATTAAGACTAAAAGTGGTGAAAGTAGTAGCAAAAAGTAATAGTAAAAATACACTTTATCTAGTCCTTGGTCTATATCCTAATCTAACTTTGGTGCAGGTCATGTTGTGTCATAGAAGACTCTCCAATGTCTGGTTCAATGAAAATGTTTTTACCTAAATCATGGATTTCCTTATCATCTGATACATTTTCAGCAGTCAGAGAGTTAGCATGGCATGATCGTCCTCCAGAAAGTAGTCCATCACAACTTTTTTCCCACTGATCTTTGTCAATAGCACCTGTTAAAAAAGCTGTAGCAACACTTTTGTAGTTCTTCATGATATCTTATAAAAAATGTCGCTGTAGAAAGGATTATCTACACATACTGAGCAGCTCATGTTATAGACAGAAGCACGCTACATGGCAGACCAATCTGAACTCATCTCTCTGCATTTCCAGCCCATCCATTATCTTAGCCAATCATGGCTAGCGGGAAGGTTCATGTATTTTTCCGTGGCTAAACCAACTAGGCTCGTAATATATACATTTTATTCGTATTTATAGATGGCATGCAAGTTTGTTATCAAGGCACATGAATGTTCACATGTTCCAGAAGGCATTTCTGCAAAAAAAAATGCATTTAGATTTGTTTTTAAACATTTACGTTAAAATGCATCTCCTGACGTGCGACATACAGCTAGCTTCCTGTAGCCAGCATAATGTGCAAGCCAGCATAATGGGACCTGCAGATAGGGTTGCACAATTCTGGTAACTTTCCCAATCTCACTTGGTGAAGGTCTCAGGACTGAAAATGAACAATTCAACAACCATGTCTCTGTCACTAACAAATACAGTCATTGGTGGTAACTCTACAATTCACTCGAAAAGACAAGGCACACTGGGAAATTATATTGGTGGCGTGGCTTAGTTGGGAAGTGGCTTTTAGATAGTTATTTTTGGTCACCTGTGAGAGTAAGTGTTGTGGTCGAGGTACATTTTTGCCACTTACAAGGAACAAATGGATTTGTCACTGTGGTGGTACTAAGTATATAAAGGCAAAAAGCATGTTTTTGTACCTGTGGAGAAAGGTACTATCTGAGGTATGAGCTGAGGTACATTCATATACCTATAACTAAAAGTACAAAGGAGGACCTTATAGGGTACCCCCCCAGTGACAAGCAGTACCTTTAAGGAATAAATCTAAACCTTTATTTCTGAGAGCGTAGCCAGAGATGAAATCTACAACAAAACAGTTGCAGGGCCAAAGTCAATTTGAAGTTATGTTGGTATACTTAAAAGGTTTTTTTAATGAGGTCTACAAAATACATTATGGATGATTACTAGATATGTAGCCAATGAGTTATGAATTATATATCATGCATTTGTAAGGCAATCCCAATAGTTGAGCCCAATATATAGAGCATATGAACTAGTAATACATGTTTAAAAGAGAATTTGACATGAGCCAAGTTTTACAGTAAATTACTGCCAACACAGTAGCCAGTTGGTTACAGGACCTTCACTGTAACACAAATGTACAGCATATTATTGGAACACCTGAATACTGGGTATTACTGGAAGCACAGTGATTAGTAAACTGTTGCAGATTTACAGTGCAGGTAGCTAGTGCCAACGACGGGCAGTATTTCTGTCACATGTCAATACTGTCAATACCATTTTTTTTATTTGTATTTCACTGGCCTGAACTACAATTCATGTAACCTATTGTGTAACAGTTTAATTAGAATACATGCATTTTGTATTTTCGAATACAAAAATACACGACATTGACTGACCAGGTCAATCCAGATGAAAGCTATGATCACTTATTGATGTCACTTGTTAAATCCACTTCAATCAATGTAGATGAAGGGGAGGAGACAGGTTAAAGAAGGATTTTTAAGCCTTGAGACAATTGAGACATGGATTGTGTATGTGTGCCATTTAGAGGGTGAATGGGCAAGACAAAATATTTATGTGCCTTTGAACGGGGTATGGTAGTAGGTGCCAGGCACATGGGTTTGTGTCAAGATCCACAACACTGCTGGGTTAGGTGTTCCTGATGTTTGGTATACTCAGTGTATACTTGCAAGTAGCCCCCTTAACTACAACATTCTCGGTAACGGTAATATAATATTTTGCTATAACTGTGGTATATTCTTGTTTACCTTAGTTTACACTGACTGTAAGTCACTCTGGATAAGACCGCCTGCTAAATGACCAAAATGTAAATGTAAAAATTAACAATTGCAAAACCTACCCTAACCAGAAACCGTGGATAGATGGCAGCTTTCCCGCAAAACTGAAAGTGCGAACCACCGCATTTAACCATAGCAAGGTGACTGGGAATATGGCAGAATACAAACAGTGTAGTTATTCCCTCCGCAAGGCAATCAAACTGGCAAAACGTCAGTATAGGGACAAAGTGGAGTCACAATTCAACGGCTCAGACACGAGACGTATGTGGCAGGGTATACAGACAATCACAGACAACAAAGGGAAAACCAGCCACGTCACAGACACTGACGTCTTGCTTCCAGACAAACTAAACAACTTCTTCGCCTGCTTTGAGGATAATACAGTGCCACCGACGCGGCCCGCTACCAAGGACTGTGGGCTCTCCTTCTCTGTGGCCGACGTGAGTAAGACATTTAAGCGTGTTATCCCTCGCAAGGCTGCTGGCCAGGATGGCATTCCTAGCCACGTCCTCAAAACATGCGCAGACCAGCTGGCTGGTGTGTTTATAGACATATTCAATCTCTCTATATCCCAGTCTGCTGTCCCCACTTGCTTCAAGATGGCCACCATTGTCCCTGTACCCAAGAAAGCAAAGGTAACTGAACTAAATGACTAATCGCCCCGTAGCATTCACTTCGGTCATCATGAAGTGCTTTGAGAGTCAAGGATCATATCACCTCTACCTTACCTGACACCCTAGACCCACTTCAATTTGCTTACCGCCCCAAAAGATCCACAGACGATGCAATCGCCATCACACTGCACACTGGCCTATCCCATCTGGACAAGAGGAATACCTATGTAAGAATGTTGTTCATTGACTATAGCTCAGCCATCAACAACATAGTACCCTCCAAGCTCATCAATAAGCTCGAGGCCCTGGGTCTGAACCCCGCCGTGTGCAACTGGGTCCTGGACTTCCTTACGGGCTGCCCCCAGGTGGTGAAGGTAGGAAACAACACTTCCACTTCGCTGATCCTCAACACTGGGGCCCCACAAGGGTGAGTGCTCAGCCCCCTCCTGTACTCTCTGTTCACCCATGACTGCGTGGCCAAGCATGCCTCCAACTCAGTCATCAAGTTTGCAGACGACACAACAGTAGTAGGCTTGATTAACAACAATGACTAGACAGCCTACAGGGAGGAGGTGAGGTCTCTGGGAGTGTGGTGCCAGGAAAATAACCTCTCACTCAACGTCAACAAAACAAAGGAGATGATCGTGGACTTCAGGAAACAGCAGAGGGAGCACGCCCCTATCCTCATCGACAGGACCGCAGTGGAGAAGATGGAAAGGTTCAAGTTCCTTGGCGTACACATCACCGCAGGGCTCTCCAGAGGGTGGTTCGGTCTGCCCAACGCATAACCGGAGGCAAACTACCAGCAAATTGATTTGCATTTTAATGAGGGAAATAAGTATTTGACCCCCTCTCAATCAGAAAGATTTCTGGCTCCCATGTGTCTTTTATACAGGTAACGAGCTGGGATTAGGAACACACTCTTAAAGGGAGTGCTCCTAATCTCAGCTTGTTACCTCTATAAAAGACACCTGTCCACAGAAGCAATCAATCACTCAGATTCCAAACTCTCCACCATGGCCAAGACCAAAGAGCTCTCCAAGGATGTCAGGGACAAGATTGTAGACCTACACAAGGCTGGAATTGGCTACAAGACCATCGCCAAGCAGATTGGTGAGAAGGTGAAAACAGTTGGTGCGATTATTCGCAAATGGAAGAAACACAAAAGAACTGTCAATCTCTCTCGGCCTGGGGCTCCATGCAAGATCTCACCTCGTGGAGTTGCAATGATCATGAGAACGGCGAGGAATCAGCCCAGAACTACACGGGAGGATGTTGTCAATGATCTCAAGGCAGCTGGGACCATAGTCACCAAGAAAACAATTGGTAACACATTACGTTGTGAAGGACTGAGATCCTGCAGCGCCCGCAAGGTCCCCCTGCTCAAGAAAGCACATATACAGGCCCATCTGAAGTTTGCCAATGAACATCTGAATGATTCAGAGGAGAACTGGGTGAAAGTGTTGTGGTCAGATGAGACCAAAATTGAGCTCTTTGGCATCAACTCAACTCGCCGTGTTTGGAGGAGGAGGAATGCTGCCTATGACCCCAAGAACACCATCCCCACCGTCAAACATGGAGGTGGAGACATTATGCTTTGGGGGTGTTTTTCTGCTAAGTGGACAGGACAACTTCACCGCATCAAAGGGACGATGGACAGGGCCATGTACCGTCAAATCTTGGGTGAGAACCTCTTTCCCTCAGCCATGGCATTGAAAATGGGTCATGGATGGGTATTCCAGCATGACAATGACCCAAAACACATGGCCAAGGCAACAAAGGAGTGGCTCAAGAAGAAGCACATTAAGGTCCTGGAGTGGCCTAGCCAGTCTCCAGACCTTAATCCCATAGAAATCTGTGGAGGGAGCTGAAGGTTCAAGTTGCCAAACGTCAGCCTCGAAACCTTAATGACTTGGAGAAGATCTGCAAAGAGGAGTGGGACAAAATCCCTCCTGAGATGTGTGCAAACCTGGTGGCCAACTACAAGAAACATCTGACCTCTGTGATTGCCAACAAGGGTTTTGCCACCAAGTACTAAGTCATATTTTGCAGAGGGGTCAAATACTTATTTCCCTCATTAAAATGCAAATCAATTCATAACATTTTTGACATGCGTTTTTCTGGATTTTTTTGTTGTTATTCTGTCTCTCACTGTTCAAATAAACCTACCATTAAAATTATAGACTGATCATGTCTTTGTCAGTAGGCAAACGTACAAAATCAGCAGGGGATCAAATAACTTTTTCCCTCACTGTATGTTGTGACATTTTTAGATATTACTTGTTAGATATACTGCCCTGTCGGAGCTAGAAACACAAGCATTTCACTACACCCGCAATAACATCTGCTAAACACGTGTATGTGACCAATACAATTTGATTTGATATTATTCTAATGACCTCTGCCCCCAAATAAGGGCAAATTTGATCAAAATACAAATAGTTTGAGGGCGGAGCTCATAAGAATAATCACCAGCAGTTTACTTGGCAAATGCTAATTTAAATGTTGGTAATTTAGCAGACGCTCTTGTCCAGAGCGACTTACAGTCAGTGCATTAATTTAAGGTTGATAAAAAAAACTATATCACAGTCATAGCAAGTAACAACATACCTTTTGGATGTACAGTGCTTTGCAAAAGTATTCATCCCCCTTGGCGTTTTTCCTATTTTGTTGCAATACAAACTGTAATTTAAATGGATTTTTATTTGGATTTCATGTAATGGACATACACAAAATAAATTACTTGTTTCAAAAAATTCTAAAAAATAAATAACGGAAAAGTGGTGCATATGTATTCACCCCCTTTGCTATGAAACCCCTAAATAAGATCTGGTGGAACCAATTACCTTCAGAAGTCACATAATTAGTTAAATTAAGTCCACCTGTGTGCAATCTAAGTGTCACATGATCTCAGTATATATACACCTGTTCTGAAAGGCCCCAGAGTCTGCAACACCACTAAGCAAGGGGCACCACCAAGCAAGCGGCACCATGAAGACCAAGGAGCTCTCCAAACAGGTCAGGGACAAAGTTGTGGAGAAATATAGATCATGGTTGGATTATAAAAAAATATCAGAAACTTTGAACATCCCACGGAGCACCATTAAATCCATTATTAAAAAATTGAAAGAATATGGCACCACAACAAACCTGCTAAGAGAGGGCTGCCCACCAAAATGCATGGACCAGGCAAGGAGGGCATTCATCAGAGAGGCAACAAAGAGACCAAAGATAACACTGAAGGAGCTGCAAAGCTCCACAGCATAGATTGGAGTATCTGTCCATAGGACCACTTTAAGCCGTACACTCCACAGAGCTGGGCTTTACGGAAGAGTGGCCAGAAAAAAGCCATTGCTTAAAGAAATAAATAAGCAAACACGTTTGGTGTTCGCCAAAAGCCATGTGGGAGACTCCCCAAACATATGGAAGAAGGTACTCTGGTCAGATGAGACTAAAATTGAGCTTTTTGGCCACCAAGGAAAACACTATGTCTGGCCAAACCCAACTCCTCTCATCACCCCAAGAACACCATCCCCACAGTGAAGCATGGTGGTGGCAGCATCATGCTGTGGGGATATTTTTTATCAGCAGGGACTGGGAAACTGATCAGAATTGAAGGAATGATGGATGGTGCTAAATACAGGGAAATTCTTGAGTGAAACCTGTTTCAGTCTTCCAGACATTTGAGACTGGGACGGGGGTTCACCTTCCAGCAGGACAATGACCCTAAGCATACTGTTAAAGCAACACTTGAGTGGTTTAAGGGGAAACATTTAAATGTCTTGGAATGGCCTAGTCAAAGCCCAGACCTCAATCCAATTGAGAATCTGTGGTATGACTTAAAGATTGCTGTACACCAGCGGAACCCATCCATCTTGAAGGAGCTGGAGCAGTTTTGACTTGAAGAATGGGCAAAAATCCCAGTGGCTAGATGTGCCAAGCTTATACAGACATACCCCAAGAGACTTGCAGCTGTAATTGCTGCAAAAGGTTGCTCTACAAAGTATTGACTTTGGGGGGTGAATAGTTATGCACGCTCAAGTTTTCTGTTTTTTTTGTGTTATTTCATGTTTGTTTCACAAGAAAAAAAAATTTGCATCTTCAAAGTGGTAGGCATGTTGTGTAAATCACATGATACAAACCCCCCAAAAATCCATTTTAATTCCAGGTAGTAAGGCAACAAAATATAAAAAATGCCAAGGGGGGTGAATACTTTCGCAAGCCACTGTATCTTTGCCCATCTCTGGCTAGTGCAATGTATGTTACTGTAATATTCACAGTAACTTGCCACCAGCTTTCTGTGAGTTACTGTAAAATGCAGAGCAGTGACATAGTACAATACTGTAAAATGTGCCTACTATACTGTAAGAAAGTATACATTATATTGTTAGAGCACTACTACATATCACTTAAATTGGTACAGCTCTCTCACTAATGGGTGCAACAAGTATAGCCTCTTACAAGGCATGCCTCAATAATTCTTAATGAGCCACAATAATACCATGCACCCACAAAAGGTTTTTGGCGCTCCAAAATTACAGAATGGTACTATATTCTGTGGTGGTGGTACTTAATTACAGTAAATTACTGGCAGCCAGTAAGTAACTGTAGATTTACAGGAAACATATATATATATAAAATTGTATGATACTGTATTCTGTAGGGTACAACATTCTCACTACTGGGTGCAACAAATATAGCCTCTTACAAGGCATGCCTTAAAATATGTTAATGAGCAAGCGATTTTTTCCCCTCCCACAATATTTTTCCACAATGCACCATAGTTTACAGTATGATACTGTAAATATATAGCAAAACAGGTAATACAGTGCTACAGCAATTAATGTAATTTTACAGAAGTGTAGCGGAACGGCATTGAGCCCCCATAATGCATTGCTCTTTACAGTGCTGTACTGTAATAAAGAATTACAGTAGCTAATTGTGAAAGTTTTGCTGTAAATTAACAGCAATTTATTAGAGTGATAACGTAGAATCTAGTAATTTGAAGTAGGTCCTGTTTGATAAGTAGTCTGTGAAATATTAGGTCTCCTGTGAAGTACCCCTCAGAGCCTGTTTTTTTGTCCCCCTGTTCACACTGACAACTCCAGCTGTCACACACAGGGACAATGGAGAAGAGGGGGTGTACTCTGAATAGAAAAAAATAAACTGGAGACCCCCCCTCCCCCTCCCCAAAGACTCGTCATCTGCATTTGACAGGAACCCTCCCCCCCCTTCCCTTTCTCCCTCCTTTTCTCTCTCTTCTCTCCATAATCTTCCTCCTCTCCCTGTTGCTCTCCACAGGATAATTTGTCCGCTAAATAACTAATTAGGAGTTTTAGTGGGATTTTGTAAAACTGATCAGCTCATATGTTTCGCTCAGACAGGTCTTCACTAAACTTGTTGTTCAGTCTATGTTGTTATATCTAAACCATATTTCAAGACGCACTAAATATCATTATCCAAAAATATACAGCCTAAATAGCCTACCTCATTGTGATTTACATTTGCAGTAAAATGGTAAAAGCATAGAATTACGAATTAGAATACTAGAATAGGTATGAACCTTCTTATGATGGTCCAAAGGTCAGTCATGTTGGTCAGGGAGTTGGTCAACCATGGTTTGCCAGTGCTGTGATAAGATATTGTGTAAAACAATGAATGTGAAGAATTTAGATAGCCAGACAGTTTTAGAGGAATGATTCCATTAATTGTTCAAATTAACTGCCAATATGCCAACATTTAATTCAAACAGTACAGTCAATCCACAGCCATAGATACACTGGCTCAAATGTTGATGATAGGTCTTAGACAAGTTGTAAATGCAACAAGGACTGATATTGTATCATATAATAGCACTCACAGCTTTCCAAGAAAACAGAATCTAAGACATGTAGGCCTAAGGTCTATTAATGTATATTTTAGAGGCTATTTATAAAGAAAATGTGTATAAAACCCATATAAACTGTATTTATAATTATATGACAATATTTGAGGTTGACTATAATTCCATTACACCATTTCTGATATATCACATGCCTTACTTTTATTTTCCTGCATAGGCATAAGTAAAAACAGGAAATGCATCAGTTATGCCTCTACTGTCATTCATTCCAATTAGACTGGTTTGGGATTTCTCCCTGACCAAGATGGCTGCTATTTTCGCACCATTACAATTATGGAACTAGCCTCTCTAGTAATTTAATTGGTAAAAGGTTATACAGTCACTACTGATGGACACCCCACCCCCTCTTTCTATAATGCATGCTTTCATTATGGCTATTAGCCTACTGTATTATTATAGGCTACTGCATTTAGAAGCGTGATAGGGGAAAAGGATAGAGAGCACGAGAAAACAGCAATTCGAACAGAACACAGAGACCCCAAGTAGCTTAACAAATGAGTGGCTCACCCAATGTCCATTCATGTCCCTCCTCAGCCCACAAGCCTATTAGCCAAGCATCCCTCCTTGAGCATTCACTGTCGACAACATGTGGAGGCATCGCTATAGCAACCAGTGGACATGACATGTGCAACAGACAGGGACTCCTAAGCGGCTGAATATAAGGAGGGGCTCAACCATATATGATCTCAAAAAACCCAACCCCTCTCCCCTTCTTTTCATTGGGCACAGAGGCGCTGAAAGGACCCACTATAGGCATCTGCAGATTCTTGCGAGGCTCGGAAAATCAGGCGGGCATATCACCTCGTTCGTTCTCCTCCTCGTTATTTAATTTTTCTTCTTCTTCTCAATCTTCGTGCGCGAGTATTGGTAGCCGCAGTCTTTTGTTGACGAGGGAGGCGCATGGGATGGGACACTGGGAACTTTTGGGGAGGATAGGTTTGAGTAGGAGGCTGGTTGATGCGCTGGCCACTGGAGCTGCGGTAGTTGCACCTGCTCTCTGGAATACAACATATATTTCCTATGTATTGCAAACCATCTGACTTGCGGAACAACATGGATTTAGGTAATTATTTTCCAGCATGTGTTATATTTTTGCTGTGTTTTGAACGTGCTGCTACAACTAGTCTAATGCAGCGGGGAGACCTGCACGTTGCAAACTTGTGTGGAAGGCATGTATAGTCTAGGCTATCAGTTTTATGACCAATTAGATTATATATTTTTAAAAATGCATATTTTGACCGCTGCTTTTGGTTCTGTAATTGATTGCATTTCAATTGATTTGCAGTGCTTGCGTGAGTTGCCTCATTTCGTTCGCTCCAGGTACGGAAAGATCCTATAGTGTCGGGGGACGAAATCTTAACAACATTTGTAGGCTAGGTTATATCCTAAATGTTTAGACGTTTTAAAAAATAGTTCAAATTTAGACGGGGATGATTAGTGCGGTAGTAGGAGAAAGTATTTTAGGCCTAGCTTAAGTTATAAGCTAACAGGTGTTGATAATATTGAAAATATATTTGCTGTACAACAGCACAGCTGCCATTGTCCAATCGTCACATCTGTATAGGGAAGATTTTCACCTAAAAGCTAATTCCCCGGATACCAATGGAATTCGTTGATGAACTAAGCACATAGAGTTTTTGAGAAGATCAACATCTTCCATTTGCGAGTGGTTACCCTTAAGTTAAAACAAATCAATATTTGCATAAAAGGTTTGGTGATATTTCTTTGAAACCTTTGTTATTTCTAAGCATTAATTCGGTCGGTTTACTATCTACACACTGAAAATGATTTGAGATAGGAATATAGACTTCTTTTTTTAAATTACAGTTGAATGGCAAAGCAATTATGTATCATCAAAAAAATAAAAGCGGCATGGATTTACTTCGACAAAGGTTCTTATTAACCGCATTAACACTTTTGTAAAACCTTTAATTTAGAAATTCTTGTATATTACAAAATGTGAAATTCTTGTTTTATTTTACTTAATCAGACTGGAAAATGGCTGAATTTCATGGAATAAGAAGTTGCTTGATAAATGTATGTTTATTTTATTACCAGACATTAAAATATAAAGATGATTATTGATATTTCAGATTCAAATTAGAGGCATGTACTATTCTGATCAAAAAAAAATACACAATTCTGAGATTTGTGTATGATTTTTCAGGTGAAAATGTGTTTTGTTGCTTGAATGTTTTATTTCAAGCAACATTTGGTGGTGGTGAGTTAGTGTGTATGTGTGTGTGTGTGTGGGGGTGGGGGGGGGTAACTTAAATTGCTTGAAAGTATTGTGATCACAGGCCTCTCTCACTGTGACCTTTATCTCAATAATTTGAATAAACCAGAGAAACCGAAATCCATCTGCCCTTTGTCTTCAGCTAGATCTGCTAATCCTAGAGAGAGAGAGAGAGAGAGAGAGAGAGAGAGAGAGAGAGAGAGAGAGAGAGAGAGAGAGAGAGAGAGAGAGACCAAGAGGGAGAGAGGAAGAGATAGAGAGAGAAAGAGAGGAAGAGAGAGCGTGAGGGAGAGAGAGAGAATAAGTGAGTGTAAAAACTTCACTGAGCATCCTGTTCCGATGCAAGACATTTTCAAGAAGCCTTTTTCATTCAATGTGATAATCAAGTCAAGGTGAACAAAAAAAATCAAAATAATAATAATACTGATTCTGGCGCAGTATATAAGAGATTTCCTTAAATTATAAGAGATTTTCTTAAAAGTGTTATTCATAATTACACACGTTCATCAATTCATACATCTAAATACACTTGTCCATAATCATAATGTGATTTTATAATGTTCATACAAATTAATATTTTTGAAATACATGAAAATGATGATTTGTAAACAACGTTTATAAAAAATAAAAATAAAGCATTTATTTTTTAGTTGCATTTATGGTTGCTTTTTTCTTACTTAGTTGACTACCTCTGTTTACGTTTCTCCATTCTCACAAATTAACAAAAACTTCTCACTGGCGTAAAAAGGGAGTCCTTTCGTTTAAGAGAATATGCTCATTGTTTGTTATGTTTATTCTCTTAGATACTTATGGAAAGGACATATTGAGGGGTGTGAAGGGGATTTAAATCTGCATTTTTTGCTAGGATCAACAGCTTCCTACAAAATATAATTTTACTCACTGTATGTTGTCGTTATAGCGGTTTTATATCATTTGAAGTTATATATAGCAGAATAATTATTTAGACTATAGCACAGTAGAATATTGTTGTAATTATGGCATAACATATTTTTTATACCATAAAAGCACAATCTGATTTTTCTCCCCGACATTTAGAAGAGCAAACATGAAATAAACACTAGACATGTCACAATATCTTTTCAAGTTAATTGAATTCAAACTAATGATTTACTGTCATTTAAACTAAGAACTTTTATTTTCATGGAGTCCCTTTTCATGTGGGTTGCTTAGAAGTGTTAAGATGGTAGAGAGAAAGAGAGAACGAGAGAGGGGGGAGAGAGAGAGAGAGAGAGAGAGAGAGAGAGAGAGAGAGAGAGACAAGGGTGTAAGGGCTGCTGTAGTAGACTAAAGCTACATACCTACAGTTTCATATGCACAGACCAAGCCTCAACAATCCAGCACACATTTATCCTTATCTATCATATTCAATCATTCAATCTGTCAAAAGGATAGCATTGATGTAATTGCTCAGAGGTAGCCAAAGCTTTGTTTCGCTCATATACTGTATGTTCTCTGCAGTTTATTAAAGGACTTGTTTTAGACCTCTACATTGGTATCAAGCCACTTGGCTGTTGATTGAAGCTGTATGTCAGAGCCACATCCACTGTAATCAACAGAAACACATACACACACACACACACACACAAACTCATCAGACCTGCATGGTAATCAGTGTGAGCGTATAAGCAAAGGCCTCAGCATCCATAAAGTCACCATGCGTTATGATTATGAATGTATTTATTTTCTGGTAAAAAGTTATAGATGCCACTAAACTTGTACCTTACCCTTTTGCCCCCTAGGACTAAGTACCATGTTTTAGCGGTTGATGATTGTTGTGTGCTTTTGATTTGATTGAAGTTGAAAACCCCTCTTTAATTTGATTGTATTGAATAGATCGAGGTAGATAGGGTACTTGATGGAGTTGGACCGCTAGTCCAAAGTCTCTGCAGTGCTTTTGGGTTCATATTCTATTAAACGGTGCTAAAACCTTCCCAGGGGTCCATGCACTTACTGAGACCCAGCCAGGCAGCCACACAGGGGCCTGTGAGACAATACCATGCCAATACCAAGCTATTCTCTTGGGCTTAGCTCTGACCACCGGGGAGGGGGTTAACAACGTCTCTGAAAGGCCCATTCTGGTGGGCTTCTGCTGGGTACACACAATCTAAGATCCCCCTTTGAGGCACTCCTAGCCATTAGCTCAGGGGCCTGGGCCAGGGCCTTAATTCAGCCAAACTCAAGGCTGGAAGGCTATTAGTGAAAATATTTGACTGTCTAAACCTCCTGAAGCTGCACAGTGGCAGGTCTCCCCATGCCAGGACAAAATGGGACCTAAATGTCTATAGAGCAGCCAGTGTGTGGGCTGGACAGCAGAGAGTAATAGAGCTTGAGGGAGTTTGAATGCACATTATAAAACTACCGTACTGTTATTGGAAGGTAATGAGTGGGCTGGGCAGGAAGTGAATCTAGGTGGGAATGAGTGGGCGTGGGTGGGACAGACAGGGAGGGAAATACTGTGCTAATTTGTTTCCGTATTTCTTTAAGACAAATGACAGAAATCCCTATTTTGGGGCTTTTCTAACATGGAGGCTATGCTTTTCCTTTTGCTGCCAGATTTATGTCCATTTCCGTGTTTGTAAATTTTGTCACTGGTGTGTACAGATGTAGGATCTTAATTTGATCCAGTTTGCTACAGCAGGATAATTATTCTGCAACAACAGGAAATGTGAATTATTATGTGGATTATAATTCATAGACACTTTTGTAGGGGTTGATACATTGTTCGTATGAGAAAATCAAGTTTGACATTTCTAAGTGAAAATTACACATTCCAGAAGCCTTTTTAGTTTAACATTCAACATCTGTATGTGTGTGCGTGCAGATGTGTAGGGCGTTTTCTCATCCCTTTTTCTCTCTCTGTTCCCAGAAGGGCAGCTTGAGCCAGATCCCGGTGGTCAAGGAGAGTCGTCTGGAGTCTGGTCAATTCGTGGTCTTGACCATCATCTCCTTGGTCCTGATCATGGTGGCGCTGGCAGCGTCTGGCTGGCTCTTCTGCCTGCGCCACCGCTCCCACCTCCAACAGAAGGAGAAACTAGCCAGCCTGGGGACTGACACCAGCGCTGATGCAACCGCAACCTATCAGGTGAGAGGAGCCTCCTCGGTTTCAGCCAATCACAGTGCAGCCGCTGAGTGCTCTACTGGTAGAGCATGCACTCTGGTCCCAGTCCCTGATACTAGCCTTTATTCTGATTGGTCTGCAGTGATATGTAGTCGTTGTGTCTTGAATTACTTGATTTTAAGTTAATATCTGGTTGTTTTTGTGACATTTGTAACAGTTGTTTGTAGAATGTCTCTTTGTTCATGATAGAGCTAGGTTGTGATTTAAGGTTGGTTATCAATAGAATGTAAAGTATGTAACGTTTCTGTAACCTAATTGCAAGATTACCCATCATTTGGTTCTGTATTATGGAAAAGTGTAATTTTATTTTAAAAATGCAAATAAAATAAACAATAGCTTTTTTACTATCCCAGTCAAATGTTAGCCTCGTGAAACCAGACTGACCGCTGCGCTCAGGCTGGTGTAACAAGGCTAGTCAAATGTATCCAGAGGTCTAAACTCCAGACAAAGCCTTGATATTCCAGTGAAGGTTGTATTGGTTATGACCTGTGACTAGTGAAGGGCCTTTTCAGCAGGGGAACGGGTTCATTGTGTGACCTTCTATTCCTCCAGGACTAGCGGCTGGCAAACTGGGTGGGTGGCTGGCTGGCTCGTATTGATTTTGTCCTGGGCTCAGCTGTGCTCAGCATGGGCACTCAGTGCACATCCAACCATCACATTCTCAATATTTAATCAGCTTTCCACAGTGTCGCCTTTCACGATTGTACACACTAAAGATGGACAATCATTAAGAAAGCAGATAAATGTTTTGTACTGTAACCGTTCATTCAGGCCCCTGTTTCTTCAATGTTCTTATTTTTTATTTTTACAATATTTATAATATTTTATTATTTTTAGAATAAAATAGGTGTTGTTGTAGCCTATCATGTTTCCTATTCACATAGAAGAACAGATACATTGTTATATTATGACAATATACTGAATGGAGCATGTCAACTATTAAGGCAGGTATTGCCAGTTAAGTGGTTTAGCAATCAATCTCAACTCTATACCGTCCTTCTTTTTTGTTATTTGCGTTAACATTGAACTTGGAGAATTGAGACTGTCTGGCATCCATGTATGTACAACATAATTGATGGTTACAGATCTAGGGTATAGCAAGTATAAGGGTTGCACAATTCCGGTAACTTTCCCCAAATTACCAGGTTTTCCCAGAAATTCCGGTTGGAGGATTCACTGATTTCCTGCTCATTCCCCCCCTCCTATTCCAACCGGGATTTCTGGAAAACTTGGGAATTTTGGCAAAGTTAACAAAATTATGCAACCCTAGCAAGTACAGTAGTACATTGTCAGTGTCTTCTGACTATAGTTTTTGCTGGATTACCATTTGTTTTCCCTTGTTGAAAATAAACAGGGCCTGCGTCCCAAATGGCACCCTATTCTCTATTAGTGCACTTTTTTTTACCAGAACCCTATGGGCCCATGTAGGGAATAGAGTGCCATTTGAGACGCAACCCTTGACTCTGTAAAGGTGTTGACTAGAGACACTGGATTAATTATTAAGTGGACATGGAAAGTGCCCTGAGGCCGTGGCCCGGGGCAGATTCTCATGGTTATGATGATTCAGGTTAGACGTAGGGAAAGCTGATCCTAGACCAGGGCTTAGGTCCATAGATAGATCAAGTGATAGACTAGTAGCAATGTGCTGCCTTCAGAAGACACTGCCTTCTGCTGTTTTGGCTTGCCGCTATGGGCCCTGGTCAAAGAAGTGCACTTCATAGGGAATAGGTTGCCATTTGAGATGTAACCCTGGATATTAATTGAGGTTGAAGATCAGTCTGTGGGTCTGACTGGTGCAGGCTACACACCAAACACGATGGGCTTCACAGATTACTGAGAATATAATGGAGAAATCTCCAGCGCCACATAAGACTGACACTATCGGGAGTGGGGAAGGAAGAAGGGGGAGAGAGGGGGTTCGGCTCCAGTTAGATTGCACCCTTCAAACAATGAGGTTCTCTTTTCTCTCCTTTTTTGATTTGTGGGAAGATGACTGGCTGGCTAGATAACGCCCAGGCTCTGAATCCCTAATGGGCATCTGTGAGCACAAGGCATGATGGGAGAAAAGCCAAGTCAATATGTAGAGAGGAGTAATCTTCATGGTCGGGTGGCGGCAGTGGGAGAGTTTTTTATTTAGAAGTCTCTTCTGAATCCAATAGAATAACACTTACAGATGTAGGATCTTAATTGTGTCACATACACCGGATAGGTGCAGTGAAATATGTTGTTTTACAGGGTCAGCCATAGAAGTACAGCAACCCTGGAGCAAATTGGGGTTAAGGGCTCTGCTCTACCTGCCGCAAACGTACCTTACAAACTTCAGAAGCTTTTTTAAACCTCAAATGTATTACAGGAAAGTTCTCCTGCAACAGGGTGATCAAACGAAGATCCAACGTCTGTACAATATCAATCCAAATGCCAAAGTAAAGGCCTACTGTACATGTGAATACGTAGATTGCTCATCTCTGTTGTAGTTTTGTAGTTACGAAAGAGAGTGGATGCTCAATTCAAAGAAAATCGATTGGGTTTAAAGTATTGATTCCCTGTTATGTTTTAATCTCTTTGAGTAATGGAAGCAGATATATTTCTTACTTAAAGATTCATTTGGTTGATACATTTTGAACGTGGGCAGTATTTTTGTTGCTCATGGGCAGTATCTTTGATTTTGGTTGTTTTTGTTGCTCATCTTTTTAACTCTTGTCTTCATAATAACTTTTGCTTCCTTATAAGAAAATACATAAATACATAAGTACCTAATGGTAGGTAGGTAGCTTAGTGGTTAAGAGTGTTGTGCCAGTAACTGAAAGGTCGCTGGTTCTAATCCCTGAGCCGACTAGGTGAAAAATCTGTTGATGTGCCCTTGAGCAAGGCACTTAACCCTAATTGCTCCTGTAAGTCGCTCTGGATAAGAGCGTCTGCTAAGTGACTTAAAATGTAAAAATTATAAAACAAGTGGCTCATAGAAATTGTTACCACATTTATACAAATGGAAATCAATACTTAAAAACAATTAAGACATCCCCTGCCAGCCAGACACCCAATGTATTCTTAGTTAATTATTGTCTGTTTTGTCAAATGGTGGCAATACACTGGCTTGACCTTGGCAATTCAAGCTTTTTGAAGGTCACAGCATGACCTTTAACTGTGTTTCTATTTCCTGACATCATTTATATAGATAGGTTTGCTACCAACCATGCTCCGTTGGTCACAGTGATATCCCAGTTTTATTTATATAGATAGGTTTGCTATAAACTGTGCTCCGTAGGTCACAGTGATATCCCAGTCTTATACAGTCTGAAAAGATTTACAGGGGTCGTGAAATCATCTCAACTAATCAAAACAATGTGTGTCTGGCTTTTGTATTTGGGTAATATTGTATTGTAATATTTTGCCTTGACATTACAGCAAAGTCCTATACCATATGGAAGTCCTTTTTATTTGCAATGATAATGCAGTAAGAATCAACTAGAGTCAACCAATGCCTGATCAGGTTCTCCACTCTCCTCTCCAGGAGCTGTGTCGCCAGCGGATGGCTGTGAGGACATCGGAGCGTCCGGAGCGTGCGGAGCGCCCGGAGCCACTTCGCCGCCACTCGCGGTTGAACAGCTCGTCTTCTCAGTTCAGCGATGGGGGACCAATGGCCAGCCCCTCAGCCCGTAGCTCCACTTCCTCCTGGTGCGAAGAGCCTGTCCCCTCCAACATGGACATCTCCACCGGACACATGATACTGGTACAACAATATACATGCCACTACAGTACCCTATAGTCTGTCTGTGTGCCTGTCCTGTCTGTCTGTCGGAATGTATGTATGTACAGTATGTCTGTCTGATGCGAGGAGCCTGTACCCTCCAACAAATCCAACCTCTGTTTGGAGTCAGAATGGAGTATAGTGTGTGTAATTTATAGGATGTCTCCCCTCGCGCTTAGCTTCCAGCTTTTATTCTGTTTGTCTGTCTCTCTAACCCTTTCTCTCTCTATCCTCGCTACATCTCTGCGGTTATCTCCAGCTGTCTTTCCTTCTATCTCTATCTCTCTTCCTCTTTTTTCTTTTTCTCTTGTCTTTCTCTTGCTCTTATTTTCTCTCTCTCTCACTGTCACTCTCTTTCTCCCTCCTCCTTGCCTCTCTCTCTCTCTCTCTCTCTCTCTCTCTCTCTCTCTCTCTCTCTCTCTCTCGCCTCTCTCTCTCTCTCTCTCTCTCTCTCTCTCGCTCTCTCTTTATCCCTCCTCGTTGCCGCTCGCTCGCTCGCTCTCCCTCCTGCTCTTTCTCTATTAAAGCCAAAGCGAGACGGATATTGCTTTGTGTGATGAGAGCTGCTCTAAAGTGAAATATCATTATCCAGCTGATTGTCAGTTGAACGTTTCAGAACTATTATTATTATTTTTCCTTGTGGGTCCCCCCAGTTGCACACACAGTGGATTGTTTGAATTTTGCACAACTTTTGTTTTATTCACTGCAGACAAGCTTCATAAAAGAGATGGAAAGATGCCTGGCAGTGTTTTCATTAAGGGGGTAGAATTCATCATCACAGTACGTGTCAGGCTTTTCCTATAAGGAATGAAAATGAATTTGAATAACGTGTTGAATTCGTCATAATGGATGGGCTTTATTGCAAATGTCAAGGTTGGTTGAGACGCCTCTTTCGAAAACATTTGAATATAACATATTTGACCTTTACATTACAACAAAGTTCTACACCATATATACAGTTGAAGTCGGAAGTTTACATACACTTAGGTTGGAGTCATTAAAACTAGTTTTTCAACCACTGTTTACAAACAGATTATTTCACTTATAATTCACTGTATCACAATTCATGTGGGTCAGAAGTTTACATACACTAAGTTGACTGTGCATTTAAACAGCTTGGAAAATTCCAGAAAATTATGTCATGGCTTTAGAAGCTATTGATAGGCTAATTTACATAATTTGAGTCAATTGGAGGTGTACCTGTGGATGTATTTCAAGGCCTACCTTCAAACTCAGTGCCTCTTTGCTTGACATCATGGGAAAATCAAAAGAAATCAGCCAAGACCTCAGAATTTTTTTTTAGACCTCCATAAGTCTGGTTCATCCTTGGGAGCAATTTCCAAACACCTGAAGGTACCACGTTCATCTGTACAAACAATAGTACGCAAGTATAAACACCATGGGACCACACAGCCATCATATCGCTCAGGAAGGAGACGCGTTCTGTCTCCTAGAGATGAACATACTTTGGTGCGAAAAGTGCAAATCAATCCCAGAACAACAGTAAAGGACCTTGTGAAGATGCTGGAGGGAACAGGTACAAGAGTATCTATATCCACAGTAAAACGAGCCCTATATCGACATAACCTGAAAGGCCGCTCAGCAAGGAAGAAGCCACTGCTCCAAAACCGCCATAAAAAAGACTACGGTTTGCAACTGCACATGGGGACAAAGATCGCACTTTTTGGAGAAATGTCCTCTGGTCTGATGAAACAAAAATAGAACTGTTTGACCATAATGACCATCGTTATGTTTGGAGGAAAAAGGGGGATGCTTGCAAGCCGAAGAACACCATCCCAACCGTGAAGTACGGGGGTGGCAGCGTCATGCTGTGGGGGTGCTTTGCTGCAGGAGGGACTGGTGCACTTCACAAAATAGATGGCATCATGAGGAAGGAAATTTATGTGGATATATTGAAGCAAAATTTCAAGACATCAGTCAGGAAGTTAAAGCTTGGTCGCAAATGGGTCTTCTAAATTGACAATGACCCCAAGTATACTTCCAAAGTTGTGGCAAAATGGCTTAAGGACAACAAAGTCAAGGTATTGGAGTGGCCATCACAAAGCCCTGACCTCAATCCTATAGAACATTTGTGGGCAGAACTAAAAAAGCGTGTGCGAGCAAGGAGGCCTACAAACCTGACTCAGTTACACCAGCTCTGTCAGGAGGAATGGGCCAAAATTCACCCAACTTATTGTGGGAAGTTTGTGGAAGGGTACCCAAAACGTTTGACCCAAGTTAAACAATTTAAAGGCAATGCTACCAAATACTAATTGAGTGTATGTAAACTTCTGACCCACTGGGAATGTGATGAAAGAAATAAAAGCTGAAATAAATCATTCTCTTTACTATTATTCTGACATTTCACATTCTTAAAATAAAGTGATGATCCTAACTGACCTAAAACAGGGAATTTGTACTAGGATTAAATGTCAGGAATTGTGAAAAACTGAGTTTAAATGTATTTAGCTAAGGTGTATGTAAACTTCCGACTTCAACTGTAGGTCATTTTTATTTGCTTTGATAACAATACAATAAGAATCAACCAGATTCACTGCAGATTCTTCAGAAAAGTGAAGTATAATGAACATAAAAACGACACAGACCTTGACTCTGTTTTGACTCCTGAGTGATTGATTAACCACATGTGAAATTGCCTTGGTATCACTGATCTCAGACCAGATTTCTTTCATCTATCCTGTCCGGTCCTCTGTGGATCTCATGCAGCGTGGACTGTGGGAGTGATGAGTACCTTGTTCTCATGCTGGGCTGGGCTCCCTTATAGCTCACAGCTTCAGCTAACACACTGGAGTAGGAGGCGCTTTCTGGCCCAATCTACTCTTATCCAAGCTTCACCTGGGTTTCGCCCCCAATTGACACTCTATGTCCTATATACTGTAGTGCACTAGGTTTGCCAAGAGCCCTGTGTACCCTGTTCAAATGTTGTGCACTAAATAGGGAGTAGAGGGCCATTTGGGATATTGTATCTGTAGTTCTGGCTCAGATCCATGAACCACATTCTGTTAAGTTAGTCCTGGAAATACAGCCACGCTTTAGTACAGGTGTTCAGTACTGTAGAGTGAAATATATATAATAACTTCCTAGGTTCCAAATCAGAGTCAGCGATGGTGGGATTAGTTTGTATGATTGCCCAGATTTTATTCTCTCCTATTTTGGTAGACCTTCTGGTGCTGAGGCATGTTGAAACATGCGGTCTGTGTGTTTTGGTCACCCATACTTATGCACCATAAATTAGAATGGGTAAGGATTATTTCAGTGCAAAATATGTATCCAATTTCAAACATTTTCAAAGACAAACAGCCTTTTTAGGAACTGTAACACCAGCTATGTTATTCTACTGGCAGGCTTTCAGTACCATGGATAACTCCATACAGTAATGCTTCTATTGCTTTTACCTTGTTGTTTCGTTTTGAGTTCTGCTTTGTTTTTGGTACTGTTTTTATGCTGTCCAGTAGATATGGTCGTGATGTTGATATAATTGCCATTGTTACTGTATATGTACCCTCTTTAAATGCTTATTTGTTGCCTTAGAAAATCGATAGCATTTCAATATTTTGATGGCTTACTTCCGTGTCTTAAACAAATCTAATTGAAAATGAATCATTTGTAAGAGTAAGGCAGGCAATTTATCAAGGACAATTGATTTGTTCGCTTTTGATTCTATCCCTGATTGATAGGACTGATTGCAATGCCCTTCCTCTCCCGGCTAACCCCCCCCCAGCTTCACATAGGTATCTTCATATAGCCATGTCGGCTGACTGTATCAATTATTACAGTAACATTACAGTGGCACAACAGTAGAAACGTTGTGTCCCCTGTTGTGTCTGTATTTTCTCTGTATCTAATGTAGCATCTCTATATGGCCGATGAAGGCTATTGTTAGGGGGATTACTCAGTGTTTCCTTGACACCTGTCCTCTCAGAACCTCTGATTGACAGCCCAGTTACTAATCCCTTATTCACTCAGCCCTGTTACTCTTGTTACGTTCCAAATGGCACCCTATAGCCCATAGGGCTCGGGTCAAAAGTAGTGTACTACGTAGGGAATAGGGTGCCATTTGGGACACACACTCTCTGCCTCTAGAAGAGGAGGTGATCCGCTGCTTCATTCATCCACAATCAGCCTGCTACATCACTACATACAAATCCCAGCTTCCACATAAAAACCACATTTATTACAATTTGTGATAGAGAGGAAGTGCATAAGCCATTGAATGGCAGCATTCATAATATAGGGTGTATAGGTCTATGTAGGGGAGGTGGAGTGGGGTGTCATGCTGTGGCACTACAGTGTATGGGCCTTGGTCAAAAGTAGTGCACTATATAGGGAATAAGGTGCCAATTGAGACACAACCAAGAGAACTGCATGGGAATGGTTCTGTCAAGTGTTCATGACACCCTGTCATTCAACTGTCACTTCTGAAAAGACTGCATTGTTTGTTTGTTGCGTCGCCGACACCGCAGCCAACATGCAGATTTGTGCTGACAAAGTACAGTTAACAGAATTATATGATAGAGATGGTGACAATTGCTTTTTTTCGCGCAAATTTGATCATTTTCAGTCAAAGGAAAAGCAAAACATTCGTATTTAAAGTAGTTGATGTGGAGTCAATGACAGCCAACCCCTCTGGGTTGCTATTTACTAGAGTAGATCTACTGTTATTAGTGCAATGAGGCATTATAATCAGACCTACAATCAGACCTGCATTATCTACTATCACTGGGGATGCATCCAAAATGGCACAGTATTCCCTACATAGTGAACGACTTTTGACCAGAGCCCTATATGCCCCGCTCAAAAGTAGAGAACTACAGTGGGGAAAATAAGTATTTAGTCAGCCACCAATTGTGCAAGTTCTCCCACTTAAAAAGATGAGAGAGGCCTGTAATTGTCATCATAGGTACACGTCAACTATGACAGACAAATTGAGATTTTTTTCCAGAAAATCACATTGTAGGATTTTTTATGAATTTATTTGCAAATTATGGTGGAAAATAAGTATTTGGTCACCTACAAACAAGCAAGATTTCTGGCTCTCACAGATCTGTAACTTCTTCTTTAAGAGGCTCCTCTGTCCTCCACTTGTTACCTGTACTAATGGCACCTGTTTGAACTTGTTATCAGTATAAAAGACACCTGTCCACAACCTCAAACAGTCACACTCCAAACTCCACTATGGCCAAGACCAAAGAGCTGTCAAAGGACACCAGAAACAAAATTGTAGACCTGCACCAGGCTGGGAAGACTGAATCTGCAATAGGTAAGCAGCTTGGTTTGAAGAAATCAACTGTGGGAGCAATTATTAGGAAATGGAAGACATACAAGACCACTGATAATCTCCCTCGATCTGGGGCTCCACGCAAGATCTCACCCCTTGGGGTCAAAATGATCACAAGAACGGTGAGCAAAAATCCCAGAACCACACGTGGGGACCTAGTGAATGACCTGCAGAGAGCTGGGACCAAAGTAACAAAGCCTACCATCAGTAACACACTACGCCGCCAGGGACTCAAATCCTGCAGTGGCAGACGTGTCCCCCTGCTTAAGCCAGTACATGTCCAGGCCCGTCTGAAGTTTGCTAGAGTGCATTTGGATGATCCAGAAGAGGATTGGGAGAATGTCATATGGTCAGATGAAACCAAAATATAACTTTTTTGGTAAAAACTCAACTCGTCGTGTTTGGAGGACAAAGAATGCTGAGTTGCATCCAAAGAACACCATACCTACTGTGAAGCATGGGGTGGAAACATCATGCTTTGGGGCTGTTTTTCTGCAAAGGGACCAGGATGACTGATCCGTGTAAAGGAAAGAATGAATGGGGCCATGTATCGTGAGATTTTGAGTGAAAACCTCCTTCCATCAGCAAGGGCATTGAAGATGAAACGTGGCTGGGTCTTTCAGCATGACAATGATCCCAAACACACCGCCTGGGCAACGAAGGAGTGGCTTCGTAAGAAGCATTTCAAGGTCCTGGAGTGGCCTAGCCAGTCTCCAGATCTCAACCCCATAGAAAATCTTTGGAGGGAGTTGAAAGTCCGTGTTGCCCAGCGACAGCCCCAAAACATCACTGCTCTAGAGGAGATCTGCATGGAGGAATGGGCCAAAATACCAGCAACAGTGTGTGAAAACCTTGTGAAGACTTACAGAAAACGTTTGACCTGTGTCATTGCCAACAAAAGGTATATAACAAAGTATTGAGAAACTTTTGTTATTGACCAAATACTTATTTTCCACCATAATTTGCAAATAAATTCATAAAAAATCCTACAATGTGATTTTCTGTATTTTGTTTCCTCATTTTGTCTGTCATAGTTGACGTGTACCTATGATGAAAATTACAGGCCTCTCTCATCTTTTTAAGTGGGAGAACTTGCACAATTGGTGGCTGACTAAATACTTTTTTTCCCCACTGTATATAGGGAATAGGGTGTAATTTGATACCCAGCCTGGAACTTCAGAAGAAAAACAAAAACAGCTGTGAAATACGATCAGCTGGTGTTTGACAAAGATATGACTGGAAGTTCATATTTTGTGCCTATAGTGAATGGCAGAAGAGGGGATATTAGAGGGGCTAATTTCCCATACTGTGCATGTCCCTGAATATATCTACATGTCAGTTGTATGCATGTTGCGATTTAATTGAGTCTTAACTGTGCTGTAGATAAACATGGTGCATCACCTCTCTCTCCCGACTCACCTCCACTGTCTTTAAAATGTTTGATAAAAGCATAGCACTACTGGGTATAGCTTTCATTGTATTACCCAGCTGATCCCCCACATCATTTTATGAGTCTGTAATCTCCTGCCTTACACAATGACGGCCTAAACCGTTTAACCCCGCGGGGAGCGGGGAGCGTTGATACAAGCGTCAGGCGAACACTGTCTTTTCCAGAGCCGCCCCAGCCTCTGAGCTCCATAAGACCTGGTTTGTTAGAAGAGCAACGTTTTCTTTTTTTCATCCCCTTGCTTTTCTTTTCTCCTTTGTCTCTCAGGCGAATTTAATTTAGAATTTTGTCTTCTCCGAGCGACAGCTTAAACGCAGACAATCTTATCAGGAACTGTGCAAGCGGTTTGAAAGACGATGATTGAAGCACCCTGAAGTATTTCCAATGCAGAGAAACCTTTCAGGAGTCTTTAATTGCGAGGAGCGGTTTTTGGTGGCCCCTCCCTCCCAAGACCTCCATAACCCTAAATCTGTCTGTCTGTCTGTCTGTTGGTCTGTCTGTTGACATGGGTTTAGTATTCTGCTCCAGTGTGTAGATAGGAAGGCCTTAGAGATCCACTGAAATAGAGCAGGTCTACTACATAGGCATGAATTGCCTTTTATTTTATCTATTCTAGACAGTGACTGAATCAAAAATATTATATATTCTGGGGGCACCCTCCCCCAACCCTCCCTTCTAAATGCTGCTATATGTAATTACTTTTCCATTTCCAATTCATTATCTTTTGTTTGCTTATTTAGTTATGGTGGTTGTTTTAAAATGGCCACTGTTTCTCTCCCCTTAGTCGTACATGGAGGATCACTTGAAGAACAAGAACCGCCTGGAGAGGGAGTGGGAGGCAATGTGTGGTTACCTGGCTGAGCCCAGTGACTGTGACGTGGGCAAGCGCGAACACAACACGAAGAGGAACCGCTCTGACGCCGTGGTTGTCTGTAAGTGTTGTTACACATCGCTGACCGTGTGGTCGTCTGTAAGTGTTGTTACACATCTCTGACGCCATGGTCGTCTGTAAGTGTTGTTACACATCTCTGACACCGTGGTCGTCTGTAAGTGGTGTTACACATCTCTGACGCTGTGGTTGTCTGTAAGTTATGTTACAAATCTCTGACGTTGTGGTCGTCTGTAAGTGTTGTTACACATCTCTGAAGCTGTGGTCGTCTGTAAGTGTTTTTACACATCTCTGACGCTGTGGTAGTCTGTAAGTGTTGTTACACATCTCTGACACCATGGTCGTCTGTAAGTGTTGTTACACATCTCTGAAGCTGTGGTCGTCTGTAAGTGTTTTTACACATCTCTGACGCTGTGGTAGTCTGTAAGTGTTGTTACACATCTCTGACACCATGGTCGTCTGTAAGTGTTGTTACACATCTCTGACACCATGGTCGTCTGTAAGTGTTGTTACACATCTCTGACGCCATGGTCATCTGTAAGTGTTGTTACACGTCGCTGACCGTGTGGTCGTCTGTAAATGTTGTTACACATCTCTGACGCTGTGGTCGTCTGTAAGTGTTGTTACACATCTCTGACACCATGGTCGTCTGTAAGTGTTGTTACACATCTCTGACGCCATGGTCGTCTGTAAGTGTTGTTTCACATCTCTGACCATGTGGTCGTCTGTAAGTGTTGTTACACATCTCTGACGCCATGGTCGTCTGTAAGTGTTGTTTCACATCTCTGACCATGTGGTCGTCTGTAAGTATTGTTACACATCTCTGACGCCATGGTCGTCTGTAAGTGTTGTTGCACATCTCTGACCACGTGGTCATGTATTACCGCAGTCTGACCACATCTCTCAGTAGTCGACCACTAGGTTATTCCTGTGTTATTTCTGACCATGTGAACAGACCCTGAAAAACAGTATTTTCAATTCCATATCATTTATCAATAATTAAATGTTTCAATCGAGGAAAAGCAAAAAATGTGTGGTGAATTATGTATTTCTATTACAGATGATCATTCCAGAATCACCTTGAAGGCTGAGAATAATCATGGAAACTCTGATTACATCAATGCTAGCCCAATTGTGAGTACCATTCCGCATCCCATACTCTTTCACTTTATGTTTCTTTTAAGCTTTATTGTTGCAACTCTACACAAAGACCTGTTGAGTTTGGATTTTATATTGAAATTAAATTTGTTTTTGTGATTTGTCATTAATTTTCCAATTGAACCTTTTGCCTTTGTTCCTCACACTTTGCACCTCAATGGATTCTCAGAGGCTTGTGAATTAATAGTTTGTCAACTTCCCTGTTTTGAAATGGCTGCTCTCTTGAGATATCAGCTCTGCTTTAATGTATTCATCCCAGAAGAATGGTGGTGTATTATTATTTGGACTCAGTAATGTTTCCCCTGAACAAATCCAAAATGGCCCAAATATCAGGAAAGTTCAGGGTTATATTCCTGTATTTTTTTTTACATTTCACAATAAAGGCCATTTCTGATTTCCCCTGCGGCTGCTAGAGAAGGATTCCATTAAAAAAGAACAGTAAACTATGCATTTCAAATACAGTAGGAAAACTCTTTGGAGAGAGATGGGGATGGCTCCTCCACAGTTGGACTAAAAGCCTATTACTGTATAGCACGAAACAAAACCAACTGGAAGTTTGCAAACATCTATTTGTTGTATTTTCTGCATTTTAATGCATACATAATGCATTAAGTAATAACGATACCATGTTTTTTATGATAACATTCTAGACTTATTTCTGCCTCTGAAGCCATAGTATTTTGAGTGATTATCAGACGGAAATTAACTTTCGACTATAAGCCAAGTCATTCTACTTATCTGTATTGTTGTTGAGCTGAATCTGCTCTCTCTCCTCCATAATTCTCTCTCTGTTTGAAATGAAAAAATGTCCCTTTAAAGATCTTTTATGATCCATTTCTACATTTGCATCTCTCCAATATTAGAACGTAAATCCAAATGATTTATTCCCTGTATTGTGTTTTCGTTCTAAGAGGAAAACTATGAAATGACAGGCTGAGAGAGCGGCTAGATAGACCTTAATAGTGGAGAACGCGTTCCCTCTGACCAAAAGGTCCTGCAAGAAGCATAAAACATTGGATACATTGCATTGGTAAGGAATTATCTGTTTTCAGTCACACCACTTCTCAAATACGCACCGCTTGTTTCCATAAAGTGAGCGTGTAGAAGGGGCTCTTGCACTCTGGATAGTCTTAATTACTCTGAGAGGCAAGTCTGTCACATTCAAATTCATCCTCTCATGGGCCATGCCCAGAGGGCCATGGTTTCTGGGTGAGGGTGGAAAATCTCTCCATTCGTCTGGGTCAAAAGATCTCTGCGTAACGGTAGTTGCCAGGGCTCGTCGTAAAGCAGGAGAATTATCTCCGCTAACCAGAGCTTGTCTCGCCATTGAGGGGCTACCAATATGAGGAAGAGATCTATGTTGGCTCCCAGATCTGGTTCACCACCCGGGGTTGGAATCTCCAATCCCTGTATAGCGGATTCCCTCTGGACAACATGTCCACACCCACATTCAATACGACTGGGACGTGAGTCGCACGTAGTGAAAGTAGGTGTGCCCTGCTCCACAGAATAATCTTGACAGTCTTTAGATTCAGAGAGCGAGTGCCACCCTGGCAGTTGATGTATGTCACCACAG
Source organism: Coregonus clupeaformis (assembly GCF_020615455.1). Taxonomy (NCBI): domain Eukaryota; kingdom Metazoa; phylum Chordata; class Actinopteri; order Salmoniformes; family Salmonidae; genus Coregonus; species Coregonus clupeaformis. The sequence goes on from NC_059225.1 coordinate 29,526,701, forward strand.
TGGCTGTCCTGACAAGCATGTGACAATTTCTAAGGAAGGGCCGAAAGTCTATCAATGCATGGAACACTGTCAGCAGATCGAGGTAATTTAAATGAGCATTGCGGAGCTGTGGGGACCAAAATCGTATGTCGTCACCACCTTCCTCGATGACACTACCCCTAGGGGTTCCAGTGACGGAGAGAGCCGAGAGACAGTCCTTGGTTACCGCTATCTGTCGATTGCGGTGCCGTTGTGAACACAGGCATAGGGCAGCAACCCAATGCTGGAAGTCTCTCATTCTCGGTAGTCCCAGCGGTACTACTGATATGGTGGACGCCATCAACCCCAGCACTCAGAGACAGGCTCTGTGTGTGACCAAGCGCCCCCTGTTGAACAGGGCGAGGCACTGTCGGAATGACGTGATGCGGCCGTCTGATAGTGTAGCCCAATAAGAGAGAGAATCCAGCTTGACACAGAGGGATTCTATTCTCTGTGTGGGTACCAAAAAGCTCTCATGTCTTGTACCGCTTGCTCCTGTGTAGGGGAGCAAAGCAGGTCATCGTCTATGTAGGCGGGGACTCTTAGCCCCCTGGTTCTCACGGTGGCTAGAGCCGCCTCCACACACTTGCTGAACAAACAGGGAGCAAGTGCTAGCCCGAAGGAAACAGCAAGGTATTCGTAGGCTGTGCCTTGAAAGGCAAACCTGAGAAACTTCCTGTGTGCTGGGAGTGCTTATGTGAAAATAAGTATCCTGCAAGTCGACGGCAGTGAACCAGTCGCCTTGACGAATAGAGCGAGACAGAACATTCAAATCAAATGAAATCAAATTGAATTGGTCACATACACATATTTAGCAGATGTTATTGCGGGTGTAGCGAAATGCTTGTGTTCCTAGCTCCAACAGTGCAGTAGTATCTAACAATTCACAACAATACACACAAATCTAAAAGTAAAAGAATGTCGGAGTGGAAGTAGAATAGAATACAGTATATACATATGAAATGAGTAAAGCAATATGTACACATTATTAAAGTGACTAGTGTTCCACTATTAAAGTGACCAGTGATTCCATGTCTATGTACGTATATAGGGAAGCAGCCTCTAAGGGGCAGGGTTGAGTAACCGGGTGGTAGCCGGCTAGTGATGGCTATTTAACAGTCTGATGGCCTTGAGGAAGAAGCTGTTTTTCAGTCTCTCGGTCCCAGCTTTGATGTACCTGTACTGACCTCGCCTTCTGGATGGTAGCGGGGTGAACAGGCCGTGGCTCGGGTGGTTGATGTCCTTGATGATCTTTTTGGCCTTCCTGTGACATCGGGTGCTGTAGGTATCCTGGAGGGCAGGCAGTGTGCCCCGGTGATTCATTGGGCACACTCTGAAGAGCCCTGCGTTTGCGGGCGGTGCAGTTGCCATACCAGGCGGTGATACAGCCCGACAGGATGCTCTCAATTGTGCATCGGTAAAAGTTTGTGAGGGTCTTAGGGGCCAAGCCGAGTTTCTTCAGCCTCCTGAGGTTGAAGAGGCGCTATTGCGCCTTCTTCACCACACATTGTCTGTGTGGGTGGACCATTTCAGATTGTCAGTGGTGTACGCAGAGGAACTTGAACCTTTTCACCTTCTCCACTGCGGTTCCTTCGATGTGGATAGGGGCGTGCTCCCTCTGCTGTTTCCTGAAGTCCACGATCAGCTCCTTCATTTTGTTGATGTTGAGGGAGAGGTTATTTTCCTGGCACCACTCCGCCAGGGCCCTCACCACCTCCCTGTAGGCTGTCTCGTCATTGTTGGTAATCAGGCCTACTACTGTTGTGTCGTCTGCAAACTTGATGATTGAGTTGGAGGCGTGCGTGGCCACGCAGTCATGGGTGAACAGGGAGTACAGGAGGGGGCTGAACACGGATCCTTGTGGGGCGAGGTGGAGGTGTTGTTTCCTATTTACACCACCTGGGGGCGGCCCATCAGGAAGTCTAGGACCCAGTTGCACAGGGCGGGGTTCAGACCCAGGGCCCCGAGCTTAATATTGAGCTTGGAGGGTACTATGGTGTTGAAGGCTGAGCTGTAGTCAATGAACAGCATTCTTACATAGGTATTCCTCTTGTCCAGATGGGATACGGCAGTGTGCAGTGCGATGGCAATTGCATCGTCTGTGGATTTATTGGGGCGGTAAGCAAATTGAAGTGGGTCTAGGGTGTCAGGTAAGGTAGAGGTGATATGATCCTTAACTAGCCTCTCAAAGCACTTCATGATGACAGAAGTGAGTGCTACGGGGCGATTAGTCATTTAGTTCAGTTACCTTTGCTTTCTTGGGTACAGGAACAATGGTGGACATCTTGAAGCAAGTGGGGACAGCAGACTGGGATAGGGAGAGATTGAATATGTCCGTAAACACTCCAGCTAGCTGGTCTGCGCATGCTCTGAGGACGCGGCTAGGGATGCCGTCTGGGCTGGCAGCCTTGTGAGGGTTAACACACTTAAATGTCTTACAGACTTCGGCCACGGAGAATGAGAGCCCACAGTCCTTGGAAGCGGGCCGCGTCGGTGGCACTGTGTTACTCTCAAAGCGAGGCGAAGAAAGTGTTTAGCTTGTCCGGGAGCAAGACGTCGGTGTCTGCGACGTGGCTGGTTTTCCTTTTGTAATCCGGGATTGTCTGTAGACCCTGCCACATACGTCTCGTGTCTGAGCCGTTGAATTGCGACTCCACTTTGTCTCTGTACTGACGTTTTGCCTGTTTGATTGCCTTATGCAGGGAATAACTACACTGTATGTATTCTGCCATATTCCCAGTCACCTTGCCATGGTTAAATGCTGTGGTTCGCGCTTTCAGTTTTGCAAGAATGCTGCCATCTATCCACGGTTTCTGGTTTGGGTAGGTTTTAATAGTCACAGTGGGAACAACATCCCCTATACACTTCCTGATGAACTCAGTCACCGTGTACGTGTATACTTCAATGTTATTCTCAGAGGCTACCCGGAACATATCCCAGTCTGCGTGATCAAAACAATCTTGAAGCATGGATTCCGATTGGTCAGACCAGCGTTGAATAGACCTTAGCACGGGTACTTCCTGTTTGAGTTTCTGCCTATAGGAAAGGAGGAGCAAAATGGAGTCGTGATCTGATTTGCCGAAGGGAGGGCAGGGAAGGTCCTTGTAGGCATCCCGGAAGGGGGAATAGCAGTGGTCGAGTGTTATTCCAGCGTGAGTACTACAGTCAATGTGTTGCTAGAACTTCGGTGCCGTTTGGATTCTTCGAGCTTGTGACCCGCCCTAAGGTGTAAACCATAAGTGACACATCGAAACGAGTATTAGAAATAGAACAATCACATGTGAAAATCACATTTGCAGTTAAAATGGTATCCACAAGTTCATCTGACTCTGGGGAAGTAGATAAAGGTCCTCATTGCCAAAATCCCGAAGTATCCCTTTAAAGAAAGGGTGATTTATCAATTTACCTGACTTTGCTAACAGTTACTTTGAACAAATTCAAGACTTCAATATCCTTGTAATGCTTTTTGTCAAATTCAAATAAAAGTAAATTACAGCTCAATTTGAGCAGATTCTGATTTTGCGATTAATCGTGATTAATCAAAGCAAATCCTGCAATTAATGCGATTACATTTTTTTATGTTGAATTGAACAATGGTCAAGACATTGGCTTTGCCTGTGGGAGACCTGGGTTCTAATCCCACCGGTTACAAAAGCACACGTGAAACTTTAAAATGTGAAAAATCCATGTAAAACTACACAAGTGTCAGGAAACCACCTCTGACTCATAAATAAATAAATATATATATATAGGTGTGTTCATACATTTGTCAGAAAACCACAAGGTTTTTTTACGTGTTTTTTTTTGTAAGAGTGGTGCAGAGCAGAGTAGACAGTAATCAGTGATCCAGCGCTGTACGGATGAAAGCATGGTAATTACACCACAACGGGACCACTGACTAAGCCCTGTGAAACTGCCCTAATTACGTCTGTCAACGCGCCCTCCTCCTCATTAGCCCAAGGGAAAAAGTCAATCATTTGTCATCTTTTTCTTGGAATGTGGGGTTCGAGTGGTAAGGGGGTGGTAAGAGGGACGTCCTCTCTATCCCCACAGTCAGGGAGGGGTGACACAAAAATAACCTTAGGGCATTTTCACACTAGTTTTGAGCTATAGTTTATTTTAAAAAATGTATGTACTTTTTAGCCCTTTTTGAAGTTACAGTCTTGTCCCATCGCTGCAACTCCTGTACTGACTCGGGAGAGGCGAAGGTCGAGAGCCATGCATCCTCCGAAACACGTCCCTGCCAAGCCTCACTGCTTCTTGACACCCGGCTCGCTTAACCCTGAAGACAGCCGCACCAATGTGTCGAAGGAAACACAGTACAACTGGCGACCGAAGTCAACGTGCATGCCCCCGGCCCACCACAGGAGTCGCTAGAGCACGATGGGATAAGGACATCCCAGCCGGCCAAACCCTCCCCTAACCCGATGACGCTGGGCCAATCGTGCACCACCTCATGGGCCTCCCGGTCGCAGCCGGCTGGGACTCCGGGTCTCTAGTGACACCTGCAATGCAGTGCCTTAGACCGCTGCGCCACTCGGGAGGCCCAGTTTTAAGCTATAGTTAGAATCAGAGTTTTATTATTTGTTGCATTGTATTTTTGTCATTTGGTCTGGTTGGTTTCACATTGCCAAATGTCAAACAAACAACAATTCCTATACAAAACCATGTGTCTATGCAAGTCATTTGTTTATTGATCTTCTGAACCCTACAGCCAGGTCCAGAGATTTATTTATGATGTTGGTGTTGGTGGTATTGCTCGTGATTGGGAGTCCCATAGGGCGTCGCACAATTGGCCCAGCGTCGTCCGGGTTTGGCCGGGGTAGGCCGTCATTGTAAATAAGAATTTGTTCTTAACTGACTTGCCTAGTTAAATTAAAAGTAGTGCACTACAAAGGAATAGGGTGCCATGTTGGATGCAGCCCTTGGTTTCAGTCATGGTCTCAGTCATACTTGGCTTAGATTTTGATATTCTGTTTTATTTTTGTAATCAAACTTACTTGTAAGGAAAGTCAGTAATATTTAAGATGTGTTGGCAAAGCATTGAATAGCAAGATGTTAATTTCAATGATATTTTCCTCAAACCTCAAATCAAACAGCTTTTATTTGGTAAAGATTCTGGTTTTCCAAGGTCTATCTTTCCCACCCAACAGAGAGAGGAGAGCAGGAGAGAAGCTGAAATACGGAGGCCATCTTTTCATGTCCTGCCTTTAGTATTCATACGGTGATGTCAGGCTGCACGTAGCTACTAAATGTCTGTGTCCTTGAGATTGCCTAACAGGGAGCTGGAGCCTCTAGCTTTTAGCATCAAGTCTTTCATTTCTGTCAGGATAAAAAAAGCCATCTGCAGAATTTCAACTAGGTAGGAGAGAGTGTGATGCTAACAAAGCGCCGCTACCTAATAGAATGGAAAAGTGCATTCATTTCTTTAGCTCTTCTCCAGGAATGCCATTTTTAATACCATGGTAAGGCAACAGGAATTCCAGGTGCACTTATAAATATACACTACCGGTCAAAAGTTTTAGAACACCTACTCATTCAAGGGTTTTTATTTATTTTTTACTATTTTCTACATTGTATAATAATAGTGAAGACATCAAAACTATGAAATAACACATCATGTAGTAACCCAAAAAGTGTCAAACAAATCAAAATATATTTTATATTTGAGATTCTTCAAATAGCCACCCATTGCCTCGATGACAGCTTTGCACACTCTTAGCATTATCTCAAGCAGCTTCATGAGGTAGTCACTTGGAATGCATTTCAATTAACAGGTGTGCCTTGTTGTTAATTTGTGGAATCTCTTTCCTTCTTAATGCGTTTGAGCCAATCAGTTGTGTTGTGACAAGGTAGGGTATACAGAAGATAGCCCTATTTGGTAAAAGACCAAGTCCATATTATGGCAAGAACAGCAAAAATAAGAAAAGAGAAACGACAGTCCATCATTACTTTAAGACATGAAGGTCAGTCAATACGGAACATTTCAATGGAATGGAAGACCCAGAGTTACCTCTGCTGCAGAGGATAAGTTCATTAGAGTTACCAGCCTCAGAAATTGCAGCCCAAATAAATGCTTAACGGAGTTCAAGTAACAGACAGAGGAGACTGTGTGAATCAGGCATTCATGGTCGAATTGCTGCAAAGAAACCACTACTAAAGGACACATAAGGAGAAGAGACTTGCTTGGCCCAAGAAACATGAGCAATGGACATTAGACCGGTGGAAATGTGTCCTTTGGTCTGGAGTCCAAATTTGAGATTTTTGGTTCCAACCAGCATGGCTACCACAGCATTCTGCAGCTATACGCCATCCCATCTGGTTTGGGCTTAGTGGGACTATAATTTGTTTTTCAACAGGACAATGACCCAACACACCTCCAGGCTGTGTAAGGGCTATTTTACCAAGAAGGAGAGTGATGGAGTGCTGCATCAGATGACCTGGCCTCCACAATCCCCTGACCTCAACCAAATTGAGATGGTTTGGGATAAGTCGGACCGTATAGTGAAGGAAAAGCAGCCAACAACTGCTCAGCATATGTGGGAACTCCTTCAAGACTGTTGGAAAAGCATTCCTCATGAAGCTGGTTGAGATAATGCCAAGAGTGTGCAAAGCTGTCATCAAGGCAAAGGGTGGCTACTTTGAAGAATCTAAAATATAAAATATATTTTGATTTGTTTAACACTTTTTTGGTTACTACATGATTCCATATGTGCTATTTCATAGTTTTTATGTCTTCACTATTATTCTACAATGTAGAAAATAGTAAAAATAAAGAAAAACCCTTGAACGAGTAGGTGTTCTAAAACTTTTGACCGGTAGTGTATGTGTAAAGCCAGGCGTATTTTAATGGACCATGTTAGCTAGCTTCATATTATGGAAGTGTTTGGGCAGCTATACTAAAAGTGCTGCACATCTGTACTAGATGTTATTGGGATTTAGTTCAACCTCTATAGTCATCTCCCCTAGTCGGTGCTAATATAACCACTCTGATAGCTCATAAACAAAGTTCATAAAAGGAGAGAAGACGGCCGTTAAAGACTGCATCCCAAAATGACACCCTATTCCCTATATAGTGTACTACTTTTGACCAGAGCCCTATGGGCTCCAGCCCTAAATGGCTCCCTGTAACAATTAGGGTTATGCTGCACAATTGCATCCATTTCCATAGTAATGGTTGTGGATGTCACTCACTGGAGTGGAGATTCAGGACTGATCTCCGGGCAACACAAAGGTTTCATACCTGTCTTCTTCTCTCTATTAAGAGATACATGCTGATCTCAAAGGGCAATGCAAGACTATTGTATGAATATGTGGTATTGTGAACCTTTGCAGTATAAAAGCACTGAAGCGTACATAAAAGGCTAGGATTCTTTTCACTGAAAACAGAACTGGACTGTGCAAAAATATCCCGTAATACCAAAAATAGAGTAAAAACATATTTTTTTGGCACATTGCAAAATGGAGCCTAATAAATTGAAGTGCTAGCGGTAAACCAACACTGAGCTGGTTAGCTCTGGTTAGCTCCAGTGTTTATTTGGCAGGTTAGCGTTTTTCGTCATTAATCTTTTTCTGGATGCAGCTCTGCAGAATGGTCACTAGCTGGCACAGCCACTAAGTCATAAAATCGGATTTTAAACCTAACGTTAACCACACTGCTAACCCTAATGCCTAACCCTTAAATACATTTTTGTTTTCATGAAGTTTTACAATATAGCCAATTTTGACTTTGCAGCTGGCCTATCTAAGGAGACATCGATCAGTTCTGCCTCCAGGACAAGACTCATGACAATAAACGTCAACATGCGTTTATTTGGAGGAATAGAAAATTCTGTTGCACCCCTTCATTACACATATCTACCTCTCTTCTGTAAGGAAACAATGGCTTTGTCTGAGTGTAACAAAATGGCTGAATTCCAAATGGTTTACTCATGTCTTCTCTATTCTACTTCTGCTTTCAACAATAGCCATGACTAATATTTCATTTGCAATTTGGCTTGCAATATCTTATATTAACAAAAAGATCTCACGGTTTTAAGTTTCTCCAAATGTCAAATTTCGAAGTTGCTCCAAACGTCAACTCTCGAAGTGTCTTTGACACCCTGGGTTGATTCCTCCTGCTCAGCATGGCTTTGTTTCTCCAAACTTCACATTTTCCAAGTTAAGGATTAAGGTTAAGGATTTTGGATAGGGCTAAAACAAAACAAAAATGTTTTGTGTCTACCACTGGGATTGAACATGCGACCTTCAGATCCGGAGTAATGGGATTATAGTGCTGTGGGATTAACCGTCATTTCGCGGGGTATCGGTTATTAAACAACTAATTGACCGACGTCGGTTCAATTACTTGAATTTCCCTTTTCTTTTTTTTCTTTTTGCTCAACGCTCCATTTCTCAGGAGAGAAATCAAATAATTCACGAGTGAAATCAAGTCAAGAACTATGTGGGATGCTGGGCTGAAGGGAGTTCGTTTTCATTAAGCAAATATTCAATATTTGTTGACCATATTCCTTTTTTTTCTGGCTCGAATAGAGACGGATCAGGGAGGAAGAGACGAAGCGAGAGGTTTCACTCTCGCCAAATTCTTTCCAAAATAAGCCCAATGTGTTTCTATGGGCTTATTTTTGGACCTAAGCTTGTTGCCTGCCTTCCTGCCTTTGGGACAACGACTCCCATTGTTAGGGCGGAGACATGAGCATCTCGTCATTATATACAGATCTCTGGACGGATACACTTTTACGCCTGCTATGTTAGGTTAGATACACATAGACCGCATGAGAGAGGAATGTACACAACACAACGACGAGCGGGACAGAGACTTATCTACTTTGAAGAACTACTTAAATTATTTTGCCAGACAGCTCTGCAGCATACTTAGGCAGGCTAGCTAAATAGGATGACTAAAGACAGAACAGTATGGGGAGCACATAGATAACGTTAGATGGTCTGGCTGGCTGAATGCTTCTGCCTGAGCGAGATGAGATCATGACTTTAAGGAATGGAAATAACAAAGTCATCAAATAAAAACTAAGTAATATACCCAACTAAAATATGTTATTATTTCATAGTAATTTCCTATTTTTCTATTGATGTCTACCCAATGTGGACCTGAGAAAGACAATGGAATATTTTCAATGTTTTGAATGTTCCCTATTTTTGGCTTTGGAATCTCCATTAAAAAGCTCTAAAATCATGGTAATGTCATTATTTCATAATGCATTTAATGTTAAAATTATGAAAACTGAAATCAAAAACCGACCTCAAAAAGCACTAATCGCTCAGCACTATGGGATAACGCCCATCCGCCACCCCCATCCACATCGCCCTAGCAAAACCCAAGCCCACTTGATAGGAATAGCACTCACTGTTGCTCCTAGTGGCCGGTTTTGAAGGCATTTCCCGACATCCTCAGGACATGGACAGATGTCCAATTTTGAAGTTAATCTT